>NC_140068.1:34058391-35342766 GCF_964194135.1 Talpa europaea | reverse complement strand
TGAGGCTTATAAGCCACTTCAGCTAAAGAGAAGGATGTAGATGTCTGGGACCTCAAAGGGGAGAAAGACATTAACCAGAAATTGAAAAGAGTAAATATTTGGTAAACAGATGTTTGCTATGCCACTGCATATAAGTCTTTCTGTGGTAATAGCTTTCTTTCTGGTAGAGGCCCCTGGAGGAGAGGAAAACCCTGCCATCAGAGGTTTATTTCATGGAGGGGCCCTGAAGGCTGGGTGGAAGTTGCTTTTGATATTTATATGTCAATTTCTCTCTGTAAGGGCTGCTCCCAAGAAGACCTAATCTCCTTATCGCTTTTCCTCTGAGATCTATTGATAAATCTGTATACCTATTGTTTGCTATATTTCCCTAGTAAACACCCTCCTAACTTCCACTCCACCCCCCACTGTCTTTTACCTTGTTTTACTTGGTATAAAATGAATGTAAATCTATGTGGGCAAGACATTCAGTCACACTGGGTTTCTCCCTTGTATGTAGGACATATCCGTACCATTATTACTCATCTTTGGGATTTCTTTTTCTTATTGAGCTGTCTAGTGCTTGTTCAATTATTTGCCAGTCTAGAAGAACATAGGGATGTGGGATGATTTCCTTTGTGCCAGACACCTTCTATCTAAATTTTGGGGCTGGGGTGGGAGAGTTAAGAGGTAAAAAACTTTCCTGATTCCTGAGTCTGCTAGGTCTGCCTTTAGCTCAAAACAATCCACAGGCCAAAGTGGCATGTTTGGGGGTCACCTATTTTGGTCCCCCTCAAGAGGAAAAGAAAGTTTTCTTTTCTCTCCTTCATCTCTTTTTTGCAGTCTGCACCCTGGTCTCCCCCTGCCTCATATCTTAGTGACTAGCAGGTACATACAGGAACTAGAATGCCCTCCCCAGCCTCTTTAGACCTCTGCTTGCCACAACTGTCCTCCAGGCGGGTCCTTACCTAGGTGCATTGAAGTATGAAGTTTCCTAAGTAGCAAAGAGCTCAAGATTCTGGGAGGCAGTGGTTCTTGGTTTGCAGTTGGTGGGGAGGAGGTTGAGGTGGGTAGTGACCAGGCAGCACCTGACCATCACTGACAGTGAAGAGAGACATTTTTGTGGGTTCCCCAACTGGCAGTGTGAGTCACTGACTTGGGCTGCTCCCAGACAGACAAGACAGTCCTTGGCCTCTAGGGCATTCTGCCCTACAGAAGAACTTTCAGGGTGTAACAGGGTGGTGCCCCGGAAAAGGGGAAATTCCAGGTTCCCTGCCCCATCCAAAGGAAGGTGGAGCTGAGCAGGGGGAGAAGAAGCTGCAGAGGAGACTGAGGAAGGAAGGAAGGAGGATGGAGAGCCAGAAGTGTTAGGGGGAAAAGTATGTCCTAAAGCTAATTCCATCCAGGCTTTTTATATCGGGGCTACTCCGTAACAGAAGGAGCCCTGGAGGAGGCACATGGAGCAGAGAGACACGTGAAGAAACTGCGCTTGCCTCTTGGTCGTGGACTGGGTGACACAGATGTGGGTGAGACCCATGGGGAGGTTGTTTGGGGGAAAGGATGTTCTGAGCTAATTCCATGCAGACTTTGTGGACTCTACCCCCACTCCAGACCAAAGCCATCAAGACATTGGAATAGACAAATCCCATCACCACCAAAGGGAAGGTGGCTGGGACCTGAGGGTGGAGTTAAGCAGCCAGGGTTGGTATAAAAACCAAACACGTGGGCCTTGGGGGGCTCGCTCTCTCGCTCGCCTCCTGGCTTCAGGGCTCCTGGCTCACGGCCAGCTCTCAGAGCGCCATTTGGGATTCCAGATCAGTAGATAGGGTAGGATGCATTTAAAACTTTGTCTCCCACTTTTCTCCCTGAGTTGTACATTTCCTCATTTGCCCTTCCCTTGTAAATAAACCTTTTATTAACCTTTCCTGTGTGCCTGCAGTAGAGTATTGATAAGTCCTTTTAAACGTGCGGTGAGGACCCACAGTCAGACACCCCGTTTTGTATCAGGGCTGCCCTATAACAAGGTGACAATGGGGGGTTTTGTCTTGGTTTTGATTTTGCTCTTTTTCTCCCACACTTGTCTGGTTCTTTCTGATCCTTTTCTGTGGGTCCCCACTGGAAGATGCTTTGGACTTGTGGCAGGCTTTGGGGACTTGCCCCGGGCCAATCCCATTTGGGTGGACTTTTATCCACGAGGGGATGGGTAACTGTGGGTGCTTGATTTAGAAACTATATTCTTTGTCTTTTCTATATTGTTTACTAATTGTATTAAATTTCCTTTCTATTAAAGTCTTATATGTTTTGTGTTGATGCGGCAGATGGCAGAACTTATTTAGAGCAGGCAGATTTGGGGTTCTAAGATACCCCGCTCCCTGCCCTGTAACAAGGGCAGTTTTATAATAAGGAGCAGAAAGAAGGCTGCAAGCAAATATTCCACCCCCATGCCTCCTTATTGCACCACCTCACTGCAACAATGCAGCTTTCTATTTTTTTTTTTATATATTTTTTTTATTTAAACTTTTTTTTTATAGAGGCATGTTTTATTTATTTATTTATTTTATTTGTTAGTTCGTTTTGTTTATACATGCACTGGGTACAGTCAGAAGCATGGGAGGGTGAGAGAATTCCCCAGAGCCAGAGCGGGCAGCAGAGCAGGCAGAAGGACCGAAGTACACTGCTGAGGGGAGCAGCGGGCGGCAGGAGAGGTCTGCGCGCCATGTGGGACCCTCCTCCGGTGGCCAGGGAGCAGCCCGGGATCGAACCAGTGCCGCAGAGGCCGCGGGCAGTTTCGCAACCCAGCGAAGCACTCAACTACTGTGCCACCGGGGAGGCCCAACAATGCAGCTTTCTAAATGGAGGCAGCACTGATTTTAAAGAACAAATATAATGAGTTTATTTTATTGTGCAGACAGCAGGCCCAGCAGGGAGACCTCTGGGACCTGGCTCATTCCTGAGGTGCTCTCTCTCTCTCAGCCCATAGAACAGACCCAGTGCAGAGGGCTCTTCCCTTCCTGGTTTCCCGGGACCAACACTGTGGTTCCATGCAGTATCAGTGCATCCAGCACGCCCACTTAGTTCTCTAAAGGACACATTTACCCAACTTTCCTTGCTAATAGAGTAATCAAAACAAGCTCTGTTTCTCAGGGATGGTGATGTCAGCCTAGCCTCATCCCCCATACCTGAGGTCACAGGTCAAGTCTTAAAATGAACGATCTAGGGGACAATAACAGAAATTTGCAAAAGGAAAATAAAAGAGAAAAACTAGAGGGGGATACTTGTATATCTGCTTATATCTAAATACATTGGTATTATACGCATAGAAACAGATACATGCAGATACATGTACACATATATTCATAGATATGTGTACATAGATATGTGTACATAGATATGTGTACATGTATTCTGGTTCATGCAGAAATATATACAGATAGACAACACACACACACCCCAAATAAAAAAATGTGCACAAAAAAAGTCAGAAAATAATTTAATTCAAGTGCTTGCATACATAAAACAGAATAGAAAAATGGAGTTATGGCTTTTAAAAAATTACATCTAACGTAGCTTGTTTATGATTACAAAACAACCAGATGGAAAGCAGTCTGGGGATAAAATCTGTTTCATCACTGGAGCGAACAAACACAATTAGAATGATAAAAACATTAGGTCTCATAAAACTGAACAGAACAAGGACTTTTTTTGAATGGTGATTGGATGAATTATAACCTCCTCAACTCCAGTAATCTCTTGAGACTATATCCCTTATAGCATCAGCTGTAGGCAAAAAGAGCTGGCTTATTTGAAATCAATCATTAATATTCATTTTTTTATCTTGCTATAGCTGTAGTAATTGTGATCTGTCATCTTTACTTTTCATGTGGCATTGCATTTCTTTGGAAGAAAATTGGCAAATGTCTCTCACTCCACTGGTTCATTTATTTATTTATTCATTCATTCATTCATTTGCCTCTTAAAAGAAAAAAAAATTCCTAGAGTTCTCCCCAAAGGCTTTTGAGTAACTTCAGCTGAAACAATTAGAAATCCATTCATTGTTACCGTACAAATTTTTTCACTCATATAAGTATTTTAAGCAAAACTATACTTTTTATTGATTTTACTATAAGTACTAAAAGTTTTTTTCTGTTTTTTTTAAAGATTTATTTTATTTGTATGTACATACAAGAGCTGGGATTGTAGGCCAGAAGTGGTGGGGGTGGGGGTGGGTTGAGAAGATTCACCAGGGACAGAACAGGTGGATCGACTGAAATTCACTGCTGAGGGGAGCAGTGGGTGAGACAGGAGAGGTCTGTTGCACCATGTGGGTTAGCTCCTTGGCTAAGGATCAAACTCATGCTGCAGTTGTTGCTGATAGCTTCATAGTGCAGAGACTTAAACTCTTGCTCTACCAGGGAGGCCCAAGAACTAAAAGTTTTTAAAAAATAAAACTATAAACAATTTTGGCATCAATTTTAGTAAAAAGCAAATCTAGACTTAATACACATAGGAAAAGCATTGAGCAAAATACAATCACTGTCTTTTAAAATGCTATCGTAGAGGAAGGAAAGTCATCTTCTATGTTGCTCCCTCTGTTTTTCATACCAACATGTGACAAACTGCCCAGCCATACATGTTCCTGCTCTGAATGCAAACACTGGGTCACCTTATATAAAAGTGGAGCAGCGGGAGTATTTTAAAGCTAGTGACTAAACAGCATCTAGTAACCCTGTTTCCTTGAAGTTATCAACTTTCAGGACATTTTTCTTTTACTTTTTAACCAAATTATATTTTTATTATTAAATCACTTTTAATAATTTATACAAAGTCACTAATTCAAAAGGAAATCTGCACTGCTATGTTTATAGCAGCACTGTTTACAATAGCCAAGATATGGAAACCACCAAAAACAGAAGAATGGATCAAGATGATGTATATATACACAATGGAATACTACTCAGAATCAAAAAAGATAAACTCGTGCCATCTGCAGCACATGGATGGAGCTAGAAGGGATTATGCTCAGTGAAATAAGCCAGAGGAAGAAAGATAAATACTGGATGGTGTCACTTATATGTGAAATAGAGAAAAACCAGTCAGACAAAAACAGACTTTAAACTCAACCCTCAAAAGCCAGGCATAGATGTTTGACATTTATAGGGGGAGGGAGAAAAAGAGGGATGGTAGCAGGCAGACTGAGGGGTAACCTGGGACTCCAAAACTTGACACTCTAAAGGAATTCTGCCATCTACCACACAAAGACAAAACAGACTCCTGGTGTTTAAGATCTTAAATAGAATGATTGTACATAGAGAGGGAAATAGATAAAGATATGGACTCCCAACGAAACACCCAAAGTTACTCATCCCCTCAGGGGCAAATGTCCAAACAGGGTTGGCCACTGAGGCCCTAACAAGTCTCAGGCACCTTCTGGTAAGGAACCATAGTGAAGGCACAGAAGGGGCCAGGCAAGTCTAGCACAAAAGGAGAAAAATCAAAGAATGAATCAGGGGCCTCCCTGGTGGCATGGGGGTTAAATCTCAGCACTATCATTGCTGCAGCCTGAGTTCGGTGCCCAGCCAGGAAACTAACCCACATATGGCCCAGCATATGTCTCTCCTGTCTCGCCTGCTGCTCCCCTCAGCAGTGTATTTCAGAAGATCCGCCTGTTCTGCTCCTCACTCTGTCTCTGGTGAATCCTCTCACCCTCCCACATCTCTGTCCTTTAGCCCAGTTCTTCAATGCATTAATAAATAAACAAATCTTAAAACAAACAAACAAAAAAAGTATAAATCAAGAAAAAGGCAGCCATTTGTCAGCCTCCCCATGTCTCTCACATGTCTCTTTCAACTGTCTCTTTGTATCTTGTCCCATGTGTCTCCTCCACGTCCCCCAAGTCCCTGGTGCAAGTTCAAATCTGAAAAGCAGGTGTGCCCTCCTTCACAAGTCTCTTTTCCACAAGCTTCTCTCCCTGTCTCTCCAACTGTTCTATATCTTCACTTGGTCACTCAGCATCACCCCTTATTAGGTGGGGCAGGGAATCTGGAATCCCTCCCTTTTTATGGCAATCCCTCTGTTGCAAATGGACTATGGTGGAGGACTATGTTCCAGTGATGGGAGTGCCACAGTGATACAGCTGAGGGGGGAATCCTATGCTGTCAAAACACTAGCAACGATGTAAAACAATGTATTTTAGTATTTTAGTAACAATTTTTTTAAAGTTAATAAAAATATATTTTTTAAAAGGTGGAAAATAACTATTTTCCCATCATACTCATAATCATATTACATATTTGGATTTTTCATATTAATTTTTCATTGATTCCTACTAGTTGTTATTAATCTTTATTAATAATTTTTAATACTAGCTTTTATACTTTATAGTAGCTCCCCAAAATTTCTCTTATATTTCTGTATGATATTCTTTTTCAGATTGTGCCACCTTAACTACTTGGAAGTATATGGTTCCATAGTTTTAAGACCACTCTCATTGCTGGACAACCACCTCTTGAACTCTTTTCATCATATAGGACAGTTAATGACAATCTCCCATTCCCCCTTTTCTCCAGTCCTTGATAACCACCTTTCTAATTTCTGTGTCTGTAAATTTGAAGTAGAATCTTGAAACAGTTCTTGAAGTAGAATCAAAAATATTTGTCTTTTTGTGACTGGCTTATTTTACTAAGTATAATGTCCTCCAGATTGTAGCATGTGTCAGAATTTCCTTCCTTTTTAAAGTTGGATAATAATTCAGTATATATATATATATATATATGTATATATGTATATAAACCATATTTTTAAAATCCATTTATCTCTTGATGAACCCTTGGGTTGTCTCTACCATAGCTATTGTGAATAATTCTGCTATGAACACGGGTCTACAAATATCCCTTCAAGACCCTACTTTTAATTGTCTTGGGAATATACCTAGAAGTGGTATTGCTGGATCATATAATTCTATTTTTAGTATTATAGAAAACTCCATACTGATTTTCATAGTGGCTGTAACTTTGCACACTCCCACCAATGCATAAAAGTTCCCATTTCTCCACATCTTTGCCAATACTTATTATTTGCTGTTTTCTTTACAGTAGACATTTTAAATGGTGTGAGTTTGCCTATCTAATATTCTTAATAATCATTTAAACTGGCTACCTATATATATATGCAATAATTTACTTGACCATGACTCTTGTCAATTATTTAGTCATGTCCATTTTTTCCCCCTATTTTAAATAAGGCTGTGCAAACATTTTCAGTAGATATTTTTCCCATATTTTAAGTTGATTCTTTTGGGTAGCTTCCCAAAATTAAAATTGCAGGATTACCTTGAAAAAATGTTATTGTTAACTTTAATAGTTTTCCTTGTTGGGCATTGAGTCTAGTTAAAATTGTTTGCAGGACCATAGGGGAACCATCCAAGCAGTTTGTTTTCTCCCTTCTTTCCCTTCTTTCTTATGCAGCCAACATAACATAGAATATTATCTGCCAAAAGCAGTATTTTCATTAGGTTTTTCCTGACACAACTACCAGAATTTCTCTTAAAACATAAACCTAAAGCAGTTGATCACCTACTATTCCTGAATTCCATATTTTTAAATTTACCTGCAGGCTGAAATTTATTTGTAACTGCAAAACCAATATTCACAGAACCTTTATAATCATTCGCAGATATGGTGGGACATTGAGTCACTCAACAAGCCTGTTCCCAGCTGAGGTTGAACCAGGGGATGTTCTGCCTGCATGTGTCCTGTAATACACAAGTGTCCTTTTTGCAGTCTGTTTAGTGCTACTTTTTTCATATTTTTGTGGGTTTTGTTGATAATTTCACTGTTTAAATGGTCCCCAAGCAGTGCACTGAGTGCTGCCTAGTGTTCAAGTGCCCGAAATCTGTGATGTGCCTTGCAGAGAAAATACTGCATTACATAAGCAGATGTGAGCTCTAGTGCTGCCAGCTGGGAGTTCAATGTTTTGTATCAACAATATATATTAAATTTGGTGTCTTTAAACAGAAACATACACAAAACAGGTATGTATTGATTGTGAATAACTGATAACTAGACCATTAAGAACCTAACTCTGTCTCCCAGGAGCAATGCTTTGGTATTTGCTAATTCGGTGTTAGTGCTGACTTTATAGAACTACCAGTTATAATAAGAATTGACTGGATTTGCAAGCTTTGCTTAAAACCTTTTAAAAATTCCTCATTATTACAAAGTTTATTTCTAAGCTTGTGATTTCAGACCTAAACATTTATGCTCTAAACAAATTCTTTAACTGTATCTTTGACTAATCCCCAGCGTGAGATTTTTTTGCTGAGAAAGACTCACCTGCTGAGATTGTACGAGACAGCAGGTTGAAATATATGCTTTATCTCTGTCAACAGATGCTATCTGTGAGAAAAACATTCTGCTTTAAAATGATATTCTAAAGCAATAGAGACTTTATTTCTCAGGCACCTAAAAAAAGCCTTTGGCTCTTTTACCTCTCTTGGCAGCGGGCTCTTGGGGCAATTGTTTCTAGAAAACTGTTTTGTTGTTACCATGTTACTACTTCATTCCCAGTCGAGCTGCCAAATTGGGCCATGTTCTATCCATCAGTGCAAGATCCTAGCACAGCCATGTTAACTGAGAACTTCTCTTTGAGCACACACATCCCTGCAGCCAAAAATGGCTCCAGAAAGCAGAACCAAATGGTGATATCACAGAGCAAGTATTTATGGGTGGGTACAAACATTTTAAATCAGTTTTCAGAGATTTATGGCATTAAGACTTGCAAATCATGGCATTGAGATCTGTATTTATCTCTAAATAGGCTTCTTGCTGTAATGTGCATCTTCTCCATCACCCCAAACCTTTGATCATCTGATATGTCTTTGCAACCTTTGTAATAGTACCAGGGAGATATAAAATGGGTGTGGCACAACCCTTTTCCCAAATATGCTTTTCAGAGAGTTCAGATCTGGGCTACACAGCATGTACGGACAAGCCACTCCAATGGGTCCCCACAGCCTACCCCACATGATTAGTACTAGAGACAGACTCTCTGACCCCTTTTTCTCCTTCTTCCCCACCCAACCACTTGCTCCGCAAGCACATCACTTCCTTTCATTCGCGGCTCACACGCTCAGGCTCGTAGGGGGCTTCTACTCTCCTTTCTCTGTGTGGTTAGTTCCTCTAACCTAGAACCACTCAGCCCAGAACCACTCAGGCCTGCAGAGTCGATCACAGATCCTTCCTGGGTGTTGCCTGCGCTCTAGAACTACCCATATTCAATTGTAGTAATTCAGTTTCATGTCTGCCTTCTCAACTAACCTACAGAGCTCACTGAGGGCAGAGACAGAGTTTTTCTCCTACTTGTGTGTCTAATGTCAGCCCAGAACCTGAATTCTAGGTGTCTTGATGATTAACTGAGTGACTATAGGGATACCGTTCTAAGATGTTAATTGCTATTCTTTGGTCTTGGTTGCCGCAGGGGCTCCCTGTTGACAGTTAAATCTGGCTAATTCAAAGGTGCAGTTTTTACTAAAATTACAAGATAACTAGGCAGTGAGACTTGCAGTTCTAGGGAAGAAGGCCTTGTCATAAAATATACTAAGAGGAAATGAAAGGCCTACTCCATCTAGTACAGTAGAGAGAGAGAAGGAAAAAACAGATAGAGGAAAGAGAAGTAAACAGGTAAGTAAATTCTGGCTTTCTCTTCAGACAAAATTCCAAAGTGGGTGCCGCTGGTTGAGAGGAAACTGAAAGTAGAGGGGTCCTGTGTTCCACTCCTTGATTAGACTATGGGGGGAGTCACACAGGTTAACCCCAAGCAAACAGCAGGCATCTGTGTTGAGAGAAATTTGATTAGTGCTCCCAAGGCCCCGTCTGCTCCTCTGTGCTGTGGAAGGGATCCAGACATGCTTACAATTCACTTGGGTCTTCGACAGGTAGCTGAAAGGGCATTTATTAGAGATAAATATTTCACAACCACAACTAACTATGTGTTATTCCCGATGGATTCCCCCAATATCATAATTAACTTTTTCAAAACAGTGTCACTAGCAGGATGTACTGGAATTGTCACCTCTTTTCTTTAATGCAGTCAATACTCACACGGCAGTCAATCATAGGACATTCACAAATATAGGAAGTTTTGAAGCCCTAATTAAATATTTTGACTAGAAGCCTTGCTTTGCTCTGACAGAACATCCTAGCATGAAACAAATATTTACAAAAAATACTTACTAAAGGAGGATATGATTCTATCTCTAAGAAACTACTGATTTCTTCCTTCCCCAAACACCTGTTTCCTGTCTTGAAGATTTCAGCTCTTTTGGTCATTTAGTGATGGAAACTTGCTGAGTTAGGATCTACCTGGTAAAAGGAAATGCCAATCACCTCCCAAGACATAAAACACAGCCATCAGGAATGGTTTGAAATTGATGTTCAAGATCCAAGTCATTTTGGGGTCTAAGTCATTTTCTTATCTCCCAAGGGAAGCAGAGTCAAAACAAGAATTTATGTGCAAATACTTCATTTGGGAGGGACAGGAAATCCTTGTCAAGGAGTAGGGAAGAGAATAGAGTAAACAATAAAGAATGGGTGGGATGGGACTGAAGCTTCATCTTGCTTGGAGACTTGAGTCAATGGTACAAAACACAAACTCAGAATTATCCCAGCAAAGGGTGCTGGGGAGCTGGGATAGCCATTATATCACACCTCCTGAGCCATCAATTGAGGGCTTCTCCTGAGAGATGTTAATTTCCTGGCACTTCCAGCTGGCTGTCTGTTTCAGAAATAGGCCTGTAGACTAGACATACAGATATTGGCAGCTGGAGTCACCTACAGTCACTGCAAGGCTGGGGACAGACAAGGAGTGTGCTGCAGGCAATAGCTTGTCCCTGCCTAGGAAGGATGGCCTTCCCTCCATGGTCCAGCATTCATGTGACTCAGCCTTTCTCCCAGTCTCTGCTTTTTTGCAGATTCTTCTCCTGCTATGGACATACTTTTTTTTTTTTTAAGATTTATTTATTTATGCATACAAGAACTGGGGTGTAAGCCAGAGGTTCAGGGAGTGAGAGGATTCACCAGAGAGATTGGGGAGTAGTACAGGCAGAACTACTGAAATACACTGCTGAGGGGAGCATCCCATGAGGCCGGCCATGATCGAACTCATGCTGCAGTGGCTGGTGCTAGCTTAATAGTGCTGTCTTTAACCCTGTGCCACCAGGGAGGCCCCCTCACTTCTATATGCCTAGTTCTAATTCCAGAAAGAGCATGAGAGTTTCTGATAGCTAAGTTCACCATCTGAGCAACATCCTTGTTGGGAGAGAGCTGATCCCCTTGGGTCAGCTCACAGGTCACCTGTCAGCCTCTGGACAGACTGACTTGGGCTCAGGCATGTACCTCTGACTCCTGTTTCTGAGTGAACAGAGTCAGGTGACATAGAGCACGACCTCTCCTGTTAGAGAATAGCCAAGGGGCTGTGAGCAGGACAGCCTTGGGCATGCAGACCTCATGCACATGCTGTAATGTTAGTTTTGCCTTTGTGTTTGTGTGTGTGGTTGCATTCATCTCACCTGGAGGGAAAGATGAGGTATAAAGCCACTAGACTACCTACCTGAAACATAGACTACCTATGTTTTTCCTTAGGAACCGGGTGTGACTTGGCTCATCTTAATTTGACTTACATCTCACCATCTCTATATTCTTATTGGACTGTTTCCATCAATGAGGACATTGCATTGAAGTGTGGAGAGCTCTGTACTCTAATTGAAATCCTGATCACCATGTTTACACTGAGTCCTCCCTCCCCCAGTTACTTCCTCTACCCACTGTATTTTCTTTAGCGCATCCAGCATTCTCTAACAATTTAATTTTTGTTTGTTAACTATTAATTTCCTGACTCCCACATAAACTTCATGAGGACAGATGCCAGAATGAGATGATCAAATTAATATTTGTGGGATGAATTTCTCACTAAAGCAAAGAAACTAAGGGAAAGGGCATGGGGAATTAGCTTGGCCTGATGCAGTGGGATCTGTTACTTGGTCCCTCTTGTGACAAAGACACGTCCTGGGATAGTGACTGGCCAAGGGCCACATGGAATTATCAGGCAGAACTGAAACTTGATCATCATGGCTCAAACCAGTAGATTACCTACCTGGAAACAGGAAGTTTGATAGGAACTACCAATCAGGACTAGTAGGGGCACGTGAGGTAGGTGGTGAGGAACATAAAGCCTCTGGCGGGTATCAGAGCAAAGGGCAGAAGATAACCTACTCGGAGAACCAGCTTGCCTCTTAGACAGACCGAGTGGGTGCTGCATGCGCCAGCCTCAGTGTGGAGGATTCCAAGTCAGGGAGGGAATTCACAGCAGCCACAATGCTGACGGCAGCCACCCGGCCACAACCCACACTCCACATGCCAGAGCCCTCTCAGGGCCAAAATAAACAGCTGCAGAAAATGATTCTCTAGGAGATCTTCAATATACTGCACTTTTGGAGATACCAATAAAGATTATAGTTATATGAGTGCCAACAACCAACATATATAATTATCATCTGTATTCTGGCCTTCCTTTCATTACTGATTCTGGAAATTCACATTGAATATGATTTTTTTCTTTAAATTTTAAGTAGATAAAATTAAGTAAGCATGACATCAATATTTTCCATCCTGACTACCCTCAATCCAAACAACAAGCTCAACAACACATCAGAGGAGAATATTATGTGGCACCTAAAGTTTATGTCACTTATGAAAGATGTCCTTTGAAGAAACTGGATCAATGAAAACAACTTCGCAGAGGAAATGCACCCACAAAGACTTGAGACTTCTGCCTAGAGAATAAGTAGCTTTCAAATCAAGTGTGTATGCAGAGGCTGATTATGTCCAAATGTACGAACAGTGTGACAATGAGTTTCAGAAAAGCTGGTGATTAATTGAGGATCAGGCTTCGAACTCAAAAAATGACACAATCATTAGTGTGATCCTGTATCAGTGAAATATGAAGAAATGTATTTCTGTGATACCTAAGGAAAATTTTATTAGAAGTTTCAGTGTAAATGGAATCGCTCAGTTTTAAGAGTGAATTTTTGTAAGAGGAGAGAAATCCAGATGTTCAAAGCCCTGTATCTGTATGTGAAGAATGTGACACATTAACACATTCATTGAGGAAGCCTCTAGGGTGGATTACTAAAAGTTACAGCAAAGACTTTCCCAAAGTGGAGGAGGAGGAAGGAGGATCAGGATGGGGTGGGAAGAGCACAAGGGACTATGGTGATTGTGCACAGGTGACATGGTGGTGGGAATTTCACGGGGAAATATACATTGTACAAATATGAAGAATGATGTAATATATATATATGTATATAAACATATATGTATGACCTTCCCAAAATGATCAGGAATTCTCTTTTTATTTTTTTCTTCTCCTTCCCCCCTTTCTCTTTTTAGTAATTGCACACTTATTCTTTGTTCCCTTTAATGCACATTATTCTTTCTATTCAAATTGATAATAATGACATATCCTGAAATAATGTTCTTTAAGTAAAAGAGTTTCAAAATTAAAGACTGCTATTCAACCTCAGAAAGCCCCAAGGTTCTAACCATATTTCTAGATATTACTACCAAGAAAAGAGATTGGTTGTTAAACGACGAAAAGACTCCCCAACCTCACAACATTCTCAGTTCTAAAGGTACCGATTCTACTTCACTCCACTCCAGCCCTTCATAAGTATGGCCACACCTGCTCTGCTACTCAGATCTTCAAATATGACCACAGGTCTCCACCCTGTACATTGTCCCAGTCGATCATTATTACCATATCTACACTGTATAATTGTCACTAGGAAATTCATTCATTCATATAACAATGTATTGAAAACCTACTCTGTGTCAGGCATTGTTCTAATATCAATAAGTAAAATAGAGGTATACCCCAGTGGGGTTCTCAAGAGAGATGGATAAAAAAACAATAGACATGATAAATAATGGGTTACATGAAAAGGTATTATGTGGTCTAAAAAATATAGAGCATACTAAGAGGGATTGGGGAGCTGGTGGGTAGGCTGCAATAAGTGGGTACAGAATCTATCTTGCAACAACTACCAAGACCTGATTGTTACATTTCTTTCCAACTCCATGTTCAGCAACACCAATTCCATGGCGTAAAATTGATAACTTGAACTCACTGAATATTTGAACCATGGAAATTTGCAAATACTACAAAGGACAGTTTCCTTTTTCCCAAAAAGGCAGGTGATAAAATTTTACCAGTGTACCACCAGTCTGATTTTAACTCAAACACTAATATATGAGCAAAAGACATGAACGAGGGGAGGGAGTTAAGCTTGTGGGACGTGGAAAAAAGAACATTTGAGACCATGAAACAGCTGCTGCAAAGGCCCCAAGGAGGGAGCAGATCAACTGTGTCCGAAATGTAACAACGAGTCCGGTGAGCAGAGAAGAGAAACTGAGAGGCAGAGAGAGGTAAATATGAGTTCCACTGAATATATTTTTTAAAGAATCACATTGATTGCTGTGGTGAGAATAGATTGAGTTGGGAGGAACTGATGGGAAATGAAAAGGTATAAGCAACTTGAAACTATTCTAGTTACTCTATTATGTTTTCTACATGATATGCAATGGTTCAGAGTGACCAGAATGGATGTAGTAGAAATGGATGAATTCTAGATATATTTTGAAAACACCTACAGGAAGTGCTAATTGATTGGATGTGTAGAGTCAAGAGAAAGAAGTAAAGGTTACCCTAGGATTTTTGATTCAAACAAATGAAAGGGTGGCATTGACATCAACTGAGAAATGGAAGGTTATGGGCAGAAGAGAGACAAGGGCAGAGCAGGGGAGACAATCAGATGTTCTGTTTTGTACGAGCTGAGATTAAGATACCTATTATACTGAGTAAAGGGTAGATGTATCAGTCCATTTCAGAAGTAAGTTCTAGCCTGGAGATATACCTTTGAAATAGCTTGCATTCAATGCCTTGGAATGGGGTAGTTATACCAAGGAGCGAGTTTAGATAGAGAAAAAGCAGCATTCATGTTTAGTACACTACAAAGTTAACAAGTCAAGGAGAAGAGAAGAAACCAGCAAACAAAATGGGTGGTGGGGGGAGGTACAGCCAGAGAGGTACCCTTCTATGGTGCCCTGGAAACCAAATGAAGTAATTGTATCAAGCAGGAGGAAGTGATCATTGGTATCTACTGCTGCTGACAGGTCTGGTAAAATGAGAACATATTTGATCATAGCATTTAGCAAAATGGAAGTCATTAGTGACCTTGGCCAGAGGAGTTTCAGTTGAGTATCAATGGAGGAAATTTCATTGGAGTGGGTTTAGAAGAGAGTGGGAAGAGGGAAATTTGAATTGAGTTTTAAGAATTCTTTCAAAGACTTTGTTGCAAAAGACAGTAGAGAAATGGGACAGTAGCTGGCAAGGTCAAGAGAAGGACTTTGTTTTGTTTTGATTGAATGTGAGAGAAATAACATCAAGTTTGTATAATAATAGGATTGAGCCCATAGAGGGAGGAATTTCAGAAAAGGGAACTTTAGTCCTTCAACCCCTCTCTTCTCTCCCAAGTTGGTTTCATTTCCAAACTTCTTTCATTTCCCTCTTTAGCGACACTGGTCCCATGATTGCCTATTGCCATTACACTTTACTCACGTCCTAGAAGGCTTCCCTTTGGTTATTCTTTCCTTTCCAAGTCCACCATTTTCTTTCTTCCCTAGAATTCTTGGGTTGCCAATTGGCTTTACTACAATAAGTCCATGCTACATAACCTCACTTGAACCTACAAAGCTGGCCAAGTGTTATTACTTCTTTCATGGTTTATTTCCTAGCAAATGACCAAAAATGATTACTCCAATTTTTAAAAACTTTCATTCAGCAGTCATTCAATATACATTCATTGAGCAACAACCGCATTCCAGACACTGCTGCCTGACACCCAGCCCCCAAGTCCCTCCTTGGACTCTTAGCAGATGACCTTTACCCCACTTAACTGAAATAAACAACAAAAAGAAGAATAAATGAAACCAAAAGCCAGTAGAAGGAAGGAAATAAAAATGAGAGTGGAAATAAATAGATAAGACCCAATGTTATCAAGTTGGCAATTGTTTTCAATTAACTTAAACATTTAATACAGTTCCAATAAAAATCTCAAGTATTATTTGACAAGCTCACTTAAAATTCCAATGGAAGAAAAAAGAATTAAGAAAACCAACACACTTCTAAAATAGAATAACAAAGTGGGGAGACCTGTTCTAAGATGTCAAGATTTTTTATAAATATCTAAGTCAATTGTGTGGTAATAGACATAGACAAACAGATTAATGGAACAGAATACCATGCCAAAAAGCAAATGACATGTATGTAGAAACTTGATATGTGGCAGAAGCCAGAGGTTACATTATAAACACTAAGAGAAAACAAATTATCTTGGTAAATGGTACTGAGACAATAGGTAACTCTGTGAGAGGAGGAGGGATAAATGGAATCCTGACCTCATTATACAAATGAAATAAATTCTAAGCAGACTAAAAGCCCAACATGATAAAGTACTTACAATCTCATGTTACTCTCGCCCCTCCAACACAAGTTCATATCCATCATTTTAGCAAAAAACTGAAAATACTAAGTTGGTCAGGACATAGCACAACAGAAATGTTCAACACTATTCTTGTGAATTCAACTGGTGTAACCGCTTTGAAAAGTATTATATATACTAATCGCCTAAAGATTAGACCTTCCATTCTATTTGGGTTTACTAAGCCCCATTATTTTAAATATCTTCAGCCTCAGTGTATGAATCATACCTGGTATAAGCCAGTTGAAAACATCCCATAATTCTGACAGATACTTGCTTTCCCATTTCCTTGACACCAAGTGGTTGCAATTCAGCCTAATGGAATGTGAAGGGAAGTCTGATGAGAAACTTCTGGTGGCTAAGACTTGAGAATCTCCCCTGAGTGAGGATGGGTGGTTCCTGTGTGTGGAGGGGGTCCTCTATTCTTCATGTTTTTATCAAAAACAGGTCCTTGGGCCTCCCCGGTGGCGCAGCGGTTGAGCACTGGGTTGCGAAACTGCCCGCAGCCTCTGCAGCGCCGGTTCGATCCCCGGCTGCTCCCTGGCCACAGGAGGAGGGTCCCACATGGCGCGCAGACCTCTCCTGCTGCCCGCCGCTCCCCTCAGCAGTGTACTTCGGTCCTTCTGCCTGCTCTGCTCCCTGCTCTGGCTCTGGTGAATTCTCTCACCCTCCCGCACTTCTGACTGTACCCAGTGCTTGTATAAATAACAATAAAAAAATCTTTAAAAAAAAATTAAAAACAAAAAACAAAAAACAGGTCCTCATCCTAAGTCAAAAGTGGCCTACCCTAGAAACACAAGGAGGCTTTTCTTCCCTTAAAACAAACAAACTTTCTCCATGCACTTTTTTTTTCTTTTTTGGAATATTGGGGATGAGAGGCTGATGCTTAGAATCATGCAAGACACCTGTGATTGAGACATGACAAGCAAGAGGGTCACAGTGAGCACATTAAGGTCAGTATCAAAGTGGAAGGATAGGTCCTTGGTTGACATTAGATAAAGCAATTGTTTATTGCTTAAACAATTATTAGTTTTGCTGTGACCTGTAATCAAAAACTTTCCTGGGCCTCCCTGGTGGCACAAGGGGTTAAGATGCAGCACTGTAAAGCTGTCCGCAACCACTGGAGCATGAGTTCGATCCCCAGTCAGGGAGCTACCCACATGGTACAGCAGACCTCTCCTGACTCACCCTCTGCTCCCCTCAGCGGTGTATTTCAGTAGATCTGCCTGTTCTGGTCCCCACTCTGTCTCTGGTGAATCCTCTCACACCCCACACCTCTGGCCTGTACCCCAGTTCTTAAATGCATAAATAAATACAAATCTTTAAAAAAAAAAAAAAACTTTCCTGAGAGAAGAGTTGTCCAGTAAAATTAAAAAGCTAAGATCTAGAAATTCTGCTCATAGGTATTTACACGAAATAATCCTTACAAAGAAAGACTGTTTAGAGGTATTCATTGCAACACTGTATGTAATACTGAAAAACATCAAAACATCTAAACATTCTTCAGTAGGAAATATGGACAAATAATATGAGATTTAACTGTGCAAAAAAGGTGCTGTATGGAAATTTAAATTAATTAACTGGAGTTACATGAATCAATAAACTAAGTCTCAAAAGAATATTGAGCAAAAAATGCAAGTTGCAAAAGGATTTATACAGTGTGTTATATTAAGATAGACTTTAAAAACATGGAAGACAATATATATTATTTAGGGATGAATTAGGATATAATACAAATATATAATTTGTATGGGAATGTTAAGTATCAAGTTCATTGTTATTTTTGGAAAGGAAATGGTATAGGAGGTCTCAATTCTATCCATAATGTAAAATATAAAGTAGTCCACAAATATAAATTAGTATGGATAATGATAAGTATCCAAAGAATTCTCTAAAAACACAAGTTCTATAGCATTTTGTTACGTTATAAGAAGCACCAAATCCTCCTCAGCTTGCTCTAATCATCATACATCAAAGCTTATAGCTTTGAATCACAAACTTTTAAACTCTGTAATTAGTGAAAAACAGCAGACAGCATAAACACAATGTATTAGAGATTTATGAGGTAATTTTTGTTGGTATCAAAATAATTCAGTGAATCCTAAGTTTCTTTTCAAGACTGGTTACCATTCTTGGTGGGCAAAGTTTACCAATTCATATGACCCTGAGCTCAATATTCATATAAACATTACATGTAAAAATTTTCTTAGTCTTATAACCCTTTATTTTCAGAGACAAGTTGTAAATTGCAATATCGTCATCCTGTTTTCAGAAGAAACCTACCTGTCAAACTCACAATCCATTCCCAAGTTGGAATATTAAGGTAAATAAGCTACAAGGGAATCCAAGTTTATTGAAAAAGAAAGGGGAAAAGAGAGAAAGTAGTATTTGTGCAACACAATAAGACAGTCTTCAGTTCCTCCCTGGTGGCACAAAGGGAAAAGTTTCTGCACTATGAAGCTATCTGCACCCACTGCAGCCACCCACATGGCACGGCAGACCTCTCATATCTCGCCCACTGCTCCCCTTAGCTGTGTATTTCAGTAGATCTGCCTGTTCTGCTCCCCACTCTCTCTGGTGAATCCGCTCAACTCCCCCACTTCTGGCCTGCACCCCAGTTCTTGTATGCATAAATAAATATTATTTTTTTAAAAAAAAGGCAGTCTTCATTCTATAGCAGAGGTTTGATAAATATCAGGTAAAATTAATACTTCATACTTCCTGGAAGATTTTTCTCAGTGTCTTAAAAGTAACGTTTCTTCCATAGATTTCAATGTGAGAATTGCCAAACCTTTTTATATTTTTGTGATAAAAGAATAATATAGCAAACAGTTGATGTTGGAAATAAACCAAAAATATTTCAAAAGTCCTACGTCAGGCAAACAAGAAGGGGCCAAGGGGTTTTGGATCAAAGAGAACTGACCAATCTGTGAGGGCGCCAACTATGAGGTTAAGAAGTAGAGGTCCAAGGAAATAAAGTGCTCATACTAAGCCATGGGTAGGGGTTGCTGGCCAGGTGAACTTGACCACACCCAGAGGCCCCAGAAGTTAGCCACCGAGCCCTGCCATCTTGGGAAGAGTAAATATGAATGGCCAACAATGCCCTGGCAGAAAAGTGACTGTATTCTGTGTTTTAAGGACTACAAGTCCCCAGAGCTTAGGCCAGAAAATCCCATCCCTTGAACGGGATGGGAATTGGAGGTGGGTAGCATATTCAGCCCAACAGCCCCTCATTACAAGCTTCTGCCACGAGGGCTCACTGTTCAGAGCAAGCTGATAAAAGATAGTGGACCATCCCTGGCATGTTGGCCAGAGAATTGGATTATGGGCACATGAACAGGACTGGAGATGGGGGTGCCAAGGCTTCAGAACATGGTAAATAAAGATGGCAGGGACTCAGGGAGGAAGATTTACAGAGTAAACCAAAAGATGAAGTCAGGATGAAGACAGATGAAGGTCAAATGTCAAAGGAATAGGGTAAGACAATAAAGAAAAGGAAACTAAAGAGAAAGGCAAGTTCTGGGGGCAGGGTTAGGTGTCTCTGTGTCTTGCTCCGCAGGGCTTTAGTACCTCGAAGAACCTTTGAGGTGGATCCAGAGCCTTGGCCTCTAGCTCCACGTGCATTTTTCCTTCCCAGCTGGAGTTAATGACCTCCTTGTAGCTGCCTGGTCTGTGGCACCCCACCCTCAGCGCCATAGCCATCCTTACTTAACTCTGGGTGCTGACTTACCCTGCGTGTGTGTGGTCTCCCGTGAGTCTCAGCTCCCTGTTATTTGCAGCTTTCCACACATTGTTCTCACTTTCTCCATCCCAAAGCTCTGACTTCCTAGCCCTGAACCTGACCCCTGACCTTTTATATTCTTTGTAAAGGCCAGTCTTTGGCCCTCATTCCATTTGGGAAAGATTTTCCTGGCAGATGCTTACGTTCCACCTGCATTGTAGGAAAAATAAAATAAAATGAAAACCATGATCACAAGTAGAGCAGAAATGTTAACGAGAAAGGGGGAGACAGAGACAACATTATGGGTGATGATTTGTTTTAAGAGAGCAAAGTCAAGTTTAAAAGAAAGGGAGGGGCAGGAAAGGATGAAGTCTCTGGCAAACAAAAGAGTCAAACAGGCTGAGGTAGTTTTCTGACCCATTTCTAGTTGTCTCCATTTCCCTCGCACCCCAGAGGGACCTAGTGAGACTACTGGAAACTTTCAGGGGAAGGCAATTGGAAACGCCTGGCTTAGGTGACATGTGATGAACAGAGAGCGTTTCCTTACAGCAGGTCCTGATAAGAACAAACTTTCAGCTGTTGTCCACTCACTGCCTCGCCAATGAAAAGCTTCAGTTGCCCTACTGAGTTCTCTCTAGTAGCCTATCTTTTCTTGCCTTTGGTAAACAGAGAAAGAAAGAAAAGGAAGCTGAACTTCCAATCTGCAGGTCTGTGTTCTAGAACTATCTTTTGCAATCTAGATTAAGCATTCAACTTGCTTCTCAACATCCTGTTATTGGCCTTTGAACCTCAGAATGAAACAAAAGCGTCTTGAGCTATGAAGTTTCCCCACTCCGTGTTTTAAAGGTTTTAAAAGCAGCATCTAAGATACTTTAATCAGACCCTCTAAGGGGACCTGAAAATAAACTGTTTAAAAACACAGTTCAACTGAGTGAATTCAAAAGATCTTATTGGCCTTAATCAATGGTTTGCAAATTGGATAGCATTCAGTCTAGCAGACAGAAAGGAGCTCTGAGGAGCTGTACAAACTGGAACTTTTATAGGCAGAAGGGAGCAGGAACAAGGAAATTATACTAAGCAAAATTGGATTGGTTATTGCAAGGTTACTTTAGAGGATGAAAGGTGTGTAACAGGCAGATTACATAACTAGTACTAATTAGGTGACTCCTAGTTGTTTCAACATTTCATTTCTGGGGAAGCCAAATCTGCATTTAAGTTATGTCTTGGTTTCATCACATGAAGCTTAGTGTAGGCAACTCCATTCTGAGTCTGCTGTCTTGTTTCTAACACTACAGATACATGGGTGAAGACAATTGAACGGTACAAACTACCAGTTATAAAATACCTAACTCCTGGGCCTCCCTGGTGGCGCAAGGGGTTAAGACGCAACCTATGAAGCTAGCCGCAGCCACTGCAGCACGAGTTCAATTCCCGGCCAGGGAGATACCCACATGGCACAGCAGACCTCTCCTGACTCACCCGCTGCTCCCCTCAGCAATGTATTTCAGTCAATCTGCCTGCTCTGTTTCCCACTCTGTCTCTGGTGAATCCTTTCACCCCCCCCCCCACACCTCTGGCCTGTACCCCAGTTCTTGTATGCATAAATAAATCTCTAAAAAAAAAAATACCTAACTCGGGCCTCCCCTGGTGGCGCAGCGGTTGAGCGCTGGGCTGCGAAGCTGCCCGCAGCCTCTGCAGTACTGGTTCGATCCCTGGCCGCCGGGTGAGGGTCCCACATGACACGCAGATGTCTCCTGCCACGCCTGCTGCTCCCCTCAGCAGTGTATTTCGTCAGTTTGCCTGTTCTGTTCCCCGCTCTGGCTCTGGTGAATTCTCTCACCCTCCCGCACTTCTGACTATACCCAGTGCTTGTATAAATAAATAAATAAATCTAAAATAAAAAAAAAAAATACCGAACTCCTGGAGATGTGATATATAGTATGGTGACTACAGTTAGTAATACTATATTGTATGTTTGAAAGTTGCTAAGAGAATAGATTTTTTTTCTTTTTTTTTAAAGATTTATTTTTATTTATTTATTTATACAAGCACTGGGTATAGTCAGAAGCGCGGGAGGGTGAGAGAATTCACCAGAGCCAGAGCGGGGAGCAGAGCAGGCAGAAGGACCGAAGTACACTGCTGAGGGGAGCAGCGGGCGGCAGGAGAGGTCTGCGCACCATGTGGGACCCTCCTTCGGTGGCTGGGGAGCAGCCGGGGATCGAACCGGCAGGCACTGCAGAGGCTGCGGGCAGCTTCGCAACCCAGAGCTCAACCGCTGCGCCACCGGGGAGGCCCAAGAGACTAGATCTTTAACATTCTCATTCCAAGAATGAAAAATGTTTAACTACGTGTGGTGATGGATGTTATCTAGAGTTATTGTGGTGATTTCACAATATACACATATCTCAAATTGTGTTGTACACCTGAAACTAATATGTTACATGTCAATTATACCGCAATCAACATATAAACAAACATAAAAGTAAGTTTAAAAAGATAAATTAGCACTGATTGTTTACATTTGCTAGAGGAGTTGCTAATCTTAAAGGTGTCACCTTTGGTGCCTTGACTCAGAATAATATTCACTTTCAGATGATTATAATAGTTCTTTTATCCTAACAATAATATGAATAAAAATTTAATATCGCAGGGATAAAAATTAAATTTATGTATATTTATAGATGATTTTTCTCTCAATCCAAATTTGGTACCACATTTTGGTTTGGAAAGAGTCCCAGGTTTGAGTCATAACTTTACATTTGCAAGACTTCATGGAGTGTAAAAAAACCCCTCTGTCTTAAAATATAGGGTTCAGATCATCAGTTACTTTTTTCTAAAAGAAAAAACAAATGCCTAAGGGTAAGGGCTCTTCAGCATTCCATAAAATACTTGTAAATGTGTTGTCACATGTCCTCTGATCTTTCATTTTCAGCCTAAACATCTGTTAGTTCCAAGTGCCTATCAGTGCCAGATAGCATGCAAACAAACCCTACAATTTGTATTATTTCACCCCCTTCAGTAACAGAACTTTGACAATGTAATTTGTGTCAAATGTCATTCAAGTGACTGCAGGGAGAGACAGAGAAAGGATGCCAAAGTGCTATCAGACCCTGGAGCCTTCCTAAATACAGAAGTTTGGAGGGAGTGCCACAAGACAGCTCTTGCTGTACATCAATTCAATTTCCCTTTTGGTTTTTGAAGTAGCCTCTGGGAACAGGAGCAGCTGATGGACATATGTTTAATGGAAAGAACAAAGGCTTGAGGGTCCAATTCTGCAAATCCTGTGACCCAATTCTGCAAATCCTGTAGTAGCTG
The DNA here is from genome assembly GCF_964194135.1 of Talpa europaea. Classification (NCBI taxonomy): domain Eukaryota; kingdom Metazoa; phylum Chordata; class Mammalia; order Eulipotyphla; family Talpidae; genus Talpa; species Talpa europaea. Next base: position 35,319,163 of record NC_140068.1, on the reverse strand, counting down.
CACCGCTGAGTCAGTCAATTAACTACTCTAAACTCCAGTTTTTTCATCTGTGAAATAGCAGTAAAAATTGATGTCATATAGAGGTTGTCCGAATTAAATCAGCATACTTTAATTCACTGAGGCCCTTGGGGTCAGGTTCAACCTCTTATTTACAGCATGGATCTGGCCAAGTTGCTTAAAGTCTTTAAGTCTCAATTTCCTAGTATATGAAATATTCACAAAAATTATTCCTACCTTATCTGGTAGCTGTGCTGAGCAAAAGAGATTATTCACAGAAAGAATGTAGCACAGGCCCCAGCTCATAGTAAATGTTCAAATATCAGTTGTCACTATAGAAAGCACTACGCACAATAAACATTATCTGCTGTTCTCTTACCCAGGTGGAGATTAATAAGAGGCAGTTGTGCCAGAAGTGCCCAAAGACAGGCCCTTTTCTTTACAAAGCATTTCTTCCTTTTTTCTTTTTCTTTTTTTTCTTTTTCTTTTTTCTCCTTTCATGTACTTCTGGTACTCATTAGCAAAATGCCTCAGGGGGGAAGGGAGCTTAGAAAGTCTTTAAGTGTGTGTGTCTTTCCTTCACAATGAAATCCACGTGTTTTTAGAAGAAGCAGGATACTGGAAAGGCGCCAGTAGAGTGTGCCTGACTGTAAATAAAGCATAAGAGACTTCCCAAGTCCAAATTAAAGACAGACCATTATTACTGCTAACATCATCATTAATGTGGGGGAATAAAGCATATATGCTTTTTCAAAAGTATGAATTGTGCTTAGTTTAGAAATTAAATTTTATTTAAGAGGTCACTGTGTAGGTGCTTCAAATTGTAGAACAATGCCCCTTTGGATAGTCATGAAATGTTTACTTTGGGAAAATGTTGAGAGTCCAGATGATGACTAGCATGACCTTTCGCTGCAATCTTGGCCTTGCCACAACTGCTGACCTCAGGCAGGCCTCTACCAGCCTCACCTCCTCTGGGTTCTCAGGTGATTCCAGAACTTCCTTATTTTGAACTTTCTCTGTGCTCAGCAAAAACATCTTGGATTATGTGTCATCTTTAATTCCCATGTGCAGGGACATTTCAGACACTAGCCAATCCTGAAGATCGTTCTGTGTTAGGAAAAGATAGGCAGATTGATGATTTCCGCTATGACTCTCGCCGAGTTTTGCCATTGTTCAACTCCCCCACTTTCTTTTTTTGTAAAATGACTTTTAACCCCAAGACACTAAATGAATATGTTCATTGTTGACTGGAGAGAAATAACCAGGCTATAATATAGTCAGAAAAGCATTTATTCAACAATAGGATCATGACTCCAGTGCAGACCAAGGAGCAGTCCCCAGGGGTGACTTCAGAGTGAGGGTTTTTAAAGGATCAGGCAGGGGAACAACCTGAGTTGAACTAACTTTTTAGCAAACTTTTTGGATTGATTTTAAGTCCATCTGTCTGTCTGCAATTGATGGGCAGAAGTCTCCAGCAGAGGCCTGCAGTTGGGGGCAGGCAGGGGTGGCGGGGGGTGGAGGGTCGTGGGGGGGTGGATGTTGTCATAATCAATGGAGTCTCCTGTTTCTTTGAGATTACCAAATTGCTGTCAGGCTGTTTAATTTTTACTAGAAGTCTCAACAGGAAAGTTAAAGACAAGATGGAGTCTGTTTATTATGTTTCTCTGGCTCCCAGAGGCTGAGGGAATGGGGAGGATCTGGGCAGTTTCTGTTTGGGCTGATAAAAAGTTCTAGAAATGGATCAGTTGCGATGTTTACACACATTGTGAGTTACTTAATGCCAATGAATTGTACACTTAAAAGTGATTAATATGGTAAACTTTGTATATTTATACCACATTAAAAGTACTACTTTAACATAAGTTTCATCAGTTCCTATAGACATGACACTTTCTAGCCAGACTATCAGATAGCCCAAATTTCAATGATCTGCCACTTGGGGATGGAAGCCTGTGGTAAAAATACCATTTTCCAAATGGTACAGGGACCCTACTGAAGTGACCAGAATGCTGTGCTTCCTCATTAGCATATTAATTAATTGCTTTGAATTAGACTCTTTGAAAGTACTTGAAGGTTTGCTACTTTGAAAATTCTAAGCATCTCTTTTCTGTGTCTTCACTTAAAGACAGAATTTTCAAGAATGACTTAGTTGTCAAGTGAAGGATAGATGTGAAAGGCACATCTTCTCACTTGAATGAATCCGTTCTCAATCACCAAATTCTAGTTTATGAGAGATTTAATTGGATTATCCAATCCTGGGACTTGGTTGAGACACTACTCTTTGAAAAACAAATGAATCCTAATGGAGAAACATAAAAATGTTTTTGAAGTTCTTTTTTTTAAATTTTTTTTTATTTATTTATACAAGACCTGGGGTACAGGTCAGAGGCACAGGAGGGTGAGAGAATTCACCAGAGACAGAGCGGGGAACAGAACAGGCAGACGAACCGAAGACAATGCTGAGAGGAGCAGCAGGCAAGGCAGGAGAGGTCTGCCTCCCGGGAATTGAACCCTCGCTGCAGAGGCTGTGGACAACTTCACAATGCGGTGCTCAACCCGCTGCGCCACCACAGAGACCCCTGTTTTTGAAGTTCTGATGCTTGAATAATACTGGTCAAATCATCTCAGAAGCTGGAATGGATTGCTTTCTATTTTTCAAAGGCAGGTACCTAGATATAAAAATATGTTTTTTATAGCTTAATGTGATTACAGGAAGAATTGTGCCTACAGAACCATGGCTTTCTTCTCTCCCTCTCCAAGTTTCTCTCTTCTCTCTTTCTGACTTTGAATCTTTGCCTTAGTCTCTTTCCTCCTTTTTTTCCTACAAAGGCAATGTGTTCATCATTCATCTAGAATTCTTCCCACTTATTTTTTGAAACATCCTTGTGGGGAAAACAGTGGTTAAGGTGAATATTGTTTTTGCCATTTTACAGATTTAAAAAAATGAGGTACAGAAAGGATAAATGACACACAGCTAAGTAAGAGACGAGCCGGTCCTAAAATCCATGTCTTATGCCTCCAGTTCCACAGCTGCAGCTAGTGCTCTGTGTCATGCAGTCCGTGAAGGCACAGGGACACAGTGCCAGCGACACATGACTCTACTGGCTTAGACAACTGGCAGGTGTGGAACTCAGCACAATTCATCATTAAGCTCCCTTAAATATGCTCCACGAACCCCCATTCTGGCTGTTGAACAGCCCACATCCATCCATTTATTCAACTCTGCATCCATCCATCCACAATAGAGCAGGGTGTAGGAGGTATTCATCTGGAAAAGGTCAAGAATCATATCTGCCCCCTGGATCCTGGAGACTGATGAATTCCTTCTTAAGTCAAAATTAGCAAGTGAGTTCAGCCATTTTCAGTCCCAATAACAGGGGAGATATCACTATAAAATAATTTCACAAAAAAATAAACTTTGTTATCATGTTGAATAATTATCCAATTTATTCTAACAACACAGATATTTCATTTGAGAAACAATTTAAAAACATGCTTCCATTTCCCTTCTTCAAGAATCAATATTGTTACATGAAATTGCAAAAATCAGTAAAATCAGCTTAATATAATGATTGATATACATCATGCTGGATTGCCAAAACTTAAGAACTCAGTTTCCTAATTAAGTCTGTGTGTTTTTGGTTTTTTGGTGTGTGTGTATATCTTAAAAATAAATTCTGTTCTGAGAAGCCTAAAAAAACTCTCAAAATGCACCAACAATTGTCTCTAGTTTTTTATTCTCCATTGCCAATACTCAGAGAGGAAAAGCATTTTGAGAAAAACCCCACCTGGAATACAATCAGGTCACAATTCATGTTCTCTTTCTTAAGATGCCCTACATGACAAGCGGAAGTCAATTCAAAGAGAGATCTTTGGGGCACCCTCTGGTGGCTGAGAAGAATCACAAACTCAGCCTTGGACCCAGAAGACCAGTGATCTTTGAAGCTTTTTTTTTTAAAGGGCCATTACCAAATTTTCCACTCAGCATTGAAAATAAATCCAGATCAGGAAAACAGACAGGGGTGGAAAGAAACTGGAATCGCAAGATTTGGATTTGAGTCAGAGCTCTCCTGTTTCCTAGCTCTGAGAATCTGGGTCTGACCAGTCAGTTTCCACAGAGCTGAGGATGAGTCTGAAATTTCTCATCACAGATAAGAGGCAATGTCAAAACTAGAAGGCTTTGTGATTCCCTTTATTTGATATGTCCAGAAAAGGTGATTCTCAGCAGACAGAAAATAGATTAGTGGTTGCCTGGCACTGGGAATGAGAGTGGAGTTACCTGTATGTGGGCATAAAGGTATATTACTCAGATCCCCTTCAAGCAAAGACTTGTCCCCTCAGCTGCAGAGGGGACACCTTCCAATGTCCAGCCTTCCTGAGCAGCTCCCTGCTCAGGCACCTCCTGATCCAGGTGGGAGAATAGGGCCAGGTCATTTCAGCTCGACAGAAAACAGCTTTGATAGGCTGCTTTTACTCAGAGCTCCTGTGACATCAGACAGTGCTATTGTCAGGTCTGGAACATGGTCCAATTTCTCTCTACCGAATTCTGCCTCTCCTTTTTTCCACAAGTGTTGACCACAAGGACGATTCTTAAGAAGTATCCTGCACAATAAATTCCACCTTGGAATACGCTTTCCAGAAAACCCAACCAGTGATGTTTATACCTATCCAGTGAACAAATTCTTGGAAAAATATTCAAGTATTTTGTGTTGAATGGTTATTATGCCATATTTTTTGGCACTGATTCTTTTAATAATTCTTTGTTATTTTTGTCATCTGGTGAAAATAATAAAGCAGTTTTTATTTTGAAAAAGAAAAATGAATGGCCTGGTTTTATTCTGGTCAAGATGGCCACATCTCGGCCTCCCTGGTGGCGCAGGCGGTTGAGCGCTGCACTGTGAAGCTGTCCGCAGCCTCTGCAGCGCCAGTTCAATCCCGGCGGCTGGTGAGGGTCCCACATGGCTCGGCAGACCTCTCCTGTCTCACCCACTGCTCCCCTCAGCAGTGTATTTCGTCAGTTTGCCTGTTCTGTTCCCCGCTTTGTTTCTGGTGAATCCTCTTAGCCTCCCATGCATCTGGCCTGTACCCTGCTTCTTGTATAAAATAAATAAATAAATCTAAACAAAAAAATAGATGGCCACATCTAAGCAGCCATTAAAATGGCAGCATCTGAACCACCGGGCGTGCACCCTTCAGAAAGGGCACACGAGCTGCTCTGAACACCTTCTTGCCCACACCCTTCCTTGGTCTTGGTCTTGGCAGGAGATTTGGTACTTCTTCCAGCAGGTTGACAGGACATTGCTGAGATTGCCTATGAAGTATAAGATGAAAAACAATTTGGAAGGCAGGTGAGAATCAACGTAGATGGGAGAAAATGGACATGGAAGGCTACATGTCAATAAATTTTCAAACTTTGAGTCCTCTCAGATACCACACCTTTTTGATCCACTCATCTTTGCTTTTAGGTTGTTTCCTTAGCTTGGCTATTGTAAATAGTGTTCCAATGACAGTGCAAGTTTTCTTCTGAATCATATTTTTAATTTTTTCAGGTAGAGGCCTAGGATTGGAATTACTGGGTTGTAAGGCAAATTCATTTTTACTCTTTTGAGACACCTCCAACTACTGCTTTCCATAGTGGCTGTGCCAGTTTCATTCCCACCAGCAGTGTAGGAGGGTTTCCTTTTCTCCATATACTCACCAGCACTTGCTGTTTCAGGTCTTTTCAATATGGACCATTCTAAGTGTGAGGTGGTATCTCATTGTGTATGTCTTCTTTGGAGAATTGCCACATCTAAGCCACCATGTTTAGCTTTTCTGACCATTTTGATTGGGTTATCTAAAATATTTCTTTCTAAACTACTACATAGAGAGGCATTTCATAAGTATTTTTTTTTTCCTCATGTCTGAGCAATTGAATGCTGCAGAAGATTTGTGGAAAAAGAAAGCAGGGGAATGAAATATAAGCTTCAATTTCACAATTTCTTATAACCAAAGTTTCCCCAGGTCTAAGTAGCCTGAGGAAACAACCAGAGTCTCATCAATGATGAGTGGACCCCAAAATTATGAACGCGTAAGTATTCATAGCTCTCCCTCCCCTGAGTTCTGGAGAAAAGTCTGGTACATCCTGCTTAGTGTTCTGATTCAAATCACTCCCATCCTGATCAAAATTTTCACCCATCTTCCAGATCAGGTTTATTTACATGAATCACCAGTAGGATGGAAGTTTTGTGTCAGAAAATACTGAGAAAGGGAAGTAGGGAATGGGAAGCCTGAGTTAGTCATGGGGTATGAGAAAATGCAGGGGACCCAGGAAGAAAGGAAGAGGAGAATTAACAAGTGGGCCTCGAAATTATAAAAAAAAAAATCCTTTTGAATGTCACTTAAGAGATAAAAGCAAAATCCAGAATTAACTTGTTTTCGATTGCTAGTCTGCTTTCTAAGATGATGATACCATAGAAAAAGATTGGGCCCAGGACACTGGGGTTTTATTGGCCTGCCTATCACAGTAACAGCTCAAGTTTCACTGGCTTTGACCTTCCTCTTCATGTTGGGCTTCAGTCCTACCCCTATTCAAAAACTCTTTCAACAAGTCCTGCAAGTTGTCTCTCTTGCAAACTTAAATTCTAACCCTTGTGATGCCGGTTGCTCAGAAAGTCAGAGAAAGGCAAACCCTCTCCTCTAGAGTCACTGGTGTCCTGGAGAAAGTCCTGGAGAAATTGCATGTTTTTTTTGTGCACCCCGGGCATCATCTGTCTTCAAGTATGGTGTTTTGTTTTTGTTTTTAAAGATTTATTTTTATTTATGCATATAAGAACTGGGGTGTAGGCCAGAGGGGTGAGAGGATTCATCAGAGACAGAGTGGGGAGCAGAACAGGCATATCTACTGAAATACACTGCTGAGGGTAGCAGTGGGAGAGACAAGAGAGGTCTACTGCACCCGGTGGGTTAGCTCCCTGACTAGGGATAGAACTCAGGCCACAGTGGTAAGGGATAGCTTGCTAGCACTGAAACTTTAACCCCTGCGCCATGAGAGAGGCTCGTATGGTTTTTTGTAGGGTTTTTACTGAGCCAGAGTCATGCGGTGATTCTTACAGAGGTGGAAACCCAGCCATGATCCTGTACTGACTTCATGCCTTCTTTGGCAAGAGGTAACAAACCTTCCCTGAAAGGGGCAGGTAGCAGATATTTTAGCTATACAAGGCATGTACCACCTTTGTCACAAGTTATTTGTTGTTGTTTTTCTTTATTACAAAGTGACAAAATTACTAACTTACAGACAGTACAAAAACAGGCCCTCAAGTTGATCTGACGAGGTATCACAGTTTGCAAGCCCTGTGCTCTAGGCTTGACTAAGGAACTAGAATCCGAGACCCAGGTCCTTCTCATTTTTATTTTTCTCTCCTGTGCAAAAATTAACAATAAAAAATTTTCCCCTTCTTCTCAGTCAAAAACCTATCACATAGTTCAAATTCTTGTGGTCGTATCTCCTAATTCAAAACACAAGTTCAAATCACTCTTAGGCTCGAGCTGGGACCTGGCCTCAGTCTAGTTAAACTAAAGGGCAGCAAAATGAACTGAGCTCGAGCTTCTTGTCAGTTCTCCAGGGGTGTGCTAACCTCCTGTGGGTGAGCACTCCTGAGCTGTGGTGTCATTCAGCTTCTCAAACTACAATTGTCAGTGATGACTGGGATTCAGGATCCACACGTACATTTAAGAGGTTTGACAAACCCACTTCTGTAGTTGTTCAGGATGATGGACTGACAGGATGAAGACAGCTGAAAGTGATTCCTGAGCTTTATTAAGCACTATTACCTTGTGTAAATGATCCAGAAAACTACAACCAGATTACTGAATTTTGAACACTCAATATTCAAATGCTTGATTCAGTTGAATTGATTATAAACAAGACTCTACTTACAAAACCACACTGCTGACTTACAAACTTTTCACATTTGACAAATATAATTTTGCTTCAGTTATTTAAGATTCCACTTCTCATGGCAGATAAGGAAACGATCTGCTGTGAATGAGCAAGGCAGTGACATGGCGTAACACAGGGCCTTAGGGCAGCAGCCATATGGTTCATTTCTGCTGATGAGTGAGAACTCTGCTAGACTGTGTGAAGAGGTGGAGGCATTGTCGAATTTCTATTTTACCAAGGGAATATTAACCAAATGTTTTTCTGTGTATCCATATTTATTAACAGAATTCCAGCTTGTATAAGGTCATAAAATCATTTATTCAGAATTCTGTGTGAGGCACTGTGCTGAGGCCTGATACTAAAACATTTAAGCATAGTGATATTTGTTTAATAAAACAAACAAACAAAGCATATTCTAAAGAAAGATCAGAAGACAATATTTGAAATAACTGTCCTAATATGTGCTCACCTGTGTGGGAGAAGGACAACCTGTAGCTATTTACAGCTCCCAGCATTGCAACCTGAATGGGAAAAAATCCTAAGTTAAATATGAATAGCACTCAAACACGCCAGTGCTTTATGGGAACAGAGAAGGAAGGTTGATCCCTCTCTAATTAAATAATATATTCTCTAGCCTTTTAGATATTTGGAAGGTAAATTAAGCTCTGGAATAAAGGCACCTATTAAGTGGTCTTTGAGATGCCCAAGGCAACTGTAGATCCTAAATGTAATTGTTGATTCGTCAGCATTTTGTTCTCCTTCTCCACAGTGATACAGAAACCGCCATTGTCTAGTCTCTCAGACAGCTCTTGCAGATTCTACGTGAAATCACAGAGGGCAATTCTCCTTCCTGGGGATGGGAATGCTGGGGGGTGGAGGAAGGAGAGTACTACTTCAGCCCATTAGTTCAGCTCACACAATTTCAGCCCTGAAAGGGGAAGGGGCTCAGCTGGGCCCAGGCGTGGGGAGCAGGGATTGGCACTGACAGGTGAGCAGATCTCAAGATGGGCCCAGCCCTCACTGGCATCATATGCTGGACTCTGGCACCAGGTGGGGACAGACCCCCAAGCATCCCAGCTTCCCTAGGCCAGCCATGCCCATGTCATTGCCGAAAAGCCGGACTTGAGGGGCTCCTCTTGAATGACACCTAGAGATGATTGAAGGAAACAGTTCTAGGCAAATGGAAAGAATATGCATCTAAAAAAAAGATCCTCTCTCCTTTGTGCATGTGGGTGTGCCTGTGCCCTTGTGTGTGTGTGCACATGTATGTGTGTGTGTTTGGGTACATGGGCCTGCATGCATGTACATGCATGTGTGTTGATATGCCTACAGGTATGTGCAGGGGGTGGGGGGCATGTGGGAGGAGTGGTAAGGACGTAGTGAGGAAGCATTGCCAAATCTTGGGAGCATGAGAAAACTACAATTAGAACTCTATCTCATGGGATAAAACAACTAAAAAAATTTCAGATAGACATTTTACATGTAAAAAAAAAACCATAAACGAAAACGATAATGTCTTCAAGAAAAAGATTGTAGGGGAACTCCCTGGTAGCCTAGGGGTTAAGTCTCAGCACTATCACCTCTATGGCCTGAGTTCGATCCCCAGCCAGGGACAGCTCCCTGGCACATATGGCACAGCAGACCTCTCCTGTCTCACCTGCTGCTCCTCTCAGCAGTGTATTTCAGTAGATCTGCCTGTTCTGCTTCTCACTCTGTCTCTGGTGAATCCTCTCACTCCCCTGCACCTCTGGCTACACCCTAGTTCTTCTTTGCAAAAAAAAAAAAATTGTAGGCAGATCTGAGAACTGAGTCTGTCACTATGTGGCAGATTCAGTGTGAAGCAAGGGAGAAAGAAGAGCTGGGGCTAATTATATGATTCACTAAAGGAATCAACCCCATTACTGGGGGGCTCTTGTATCCTTCTCGCTGAAGCAAGCGAGACAAACTGGACATTGCCTGAGTTACCAATTCACATCTGCTCTGTCACCAAACTCTCCAACCAGGCAATCCCTGAATTCTTTATTGTGACAATTACTTCATTTTCTCAAAAATAATGAATCTATTTTTGAATTGAAACTTGGGAAACACTTTCCCATGTGATCTGACATTGGCAAGGCTATGTCTCCTGATGAGGGTATGAGGTCACTGAGAAGATTCTGTTTTTTTGAACTCTAAGGACATGCTCTGAGGGTGGGATCTGAAGTGCTGGAACCCTTGGGTGGTGTGTTCTAGATCCTCAAGTCATAGGGAGCACCGTATCTAACCTTACAAAGGCACATTCATTGAAAAAAAAAAAAAAGAATCTGGCTCAATCTCAGGATTTCATAATTCCTTCATGGACCTTTGAAAGAATTCCTTTTCCAAAACCATTTTTAATCTTATAAAGTCCAAAAAAGGTAGAGAAGAGCAAAGCAGTTTATTTCTTCCCTCTTCATTAACAAGGAAAAAAAATCCCTAACACATTTCTTTTCAGTGGGCTAACCTCCATTTCCAGGCTAACTGGAAATCACAAGGAAAAAACATCCCTCTAGGCCCTCTGGTGGCACCAGGCGAGAAAGGGAGAGTGGGCTGTGTGCCACATTCAGCACCCAGGAGGTAGTCCCTTCCAAACTAGCACATAATGGAGCAGTCATCATCTTCCCCAGACTCTCAGCAACTCCAGGAGCTATGCTGTTTATCATTCTATATAAGATTATCAGTTTTACTAATTAAATATATAAAAATCTTAAGACATCGGACCAAATCTGGAATTTCTTTTGAGTTCTGCCTCTGACTATACCTTATTTGTTGGGTGTTTGGAGGCAATTCTCCGTGGCATTCCAGACCATGTTTTCAGGGACATGTGTATACAAATCTCAGAGTCTTTCTCTGGGGTAGAGAGTAGATTTGTTTTCTGGCAAGGTTAATAAAGACAATGTTTGTTTCTGGTACAAAGGTTGGGCAGATTTGCTGACAGATTGGGGGCTTCCTAAGCTCATAGTTCCTCAGCTACATAAACACACTTTTTGCACAGCATCTACCTGTGCCCACCTCTGCATGGTCTCTGAGGGGCTTGGGGCTCGAGGGGAACCCATGTGAACCTGAAATTCGAGCTTCCTGCTGTGCTGTAATAAAGGCTTTGCTTCTGACTAGGAGAGTCTCATGTCTTCTGCCTGCATCAGGGAAGCTGTGACTGGTTTTAACTTGTTAACTTGATGAAAATCTCGGCCTTATACAGTTTTTGACAATATTTTGTCACATCATCTCTTTGGGTCATTTGACTTGAAGTTGGGGAGAAATGGTGGTGAAGAAGTGATCAGGACTGCAAAGACAATGTCATTTACTGTTGTTCTCACCAAGGTCCTGCCAACTTCCTGGTGATCTCGACTCTTTCCATTGCCTCCATCAAGGCGAGCACCAGCCAGTGCAGTGCTGGGCACACGGTGTTATTATTACTAGCTCCATCATGCAGTCCATGCCCCTATGCACCAGCTGCTCCACAACACATGATCTCTGCTTCTTGCAACAATTTTGAAAATTTGAATTATCCCTGACTTGGGCTGAGAATAGTTAAGAAAATTGTCCAAAATATCACAGAGCCTAGTTAGTGATAAGGTTCCCACCTATTTTTATCTGGTACAAAATCCACGGTCCCTACTATGACCTCATGCCGATTCAGTTCTGCAAATGAAGTTTCAAAAAAACACACAGAACATTTTACGAGCGATGTTGGCTGGTTTGCCAATCTTTCTCTCCTTGAATGATTACCACTAACCCATTTCCTGACTCACTGCCTTATTTTATCTGACCCCTATTATTGCTAATCCATAGCAGTTTCTTAGCCTTTTTCCAATTAGCCTCTCTTCTTGAATGGAAATATTAAAGCTTTTTTTTAAAATGCTGATTAGAAATCTGTGTGTGAGGCACAGGGTTAAAGACTGTATCATGCGTGATCTAAGCCAACAGTGACAGGAAGTATAAGATGAACTGACCCTTGACAGCCATAAGAAAGTAAGCCATGACCTCAGCTTCCGGCCCGTGGGGGCTAATATGCATCCACCGGAAACCTGAGTTGGAAGCTTACATCTCCAAGTCTTCTCCGTGGGGGCTCATTTGAGGAATGGCTGCCATCCAGCCCTGTATTCCAGGAAGTAAGACTTCAATTCCTTGTAGTGCTCGCTTTAAAGGAAAGGCACTTACTTGAATGATTTGTTAGAAAGAAAGAGCATTTGGGGGAAAAAAATGCTGCATGAAACGATAGAAAAATCCACAACTCACTTTCAATTTCAGTCGCCTGGCAACTGCCACCACACATGTACTGGCCATGAAACTCCCTTTGGTCTGTGAGCAGGTGGTAGAACATCTACTAAATGAGCTCCCCACTCATGCAGTCCCAAGCTCCTCTCTTTTCCAGAATTCACCAGATTCCTCAGCCCTAGGGATGCCTCGGAGCATGGAAGATTTGAAAACAAAAGTGTGTTTCCAAATTCAGCCTCACCATCAATTGCATTACTATTGTATTTTCCCGGCAGAATTTTTATTCACTGTTGCCTCCAAAACAATGAGAAGGTAAGCACACTCTAAACTATATCAGTGTAAAATAGCTTATTGTCAGTTTAAATGCCATCAGATTCAACATAGTAAAAATAATATGGCTAGGAAGTCATTCAGAGAAGCAGAGATGCAACAAAACCAGAGACTGTAAGAGAAAGAAGCAGCTTCCAAAAGGTAGGGAATGACAAATGGTGGAACATGGGAGAAAAGGGGTTGATCCAAATCAAGGAGGCTTATCAGGAAGTTCCAGTGAAAGGCAAGAAATTTCAAAATCCTCCTTCTTCCTACCTGTATATCTCTTCTTGAGCAAATATTCCCCTTCTGTTCAGGCCATGGAGCCGGGGCTTCTTGAATGTTGCAGAATTGCAGCAAAGAGACTACGAGACAGAGGGGTGGAAGAAGGCTTGGTTGTACCCAAGGCAGGTTCCTAAAGGGAAAATGAAGAAAATCAGGAGTGAGTGCAGTTTGAATCAGGTTACCAATAGCCTCTGGACACTTCTACGTGCAGTTAAACTAACCACAGTTTTTCAGTCCTGTCAACAAGGCAGCTGCTGCTCATTTTGGGGGGTTTGAGACAAATCACCAGCACTCTAGTCTGCTCCCTGACTGCTTTGCTGAGCCAGACTGTGGTTTGAGTGACAGACCCTAGGTTCTCTCATCACCCATGAAGTCTGTATGTAGCTCACATGTGTGTGGCTCCGTATTTACATGTGTCCATTCAGAGTTGGTTCTTTTTGTGTTATTTTATCTTGGCTTGTGGAGCAAGGTTTATTTTTTGCTTATGTTTTTACATTAGATGTTTTGTTTTGGTGTAGAAAATGTGACACATCAATTAAAGCCATATTGTCTTGAGGATGAGTTGTGGAATATCATGGAATTTGGAGTGTATGACTCCAATAGGACTATTATTTCCTAATGTATGCATTTCTGCCTACATATTGCTGGGCTGGGCATATCTTTCTCTACTTTTGTTTCTGTGTCACTTCTCTTTTAAACCATCTGCCTCTTTCTATTTCCCTTTTCTGTGTTTTTGCCTTTTGCCTTTCCTCTCCTTTTCTTCGTGGTCATTTATTCAAAATTGGATTGAGTCACAACCACTAGATATTGTCCCCCAAAACTGTAAAATTCCGGGCCTCCCCTGGTGGTGCAGTGGTTGAGCACTGGGCTGCGAAGCTGCCCACAGCCTCTGCAGCGCCGGTTCCATCCCTGGCCACTGGCAAGGGTTCCACATGGCGCGCAGACCTCTCCTGCTGCCCGCTGCTCCCCTCAGCAGTGTACTTCGGTCCTTCTGCCTGCTCTGCTCCCTGCTCTGACTCTGGTGAATTCTCTCACCCTCTCATGCTTCTGACTGTACCCAGTGCTTGTATAAATAAATAAATAAATCTTTAAAAAAATAAAAATTGTAAAATTCCTCCTTCACCACAACTTTGAATTGAGTATCTTTGATCTTATTTTCAACGGACAGTGTCCTTTGAGAAAACAAGTAATTGTTCTGGACCTTATCCCTCACATGGAATGGAGTTTTCTGAGGATGTACATCCTATCAGCCCCATGCTAGTCTACACAGGATGTGGATGCCTTTCAAGGTTAGTAAAAAGAGGAGAACCCAGATCCTTGGATATAGAGAGAAATGAAACTATCAATTCTGTAAAAATGAAACATTTAATTAAAGCACATGCTTTTAAATGTTTTGAAACATGGAACACTGTAAAGCATGGAACAGGAGCTGAATATATGACAATCTGGTCAAAGTTTGAATTTTTTCAAATTTACAAACAAGGATTTTTAATCTTAAAATGATTCAGACCTGTGACTGGACACTTCCTAGTTTATTTCTCTTAAATAGTCAGAAAACAGACATTCTATGGGACTCAGACTAGAACTATGTCCTGAATTCTAAACAAAATGAAGCTTCCAAGGCCTGCTGCACACCACCTCACAGGCAGGCAGTGCAAAATACATGTGGATCAAAATTCATTAGAGAAAAAAATAAGTATGCTAGAAATTAGTTTTCCCCTGGAATATGCTGTTGCACTTTCTAAGAATCTCTCAATTGCCTGTAATAACTGCAAGGCCTCATATTTCACACCAATAACCAGTGTTAGTGGGGAAACTCAGAAGACATGAAGAAAGACAGAATTCATTATTAATGAAAGTGCCGCCATCCTCTAAGGAAACAGTGCACTTAATGGTCAGCTTACCTCATCTTTCCATCAATAAATCCATGCTCTCTAATTGTTTATGGCATCCCTGGGTCGGCTCACTGAAGAGGTTGACAGCTAATTAACAAATACACTTTGGCCTTAATTAAGCTGCCTTTTCCTGTCTGTGATATTACTTCAATATAAATGGAAACATCCTGCTTTATTTCACTCCAACTATAGAAATGAATTGCAGATTAATTCTTTTAAAATATGAGCCAATTAAGCTTATCTAATGAAATGCACATATTTTGTATTTTAAATTAGAAAGGAATTCACTTAAAAGATTAATTTCTTTTTTGGATCCTTCTCTGTCTCCTTTGAACTGATGGTCTGTAAAATTATTACTTGGCTAGAGTGGCTATTACAAAGTACCAAACTTAAACAACAGAAATTTATTTAATTTTTTATATAAAGTTTTGGCTAATTTTATCACAGAGTCTTTATGCCCACTGTAACCCTCCCCTGGGATGCCCTCTCTTCCTTTACAACAGAAATTCATTCTTTCACAGTTTGGGAGGCTAGAGATAAGATCAAGGTGTCAGCAGGCCTCGCCCCATGAGGGTAGATGTCTGTCTTCTCCCTGTGGCTTCATCTCATTTTCCTTCTGCACATGTCTGTGTCCACACCCAATCAGGTTGGATAAGGCCCACTCTAATGTACTCATTTTAACCCAATCACTTTTTCAAAGGCCCTTTCTTCAAATTCATCCATATTCTGAGAAGCTGGGGGTTAGGACTTCAACATATGAGTTTTGAGGGGACAATATTCAGCCCATCACAGTGAGAAGAAGGTAGCATTTGAGAAGAGAGGCAGTAGAGTGACACCTAAGGCCTCCACTCTAGACTTCCTGTGCTAAGGTGTCAGCTTCCCCATTGTCACCTATGTGACCTAGAGCATGCAAATTGCCTGCCTTTTATTCCATCCATAAAATGGGTTAATATTGATGCAGTAAAATGGGTTAATGTTAGTATTAATATTAATATCGGAAAAAAAATTAATATTGGGATATTTTATGAAGATTAAGTAAGTGCTTTATACATAGAAAGCCCTTTAGTTAGTGTTTGTTATTATTATCTCAAGCTTTTCCTTTAAAATATTTAAAGCAGGGGGGTGCCTCCCCCGGTGGCGCAGCGGTTGATCGCTGGGTTGCGAAGCTGCCTGCAGCCTCTCAGCGCAGGTTCGACCCCCGGCTGCTCCCTGGCCACCGGAGGAGGGTCCCACATGGTGCGCAGACCCCTCCTGCCGCCTGCTGCTCCCCTCAGCAGTGTACTTCAGTCCTTCTGCCTGCTCTGTTCTCCTCTCTGGCTCTGGTGAATTCTCTCACCCTCCCGCGCTTCTGACTGTACCCAGTGCTTGTATAAATAAATTAATTTAAAAAAAAAAAAAGAAAGTGACTGAATAGGATCCAAACATAAAATACTATTTAAAAAAAAATATTTAAAGCGGGCCTCCCTGCTGGTGCAGGGGTTAAAGATAATGCTATCTTTATATAGCATATAACATTATCTTTAACCCCTGCTGTTGCCAGCCACTGCAGCACCAGTTCGATTCCCTGGCCAGCCAGGGAGGTGACTCACATGGCACAGTAGACCTTTCCTGTCTCGCTCGCTGCTCCCCTCAGCAGTGTGTTTCAGTGAATCTGCCTGTTCTGTTCCCCACCCTGTTTCTGGTAAACGCTCTCACCCCCTGCACCTCTGGCCTACACCCCAGCTCTTGTATGCATAAATAAATAAATCTTTTAAAAAATTTAAAAATAAATAAATAAAATATTCAAAGCACGCTTACACATTTCCTCAAAGGAGAAATGACTGGAGTGTCAATCAATATACGATAAAAATGTGAGGGTCATCTTGATCCCCAAAGTGTAGTTTATTGAGATAGTCTTTGAAATTACTACTTTTGGAATTTCATATATATTCACAATTTTATTTCACATTATATAGTGGCCCTTTTGATAGGGTATAACATGCATTTGCACCATAGGTGGCAGATTTTACTCAAGAGTATAGTACCCTGCCACTCTCCTCACCACAGTCCTATGTCTTCTCTATCATTTGAACCAAAGATAGGTTTCAATTGTGTTCCAAGTTCTAGCTGAGCAAGCCAGGTTCAAGATCAGGGGGTCCCAAAACTACCAGATGTCTGCCTTCATTTCACAACAAAACTTTAACTCTGGGCCAATATCCTTCTTTCTGGCTATACAGTAAAGCTAGGCTGGTTCCACGAAAATATTATGGTCTTCAGCCTCTCCTGGGCACTTTCCATCACTGAACATTCTTTTCTTGTTCTTTGTGCCCACCATGTCCCATGTACCTCTGCCATGGAGACTTGTACTCAAACTGCTCTGTACTCTCTTGGCGGGTGACAACTTTCTTATTTGAGGAGCACAGTGATGGTAGCAACACACACCATGTTGAATCCCTCCTCTGAGCCCTTGCTCTTACACAGAGGAAGACAGACTTGTCCTCCAGTCTCCTCTGCCTTTGTCTGACTTAATTTCACACCCCTTTGAAGGCTTAGCTCAAACACTGCACCCTCTTCTCCAAAGCTTCTTTCAACCAACATCCTGGCCTCACCTGAGCTTCACTGCCCCTCCTTGGTCCTTCCATCACTCCTGTATGTGTCTCTAGCACTGTCTTTATAATGCTATAAGGTGCAGAGAAACTAGATTGTAATTGTGCTCACACAAAAAGAAAATTATGTGAAGTGATAAATGCATCAGCTACCCTATGGTGGCAATCATATCGCAATATATAAATGTATTGAATGGGCACATTGCACATAGCACACTTATACAATGCCAATTATTTCTCAACTAAAAAAAAAAATGCAGGTTATATCTTATGTAAGGTTCTGGGATTTTTCAAAGCTTCTGATTAACAAAATCTCCTGGAGGACCTTGTAGAGATGAAGCCGGAATGTCTGCATCGCCCCCAACCCCCACCAGGTAATCACGTTATTAAATGGATAAGCTTTCAGGTAGGATTCTATAAAATGGACTCTAACCGCCTGGCTCAGAGAGGCTCAAAGCCCTGTCGCAGCCTGGTGCTTTAGGTAGGTATTTTCAAAGTCTTCACAAGATGGAGCAGTTTTTCCATAATGATCAAACGGCTTGCCTCCTGAGGCGCTCTTGCCGGGCTCTCGGCCCATTCCTCAGCTGGCCTGTTTGTCTGCCGGAAGTGGCCAAATGAGACTGATTTTGGAAGAACTGTTTTCATCATGAGAGTTGCACGCAGGCAAGCCTCCAGCTTTTGCTGGTCAATTTGCTCCTTCAGCCACGTTCCTGCCTCTATCAGAGAGAGTGCATGCCCCCTGGTGGCGGGAGCCGCAGGAAGCACAGCTGACCTCGATTCCTCTTCCAGGGCCCGGGGCGTGTTTGCTGGAGCATCGTTGTTCAAGCAAGCACGGGCAATGAACAAGCAAAACCCCCTTCAGGATGGCGCTCTACCTCTTTTTGGTGAGGAAAAGGTCTTCATGAAAATAAGTATTTTCTCACATTTGGTAGAAAACTGAAAAGGAATCTTCTAGAGCCCCTTCTCTACATCCTCGCTGGATTCTCAGTGTGTTCTATGTGGACAGTGCCAGAGTCCAATGTGGCATGAATGGTCTGGTCCAGCGTGTGAGACAGTTGCTCTGTGGTGGCCTCCCTTTTCCTAGAATCTGAACCAAGGTCAAGGCCTTGCGGTGTTCCCTGCTCTGAACCACAGACCAGCTGCCAGGGTCTGCTAATGGAGAACAGGGGACTCCCCCCCCCCAACTGTGGCTTAGTGGTCATTAGGACATGGTCACTTCTTTCTGAAGTACATGGTGACTGAATGGGAGACCAGCTGGGACTCTTACAACAATGTTCTTGCCTTGACACAGTCATATTTCTTTTGGGAACTTTCCTGATAAAGTGACAGAGCACAAGCTTTGGATCAAACAGTTTCACCTCCATCAGAATCCATTTGTTAGCTGTGTGACCTTGAAAAATTAATTTAACCACTTTGATCCTGTTTTCATTAGTAAAAAAGAGGTTAATGATACAATTCTCATAGAATGCTGAGAACTAAATATCATCTATCTACCTACCTTCCCATTTTATACATATACACCAATAGATATTAAGTATCTAAAATGAGGCCTAATATATAGAAGGTGCTCAAAACTAGCCTATTCCTCCATTGTCCATATTCTCACAACCCAGATATCTCTATGCCTGGGAGGATAAAAATTTGTCCACAACATGAGGCAGGATCCCGTCAACACCCCTGCAGCCTTCATACATGATTCCAGAGTGGGACAAGTCAACCAAACTCAATTCTCCTGTTACTGATACTTCTCAGGTCTAATTTTATTTTGAAGGTTTGCTTTTTGTTTTATTTTGAAGTGACCACAGAACTCTGATGCTTGGGGTTTCTTCTGTACTCTAGCCTCAACTGGACAGCTTCATTTTTCTATTAGTGAGTGGGAATTGCCTTTAACCCCTGATTCTTTTCTGATACAGACACCCAAATTCCCTTCATTGACTAACAAAAAAGTTAGAATTGCTTGTAGGTCCTGAAAAGGAAGGTGCAGTGACCACCCGCCCTCAAGTAAGTGGGAGGAAGCTTCCTGGAGACCGTGGCCAGCAGTGGGGGCCACGTCCTTTTCCAGCAACATGAGCAAATGTGGCGCCACCTAGCGCCCACTCAGAAGGTGTGCTCAGCATGTGCTGGCACAGGTCTCCCTGACACAGCAGGCAAGGAGGTGAGCCGTTCAATGACCATTACCCTTTCCACTCGGTCTCCAGGTTTTCGGCTCAACTTTGGGTTCTGGAATTCTAAATCCACTTATACTTGGGCGCACGGCGACATTTTAGGATCAGCCCAGCAGTTCTGAAAGCTGCTCCTCATGATTATCAAGTCGACAACCTCTAACTGTGATTAGTTAGTATAAGGACATCCGCTACATAGAGCCCTCACATCTGAGGGTGATGTCAGTAAAGAAGATATTTTAAACACATACCTCAAGATTGACTTTTATTAGAAATATATCCTATTCTGGTCATGTGCTTTCCCTCAGTCATGCAAATCTCCCTCCAAGTCCTCTGGTTCCAAGGGAAAGGCAGCCTCACGTGTGCAGTCAGCGCCAGTGGAGAGACTCTGGGGGAAAAAAAGGGGAGAAATAGGAAAATGTAGCTAAATGGCCACTCTTCCTTCAGCTGTCTTATTTCATCTTAAATGTCTCATTCACCAAATATTTATTGAGCATAGTATGTGCCAGAAACTCTTCTGAAAAGTACTGGGGAGAGGGGCGCATCAGTGAACAAAACAGAAAAAAAACCTGCCCTCACACAGTTGACATTCTAGTGAAGGAAGACAGCATCTTGCTAAGCCCTGTTGGAGCAGGAAACAAAATGAGACGTCAGAAACATGGATGCTATCTTTACTTAAAAATCTAATCATTTGTCATGGATTTTTCTTCAGCATTTTGATTTTTTAAATATTACATCAAATTATTTATCTGGATTATTTAATTTTTTGGTGTCCCTTTAAATTTTGTGCCCTAGGCAAATCTCACTCCCTCCACCCTAGTCCCAGCCCAGAGAGACTCTGGTAGATACACAGTGGGCTCTAAAGGGGACCACCCACACTTCTCCTTCCACACAGATGCACCCATGTTCCCTAGTGGCTCAGAGCGTCAACAGCTAACAGCTCACAGCTGAACTCTGCCCCTAGGGATTGTTCTTAGCTGTGCAGCACCTACCTCAAGGTCACTCCCTCTCCCCAGGTGCAGGATACATGCAACAGTTGATCAGTGTGGAAAAAAAGGGTCCCCAAATGCTAGAGGTCAGAAAGTGATGCTTAACTATGAGAAGCAAGGTGGAAGCAAATATCTCACTGAGCGGCAAAGTCAGAGCAGCTGGCAGGGAGACTGGAAATGGCTGGCGTCCCTAAGGCAAGATCCGTCTACATTAGTGATTCTCAGAAGTGTGGTCCCTTGATCAGCAGCATCAATATCACTTGTAAAATTGTTAGCAACACCAATTCTTAGGCCCCAGCCAGACCTATTCAATTGAGTCTCTGGGCCTGGGAGCCAGCAACCTGTAATTTAACAAGACTTCAGGTGACTCAGATGCCCTGAAAGAATTGTGTGGAGACTGAGGGCAGCTGTGCCAGTAAGAAGTCAAAATGGGAAACTATTTTGTATCATGCTGGGTATCATTGTCAGGCTCTGTGTTCCACAGGTGTGAAAATGTTAGGCTATTTCCTTTCCCTTGTGTGTAGTAACCCAAGAAAAGCTGTGTCAGTCCCTGTGGGTTCGACTGAGGTAATCGTTGTCTTCTGAGGTCCTGGCCTTTCCTTCAGTCAGTGGACTCTGGAGGATTTCAGAAATCCTCCAGATATGATATCTCAAAAAGTTGGTTAATAAAATTCTGACATTTTATTGGCACAGCTGCTCTCGGCCTCCACATGATCCTTTCAGGGCATCTGAGTCACCTGGAAGCCTTGTTAAACTACAGTTAAACCCCAGAGTTTTAAATTGAATAGATCCAGGCTGGGGCCTGAGAATTGACATTTCTAACAGTTGAATGGGAAACCAAAGAGACAAGAGATAATAATTTTGACCTGTATGATATCAGCAAATGAGATGAGAAATTGCCATATTGTGGATATATATATATTTAAAGATTTATTTATTTATGCATACAAGAACTGGGGTACAGGCCAGAGTTGTGGGGGGTGAGAGGATTCACCAGAGACAGAGCAGGGAACAGAACAGGCAGATTGACTGAAATACACTGCTGAGGGGAGCAGCAGGTGAGACAGGAGAGGTCTGATGTGCCATGTGGATCACCTCCCTGGCTGGGGGTCGAACTTGTGCTGCAGTGGCTGCGGATAGCTTCATAGGTTGCATCTTAACCCCTTGCGCCACCAGGGAGGCACTGTGGGTATATTTTTAATAGAGATTCTTTTGGATGTCAGGTACAAAAGAAGGTAAATTCTCAAGGATGACTCTCGTTTTTGACCTCAGCATTTGGAAGGAATATAAAGTATTCAGTGTGTTAAATTAAGATGAGAACTGACAATGAGCATTGAAGGTCATTGGTGAGCTTGGTCATTGGGCTTTGTCACAGCAGCAAGGGAAAAAACTTAAATGGCGTGGACTACAAGAGGGGACCAGAATTAGAAATTGGGAACAGACAATTCCGAAAAAGTTTTGCTAAAAGGGGGAACAAAGAAAAGGGGAAGTAGGTATGTTTTGTTGTTGTTGAATTATTTTCTCAGGACAGCAGCATGAATAGTCCCCTTTTCACACTAGAAAGATGACAGGACATGCTGCAGCTCCCAGCAGAGGCTTCTGTGTCATGAGAAGGATGGGGGCATGACAAAGTGAAGAGCATCTTGGTGGGGTTTTTTTAGATTTTTTTTCTTTTTATTTAATTATGCATACAAGAACTGGGGTCTAGGCCAGAGGTGTAGGGGATGAAACTATTCACCAGAGACAGAGTGGGGAGCAGAACAGGCAGATCTTCTGAAATACACTGCTGAGGGGAACAGCCGGTGAGACAGGAGAGGTCTGTTATGCCATGTGGGTCAGCTCCCTGGCTGGGATTGAACTCAGTTCACAGTGGCTGGTGATAGCTTGATAGCGCTGTGACTTTAACCCCTGTGCCACCAGGGAGGCGCAGTGAAGAGCATCTAGTACATCATAACCCTCCCTCTCACTTTATGGATTAATATATGTAGTACAACACTATTAGAGGAACAATCTACTCCTTGACGTTTTTACAGACTCTACTACCATCGCCACACCGAAGAGACCATAGGCATCTAGAATTACTACTCCCAGCATGCCATGAGCCTGAATTCCTGATTGGGGGCACTGCCGGAGCCAGGGCAGGGGTAAGCAGCCACGTGTGGCTTATAACTGAGCACATGCATGTTCTTGCTCTCTTGCTTTTCCAGCCACACCTTGCATACGGTACTACTGGGACGGGACACATGGAAGGAGACATGTGAAGGAGAGACATGGAGACTTGGAAAGGTGACATGTGCATGAGAAACACGTGGGGATGCTGGTCCTTGGCAGAGACAATGGGAGCCATTATTTTGATGTGGAGTCTCTCCTTTGTCCCAGCTCTCTGGGACTTACCTAATCTCTCTCTTGTGGTTCCTTGTCAGAATACATTATACTTATGGCAAACTTTAAAGGCTTCTGCAACCCTGCCTTAGGCCAAGACTGGCTGGGCATTTGCCCAAAATGGAATGAGTAATTTTTAGAGTTTTGTTGATAAACTATTATTTGAAATTCTTCTCTCTCTCTCTGTATGCATGTGCACACCAATTCTATTATAAATCTATCACACTAAAAGTCTGATTCTTTTGCCTTTGTGCAAATAGTTGGCCAAATCCCATTCACCCCTAAACAGTTTGGGGTCCCTGTATATCCCTCGGTAGCACAAGAACATAACTAGTCGTGTCAACTGGGTTGTTATTTAGTATTTCTAAGCTACACTTAACCTAATTTGTAAAACAGAGATAATCTATGTATAGCATAAACTGTCATGCGGATTAAATTATTTAATACTACAGGCATTAAATTATTAAAATACTTAAAGAATAACTAGCACAGAGTAAGCGATCTACATAGATTACCTAAATATTGAACTTTTAGCCTTTATCAACAGATATTCTTTTTAATGAAGCAATAGGGGAAGAAATTGGGAAGTAGGTATTCTATAATCTAGTCTTTCACTTAAAGTATATTAAAGACATTTTAAAAAATTACTAAAATGTTTGAGCTTTTTCCTCATTTGTAAAATGGAGTATCACCCAAAATATGTTAGTTTGTGAAAAAAATCAAATGTTTTTGTGTAGTAAATGCATTTTGAAAACTTTAAGCATAAATATTATAATGGCTGATAATGTCGGTATGTTGTAGTTAAAACTTTCATTGGCATAGATAAGGTACTAAAAAACAAATTTATAAAAATTTCTGTTGCTGCAAGTTTGGTTTAAAGTTTCTTTGTAACTCAGTACATCTTAACATTTTTTGGGGGGAACTATTATAATAGCCATATAGATAATCATAACAAAATTTCATTGCTATTTTTAACCTTCTGTGAACACACTGATAGTGGGAAGAAGAGGGACTGGACAGAGTCTGGCAGATGCCTTCCCATTCAAGGAGAGATCATGTTGTACATATACTTAATTTTTTCCACCATCACAAATTCTCAGATGCAAGGTCTACAGACAAGAGGGTCACTCTGGGGATTTACTGTGCTCCAGGCAAGAGTGTCATTCCTTTCCTACACTGAGTCCCCTAAAGGTAGCAAACCAAAGGTCTTTGAGAGGTGAGATCCCTTAGAACAGCTGTATGTCCTTCATTTTAAAAAGTAGTTTAATTTATTGATCAATTTAAAATTATTCTGGACTATCTGTAATTCTAAATTATTTAGGATTAAGTAGGTCTAAAACACATAGCTATTTCTCCACTCCTTGCAATGGATCTAGTCCCCACTTTGCTGACAATTATAAAAGTTGGAAATCTGGAATATATTCAAATATATCTTTACAGATTATTCCTAAAGTGTACTTCAAGTAATATCCTTCCTATGCTCCTATCTACTTTAATTTTCCTCTAAGTATTTCTAAGAGCGACGATGCAGTTATGATGAGCCATTTGTGCACAGGAAAACGGAGGCTTGAGAACCAGGGACACGTTAAACAGCTCCCTCTATGGCCTGTAGCATAAACTGCACATTCAATACTGCCCAAGTGGTTTGTAATCCCTGAAAAACACCTAATTGCCCTCAGGTTAAGATTCACAGCTCTCCCTGGACAGAGATGATCCCAAGTGTTTTTAGAGGCCTCTCTCTGAAGTTGGTTGAATGTAGTAGAAATAGTAAGTGTTGCTAGCGTGATAGGACCTATTGCTGTGAAGGCAGAAGTGCAGTGGATTGCTCAACCACTGCCTTCCACCCCTGCTCTTGAAGACTGTCTCCTCCCACTCTCTGGGTGCTGTATTAGTACCAGAGGGCCCCTCACCTCCTCACTCCCCATTTCCTCTAAACCAAGGTGATCAGAGTCTGAATCAGTAAGATGAAGGTGGGTGTGTATCATCCGGAAAAGCGAGAGAAAAGCACAGTTGTAGCCAGGTCCCAAAGCAGATCAAAAACTTCAAGTTGCAGAAGTCTCCAGTGAGCAGTGCAGGACTGTGCAGAGGGGCAGTAAATTGGACCCCATTCACCAAGGGATGCTGCAGTGAGGAGCCATGAGGACCCAAGAGAGGGTGAGAGCACCAGGGTCATGTAAGCCTGGCTAGACTTTTGTTTCCTGTTCTTAGTAGACTCCCCGCCCTGTCCTTAGAGTAAACCTACTTTTTTTGCCGCTAGCCTCTGAGGTTTTCCTTTCTTGTTACTCAATACCTCAGAATCACCTAATCCTTGTTTTTATGGATGAGATCATTGAAGACAGTGAGGTCACATAGTTGGCTACTGATCATTTGGTTCTAAAACCCAGTCAGCCTGTTCTTTATGCTACCCAGTCTCATTTATCTACCAATGAGCTCTGAAAGTTAGATTTGAAATAATATGCAGCATTTTGACACTGTCCTTGCTTATTATGAGATCCTAAATTAAACGAGGTTTATCCCCACATAAAAATGCACCTGATAAAATGCTTGTTTTGGGGTGGTTAAACTCCTCCTTGTTTAGCTATAACATTAAGATTCCAATCAAACATAAAGAAGAGTAGCTTGAAAAGGTATTCACAAGATAAATAATTTTCAGCCTAATTCTTGGTGAGATCAGGTCCAGCATGAATGTTGCATTTTGTTCTTGGACTATATACTGGACAGGAGTATTTACATAGACACATTAACAATTTGGTTAAGCCTAATTTAACATTTCTGCCTTCCTCACTTTTACCAGTATTCCCTTTAGATGCATTCTTAAACCTTTAAGGAAGGAGGAAGTGGGGGAATTGATCAAACTGCATAGAGAGCAGTTACCACCACTTCCTGTGTGCGTGGATATTCCTGGGTGGGGGGACATGTGTAAGATGGGTCACAGCCAGCAAGCCCCCTACTTGCAGTGAGCACAAATATGAGCCAGGAGCCTTCTTTTCTTGCTCTCTCTCTCTTTATTTTTTTTAACACTAAGGAATATGCACTGGCCTAGACTTCTACATTGTGAGCTTGCTAGTTTGGAAATAGGTTCCCTGATAAGAGGATAAAGTAAACCTGGTTCTGGGTAGTCCCCTTGATCCAGACTTTCAGGGTGGTACATTTCTGACCCACCAAATGCTGTAAAAGTAAATCCTAGGGATCTTCCTTGTGAATGACCTAATAAGATTTTCTCTAGAATTGGTTTTCCACTCCTTTAACTAGTTAGGCAGGAGGCTTAGCACTTGGGGAGGGCACAGAAATAAAGTATGATAAATTCATAAAGAGCATGTCAGTTTGTTAGAATGAAAATTTGTCACCCAAGAATGGATCGCTATTATTAAAGTTTTAGTATACCTTCAGAATAAGCTTAAAGTTTGTATAAATTAAGTCAAAAAGTTAAAGACAGAATAATATACTTGTTTTACCTATTATTTCTAAGAAAAAACAAAAATATCAATAAAATCCCAATGAAAATTTAAGTATCATATGTACTCAATTCTTTTATATAATTATAATGCTGGTTTAGTCCTTTCACAAAATAAGAGGTAGCTTTTATTGTTTCTAAGTAGTTTTACAGTATTAAAATATTTTCAAGGAGTCTATTGGCCTGAAATAAAAACATTCAGAATTAAATGTATTTTTTACACTTTCCTTTATTAAGCAGAAATACGATTTTCAAACTGTACATATTTTTCCCATGATACCTATGTGCTTCTTTGGCACACATCTTAAAGACCATATGAGAGAAAGTCTTAGTTGTCATGAAATCACATAGGGTAAGAAAAGTAGAATGCAGTAGAATAAAATGTGACCTCAGGACATTAAACATTCATCAGCTCTGAAGTTACCACAGGGGACCCAACAAAAGTGGTAGTACTTCTGCCCACGGCTGATTCCCCTGTGCACCTCTGAGACCCCAAGTTTGGTCTCTAATACCACTGGCCTCCAAAGGAAATGTTTAAAGGAACCAGTATCAGATAGGTGCTATTATGTTTTGGGACAGGAAAACAATCAAGATGGGATTGGAACGTCCTATTGTTTTCAGATAGCATGGATAATTTAGACATGTTAGTCCTCAAAGGACACTGGCATTGATATAATATCACTTCTTAGTTACCAACACAAAAGCCCATAGATTCTGAGCATCACAATAGGCTGGGCCAGTTTTTTTAATAAGGGCAATGTTTATATTGAGAATTTCACTTCTTCTAGTCATGTTGTAATATTTACATATATGTTAATTTCTGTCTGGGTTAGCATAGAAAAATAAACACATGGAACTTGTAAAGTTGACCAAATGATCCTCACAGAGGAGACTAAAATAAGAACACAGTGGATTTACTCGCAAAAACAATGGATGTCTGGTGACTACAAATTAAGACCACATAGAAGGTGGCACAGATGGTCATACATAATAACTAACGAAGACAATTCAACACTATATTTTAAAATATGAATTACTCAGTATCCCAGAGATAACTAGTTAACTACAAAAATGCAGTAATCTCTCATTACTAAGAAACGGAAGCTCTAGAATCAGTATTTCCAATAAGGTGATGAAAACAGATCATAATATTACTGCCAGCTATGCCAAGTTTATATATCATTTCTGCAAAAATACCAAGTTTCAAAAACAAAATTCTATGAGAAAGGGATTTAGTTTACCATGACAAAGGTCAGCTTAATGCTGTGACTCAGGTTTGAATTACCCTACTCTGTACAACCATACCATCCAGACCAGGTTCAATGTTACATAATCTAGATTCTTTCCTTTTTCTTAGATTTAGCAATAATACTGAAACCCAGGAAAGTACTAGTTGGACAGATTAGGAATATTTCAAGTTAAGCATTCCTACTACATCAGAAAATTAAGTTCAAAAATAATTAAGAAATTGCTTAATCCACAGTCTTGATGTTTTACAATTGGTTTAAGTGAATGTATAATAATGTTTTATAATCATTGCTTGTATATATATTTTATTAGCTGCTTAAGATGTCTGAAGATTACAAAGGACTCATCCATACTAAATTTGAACTCACAGTTTAAAATTTTTCAGAAAATTAAATTAGTAAATTTTGGAATTAATATTAAACTGCTCAAGAAAAAATGGGATTCCTAAATTTTTTTCTGTATTAAATTTAATGACGTGAATATTAAAGTATATATAATTTTGAATACTTTTGTCCAAAAGTCCCTCAGACAGTTAAAGAATCAATCAATTATTATTTCTCAAATTTATACTTTCGAAGAGAAAGACTCTACTTATGGAATTCTAACAACCCTTGCTAGAACACAAAGGAAAAAATAATTTTAAAAACGCTTAAGAAAGACAAGTTTGAGTTGTCTATTCCTACTAAATATAGTCATTTACTTGGTTTTAAAGACAAATGAGTCATACCAATTCATTTGTTTGGTTTTCAGACAAATGAGTCATAATTTAGTAAGAGTCACATTTCTATATTAACCACATGGGTAGATGCCATATTATGATTGAGGCTGCTTACTGCACACTGTCTTTCTATGCAACCACAGGACTTAGGTTCTGTTTGAAGGTAGGTCCCTGAGAAATAAAAGAATCTAAAGTACCCCATGTTGGCTTGAGAAAGAAAGGAAAACCCAAAAGATCAGTACTCCAGAAAGCTACTATTTGGCCATGTGCCAGATCTTTAGGAATACCATGGAACTGTCAAGCTGTCTCTCAAGGAAAGAAAAGCATTAGTCATGGGAATCAATTTTTAAAAATTATTAGAAAGATAACATGATTTTGGCAATCACAATAATATTCACCATACTCAGTAAACCTTGGGAGGGAAAAAAAAAAAACAAAAACATAGTTCATCTGCTTTGTTAGTGTTATGAGCACTATCTTCCTGAATTTGCTATGGAGTGAATGAGAGATTGGGTTTAGGGAAGATCCTTCACCTTAAAAATAAATCAAACTGAAACCGGAACATCTTTGGGAGGATAAGCACTCCATTTGCAAAATTAAGCACAATGTCAGTTAATTTGATTCAAGTGTTGTTATCACACCAAAGTAAACTGATTATACAATTTAAGTGACAAAGATAAAGCTGAGATTACAAAGCCTGATGAGGGAGTTGGCATTCAGAATGGTGCTCGCCCATTGTCTGCCCATTATAAATACCAGGTGGATCCTGAGAAGGTGCTCTGTTGAGTTGGTAAGTTGAAATTTGACCAGAAGGTTTTTCATGATTAAGGTTTTTTTCTCATTTCTTCATCCCAATCAAAGTCTAATGCTTCTTCATCTAGTTCTGCTAAAGCGAAGAGAGAGTTTTTTGAAAGAATCGATTTCTCAGTGAAGCCCTCCAGCTGAAAACTTTTCCTTTTACTGCCAAGCACTGAAGCTGTGATTGCAGGAGAAGGGCTAGGACCTCTCGTACCCCAGTTCTTACTTTCAGGAGGAGGAGGGGATTCTGATTTGGATTCAGAGGAAGAAGTAAAAGAGAAGTTTGCCAATTTGGCTAATGTGCCAGCATGAACCTTACTGCTTTTATTATTGCATGAAACCTCTTCTTTCCTGTCTCTTTCACAAGAAAGATGAAAATGCCCAGTCTTGTTGCCAAGCTCTACACTTGGCTGAATAACTCTCTTTTCAGGGGCACATTCTCTCTTCTCTCTTGGTCCATCTTTCTCCCATATTTGCTGTGATGCCTCCTTTGTCTTCCTCTGCAGCTTATCTGAGCTTCTGTTTCCTGAGATAGGGGTCAGTTTTTCTGGGTCATTCTCAGGCAGGGCTGCTTCTTTTCCCATTCTATGTTGGGAAATCTTAGGCCTCTGAACTATTATTTCAGTTGTGCCAGGAGTCACAGAGCTAGAGTCTTCAGGAGAGTGGATCAGTTTTGACTTCTGTTTGAAAGTAAATTTTGACAGTTTGGCCACAGGAGGAACTGGCCTATCAACACTCTTAAGTTCAGGCTCTTCCACCTGAATGAGGGGTTTGTGTCTCTTCCTTTTGGGAGTTTCCAGGGTGTTGTCTGGATTTTGTAAAGGAATGGACTGAGGAGGAGAAGGGCGAGTGGGCATGGGCACCCCGGTGGACTTTCTGCACAACTCCTGGGCCCTCCCCTTGCGCAGTTTGTGCAGTTTCCTGGGGACATGATAAGTCAGTAGTGAGTCTGGCTCATCAGCAGATACTGCTGCTTCAGAAATTATTGCTGCCTTTTCTGCCTTCTTACCCTCAATATTGTCTGCCCTCAAAGGAGTCTCTGTCCTTCCTGGTGCTGGAATCTGTCCAGTTTCCAACTGGTTTCTTTGGCCTGGCTTATTCCTTTCCTTACCCTGAGATTTGTTGCTGGAGATTTTCAAAGCCATTTTTTTCTCAGTTGTTTTGGGACCAGGAGACACATGAACAGTGTTGTTAGGTTCCATCTGATGAGTTGCCATGGAGTCAAACCAGTCCAAACTGTCATCTCTACTATTTTTGTGCTCAGCTGAATGTTTTCCACTTGATGTATTAGGTCCCAGATGGGATGGGGGGCTGTGTTGGGGGCTTCCCTTAGGAGTGCCTCCAGTGGGGGAGGCATGTATGCTGCAGTTCAATTCTTTTTGTGTTGAAGTTCTGAAATTGCGTTCTCCCCCTGGATCATTTCTCAAGAATCCTGGAGTAGATTCTGCCTCCCCAGTCCATGATAGGGATTGGGATCGGTATGCACTCTGATTTTGTAACCTGTAGCAGAGATAAAGAGAACATGCATTGAAGGGAAGAGAATTTGCTTTAACCTTTATATCTCCTTAGTCTCTGAGATGTCATCTAAAAGTTTTAGTCCAACATAAATCCAAGTTAATACCAAATATGGTCTCTTATAGAACAGAAAGAAGAAATTATCCTTTTTTCATCAGTATAGAATTTAAGTGCTCTGACAATCATTGTAATTTAACCTAAAACTGTAGTAAAATTAATAGAATAGCAGGTTTGTCTACATTTTTAGATCTCTCTGAAGTTCATTTAATTCATTTAAGATTGTTGTAAGTCAGGGTAAAATCCTCAGTCTTATCTCTCATGTTAAATGTTCAACTGCAAGACAGATTTGTAGCTCTCTGCACAGTAGTTGACTGCTGGTCAAGAAAGTGGTTCTGGTAGTTGGGTTGCCAATTTGCAGATCAGAACCAAAGAGAAAGACCAGAGATGATGATTTCTCACAGCTCTTTACCTAATTGAAGTACTAACTCTTAGTGCATCTAAAAAGTCACCTTCCTCAAGGGTGGAAAGACAGATTCTTCTATAGTAGCTGTACTGGTACTCCCTCTGCCCTTCCCCTCCAGCGTTCAGATTCATGGCCATCATCCCCCTCATGGCCCCCATCCCCTCTTGCCCCCTAATCCCCTCACCCCACCCCACCACCCAGGTGACTGTGACACCTTTCCTGCAAAGTCCAGTAACATGTTAACATGTGTTCTGGGCAGCAATTCTTCATTGAGTTGGACGTACTGCCCTTCCCAGAATGAAGGATCTGATCAGTGATGTTCATTTCAAATCTTGGGCATATAAGAAACAGAAATAATTAGAAAGTCCTTCATAACAACTTAGAAACACCTTTTCAATATAAGGGGCAATATGACCCCACTTCCATATTGCTTCCTTTCAGATTTAGACCCTTTACCAAGTCTGAAAAGGAAGTACACCAGAAAGCAGAGAAGTGAATTATTCTGAAACATGAGTGTAATCATGGAAAAGGGAAGGATGTATTAAATGAGTTTTAAATTTGAACATATTTAAATAAATTGAAATTTTAATGGTAGCTTTCTTTGAGAAATAAGATTATGATTTCTTTCTTATTAATTTATTACACCAAAACAGCAAGTCCACATTCGGTGAAGTCACAAATTAAAAAAAAAATAGCTTTCAGAATTACTACTACTTAGTAACTGAAGTCAGTTACTCATAGTTGTTAAAGGTCTATAACAACGTCCCTATCCTTTAAGGCAGTTGGATAATGTAAGTCTACTATTTTAGTCTAATCCTGCTTTGTGAATTAAATTCTCCACTATCTAAAATGTCTACAGTTTTATTCCACCTTCCTAAAAGACAGCATCTTTGCCTCTCTTTGGAGGTGGGTAGAATGGCCACCAGTTGAGGCAAACTATTACTTGTAAAGTATTTCCCTGAAGAAAATGTAATAAAAATATAAATAGCTACATTATTATATTTTTATTTTTATTATTCGAGTTTTATTATTACTATGTGATCTCCTTGAGGGACAGAGAACACTCTCCTAAGGAATAAAAACCCACATGCTATTGGGGCTTTCTCACTTGGTAAGCTAAGCTTTAGATTGTGTCTTGAAGGTAATTCACTTCCTCCTGCAGGGCACCAGGTTTTGTTGCTGTGAGGGTCAGCACTGGAACACAGCTTGCATGAGCAAAGAAACACCAGGAAGAACATCTTAAGGCAGAGTCCTATCTTTCAGATCATTGCCTATTCTGTTTTTCTTCTTTCCTTTGAGGAGGGACTTTTGAATTTTTTAAAGTGCAATTGTTATTTTTCTATTACATAACACGAATGCTGAGCTTCACATTGCTCCCTTCCCTGAATCCAGTACATGTCAGTTTATGGTCAATATGTCAAAATGAGCAGCCTCTCCAAAAGCCTGGCCCAGCCCACAGCAGGCCTGAAAAGGATTGGCAGTATCAAACTATAAAAGAATCAAAGAAATAGCTTTGATCTTAACACTATGCTCTGGATCATTAAAAAGCCAGGAGACCAAAAGAAAAGGGAGTGACTTTATAAAGAGTATAGGTT
The DNA here is from genome assembly GCF_964194135.1 of Talpa europaea. Classification (NCBI taxonomy): domain Eukaryota; kingdom Metazoa; phylum Chordata; class Mammalia; order Eulipotyphla; family Talpidae; genus Talpa; species Talpa europaea. The sequence continues at coordinate 35,286,611 of NC_140068.1, read as the reverse complement.
TACTGTGGTCTGGCACCTGAGTACTAGCAGGACAAAGGCAATCCTAATACTTCCCTAGTAAGGTTGAGCTCAAGTTTTATAAATTAGAAAGAGAATGCTGCTGGGAGAAAGGACTGGATATGACAGAAATGAGGAAAAAAATTCCAAGGTTTACTCAATAGTCAACAATCCCAATGTGGGCCTCAAATTCTTCTACAGTCATTCCATCTCCACATGCGGTTCATTCCCTGGACCCCAGCTCGAGATCAACACCCATGACCAGGTTCAGGTCAATCATTAAGCCACACACACTAGTCAAGGAGACACCCCAATTGAAAAACTTGCCATTTCTGACTCATGTTTCATAGGTACAGATTCAAAGTATAGATTTTAGGAAACTCATGTGTTCAGTGAAAATGTGAATACCAAAATTCAGGTAGAATTCCTTAAGAATCCATGCTCTGACCAATGCAGATGACACTTTCCTTCTCATCTGGCATTTTAATGTCACATATGAAATGACATTAACCAAAATAAGTCATTAGAAAGGTGTTTTGAAACCTTGTTCTGCCATTCCTGAGTTATTACCCTGTAGGACAAAAAATAGATTTTTCCTCAAGATAAAATACATCATTCTCACTGGGGCTTTAGCCTACTGAACATGTAACTTTTTGAAAGTTATGAACTTGAGAATAGAGGGAAGGAAAAACATTATGCTGAAGGTGGGGGGGGGGGGGAGGTCAGACCTGCTGCAAATGAGGCAGAAGGGCCCTCCCAGGTTAAAGTTAGTGCCACTGTCTCTAGTTCAGTAACTTTCTAGTGACTAGCAAGTTAGGTTCTCTGAAACCAATCTGGGCTTCTGTCTTCTACCTGTGACTTCCTTACACCAGAGTTACATAATGACTAATGAGAAAATATTTATTACACTTGGGAGAAAACTTTGAAATGGAGTAAAATTAAGACAGTAATAGAGACTATAATTCTTTATGTAAACCCCCTTGCATGAGCTTCTAGTGAAGAAAATTGATAAAATCATGTTATTACAATATTTTGTTATCTGGGTCTGGCCTGGAATAGATCACTATCCCTGAGTCCAATTTCCTGTTTCTAAGCAGAAATCCCAATTGCCTCTCTGAGTAGCACTGCTCTGCTTCTTATATTGAGTCAAAGACAGAGAAAAGGAAGAAGTGATAGTAGTAAAAAAGAACTCTTGATTCCATGACAACTATGCATCTTGGGGGTGAAATGTGGTAGCCTAGTTTAGTGCATCTCATGTAATCAGAACTCAGTGGCATAAATTTATGATGTATATGATATTATACTATGTTACAGTAAAAATTTGAAATATAAATTTATATAACTTATTACTTATAGTAAAGGACCAGACATATGTTCTTATCCAAACTAGGAGGAAATGCAGCTGTGGGGGGTGGTCTCCAAAGATGGCCACTAGCAATCCCCCGGCCCCATATGTCTATGTCACTTATCTCATCAAGAAGTGGTATCTATTTGCCTTTCTCTCACATGTGGACTGACCTTGAGACTTGTTGTGACTTATATACTGTGGCGGGAGTGATGCTGCACTAATTCCAGGCCCAGCCCATAAGCAGCCTGGAAGCTTGCACTGTTGTTCTAATGGAGCCCTAGGCTAGCCTGTCAGAATTCTGACCAGCATATGGTAGAGAGAGGCCAGCCATCCCCCAACCGTTTATGCTATCCCAGAGAAGGCATCACACATGGGATAGAAGGCATCTTGGATATGCCAATTCAATTGCAAATGCAAATGTATAAGTGACCCTAGCTGATACAATGAAGAGTGAAGATAAGTCATCTTAAGATGACTTATCAATTTTTGACTCCCAGAAAAGTCAGTACTAAAATACTTGGGTGGTTTTTGTTTTTTTTTAAGCCATTGAGTTTGGGGATAGCTGATTATACAGCAATAGATAACAGAAATAACCCCTAACAAGATAGTACAGATAGATTTTACACTTAATTTATACTCCCTTCATCTTACAAAACACCAAAGATTTTCCATTCTATTTCTTTCTTGGTTTTCTTTTCTTGCCTTTCAAGTCTTGTTAGCTCTTCATTCAAGAGGTTGGTCAGCTCCAGCTTTTCCAGAATAAGTTCACACTGTCTTTGGTACTGCTCCAGAGGATTTTCTGGAAAGGAAGTGTGGAGTGCATTCACACCTCCTAGCAGTGCACCTCCCTGAAGGGGGAGAAAATAGAAAATATGAGGAAACGTCATCAGGACAGCTTATAGAGGAAGCACACACTAAGGGACCACTGTTCCAGATGGCTAAAGACCAGCCCTCCACACTCCCATTCTGATCCCATCTTGGGGATCAGAATCACCTGGGAGCCTTTTTGAAATTTCAGTAGTTCTCTCCCCCAGTTCTTGGTGAAGCACTGCTCTAAGAAGCTATATTGTGAGGGACCATGAGCATCCCTCAGGTATGTTGAGGAGGAAAATGATTGAGACTCACTAGTTTACACTGACACTGTAGCAAAAGCAATGCTACTGATGCAGAGAATGTTTCCATGACAATTTTTCCTCATTCATTCATTTTATTTAATTTTTTATTGATGGAACATTGGTTTACAACATAGTCAGACTTCTAGTTTCCCCCTTTCTTTTAAATGGTTTCCCTTGGATATTTTCCCAGGAATTAGTAGACATAGAACATGATCATTTTTATAACTCCTGATGTACTATAAATTGTTTTCTTTTAATGCTTGTAGTTAGGAATCAAATATTAGGAACAAAATACCCCTTACCTGCATTGAAGATTCCATTACTGACACCACTGTAATAGCATCTTCCAGAGTCACAGTGTCACGAAACATCAGGCGAGCATGAGCTAAGGAAATAAGAGGTATTTGAAATTATGAAGACAGAGATTTTTAAGTAAGTATTTGAGGTGTAAATGTAATATTCTACCTGATTCTCCCTCCCTTGGGAAAAATGGATGAGTTACTAATAAATATTTTAATATAACAAGTACAAAAGTCTAGTTCAACTAGCTTTTAGATTGTTTCTCTTATAATAGGCCTTATAAAACATAGCCCATGGCAAGTCTATATTATTTACATGTAAAATTACTCTGGGCTCCAGTAAAGAAAGCATATTTGATAGCCAACAACTTTTAACCTTCATTTTCCAGTCTATTATAAAAATACACAAGTTTAAAACTCATTTTCTCATCTCTGGTGCGAGTTTTTCAAAACAACTAAATCTGCAAGCCTGAGTTGAGTATTTTTTGCTCTCTTATTAAGTATAAATCTTTGAATAAATGAAGTCCATATTAAAAATGATGGACTTTTTAATAAATCATGTATTATGTCATCATAATATTCATGTGAATTTTTTTGGAATAATGTAAACAAGGGCTAAATGTAAAAGCCATCATTAGAAAAGTCTTACACACGTCAGATGTATGCATGCATGTAAGTCTCACATACAGAACAGCTAAGGCATGGCAATGTTAACTAGTGTTGCTATGTTAGTGGTGGGTTGGGATATAGTAAATAATCCAAACAAGGCAGTATCCTTCCCTAAATGCTAATAGGCTGACATTGAGAAACAAAACAATAGCAAGATATTCTAAAAGAATGATGTTTTAAGTTATAGGAGGTCCTGAGATATCACAAAGATTTCTCTTAATGACACCATATTCCACTCAACACCCACGATCTGTCCCCAGAGGAGAGGCGGTGTCATAGCTCAGTCTTGACTTTTTAAGTGACTGTGAGCACCTCTGGGTAGGGATTATTTTTCCTCATCTTTGAAGTCATGGTGCCAAGCCTCATGCAAGGCACATATTGGGCATCTAATGAAAGCATTGTTTGTTGAATCAAATAAACCTTCTGCTAATCGGATCAAGCTTTCCAACAGGCGGATGGTTGTGCGGGCAGCATTCCGAGAATCACTCTGCCTTTGCATCTGATAGTAGCGAAGAAGAACTTGATTTCCCACGTCAGATAACTTGGGCTGCAGATTCCTAATGAGGCAGAAGTAGGTTTTCATCTTTTCCATGCTCCAGAGCTTCTCTGATTTGCTTGGGTAACCTGTATATACCAGGTGTTGGTTGAGTCAGTAATTCTAACAACAGGCAAACAACTCATTTTAATTTGCGTGTTTTCAAACCTCCCTCCTTTTTCCTGTATAATGGGGAACAAGAGGCCTGCCATTTCTTGGAGATTTTGCCTAGTGAACTGACATATTAGACTTTTTCTTGGACTCCTTGTTGGAAGAATTATACCCACATAACATTATCTGACTGACCAGACCATGCTCAGGTGTTGGTCTGCAGCATGAGTGCTTATTTTCCCACTCCAGAAAAACCCTGGTCCAGTTGTATCTGCACATGTAGCTTTATTGAAGTACATGGTTAGTTCTAGCCATGAAAAGATATATGAACTTCTCATCAGTAAGGAATGACTATAGACCCCACTAAATATCCAATAATCAATAAAATTATTTTATTAATTTAAACTAATTGTTTTCCATTAAAAATAATATGCACTTCTTAAAAATTATATAATAGAAGACATGCTTGAAGTAAAAGGTAAATGACCCTTACCCCCACATTATATTTGTCAACAGATATCTGGTGCTTCTCTTAAGAAAACACTGTCACACTGAAGAAAACAATAGCTTAACCTCTGAAAACTAGAGTTACGATTCATCAGAGTAATTTATTTATTTTGATTTTATTGTTTTCATTGTGATATAAATGACATTTAACATTGTACTAGTTTTAGTAAAATTTAAATATTTGACATATATATAGTGAAACTCTCTCCACAATAAGTTCGGTTAACATCCATTATCACACATTTTACAATTTTTCTTGTGATGAGAACTTTAAGATCTACTCTGTAAGCAACTTTCAAATACACAATAGTATTGAATAGTCACCATACTGTATATTACATCCCTAGGACTAATTAAAGAAAACCTTCACATTTTTATGGCCATTAAAATTTAGACTTGTCTCTTTATGGCATATAGTTCTATGGTACTTTGGTGTTAAAATTATTCAAAATAATTCTGGTCTCCCCTGTAATATAAGCAGTGATTAAGTAAATCTTACTGAGAGGCCCATATTTAGAGATTTATTTCCTAATTCTGTCCAATTTTCTTTGTATAGAGTGGTATGTGGTAACCGTATACCATAAGGTAGATCCCTTTCAACACAAAAGACATACTTACAACCACATCTCATTAATGGCAGGCAGAGAAAGGGCTGCTTCCTGCTGCTCATCAGCCTGTGATAACTAAGCAGTGGCTTCTCTCACTGCTCTTTGTCTAAGACTCTGTATATTGACTGTTAGGAAAGTGTACCCTGTGTATTTATGGTATAGTCCTCAAAGAGAACTTCATCTGAGTGTATCGTCTGTTTCCACATACCTTTATTTTCTAAGATGAAGGAGGAAATGACACGATCCCAGTCTTCATTCTTGGTATCAAGCAAAACCAGTATTAGGTCAAATCGACTTAAGAGTGGGCTGCCAAGGGCAATGTTCACTGACACGGACTCATGAGGGTCATACTGGCCTTTGGGATTAGTTGCTGCAAGGATGGTGGTCCTTGTGTTTAGCTTGCACACGAGGCTGCCCAAATAGAGGGTAAAAGTTACTGACCATTGAGATTCAAATACAAAGATTAAACTTGTGAATAAACAAAGGCTGTTTGTGTAAAAGACAATGTAGAATGATACAAGTAGGTATCGCAGACACCACTTTCAAAGTGCATTTACACTAGTCTATCTTGAAAAAAAAGTACTTTTCTTCAAGTTCAATAAATACTTCTTATGTTCCTACTATGAGGAGACCCCTCTGCTGGTTGCTAGGAGGTATACAAAATTTAACAAAATACAGATACTAACCTTTAGAAGCTAACTGTAGTGGTAGGATGAGGCAGAATACAGTAAATTCTAGAAATAATCAAGTTCTCAGAAAAAGTGGAGGAGAATAAGATTTAAATTTATCTATGTAGATTGAAAGAGACGATCAGAAAAACATTAGAAAGTAGCTTTTGAGCTAAACCCTCATGACCTCTGGACTTTTTTAAATGAAGCGATACAAATTTATGAAGGGGAAAAAAAGATGACTTTGCAGAATGGTTAGTGGTTGAAGCAAAAACTTTGTGTGCTTATTTTTTTTTTTTTAAGTGAAAGAAACAAATGGAGTGGGGAGAGAAAGGAAATCAGGAAACATAAGTATTGACTGGCATCACATTTTTGAGGAACTACTACAGAGGGAAGACTGAAGACATGGGCATAGTGGTTGCGGAAGGACCATGAATGGGACTCATGGAGGAAAGCAGTGCAGAGGTCCAAGATGAGGCACATAAGTCCCAAATAGAGCAGTAGCAGGACAGGCATGACTGTGACATAACTTAAAGATCATTTTTAAAATTATTAATCATGAGAATGTTCTCAAAATAATATAGCTTATTCATTGACAATCATGTCAAACTTTTTCTCTATAAATTTGTCTGCTCTTCACTAGAGGACCTTTTTAATTACAGTGCAGGTCTGCCTCTCAGCAGTCACAATCCTGTGATATCACGAAACATGTGCTACATTTGTTAATCCCTAATCTATTTCTATTTGGCTCTAGCAATTACCTCATGCCCTAAAGACAGAAAAAGTTTGATTATCTTTACTTGTGGCAAGTGGCACAAGATGACACTTATTATTGAAAAGAAAGACAAGGCACTTTGACAGAAAAATAAACCCCCCTTTAAAAAAATTACTGAAGGGAAAAATTCTGAACAGTCTACCTCATAATTTATGTGCCAAAATGGCCTTGTAAAAAGGCAAGTGTTTAGAACTCTGAATCCAGTTTGTTGTAAAAACAATGTAAAAAAATAGTTCCTAACTAATCTCATGAAAGCATATTTAATGAAGTGAAGCTGTTTGCATTTTCATAAAAACAGAAACCTGCTATAATATTGACAATGAAACAAAACACAATCACACTGGGCCTCCCCGGTGGCGCAGCGGTTGAGCGCTCGGTTGCGAAGCTGCCCGCAACCTCTGCGGTGCCGGTTCGATCCCCGGCTGCTCCCCGGCCTCCGGAGGAGGGTCCCACGTGGCGCGCAGATCTCTCCTGCCGCCCGCTGCTCCCCTCAGCAGGGTACCTCGGTCCTTCTGCCTGCTCTGCTCCCCGCTCTGGCTCTGGTGAATTCTCTCACCCTCCCGCGCTTCTGACTGTACCCAGTGCATGTATAAACAAAACAAACAAACAAAATAAATAAATAAAGCATGCCTCTATATATAAAAAAATAAATAAATAAAATAAAATAAAAAAAACAAAACACAATCACATATAAAATAATAATAAAAAAATTGGGCCTCCCTGGTGGTGCAAGAGGTTAAATCTCAGAACTATGAAGCTATCAGCAACCACTGCCGATACAAGTTAGATCCTGGACAGGGAGCTGACCCACATGGTGCAGCAGACCTCTTCTGTCTCACCCACTGCTGCTCCCTTTAGCAGTGTATTTCAGTATATCCGCCTGTTCTGATCCTCTCTCTCTCTCTCTCTCTCTCTCTCTCTGACGCGCACACACACACACACACCACCCCCCTGCACCACTGGCCTACACCCCAGTTCTTTTATACATAAATAAATAAAAATAAATCTTCAAAAATAATAATTAAAAAATTATTCTCAATGCAAGGTAAAACTGATATTGTTCCTACCCTCTCTCTGAACAGTAAATATTTGTAAACCACTTCCTGTGTGCAGAGACCTGAACTGAGAATTCAAAAAGGTAAAACTGCTGCTCTCTGTCTTCAATTCCTTTGCAATAAAACTGCTGGAGGATGGGGAGGCTCAAGACAGTGCTTGCCTGAGAGTATGTGTGCAATGGATGCTGGAATCAGGATCAGGTTTACTATTAGCAAAGAGGAACTTCTGAGGAGACTCCTGGATCTCTCTGTAATATATGAAATCTTAAAGTTATACATAATGGATGGGATTTCTTTTTGGGGTGATGAAAATGTTCAGGAATTAGACAGTGGTGGTAGTTTTATGACTCTACGAATATCCCCAAAATCATGAAACTGTATACTTTGAATGACACAGGTGAACTATATCTCAAAGTTTTCATGAGAAAAAGTCACAGGAAAAAATCAAAATAAATGTTTGGAAAATAACAATGGTCTTTGGTTCCCTAAGTTTCTCCCAGGAGAATACAGAATGGGAAGCTCAGTACCCTGGTTCACATATTGCCACGGAAGATAATGGCTAACACTCCTAGAGTGTTGAGTTGAGTTGAGATGCAAAGAACAATGGGAAAAGGAGTTATCTCAGAACCAGGGTTTAATCATAAAACTTCCCTTAACAATACTTGTCCATGAACAGATCAATTACAAGCAAGGAAACTGAAACACTAATAAAGAGTCTTCCAAAAAAAACAGAGAGGACCAGATGGTTTTACCATACCTTCTATGAGGAACTAGTATCTTTTATCGTGGGTGATTATGAATAAAGCTGTTATAAGCATTATCTTGTAAATGAATGCTTCCTCCATTGAATTATCTTGGCATCATTCTTGAAAATCAACTGGACTTGTATCCTCTATTCCGTTATGTTGATCCTTACACTGATGCTATAACACCTAAAGTACTATAGCTTTATAGAAAATCTTGGGATAAAATACTCTAAATTTTTCTTTTTCAAAATTGCTTTGGCTATTCTAGTTCTTGCGTCTTTCCAGATGAAATTTTAAATCAATTTATTAATTTTTGCAAAAAGGCCTATTGGGATTTTTGTTGAAATTGATTCCTATTGATTTTATAGGTTGTTTTGGGGAAAAGTTACATCTTAAAAATAGTAGGTGTTCTCATTTATGACACCTGATAAAGTTCTGCATTTACTTAGGGTCTTTTTAATTTCTCTTCATCAATGCTTTATAATTTTTAGTCTAAATATCTAGAACATATTTTGCTAGATTTATCACTAAATTTCATGTTTTAGGATGCCATTATAAAATTGTGTATTTTACTTCGATTTTCAATTTTTCATTGCTAGCATACAGAAAAACAATTTTTATATATCAACCTTGCATTCCATGCCCTTTTAAAATTAATTTATTAGTTTTAATATCTTTTTCACTGATATTTTTTGAGACTTTTTCCACAGATGGCTATGCCATATGAAATAAATACAGCTTTAATTCTCTTATAATTTATATGTCTTTTCTTTTTCTTGTCTCACTAAACAGACTAAGATTTCCATCCTTGACCAGAAGTGATAACACAACATCCTTGATGAGCTTCCAATCTAACTTGAAAAACAGTCGATCTTTCACCACTAAATTATGAGTACTTCTTGTAGGTTTTTCATAGATGCCATTAAAACAATTGGAAGGACTTCTAATTTGCTAAGAATTTTTATCGGGCCTCTCCGGTGGCGCAGCGGTTGAGCGCTGGGTTGCGAGGCTGCCCGTGGCCTCTGCGACGCCGGTTCGATCCCCGGCTGCTCCCCGGCCACCCAAGGAGGGTCCCACATGGCGCGTGGACCTCTCCTGCCGCCAGCTGCTCCCCTCAGCAGTGTGCTTCGGTCCTTCTGCCTGCTTTGCTCCCCGCTCTGGCTCTGGTGAATTCTCTCACCCTCCCGTGCTTGTATAAATAAATAAATACCCAGTGCTTATATAAATAAATAAATAAATAAATAAATAAATCTTTAAAAAAAAAAGAATTTTTATCATAAGTGAGTATCTATTTTTGTCTAATACTTTTTCTTCATCTACTGGGATAAGTTTTTGCTCTTTCATTCTGTTAATATTGTGATATACATTGATACTCAAATGTTATACCAACTTTGCATTGCTAGGACAAGCAACACTTGGTTATAATATATAATACTTTTTATATACTGCTGAATTTGATTTACTAAAATATTGATAAGAATTTTCACATCTATGTTCATGGGGGAATAACTGTCTATAGTTTCATTTCCCTGTAATGTCTCTGGATGTTTCCAAGGGATATCTTCCCATCCTTTTAACTTATGACTTTGAATTTAAAGTCAGTTTCTTGAAGATAACATTTAATTGGGTCTTGCTTTTCTATCTAATCTAACCTCTGCCTTTTAATTGTTTACATGATTTATTTTTAGCAGGATTATCGATATGGTTAAACTTAAATTTAGCATCTTACTAACTGTATTCTATCTGTCCCATCTGTTTCCTTTCTTTCCCTCTTCCTGCTTACTTTGCACTATATTTCAAGACTCCATTTTATCTCCACAAGTGGCTTATAAGTTATACTGTTACAGGGCAGCCCCGATATAAAACGGGTTGCCTGACTGAGTCCTCACCCACACGCATAAAAGGGATTTGATACCCTGCCGCAGGTACACACAAAAGATTAATAAAAGATTTATTCAAAAGGGAAGGGGAAAATAGGAAATGTACAACTTAGGGAGAAAAGTGGGAGATAAAGTCTTAAATGTGTCCTACCGGATCTGCCGATCTGGAATCCCAAATGGCACTCTGAGAGCTGGCGGTGAGCCAAGAGCCGTGAAGCCAAGAGGCAAGAGCAAGAGAGACCCCAAGGTCCACGTGTCTGGTTTTTATACCAAACCTGGCTGCTTAACTCCACCCTCAGGTCCCAGCAACCTTCCCTTTGGTGGTGATGGGATTTGTAGTTCCCAGTATCTTGATGGCTTTGGTCTGGAGTGGGGGTGGAGTCCACAAAACCTGTATGGAATTAGCTCAGGACATCCTTTTCCCCTAACAATACCTCTTTTATTTTTTAGTGATTGTCTTAGCATTTACATTTTAACTGATTACAATCTGCCTTCAAATACTATCTGATGACTTCGCATGCAGTGTCAGGTCACTGGTGTCTATCAAGCCATCCTAGGTGATCTGGGTATTGGCATTGTTGTTGCTACCTTGGTGTTCCACAGACTTCAAATTCTTTCAGTATTGAGCTGTGATCATCTGTGTTTAGTGTGAGGGTTGTCATACAGAGCTAGAAGATTATCTTTATGACTTCTGCTCTACCATCAGTTTTCAGTAGTCACTATATAATATATAATATATAATATATATATATACACATACACACATACACACACGCACCATAGCAGGGGTTCTCTTTCCATCCTCCTGTGCCTTACCAGCAGCAGACTGCTGCTGTTTGTTATTAAACTAGGCTTGTTTTTGGAGCCAGGGTAGTTTCTGGTCTCCTGTTCTTAAAAACCATGTGCCTGGTGTTGGAGGGGACAGGTTGGAAAGCAGCACCACCCTGTGTCTATAGAGGAGGTTTTCTGTCTGTCCCAATGGTAGCAACCTGCAGCTTTGTATGGCTTCAGGATTCTGCACCAGAGTATTTTCTGCCCCCCTCTGAAGGGGAAGATGGCTTTTGCTAAGCTACTTCTAAAAACAGAATGTTTTTTGCTTCTTGGAGGAATATTCTCTAAACTCCTCCTGAGGCAAAAGGGTTTTGTTTGTTTTGGTTTTTTGCTCTGCCCTAGGGATAAGAGGATTTGATGCTCTGCACTCAGAGCTTTAAGGCTTTTGCTTTGGATGATATGTGTCTGGTGAAGCAGGCAGGGTTTGTACTTATTTCCCAGCAGCAATTGCCTCTCAAGCCTGGACTGGGGAGGGTCTTTCTGGTTTCTATTGTGCCCAGTCTTTCCTGTGAGCATTTGGTGAAGAACCTTCATGAAGGGTTTGCAAGTGAAAATTTCCATGTGTTCAGCACTCTCAGTTATTCTAAATTGATATGCTACTCCATACTTAGACTGTAGGGAATTTAAAAATTTTTAGTTATTTCTTATTTGTTTCTATGGTAACTACCTCTTCCTCTCATGCTGTCAAAGGTGAACAGTTTGTGCCTCATCTCTCCTTGGAGGGGCTGGTTATACTTAGGAATTGACTTTCCTTGTTTTTCTTCTAAATTCAGCTCTGTACTAACTTCCAAGAAACTTATGAGGGTTATCTGGATTTTCCCCTTTAGGACAGGGGTAACATGCTGTACAGTTTTCTTAATCCTCAGTGGAAGAAGAACTTAAATTTATATTTTGTATGACTATTTTACATTTCATTAAAAAATAACATTGCATTTTATAAAAATACTGTGATGGATTGAAAAGAATGGCTCGACTAGTCCTTTACCACAAATAGTGTGACAAGCACTGTTCTAATGCATAAAATAGTTAATAGTTATGATAAGATGGTTCAACCTATGCCATAAGTGAACTGCTTAACTGTAAGAACATTTCTTTTGGAACTTATGACATACTTTTGATAACACAAAGGGGTCATACTAATTCACACCTAGCAGAAGGTAAGGCAGTAGAAGTGGTTAATAAAACACTTTACTTTCAAAGATTTATTCTGTAGCCTATCATATAGCACTGCTAATTTTCTCTCCTTCTAAAATAGATTGACAGCATTTGTCCCAGTCTTCCCTTTCTTTTTCCCAACAACTCATTTTTATTTTCATGGGAAAACTAATGTCTTGAAGGGTGATAATTTATAAGCTCAGAGAAGACCAAATATACCTTACAGTTCAATAAGGTTCACATATTTCCATAATCATATTATTAACTGATTTCACTTTTCCCACATATTTTAAAGAAGAGAAATTCTTACCCAGCCTTAGCAACACTTATGGTTTGCTGCTCCATTGCTTCATGGATACTGGTTCTATCATGTTCTTTGAGGCTGTTAAACTCATCGATACAGCAAAGGCCTGCATCTGCAAGTACTAATGCTCCAGCCTCCAAATTCCATTCTCCTGAGTCTTTTACAGCAGTTACTGTCAGACCTAAGGAGAAAAGCATGTTGTGTCAGCAACCTATGCCAGTAGATATAATAGTACAATGGTGAAAATGAAAAATTTGCTCATAATCATAATGAGGGAGAGATTCCCTTCATATGTCTTATTTGATTTTGAATCATCCTTTACATATCAATTAATAAAGCAGAGTGGTCAAAGGCAAAGATTTTAGTGTCACCTAAACTTGGATTTGAATCCTGGATCTGTCATTCTGGCCATCATATTGTAGGCAAGTTTGCTAATGCATCCAGGTCTCACTTTACTCATCTACTAAAGGGCTAACAATGGCAAATACTTTATCAATTCTTGGCTATTACAATAGTATATAATTTACGTTCTTTAAAAGGTGTGTGATACACAGTAACTACTTATAATAACTATTGATAAAAATTGACAATCCTCAGGCTAGATTGACTAGGATTAAAAAAAGAGAGACACAAATTACACATATCAGAAATGAAAGAGAGATCACCATATACCCTACAGATGTTAAACTAATAAGAAGTAAATAAAATGAATAACTCTATGCCCTAACTTTGATAACGTAGATGAAATGGTCAAATTCTTTGAAATATCAGATTGACATGGTTTTTCTAAAAAGGATAGATAACTTATACAATCCTATATCTGTTTTGAAAATTGACCTGTAACACAGAAATTAGTGGGTTGAGATGAATGTGCCGAATGCTACCAAAAATTTATGGAGTAGTACCAATAATACACAAAATTTTCCAAAAAATGGATAATCAGGGAACACTTTCCAATTATTTAGTGAAGCCAGTTTTATCATGATACCAAAACAGGTAAGGATGTATTAAAAGAAAAATACAGACTAGAATCCCTCATAAATCCAGATGCCAAATCCTCAGAAAACACAAGCAAATCAAACAATAATTAAGAGTGATAACCAGTAATAACCAAGTGGGGTTTATCTTGGAAATGCAAAGTTAATTTAACATTTAAATATTAATCAACATAATTCACCGAAACAATAAGCTAAGGAAGAAAAAAGCAACCAACCACTTGGATAAAGAAAAAACACCTAAATAACTTCAACAATCATTCATAATAAAAAAAGTATCATAAAACTAGAAATAGTTTTGAAAAAGGGGGCATGTGCAAAAGGCCTACAGCTAAGCATACTTCATGATTAAAGATTCAATGCTTACACCAACCCACTCTAACCCCCCAGATCAGAACAGAGCAAGATTTGCTCTTATTCAAAGCCATACTGGCGATTGTAGCCAGTAAAACAAAGCAAGGAAACAAAATGAAATACACAGATTGAAAAGGAAAAAAATAAACCATTTATATTTGCCCCAATCTCAGAAAAGCTACTAGAATTAATGTTTGTGAGTATAGCAATGTTACAGATGCAAATCAACATACAGAAATCTATTTCTAGAGATTAGCAACTGCAGTTTAAAAGTGCAGTTTATGGGGACCTCCTTGGTGGCCGAGCACAATTCACTGCTAGAGCCTGAGTCAGATCCCCAGCCAGGGAGCTAACCCACATATAGTGCATCAGACCTCTCCTGTCTCACCCGCTGCTCCTCTTAGCAGTGTATTTCACTAGATCTGCCTGTTTTGTTCCCCATTCTGTCTCTGGTGAATCTTCTCATCCTCTGCACCTCTGGTCTACACCCTAGTTCTTCCACGCAAAAATAAATTAAAAAAAATAAATAAATAAAATAAATAAATAAATAAAAATACAGTTTATAATAATAGCACCAGGAAGTATGGCATATTTGGGTATAAATCTCAAAAAATATGTGTAAGATCTGTGAGTAAAAACTACAAAAATACTGGTAAAAGAAATCAAAGATGACTAATCAAATCAAGACAAATCCCATGTCATTTCATTTTATAGGAATTAACAAGGTGACTGTAAAATATATAAAAAGAAATAAAATATAAGAATCAAGCCAAAAAGCAAAATAAGAGGTCTCATATAATCTGATTTCCAGATTTACTAAGAAAGCTACATTAATCAATTCAGTGTAGTACTGGAGAAAGGAAACACACAGAACAAAATAAAATGGAATCCCAAATTAGACTCCCACACATATGTGGTCATGTGTTTTATTGTTTTTTGTAATGCAAAAGCAATTCCATGAAGAAAGGATAAACTATCCCATAACAGTGCTGAAAAAATTGGATATACTTATGCAAAAAGAAAAAAAAAAACTTAGTCCATACCTCACGTCTGATACAAAAATTAACTCAATGAAAAATATAAAACTTTAACAAGAAAATTCAAGGAAGAAAGCCTAAGAGAAAATCCATATGAGTACTTTTGGTTTTCAGTCTGGCATTTAAGGAGTTTAGAAAGTGCCAATCCATCCTAACAAGTAAAAACCTGAACTCAACAGTTCTAAGTTCCATCAGAGCAATGAAGTTACAGGGTACACCATACCCCCCACACTGGAGAAACTGGAACTATGTGCCAGGGCATAAACTCTCATAGGAACCAGTATTAGGATAGGAAAACTCTAAGTATAATTAATGAGTTGCCAGAGCTCAGTGTAGACAACTCTGAGAATTAAAAACTCCAGAGAAATGCAGGTGTGGGGTGGAGAAAGATGGAAGTTTAAGAACATTTTAACCTATAATACATGGGGGTTAATTTGTGTAGCCAAAAAATTAATGAATGAATTCATAAGGTTGAAGGATATAAAATCAACTGTGTATCTGAAGTCATACATCTGAAAGTTATGTAATGTTATAAACAAATGTTCTTAAAAAAAAAAAAACAACTGTATTGCTATACATTTGAAATGAGACATGCAAAATATATAAGTAAGAAATAATTGTACTTATTAACTTGCATTAACAAGAATACTTAGGAATAAATTTACCAAAAGCACAAAACTTACACTCTGTAAATTACTAATGCTGAAAGAAATTAATCATGATTTAAAAAGATGAAAAGGCATCCTATGTTCACTAACTTGAAGAATTAATATTATTAAGATAGCAATACTCCCCAAGGGATCTACAGATTCACAGCAATTTCCATTAAAACTCCAGCTGGCTTCTCTGCAGAGACTGACAAGGCAATCATAAAAATCAGACAGAAATTCAAGGAATCCTGAAGAGTCAACACAATCTTGAAAAAGAACAAAATGAAAGGACTTGCACTTTGATTTCAAAACTTACTACACAAAGCTACAGTAATCAAGACAATGTTTTAGTATTACTGGGCAAAAGGTCTAAAAACTGCCCCCTGGTCAGAAACTCTCTCACCAATTCTGGATCCAGCCACTTCCTGTCACAAATGAAAACAAAAGGCCCTCTGGCACAACAAAAGAAGGGAAAAATGTATTTTAACCAACAGGATGGAGGGAAAGGGAGGTCTAGTTACTGACTGATGGCTCCAAGTGGAGTTGAGTTATAGGAACATAGGGGTATGGTAGAGGCCTGCTGTGGCTGAGGTGGGGGAGGAGGGCAGGTGAGAGTCATCCCTTTTTAAAGGCTCACAAAATGGTTACTCAGCCCCATCCCCTTCCCAGCTGTCCCCTTGTTGAGGACCTCAGGGACAAAGTTCAGATCTAGATCCCCTAACTTGGGTGGAGTCTGTATTTCAGGGAAGGAGTCTGACACCTCATCAGTACCAGGGCATTTCAACAGTGATGGCATAAGTATACAGAGCAACAGAATTGATTGTGCAGAAATAAACCTATACATTTATTGTCAATTCATTTTTGATAAAGGTTCTATGACAATTCATAAGGAAAAGAACTTTTGAAAGACTTTTCAACAGATGCTTCTCGAAAATTGGACCTCCACACGCAAAACTATGAATCTGGGCTTTTATTTCACATCATATAGCAAAAATAGTTCAAACTGTATCAAAGACTTAAATTTAAGATGCTAAAAGCACAAAACTCTTAGAAGAAAACACAGGCGTAAATCATTGTTACCCCTGACTAGGCAATGTTTTTGAGAAGTGACACCAAAAAGCACAAGCAAAAAGAGACAAATTAGATAAATTGGACTTCATTAAAATTAAAAGTTTTTGTGCTGCAAAGGACAACATCAAGAAAATGAAAAGCTAACTACAGAACGGGAGAAAATTTTTCCAAACCTGATAAGACTTATATATAAAGAATATATAAAGATACATGTATAGATATCTTATAGTAACGAAAAGACAAATAATCCAGTTTCTAAAGTGAGCAGAAGGTTGGAATAGATCTCTCCACAACAGAAATATAAATTGCCAATAAGCAAATGAAAAATGACCAACATTTTTAACTATCAGGGAAATGTGAAATCAAAACCACAAAAGAGATGGCAGCTTTACCCACCACCCATGGCTACAATCAGAAAGACTCTAACAAGTGAGGTGGGGATGTGTTAGGAGAGCCACCATGTTCCCCGCCCTACATAATAATGAGTGGCTGGGTGAAACTATATAACATGGAAGGTAGGTGGAGTAAAGGAGATTCCTTTTGTTCCTGCAGCCTGACTCGCAACTTAGTAATGCTGAGGAGAAGTGGAAGGAGATAAACAGAGAGGAAACAGAGATGTAGAGATACTTGGAAGAGACATGTGGGTGAAAGGCACATGGGGAGGCCGACAATGGAAGCCATTGTCTTCATGTGGACTCTCCTTTCAGAATCCCTTTCAGATGGTTCCCCACCAGAACCAGAAGATGCCATAGACCTGTAACAAGCTTTCAGGCCTCAGTCGCCCCACTTGGAGCTAACCCTGACTGGCTGAGCATTTGCTCACAGGAGGATGGAAAATTTTAGGAGTTTTATTGGGACACTAATCTCTCTTTTCTGCTCTCTCAATGCACACTAATTCTATTAAAGATCTTTTACGCTAAGAGTCTCCTTTGCCTTTGCACACAGATGGCCTGATCACTTTGGTGCAGGCAAGTGTGGGGATCCCTGGGTACCTGTCAGATGTATGCTAACGTGGGAAATTTGGAATGCTTACATATTGCTGGTAGGAATGCAAAGTGATGCAGTCACTTTGAAAAACTGGTAGTTCCTTAAAATGAGTTACCATATGACCTAGCAAGTCCACGCCTAAGCATATATCCAGAGAAATGAAAAACAAGTCCTATACAAAAGTGTGCACCCAAATGTACATCATTACATCTGTTGTACAATGTACATTTGTTGTACAGCTGTTAATTGAAAAGCAGCATAGTATTATATTTTTTTAAATGATGGGGTAATTACACCAGGGGTACTTGGAGGTGGATTCTTTGTATGCTGGACTCAAGGCCTAAACAAGCACAAATTCTGTCAACCTAAATTCTACCAATTAATTACGTAGTAAAGCATTTGTGAAACTTTCCCCCTTCTCATTGTTTCCAGTTTCTGACCTTTTCTAAATGACCCTGAATATAAGGCCTTCAATCCACAAAGCCTACTTGCCTGTCAAGCAAGACTCTAATGTCCTTTGTCTCTATAGTAAATAACTAAAAGGCTTTGTGCAATTAGAGCGAGCTTAGCTTTGTGCAAGCAGGGTCTAGCTTAAAGATATTTTATAGATTTGAGTTCTTTCTCTACTTATCCTCTCATTTCTCTTGGTGTCAGGAAAAGAAGAGAGCCGCTGATGAATAGAAGAGGAGGAGGGTCAGAGAGAAAAGGATGGAATGCAAAATATGAAGGAAGATGGACTACAAGTGGAATCTGAGTCCAAGAGGAAAGCAAATTTAGAACGGCTTTATTTATAAGAGGACTAAGAACACATGGTAAAAAACTACATATAAGAAGCAAAGGAAAAAATATTATTTCCACTTATATTCTTCTGATCAGAAACAATGTCTTAATGTCGATTTTGGTGCTTCAGAAAGCTGATTAGATATCACCCCAAGGCTGTTTAACAAATAATGCAGTCTAGTTAAGGACAATGGACCAGACCTAGCTTATATCTTGAATAAGCTTGTAAACTAATGGTGGATCGCAATGAACACAAAACAGAAAAACTGAGGTAGAGCAGAAAACGGGGCAGTGCCTATGGGTACCATCATTTTTCTAAATCAAGGCCATTTCAAATATTACCTGACACAGTAGGGAGGGAGCTACTAAGCAGAAATTAAAGGGAATTTCTGAGCACCAGTGTCTTGATTTGTTATGGAAGGGATGATAATACCTACACCTTTACTATACCAGGGTGATGCAAAGCTTAAAAACAGGTATTTAAAAGTTCTTTACATCATTAGAAACATCATAACACACAGCCTCTATTGTGATACCATATATGCCTCCCACACAAATTTGTAACTGGTTAAAGTTGCTTCTAACACTTTGTATTTGTTTCCAATGGGACAAGAAAATTTTTAAGGATGCCATCTACCTATGATTTGTCTGTAAACATTCCGGAGTCTAGTACATTAATTTCACATAATGAATGCTCTCATTATTAGTTATTATTATTAGAATCACTACTATAGGGTTTATTCCTTTTAAAAATGTATGTAAACTCTGAAAAATTTTTATTATACATTTATGCTGAGAATTTTATTGAAAATGATCATCAAATTTTGACATCCCATAACTCTCAAATAATAGGGAGTCCTTTAAACTTACTGCAGACCATATTATAATAAATCTTCCTTGAGAATTGAGGGAGGGGGTTGAGTGTGGTGGGGGGTAGGGACAATAATGCACATCTCTTCAAAGAGAAATCAATGGTGATAAAATAATTGTGCATAAGTGGACTCTAGGATCTGAACAAAGGTAAGACATTAGCATTTCCATTCCTATAACTTCTGAGACAATAACTGAGACTTGATATAATACTTAGTTCCAATATATTTTAATTCAATTTAATTTTTGCACATTTTAATTCACTCTTTCATCTTGTACTGTGTGTGACCTCAATTTAACTTCATGTTTAAGATTCTCAGAAGTTCCAGGGAGGGCCTTTGGATCAGAGAAGCAAGTTGTATCTTTTCAGAGTCTAAACTATGGGCCCAATGGTACTTCTGAAGAAAAACAAGAACATACAGCTCCATACCCGGCCCCCAACCACCTACTGGCAATCAGAAAGCACTTGGTAACAAACCAATAATTGTGGTTAGTGAGTTCAGATTATTAATAAACTTAATTCTGAGGGTAAAACATTGTAACTGTATTAGTTTGTTAAGGTTGTGTAACAAAACACCACACTGAGAAACTTAAACAGCGAAGTGTATCTTAAGATTAAGGGCCTCCAGGGTGGCGCAGTGGTTGAGCCCCCGCTTCGAAGCTGTCCCGCAGCCTCTGCAGTGTCGGTTCGATTCCCCGCCGGCCAGGGAGAACCCCACATGGCACAGCAGACCTCTCCTGCCTCGCCTGCTGATCCCCTCAGCAGTGCCTTCGCTCTGTCTGCCTGTTCTGCTCCCCACTCTGGCTCTGGTGAATTGTCTCACCCTCCTGCACTTCTGACCTGTAACCCAGTTCTTGTATAAAATAAATAAATAAATCTTAAAAAAAAGAAATATAAGATTAAGGTGTCAGTAGGGTTGGTTTCTTTGGAGACTTCCCTCCATTGCTTACAACAAAACCTAAACTTCTTTTTGCTGTGTCCTCACATGTCTTTCCTCTATCCATGTGTGCCCTTGGAGTCTCTTTCTATGTTTACATTTTCTCCTCACATGACAACACCAGTTAGACTGGATGAAATCCCACCCAAGAAACTCATTTTAACTTAATCACCTCTTTAATGGCCCTGTCACCAAATACAGTCACATCTGAGGTATGTGGGTGTTAGGGTTTCAACATATGAATTTCATAACGATGGCTAACTAGGTCCCTTTATTCTCTTAGACACCAATTTAGGTTTTCCTCATCTTAGAGCCCAAGCAACTTCTCTCAGCCATGCTTCCCCCAAGTAATGCGTACAGAGAGAATCACTTTGAGGATTACATTCCATGTAGCCCTCCATGCATCCTGTGGGACCCACCTAGCAAATGAAGACATTTGTGATGTCTTGTGCTGCAATATAGTTAGCTATTTGAGGGCCACCAAAAAAGTTGTTCAGAAATAATAAATCCTACAGATTATCACTGAAATCAGAGTGATGTATATACGATATTTTCCCTGACAACAAACCACTTAAGTTAGAATTATACCAGGGAATATCTGAGGAATCCCTTTAGCCTTTTCCATAATAGTGAGGAAATTACTGGGAAGAATGCTCAAGGGCTCTTTAATGTTTTTGAGGAGTAGAAATGCAGTATGAGAGGCCTGGAGGAATTCTTATGGCTTCAAGTGAATTATTAGGGTTCCCCCGCCCCTTAAGTACTTTGCATATGACATGTTAAGCAGAACATTTTTAAAAAAGCCAAACTATTGGTATTCAAGTAGATCATCTTAATTTTTGCTGCTGCAATCTACCCAAATCAAGTTTTATGTTAAAATGCACCCGATTACAACACACACATGGTCACACTGCAAACTGCACTTCATTTTACCAAGCTGATACCATTTTTATAAAGCAAGTGAATTAGAATCTCCTCCTAAGAGTGCCTGTAATAATCAGAATACTGATACACCATTCTCAAGGGAATCATGTTTTAATCTTCAAATGACCATTTATATCAAAATATCACGAGTGTCTTACAGACACAGCAATTGACACTTTATCTTAACTAGTGTTAGGCCCAGCACTAGCAAGCACGAACAGAGAGGATCATTTATCCACCACAGTATGACTCTTACCTCCTAATACACAAAAACAACTAGACTTAAGGAAACCTTTTCCCATAGATTTGACTACTTAATCCATTAACAATAAAATTGAATTCCTCCCACCCCACAGACACCCCCAAGTACTTTTCTAAATGTGAGGAGTCATGGTATCAGCTATCCCACATTAACTTTCAAAAGACCATCGGATGAAGAGGTCTCATCAAAAGCAACCTACTTAAGTATGAATAGCTAGCTCAAAGAATGACAGATCAAAATGCTGCTGACTATATACTGAGAAAATTCCTAACAGATACATTTAATAACTTTCTCTGACATTGACTGACCAAATTTAGTGGCTTCATTCACAACACTCAAAGAAAAAACGAACAGCAGACAATAAAACATTACTTAGTAAATAGGCAGTGCAACAAGCTCACAAATGTGCTAAAAGAGCTCCCTTTCCCCATAGTGGTTGTCAAGCAGCACAGAAGACTCCACATTTTCTCAGCTAAGCTCTTAATTGGTTGGTGACAAGCAAAGATTCCTCTGAACTTGCTTACGGTGCTACGAGTGTTCGCATTTATTAATGGTTTAAATCGTGCGTTTTTTTCAAACTCAAACGTCTAGTATGCTTTTGTGCTCTCTCTCCATTTCCCTTCTCTATTTCATCTGAGCTGTTGCCTTTTGGTGTCCCACACTTCCATTTTCTCCTTTCATGTTCCGCTAAGCCCACCAAAAACCGCAAAAACCAGGGGTGCAATGATCACATCTTAAGTAATCCTTTTCCTTATTTTAAGTATTTCGAAATTGGAATGGGGGCGGGGGGAGATCATCTAGGGACAGCCTCAGATTTTTCCAAGCAAAGTGTGTGTGGAAAAGCAGCTTTTCGTCCTTCATTTTCTATCTATCGAACTAACGGCGCTATCGTACCCGAACGCAGATATTGGCCAAGAACTGGATTTCCAAAATGGCTTTGCTCTTTTCGAGATGGCATCGGTCTATAAATTGCAATTTATTTCCACCGCAACCAACACTTCCCTCTACCCCAACACCGCCTCGTACAGAGACAGCTGAACCAGACCCAGTGGAGACGCACGAACCCCATCCGCTAAATTCAGCAGAGCGCCGACATAGCCGTTGCACAGATGTGAAAGAGGCGTTATAAGAAAAAGGGGGGGGGAACCCCACACATTAAACTCCAGGGCGGGCGCACCCCGGGATCGAGCCCTCCCGCCACGGCAGCCACGCCCCCCGCGACTCGACGGCGGCCACGCCTCCCCCGGCCCCCGCCCCGCCGCGGCCACGCCCGACGTGCGGCGCGGGAGCCGCCGGGCCGGGGGCGGGGCCTGCCCTGCCCCTCCCCCCTTACCCCCCCCCCCACCCCAGCCGCCGCCGCCGCCGCCGGCGGCCTCCGCGCGGGCCTCCCAGCCCGTATTCCACTCACTTTGTTCTCCGCCTTTGTCCTAATCCACACCAGCAGGTGGAGCCGCAGTTAGTTTCCGAGTCCATTCCGGGAGCGGGAGCCCATCTTGCTCGCCGCCAAGGCCCTCGCAGGAGGAGGAGGGTCAGAGCCCGGGTGCAGCCAATCGCGGGCAACGCTGCTAGTTATCAGAGCAGAATGGGCTGTAGTTTAGTGAAATAGGAAAGCTGCAAAACACTGTGGAGTGTTCCCGTGTAAATAAAAAGAGGAAAAAAAAGTTTCTCAAGTCGCCGCTGCACGACGTCGGGCCGGCGCCGGGGCGGGGGTCTGCGCTTTCCCGAGCGGCCGCGCGCTGGACTTTATTGTGCCGCGACCAGCCCCCGTGCCCATTGTTTGTGTTTTTTCCAAAATATGGCAAAGGTTCAGGTGAACAATGTAGTGGTGCTGGACAACCCTTCTCCCTTCTACAACCCGTTCCAGTTCGAGATCACCTTCGAGTGCATCGAGGACCTGTCTGAAGGTGAGTGGCGGCCGCCCGCCCGGGCTGTCAGCCGCGGCCGCCGGCGGGGAAAGTTTCCCGGGCCCGGCCTGGCGCGGGGGCCGGGGTCGGCGCGGGGCGGGCGGCGGGCCGGGCTCCGCGGAGGGAAACTTGAAGTTGGCGGCCGGCGGCCCCGGGGCGCGCGCGGCGTTCGGCCGCAGCCGGGGCGCCCGCCGCGGCTAACTTGCGAGGAACTTGTGCGAGCGGAGGTAGCCATGTTGTCAGCTTTGTCTCGGGCGGGCGGCCCCGGAGCCCCGCGCCCCGGCCCGCGGCGCCGGCCGGGGGTCGCGCCGGGCCGGCCCCGCGCCGCCCACGGCCTCCGCGGCCCCCGCGGCCCCGGCGAGGAGGCCGGGCCGGGCGGGGCGGGCGTGTGGTCGCGCCGGCGGGCGAGCCGCGGAGCCATCTTACCCCGAGCGGAGAAGCGGGCACCGACCCCGGCGTCACGACGCCTCCTCGCCGCGCCGCGGGTGACGAGCGCGGCCCCGCAGCCGCCTCCCCGCGCCGGCCCGGCCCGGCCCCAGAGCTCGCGCCGGAGCGGCCGTGGTCCCGGGTGGCCATGCCCGGCCGCGGCGGGGAGGAGAGCGAGGCTGTCTTCGCGCTGATTTCTGGCTCCCTCGACCAACCAGCGGGGAAGGCGGGCGCAGGCTCGGCCCCTCCGCGCCGCGGGCCGGGCGCCGGCGCTCCCGGGGGCCCCGGGTGCTCGGGCCGCCCGGGATGCGCGGGGCCCCGCCGGGGATGCTGGCGCGCGGGCTCGCCCCGACCGGCGGGGACGCGTCTGCCGTAAGGACGGACATTTCTCAGGAGGCAAAATATTGCTACGCGAGAAAGTTACATGTAACTCAGTAAGTAAAATACCTAAATAATTTCCAGGACTTAATCGCCGGCTGCTTCAGTGGTCTGAGAGACTTTTTCAAGAACGTGTTGCAATTTAAAAATAACTCCACATCCAAACACCCTGAACGTGAAAGACGAAAGTGGGCTAGGAAATAAAAAGCCACGTTCTGATGTCCATGCAGAAAATTATTTTTCTAAGTGCGTTTTAAGGTCTTCAAAAAGGTATTTTTACTATATGCAGTAATATTTAGAAAGCTGAAATTTGCCAAGGCGTTATCTTTGCTTTTCTTAGATTATATTAAAATAACCCAGTGCCTCATTTTCAGAGCTTGAGGAGAAGAAAGTTTACTTCACCACTGGTAGGATTACAATTAAACAGGGAACACACTACTTTAAACTTACAAGTACATTTAACAAGTTGCATTACAATTATTATGCTAATCATGACCTGTAACGCAATTTTCACTTTAAAAATTCGTTTTTACTTTCTATAAAGTTTTGTAGTGTTCACTTTTTAAATTAGAAAAGCTCATTGTAATAAACTTTGAAAAAGTTGTACAAACGTATAACAGTCCTGTACTCAGTGCCTCTCATTTTACTCCTGCAAGTAACCATAATTAACTTTAATCTGTGCTCTTCCAGTTTTAATATGTATATAAAGAATATATGTGTGTATAATACATGTGGTACACATTTTGAAAGATGATTCATTCATTAAAATAATTTCTAAATAGGCCATTGATAATAAAATTAATGGTAATATTTATTAAACCATCTGATTATTTCCCCACAGTGTTCTTTAAGTATTTTAGCTACCAGCCCATTTTTCATACCAAACTGTCCAATTTTTATTACAATCTCATAAAAGTAGGCAAATGCAAGAGAAACCATTGATTAGTACTTAGACTAGTGTTTTAGGCTTTAGAAATTCCTCAAAGTATAGATATATTTAAAATGATGCCTTCCATTTTAGGAACTAGTTCTGAACAGGGAATATAGATGGTTCAGGATCTTGTTATAGAGCTCTGACATTGGGTGGTGAAACTGCCATTCACAGCAGAAAAATATGTTCCGTTTTTAAATGGGATCTGCTCAGAATCCAGCAGAATTACATCAGTTTTTATAATACTGATGTGTCAAGCATACACCTACTTCCACTTGTGCACCTCACTTCTGCACTGAGTACTTATTTCGTATATTTTTAAAAGAATTTAAGCTGAGTCATACAGAGCTGCAAAGGAATCTTTCAAAAAAGGTACCATGCTTGTGTACTCCACCTAGAGGCTGTGTGGATTAAGAAAATTGAGTTTACCTAGCAAAGGCTTCTTATAGGTTCCATAGTTTTGTATTACAGGTCTTTAAAAAAAAAAGTCTTGAAATTAAACTATAGAATATTCTGATGGAAACCTTTCACTTCATAATTTTGTTCTAGGTCCCAACCCAGAGGTTGGTCACCATTTTTCATACTTTAGCTTGTCAGTAGCTTCCAAATATTTCAACTGTCCTATAGCTATGCTTCAGAATAAAAGCAGTTATTGATTGATTGCAGTTAAGTTGATTTAGTTATTTCTAACATAAGGCTTTATTACAAGCAGGACAGCAGTCTAGATTTAAATGAGGTTTTCCTGTCAGCCTGGTATATAGGAGACCCTGGATTTGTTTGACCTGCTGGTCACTAAATCTGGATGAGTTTTGATTGACTTTCCTGCTGTCTTTGTTATGCCTTCTGTGAATGGCTAATTCACTGCTTCTCTGATGGATGGAGCCATTTTTCTTAAAAGTTGATGGGTATCAATTATAGCTATAGTCAGTTGAGTATTTACAGTGTACTAGAATTGATTATGGTGCTTTACACTTGCAAACTTCAGACTTGTTCTAATTCTCAAAGATTATATACTACCCACCAAACTACTGTTCTTCCCAGTTAGTTTTAACATTTCATTAGTGACTCCCACCACAAATGGAGATGACAGACTACTGTGATTATCATGATTAAATGCAACAATTAGTTAACTTTTAAAATTGTCTCCTTTAGCTACCAACCTGTGTCCCTATCCTTTCCTCCTAATACAGAGCACAAGGAAAGCTAAAAAACTAATAAAACAAGTGATGCTAATCTACAAATAAGTATTAAGCATTTTAAACTCACTAGTTACAGCAAGCATCTGTAAGCATAAAAATTAAGGTACAAGTGATCTGAGTTACAGCCTGTGTACTCATTAAGGCTAACATCTGATCATGGCCTCTTCCCTCATCCGTTCCCCCATAACTAAATTCCCTATTCCACTATTTGAGAGGTAGGGAAGAATTTATCTTCCTGGGTATGTTTTTGGGAAAGAACCTAACCAAGCTTTTGTGTTGGGAGAGACATATTAGCTTCTCACACTCTTTATTTACTAGCTATGTGAATTTGGGTAGATTTCTTAGTCTCTCAGTACTTAAAAGATATAATTAAATCCATATTACAAACCTGTTGAGGTTTAAACACCAGGTATGAAGTGGTGAGACCAATGCCCAGCACATAGTAGGTATTTTATAAAAGTAACTTTGTAAATCATAACTATGCTCCTATGTCACATCACCAATGCCAGTTTAACTTAATACCAATTAGGAGGCCAAGAGTGGTAGTGGTACAAATACATATGAAATGGACAAAACATTATAAAAACCTACATGTGAGAAATTCCCAATATTATTCCTACCCGGATAGTTTTCACACTCCTTAAAACCACTTCTTCACTTGACATTTGAGGTGCCTACCTCATTGACCACTAGCTTTATAACCTACTTTATTGATTTCTTCATCTCCCAGAGTCTTTAGTGATCTTGGAGAACCTGACGGCTCACTCTCTAGGAATCCCTTAGGCTTTACATGTTGACAATTTCCAAGCTTTTCCCATCTCATTATCTCCACTTAGATATCTAGTAGATATCTCAATGTAAAACTAATTCCTGATTGTTTCCCTTCCCTGCCAAACTTGCTTTGAGATTTATCCAGAAGATGACTGCTTCTCAACCCCATGGCTACATGTGGTCTAGACCACCATAATTTCTTGTCTCAGTTGTTGAAATCTTGTCCTCTTATTCTCTGCTGAACACAGCAGCCAAAACGGTCCTTTTAAAATGAAAGTCAGATCCTGTAACCCCTCTGCTAAAAACCCCCAATGGATGCCCATGCCACTCAGTGTAAAACCCAAGTCTCTTTTTTTTAAATATATATTTTACATCACTCTTCCTTTTTGTACAATGTATGCTTTCTCCTCTCAGGTGTAGTCCCCGTAAAATTCCCACCACCAGTTCACCTGTGCATCATCACCATGGTCCTCTGTGTGCTTCCTCCTCGTGTAAAACCCAAATCTTTATTATTTTTTTAATGTATTTATCCTACATATTTGGTCTTTTTTTTTTTTTTTTAAGATTTATTTTATTTATGCATACAGGAGCTGGGGTACAGGCCAGAGATGTGGGGTGAGAGGATCCACCAGAGACAGAGTAGGGAACAGAACAAGCAGATTGACTGAAGTACACTGCTGAGGGGAGCAGCTGGTGAGTCAGGAGAGGTCTGCTGTGCCATGTGGGTTGCTCCCTGGCTGGCCGGGGATCCAATTCGTGCTGCAGAGGCTGCAGACCGCTTCATAGTGCAGTGCTCAACCCCTTGTGCCACCAGGGAGGCCCCCAAACCCAAGTCATTATGATCTTCACCTTCAAATCCTTGCATAATCTGGCCGTGCCCTTTACCCTCCATCTCATGGTCATCTCCTCTTTACTCCTTCTGTACCAGCCCTGGCCTTTCTTTTTCTTGAGGATGCCAACCCTCCTCCCATTTCTGAATCTTTGTATTTGCTATTTCTTCTGACTATTCACATTGTTTCCACTCAATCTTCAACAACAAATAATTGATATTGTGAGATGTCAGATACAGGACCCTGCATCTGGAAATGTGCTAGAAGTTGTAATATTAAGTGGGCTGGGTCTAGAAAAAACACATGGCATGTTAGGTCCTCTGAAAATAACTGACTTGATAAGAGAAAGTACAAACCTAAAAGATCTTTCCAATAAACTGCAGTTTATAATACAGTATGAATAAGTAGTACCTATACTATTTTGTTACTTATTTAGGTAACAATAGCTCTATGTAGTGACCAAAAATATGGCAACACTGGTAGCACTAACCAGATTCCCAAGAAGTGACCCAGAAACTCCCTGTAGTAATGCTTGTATAGTTTTAGTAGAGTGCATCTGAGAGCAGGCCACACAGTGCTGCACTCCTAAGAGGAGGAGGAGTGCTGAGATGATTTGTATCTGTAGAGTTGTCTTCCTCATCCTGCCAAAGAAGCTCCTTCAAAAGAAAGATCATTTTTACTCATCTTTAGGTTCTTGCAAAGTAAACTGTAAAATGTACACAAAATGCATCACACCTAAGATTGGATTACACAGAACATCTCAGGTTGCACTTGAATATGTCTTGTTGCTCCGCAAGCGGCCCACTGCATGCATATCAGTGGTATAAGGGTTCTTGGCTCCCTCTTCCCGATTTAAAGAATGAATGGGTGTCATGAGGATAAAGCCCCACTGCGGCCCTTTAACATCTTATGCGATAAAGCCCCTTCTGAGCCCAGAGGGAAGTTTGCTAATAACCATTTAGATGATTTAGACCTGCCCAGCATAGTCTGGGGAGCCCTTTCAAAGTGTCCAAATTGTGTTCAGTAGGTTGTTAAAAGTTGGAACTCAAGGGGCCTCCCTGGTGGCACAAGGGGTTGAGACACAGCCTATGAAGCTACCTGCAGCCACTGCAGCATGGGTTCCACCCCCGGCCAGGGGGGACCCACACGCCACAGCAGACCTCTCCTGTCTCACCCACTGCTCCCCTCAGCAGTGTATTTCAGAAGATCTGCCTGTTCTGCTCCCCACTCTGTCTCTGGTGAATCCTCTCACCACCCCCAAACCTCTGGCCTGTACCCCAGTTCTTATATGCATAAATCTTAAAAAAAAAAAAAAAGTTGGAATGCCCTACCAAATACATTTGGGAAGTGATGGATGAACACATTGACATGCTGGTATTCTTCACTTAGGGATGTCTCAGAACACTTACTTTGCCATTCTGTTCTATGAATCCTCAAGAGAGGGTTGTTGCATTTCCCAAGTTTTTGGCTATGTTCGTTTGTTTATGAGGAGCAATGCTCAGGGCCTGCTATTTCTCAAAAGAACTGCTATGAGGAACTGGTATGACCTGGAAGAATTTTACAAGCAGCAGCTCAGCGTCTTTCTGAATGGATCTTCAGCAATGAGAAGTTGCCTTTAGCAGCCAATGAATTAAGTGGACATTAAAAGGGTCTTTGATGTCATCTCATAATGAAATTACTGAATATGGAATAATGTTTTGGTTTTTAACCCTAGACTTGGAATGGAAAATTATCTATGTGGGATCTGCAGAAAGTGAAGAATACGATCAAGTTTTAGACTCTGTTTTAGTGGGGCCTGTTCCCGCTGGAAGGCATATGTTTGTATTTCAGGTAAGATTATTCTTAGTAAATATTTATGCCAGATATGTTCCTAAATAGACTATATTTCATGGTCCTTATCCCTTTTGAGTTAAGTCATTCTGCTTTTGCTTCGCTTTATCTGCTTCTATCATGTTTTAGGAAGGAATGTCCCCTCTTGATTTTGTATGCTGAGAGACATTAATGTGATGTTCATTCAGGATTTGCACAGCATACAGGGGATTTTATATAATGTGGCACACTGGTGCTTAATTTTGGGCTCTTCCTGTGAATTGTCCCCTAGTAGATTTTCAGGGTGGTTATCTAGCAGCTCAAAACAGCGATTCAAAACATGTACTAGGGCCTCCCTAATACCTTAGGGGTTAAATCTCAGCTCTGTCACCTCTATGGCCTGAGTTCAATCCCTGGCCAGGGAGCTGACCCACAGATGGCACAGCAGATCTCTCCTCTCTTGCCCACTGCTCCCCTCAGCAGTGTATTTCAGTCAGTCTGCCTGTTCTGCTCCCCACTCTGACTTTGGTGAATCCTCTCACCCCTGCACCTCCGGTCTACACCCCAGTTCTATGCAAAAAAAATAAAAATAAAAAACATGCTAAATTCGTAAAGTTAGTAACATGTGCCTTTATGGTTTCAGCTGTGAGCAGTGATGATATGACAAAACCCTTTATTTCAGCATAATCTAGTCATTGAGCCTAGCTTAACAAGTATGTTAGTAGATAGAGATCTCTGAGATCTTGGGTCACTAAAATTGAAATCTAGTAGTTTACTAAAGCATCTATTGCATACATATTTATAGAGGATCACTATCACAAACCACTAGCCTGTTTAATATTTGTGAGGGGAAATTCTAATATAAATTATGTCCTCTGATACCACTCACAGTATTTGGGTCTGTGCCAAGGTTTCAGACATTGTCTTCTGTATTATAAAAGTGATACTTCTTTTAATCCATGTTAAGCTGTTGTATGAAACTATTCAGTGACTTCTCTGGTACCCTTGCTTATTACAGGAAGATAGTTAAAAGTGTCTAAAGAGCAACAAGCCATAGGTTATTAGTTTTGTTACAAGTACTTCTGCTTAGCAGTCCCATCATTAAGTAGAACCCACTGAAAAACTTAAGCGAGAAAAAAATCTCCCTTTTACTGTCCCTGACCTCCATGTTTTCTTACATCACAGATGGGCATCAATCTAAGTGAATACTGTTAGTCAAATAACCCCACTAGATAGGGGCTAAGAATCCTTCAAACGCTATCTCTAGAGATCCTATCTTTCCCTCTTCCAAATAGAGAATTCAGAACTAAGGCTAAACTCTTGGCCTTAGTGCTTTTTATTAAAAAGCAACAGATAATATATCTAACAGATAAGTAAAGGTAAAATAAATTAACCAAAAACTCAAAATATGTCAATTAAAAGTGCTATTATCATGAGTTGTTCATACAACTCCATAACCTTGGTTAAAAATGTGGGTGCAGGAGAATGCATGTATAAGGAAAAGCACTATAGTCGCAGGCCTGGTTCACATCTTGCTGCAGTGCTTATTAGCCACATGTAACTTTAAACAGGCCCCCTAACCTCTTTCAGTCACTCCAGTTAACTATAAAATGTGAGTAAGATATTAAAAGAACATTGTGAGGATTAAATGAGGACTAACACTTAACTAATAAAGTCACTGACAAATAGAGCCCTATTTCTATTATAACTAAATTTTTATCTCTCAGCTTCTCAAAATTGTTATATGGGGTATTTGCTTTGACCTACAAACCTAAGAACTAGTACTTATAATTCATGTAGTCAGAAACTTGATTTGACACATAGTGATACACCTTTTCTTGCTACTATCAAAACTTGTAAATGCCTTGTTTTTGAAACAAACCCTTACAAATCTTTTCTTTTTGTTAAGAAAATTCCTAAGCTTTTGGCTTAGAGTGTCATAGGAAAAAAATTTTCAAAAATACTCCCCTCTAGTGATTTTCCAGTGGTTTTACCTCGCTGTTAGTCCCCATGTTGCCAGAAAGCACAGAGGAAGTCTAATGTGATTTATTTAGAGCATATATTCGGCTTACGCATTTTGTAAAATGCACCATTATTAGCAGAGAGGTACAAAAATTTGGTTTTTGACAACCGTATTACTCTCCTGGTCTGTCATTTTGCCTTTCAGAGTAAACATGCCTCTCTCCTGTGTCTCAAAGACTAGCAGGAAGATGTTCAGCTACCTACATAGTATTGCTGATTGGAGTTAAAAATCTCTGCTTATCACTTCTCTATCCTAAATGATCTGATAGGCCTACAGGTTTCTCTTGAATTTGCTCAAGTTAATCCTTGTCAAATTTTAAGCCACAAGTATTCCTAGAACCAGTTTGCTTGAAGGGATGGGAAGCAATGTGGAAAGTTTCCATCATAATACTAAACATCTATTTCCTATCTCTTCCCACTCAAGGTATATGAAAATCTCTTAGAGGGGCGGGAATGGGTGAGGACACATTTCTCAGAGAAACAGCATATTCTCCAGTACAAGCCCTTTAGTCACATCTTGGTATCTCTCCAAAGAGATCATAAACCCTTCAGGGCAGGAACCAGATTATTATGACTAGAGCTGTGCCAACATGAGATTATAAAGATGAACTGGATGGGACTTCTACCCATTCTAAAGCTTAGAATCACACAGAAGATTGAAGGGAAAACATTTAAAATTTTTGGCATAGATTAGAGAATTTATGTTAAGTAATAAGGAGTATGTAACAAACATTACTAGTTCTACCCTTGAATTAGAAAGGACTTCACTGAGGGTACATTTGATGCAAGCTTTCAAAGATGAATTTTTTCAGGATGTTAAGGAAGGACCTTATAGGCCAAGGGAACAGTATATACAACATTTTATCACTACATTTTCAAGAACCTATGTAATTCTAGAACTAGAGGAAGAGGTGTGGAGTTAAAAAGAGTGTGAATGGAGATGTTAGAGACAAATTGTGAAGGGTCTTATTAACACAGACCTGACATTTTTAACCCTTAGAAATGGAGTATCTGAGATTTTTAAATCTAGTGACGGAATAGGAATATTTAAGTAGCTGATGTTGACAACAGTGCAAGCAATAGGTTAGATCTGGAGGAGATCAGTTAGAGTATTAACAGTATTGAGCAGTAAGAGGTGCTTCAGCCGTCATAGATGAGAAATGTTAAGACAATTAGATGTAGGAAGTAGAGAATCTGGGGGTAACTGAGGATTTTAGCCTAGGTAGGTATTTCTGTGTCATTTTGTGTTTCATATACATAGTAGGCATACAATTTACATTCCTCTCTGATGATGATGGCCTGATTGAGAATACTAGTCTGGGTCGTTCCCAAGCTTCAGGCATTAGATGAAGTGGTAACCCAGGTCCAGGGATATTCTTTAGTGTTCTGGGAACAGTAATAAGCTAATCTGCTGGCACTTCATCCACTTAGCACTCAGAATGGCTGCCCTTGTAGCACTCAGATGCCTTGCCATCATTGTCTATCCCCTTAGTCTGAGTCCTTCCTACCACTCTCCTTACTGTCCCGTACACTGATATGGACAGTATCATTGTCAACTCATGCTTAGTCTTCTCTAGCTCATTTGTTTCACCTTCTACATTCCTCAAGGTTCAGCTTGATTCAAAACCTGTCATTAATTAAATTTATTTAAAACAATCTTTACCTTCACTGAATTTCTATAATTGTGTGGTTGAAGCAGCCCACTGTATTTTAGTGCCTAGCAAAGTCATTATTTATTATGGATTGGTATCTTTTGAAAATATGCTATATTAGCTATTTTCATTCCAGTTCAAGTTTTATTAATTTACTATTAGAATACCTGTGAGGAGAGTGTGAATGGGTGTGAGAATATATCGTGGGTAGAAGAGGGAATTGGTATAAATATTTGCTGCCAATATGCTGTATGAAGATACTGAATGTTTACGAAATATTTAGGCATGAAAATCATGACTAGAAAAAGTTGGAATTATATTGATTTAATTGAATATTGCATAATCCCTCATAAGCCACCATACAATGTAGCTAGGTTTATTTTCCTCTAGAAGAAGTGATGCTTTCAAGTACCCAGGTACTTAGTTATACTGTGGAGAAACATGAACTATATTTTCTGGCTATAAGTCAATCTCACATAGGAATATTTGTCTTCCTAGTAGGCCTTCAAATTTTTGTGGCTGTGTCCTGGGCTGATAGGGTGCTCAGGGTAAACAAAACTCCAGTCTTGCTTGCAGTTAACACCTTTTGTGTTGTTTTTTTTTTTTCTTTTTAAATTATTCTAGGCTGATGCACCAAATCCAGGACTCATTCCAGATGCAGATGCAGTAGGTGTAACAGTTGTGCTAATTACATGCACCTACCGAGGTCAAGAATTTATTAGAGTTGGCTATTATGTAAATAATGAATATACCGAGACAGAATTAAGGGAAAATCCGCCAGTAAAACCAGACTTTTCTAAGGTATGTTTGAACTATTCCTTTTTTGTGCAATTGCCATTTCATAGCACACTATGAAACTGGCTTTAAGACAAAAGAAATTTGAGGCCATTAGGCCAACTGGGCTACCTAATCATTGTTCTACTACTAGGAATGACTTCAAGCACTACCTCCAAATAAGTTGTTAGTAATTGATGTTGCTCAGGCACCTTGAGAGTCTGATGGTTTAGAAAAATGAAAATGCCTCTTGTTAGAAAAAGGCCTTTGTTTATGGCTTTTTGCATGGCATTTCCTATCATGACTGTTTTCTGTCTTAGGATATTTTATATTTTAAATATATTAAATATATTTTATATTTCTGTCTTATGATAGTTTATAACTCCACAAATCCTGGGGGTAAGTTTTGTATTTATTTTTAATATGAATAGTAAATATCTCAGAACTCCAACATTCCATGCTTCCTGTGCTCTACCTAAAGGTTAAAAGTCTTCCATTTTATTTCTAGAAATTGAAAACAGCTTAAATTCTGAGAAAATAAAACTATGAGTGAGAAGTTGAAATCTGTGAATCTGTAATTCAGTATACTCAAAAATATTTAGAACTTTGTGATTTCCCAATGAATGGTAACAGTTCAGTAACTGGTGATTCTCCTGAGATACTAAGCATGAAACTATCTACCAGATCAAGCAAGAAAAATTACATGGGAGCAGAATGGCATGTTCTCCCTTCTGATAAGAAAGCTGGAATTTTTTTATCCTAGTGTTGGATTTTCCACTGATGCAATATATGGTTACCTATATAGCACCTTCTATAGAAAACAAGAAAGAGAAGAAACCAGAATACTCTGAATGAATCAATAATAACTAAAATGTAGGAAACCATTAATGAGAGGTTATATTTGGGGGAAATTCTTTTTTCTCTAAAGTATTACTGAAGTGATACAGCAATTACAGAACATATTTGTCAAATAAAGCATCTTCTAAAGCATTTACGTTCAAAAATTAAGAGATTTTCTCCCTTTTAGGCAACAGAAATATAGAGGAGTTAGATGAATTCTCTCAGATTCTCCACACCTTGCTTCCATTAAGCAAGAATTCTTTCTTTGCTACAGCCCCAATCAATCCTTGTTGATGAGTTACATTTAAGGTGCTTTATTTGACGTATTTAGACTTAAAATATATGAACTTAGTTAGCTCTTTTGGAGCACTAATTAAAATAACTATTTTACTGAGCTCCTGTTTGTATATGGTGATCTAGCTTTCTTAGTATTTACCATTTTTATATTTCCTTCTAGCTTCAAAGGAACATTTTGGCATCTAATCCCAGAGTCACAAGATTCCACATTAATTGGGAAGATAACACAGAAAAACTGGAAGATGCAGAGAGCAGTAACCCAAATCTACAATCACTTCTTTCAACAGATGCATTACCTTCAGCATCAAAGGGATGGTCCACATCAGAAAACTCACTAAATGTCATGTTAGAATCCCACATGGACTGCATGTGACCACCTGCCATCCCTTTAGTACAAATTAAGCTATAAAAATACACAGAACTATTCCCTGAAATTCCGTAAGTACATAGTGAAGGCAAATGTGAAGAATTTGTTTCAAAAACATCCTGTAGAAAGTTTATAAGAAAACCAGTATTTGAGCAAATTGTGGAATATAAATACAACTATTTTTAAGTAATTTTTTCTCTAATGTGTTATTTTATTTGTTCTGAAACTAATCTGATTAAAACATATATATAATTTTCTTCTCCTCTATATGTAATTAAAGCACTTATGAAGAAAAATATGAATTAGACCAGCTTATAAAGATGTCTTAGGCTCTTGGACAGTAATCTTTGGACCACTAGTTTGCTGACCTTCGAAAAAGCCAAGTTCACTTCAACTAAAATGTTTCTTCCTGTCATAAAATAGTTTGGTTTTATTTAAGGGGCAAATTTCCATTCTTTTTGGCATGTCCTTAAAGAAGAGATTTGAAGACAACTATATGCTACCAAGAACTTTAGGATCTGGTTTTCCAGGCCACCTCGAAGCTTCTTATGGCTCTAATTTGGTTTCTAATATGAAAACAAATGTGATTGTTTATAAGGTCCTCTGGCTATGGTTTTGTTTTTTTTTTTTAAAAACAGATTAGAACACTCCATGAATCATATGTTGTTACTGCCCAATGAATTCAAAATGCTACGAGCAAATACAAACTCCCTAATTTTAAGAACAGAAAATTAGTGATTTAGACCTGTTCGTTAGATATATATAAACGTACTGTGATCATAATGCTTTAAAATTGTTTTGACAGATCATTTGTTATTGGCAGCGTTTCTATAAAAAATCATCGAATTTGGAAAAGCATATTTAGCTTTATCATAACAGAAAATATTTGGAAATATATATTTTCACACATGTAGTCCTCTTCTCCATACCTTCTGACACTGATGGAGAGTTAAGATTAGGCATATTTGTGATTGACATATTCTAAATAGCTTTTCCAAATAAATTTTTAAAAGGCAGCCTTGGAAAGGAATTCATTAGCTAAATGGGCCAAAAGGTTCCTTTTCTTTGATGAAAGTTAGATTCTTCCTCAAAAAGTTTATTACGCGCCACTAAATTAAGTGTAGAATATTTCCATTACTCTTGCTGCCAAGCAAGATATTAGCCATATGATGCAGAGTTACGCAGTGCCTTCATATGAAAAACTTTTATACTGCACTTTTTAAAGCTTTTATTTTGAGGAAAGAGAAAGGGCATTTGTTTGAATATGGATTCTAAGTTGTATATATTTCCTGTCATTCTAAATAAGTGAATTTGTGAAACAGTCTTGCTAAATGTTAAACTTTGAAATTTAAATTAATAAAATTATTAAAACTGTCCACTAATTAGTTCTTAGACTTTAAAAGTAAAACACGTCTGACTGTTAAAACTATGAAGAAAATTTCATTTTTGTTTAATTGCAATTAAAAGAAAATGTTAAAATATTAAAATGAAAATAAATGCAATACTTTCCCAAAAAGAGCTCAGTGATTAATATAACAGGAACAAGATACATTCTTGTTAGAAATAAAGCAAAGATAAGCCAAATTACTGGATAAAGTAATTCACTGCTGAGTTTTTATTTGGTTAATTATAGTGATCAGTATATTGACATCAAAGGATTAGATTTTTACATTAATTTCTAAATGAACAGCCAATCATCACAGAAGTTTGGCATTTAAAAACCATTACTTCTGGAGATTTTATTCTAGAAGACTTTTTAAAAATAAATGACTGAAAACAGAATTCAAACATTAGGAACTGAGAAACTAACACACAGGTTTCATTTTTTTTTTTTTTCAATTTAGCCACATTTTACAAATATCTGAATTACAGCTAGAAGATGTAAAACTTTTTTCCCCCTCTTTTCATCATAGTAAATAGTTGTGTTCTGAAGATAGGAACACACCGTGCTATATAAGACAAGTAGGTTAGAGGGAACAAGGAAATTATTGAAACTAGGACTCACTCAGGAATTCTGGAGTGCATATATATATATATATATTTCCTTTATGACCTTATATAAGGCTAAGTTTTCATGTGATTTTACTATCTAATTTTACAATTTAGGGGTTCTGGATTTATCAAGAAAATCTGTAGCAGAATTTTAAACCTATGGTTAACAAAACATTTTTTAAGTATGACCTGGTGACTATTTAACAATTTTCATGAAAGTGCACCCTATAGGGCACCTTTATTGAATGCAGTATATTCTGGTATCTTTTATTATACTTCATTTCGGAAATGCTGGTTTTGACTCACTGATTTGAATTTTATGACTCTTTAATGTGTTGAATACAATTAAGGAAGGCCAGTCTGGTCCTTTTGGTAAATGACAAGTGGCAATTTTTTTGCAGTTGAAAATTTATATTTCCTCAGCCTTTTCTCTTTCCTTTTCTCTCACACTTCGATTTTAAAAAAAGGGGTAAGTACATTTAATACAGTAAGTCAGCAAGCATTCACTTTAAAACTATCCAAATAGTCGGAAATTACTATAGGCCAAATACAACTTGGACTTACTTTTTGGCGCTCATATAATTACTTAATCCACAAATTACTTGGGAAACACCTTTTTTGTTATTTTATAGAGAACGCTAGTACAGTGGGCCATAAGATTTAAAAATGCATATGAAGTGTTTTTTATTATCATCTTCCCTCCAATATCCTGAAACTCGAGCACTCCTCTCACTTCACCAATTCCTTCTTGTCAATGCTTAATGTACTGTCCAGTTCTACTTTAAAATGCAAGTGCCCCTTAGATTGGGGCTCTCATTATGTAGGGCCATTAATGGAGCATTTGCTGCTTTATGTTTTAAAGTATAAGCTCCTCATGTGAAATATGAGTACAAACAATGGACATTAGGCTCCTCTAACAAATAATATTTGTGCAATGTGTGAAAACAAAGGCCCATTATAATAAAAACAGGAGAAATATTTTCCCAATTAAAACAATGTAAAGATACAAAAAGGGTAAGAAAACACCTTTTTAAATATTTTTTTTCCTAAAGTCACTATGAAATCTCAGGTTTCTTATCGGCAAAGCTTTTAAACATATTGAAGAATCATTACAATATATGAAATGAAGTTCCACATTGCAACGATGAAAGTATGCATTCCATATACTAAAACAAATTTTCTAAGTATTTTCAGTAGGGGCTACTATTTTCCATGAAATTTATTACCATCCAAATACTTTAAGCTCTATGTCATCTAACTACTTTTGTAAAGTGAGATTTTCCCCCTATTTATTTCAACATTGTTTGCTATCTTCATAAAATGCCAAATGATGTATAACTCTTTCCTACGTAAGTATGTGAGATGATAATCATAGGAGTCTAATACAAGGATCATTCAAACCTTAGATGTTAAGAGATATATAGCATAAGATTTTGGAGAACAAGTTTAGATACAACTTTTAAAATATTTTCTTAGAACTAAAAATACATACCCTTCAATTTCTGCCAGTAACTCAGTAGTTAACTTGAAATTTCTCGTACTTTAGCTACTTTTGCATAGGGAAAAATAAAATGTTTGGCTACTATAGTAATGTTAAATTAATTGCAATTGTCACATAAAATACCTGCACTAGTAGATCCAATTCCTGTGGTAAGCACAGACCTTGGTGTAATCTTTGCCGCGTATTTGAGGAA
The DNA here is from genome assembly GCF_964194135.1 of Talpa europaea. NCBI lineage: Eukaryota > Metazoa > Chordata > Mammalia > Eulipotyphla > Talpidae > Talpa > Talpa europaea. The sequence continues at coordinate 35,247,257 of NC_140068.1, read as the reverse complement.
TTGAGATTTCCCTGTGCCAGGATCCCCAACCAATAAAAGATGAGATTCGCCTAGAAAAAAGTAAATATGTGGGGTTTTATAATCTCTATGAAAAGATTCTTTAGCAAAAGTAATTAAAAGAAAATTCTATATTACATAGTGTTTGTTATATAATCTTATTTAAGGTCATTCACCGAAGAATCTAACTAGAAAATTTTGAGAAAAATTATGTTATAAATAACAATTATTAATTGATTTCTGTTTATGACATTTCAAAATTAAATTCTAATGATAGATAATGGGCTATATCCAGATGTTTATTTAACATTTAAAAAATTTTAACTTACAAAGTTCCTGATTTTATTTAATCTACTTTTTAATACCAAACAACTATGATTAAATATTTCCATACAAGCCACACAAGTGTTTTATTTAAGCACTTTTAAGTGTTCAGGACTTATAAGTATCAAAACATTTTATGTGAACTTTAGTAGTTTAATGAAGTATCTATTTTAAAGTGCTCTTATTTTTCAAATACAACAAGTGAACATATGAATATCCTGTGATACGTACCATCTCACCAAATTTCTTCAGTGCCAGTTTAGTATTTTTAAAATATATTAATAAGACAATCTTATTTAAGTTCAACATATAGCAGATGCTTTGCAAACAGTACATGATCAAAACATAATACATGTAAACCTTATTGTGTTACTATTCTACTATTGTTTTAGAGTCCCTATGAACTGTATGATTTACAATAATATCCTTTTAATCTTTTGGTTTAGTGTTTAGTTATTTGTATTGCCTTGCTGAGGGCCATATGTAAACTTACTTTATGCCAGATTCAGGTCATCTAAGTGTTAGCTACACAAAACCCCCCCAAACCCCAAAACTTCCATTTGGAAATAATTACACACTTATAGTAATCTGAATGTGTGACCTACGGCAGTACCTCATGGCAGATGGCACATTTGCTCTACCTACCAGAGGAAAGTGAATCAGCAGGCAGATGACTGAGCAGCAGTCAGAGAGAAACACTGACAGTCACAGATGGAGAGATGCTGCTTGAAGACATTAAAAAGTACTTTCTAATCTTTTCCTCTTGGAGAGATGGGGGATCCAATAAAAAACATAGACAGTAGTAGAAATGTAAAGATTTTATTTTGTTGCACCCTGATAGGCTGGAACAAAATTATAGACACATTGAAAAACAGAATTTATTTTAGTCTTTGGAAATTCTTAGCTCTTGATATAGTGATACTGGACTAGAAGCAGACAACTGTCAGCTTTAAAATTACATTTGGAGAATAAAACTCACAAGCAATTTTTATGCAGAAAAGAAAAATTACAGCTTTCCTGGTATATGTTAACATTTCTCAAAATTTTCAAATAGGTACTAACCTCTGACCCGTGTTCCTGTAGCATCTGTCCTTTGAATCCCACCAGCCAGCACCATGGCCACAGCAAGCTTTACTAGATACATCCCAAAAACTTGAGGGCACAAACTGGCCAATATTTCATTTCTTCCTAGGAAAAGCAGAATGTCCAGTTACCAATAATTATCAAGAAATCCTAACCGGAATTTCCCTTTATCCTAACTGATCATCTTCTGTCAATATTCCCCTCCCCCACCACCTATAATAATCATGAGGACCATTCCAAAAGACTAAAAGCAATTAATACTTTGTTTAGGTCCTAAAAATTCTTTACCCATTAATGTCATGAAATGGAAAGTCTGCTTTTTTACTTACAGTAATTTGTCTCTATAAATTACTCCATTGTCTAAACAAAAGGTACTCAATCTCAGAAACAATGGGTGAAGCTAACTGCAGGAGCCAAAAGTCTTCAATACAATACAGATGTCTGGAGCTCGTGGGATTCTCAAGAGGCATAAGAGAAGGCAAATCAATCTACCCTGCAAGTCAGTTCACCATTTGCTTTAAGTAGTTTTGGCAAATTCTGTTTTATCTAGAATAAGTTATAGGGTATTAAGACAACTATATATAAACTCTAGCAATCAAGCTGGACATCTTGGGGACTTCTGATCAGGTGGTTTAAGAAGAACAATACAGTTTTCAGAAATGTTAAAACACCGAATTTGAGAACCTGCATATCCCATTCATGAGTAAGTAGGTACTCCATGTGTTCATTGGCCTAATCAACCAATAGATGCTCTTAGAACCTATGACATTCTATCACAACAAATCCTTCTTGAATCTGTCATAACTTAGTCAGAATTCATTACCATGATAATACTCTGTGTATCTACAATAATATTACTGGAAATTAATGTTACATATTGGTAACTAATTTGCATGTATCAGTACTTCTTTTTCTGAGTCTGCACTCCTATTTCTGTAATAGCCCTTTTGAGGAGGAAAATAATCATACAACTACTTGTTAGCTGATGAATCCAGTTCTAGCAGCTTTCCTACCAAACCATCAATGGGAACGAAAGTCCCTTCATTCTATAATTAATGGGTCAATGAGTAAGGCTACTTACTATAATGAATCAAAATTGACTCAGTGGCCACAAATTATGGTGATATCACCTGGTATGGCAGAAGTGGTGAAGATAAAAAATCTTTTAGTAAAAAGTGGACCATAAAGGATAATTCATAAATCCTGGAGGGTGAGGGGAGTCTCTCCTGGAAGGCAAGGGGGCTGGAGGAGGCAGCCCGGTGCCTGGGCCAGCTTAGCCCAGGAAGAATTGGGAGAGGGATGTAGTGTAGCAAAAAAACCACTCTATTAACCCCAACACTGATATTTTAATTTATGTTACATCTTAGTCTCATGGTCAAAATTTTTGCTATGATTACAAAGCTTTATCTTTTGCATCTTTGTATATAATTTTCTCATTTCTACTTACTCTGAACTTTGAAATCTTCAGCTAAAATACTGTGATGTTTTTATTATCTAAGGTATCAGAAAAGAAATACAGCTTTACTAGGATTAGGTTTCAAAATAAGAAGAGTTATGCATATTTAAGGAGGAGCCATATTTAATTGGTAAAGAAGGTAGAAGACTCAGACTATTTTGGCAGCTTAAGAGATACTGAAATAATAGTTGGAAATGGAAAATCTCTCTGAAATTTAGCCTTGATTTTCTAAGATCTCTGCGTAGCAATGACTATCCCCAAAAAGGAATTAAAAGAGAGACTACTAGAGGCAACAATACTACCTTCCTTTGAACTCAGCCACTGTATTTGCATCATGTAAGACTGCCCCCAGTCACAAACAAAATATTTACTGAAGGAAATGCCATTAAACATTACCAGCTATACAGCCTTAAACACAAACCTGCAAAGGGATCACTCTTATAGTATTCCCAAAAATCTTCAAATTCCTTTCGGACCTCTTCATCCATGATGATCCCTGCAGACTGTTCATTATTTACTTGGATATAATTGGCTTTCAGGACTATCTCCACTTCACAGCGCACATCTTGCTGAAAGGGTTTCCAACGTTGCATTACCACTCCATAAATAGTGAGGTCATCGCCTAAGGAAAAAGCACCAAGTGAGTCCAGCAGTAACAAAGGACCAGAAATGAGAAATAAATCATTCTCCCACCAGGGTTTAGAAATAATTTGGGACAAAGAACTCCACAAAGTCCTGATCTATTCATTTATTTATTTTTGTTGGCATTGTATTTTTATTTTGATGGCTAGAAACTAAGTCTGCATGTTTTCTTAATTTGTCAAATGATAATCATAGCAAACTATTGTTCTTCACTGGGAAAACAGTTTACTGGATGATTTATTCATCATTATTAGTTCACATTTAAACAAGAGGTAAACTGTAGCCAGAAGGTTCAACTATATTGGTGTCAGGAAGTAAGACAATTTCTGACAACCGATAGTAGAGTTTCTTATATATAAATTTTCACTTTCTACATTTGTTAATATTTTACCCATTGCCTTTTTTTTAAAAAAAGAATTAAGTAAGAAATGAATGAATATCTGGTCTACTTCAAAGCTCCTGTCCATAAACTGAAAGTACAAGTTACAGCCTTGCTTGTTCCCTTCTTGGTTAGGTCCTTCTAACCTGAGCAAAACTCACCCAACCTGGTGGGCAGAATAACTTTTACAGATTTTCCTTTGAGGCTTTGGATAGTTTATAGATACAATTTCCAAATACTGACATCTATACTTATTATTACATAACATTCAATGTATCAGTAAGTATATATGAATAGCATTCACTATTTTAGTACTGGAGAAAAGGGGAATTAAAAAAAAAAAAAGACAATCCCAGCCCCATAGATTTCACTGCTTTCCTGCTCTTACTTCTGACCTCCATGCTAGGCTCTGTCCTCAAAGTGAGCAACTAAGTCTCCACCCTCACTTGACAATGATTTTGAGAAATCAAAATTTGTTGAGAAAACAAAACATGACTTTTCCTAACTAATACTTTAGGATCTCCTATATAAGCTAACAAAAGTTAATTCTTACCAGATTTGCAATTGTCTACTAAGTCATCTTCTAGGATAACTTTCATAGATCGTGGAATACTTCCAACAGATAGCCTCTGAACCTAGCAAGGAAAAGAAAACATTACAGAGTATGCTTAAATATACACAAAGTATTCAGAAGCCTAGCAGTTCTTGAAATTAGTTTTTATTTCTCCAGTATCATACAATTAAATTCTGATGGTGATTTATGGACCTTTAAGAGAATTGTGCTACTATAAGCTTAAGAATTGACTAAAACTAGAGTAAGATAAAAACAATGGGGAAAATATCTCCAAATATAATCTAGTTTGTAGATGGTCACAATTAACATGCTCTAACTAGTAAACATAGTAACAAAGTTACTTACCTAGAAAAGAGGCAATTTTTTTGTTTTTTTTGTTTTTTTTTTTGGTGGGACCCTCGCCGGCGGCCACCGGTGCTGCAGAGGCTGCGGGCAGCCTCGCACCCCAGCGCTCAACCGCTGCGCCACCAGGGGAGGCCTGAGGCAATTTTTTTCCTGTTTTCATAATCTAAGGCCTAGCAAGAATCACTTTATTTCTTAGAAACAGAACTCTGGTTCTAGTTTTACTCCATATGGACATGTGCCCAGGAAAAAAACTCTTCTAGGTTCCATTGCATCTAGATGTGGTCATCTATAATATTCTGACCAGTAAGTTATAAGCAGATACATAGGAAACCTGAGAGAAACTGCTTAAATAGAAACTTGGGTTAGCTGACAGATGCTTTTGCCCATCCCTTTTTATCGCCTGTTCTTTGAGTAAGACACAAATATGAATGAAGCTGTAACCACCATTCTCATCCATACCCAATCATAGCATTGGAGTCATGTGTTAAGAATGGTGTTCATATGTCTGAGTTCTCAACAATGAGGAATCTATGTGCTAGTCTCAGACTATCTCCTGCTTAATTTATTTATGCATACCAGAGCTAGGGCACAGGCCAGGGGGGTGAGAGAATTCACCAGAAACAGAGTGGGGAATAGAACAGCAGACTGACTGAAATACACTGCTGAGGGGAGCAGCGGGCACCACAGGAGAGGTTTGCTGTGCCATAAGGATTGCTCCCTGACTGGCGGGGAATTGACTGAACTCGTGCTGCAGAGGCTGTGGATTGCTTCATAGTGCAGTGCTTAACCCCTTGGGCCATCAGGGAGGCCCTTCCTACTTATTTCAAATGAAAGAGGAAACTTTTGCTTTTAAGCTGCAAGTAAAGGAAAATTAGGCTCACTCTCATTTGTTAAAATGTTCATGTATATGCCTAATTTGGCATAGCAAATAAAATTGGGTCAAAACCCCACATCCTGCCTACTCCAATATTTTACCAGTTAAACTCATTTAATTTTCTCCTATCTCTTAGTTAAGAATAGCTAATCTGAACTACTTACTTTAATTTTAACATAAGTAATTCCACAACACTCTTGCCAGTGTTCTTATAAAGAGATGACTATTTCATGGTTTCTAAAAATTGTAAGTTGATCTCCCATAATGTGATGACATAACTTCTATTTAAATGTATTATGTGGGGCCTCCCCGGTGGCGCAGTGGTTGAGAGCTGGGTTGCGAAGCTGCCCACAGCCTCTGCAGCACCAGTTTGATTCCCGGCCACTGGGTGAGGGTCCCACATGGTGCGCAGACCTCTCCTGCCACCTGCTGCTCCCCTCAGCAATGTACTTCATCACTCTGTCTGTTCTACTCTCCGCTCTGGCTCTGGTGAATTCTCTCACCCTCCCATGCCTCTGACTGTACCTAGCGCTTGTATAAATAAAAAAATAAATAAATCTTTAAAAAAAAAAAAAAAGAGTACTATGACTCTTTAAAAAAAAAAAATGTATTATGTGTTCCCTAGTCCTAGCAACTTGCCCACAGCTATAAAACACTTCTTCAAATTTGTTATTTTTCTCATTTATTTGAACATTTACCTGTTCCTGAATTTTGATTTCCTGGTAATCTCTACACTTGGTTGCAGATGAAGACAAGCCTGAGAGACAAGTAAATTTTGAAGAATCACAGCTCTCCATGCTGGGACATGAAGATGGTCGGCAGAAAGTATAATACTGCTCAAAGTCAGCCTTGACCACAAATACATGCTTGCATTTGTTGCACATATAATCCCGCTCAAACTCCAGGACCTTCACCAGACTTGTTTGAATCACTGTCCCAGTGACAGATAAAAAGTGTCCTACATCCTTGGTTTTAGGGATGTGCTCTCTTACCAGCTCAGGACAGACAGGCAAACCTGATGAAAACAAAACCCAAAAAAAACAGAACACATCAACTTATACCTTTGGATTTATCTCTATGAAATATGTTCTCACATTCCTGAAGGAAAAAAAAATAAAATTTCACCTAAAAACCTTTGTGTTTTACTTAAGAAATCAGAACTCAAGAAGATAGAAAAGCATTTCAAATAATAATTACCAATGGATACATTAAAAGTTTATATCTAGATGATATAATAACCACGATTTTAAAAAGGATTAATTCTCACAATAAGGCTATTTCAGTAGGATCTAAGTATAGTATATAGTTATTACCACATTCAACAAAGAATACTGCCATGTATTAAAGCATAAAGTGATAAAGCAACACTTTATCTTTTAAAGCCTATGCGTTTCACCATTAATAAACAGGCAACTGAAAATTGCAAATTGCCAAAGAAAATTCTTTTGTGGAAATGCCCTTTGTCAAGTTTGACATTGGAGCAGAGAGATGATGGCTGTGAAGGTCCAAGGCTAACAGGTTTACCTAGGTACAAATGTTCATGTCTCATGGTCAATTGTTTTGTCCAAAACCTGACAAGTATGCATACTGAAGACAGCTATAGAATTTGTCAAGTTCATGAGAAATAACCATAATAGGTATGATTATACTTGGAAGCCTAATAAAAACAATGATAAAAATAATGATGATGATAATCAGAAGACAGTCTGGGAAGCATGTAAATTTTTTAAGAAAGCAAATTAGTCAAATGAACTGAATGTTTAAGGCACCAAGCTACAGTAATCTGGTGTTACAAATCTACAGACAGACTTGAATTTTCTGTTGTTGGCTGAGCTCTATCCTCATTCACTGTGTATTGTATAAACAAACGAGGCACTGCCAACATTTACCACCAAGACTCCTTTTTCTATGCTTCCAATGCTGACTTGCCCACTTTCTGATGGACTGTTTCTTACTTATATTAATTCAGGTTACATCACATTTTGCCAATAAGGGAACCATACTTTTGCTTAGGATGATTTTTGCATGTGTTGACTTTACAGTTTAACTCAGAAAACAAACTGATTTCTCTTATTTCCACATTCCTGGGAAATACTTCAATGAAACATTTGGGGGCTGAGAAATGCTGTATCACATGTACAGAAACAGACAGAGGTTAGGGCAGAATTAAAGAAGTGATTTTAACTATCAGAAGAAAATCCACTATTCATTTTTCATTTTTGATCCTTTGTTAAATTAGTTGTAGGTAACTAAATGTTAACTACCAAAAACATACCAGTATTTCCAGTTATACCAAGTAAAAGCTATACTAACAACCAAGAGCTTTTCATTTAAAGAAAATGAAAGAACTTGTATTATATATGTTTGAGAGGTACAACATCATTTTATTTCATACACTAGAATGTTATCTTCCTTTTGCTCCCTACATGAATACTTTTCTTAAAATATTGAGATAAAAATTTATATACCATAAATTTACTCCTTTTTAAGTATATAATCGAGTGGTTTTTAATATAATTTTATAAATAATATAAATAATTTTATAAATAATTAATACTATATTTATTTATACTATAAATTTATTTATACTATAAATTTATTTATACTATAAATACTATAAATAATTTCAGATTATTTTTATTACTTCAAAAAGAAATGCTATACCTAGTAGCAGTTATTCCCCATGTCCCCTAAGCCCTTGCCTCTGGCAGTCACTAAGTTTTATTTTCTGTCTTTTTTGCTAAATAAATTTTTTAGCAAAAAGTGGTCTTTGGTGTCTGGTGTCTTTCACTTTGAACAAAGTTTTCAAGATTCATCTATGTTGTAAAATGTATAAGCACTTCATTCCTTTTCATGTCTGAACATTCTGCTATATGGATATACTATATTTATTCATCAGCTGATGGACACTTTGGTTGGTTGTCTCTACATTTTTTGGCAATTGTGAATAATACCAAAACAAACATTTGTGTCTATTTTTGTTTGAATATTTGTTTATAATAATCTTGGGCACACAGCTAGGAGTAGAACTGTTGAGTCATATAGTTAAATACACTTTTTTTTTTTAAAGATTTATTTTTAGGGCCTCCTCGGTGGCGCAGCGGTTGAGCGCTGGGTTGCGAAGCTGCCCGCAGCCTCTGCAGTCCTGGTTCGAACCCCGGCTGCTCCCAGGCCACCAGAGGAGGGTCCCACATGGCGCGCAGACCTCTCCTGCCGCCCACTGCTTCCCTCAGCAGTGTACTTCAGTCCTTCTGCCTGTTCTGCTCCCCGTTCTGGCTCTGGTGAATTCTCTCCCCCTCCCGCACTAATGACTGTACCCAATACTTGAATAAATAAATAAATCTTTAAAAAAAAAGATTTATTTTTATTTATGTATTTATACAAGCACTGGGTACAGTCAGAAGCGCAGGAGGGTGAGAGACTTCACCAGAGCCAGAGTGGGGAGCAGAGCAGGCAGAAGGACCGAAGTACACTGCTGAGGGGAGCAGCAGACTGCAGGAGAAGTCTGCTGGGGATCGAACCGGCGATGCAGAGGCTGCGGGCAGCTTCGCAACCCAGCGCTCAACTGCTGCGCCACCGGGGAGGCCCTAGTTAAATACACTTTTAAAAATAATTTTATTTTTGTATTTGCAGAGTCACTAAGAGTTTGCTATGTAAGTATACAAATGGAAACTTAAGTGGGAATTAGGGTTATAAACACAATTTGCTTCTAGAAGTATAAACAAAATTTACCAATAATTATCTTTTTTTTTTTTTAAACATTTATTTATTTATTTATTTATACAAGCACTGGGTACAGTCAGAAGCATGGGAGGGCGAGAGAATTCACCAGAGCCAGAGCGGGGAGCAGAGCAGGCAGAAGGACCGAAGTACACTGCTGAGGGGAGCAGCGGGCGGCAGGAGAGGTCTGCGCGCCATGTGGGACCCTCCTCTGGTGGCCGGGGAGCAGCCGGGATCGAACCGGCGCTGCAGATGCTGCGGGGCAGCTTCGCAACCCAGCGCTCAACCGCTGCGCCACCGGGGAGGCCCTACCAATAATTATCTTTAAGAAAGGTGAGACAGCTAAAAAGGCTGGTAGGGAAAAAATGGGTTAAGAGAACTGATTTTAACAATAATTTCCTTGAATTTTTTGGAAATGTCTATTCTTTCTTTCATGGCCCCTAAAAAACATATCATTTTTACAATCCAATTCTACTTCTTTAGTTCCATTCTGCTTCAAAAGCAAATCCATGGTTCAGTCTACTGATATATATTCATGTATACAAACTTAAGAAAAAAATAAGATCTTTCTTTCAGAAAGAGCTGTGTAACTTTACTATCATGCATAACCACAGAATGCCCAGTAAACCCACAGTGTATTCAGAGACTTTGGATTTTCAATATGATGAAGTCCCATATATAACTGATGAAGTATTGTATAACTATTTAGATACATACTTGCTATTTTGGACTTAAATTTTCATTTAAAAACAAAGCTATATGTAATTTTTTTTGTTGGGTTATTTTTTTCTAGGAAGCAATTTTTAATTTGATAGTGTTTCTTACTGTGAAGAGCAATTTAGAAAGGAAGACTAAAACATCATATTCCCCATTGCTTCTACAGTAACCCAGGCAAGAAATAATGAAAGCCTGTATGCAAATGTTTGCTTATAATCCTTCCATGGGTCTCCACAGACTGAACAATAAGGAACAAAATCTGGATTAGACAACAGGGCTTTTTTGTGGCTTTCATACTAAGCCTTCTTAGCACTCAAACATTTTACATATAGTGTCCTTTTTAGACAACACTCTTTCCCTCTATAAAATGCCCACTCTTAGCAGCGATACAAGAATCAAGAATATAGATTCTGGAGCTAGAATGCCTGCATTTGAGTCGTAGCTCTATCGTTTATTGTGTGACCCTGGCCAAACTGTAACCTCTCAGATTTCCTTTCTGTAAAATGACAGTAACAACAAAACTACCTCATATGATCATATGATTAAAAGAATTCGTGGGCCTCCCCGGTGGCGCAGTGGTTGAGCGCTGGGTTGAGAAGCTGCCCACAGCCTCTGCAGCGCCGGTTCGATCCCCGGCTGCTCCCCGGCCACTGGAGGAGGGTCCCACATGGCGCGCAGACCTCTCCTGCCGCCCGCTGCTCCCCTCAGCAGTGTACTTCGGTCCTTCTGCCTGCTCTGCTCCCTGCTCTGGCTCTGGTGAATTCTCTCACCCTCCCGTGCTTCTGACTGTACCCAGTACTTGCATAAATAAATAAATAAATAAATCTTAAAAAAAAAAAAAAAAAGAATTCGTATATGTAAAGTTCCTTAGGACAGCTCCTATCATAAAGCAAGCACCATTAAACCATTTGTTCCTATATGTAATATTTTTCCTTCTTGAAAGTTCAGCTTAGGGGGGTCTCCATGGTGGTGCAAGGGTTAAGACGCAATCTATGAAGCTATCTGCAGCCACTGTAGCATGAGTTGGATCCCCGGCCAGCCAGGGAGCTACCCACATGGCGCAGCAGACCTTTCCTGACTTGCCCCGCTGCTCCCCTCAGCAGTGTATTTCAGTCTGCCTGCCTGTTCTGTGTCCTACTCTGTCTCTGGTGAATCCTCTCACCCCCCCACAACTCTGGCCTGTACCCCAGTTCTTGTATGCATAAATAAATAAATCTTTAAAAAAATATTTAGATGCTTCATCTGACACTATTTAAACCAAAAGTTACTGGGTAACTAGAGGTGGTCAGCACAATGCTAAGCTTGAGATGCTAAAAAAAAAAAAAAAAATTTCTAAAATAGTTTTGAAGATTACACGGTAACATCTACCACTTTTCTAATTCTTTATATTATCAAGTATTTTATAATGTGAGTATAAAAGGACTTGTGGGCATATATACACCACTTGGTAACTGTTTAACTATATAGCTGTCTACCCTATTGGTAACAGTCGCAAAGCCTCATAAAGCTGCTTTAAATTACAATTTTATACACACATGTAAATGTATTTATACGTATACACAATATACAGTAGCTTCCACACAATCTCTTGCCTTAGTTGGTATGCCTAATAACCTAACCCAGCCTTTTCGATAACCAGAGAGAACAGTAGGAAATCATTATTCTGTTCTAAAAGTGACATCAATTACACAATAGATTATGAAATTATTCTGTTCTAAAAGTGACATCAATTACAATTAATTTTAGGTACAGACATCAAAAACATACTTTTAAATATAGACACCAAAATCTTCCCAGAAAATAACATGGCAGTAAAATCTTTAAGTGACTTACCTGATATCCTGGCATGAAGATTCTGTTTCAAGGAGAAATCCTCAGGCTGAGAAAGAGACTGGAGAAGTGTCAAGGCTGATCTTTGAAGAGCACTATCAAAAATAGTGAGTACTTCATTGGGGCATGCATTGAAATATTCCCCAATTTCCATGTTGGTCTCAAAAAGGGTCATGGCATTAACCACAACTGAATAATGAGCATCTTCATCTTTTTCCTTCAAGATTAGAAGAATGTCGTTCTTATGGTATTCTGAGACATATGACTCAAACACTTGACCAACTAGTGTAACTTGATCGCTATTCATCTTGAATGAAGGTAACTAAAGAAAAAGAAAGAACAGTATTTTACTTTTGGTATTGTAGACTTACAAACCAAAATCTTAACAAAAAAACTGTTTGGTTGTAATTCATTCTTTGTAATTTATTTGTCATTAAAGTAATATTGCATTATAGCATTACTTAAGTTTCAGGTGTGCACCATTGAAAACCAACACGTATATACTGTATTAAGTTCACCATTTCATTCTGACTTTGGCCACACTATATCAAAGTATTACCTAAATTCCAATCTTAATTTGAGCTGAAATTATGTGTTACAGTCATAGCCCTCTCCACCTGGCCATTCACAAGAGGTTTCCTCCAGTGCTTCATCAGACACACAACTGAGCAACATTTCAAACTGTAAGGGATGTAGTATGGCAAGCAGAGGGGGCACACAACCGCTTTCCACAAAGTGGCATGCTGGCCAGCTCCACTTTTGGCCAATCTCTGCTTGCAGTGAAGGACTTCTCTCTCTTTCCTAAAATTCTTCTGGTCAATAGTCAAGCCTTCATTCTGGTTGATGGTCTGTTGCCCATTTGCACGTTCATTGGCAGGGGTATGGAAGTTGGTGGTAATACTGATAATGCTTCCTTTGCGTATGATTTTGCTTCTTCACGTTAACGTTTGTTGTTCTGCATTTTTGCATCCCTCCACCAGTGATAGGCAAATAATTTATTTTTTAACATTTATTTTTATTTATTTATGCATATGAGAACTGGAGTATAAAAAAAAGAACTGGGGTATAGGCCAGAGAAGGAGGGGGAAAGACGAGGATTCACCAGAGACAAGAGTGGGGAGAACAGGCAGATCTACTGAAATACACTGCTGGGGGTGCAGCGGGCGAAACAGGAGAGGTCTGCTGTGCCATGTGGGTTAGCTCCTTGGCCAGGAATGGAACTCATGTTGCAGTGGCTGGCAATAGCTTCACAATGCTGAGACTTAAACCTTTGCACCACCAGGGAGACCCATAGGCAAATATTTTAATAGCCAATCTTTTGGCTAAGTTACTCCTGGTAGAGTTCTTCACAGAGAACATAATCTTTCTTTCTCTTTAGTCTCTCTCTTTCTCTCTCACACACGCACACATACACACACACTCATGTGTATTCTGCTATATATTCAGATTGATAGTTCTAACTTGAATAATTAACAGACAGGCTTTAGAAATTTACATTTGAAGCGGCAAATTTGTTCACTATGACCTCTTCCTAAAGTAGGGAAACTACTGGCCTCATCAAAAACAACTGTCAATAGTGTAAATAAGCTAAAGAAGGGGAAATCATTTTTTAAATGATAAATAACTAGTATCTAACATGTATACATGTTGAATGTATACAATGTATACCATTATTTTGCCTATCTCACTTCCTGAGTAATATTTAAAACATTTTTTACATCTACAGATTAAAAGGGTCACTCCATTCTATTTTCATGCATCTACTACACACTAGACACTAACGCTAGGAAATGGCAAGTACAGTAAAAGGTTCTCTAGGCTTGCAGAGAATCAAGGAACAGATCAAAGTGTGCTCAACAGTGGTAAAAATGAAGATGAAGAGGAATAGAAGACAGACAATTCAAGTTACACGGGATGATAATCCCAGAAGGGATAACGGGCAGTTACAAATAAACTGTCCAAACTGATCATCTAAGAAACTCTAGAACTACAAAAAACTCTTGAACTATAGAAAAATGAGCAAAGAAAATTGCTATAAAATTAACAGGTTAGTATCCTAAATGTGTTACCTATACTATTTATTGGCAATATTTTGCCTTTCCTGAGAATCTACTATTCTGAAATGAGTAGGGGGAGTACACCAGTTAGGCTATGAATTCCGACAACTACAAGTGTAAGATGAAGAGAAACGCATATGTCTGTCCAAGAGAAAATGAGAGCAAATTGTGGCCAAGACACTGGTAAATAAACCGTTTTCTTTAATTCAACCAAGTGTAGAGCAAAAAAAAGTGCTTAGGAATGAACATATCATACAGCATTTTCTCGATTTGGCCTCTGCTTAAAAAAAACCTAGATACCCAAGACTGGTTACAAAAGACTCTCTAAGATTCTATCAATTCACACAGTATTAAATTTGGAGCCCAAAATGTAGCAATTTGAAAAGCCGTTCCACATAGGGCTGGCGGCCACACAATTCATGGTTCAAATTAGGGTCCGATAAAATTTCGCTTTTTAAAAAACAGCATTCACTTTCAGTATCTGCGCAAAACTGACTTATCAACCGTTTCTAAACTCTTTGCACGCCCTATAAACAGGCCCATCAAGACAGAGACCGGGGCACCCACTGTTTCCCAACTTTCAAGCTCCCTTTCCTTTTCCTTACGATTTGGGGTCAACCTAAAGCCGAGCTGCGCTCCCCGAGCGTCTGCGCCAGAGTCGCGCCAACCAGAAGAGCGAGCGGGACCTGCGACGTCCAGCGGGCGCGCGGCTCCCGGCGGGAGCCACGCCCCCAAGGAGGGGGAGCCGGGCGCCGGAGAGCCCGCCAGGCCGGCGACGCGTGCGCCTGCGCGCCTGCGTCACTCGGCGCCTCCCCCGCGGCGCTGACAGGTCAGCCCCGCGCGCTCGGACCGCGGGCCGCGGCCCCCGCCCGCACCGCCTCGGCAGGCGTCCTCCGCTCGCGGCGGGCTCCGGGCAGCGCCGCCCCGCACGGTCCCGACTTGACGCTTTCGGAGTAACCATATGGGAACAAGAGTCGGCACTCGCGGCGGGGAGAGAAAACAAAACGCAAAAACGGGAGCGCGGCGGCGGCTGTCACTTACGGGCGGAGGCGCGGCGTCGGGAGTCACCGGGCGCGCCGTCTCCGGGGCCGAGGGGGACGGCGCCGCGGCCGGGCGGCGGGGCCCGTGGGGGCGGGGCGGGGCGCAGCGCGCGAGGCCGCGGGAGGCGCCGGCGGCCGCGGGGACGCGCGGGCTCTGGCGGGCTTGCCGCGCGCCACGGTGGGATAGGCGCCACGTGGGCGACTGGGCTCGGCCCGCGTTCCCGACGTAAACGGGCCTCGCCGCACCTCAACTTCGAAGCCCAGGAGGCTCTTCCGGATGCAGTAGCAGGCGGGCGCTCGCCCCGCCAGCTCCCCGGGACGCTAGAAGGCGGGCGGGCGGGCCGGCCAGGGCGGGGCGCGAGGAGTCCTGGGGTGGGGCGGGGTGGGGCGGGGCGGGGCGAGTCCGGGACGAGTCCTAGGGAGGGGCGGGGCGAGTCCTAGGGAGGGGCGGGGCGAGTCCTGGGGAGGGGCGGGGCGAGTCCGGGGCTGGGCGGGGCGCGGTTGGAGCCGAGCTGCCGCCAGGGCGACTTAGGAAGGGGCGGGGTGATGTGCGGTCCTGCTTTGCTATCAAAGAGTTCTGCCAATCCCCAAAGCCACGAAATTTTCAGCTATGTTTTCCTTTAGAAGTTTCAGAATGTAAGGTTTTAGGTTTCGGTCTACGGTCCGTTGAGCTAACTTTTTGTACATGGCGAGAAGGGTGGATTATAGGGAACCCCTGCACGGGGCTGTCTAGCGCCACTTGTTGAATAGCCTTTGCACTTAGGTGAAAGAGGAGAAGTACTTCTGCGTGTGAGTCTGTGACTTGATTTTCTGCTCTCAGAGAATGAGTCTAAGTCAGATGGTGTTTGACCTCCAATTTTGACCTTTCAGATTATTCTGGGCTCTTCTATTTCCATATGCATTTCAAGCCAGCTTGTCATTTTCTGTTAAAAAAAACTGGAATTCTTATTAGGGTTGCATAGAATCTGTCCCTCAAGTGGGAAGAATTTACATGTTAATTTGTTGCGTCATGACCTTGAAGGAAGTAAATCTAACCTCTGATTTAAGTGTTAATTAGTCTTAACAGTATTTTGCTCTTCTGTCAGAGCTCAGTTTTAGCCCTAATAGCATGTGGGACCACGGGATCATATTTTTTCCACTTTTATTGAGAAATAATAGATACGTATCACTGATAAAGGTATACTGCGTTATGGTTCGATTAATATATATCTTGAGTGAGCGCCAAGCTAACATTCACCTTCTCATATAGATACAATAAGAAAATAAAAAAGTTTTCTCCTTGTGGTGAGAACTCAGGATATCTTTTTTTTTTTTTAAGGTTTATGTATTTATGCATACAGGAGCTGGGGTACAGGCCAGAGGTGGGTGGGGAGGCAGTGTGAGAGGGCTCACCAGAGACAGCAGGGAACAGGACAGGCAGATTGAAATACACTCCTGAGGGGAGCAGCCAGGAGAAATCTGCTGAGCCTTGTGGGTTGCTTCCTGGCTGGCCACGGATCGAAGTCATGCAGCAGTGGCTGGCAGTGGCTTGCTAGCTGAGACTTTAACCTCTGTGCTACCAGGGAGGCCCTTATTTAAGTCATTAATTCACTTTGTATTAATTGTTGTGAGTGGTGGGTGTGTGATTAGGGTTTAGTTTTATTCTGTCATGTTAATATCCAATTATCCCAGCACTATTTATTGAAGAGACTAGACTGTCTTTTACCCACGGAGTGCAAGCATACCTCAGAGCACTTGCAGATTCGTTCCAAACTACTCAATAAAGTGAATATAAAAATAAAACAAATCACATGAATTTTTGTATCCTCCTGAATCGTGTGCAGTGCTGTAAACTATTGTTACCTCGATAATCAAAATAAAGTCCTAAATGCTGTATTTTCCCTTTTTCTCAAAGGTTACTTTAACAAACTTGTGAAACTTGTTTTACTGTAAAAAATAATTGAGAATACCCTACTTTATCTAATTATATACAACAATGAAGTTTGATGAGGAATTCATTCTAGAAATCAGGGCTAAGAAAACTTTTTTTTTAAGGAAGATAAATTTTATTCTCCCTCTCATATGTGAAAATATTTGAGACTTTTTCCGATTCATTTTTAGCTGGGTCCAAATTAAGACATTACTCTCAAAATATTTGGAATTTGAAACTTAACTAAGAAACTTGTTTGTGATAGATTTCCAAATATCTAATTTGTGTTGCTTTTTGAAAAATTTTTGTATATGGTTGTAACTTTCATATGTGGACATGAAGCATTTCCAACCACATTATAAATTGTTTTCTTTATCCCCTAATCCACATTAATACTCTATAAAACCTGATGAAAAACATAGCAGAATTGTCATGGTTTAGTTGTCCAAGAAGCCCTTCTGCTGTAGCTCGAGCACATGTTGCGTCGGCAATATCACACTGATAAACGGAAGTCATGGAGCAGGCTGCACAATGCAGGATGCTGCCGAAGGAGCAAGATCCTGGACTTTTTACTGAGAGAATCATCATACAGCATCAGTTACGTGGGGTCGGAGGAAAAAAAATGGGTGAAACTGAAAAGGTGCTTATGTCATCTAAGGATTCAGGGGGACATGAAGATGCTGACCAGATCATTTTTTTTTATAATTTTATTTATTTAAAGATTATTTATGCATACAAGAGCTGGGGTACAGGCCAGAAGTGTGGGCAGTGAGAGGATTCACCAGAGACAGAGTGGGAAACAGAACAGGCAGATTCGACCAAAGTACACTGCTGAGGGGAGCAGCAGGTGAGACAGGAGGTGTCTGCTGCGCCATGTGGGTTGCTCCCTGGCTGGCCGGGTATCGAACTTGTGCTGCAGAGGCTGCAGACAGCTTCACAGGCTGTGTCTTAACCCCTTGCACCACCAGGGAGGCCCTGACCAGATAATTCTTACCTGCTTGATGATCAGTGCTGTAACTGAAACCAGACCCCAGACCCCAGGCTTGGTTCCAATCTTGACAATGCATTCCACTGATCAGCTTCTGGGGTCCCTTGTTATATATCAGTCAACAGCCCCCCAGGTGTTCCCGGTGATATCTTGTGATGCATACCCTTCCCAGGGTGATTAAGCTTTCTGTTCTTGATATGAAAGGCACCTTGTAATGTTAGGCTCCTATAACTGACTGAGCAGTTCTGACCTTGTATAGGAAAGCAGAACTGAAGGTAACAAAACTGGCCAAGTAGGCCGCTTGGATTAGCAGACCCACAAGCATACAGTATCATCTATGCAGAGAAAGTATTCTCTTTACCCCATATTTAAAATCAGAGTGTTTGGGCTGCCTCCCTGGTGGCACAAGGGGTTAAGCCTCAGACTATGAAGCTATCTGCAGCCACTGCAGCACAAGAGTTCTATCGCTGGCCAGGAAGCTGACCCATATGGCTCAGCAGACCTCTCCTGACTCGCCCACTGTTCCCCTCAGCAGTGAATTTCAGTTCAATCCACCTGTTCTGCTCCCCACTCTGTCTCTGGTGAATCCTCTCACCCCCTGCACCTCTGGCCTACACCCCAGCTATTCTATGCATAAATAAATATTTCAAAAAAATCAAATCAAATCAGTGTTTGGGAAAAAAACTTCAACTTACAAACTTACTGTTCGATGATGATGAAAGGCCTTAGGTAAATATTTTAAGATATGGTGTTAGCCAAAGCACAAATTTCAATCACACCTACGTATCATTGGCTAATGGTTAATTCCTATTCATCTTTTAGTATGATGCCTGGGTATGATGTCAGGCTTTCCCTGTACCACTCAGGTAGACTTCTTCCCTCTGCTCCCTTTGTATGTTTCAAAAATCTTATTTGTGGCCCTTCTGATAATATTTTTTAAAAAGTTTAGTTCTGGACTATTTCTTTAAATACATAGTTAGCTCCTTCAGGACAAAGTGTTCATCAACTTGTATGCCTGTACTAATACAGTCATCAGTATGAGCACCATCAAATCTTTGGTAACTATCCAAATTATAAGAGATATATAAACTAGGGGCAAGAATTTACATATAACTAGATTTATTTTCTGAAATATGCATATTCATTTTTCTTAAATTCAGTCTCTTAGTGGAAGAAAAAATATCAGAGCATGTATTTTATAAAAACTTTTTTTTTCAGTAT
The DNA here is from genome assembly GCF_964194135.1 of Talpa europaea. Classification (NCBI taxonomy): domain Eukaryota; kingdom Metazoa; phylum Chordata; class Mammalia; order Eulipotyphla; family Talpidae; genus Talpa; species Talpa europaea. Next base: position 35,228,101 of record NC_140068.1, on the reverse strand, counting down.
AAGAAAATGCGATCAACTGTACACACATTCAATGCAATGATTTGTTCCTTGAAGGTTTTGTGAGGATTAAAGAAGATAATCTTTCTACTGCCCTCTTTGCACAGTGCCTGACACATGACATGATTTCACAGATCATGTGTTTGCATTTATCTTGTTCATCCAAATATTTCTAAAATATATTGAGCCTACTGAGTCAATTTGACACTTTTAGAAATAATGTACTATTTTGGACCATAAAATACAATATAGTTGCCCAGATGGACTATAAGCTTAATGGAATAAAAACTCTCATTAATATATGATGTGGTTAACAATTTACACAGCTTTTAAGAATTGACTCCTTTGCCCAATAATACAGTCCATACATACTAACTCTTCTAGAAGTTCTAGATCCTCAATTGTAAGAATTAAAAAAAACCCTAAAAATAAATCATCAGTATTTTATATATTTGAAAGTCTACAGTTTCCCACAAGTGTTTTCATTCCAGCTTTATAAATTTAGAGAACACAGTTTGTAGTTATACAGGGTAATGTTTTTTTTTTTTTTTTTAAAGATTTATTTATTTATTTATACATGCACTGGGTACAGTCAGAAGTGCGGGAGGGTGAGAGTTTCACCAGAGCCAGAGCGGGGAGCAGAGCAGGCAGAAGGACCGAAGTACACTGCTGAGGGGAGCAGCAGGCGGCAGGAGAGGTCTAAGCGCCATGTGGGATCCTCCTCTGGTGGCCGGGGAGCAGCTGGGGATCGAACCAGCGCCGCAGAGGCTGCGGGCAGCTTCACAACCCAGCGCTCAACCGCTGCGCCACTGGGGATGCCCTATACAGGGTAATGTTAATGGAACAAATTAATAGATTGTATTTCCCTGTTCAGATTTTATCATGAGTATTAAAGTCAAATAATTTCACATGATTACTGACACAGTAAAATTCTTTTTGGGCAGTCTTACCTAGAATTTAAGGTGTCTAAAAATTACTAGAAAGAAATGAAAAGCATTATTGTTTGTTCTAACAAAATTTATTATGCAGTAATTACAAAGGTTCAAGACTCTTCCATCTCAAATAAAAATAACTTATAATTACACACATAATATAATACTTTATAGTGTGATTCCAATAAATACCACAGGAAATACAGTGTATTTTCAAATTGGAGTGACACATACTTTCTCATTCACAGTGTTTGACATTGGAAAGCCTGCTCACATAATGACTCGTATAAGGTCATGCTCTTAGTAACAGTCCACACAGAGCTGTGTCAACACAATTCTTTCAGAATGTGAAGTACCGGGCAAACCACTCCTGGCGCTGGGGATCCGGAGAAGCCACCGGGGAAGCTTCACTCTGAGGAGGACTAAATTCATAAAAAGAGAGACATGTAACCCAGCATTAAGCTGTTTTGCAAAATGAAGGGAAAAGCACATAAAACATCAATGTAGATGACAACACATTCCCTTTGTTAGAAATGTGCTTGAAGGATTTGCTACTCCCCTACATTAGATTCGTTCTCCACTCCAAGAGAACAGGAGAGTACAGCAGCAGCTCAGGTGAGGTCAACTAGGGAGGAGCCACATCACACAGCAATTACAAAAAACAAAAACAGTTGAGAAAAAATAGTGTCACCATATTTGAAAATTCAGGAGGAAATGAGGGAGGAGAAACCAAGATAATACTCCTCTCTTTCAGCACCTTTCTGTTAATTAGAATTTCAGAACCTAACACAAACATTTTATTCTTACACACGTGTTCTTAAATATAACCGAATTTAAAAACAAAGCTATAATATCTTACTATATGTATTTTATAAACTTTGGTAATTCCATAAACATACACTCTAGAGGGAAAGTGAATATATTAAGAAGCCAATTTCCCCTCCATCTACAAGTTAGATCATTTATACTTATCTTAATTCTAATTTAATATTCTTGGGCTAGTTGAGAAAACGAAAGAATCCCTACCGTCTTTGGGGGAAATTACAAGGCACGCAACAATGTGTAATGGAAACTCCAGTAGTCATGTTCCTTGAGCTCATGCACATGCATCCTACTGTTTCCTGAGCATCCCCATGCACAAGGGAAAATAAGCAACACAAAATATTTAGCAGGAGACACAGTCACAGTTGTAAATGACTTTTTTTTTTATTCTTCCTATTTTTGTTTACTTGTAAGACTATTGTTGGTGACAAAACTCAGATTTAGTAAGAATAAGTAAAAATAAAGCAGCACAAAATCAGTAATAGGTAACCATAAAATGATAGTACTTTCTGATAATTGAATTTAATTCAAATTTTTCTTGTTACTATAAAAATTGTTCATTTATATCTATTACCCCTCTCTCTTTAAGAGAGAGAGGATTTATCATTCTCTAAGAGAGAGAGATCAAGTTCCCAGAGCTTATATATTTTTCATTTTGGTAATAAACATATATATTATAAATAAGCTCTGTAAACAAGAAAGGGAACAGAACATAAAAAACGCTTAATAAATACTATCTTAAAGTTTTGTAATAACTTTCATAAGGATGGCTTATTAATGAGAACTTGGTGACAATAAAGAAATGAAGCAAGTGTCCATAAATGTTAAGACTGTTAGCTTCTGAATTACATTACCATCTCTTTAAGCATTTAGAAAATTGACAAGAAATTAGCAACAAAAAAGAATTCTCTAGAGAGGTAATAAATATATTTCACAGTAATATTCCTTTTTTCTAGGTTATTTTTAAGGTAATGTGGATGTCTGTAATGTAAAACAGTATATTTCTCAAGTTAAAAAAAAAGAAAAGAAAAAAGTCACTGGTGAGACGGGCTCACCTCAAAAATGTCTTGGGCTCTTTGGGTGGCACTGGCTGTGGAAGTGGTTTGCTGCTGTTGAACTCAATGTCGTGGACTGGAGAATTAGGAATGGGGTCCAGGCGGTTGGGATGTCCATTGCCCACTCCACTAGATTCCAGAGCACTGAGATTGGGAACACTCACAAACCTGTTTGATGGTGATTTATCATTCTTCTTCTTTTGCTGCATTAAAAATAATACATGTGAGGATAGTCTCTGCATAAGGACAAATGAGAAAATAGGAATAGCAGAGGATAAAAATTTGGCATGGGAAAATTTTGAAAGCTTTGTAAATTCAGATGTTAAAATGAACCAGTGTTACCCAAAGTGTGGTCTGGGGATCCTTGGAGGTGTTCTTTATCTACATGGAATCCTCATAGACAAACATGCTGCTAGGACAAAGAATGAGGAAGAAACACTTAGGCATGGTTCATGGGGAGAGGCGAAGCTGAAAAGAACACCAAGGGATGAAGAATCCAGGGAGGAAAGGGGCAGAGAGAGAGGGAAAGAGTAGGTCTGGCAGATACCATGAGTTAAATGGATTTAGGTTAAAATTTGGAGAAGGGGGAAAGTTAAACATAATTTTTTTCCAGCGCGCAGAGGCTGCGGGCAGCTTCGCAACCCAGCGCTCAACCGCTGCGCCACCAGGGGAGGCCCTAAACATAATTTTAAAAGAGAGGTCCGTGAACTTTAGCCATCCGTCAAAGGGATGCAGTCCTTGCCTAGAAAAAAAAGAGGAATGAAAATGCTTGGCAATGTAGTTTAAAACAAATCTCACATTTCTACTTAAGATCTAAAGCTGACCTAGAGGAAGAATTAAGTTTTAAATTCACTACACCACTATTCTGAAGAAAAAAATTCGATCTGCATAATTCTTATTTCCTGATTAATTAGATCACAATTTAAAAAAAATTTAAAGGTTATAAAACAAAAGTGATCAATGCTTTTTTTAATATATATTTCAATTGTTTTTTAACCAATGAAAAGAGGAATAAGAATACAAGCACAGATTATCAAAACCTATCAGCTTGCAAATCATTAATTTTAGTCTCTGTGCTATTACATTTTTAGAAACAATGAGCATCATCTTGCAATGCAGAATGAAAATTAACATGCAAGATATTTTGAATACAACTATAGTCTACTAATTAGATGTATATAATTAAATGTATGAAACATTTTACAAAATGGTTCCAGCGCTTGGAAAAAAAATATAGTAGACAAGACAGCCTTTTCCTTCACTTATGATCTTGCTATCTAGACATTGTTCTTTGTCATAGCTGTGACAAAGAGTTAGAGTTAAAAATGAGTTCCTGACAAGGAGTCTGTTTTAACAGAATTGAAAAAAAAGGGAAGGAACAATAATTTCTTCAGAACTGTTTTTGAAAATTAAAGTCATTATTAGCAGTCAAAGTACTTTCAAAGTTTTTACAGAAATGTAGCTTTTGCATTTTCTTGTTCTGATCACAAGGGGGCATAATTAAACCAACATAAGATTTCTATTTTAAGAATCAAAAATATCACTGGTAAAATTCTATAGTAATGGTTTTATAGCTAAAACTTTGATTTTAATAAATAGAGAAATATTTCTAATATATTTTGTCTAAGTCTAATAATGGAAATGAACAATATTATCCACCAATTATTTATTGAGTATCTTCTATGTATCAGGCTCTAGAGATAGTATTTTAGTGTTTTAGGCTCTAGAGATAGTATTTACAAAATATTTAAGTTAATCTATTTTATAAAACATTTATGTTAAAGTTAGGAGCACTTTAACTTGTGAAGGAAGGATAGATTCCCTATTTTTAACAGAGAAATTTTATGAACTTTAAAAGCAAAAATCTCCAGCTAAGGACCTAACAGAAATTAGGCATCATATGCAAATTAATAAAAATCTAAATTCAAAAATACCTTTAATACTTCATTTCTTTTTTAAAAAACATTTATTTTATTTATTTATGGATACAAGAGCTGGAGTGTAGGCCAGAGGTGCAGAGGGGTGAAAGCATTCACCAGAGCAGAGTAGGGAGCAGAGCAGGCAGATTTACTGAGATACATTGCTGAGGGGAGCAGCGGGCAAGACATGAGAGGTCTACTTCTTGGGTGGGTTAGCTAGCTCTCTGGGATTGAACTGGTGCTGCAGTGACTGCTGATAGCTTCACAGTGCTGAGACTTAACCCCTTATGCCACCAGAGAGGCCCCTAATACTTCATTTCTTTTACTGTTTGTGACAAAAGACACAATAGACACAATAGACATAAAGTCAATAGACATAATTATTAATCCCTTATTACATTATTCACTAGAATAATTTGTGGTCAACTATAGAAAATGAGATTTAATTTTGCAACTGAATAATATTTACTGAGGAGCCAGAGCATGCTGGGGCACAAAGAAGTATAAGACTTAGCCATATCCATTTCATTTCATTTCATTTCATTTCTCTATCTGCCTTATGAGACTAACAAAGTATTGGGATACATCACATTCAATTTTAAGTATCAAGAAAGGCCATATGACTGAGAGAAGTAAAGTCCTTTTCTAAAGAATGGTAGACAACAAAATACATGCCCAACCCAAGGTCCATTAAGATGGCAGGTCTTAGTAATGGGAGCTGTTGGGAATGCAAAGATAGAGTGAAAACTAAGAAAATGAAAAGTTACTTTAAGGACATTTAGCAGTTAGTTTTCCTTAGAGATATTAAGGTTTTTATAGTATTTTAAGGGGTAGAAGTTTTCAACAAATAAATATTAGTATCTCATTTCTCATTTAGAAAAAAGAATAAAAAATTCATAGATTTTAGTCCTAGATTATTAAATTTAAGAAAACATTTTTTGGAAGATTCATGCTACCCTAAATATTTTATAAACATTTTAATCAAGTTTTACAACACATTCCTCTGTACAGTGTTTACAGCACATACCTTAGTCAGTGGATTAATAACACCAACAGTGGGACTTGAATTAAATACTTTGTTGAAGTTCGTTTCTCGATTGACTAATTCCAACTGATAAAATTTATTATCCTCCTATGGAAAAGAATTACAAACAGCTTTTAAACATTTGCTAATGAATATTTAAATACTTAATTGTATAAAGGTCATTTCACTCAAAATTTAACATAAAATCTGAAGATTTATGTTGCCTGTACAAAGATTTGTAGCTTTGACTTTCAGTGTTAAAGACGCTCCTGAATAAGAGTTCAACACCTTCCAGATCTTATACCCCAGACTCTCTTCTACCCTTCAACACCCTTTTCCTCTGAAATGAGACCTAAATGTTTTATTTGTTGCCATCCCTGTTCCAGAGGGCTGACTGTGAGGGTTGAGCATGCTTAACTTCCATTTCCTGGGATGTATGCTTGGTTAATTATTTCCATATGTGAAGATGACACTATTATATCATTATTCGTGAATATTGGAAATTTTTGCTCCTGCCTAATGTCTCTGAGACATAAATGTGAAGGGTCCTTACCCTTTGACCTCACCAACATGTGCTAACTGGACAACCAAACTTTAGGAAGTAGACACATAGTAATTAAATGGTACAGTGAGTGTTTAATGCAGGATTCCTCATCCTCACTCTTAGTGATGACTATCATTTGTGTCAATCTCAGCTTGTGTGCCCCATAATTCATAGAATTGGGATGTAATAAAGAGTATGAAATATCCTTGGTGATTCCTGTTACCAACTAGCTGTGTTGCTTTGAATAGTTACTTTTCTCTTTACTCTAATTTCTATTCTGTAGTGTGGAAAAAGCACTTATATCTGTAAAACCTACTTAGTAAGAACTAGGAAATCAATAGCTATTTCCACAGATGACAAGTATATAATACATTTACTAATTTCATGTGTAGAATATAAGGCAATTTCCCATGAGTCTTCTGCTACCGATAGGGCAATCTATAAGGCCTGTACTCATGTTTACAATGCTTAGAAAACTGGGAGGTTAGTGGGTTAAAGTAGCACACACTCATCTTTTCAATGCCTGCGCCTTGGTTCTAGCTATGAGCCCCAATTTACTAGCTGTTGCTTTAGGCAGAATTTCTCATATCAGACAATGGTCTGGGCTTCATTCTGTCTAGAGATTTGTTAAGGAAAAAGGAATTCAGAACGAAAGGCACTCAAGTTTTCTTTGCACTCTAATTCCAGTTTTCAGTTTAAGAAATCAATGAATAAGCAGCGATTAGCATTCTATTTGTAGTTTTACTCTAAAGATTTTTGTGTTGGTGGAAGTAAAAAGTGGTCTTAATTGTTGATCAAAACATTTTAAAAGACTCTGAAAGGTTTTATGAATTTTAAAATATTTATGTATTTTTTTTTTTATTTTTGAGAAATAATGGCTTTAATAAAGGTAATATAACTATTGTTACATCTGTATTTTCTTCCCTGATAAACTTTTCAGATCCCTAATACTTCTGTGTGTACTGAGGCTCTCAGTTTCCATCTTTCTTAAATTAGATTATGGAACCCTTTTGTCATGGAGTATCTTCTGGGATCAGGGTTCAGTAGAACACACTTTAGGAAATTAGCATGACTAACCTGAAATGCACAATGCAGGTTAATGCATGCATGTGTAGACTGTTCTTTACTATTCACTTTCTTTCTCTCTCTCTCTCTCTCTCTCTCTCTCTCTCTCTCTCTCGCGCGCACACACACACACACACACACACACACTCTTCAGTTGTATATTAATTGTACATTGGCAGTGATATGATGAAACATTTCATGTGTATTAAAGACTATTTCTTTTTTAAAAATATTGAAAAGAGAGGCACCTCTGAACCTAATACCAAATTTTAACTTTACAGTTACTTTGTATTTCTTCTCCTTACTCATACACATTTTAATAGTTTTAATCACAATGTACAGATATACTTTCAATTTTCATTTAGAATTATTTAAAATATTTTCCCAATCAACAATCTATTGATTACTAACAATGCTGCACCAAAAACAAAATTATCTTACAATTAGTTTCTTTATAACCTGATCTCTTTCTGTAAGCATGGCTTTTAATTCTGTAATCATCTGTATATCCTCTGGTTTTGATTCTCTCATTAGATACTTTTCTTCCATTTCTTCTAGTCTAAAAACAAGAAAACTTTTAGTTCATTGACATGAGTCAGACAAATTCTTTTGTACTATATTTTTCAAATTAGTCCAAATTTAAAACCGAAGTTTTCCCTCTAAAACCTTTAAGCATAATGACATGGTTGCCTCAAGACCTGCAGAGTACTAAAGGTTCTCCCAGGGTATATGATATTATTAAAAGCTTTGCAGGTGACTGAAGAATTCATGCAGCTTGTTATTGAAGAGTATATGGGGATTATTTATGAGGTAAGTGCTGTAGAAAAAATGATATACTAAATGATAATCTAGCAAATACAGGTTTGATGCTAGAAATGGAAGCTTACTATTACGAGAGCTTACCACAAATACAATATTGTATGATGATATAAGTCTTGATAACATATATAAAAGAGACAGAAGAGATATAGAGGAAAAGGGCACAAAGGACACACATACATAACATCATTCCACACATATATGATATCATTCATTCCTCATTTATGGGAAAATACAGTTCAAAAATTCTGTGTTATCATTTAATACATACAAACTGTAAAAAAAAAATGGTTCAACAGACAAGAAAAGAAGTATATTTTCTTCTAGGTCTATTCTTCCCTGAATGAAATGAGAAATAAGAATGACTACTACTGAAGACTATACAGGTCACTTTTTATGAGCAGGAGTGACATAGAAGCTGCAGAGTCTAATATTTAGGATAGGGTAGAATTTTAAGGATGCAAATGGAGAATAATGGTTTAATTGGAAAAAACACTTTCAGTTTTAAAAAAAGGATTAGAATTTTTTAGTTGTTAATTTTTCATTATTTATTTTTTAGAAATATTTTAAAACATTGTTTTCAGAATATGAAGAATAGGACTTAAGCTCAATAATATTGTTAATGAATATCCATAAAAAAATTTATTTACCCAACAAATATTAAGTAACTTTTAGATGATCTACGAGGAATCAGTAATATACTCCCACCCTCCAATTCCAGAGGGGTATCACAATTCCTATATATTTCAGTAATTTTCATAAACTCCACTAACTCAATCTGAAATAAAGGTTTATTTGGAGATAACATACTTGGTTCCCTATCTAGCCCCATGGCTGAAGTTCTATCTTTTGTGACAGTGCAACTGAGTGAAAAATGATGTTATCAACTGAGCTCACATAAAGTGACCTTGCATTTTATCATAATATAGCATTTATATGTTTCATAACCAAAGTTTTAAGCCTTTTGAGAAACAGTGATCTCATCAAAGATAAAAGCTTTTGGGTTTAATACTGGAGTAGCCACAAGGTGTCACTGGAGTACTTTATCATTAAAAGCAAAGTACAGGATTTTTGAACTGTTTACTGTAGCTTAACAAGAATATCTGGTAGTAAATGGTAGTTTAGTAAAAACTCTAAGTTTAAAGCTATTATTTTTCTCTTTCTGTTATGGTACAAAGAAAACGTCAATCTAAAACAATCATTTACATCCTTAAACCACCTTTTTGTGCAACAAAATTCTAGTGTTTGCTTTCATTTAGATTAAATATTCTTTACCTACAAAATCATCATCAGTTACTCCTCTCTACAAAATACCTCTACATTACAAAAAAAAATTAATGAAAGAATACCTGGATATTTAAACTGAAAAATAATTAAGAAACATAATCACTGTAAATGCAAATGGAAAGCATTAAAGGAGAGAACAAGAAAATAATCTATATAAATTTAACTTGAAAATCTATTTCAGAATTTATATATATATTTCCAGAATTATTAGTCTTTTGAAATCCTAAGAGGAAGAAAACTTAGTCTATTCCAATATGCAATATCCATTTTAAGCCAACAGAACACTTTATTTTAATTGCCCCCACACCGCTCTACATATTGCAGTATATCGCAAAGACTAAGTATGAAACTGGTAGTGATACAGGAGATGGCTTTTATTGTCTATTCCTTTAGTCATGGTGATGACAAGAAACAAAGTATCAGTCTGATTCTCTACAACTTACATAGCCTTCATAACATATGCTTATTACTCCATTCAATAACACTAAGGCAGCCCTTGAAAATCAATGCCAGATTTATATTTATAGAATTACAGTTTAGCTTCTATTTTGAATAATGGATTTTTCAGTAGTGATCATGGTTTTACTGTAGACATAATCACATTTTCCTATTAAAATTTTACATTAAAATGAGTCATCTGAAAATAATATCAAAGGTAGTTAGAAATGACCAAATTCCCAATGGTTATATAGAAATGATTAAAACCTGGGAAATACTGCTTTGATGGAACCACACAAGTACATAAAGGCTTTGACCCAAACTACAGATTCAATGTAATACAAAGAAAAAAACAGAGACTGAACATGTAACATGTAACATGACTAACTAGGCTCATTATTGGTTTCTCCCCAGGCATGGGTGCCCTTATTTTTTAATTGATCATATGCAGGTTATGACTATGGTTCATGAATAATACAAACCAAAATATGAATGTCCAAAATATTATACAAAATTGTATAAAAAGTGTCCTGATTGTTTATCCATGCTGTTTTTTAAAACAAATAACTGACAAAAACTCAGAGAATTGAGATTTTAGAGCCAATCACATTTTAGGCATATGCATATTTTAGAATTTCAAATACAAAAAGTAGAAGAACTGAATTATCATGTCTTCCCTCTACAGCCTTAAGGAAATAAGAGTAATTGAAACATTTTAATGTCAAACTTTTTAACTGAAGCATTTTAATATTGAACTTTTCCTTCCCCATAAATTATGGCACACACTCCAACTTGTAGCACAATTAGTACATCCTTACTTCACAAAGCTTATGAAAATATACTCAATAGTAATTAAATATCAAATAACCACAACAAAAATTACTAGAGTACTACAGATAAAAGATACACTAACAAGAACTCATTCTGGTGTGGTTCGAGTACATCTTTCAAATTAGTGATTACTGACATACATAAGTCCAAGACCAAGAAGAAATAATCTTTTTGCTTCATTATAGAGAGAAGTTAATGTAAAGTAAGCTTAAATGACAATAATCTCTGAACCACCTTTTTTGCATAATAATGATTTCCCAAGTCCAAATTCTAAGTTTAATTTTAGTTTAAATTCTTTAAAACAGCCCATTCTCTCATTTGTTTCTAAAACAAACACCATGACATTTTTATTAGAAAGTTTTTACTAAGTTATCACTCAAGAAAAAAAAAAACTATTGGATATCTGAAAATCTAAGAATATTAATATCCAACACAAGAGGAAAAGACTTCCAACAATCACTCTGTAAGAGATACTAAATTCTTACCACCATTTCTACAATGTCTAGAGGCTGCCTTCCAACTTTTACATTTCTTGCCCCCTTGTCCCTAAAAAGTGCACCAGGGTTTGGAGGTAGGAACAAAAGCAAGATACTTCCAGCTGCTTCAGTAACCCCTTAGCTCCAGGCTTCATTCTGGCTGGCTGACCCATTTCCTCTAGTCCCTCCATTTATCACCACTTTTAAGAATCCACAGGATTTTTCAAGTTCAAAGCTTTAAAGTCACCATGCAGGTGACTGCAAACTCAATCAAGTACCTTGAGTTCTTTGAAACAGGCTTAGAATGGTTCAAATGTTGATTTCCCCCAGTTCATTAAACCAGAATGGACTCCCCCTGCTTACTACCTTTGTCTAAATGCAAAGCATTTTAGTAATCCAAGCAGGCTGCATTTAAGGATATGGAGCAGAAATCCAATTGCCTAAAACTGTGCTTTTCAATATGGTAACCACTTTGCCTATATGTGATTATATTTAAATTAATAAATAGTAAATAAAATTAAAAATTCAATTCCTTGGTTGCACTAGCCACAGTTAAAGTGTTCAAATCCACTGTGGATGGTAGCTACTGTACTGAACAAAACAGACACAGGACATTTTCAGTACCCCAGAAAAACTGAATTAGATAGCACTGCTCTAAAACACATTTGCATGTGTGTTTGTTTAACTAAAAGAGGAAATACCTAAAGCTAGAGACTAATTATCTGGTGAAAGAATACCATGGGTAGCATGGATCTAGTTGAAATATAAAACAAATGGTAAACCTAAAAAGGCATTAACATATTTGACTTATAGGTAATACTAATTCTTTAATTACTAAATTGGATCATAATATAGAAAATACTAAATTTATTTACTATTTACTGAAAATTCATATGTGCAAAATCACATAAAGCAGAAAAAAGTAAAAACAACATAACCTTATTCTTAAATTAACACTCTTAAGGAGACAGGACACACCAACAGATTTGTGTGTGTGTATGTGTGTGTGTGTGTGTGTGTCTGTGTAAGCTCATGCATACTTTCTTAGATTATGTTCTAGGGATGCTAAGATTTCAGGCAATCTAACTCATTTTTGCAAAATGTTCAAGGTTGTGACTTTCTACATGGCAGATACTTGAGCTCTTACTATGACTCAAAAGGATTTAAAAATCATCTCCAATAAGAGTAAAAACAAAAGTCACTCTGACTGGAAATTATGACAGGAGTCTCCTCACCAATTCAAGGGCAACTTCACAAAATAGTATATGTTATAGGGAATCCTAAAAAAAATTCACTCCTGAAACAATGAGTGCCTACTAATTCTGTGAAAATTGTGTGTATGTCTATTAGAAAGGATACCTCACCACTAAGCCTACAGAAGTTAAAGCTAAAGTCTGGCAGTCTGTTTTCTGTCTCTCCTAAATGAATGTGTGGAACAATATTTACTATGATACTTATTTGGTTAAATGATGAAACGTAAATAATGTTTAGATTGGGAAAGATAACAAAGTAGTAATGATTTAGGAGGTTATTCTAGACCATAAAGGACATCATAGGAGACATCATAGGAGAATCTTAGAAGAAAACCAAGGAGCTCAGCATGGTTGCCACAAGGCAATAGACCAGGAATCAGGGTAGCTGTTGGGTGAGGCAGACTAAGACAATACAGGAGCTAAATTTGACTTTAAAACAGAGGGTAATGAGATTAGTCACTATTTTGACTATTCAAATATATGGAGGTGTTTTTTTTGTTTTTTTTTTTAAAGATTTATTTTTATTTATTTATACAAGCACTGGGTACAGTCAGAAGCGTGGGAGGGTGAGAGAATTCACCAGAGACAGAGCGGGGAGCAGAGCAGGCAGAAGGACAGAAGTACATTGCTGAGGGGAGCAGCGGGCGGCAGGAGAGGTCTGCACGCCATGTGGGACCCTCCTCCGGTGGTGGCCGGGGAGCAGCCGGGGATCGAACTGGCGCTGCAGAGACTGCGGGCAGCTTCACAACCCAGCGCTCAACTGCTGCGCCACCGGGGAGGCCCTATATGGAGTTTTTTTAATGAAGTTTTTTAATTGATTGGAAGAAGGGATGGAAAGTAAAAAAAAAAAAAACACTTGCAGCACTTTAGTGTAGAATAACTCTGAAATAAGTTGAATTAGGGTTTAGGTCACAGAGGTGAACTGAATACTACATGCTTTGGCTATAAGAGTTTATAAGTATCTAGCAAAGAAATGAGCTATTATATATTTTTTAACAACAACAATTAGAAATTCTGGTATTAAAAATATTGGAGTTATTATGTATGAGTAGTAATTTTATTTGTGATGTGTTAGCTTTATTGAGTTTTAAAATAAAACAATTAAATGTTTGTTGTAGGAATTCTAAACAATATGTAGGCAGGGTATAGAAAATAAAAAGGAAGTCTTCGCTCTTTCTCCACCCCTAATATATCCTAATCCATTCCCTAGTGGGAACTACTATCATTAAAAATTTGTATTTGATTTTAAGATCTTTGGCATTTTTGTAAAATACATATATTATTAATGTATGTATAGAATCTTAATATTCCTACTGGTCACCGTATGCTCTTTTCACTTAATAATTATACAATAAACATCTTTTGAGTTTTCACCGCCACATGATAGTTCATGATCCTGAGGTGAGGGATGGTCTTTAGACAAGTATTGTCTTAGGAAAACCCTTGCAATAGCAGCCAATAAAACAATCATTCAATGGCCTCATCCTAATTGAAGAATATATCATACTGCAATTACCATTTGTAATACAGCACTTGTTTTCTTTTTTAAGTATCATTTAATTAGATTCAAAAGAGCAGCTAATCTGAGGTTAGACACAGAGCTCCTCAGTTTACTACTTACATATTAATTTTCTTTAATATAATATGACTTACGACACTTGTAAAGCTGCATTTATTTCCTTGAGTAGCTCGTTAGTCTTATTAAAATCTGCCCGCATGATATTTTTCTCTCTGAGGTGGTCTGCTGTCATGACATCCAGCTCTTTTTCAAGTCTCTTGTTTAAATCTTGTTCATGTAACCTGTTTTATTTTTAGTTAAGAAAATGTTATTCTGAAGTCAAGCTTTTGAAAGTTTCTCTATTCTACCAGATTTGAAATGGTTTTAGGTATACCATAAAGAAATTCAATGGAAACAACCTAAAGTAAGTTACTTACTTTGCTCTGATCTTCCAGTTTGTTAAAGTTGTCTCCTTTAATGCTTTTTTAAATAATATTTTAAAGACTTTAGTTAATTATATGTAATTTCCAAAGTTAATGAATGCAAATACATCATGCACAACATAAACACTGTATCTACATTCTAGATTTAACATAGTCAGCAAGCAAAGTAAAAAGTAGCTTCAATTTCTCCCTAAAAGGGCAGTCTAGTCATAAATACAGGCATGTCATCACTATATACTACTGCATTCTTTCAGATAATACTACATGTGCCTTCTGTTGTAATTCATGGCATACCTCATCTGCTGGTTAGATTCACTTCGTATTCTGAGAATTTCTTTCCCTTTAAATTCCAATTCTTTGGTTAAGGCACTTATATTTTCATGAAGGTGATGAACCTCCTTATCCAAGTCAGAAATGTGATGCTCTCTGTGCCTTAATTCCTCTTGTAGATCTGTTATTCTACACAAGTGCTCCTTACTCTGCAAAATAAGAACAATTCTTAAAACTTTACTACATATTTGCTTTCTCTGTAGCAAGGAAAGAAAATGACATACTGGAATGTCAAGTGTAATAAAACTTATATTGCTTCGAAAGCAAAAAGTTAAAATGAGAAAACCTCAAGACTGCTTTCTTTTCCATATATATACATAAAGTCTTTATGTGGACATAGCTTCAATAATGTCAAAGCCACAAGGGACTCAAAAGACCACAAAAGTTTATCTCCCTCATTTTGCAGATGAGGAAACTAGTACACAAGAAATGATTTGTCCAAGGATGATTTATAATCAATGGCAGAGTTGCGACTCGAATATAGGGTACACTTACATACACAGTAAGTTATATGGTCCTGCAGTAAAATGCTGGCACACTTTAATCCTTTAATCCAAAAAGAACCTTCTTCATCTATGGAGGTCACCCTAGCACATGTGCATGTACACAAACAAAACACACACACACATCTCCATGGCTTAGAAGTAGCTCTGTCTGCCTAATGATGGTCTAGTAGCAATCTCATCTTATAGAGAAACTCTGTTGCATTTCCTGTAAGACTGTTTTCTACAATTTCTGTAGACCTAGATATTGTCTATTTCAGTGTCAGTTTACTGAAGAGAACAAAACTTCCCTCTACAGTTATAAGGTAGTTCATTTAAGACTCTAGCCATGAAGAGAAAATTTGAGCTGATCATTTAACATAGCTCAAGACAAACAAGTTTGAAGTCCTAAGTTTAATAAACTAACAAACAGCTTTCATTGAACTATACCTAAAAATCCATCCATCCACTCATACATACATATGTGCAAGATTACAACCTAAAGGAAGTAACATTTGGTAAAACAAAATTTCTAAAGTGTAAATAGTGGAGATATGGAATAGGTCTCAAGAACCTGCTACTACTATAGCTATGCTACCCAATATGGTTGTTTCAATTCAAATTGGAATTAAAATTAAATAAAACTGAAAATTCAAGTTCAAGGTCATGCTAGACACATTTGGTTTATGTTAGTGACTACCACAGAGGACAGTACAGAGACATCAACGTAGAAAGTTCTACTAGGCAGTGTGTTTTGTATTATTCTTTCTTCACTCTTTGTATCATTTATATTTCACTGTTCATTTTCTCAAGATGCACGTAAAATTCAAAATGTTCAATTAAAAGTAAAAAATACTAAAGTGGAATTATTTTTCTTTAAAAATAACTTCAATGCAGATAGTAAGTTGTAATTTGTGCAAGTATAAATTGCAAAATAATTTTCAGATAATTGTTTATATTCAAATATAGTCACATTTAACAATTTATCACAGAACAGAATGTTCTTATTTACCTGTCTTCTGCTGATGTCTATGCTTCTCTCCAATTCCATTTTAGCAGCTGCCAATTCTTGATGATGACTATGCCGTAATAAATCAATTGCAGCTGCATGCTGGTGATTTAGTTCTGAGCGTAAGGAAGCTGGAATCCAAGGAAAAAATGAGATTTAACATATTTTTGAAATATTAAAAATTTAGAGAGAAACGATGAAAGTCATAGAATATTTATTAGGGCATTAACATTTCATACATTTCTGCATGCTTCTCAAAATTATTACAGACTATGATGGAATATCAAGAATTAGAGATCATCTAATTTTGATGAGTATAAGAAAACTTTCAATTCAAATGGATCAAGGTATTTATAAATATGCTACCAAATTGCAAGTGAGGTGCTAAATAGAGATGGATATTTTTAAATCTCCTCATTCACTATTAGAATAATAGTGAATTGGACCATAGCATACCTGAAGGCAACTTCTCACCCAAACACAAATTTCTTCTACAATATCCTTGAAAGAAGTTAAGCATGGATTGGCAAATGCTTTTAGTAATTTAGAAGTCATTGTTTTCCTTTGAATTTAGAATTGATACTTTCATACAACCCACATTTATTGAATATCATATATTGAACTAAGAGACAGAATAAAATATTACCCCATCCTTGTAACTGCCTGACCACAGAGGAAGACATCATGTGAGGAAATATAGTGGGATATTAGAGATGATTAGTAAGTATAATAAAAGCACAGTGTTGCCAGCACCCGAATTTCCTTGGAGATGGAAGCTGGCAATGCTACCACAAAGGAACTATCACATAACTAGGTCAATAAGAATGAGAAGTAGTTCCCTAAGTAGAAAGAGAAAAGCATTCAGGAAGAAGAGGTAACATAAAACCAGAAAGCACCTGATGTATCTAGCAAACTCTAATAGGTCTGGTGTTGCAGGAGTTCATGGTACATGTGCTCAAATTGGAAAGTAAAAGGAGCCCAATCTCTGAAAATTTTAGATAAAATGCTTTTTATTGGATGCTTAAAGCTCATGATTCTAAAACTGGGATATGTGGAGCAGTATGCCTGAGGGAACCTGTAGAGTACACACATCTCCAAAACATGAGTTTTACTTTGAAGGTGTTTGGGTAAGCAATTATTTTCCTATCAATACAAAAGAGATATAAATGGAGTAAAATACAAATTATATAGTTTAAAGCTAAAGTGAAACTTCAAAGAAATGTTGTGCTTATAGACTCCTTCTGAGACCTACACATAGGGCATATGTACAGTCTCCCCTGGTGTTAAGGGGAGGAAACTCCCCTCCATGGAAAAACTTGACAGGTACTGAGGGAGGACATGGGAAATCACTGAAGGATTTAAAGTTGGGAAGTTACAGGGCACCTGGAAGATGGTCTACAAGAATGGGAGGTCATTGAGAAGTTTAGAGCAATAATCCAGGCAAGAAATCACAATACCATGAACCAAATATGGCAGAAGGACTAAAGAGGAAACATACACAGGGAATACTAAGAGGAAGAACAAAGATGGAAGTGAAAGAAAAAGTTAAATTAACTCCCAGATCTCTGGTTTTGGTAACAGAGTAAATGATAGTACCATGAATCAAAGTCAGAGACACAAGAGTAGAAACACATTTTGGACCATAAGGGAGATGGTGAGCTCATATTTAAAACTGTAGGGGACGATTCACAATATACAACTATCTCATAGGCAGTGAGAAATATAAACTAATTCACAAGGAAAGCATATTGGTTTAGAAATGCATATCTGGAGTTACCAGTTACAGCTACAATAGATGGTAGTTCAAGCCATGGATGTGAGTCCAATTAATCAAGAACATTTCTGAGAAACAACAATATCTATTTAAGGAAAGTGGTGAATGAGATTAAAGAGCAGAGGTCAGAAAGTAGGAGTAGAGCTGATTTCAGTATACTGTTACAGACCCAAGGAGGGAAAACAATTCAAGGTCAAAGAGTTTGTATGATACAGAGTCAATAAGATGAGACCTAGTAAGTGAGAAACCTTTGGATTTAGAAATTCAAATCCAAATTGCTGAATCCAAAAATTAAAATCCAAATTGCTGAATCCAAATATTCAGCAGTAACTCAAGGAAAGTAATTTCTTTTTTAAGATTTATTTATTTATGCATAGAAGAATGGGGGTACAGGCCAGAGATGGCGGGGGTGTGAGAGGATTCACCAGAGAAAAAGTAGGGAACACAACATGCAGATTGGCTGAAATACAATGCTGAGGGGAGCAGTGGGTGAGTCAGGAGAGGTCTGCTATGCCACGTGGATTGCTCCCTGGCTGGTCGGGGATCGAACTCATGCTGCAGAGGCTGTGGATAGCTTCATAGTGCTGTGCTTAATGCTTAATCCCTTGTGCCACCAGGGAGGCCCAAGGAAAGTAATTTCAATGGGACATTGGGGAAAAAATGTACACCAAGGGATGCTGACAAAGAACTAGCAAATAGAATATATAGAAAACCCTGAAACTCAACAGTAAAAATATAAATAATCCAATTGGAAAAGAGGTATGTACTCAGTGCTATAAAAAGGAACAAAGTATTGCTTACATATACCAACCTGGATTAATCTCCAGAGAATTATGCTGAGTGTAAAAAAGTCAAGCCCAAAAGCTAACATAGTATATGATTCCACTTATATCATATTTAAAGAGACAAAATTATAAAATGGAGAAGAAATGAATGGTTGCCAGAGGTTAAAGGTGGGGAAGAAAGGGCAGTTTAAGTGTGGCTTAAGGCAGAAGCAACAGGGAAGCTCATGGTCATGGGAATATTCTGTGTCTTGATCATATTGATGTCAAAATCCTGGTTGTACTATAGTTTGGGAAATTATTGCCATTAGGAAAAACTGGGTAAAGGGTTCAGAGGAGCTCTCTGCATTGCTTCTTACAATTTCATGTGAATCTGCAATTATCTTAAAACATTTAGTTTTTAAAAATCACAAAAATTTCTTTTGTCAACAAAAAGGTATTAAGTCATGTTTCAAAGAACTAAAGAACAAAGTTCTGAGACTTGGCCTCTCTTCTCACAACTGTGCAAAGTGTGTGCTCTCCTGGGGTCCCAATTCTACAAACGTTAACTCTGCAGTTGACTGGAAGCTACTTGAATGCAAAGACAGAACAGCAGTTCATTTTTTTAATTCTCCTTGCTTAACAGAGTCTGTACCATGCAGGTAGGTTTTCCATTGATAAATTTTTGTACTTAATAAGATTTTCATCCTCACTATCACAATGACTTTTATTTATTTTTTTAACTAAATTTTTTTTTTTTCCACAGTGGTTTCAAAAGAGCTATGTTAATTTGGCCTAGGATACCCAGATACAGAAATGATGAACTGGGTCAATTGGCTTTCCCCTCAAGGGTCAAAATATTCATAATACTCTGGTCTTCTTTGTTCCTAAGTCCTATTAGGAAAGAGTGTGCCACTGATGTGTGATAACATATGTTTAAATTAATAGAATTTGAAATAAAGCCAAACAGAAGGAAAATGATGCAGTAGGAAGAGTTACCAAATGACACTGCAAAAACTAACACAAAAACCCCTTCAAACACATATCTAATTTTTCTTCAAGATTCAACTCATCTTCTTGTAAAAAGGGTAATGATTTGAACAACTCAAAGATTAAAGTCTTATTTTAAAAAGCATGAAAAATATCTTAAACAAAATTCTCAAGTGGAAAATCCAATATGACTATCTATAAAAGTTTAAGGACACATGGCTCCCTGTGTAACTATTCTTTTTAGTCAGTGGACATTAGGAATTTCCAGGCCCCATCGGGACTCTTAATGAACGGTGGAAGCAGCAGTGGGTGTTGCTTACATAGCAGAGAACAGAGAATTTTGACAGGACCTCACTGTACTGCTTGTGTTCTACCCACTCTACTCTACTTAGCTCTTCATCCAGTAACTTAAAATAAAATAATGTAAAACATTTATTCAATTTTATGTTTTAAAAATGAAAATTTTTTGATGTTGATTTCATGTTGAATTTTAAAGCAGAAGAATGTATAAATTAATATGACAGTATAAAAATACTTCCAAAATACCAAGCATAGCCTTTCCTTCATCTTCTAATTCGAATCGAAGAGTCTGAAGTTCCTGTTCCATTTCTACCCGAAAGCCCTCCATTGACTCTCTGTGTGCATCTTTTAATGACTGAAGTTCTGCTGAATGTTTTTGTTGCAAATGATTTTCAAGAGCCTAGAACAAGAGAAACATACTGAAATTATGATGCTAGAATACAGGAAGAAAATACAAACAAAACAGAAAATAACTTAAAACCATTTAAGAAAAAGGAGTAGCAATTCATTTTCTAGAAAATTGATATGATAATCATAAATAGAAAGTAGTAAGATCACTCTAGTAAAATAAGCTAATCAACATGAAAACAGTTTGACTCACTAAACTGTGTTTGAATTGAGATATGGAGTTTTTTCCTAAGGCAGTTTTCAAATAAAACTATTTTCTAAAACAATTAAGGGGTAGAAAACCACATGAAATTAATGAATAATTCCTCTCTGTGTAAAGACTTAGACTTAGAAAGGCAAGGAATAAAACATTAACAAGAAACAATTTCCTTCTGAAAGGAAAATGAGGTAAGTAAGGACTTTTTTTTTTAAGGTTTTTTTTTTAGATTTTTTTTTTAAATTTATTTTTATTTATTTATTTATACAAGCACTGGGTACAGTCAGAAGCATGGGAGGATAAGAGAATTCACCAGAGCCAGAGCGGGGAGCAGAGCAGGCAGAAGGACCAAAGCACACTGCTGAGGGGAGCAGCGGGCGGCAGGAGAGGTCTGCATGCCATGTGGGACCCTCCTCCGGTGGCCCGGGAGCAGCCAGGGATCGAACCGGCACTGCAGAGGCTGCGGACAGCTTTGCAACCCAGCACTCAACCGCTGCGCCACCGGGGAGGCCCAAGGTAAAGACTTTTATAATGCCAGCCATAACAAATATTTTGTAGCTACTTTCTATAGTCATTCTTTGCTCCTGCATTTCTGTACAAAATTACAATCTCTAAGAAATGGTTACTGAAAAGTAAACTAAAGTCTTTCATGTGATTAATTTTAAAGACCTAGCCAGCGAGAAGACTACATGTGAAAAAGACAGAGAAGATACAAGGCCCCCACAGGAGGAAAAAAAGAAAATCCAATTTAGGATACTTCAAGTTTAGAGACTGAATTGTTCCAGAAAGGGTATTTCTTACCATAATCTAGAACATGAATGGTTTCTGAGAAAGACAGTATATATTTAACTATTGTAACACATGTGCTTGTTTACCATTACTCTAACATGTATATTCACTGATTTGTAAGTATTTTAGTTCTGAAAAATAAAGCATACATAGCTTTGATGATATATCAGTCTCATTATGAACTTGGCATTATGATGACAAAGAGAAATAAAATGTTGGCCTCAGTCTAATTTGTCTGCTATTGTATGTAACT
Source organism: Talpa europaea (assembly GCF_964194135.1). NCBI lineage: Eukaryota > Metazoa > Chordata > Mammalia > Eulipotyphla > Talpidae > Talpa > Talpa europaea. The sequence goes on along the minus strand of NC_140068.1, from coordinate 35,206,406 downwards.
AGTAAAAATATTTAATCACCATGACCTCTACAGGAGTCATATCCCAGAAAACACATAGAAAATAAAGATACATAATAATTTTCTTAAGAACGAAATTCTTAAGAATTTGAAGGCTAGCTACTGTGAGACTATTGAATTTATTCAATTTGATGTTTTAAAAATGAAAATATGTCACATTAAACTTACTCTTTGTTCTTTTTCTTTTTCTACTTCCATAGTTTGAAAGGCAAGGACATGTGCTTCTTTTAAAGATTTATGTCTTTGTTGATGTTGTTCCTCTAATTCTTCAAGCTCTTGTGTAAGTCGTTGTCGCTCTTGTGTAAACTGGGCTTGCAGTTGCTGCAAAGAAGTCTGAGACTGGGAAAGCTGCATCTCCAGATTCTGTTTCAGCAAGGAAATCTAGGCCACAAAATGGTACACAATGAAGAATAAACATAATGCATATTTTACAAATTGCCAATTTAAAGTAAAAAAAAAAACATTTTGAAGACATAGGCTATAGTAAAATGCCTTAAGCACTGGCACTTTGGAGGTGGGTGAGTGAAGCTTGTGCACATGTGGAGGTGTGAAGTTGTACTCCCCAGATTGAAGTTTTATTAAAAAAAAAAAAGTCAATCAACAAAATTTGACTAAGAAAAGAACTGCCTTAAGAAAGTATTCACATAAAATGGTTTACAATAATCCATAGATATCATTGAGTGTTACTACTTTAATTCTATTTTTAATAGTTACACTCAAAATTGACTTTTAGTGACAGTAAGTTTGTAGCCTCTCTAAAGAACAATGAAACCCACATTAGAAAAACAATGAACATCTGTATTGCATTGCAATAAAAAATGACAATGAAGTAATAACAGAAGACTATTAACGCACTTATTAGGTTACAGTCATTTCAAGAAGACAGTATGAAAAGCTAAAATTCTTATTTATGAGCCAGTAAGAGCATGGGCTCTGAGTTAAAATTCTAGCTCTACTACTTGCTAGTATCAACACCTAACTGAGCTTTGTGAGAATTAAGTGTACTACTACAGCGTAATCCACTTAGAAGTGTCCTCCCTTGGCAATCAGTAAGTCCTTAGCAAATGTTAACTAAGATTACTTGAGGGCTAAAAGACACTCTTTAGCAGATTTATCAATTTATAACTTAAAATGCTTGTGTAAAAAAAGTATTATTTATTTATTTATTTTTTACATCATTGTTCATTTTTAAACAATATTTGCTTCCCCCCACCCCCTCAGGTGTAGTCATCATAGAATTTCCTTCACCAATGCACCCGTGCACCATCACCTCAGTCCCCTGTGTTCCTTCTTTCTTCTCTCTGATCCCTCTCCCACCTCCTCCCCTGCAGTATTTCTCCAAATTATAATTGTCTATTTTTGCTTTGTTGTGTTTTATTCTGTTGCTATTTTTTATACCAATGTCTTATTTGGTTCCCCTATATTCCTGCTAAAGTGAAACCATCTGATATTTTTCTTTTTCCTTCTGACTTATTTCACTGAGCATAATTCCTCTAGCTCCATCCACGTTGCTGTGAATGGCATGTGTTTATCTTTTTTTGATTGCTGAATAATATTCCATTGTGTATATATACATCTTCTTGATGCAGTCATCTGTTTTTGGGCACTTGGGTTGTTTCCAGGTTTCACCGATTGTAAATAGTGCTGCGATAAACATAGGTGTACAGGTGTTCTTTTGAATCAATGTTTTGTGTCCTTTGGGTAGATCCCTATGGCCAAGAAAGCTAATGGAAAGAGGAAACATTAAAATGAGCTTTTACAATTTTTATAAATGGAAAAAGCTGCTTTTGATTGTTGGGAGGCAGATATAAGTTGCTTCACATGTCTCACAATGACATGGAAAGAAAGAGACAAGGAAAAGAAAAAGGGTGGAGCAACACCAGAGATTCAAAATAAGAAAGAAAAATAAGGAAAGACAAAGTGGAAGAAGGCAGGAAGGTCAGAAGCAAGCAGTTAGCTATCTCCCCTTAAAACAACAGGAAGCAGTCACTTACTGCAGTGAGGTTAGGGTAGGTGATTAGCTGTTTGGAAGTGTTCTGGGAAAAGTTATAAATGTCGATTAATTATAAAGGTTAGCACACGACTTTATAGAGACAATCAAGCAATGGTGAGAACTGACACAGATGAATAATCTGTTTTAATGTATTGACATAGTGACTGTCTATTAAAGTTACATGAATTCTACTTAATTTCTTTTTTTTTTTTTAAAGATTTTTTTTTTTTATTTTTATACAAGAACCGGGGTACAGGCCAGATGCACGGGAGGTTCAAGTGTGAACTGCAGGAGAATGTCACATCATGAGCTAAGGTCATACTTGTAGAGTATGAGGCCCAAAACAAATTATACCATGTGACTTCTCGCCACTTTATACATGGAAAATTGAGATAAAACAAATATAAGGGCCTCCCTGGTGGCGCAAGGGGTTAAGCACTGCACTATGGGGCAATCCGCAGCCTCTGCAGCATGAGTTCGATCTCCAGCCAGCCAGAGAGAAACCCACATGGCAAAGTGGACCTTTCCTGTCTCGCCCGCTGCTCCCCTCAGCAGTGTGTTTTGGTCCGCCTGCCTGTTTCGCTCCCCACTTTGTCTCTGGTGGACCCTCTCACCCTACCCCCTGCATCTCTGGCCTGTACCCCAGCTCTTGTATGCATAAATAAATCTTAAAAAAATAAATAAATATAAGAAAAAATAACTCATTCACGAAAGAAAAAGTAATTCATAAAATAGTGTGAGACAACAAAAATATGTTTCTGTGGATACTGGTATATAATTGGCAGAGTTATTTTCCTCCCAGCATGCTGGCTTTTAAAATATAAAAGGTACCTCCCACTCATCCCAAAGCCAACCCTAGTCCTAGTCTCTGCATGGGAACTAATGGTGCCTGCTTTGACTCTGGTCAAGATTTGTTAGAAAATCTATGGAGCAAAGGGAAAGACTACATTGCATGCAGGATAATTATCGATATTGTCAAAGCTTTTACTTTGTCCTTGTCTATACGTGGATTAAATTCTACTCACCAAATTGTCTATGATTTTTCAAAGAGAATGGGCTTTTTTTTTATTATTATTATTTGCATAAAGACATCATATGGCCTGGCAGTCACCCTGGACCCTGAGCTCCAACTAAGTGTTCACTTAGGTTAGTAAGAAGCCAGTTAACAGTGGTGTATCTTATTTTCTGCAATACCTATTTTAAGAATTCACTAAATCAAAAGAGCTCCCCATGTTAATTTCACTCAAACTTACTTTCATCATACTTAAGAATGAAAATTATGAATATAACACTTTACATGAATGAATTACCAAGTAATACAATAGTTATTCATTTAAAAATCTAAACAGGGGCCTCCCCTGGTGGCGCAGCAGTTGAGCACTGGGCTGCAAAGCTGCCCGCAGCCTCTGCAGCACCAGTTTGATCCCCGGCCGCCGGTGAGGGTCCCACATGGCACGACAGACCTCTCCTGCTGCGCCCGCTGCTCCCCTCAGCAGTGTATTTCGTCAGTCTGCCTGTTCTGTTCTCCACTCTGGCTCTGGTGAATTCTCTCACCCTCCCGCACTTCTGACTGTACCCAGTGCTTGCATAAATAAATAAATAAATAAACAAATGACTCTTTTAAAAATAAATAAATAAAAATAAAAATCTCAACAGCATTAAATAATCTCTCCTGTTAGAATAAATATGCTTACATTTTTACACCATAATATACTTTACCTTGAAAGAACTCCAAAATAACATTTTGCCTTTTAGGATTTATGATTAATCTTTGTTTTTATGCTTAAAAAAATATAAAGTATATGGAAAAAGATATTATCATGCAACAGCATTCAAATAAACTCAAGTTTAGGTATTTTGTATGCTTAACATTGAAACCACACCAAAATAATATCAAGACTGTCTAAAATACTTGGAGTCATGCTCAAGACGTAATATGAATTATATGCAGAAAGCCTTTATCATGCAGTACAGCATCAAAACTTACTTTGTTCTTTTTATAAATATTAGGCTTTATCAGCATGATTACATGGCATGTTAATAAACAAAAATCATGAGCGAAGCAGTATAATAGGAACTAGTGTTTCATAGCAATAGTTTAACAGCTAATTTTAGTACACTTTATGGAAATATATATTAATATAAAATTTCATTAATTCAAAACAAAAAAGAACAAAGGTAGACTGCATTGAAGAGTTTGGGTAACTTGATCAGTACTTTTATTATAGATTTATTAAAAAGTTATTAAATACATGAGAAACAATAATTACAGTAATATATGCTATATACTGTACTCAAATAGCATATAGTATTAACTTCTCTACATTTATTATAATTTTAAATTTTAATATTATGTACATTTTTAATAAGCCAAAGAATCCTTATTTCAGAAATATATTAATTCTCCACTGAATTTTTTATAGCAATTTAGATATACTAATCAGTAGTTATCAGATAGTTGTCACACAATTTTAAAGGCCTAACTACACTGCAACTGCCATCATTTGATCTCTACCACTTAAAATATTGTTGTCAAGTTTTATAAAAAATATAATTTTAGTAATTTTGAAATTATAAACATTTGGATACATTTTATCCCGAAAAAAGAAAAGTTTTACCCATTTCCTATAAAGCAGTTTCATAAGAATCCTGTACTTCTACAATGGTATTTGCAAAAATCATTCAAGATAGGAACTGAAACATCAAATCTGAGGTACCAGTTGTCAACATGGCACATGTCACTACTTATGACACCTACCTACAAGCTCTGGTTTTTGATACATTATTGGTTTCCTTCCCACCCATCAAATACCAGTCTTGTTATACAAGTGAACAGAAAACACAGAAAATATACAAACATTTATTTTCCAGGCAAAGTTATTTCCTGAAATAGTAAACTGGTTCGCAAGTCTGGTTATGTATTATAAATATCTTTGTATATTTTAATACATACAGATGCCTTACCCCTTGAGATTCTGATTTAAAAGTTTGGGATGCGGCCCAGACCGCACAACACTTTTAGTCCTAATTACCAAGGTAATAAATGTTTACTGTGAAAAAATTTTAAACATAGGTTATTAAATATAAAATAAAAAGGAACATTCCTTCATGCCCTTTTCTTGTCAAATCCCAATCTCCAACGGTAACTAGTGTTAACAGTGGCATTTCACCACTCTCATGACTTATTTCTCTTGAAAGAATTGCTTCTTTTTTCTTTTGCTTTTACTATTTTTTTAAAAAAGATTTATTTTATTTTATGCATACAAGAGCTGGGGTACAGGCCAGAGGTGTGGTGAGGAGGATTCACCAGAGATAGAGTGGGGAACAGAACAGGCAGATTGACTGAAGTACACTGCTGAGGGGAGCAGCGGGCGAGCCAGGAGAGGTATACTGCGCTATGTGGGTTGCTCCCTGGCAGGCCGAGGGATCGAACTCATGCTGCACAGGCTGCGGACAGCTCCATAGGTTGTGTCTTAACCCCTTGCGCCACCAGGGAGGCCCTGCTTTTACTACCTTGTGTGTAAATGGCTAAACAATTTCCACTAAATGTAGATAGCACATGTTCCATGACCAGCACATTGGTTGTTTTATACATAAAAGTTTCTTGGGAACCTAGATCATACCTCAGTAGACCAGTGTTAAATTTCCAAAGTAGCTGAAGAAACAGAGACACCTAGGCTGTTTATTGGGCCAGATCCTCCATAGGTCTTGTAGAGAGGCATAAACATCACTTGAAATAAGAAATCATGGGGCCTCCCCTGGTGGCGCAGTGGTTGAGCGCTGGGCTGCAAGGCTGCCCGCAGCCTCTACAGCGCCGGTTCATTTCCCGACCACCGGCAAGGGTCCCACACAAAAAAAAAAAAAAAAGAAAGAAAAAAAGAAATATGAAATCATGAAGGCATCTTGTTCTGCAGGAGTTGATAAGCTGTGGAGTAGATTTTCATGCACCTAACTCTATGTAGCTTCCTCCAAGAGGACTAGATCAGAAATTACACAGTTAATGATTTTTCCATTAGGAAAAATCCCCCTTCTTCACAGTGGGACTTATAATATACATATAATATCCATGATATTTAGATACGCCCTATTTTGACTACAAAGCCTTCCTATGGCAGACATTATCACTACCTCTCCAACACCTTTACTTTTCTTTTTCTTTCCTTACCAGTTAGCTGAACTAAGTTTGTTCAGGAACTGAATGCAAATCTCTATCTTAAAAGAAGATAGACCCTTGTCCTAGCACCAAGGAAGGAATTAGGACTGGGATAAGAAATTCCCAGTCTTATTCTAAAGATGAGTTAACCATGTTTTTAGTTAATAAGCTAACAGGAAGTATGGGGGGGAGGAGTATGGAGGAAGATGTTATTTCCTGATAAAAGCAAAAACAAAAAAAAAAAAGAGCTTAAGGAGAGTATCTTGCATTAGCACAGCTGTTCAAGAACAGAATAGCTGAAGCTGGAGCAGATGACAAACCAAATGTCCAAGTCATCACACTGTGATGACTGCACCACACTGCAGAAGTATACAAAGAACTGAAACATCTTAATTGCTAGAGTCACTATTAGTTAGTTGCTGCTTATTGCCAAATGTATGCTAACAGATCTAATTCCAAAATATAAACATGCTATAATTACTTTAATTCTTGCTGACGGAAGTTTTGATCATCTCACCTAGTTTTGCCATTACAAATATTGCTCTCCAAAACAAAAAACAAATGCTTCGATCATGTACAAGTGTGAGCCTATTGGAAGGCTCTGCACCTCTTCTTAAGTTTCATAGAGTTTTAATGCATGGCCACAGCTGGGAACCATTACCCTGTACCACGACAAATTTCTGGAATTCATGGTACAAAGAAGCAGTCAAATGTTTTAATGATAATTAATCCTAAAGGCAATGTCTAGAGAAGTTGTGAAGCCCTGGTCTTTTACCTGTCCACTGCTCTCAGTTCATTTTATGACATTAAATAGGTATATAAGTTATTTTCCTCAAGTAATACTACTGAAGGCATTCTATATTATAGCTTTTATCTATTTCTCAACATAATGGTGAACTACTTATCAAGGTGCTTCTGTGAATATATGTGAAGGCAGGTAGAAAGTGTATTTTTGAAGAAGACTGTGAGTAAATCATGATTTTTCAAAAATGATTTGCTTTTTAGGGTAGAAGTTTTATGTAACAGGGTTTGTTCATTTTTGTAAAAACAAGTAAATTCACAATTTTTTTTTTAAATGGGAGGTATAATTTCAGCTTTTGAAAAAATATAAGGAATTGTGTTGAGCAACTACTTATCAATGTTGACAAAGTCAACACAAATTATTATAAAGTCCAAACCATGGTGTTAATTTTCAGTTCAATACCTTCAAATATATAAGGTAACATTAAAAACTGTTAACATAAATTTAATAGAGGATAATTTATTACTATGCTAACAACTTAGTAAATGCTCATGTAAAATGTTTGAAGGCACGCATATTTTAATTACTTCTGTGGCTTTTTTTTTTTTAAGATTATTTATGCATAGAAGAATTGGGGTATAGGCCAGAGGTGTGGGGAGTGAAAGGATTCACCAAAGACAGTGGGAAGCAGAACAGGCAGATCTTCTGAAATACACTGCTAAAGGGAGAAGTGGGCGAGAAAGGAGAGGTCTGCTGTGCCACGTGGGTAGCTCCCTGGCCGGGGATGGAACTCAGGCCACAGCAGTAATAGCATGATACTGCTAAGACTTAACTTCTATGCCACCAGGGAGGTCCCTTCTTTCTTTCTTAACCACAAATTTACTATTTTTGAGTCTAGTTATGTAAAATATGCTTGTGAAATTATTACCATTCTGAAAAAATTCTGAATTACTCATAAATTTTTGCTATTTCCTAACACCTATAAACTGACTTTACTGATTAAGAACCACAATAGTGCCCACTTGTCTTTAAGGTATTTTTGGACTATATTTCCAGTCATCCTCTCAGTCTTAGTTGAAAATATTAGAAAGCTCTGAAAAGACACAGGTATCAATAATCACATGTACTTTAGAATAACAGAGTATATAGCAGAAATCTTCCTGCATGGAAGACAGGGCAAAGACAATCATAGAGAACGGATAGATAGATGTTCACCTTACTGAACAACAAACACTGTGACAAGGTCATCTTTTGTTTGGATGATGACCGAAGAATCAATCCTTCATGATTATGATGTTACAAAAGAGAACTAATTAATAGAGATTTCACTATATTACCAACCCCGTCTACTTTTTTTGTGGGAGAGAAATCAAGGCATTCCCATTCCAGTTTTTAATATATGTAACTTTAAAGATGTCACTTTTATTCTAATAAACACCTTTTCATTTATAACTATACTAAGGGAAAGGTGACTATGTTGTTAAAGTATTCTGAAGTAAAATTCAATTAATGTTAATAATCATCATGTTTAATTTGCATTCTTATTTCTAACCTAATTAGCCCATATATCAGAAAGTCTGAATTAACACAGTGATCATACCCAATCTCATGTTCTATGTGATGGTTAAATAGAATTTTTAATGTAGCCTTGCTACAGATATAGTTCTATGAGAGGGAGTTGCCATTTTCCCTGTCTCTATTTACATGCAGTTTCCCCTTATTACAAGCCCCAATTATGCCATGAATCAGACTTCCTGAGCAGGGGGAACTACTGGGAACTAGGGTGGAGTTAAAAGAGGCATGTTTGGTGTATAACTGAACACCTGCAGGGTTCGGAGGTCTTGTTTTTGTGTCCCTGACTGCTCCCTGGTACTGCTGGAAAGGAGAATTGGAGGACACATGTGGAGGAGAGAAATGAAGACATGGGAGAGACACATGGATGAGACACGTGATGATACTCTCCTCGGTAGAGACAATAGTAGTCATTATCTTGATTTGCATTTTTGTATCTCTCTTCCTATCCCAGACTCACCTGGCCCCTTTTGCCCCTGTCTTGTGGCTCCCCATCAGAATGTGCCTTAGACACGTGGCAAACTTTCAAGCTTCAGCAGCACCTCTTTAGATCAATGCTGTTTGCTGGGTATTTGCCCACAAGCAGATGGGTAATTTTGGGGGGTTTACTGGGAAACTATTATTAGAAATAGCCTATCTTCTCTTTTGTCTCTTTGTACATTAATTCTATTAAAGATCTTTCACACAAACAGTATGTTTCCTTTGTCTTCGTGTGGTGGATGGCAGGACCCCTTTTTAGTGGATCACCCCTTACGTTAGGGGTCCCTGGGTGCTACTTTGTTGTATGCAAACAGTCTTATATCACTACTATTGAGGTAAATATCTTTGTTGCTTATTTTTAAATTATTAAAGAAATGGTGCTAAACATAGTTCTGTATTTCTAATTATTTTTGATGTAGGAAACAAAGTTGAATATGAAAGGCAGGTAAAAATTTTCTTGCATAGTAGTAAGAACTTAGGGAGACAAGGGGAAAAACTTCACCGGAGAAGTATCAAAACCTCAGAGGACAGCCCTAGATCAAAGTTTTGATTCCTCCGAGACAGGAGGAATAGTTGTGAAACTATATTGTGAAACTATATAGTTGTGAAACTATATTGGAATATAGACACAAAGGTTTGTCTTTTTATTGTGCATGGTGACTTTCAAGAACAAAAGGAGAGTTCAGAAGCTGCCAGAGAAACTGCACAACCCACAATAAAAGTATTTACTATATCTCCTTTTACAGAAAAAGGTTGCTGACCTCTGCCCTAGGACATCAAGAAAAATATCCAAAGATGTTCAGCTCTTTGTTATTGTATTTTAAAAAACAAGATGGGTATGGGTTTGATATGAAATTTAATCTCATTTTTTCCTTTTTACATGTGAAGAAAAAATTTAAATTGTGTTTAATGGTATTACTTTGAAGCTCAATTCCTGCATACTTGATATACATAAATAAAAAACAATAGCTTGGCCAATTCTTAGGAATTTCCTCCATTTTCCTTTAAATGTTGAATAATTAAAACATTAAGATATAAAATATGTGATGAATCTTATTAATCTTTACTACTATCTAATCCTTTCAAATAAAGAAATCTATTGATATTACTTTTCAAAAAATAGTTTAACAAACAAAATACATTTATATTTATTTCCATTTTTATGATAGTCTACTATTAATAGTTTTTCAAGAATATTACCGTATCTTTCAAACTGAATGTTAAAATGAGTTTTATGTTTGAGATGTAAAATCTTTAATACTATGTGGTAGATGTATGCACATACACAAATAAAAATTAAAAGCTTTTATTACCCATATACATGTCCAACTGAATCCCACAAAGTATATTCTTTACATCATAAGTTATAACTTTAAAGTAATGATGATGTTTATGCAAAATCAAAAGTGCAAATTATGTGCAAATTGTAAGTGCCATTCACTTACATTGTTGATAGATTTATGCAAAGCTTCACACAGAGTGTGCCACTATGAAGAAAAGATCACAGGAATAAAGGGAAACATTCAGAAATCAACTATGTGAAAGAAAAAGGGATAAAAAGGGAGAGTAGAACACAGAACATTAATTATAGTATGTTCAAGGAAAAAATAATTTGAAAAGAGCACTGAAAAAGAAATTAGAGAAACAGAAATTTAAGACCCACATTCATAGTATCAGTAGTCCCTTAAAACAGTGTCTGACTTGTTTGTGGGCTGGTAGGTTTACTATCGCAAAATACCAAAGACTAATGATTATAAATCAGAGTTCAGTTTAAATGATAATGGTTATTGAGGGACCTAAAATGGACATTACTGTTCTAAATACCTCCCCCAAAACTCTATGATACAATGCTGCAAAGTATTATTCTCAGTACTGGTACAGGTTCATGAAAGATTTCTCTTCAGATTTATAATAAGTAGATAAAAATTGAAACACTAACTTAATTAACTACAAAATTAAGGGACCAGAAATAGATGTGAGATAATCATTTAAAATGTGAAGACTGGGAGGGGAGGGATTGGGGTCAGAATGGGGGGGCTGCAATTGTATGGGGAATATAACAATAAAATTTATAAAAAAAAAAAAAAAATGTGAAGACTGGGCCTCCCCGGTGGCACAAGGAGTTATGACGCAACCTATGAAGCTATCTACAGCCACTGCAGCACAAGTTTGATCCCCAACTAAGGAAGCTACCCACTTGGCGCAGGAGACCTCTCCTGACTTGCCCGTTGCTCCCCTCAGCAGTGTTGTTCAATCTGCCTGTTCTGCTCCCCATTCTGTCTCTGGTGAATCCTCTCACCCTCCACACCTCTGGCCTGTATCCCAGTTCTTGTATGCATAAATAAATAAATTAAAAAATAAATAAAATGTGAAGACTTAACAATAATCTGATTTTGTATTGAACACTTGGGGTTAAAAAAAAAAGTGCCTTTATAGCCTTTCAATTGTATTTCTAGAATCTATTCCGCAAAATTATTTAGGATCTAGCATCTTTTTCAGGAGTTTGTTAAAATTTTACGTGCTAAATCACTGGAAAATTCTACTACTCCCTCTGACCCTCATATATGGGAAAATGTGATTAATTTTTAATTGCCTCACTTTTTTGCCTTCCAAAAATATAATATTTTAAATTTATATTATTTATTTAAATGTAGTTTCTATAAAATATTTTTTACTTTGTCTACTAATCAATTTTTAGAGAGAACATAATCATTTTTTTCCTTCCCATAATGTGATTATTCCTAGCAGTGTCATAAATTAGAGATAGTTTTTACTTGGTAAAACATTTTTTTTTTTACTAATAACTTAGACTAACATAGGATATAGTTTATGATACAGTTTACTAAACTTGAAAAAATCAGTTGAGAAAAAATGATTAACTTTCTATTTGATTTTCCATAACCACAGTTTAAATATTCTCATATATTTCTACATACTATACTAATTTTATACTTTTACTTTCTTCTTCATGCTTTCTTGTAATTATAATATTCTTTATATATTGAGTCACTTAAATTCTCCATATTTCACAAAACTTATGCAAACATGAGTGGTTTTTACCTTTGCTTTTCTCAGAACTGATGTCCCAATACCAGAAATTAATCTAAAATATAGGGAAGATATTTACAAGTAGATTTTATTTTTAATGATTGAAGGTATCATCAGACAACAATATGCATTTAGGAATCCTGAACTAATTAGCAAACTAGACAACATAATAGATCAGAAAGTGGCATGCCAAGACTTGCCTTAGGAAATCCAGATTTTGGATTTTATATATTAGAAGTATATTTGAGCATTTGGAATCTAAACTCATATGCCATTACCTCTATCAGCATATTGTTGCCAGTCATCAAAATATCTAAATAAACAGGCAGGTCCCTAAACCATGGCCTGAGGTGACTTCCATCACAGACATGGATATGGTAATCAGAAAAGGCAGAAGTAGTACCATAGGGTGGTAGTATCATTATTGGTTAAATATAAATGAAGATTCACATTTCTCTTGAAAAGTATTAGAGTACTACTATAATCCCAGAAAATATCATTTAAATATAGACTGACAAAGAATTGAATAAGGCTGTAAAATAAAAAAAATATTAAAACTAAGAAAAAGTTCACAGTAAATGATTTTAAAATTAAAAGACTGATGTTAGGAAGTGACTGGAGGTGATATTAGGTTGAGAATAATGAAAGATCATTTGAGGTGTCAGTGAAGAAGTCAACCACTAAACAAGAGATCTTTAGGGGAAGGGTGTAGAGCCAAAAGGGTCACTGAGCACAAAGACCCCAAGGTAGAAGTGACTGGCTGTACAGTTTATATCTGTAAGGAAAGGTTTGCAAGGCTGCAATGAGACTGGAGATACCTGAGGGCCCAATGGCTAAGATCTTTATTGTAGGACAATAAAGGAGTCAAAATAACAGCCTTAATTTATTATGGTGCCCTGAGAGAATTTTAAGGAAGAATTATGCATGATATAATTTTACATCAAAAAGAAGATCAAAAGTTGTAAGGAAAAGTGAAGTTGAAAAGGCTGTCAAAGTGGTGGCCTGGAAGAGTGCTTAGTGGAGGAGATGGAAAGAGGAGGAGATGGAAAGAGATGGAGCTGAGGTAAGTTTTGAGAGTAGAATAAGACTGAAAAAGGAGAATAATCAAATATGACTCTTCAGTTTTTGTTTTGAGCAGCAAACAATGATAAGAAATGGAGATGTTAGAATGGGGGATAGGGAATGGAAATCAACATTTCTGAGGCAGACATGCTATTTGAGATGCTTAGTAGCCAACCAAATAATTGTGAATCCAAGAAGAGTTAAATACTGAAGATTTAACTTTTAGAAGTCACTGACATATACATGGTATTTAAGCCACAAGACTGAATGAGATCACCCAAGAAAGTGTTCACAGTATACTGGATAATCTAAATATCTTTATGCAAAAAAACTATTTGGCAAGTGTTCTGCATGAGCAAGATCCATGTTAATAAAAATGGATGCTTTGTATAACAGTTTGTTTGGAAGCATCTAAAGCTTCATGTTAGATTTTCAGATGACTGAAAAAGGCCTCAAGAGATCCTCTTCAAGTGATTTAGAGTACTCAAATACTTCAACAGAGAAGACTTCCTAAATGGTGAGTCTGATAATCCTAAGTGGCCTGTTTAGCTACCATTTTTGTTACCTACTGTCCCGCATTCCTATATAAGGTCAGTCTGCCCAATCAATCAGGTATAGGAGCTCAACCCTACAAGGTGCCTTTCAAATCAATGAAGAGCAGAAAGCTTGATCACCCTGGGAAGGGTACGCATCATGAGCTATGACCAGGATTGCCTGGTACAACAAGGGACCTCAGAAGCTGATGAGTGGAACACCTTGCTGATAAGATTGAAACCATGGCTGGGGATCTAGGGCTTGATTTCAATCATAATACTGAGTTATCAAGCAGATGAGAAGTGCCTGGGTGGTAGAAGACCCCTGAAACTATGGCTGACCTAGTACATTTTCTGGTTTCACCCTTTCCTCTTCTCTTTGTCCTCCTCCCCCATACACTGATGCTGTATGATTATTCTAAGGATAAAAAGGCCAGGATCTTGCTCTTTCAGCAGCATCCTGCATTGTGCAGCCTGCTCCATGATTCCCATTTCTTTATCAGTGTGGTGTTGATAGTGCAACACTAAATGTGCTTCAGGATTTCTATTCTTGAAGGATGAATATAATCAGACTTTCAGGTAAGTAAGACTTTCAGGATAAGCAGAAAAATAACTTAAAAAACTGTTGTGCTTAATTAGAAATTGAGAGCTTTAGGTGTCTATTATTTCATAGAGCTGTGCCTTTGCACCTGGTTAGGTGGCTGGTGCACTGGTGCAGGTAAAAGGTAGTAAGTAGCTAAGAACTGGACAACAGGGCACCGAAAGGTTGCCTCTAATGAGCATCAAGGAGGGTTCAAACTCCCTACCATACTGTGAATATCGGACTTTAATGGTGGATCAACAATGACACCCTTCTATAAGCAAAGTCCTCTGCTAAAATGCCTCATAGTGTTGCACCAGCCTAAACCTCTAGGTTATGGCTGAGCATCAGATAGGGTTTACAGTTGAGACAGGGCCACAAACCTAGAATGGTTCTCTTTGCTTTTCACAGTAAGGAATCTTACGCTGGGGCACATGTTCCTGCTAAGATCCAGGTGCTTCAAACATTGGAAAAATGATAGCATTCAGTTGTCGGTTTTGACCATGGGTGGGAGTAAGGCTAGTGTTTCACATATTGTAGGCACATAGCCTCATCTATGAGGAGACACAGGTGACCCAATCTATCTTGGCCATTCAGGTGCCAATTATTCTTAGTTTAGGAGCCTCTGGCTCAAGTCAGTAATCATCACTCTGAACCCTTATTCCTATAGCTTCCCGGTGGTGCACCACTATCCCGTATGACAACTGTACTCCCTTCCCCATTAGAGCTCCCTGATTTTAAAGCCTCTGATGGGAGCATATGCCCTGGAGTAAATTGCTGCAGTGAGGCTCCTTATGGCTCTTGTGTTTTGTACAGTACTGGTATCGCAATAAACACAACTTAATTGCAGTTTTTCCTGCCCATTTCCTTTGTGCTGTGTTGCAGCCCTTGATGTATGTGATAGTCAGCCATTTACCTTTCCCTGTTACTTGTCTTAGTTTAGGTGAAATTTGGTTGTGAATACATGAAGGAGGCAAGCCCACTAGTAATCTTGCTGGATGCCAGCTAGCTCCTTAACTCCTAGTTCTTAAATTAATAACTTTTTGTTAGAATTCCATCATAGAAATTGTGGAGATGTTCAATGAAAAGATTGGTTTTCATCATTTTTTTTAAAGGATTTATTTATTTATTTATTTGTTTATTTGTTTGTTTGTTTGTTTATTTATTTATTTATTTATTTATACAAGTACTGGGTACAGTCAGAAGCGCGGGAGGGTGAGAGAATTCACCAGAACCAGAGCAGGGAGCAGAGCAGGCAGAAGGACTGAAGTACACTGCTGAGGGGAGCAGGGGGCGGCAGAAGAGGTCTGCATGCCATGTGGGACCCTCCTCTGGTGGCCGGGAGCAGCCAGGGATCGAACCGGCGCTGCAGAGGCTGCGGGCAGCTTTGCAACCCAGCGCTCAACCGCTGCACCACGGGGGAGGCCCTCATCAATTTCTTATACCTTGTTTAAATCAGTAACAATATTACTTTAAGTGGAAGAATAGATATAAGGTAGAGGAACAGAAAGGGACCTACAATAATAATCAGCCCATCAAACAACAATCTTGACAGAAGGAAGCTCTGAACAGTGAAAGGAAATGAGAGAATTTGACCCTGAAGGTCTGAATCCTCTCCCTAGAAATTAGGAGAGCAGAAAGCTATGCAGAACATCAGACCATCAGACAGCTATTCTGAACCCTGTGCTCTGTGATGCCTAGGGTAAGGAAAAGGGAAGTCAAAAGAAAAAGAAGTAAGAGTGTAGAAAAATTAGCACATGAAGAAAAAAGTTTGCTAGAAAGAGTGGGAATAGCAGGACTCACATTTGCTCTGCTAAGAACATGAGGGATGTATTTGAAGTATAACAAAAGACAATTAAAATCCATTATTCCTCATTCTCCCTACTTCAGTTCCCAGATTCAAAGTTAACATCCATCGTTTTTCTGGATTCAAAGTTAACATCCCTCATTTTGAAGTACCCTAAGAAGAAAAAGATTTTCTAGAATTTACTTCCTGTCACTCAAAGCAAAGTAAAGATGAGAAGAATCACTGAAAAAAATTAGAAGAATATATCAATACCAAGCCACACTTGAAAGATGTACTAAAGAGGCTATTTTAAATAAAAACAAAAGAAATCAACAGTTAACAGATACCTAAATTATGCAAAATAGAAGAAAAGCATTAAAATATGGCACATCAGAATGAGCTGAGGTTAAACCATCCAATGGGTCACAAGTATAGACTATAAGATAATAGAAATGGAAACTTGGGCCTCCCCAGTGGCGCAGCGGTAGGGCGCTGGGTTGCGAAGCTGCCTGCGGCCTGGCGCCGGCTGCTCCCCGGCCACCAGAGGAGGGTCCCACATGGCGCGCAGACCTCTCCTGCCGCCCGCTACTCCCCTCAGCAGTGTCTTTGGTCTGTCTACCTGCTCTGCTCCCTGCTCTGGCTCTGGTGAATTCTCTCACCCTCCCGTGCTCTGACTGTACCCAGTGCATGTATAAACAAATAAATAAATAAAAACATGCCTCTAAAAAAAAAAAAAAAAAGTTTAAAAAAAAAAAGAAATGGAAACTAAAAAATATAAAAAAGAAAGATGTCAATATAGAAAGACAAAGACAAACATTTAAAAAAATAAAATGGCAATAAGTATAATATCTCAGTAATCATTTTTAATGTCAAAGGCTTAACTTTACCAATTAAAAGTTATAAAGTGGCTGAATGGATTTAAAAGCAAAATCCAACACTCTACAGTTTATAGGAAATGAATCTTTTTGACAAAGACCAGTGCAGACTTAAAGACTGGAAGATAATCCTACAAGCAAATGACAATCAAAAAAAAAGTGAGAAATAGTTCTACTTACATCAAAAGAGTAATGAGAGATAGAAATGTAATCAAAGACCGAACAGGAAGCAACAAAGTTTACAAGTATATATGTACCAAGTGATGGATCACCAACATACACGAGGCAATTATTAATAGAACTAAAGAGTTACAATAAAATAATGAGGGGTTTTAATACTTCACTTGTTACTCTGAACATATCAATAAAACAGAAAATTAAAAAGCAAACAATAGCCTTAAATAGGAGCTAGAACAAACAGGCTTAACAGACATCTACAGAATACTCCACCAGAAAATGGTTACATGGAACATTTTTAAGAAGAGACCAAATGTTGGGACACAAGTTAATTGTCAAATAAGACTACAAAGACTGAAATCATACCAAGTTCTCTTCTGACCAAAATGCCATATTGTTAAAAATCAAAGAACATGAAACCATCAACTCAAAAACTATGTCCTCTACAACACTTACTGCAGCATTATTTAAAATTGTTCAGGCATGCAAACTGTTGCTGACTGATAGAGGACTGGATCAAGAAGAAGTGGCATATCCACACAATGGAATATTATTCAACCGTAAGGAAAGACGAAGTATTGCCTTTTATAACAAAATGGAAGGCATTCAAGGAAAGTGAGGCTTCTAAGGTTAAGAGGGAAGTAGGGAAGGGGAAAATCTAAAAGGATGGTGATGGGAAGGGAAAAAAAGTAATGGAGTTAGCAGAATGAGTACTGACCGCTAGTACCAAATTTACCCAAAAGTTCTGTCTTATAAATAGTGCAGACCAGTGCTACGTAGATCTTAATAAAAATCACATGTGTAGTTTTATTTTTTTCAGTAGCTATACTTAAAAAAACAAAAAGGGCATAATTATTTTTAGTCATATTTTTTTAACTTAATTATGTAAAACACTGTCATCTCAATATGTAATTATATTTTAAACAATCTTAGTTAGACATTCCATTTTTTTTTTTGTACTCAGTTTTTAAAACTCAGTGCATAATTTACACCAACATCTCAATTTGGATGAAACTCACTCCAGGTGCTCAATTAGTCATACATGGCCAGCAGCTACTATATTAGACAACACTAGTTTAGAAATCAGAAAGCGGTTTGTAACAGTCATGGCTTAATAAGAAAATGATTTTCAATTGTTCTTGATCAAGAGCATTTATTTTAGTGCTCTATATCTTACTCATCTTTTTGCTCTTTCTTTTTGAGTGTGAAAAATCCTAAAGTAAAATCAATACATCCAAAGCCAATTTTATCATCTCAACCCCCTCAAATAAGGAGGTCATCATGCCCTCCCTTACTCAGATGATGTAATTTTCAATATCCTGGCTTCAAATTCTGAGTCAACTTTAACATTTCCTTTTTCTTTGCCAAAGTATTACATCAAATTACATGATTTGTTTCTTTATGTTTTCTCTTGTATTCTCAGTGAAATGAGTTAAATTCAGGTCCTAATTGAATGGAATTATTTGTGCATCATATTTTTGACAACTTCCTCTTTGGTCACTGTGCTTCTGTTTTTGTTCACTCTATTCAACAACTACTGGGAGTTTAGTGCCTGTCAGGCACAATTTGATCTGCTGGGGTTGAAATCATGAATAATATAGAAAATGATCCAGTTCTCATAGAAAGAACTAAGTTAGATTAGGAGAGAGAATCAATTGATTCCCTGTAATATTATTTTGAAAAAGCACAAAGCAAAATAAGGGGGAAGACAGTGAGAGAGGCTGCTGTTTTAAAGAAATAGGTAAGGAAGATCTTTTTAAGGAGTTAAGATTTAAACAGAGAATTGAATGGAATGTAGGAAAGTCATTTAGACCTGGGAAAAGTAGGCTTTATGTGGAGGGTCTGGCAGATGCTAAGGCTCTGAGATGAATTAAATTTGGTATGTGTGTTTCAAGAACTTCAAGTAGTACAGCATGGCTGTAGGAGGAGCAAGGAGCAGGAGATGTTGGCAATGCAGCCAAAGCTACCACAAACCATAGCAAGTGTGTGAACTCTATTCTAGAGGTGATAGAAGAAAGGTGACTGAAGTGTTTGAAGCAGGAGAATAACATGATCCAACTTAAAATACCGCTTTGGTTGGGTGGGAAAACAATATGTATGTGGACAAGAGGGGAAGCAGGGAGAATATAGGTTAGTTCCAGCCGAAGTACAAGAGGGAACTGCTAGTGGCTTGAAAGTGTTAGTGGAGGAAGTGATGAGAAGTAGGCGGAGCCTGAGTGTACTCTGCAGACAGGGCAGTAGGAAAGACTGTACTGTGTGAGAGAAAAGAGCCAGGATGACTGAGAAGTGAAAGCATGGCAATATCTAGGAGGAGCAGTCTGACTTGGGTCAAGGGTCCTTGCTGGGTATGTGATGTATATGTAGGAGTTCTGTTCCAAGCATTTTAATTTAGATATTTGTATTGAGCGGTCCCCATTTTACCCTGACTTCAAGAGCACAATCATATTAAGCTCCCTAAAATAAACTTGCAGCATGTTATTACCCTATCCATAAATCTTTGGCAGAATCTTACCGCTTCCTAAGTAAACTCTGAACTCCTAAATCTGAAAGTCAATATTTTCCACAATGACTCCTCTCTCCAACTGTCCCCACCTCTTGTTCATCTGCATTCCTCAGAGTGCCTGGGAGATAAGAATATGTTCAATAATACACTTGTTGAGTTAATAAAAAATACTTGTGTTCATCCTTCACTCTACACAAGAGTCCACTAAAGCTGAACTCAAGAAATCTTTCCCAGTCAAACTGGCTGTATCACTCCTCTCTATTCTATTCATACTCCTTCCCAATGTTATGTTGATGAATGTTTAACAGCTTTGAACAACACAGGCCTGATATGTAGTAGTTGCTGGTATATTTGCTATAAATACTCCCATGTTGGGTAACTCCCAATCATAAATATGACTTTGCTAAATATGAAGGTGGGAAGTCGTGCAAAGCATGCTGGTAGGAGCCCGTTACAGCACATCATTGTTCCTATAGTACAAACTGTGTAGATCATTATAAAGCCATTTAATATATAGTGACTTATTGTAGGCATCTACATACAAATCTTCTTCTTACTAAATTATAAATTTGTAGAGAATGAATACTGTGTCTTAAATATGGCTATAATCAGCTAAATGATCTTGGGGCCTCAAAGTTCAAAATGAAGAGTCCAGACCCAAACCATGAAATTCTGCAATATGTCTGAATGATTTGTAAGTCTCTCATATTTCTCAGTCTACTGTTTTAAATGAGGCATTGGAATAGTAAGTCATTATAATGGACTGAAAATAAAATCTGTCTTGAGAAAGGAAAAATAAAGAAATAGAAGGTGACATTTTAGAAACACAAATAGAAAATATGGTCACAGAGGACTATATTAAGACAAAGCTGAAGAATAAGAATGTAGTTCTTTTGCTTTAAAGGAATTGAAATATAAATTGGTTAACCCAGGAAGCATAATTAGTTAGACTAATTATAATTGTCAGACAGAAAAAAAGAACACAATAAAATATTAAACGAAAACTAAAAGATATGAAATTAGATTCTTACTGGAGTTTTTGAAAATTTTCATAAAATAAAAAATCATCTAATTCAAGAAAAGTGAAATTCCTATGCTGTTCTATGCCCAATTTTTTGGTAAGTCAGCCAAGAAATATAATTTAAATCAAATTAGCTCTAAATAGTTCCAATTCACAGGAATGATAGATTATTTTATGTTTTCTCTGCTTTAATTAGGATGAAATATAGACAAACTAATGCACCAAAGAAAAGATTCATGTTCAGTTCCCATAAAATAAGTTAAAATATGTGAAAATGCAGACCCTCTGCTAGTTTTCATAATGTGTGTTTCTGCCTAAGGCCTGGTCATCTCCTTCAATTCTTACTCCCTTAATACCCCATATCCTGAACCAGGTATATTTTCTCTAAGTATCGTGGCGGGGTAGTGGGGGTAGCAGGGGACTAGGGCATGGAGGGGACTAGGGCATGGAAGGGTCCTGGCTGTGTGAGTGACAAGGATTAGTAAGGACAATAAGAGGTAACAAGAGTGAAACCGTTGTAGAGGTTAGGGCTGGAGTGAAGAGTAGAGGAAACAGAGCTTATCAAGGGCCAGGCATGTGGGAAGTGGTAGCGTGGGTATCAAGAATCCATCCAAAAGAGTCAAGAGAATAAGAAGCAAAGAGTCGGGGCCTCCCCGGTGGCACAGTGGGTTGAGCACAGCACTGTGAAGCTGTCCACAGCCTTTGCAGCGTGGGTTTGATTCCCAGCCGGCCAGGGAGATTCCCACATGGTGCAGCAGACCTCTCCTGTCTCGCCCACTGCTCCCCTCAGCAGTGTTTTTGGTTCATCTGCCTGTTTTGCTCCCCACTCTATCTCTGGTGAATCCTCTCACCCTCCTGCACCTCTGGCCTGTACCACAGCTATTGTATAAATAAAAAATAAATATTAAAAAAAAATCAAAGAGTCAAGGAAGAATCTTTTGTCCATAACAAAGTTCCATTAAAAAGACCAAGAGTCTTTGTACAATTTTTGTCATCTCTTATGTCTGGATAGAGTGAAACCTTAATAACATAGTATCACTTTAATGTGGAATCCTTTGGACAAGTATTCTGTTAACTTTCTTCAGGTACTGACTATCCTGAAGCGCAGCAGTTATTTGCCTGTTTCTCTGTGGTAAGGTGCATATGCTATGCATTTTAGAAATAAGCAGAGAGGAAGATACTATAATTTTGGAAATGGTCTGATAGCACAGAGCATCATAGAATAGTTTTACCATTGAAGGCAATTAATTCCTTGTTAGTGTTTATGGTGTTATCTGCCTTAAAAATTGATTAAAATATTTTTGATGTTAAGACTTGCAATAACTAGAGCTAATGTAATATTTTATAATGCACAGAACTACAAGATGCAAAGAATCATATTCTTTCAGGAACAGACAATAAGAAACAGACATCCAAGAAAAAAAAATTTCATAGAAACATGGATGAAATCTGACAATTTTATGATTAAATGAATAATGAATAAAATAATTTAATAGAAAATAGGTAGGAGAGTTCAGGGTTTCATTACAGTGCCAAATCTAACAAAATATTTCTATGTTTAATAATTTCTAATTGAAAAACAAGGCAGATTTTTTAGGGGTGTTTTTCATTTTTTACTATATAATTGAACTAAGTAAATCTTTCTAAATTCAGAACATAGAAGAATAATACCACTCCACTCAGTAAATTCTGTCCTTCTAGGTCCTAAGCAGAAATATAAACTCAGTGAACAGAAAGTAATTAATAAATGCTAATTTAGTGCCCAACTTCTAGACAGAATTGTTTCTTTGTTCTTAATTTCATTTGAGTTTCAAAGATTTCAAATTTAGTCACAAAAGCTCACAAATATCTACACATGTATACTCCCCTTTCACAGTACTGGCACACCCCAAGTACTCTCAAAAAATACTGCATATATGCACCTATGTAACAAATTGTCTTACAAAAGCCTATACTGTTTATTCTGAAATTCATCATGATCACAAATAGAAAGATAATAGTGGATTTCTAACACTAAATTACTGAGCTGCTCTTGCCCAAGTTCTGCACTTGCTTATCAACTGATGACTCATGCAGTCAGTCCTATTTAATTACTGTCTTTGCAGAAGAATGCTAGGGATTCATGAATTTAAAAGTTGTGAAAATGTGCAGATTCTTTTAATTATAGTTACCAATGCTCTGGAAAAAGTGCACATGACATAAAATACATTTAGGAATACCACCACCTTTCTTTTACATCATTTTGAAGCAAAACAGGGAACATCCTTTTGGTGAGAAAAAAGTACACTGCTAATTTCTGGCAAGTGCTTTTAGGCAATAAGGATGTCCATTGCCCAGATATTATCTAATTCTTTCAAATGATTTGAAGAAAGATTTTATACTTTTAATATGTAGGTAACTTTTCCCTTTAAAATCTCTAATGTCTTCAGTTCAAATATTAAACCAAACATCAATTCTCAGTATTAGGAATGACTATATCAATATAGCAATTATTTAGCACAATGTTTCTTCAGTTTATGAATGTCTCCTTGATTATACACATTTTAAAGATTTCAAGTTTGCCTTATGAAAAATAATGAAATACCACAGAGTTTTATAAGAAACTTGTAAAGGAAAATGAAAGTCATAATTGAATACAAACTACCAATTACCTGGTTTAGGAGATCTTCTACTTTCTTCTGCCATGAATCCCTGGCTGCATTTTTCTCTCTCTCTTTTAACTGCAAAAGTTGAGACATTGCTGACTTCTTATCCTCTTCATGTTGAAGCCTCAACTCTTCATGAAGCTTAGAACACTCTTGTCTAAAATAAAATGCATTTATAAAGATAGAGTATCTCTCTACCATCTTACACCAGTGAGAATGGCACATATTAAAAAAAACTAGCAACAACAAATGCTGGCGAGGGTGTGGAGAAAAAGGAACTCTTCTGCACTGTTGGTGGGAGTGCAAACTGGTCCAACCACTGTGGAAAGCTGTGTGGAGATTTCTGGACCTACTAAACATAGAGCTTCCATAGGATCCAGCAATTCCACTCCTAGGTATTTACCCAAAGGACACAGAAACATCAATTCCAAAGAACACCTGCACCCCTATGTTTATAGCAGCACTGTTTACAATAGCTAAGCTTTGGAAACAACCCAAATGCCCAAAAATAGATGACTGGATCAAGAAGATGTGGTACATATACACCATGGAATATTACTCAGCATTCAAAAAAGATAAACACATGCAATTTGCAGCAACATGGATGGCGCTGGAAGGAATCATGCTCAGCGAAATAAGCCAAAAAGAAAAAGAAAAATACCGGATGGTCTCACTCATAGCAGGAATCTAGAAAACTTAAATAAGGGACCAGGAAAATGAATAACTATAAGAAAGTGAAAATCAAAATCAACAAAAAACTATGAACCAGAGACACTTTTAGGGAGGCGGGGGCGGGAGGGGAAGGATTGGGGTCAGAATGGGGGGGCTGCAATTGTATGGGGAATATAACAAATAAAATTTATTATAAAAAAAAAGATAAAAAAAATAAAGACAACTGACTATTTAGTGTGTAAAAAAAAAAAAGATAGAGTATCTCTCAATGAATGTCGTACTGAAATAGTGCATGTAGCTTCAGGCTTTCTGTATTTAATCAATCCTCCTTTATAAGCCAACTCAGAATAATGGTTGATTATTTTATAGTTCAGCACTATAAAGTATGCTAGTAACTCACCCAAGGTCATTGACTTATCACTGCAAAATAGGTATTAGAAAAAATAAGTCTTCCAACTTCAGGATAGTACTCCATTTTATATTCAAGGAAATGAAATCAGAAAAAAGTAACCTGTATTTAAACATTAAAATTCCTGCTTTTCTACTACATCTAATGATGGGAATATTTATTTAAAATTCTATTGCTATATCTTTAACAATAACATAATATATGCCACAGAATGGAACAACTGTGTAGGTTGTTGGTACATTTGTGTGGGTTATATTACAAAGTGAAAAATGTACCTAAGATTTTCTGTCCATTTTCTTTCTAAGTCATGGGCCATTTTGTCCACTCTGAGTTTCTCCTCCTCCTTCATGGCAGCAAGTGTTTCTTCATGCTGCTGCCTTTCTTGTTCCAGCTCACCCTGCAGAAAAAGTGCTTTTCACTGAAGTCTATAGTCTTCAAAAGCAAAGTCACTGCTAGTTATTTCAAATAAGCAGAGTGTTTATAACACAATATTACAGAACAATAATTGGCAGTGCCACTATGATGATTATTCAAGACTTTCTGACAATACATCACATGGTACACATTTTACGTTTTAAATATCCTTGTGCAAACTATATTTTATTAAGGCTTATAACTTCACAAATTATTTTAAATTTTTTAAAGTCAGTATAATTATAACTTAACTTTCCATATTATGGGAATCTAACAATTCTTCAATTATTTTCACTTGTACACTCATTATACATAGAGATATTATTCATATTTATTCCTATTCATGTTTAAAAGTATGCTTTTTATTCAAAGATTAAGCATTGTAGCTTTACCCCACTGACATGATTAAAATAATTATGAGAAAGTTAGGCTACTATCTGTATTAACTAACTTTAAACTATTGGTCCATTTTGTAATGGTACTATGATATATATATATATATATATATATATATATATATATGAAATCCCTGTAGATTGGCATAAATCAAATGACTCCTTAGAGCCTGAGGCTGGAGATGACTTGTTTGGATAGCAATATCAACCACTGGTCTCTAGCAGCAATGAAGCTGCTCTTAGGGTACAAGAGAAGAATGGATGGATCACTCCTTTGCTAAAGCATGTGTTGTAGGAGTTATTAAAGGGTATATCCAGATTAACAGGAAGGAAGCAAATCAATGTTGAAATTGCCATTCTACATTGTTGGCCTGGCTATTAAGCAGTAAGTACTGAAAAGTGAATTCAGCAGTAAGTACTGAAAAGTGAATTCAGCAGTAAGTTCTGAAAAGTGAATTCTGTCATTTTAGTCAAGTGTCCCTTTCAAAAGTACTCAGCTGTGAGGAACTCTTTTTCTTTCCCCCACTATAAGCAGCATCAAATGGAATACAATTACTTAAAAAAGTATTTCTTATACTGAACATGAAACACTTTATTTCACATTATTGGGAGGGAAAAGAGTTAAAGAAAACACTTGATTTTATGCAGCTTACCAGAGTTGTGTAAACCATGGAATATCAATATTTTCTTAATTAAAATTGTCCGGCAGAACAGGGTTTTGAAACTGAATCCATAAGACTGATTCTCACTGCCAGTATACCCAGTACAAGCTTAAAAAGGCAACCAATACAAAATGCCCTGAAGGCGGAATTGGGTGTGCACCATAAGCCAGGGACTTGTAGCCACCATGACACCTGATCAACAGTCTGTATTCTACCAACATGTTAGAAATATTTCAACTATTTTAAAAATCACCTTTTTATTATTCTTGACACTAGGTTAAAAAATCTTAACACAGTTTCACTCATATATT
This sequence comes from Talpa europaea, assembly GCF_964194135.1. Classification (NCBI taxonomy): domain Eukaryota; kingdom Metazoa; phylum Chordata; class Mammalia; order Eulipotyphla; family Talpidae; genus Talpa; species Talpa europaea. The sequence goes on along the minus strand of NC_140068.1, from coordinate 35,180,355 downwards.
TTAACTTTATGCCAAAAATTCTACGTTGAAGTTATAGTCAATATGTTTGGTATCATAGAAATTAAATATGTCAAGTTGTATATTATAATAGCTCTAAATTCTAACATATTCCTAGTTAAATATTTTATTTATTTATGCATACAAGAACTGGGGTACAGGCCAGATGTGCAGGGGGAGTGAAAGGATTCACCAGAGACAGAGTGGGAAGCAGAGCAGGTAGATTGAAATACACCACTGAGGGAGCAGCAGGGAGACAGGAGAGGTCTGCTGTGCCATGTGGGTCACCTCCCTGGCTGGGGATTGAACTGGTGTTGCAGTGGCTGTGGATTGCTTTATAGTGCAGAGTCTTAACCCCCTGCACCAGCAGGGAGGCCTATTCCTAGTTAAATATTAACACTATCATGTTACATAGCTATTAGAGACAGATAAACAGAAAGTTTCAAGAATGAAATAATCTTTTTATTTTGCCACAGAATTTTAAATAGAATGTAGTTAGTATTCAAAGTACAGACTATAATTATTTTTATATGAAATGCAGAGAATTAAACATACACTATTCTAAAGGTACCTCCATTAAAGTGCCCTTATTTACATGTTTTTGAAATGTTACCAATTATAAATTTTTTAAAAAATTTGAAGTAATAATAAACAGTAATGTTTACCCAGTACTTACTATTTTGCTAAGCACTGTGCTATAAATGGTATCTCTTATTTGTTACAACAGTGGTATAAATTATGCTGTTATTCCCTACCCCACTTGCAACATACGTATGAGAAAATCAAGGCATAGAATAAAGTGCCACAGTGATAGGTCCAGAATTCATAGCCAATCAATTCAGAGTCCACATTCTAAATATCACTATTCTTAAAGAAAATGTAAGATTCCTTGGTAACTATTTTTATAGTTGTATAGATTCTCTTTTCTACTTTCTAAGGCAATCTATAAAAATCTATTTACTGTTTGATGAGACTGGAAAGAAGGAATCTCCCTGAAACAGGTAGGTTATAAACAACCACTTAGTCAGAGTTTGAACTCTGACCAGTAAAATAATTGTGCATAGTAATTGTTATGGGCTGAAAGATATGTGGATGTACTAACACCAGCCCTCCTTCACCCACAGTATGTCAGAATGCGACCTTATTTGGAATTTGGGTCAGTGCAGATGTAATTAGTTAAGATGAGGCCATACTGGAGAAGTTATACTTAATATGGCTAGTATTCCTGTTAAAGATGTGAGGAAACAGGAAGAAATACATATAAAAACAGGAAAATACTGGAGTTATGCAGCCAATGGCCAAGGAATTCCAGGGTTCCCCAGAAACTGCAAAAAGCAAGGAGGGATCCTCCCTTAGAAATTTTCAAGGGAGAATAGTCCCAATAACACCTTGATTTTAAGCTTCCAGTCTGCAGAACTATAAAATAATAAATTTCTGTTATTTTAAGCCATCTAGTGTAGTTCTTTGTTACAGCAGACCTAGGAAACGAATACACTAATTACAAACAATGCAATGTTTACAGTATAAACTTTGTAAGTAAAGGAATTAAATTGTATTTTTACCTTGTTGATGTTTAGATTATAGCAGATTATTACATTACCTCAACATTTAATAAAGCATCCTTAGTATCCTTCAGCCTGCCTTTAGTCAAGTCCAGCTCATTTTGAAGTCTTTCTTGAGAGTCCTGAAGACTAGCAATGAGTCCCTCTGCAGAGCCAAGACCTTGTTCACTTTTCCTTACCAGGTCTTGGAGACGACCAATCTGCAAACAAATGGAATATTTTTTTTACAAAGATTTATTTATTTATGCATACAAGAGCTGGGGTACAGGCCAGAGATGCAGGGGGTGAGAGGATTCAGCAGAGACAGAGCGGGGAATGGAACAGAATAGACTGACTGAAACACACTGATGAGGGGAGCGAGACAGGAGAGGTCTGCTTAGCATGTGGGTTGCAGGCCAGGGCTGTGAATTGCTTCACAGTGGGGTGCTTAACCCCTTAACAGAATATTTTAATATACCTCCTAGTAATGGATTAGCAAAAGAATAAAATTAGTTATCTTAAAATTCTTTTTTTTCTTATAGTTTTACTAAATAGATCTTTCTTGATAATGTAAAGGAAACACAAATAATCATGACAAACTTAACTGTTTTTTTGAAAAGACCAAAAAGATCCTTTTTTATGACAACCACAAGGCCTCCAAGGCACAGCCCAACTCTAGTGATTTCCTTTTTTGATCTTCACAGTCATTGACACAGAGTGCCACTGTGGTTAAGAATTGAGTTATTACCCCCTAGATTGGAATTTTGTTATTACCCACTTACTATGTGACTTGGGCAAGTCATAGGACTTTTTTGTGACTTAGTAACTAGCATTTACTGTATAGGGTTATTGTGAGAAATAAAGGAATGAACAGTATATAAAGGAAAGACTATAAAACAATGCCTGGGGTTTAAGAACTAAATAAATATCAAGTATAGCTGCTATCATTCTCCACCTCTATTGGCATCCCTCTAATTCCTAGAACTACTCATGCCTCGGACCATTGCATAAACTTTTTTAGTTAATTCTTCTGGCAAATCACTTATCACCATTGAGCAATATGGCTCAGACTTATAATTATTTGTTTCCTTATCTATTTCTCCATGATAGAAGGAATCATATCACACTTATTCACCACCATAACCACAATGCCTAACACAGTGCTTTGGTACTTAACAGTTGTTCATTATTTATTGAACAAGTCAATAGGAGAAAATCTTTGCTATTACTAGCACTACCTCTAATCTGTAGGCATTTAACTCCTGAAAGGAACATCCATGCCTTCACTTTTTTGACCTTTTGTGTATCAGGCAAGGTCATATTACACTTCTAAGCAGAAAAAGGCAGTCGCCTTCTCCTCTAGAAGCAGTTCAGAACATGAACAGAAGCACAAGATCTGCTTCTGTGTGAACTGGAAAAAGAATCCTCTTCCTCTAGGCAGAGTTCTCTGGAAATCTAGGTTTCTAAATGTCTTCTACTGTAAACAGTGCTGACATTTTGTCAATGATCCTTAATTATTTGCTTAGGTAAAATATACAGAAATGTACAAGTACATGCCCATCATTAAGACTTTCATACCTATTGCTAAATTTCTTTCTGGGAAAAATATGTGATTTTTATATTACCACCAGTAACTTTTGAGTGCTTTTTTTTTCTTTCTTAACACTCCAAAGTCTCAATTTTTTATTACTACTAATTTATGGTAATGGAAATGGCATTTCATTGATTTCATTTCCAGTTTTTAAATTACAGTGATGTGCAAATTGTTTTTCACATTAAGTCATTAAAAAATTAGGGTATCTGCATATTTCTTACGTTTTATAAATGTCCTTGAGGTATAAAAAGACATGGATTTTTGTTACTCATACAATTTTAAAATCACTTACTCCATGTTTCCTAGTTTTTCCTCCCTCATAATTTTACTTATGGTGTATTTTGATATATAGAAGTTTTGACTGTACATATATTAGGGTTTTTAATTCATTTTGTCATCCATTTTCAAAAGACCTTCTTGCTCCTACAGCTTGTCATCTGTATTTTCATATTTTATTTAAATTCATATTATGATTTGATATTACATTTCAATCCTTAGCCCATTTGGAACTTTTTTTGATATAAGGTTAAAGAAGAAACTTAACTTGATTTATCTCTCCTCTTTCATTTAGATAGCCTTTAAAGAGCAGTGTCATCCACCATTATTCAGATGAAATCTATTAATTGCCTTTTATCCTACTTCTCTACTGAAATTTTCCCCAGAGAACTTTTGATCACGTAATCTTTTCAAGTCTCATACTCTGACTTTGAATCACTGTGTGCACTGTGATACATGTACTCTTGTATTTGTTTTTATGGTTTTCTGATGTCCATTAATCCTTGTTCTCATACTCCTAATTTCTCTTCCTCAATCTCTTTGCCTACCTCAATTAATTCCATATTGGTGCTTTTCTTTATTACCAGCTTTATTCTCATTAGGTACTTTTGGGTGAGCTCTTTGACTAAAATGCCTTCAAGGACTGCCTGATCATTAGCTCCAAGCCTGAACTTTCTACTTCGTTCCAGTGGAGATGTCTTATAAAAATCCCTGAGTTAGCCTATTAAAATAATTCAATGTTTGCCATTACGGAGTATTTTTTTCTCCTTTCTACCTTCAAATAGTGGCATCACTATCTCTTCAACTACCTAAACTAGATACTGGACTCACTTTCTACTACTCATCACATCAAGTCCCATGAATTTTTTTTTTTTAATAATCCTCTCTACTTCCTGTTTTACTTTCCTAGTCAGGATAAAATAATTTCTTGCTTGGGCAAATGCAATAGCATCTTAAGTCATCTATCAATTCTAATCACCAAATTGCTCCCCACACAATTCATCTTCTTATTGCTATTGGAGGTCTTTTTCTGGAGGTCTTTTTCTAAGATCATCTAATAGTGTGGTGGCTTTGTTACTACCACTCCACCATCAGAATATAATCCAATCTATGTTACAGCACAGGAATCCCTCATAATTTTAGCTTCAAATATGCCTTCTACTGTACTTCTTCACAAGTCCCACATATATTCTATGGTCAAGTGCAACAGTTCTCAACCAGGGTTAATTTTGTCCTGAGAGAGTATTTGGCAGTATCTGGAAATATTTTTGGAAACTAGAAATGGAGAAGGGATGGTCCACACTACTATTATCTGGTGTGTAGCGTACAGGGATATTCTAACCATTCTAGAGAATTATCTGGCCCCAAACTGCCAATAGTTCTGAGTGTAGACATTGGCATAGCGACAGTGAACTTTTATGGCTCACCGAGATATTGAAGCCTTACACCAATAAGAAGACATTTAAGTTATTCCTCATACCCATGTTCCTTTTTTCATCATTCTGTATCTGGCAAATTTATATCCACCTTTCAAAGACCATCTCCCATTTTTTAATTCTCCAATTATTTTCTCCAGTGCTTTTATGAACCGGAGAATCACTTTCTCCTCTGAACTCTATATATTGTATTTATCACCAAGTCATAACAGCCACTTTTGACTGTAAGTTCCTTAACATTTTGTTGAAGTATCCCTAGCACCTAAAAGTTATACAATCAATAAATGTTTCCTAAATTATAAAAATATGCAAATATAACTGATGTTGCTGGGATCTAGTTCTAATTTTTCAGGAGACCAAGCTAGTAATAAGTAATGAGAGCTATAAAATTACTCCTATTCAGGAATTTCAGTTATAGCAAGAGCAACAAAAAAAAGGAAATTTCTTTTAATGAATGAAAGTATTTACAGACCTGATAACTATCCTCTTGATAGTAATAACTAGATATAATAAACAGGATTGATCAGGCTTCTCTAAAACCCCTGGCTCCCTTACAGTGAGGGAGCAAATGGCTGAAATATGCTTTTGGTTTATTTAGGATACTGAATGGGCCTTAAAAAGAAAATCATGCTAGTCAAGTCAGCATCTTCTATGACAATCCCCACCCCTCAAATAAGAAGAGACAATGCCTCAAAATTCATTCAGCAAATATTTTCATTCACAAATATTGATATTTACTGATCTATCTGTTAGGCAGTGTGTATTCTATAATATCTCATAATAAAAAATCCAAATGATTTTCATTTTAACAAAATAAAGAACTATACAAGTGCTTTAAAAACTTAGGTCCAGCGCCTCCCCTGGTGGCACAGCAGTTGAGCGCTGGGCTGCCAAGCTGCCCACAGCCTCTGCAGCGCCGGTTAGATCCCCGGCTGCTCCCCGGCCACTGGAGGAGAGTCCCACATGGTGCGCAGACCTCTCCTGCTGCCCCCTGCTCCCCTCAGCAGTGTATTTCGTCACTCTGCCTGTTCTGTTCCCCGCTCTGGCTCTGGTGAATTCTCTCACCCTCCCGCGCTTCTGACTGTACCAGTGCTTGTATAAATAAATAAATTAATTAAAAAACAAAACAAAACAGGTCCAGAAGAAAATTTGCAACTTAAATGCCATAAAAATATTTAAAAATACCATAATGGTAAGATTATCTGTTTGGCCTAATACTTTATCATCCAAGATGAATCCAAATAACATTTCATAGGAAAATATGGTTATTTGCCACCTGACATTTTATGATCACTAGCTTCTCTTTATGTCCTATTATGATTCTGGCATTCATTAATTTATGACCCAAATTCATAGTTTAGCTATTTGTTTTTAGGGTGTCATTTGTAAGGGTATTGAGATTCATCACTACATGAAGACAGTACACTTCAAAATTTTTCTAAAACAACTGCTTTCAGTCTTTATTAAGTACTCCCTATTTCTTTCTTTCTGCCTTTCCTTAGATAGATCTTAGCAGCCAATAAATGTAAATGGAATAAATTTTCTATTTAAAGTTTAAGGCAAAAACATACAACTAGAGGGCCTCCCTTGTGGTACAGCAATTGAGCGCTGGGCTGCAAAGCTGCCTGCGGCCTCTGTAGCACCAGTTTGATCCCTGGCTGCCAGCGAGGGTCCCACATGACGTGCAGACCTCTCCTGCTGCGCCTGCTGCTCCCCTCAGCAATGTATTTCATCAGTCTGCCTGTTCTGTTCCCTGCTCTGGCTCTGTGAATTCTCTCACCCTCCCGCGCTTCTGACTGTACCCAGTGCTTGTATAAATAAATAAATAAATAAATAAATCTTTAAAAAAAAAAAGACAAGCACAGATTGAAAGTGTAAAGCTGGAAAACCATCTTATAAGCAAATGGACCAAAAAAGAAGGCAGTAACAGCTATACTTATATCAGGTAAATTGGACTTCAAAATAAAAAAAGTAAAAAGAGACATAGACGGTCACTATGTAAAGATTAAGGGGACAATATATCAGGAAGACATAACACTCATCAACATATACTCCCCAAATGCAGGAGCACCAAAATATATCAGACAATTATTATCAGCCCCAAAAAGGACAATAGAGAAAATACATATGTAGTAGGAGGCTTTAGCACCCCTCTCTCACCAATGGACAGATCAATGAGACAAAATATAAGCAAGGACTCTAGAGCTCCAAATAAGGACCTAGACCTCATGGGCTTAACAGACACCTACAGGACACTTACCCCAAAAAATCTGAGTACACATTTCCCTCAAGTGCACACAGGTCATACTTTAGGATTGATCACATATTGGGTCACAAGACAAATCTCAACAGATACATTAAGATCAAAATCATACCAATTACCTTCTCTGATCACAAAGGCATTAAACTAGAAATAAACCATGAAAAGAAAGAAGGAACCCTCCTACTTCATGGAGATTGAAACCCACAATACTGGAAGACCACTGGATTAATGAAGAGATCAAAGAAGAAATAAAAAAAAAATCTAGAGATGAACAACAATGAGAACACAACTTTTCAGAATATATGGGACACAGCAAAAGCAGTAATAAGAGGAAAGTACATAGCAACAGAGGCTCACATCAAGAAACAAGAAAGAGGGCTTCCCTGGTGGTGCAAGGGGTTAAGATACAACCTATGAAGATGTCTGCAGCCTCTGCAGCATGAATTTGATCCCCAGCCAGCCAGGGAGCTACCCACATGGCGCAGCAGACCTCTCCTGGCTTGCCCACTGCTCCCCTCAGCAGTGTATTTCAGTCGATCTGCCGGTTCTGTTCCCCACTGTCTCTGGTGAATCCTCTCATCCCTCATACCACTGTACCCCAGCTCCTGTATGCATAAAATAAATCTTTAAAAAAAAAAGAAACAAGAACTCAAACAACCGATCTCCCATCTCAAATAACTAGAAAAAGAACAACACAAAAAGCAGTATAAGAAAGGAAATAATAAAAAATACCTCAATGTAAGACCTGAAATCATAAAATATATAGAAGAAAACATAGGCAAAACACTATACGACATACATCTCAGTAACATCTTTAAAGACACATCCCCCAGGGCCTCCCCGGTGGTGCAGCGGTTGAGCGCTGGGTTGCGAAGCTGCCCGCGGCCTCCACGACGCCGGTTCGATTCCCGGCTGTTCCCCGGCCACCGGAGGAGGGTCCCACATGGCGCGCAGACCTCTCCTGCCGCACGCTGCTCCCCTCAGCAGTGTACTTCGGTCCTTCTGCCTGCTCTGCTCCCTGCTCTGGCTCTGGTGAATTCTCTCCCACTCCCGCGCTTCTGACTGTACTCAGTGCATGTATAAACAAAACAAACAAATAAATAAATAAAAACATGCCTCTATTTAAAAAAAAAAAAAAAAGACACATTCCCCCAAAGCAGAAAGTGAAAGAAAAGATAAACAACTGGGATTACATCAAACTAAAAAGCTTCTGTACAGCAAAAGAGAAACTAACCAAAACAAAGAGACACCCTACTGATTGGGAGAAAAATTTTGCACACAATACAACTGATAAGGGACTGATCACAAAAATCTACAAAGAGCTCACACAATTCAACAAAAACAAAAGCAACTAATCCAGTCAAAAAAGGGACAGAAGAGCTAAAAAGACACTTCTCCAAAGAGGAAATGCAAATGGCCAACAGGCATATGAAAAAATGTTCAACATTACTTATAATCAGGGAAATGCGAATCAAAACTACAATGAGATACCACCTTATACCAGTGAAAATGGCACACATTAAAAAAGCAGGCAACAGCAAATGTTGGCAAGGACACGGAGAAAAAGGAACTCTCTTACACTGCTGGTGAGAATGCAAACTGGTCTGACCACTATGGAAACTTGTATAGAGGTTCCTCAAACTACTAAAAATGGAGCTACCATATGACTCAGCAATTCCACTCCTAGGACTCTACCCAGAGACACCAAAACATTAATTCAAAAAGATAACTGCACCCCTATGTTTACTGCAGCACTATTTACAATAGGTAAGATAGGAAACAACCCAAATGCCTAAAAATAGATGACTGGATCAAGAAAATTTGGTATATATACACAATGGAGTATTATTCAGCAATTCAAAAAGATAAACTCATGCCATTCACAGCAACATGGACAGAGCTAGAAGGGATCATGCTCAGTGAAATAAGACAGAAGTAAAAAGAAAAATATTAAATGGTTTCACTTATAGGAGGAATACAGGGGAACCAAATATGGGATCGGGGAAAAAAAAACCATTAAAAAAACAACAAAACTAGCAGGCAACCATAAATAAGAGACATTCTACAAGGAAGGGGAGGAAAAGGGATCAAAACAGGGGAGAGAAGAGCACAAGGGACTATGGTGATGGTTCACGGGTGAATTGGTGGTGGGAATTTTACAGGGAATACACAATGATGGAAAAGATACAAATTTAAAAAAGGATTTCAATCTCATGCAACTCTTCCAGAGAACAAAAGTGAGTAAATCCTATTTCACTTTATGATAATAGTATAACCGTGATTCTAAAACCAGAAAAGATAGTAAAAAAATGAAAAGTACAAAGCAATCTTACTGAACCTACTGGGCTCAAAAATCCTAAATGATTACTAACAAACTGGATCTTTTATTATATTAAGAAGATACATATGTGCGTGTATGTATATATACCATGTGTACATGATATGACCTATCATGACTAACTTGGGCTTATTCTGGAAATCCAGAGTTAATTTAATATTAGAAGATTACCTGAAGGTATTACCACATTAACAAATTAAAGGTGATAAAGTATGACCTCAAAAGGTACAGAAAAATCAACATCAATTTGTGATTTTTTTAAATTAAAAAACTAGAATTACAAGAGAACTTCCCAAACATGGTAAAGAGAATTTACAAAATAAAACTTTCAAAAACATAATTATATGTGAAATGTTGACATTCTTCACTTTAAGAGCAAGGACAAATTAAGAATGCTTATTATCTCTGGAGAGCTTGGCCTAGTCAGCAAAGTAGGACAAGAAAAAGATGCCCCAGGCTGAAGGAAAGGCAGGTGTATTGGGAGGAAGAGCCAAGCAGATTCCTGGGGAGCCATTCTAATGAGACCCCAAAATATCATCAGTGTGCTAAAACACATCTAAAAATGTATCCAGAAGGAAAAACAATTTATTAGAATTCTTCTTGGTGAGATTATAATATGCAGATTGAAAAAAACACTTACACCATTTGGAGCTGAGCATAGTATCCTGGAGACCTGCACAAAGAACACTTCTCAGGAGAGTGAGACACTGTAAATACAAAAATCCTGCTCTGCCAAGAAAGGCATGCAGACTTGGAGCCTACAGTTGATTATCTCGGACAATAGAAAAGAGGCTGAGCTAAAAATACCAATAACAATCTTAATTCTCTATCAGTCCCAAATGCAGTGCTCAGTACCTTCTCTGGATAAATGTTTAAAGATAATGAAAGGACACTGAGTGCAAATTTTAGCATGTTTTGCGTGTGGTTTCTGTGAGCAAAAGTACAGTGATGAGAAAGCAGGATTTAAAAACTCTTGGGAAAAATGAAACTAATGAGGTAGAAACAGCAGACAAGAAGTGTCAAGCCAAGTACGGGTTTTAGGAAGACCACTCTACAAGCCACACAAGGCAGGAACAGAAGGAAAACAGGGTAGTAGGCAAGCTATTCTAAGGCAAAAGAGAGAAAGAGATAAGACAAACAATAACATAGTTTGTAAACATGTCAACATAGGTGACAGGTCTAAAGAACTCTTACCTCTTGATTGGCTGTATTCAGCTTATCTTCCAGTTCCCCCTTCAGGCTTTCTAGCTCTTGATGAAGCTCATTTTTTTCCTCTTCTAGGTTTATTTTCTCTTTTTTATAGTGTTCCTCCAATTCCTTAGGAAAAGAAATTTTTAAAAATTAACAAAACTTCAAATACTGTTTACTTCAAAGGTTCTAAGAAAAGACTATTTTGTATTTTGATGCTTTGCTTTGCAAGTTAGATTTACCCTTAATTAGTAATATCAGGATTAACTACTTAATCCTGGTGGCTTAGTTGCTATGATTCTGAAGCACTTATGATTTAGTAAAATAATTTTTTCAATGAGAATATTTGCTTATAGTCAAAAACCAGAAATATGTCATTTTATCATATGTCATTTATTTACTTGGTGAGTAAATACAAAATTTTAACTATCTTCTTGAATTCAGAATTTTTATACATAAACAAATATATTTATATTTTAAAAACCAAAGTCCAATAACATTTTTGGAACTCAATAGTGTAGCACTAGAATGCAGTCAAGAATTAACAAGCACAAAATGAGACTTTTGAAGAGCAATGTCAATCATATTCACACTGAAGAACTTTTATCTGCCAGGCATGCTACTTAACAGTTGGGTTAAGTATTAAGACCTAGTGACTTCCTTTAATAGGCTCATGGTATCAAGTAACTAATGAATATGTAACTGAAATTGCCATGCATAAGGAGCATAGGAGCATATGGATGGGGAAATGATTAAGTTCTAGTTTGGTGGGGAAACCTTCACAGAGATAACAATTGCTATGTAGTTTGAAAGATTGTATGAGTAAGGAAAGGTGGTGAAGTAAGAGGAAATACAACATTTTAGGTAGAGGAGAAGACATGAGCAAAAAACCTTAGAGGTACAAAATAGCATGTTATGCTACAAGTAGCTCAATATTTCTAAAGGGTAACATGAGAAGAATAAAGAATAGGGTTCTCTTTGGGGAGTCTCCAAGGCAAATTCCAGGTCTGATCAGTTGCTGGGATGACTCACAGGACTCCGAATATAGTTGTACTCCCAGAAGTGATTTATTAGAGAAAGGATACCAGGGCATAATCAGCAAAAGGAAAAGGTGCTTGGGCATTCTGCAGGAAAACAAGTGCAAGCTTCCAAGAGTCCTCTCATAGGATTCTCAACAAGTATGACAACACACACAAAACACTGTCCATCAGGAAAGCTCCCAAGAAACTCAGTGTCCATGTTTTTTATTGCGGGTCAGCCAGGTAGGCACCTGCTGACTAGTGTGTATCAAAATTCTAGACTCTGAGAAAGAAAGCAGATGTTTAGCACTGACCACACTGTTCAACTAAACAGTATAGACGCAGAGAGCCATTTTTATTAGGGAAGGGTGGGAACCTTCATGAAATTCACATTTCCACTACTAGCCGAGGACTAACTTGGCAACATAGTTTTAGACCTGCTATGTTAACTCTTTATTGCATGGGTTCTCTATATATTCATTTTCAAATGGGGTGGATGAACAAGCGTCATTAAGGAAAATGTAATCCTTCTTGATAATGAAGTAAAAAGAAATGGAGAAGTCACCTTTAGCTAAATAATCTTTAAAAGATAATTTTTCATTGCAAGAAGATAATTCTGGAAGGAGGCTGGTTTTAACTTTGGCTCAGACATGAGTTAGCTAGGCAAGAAATAAGCGAAGCAAGTAATAAATAAGCTATTTTGAGAAAAGAGAAGCTTACATACAAAGTATCATAAGGGGTTTTGTCTATGTTCACACATAGGAGACACGTGTCATCTGTCTATGGCAGAGAGATTGCAAGAAATTTAAGTAGCTTTTTTAAAGATTTTGAAATGGCTCATAAATTGAAATTTAATGAGTGGGGGAATGATTGGGAGTGAAATAATGAGACAAAAACGATACTGATGAAAGATGTCTTGACTCTAGCACTTAGAACATACTGTAGAGGAATAAAGGGTGGCTAAAGGTGAGACACCTGCAACCTAAATATTTCAATAAGAGAGAAGGGTAAAATGAAAAGGGGATGCAGAAATAAAAAGTAGTAAGAAAAGACAACTATCGAAGATATTACTGAAACATCAGTTACCGCTAATACTTTGCTATAAAACCTTGAACATTTGATACATGCACATGCACCACCTACATAAACTTGCACAAACTGGTCCTGAGATAGTGAGGTGGCTTAGAAAGAACAACCATCACAATCTTGAGAAACACCATGTCATGAAGGTTTGTTTCTTGCTACATAAACATATAATGGTATGCTTAAATAGAAGTAATAGTCTAACAGGAAGTTTTATTTGAATTTTCAATTACGTTAGATTGGGTGTTGAGTACATGTTCCCCAACTAGTTGTGTAATGAAAGGAAAGGACATAAAGGTAGAAGATCTCAATTCACATCACTTCTTTTTACTAAGTCTGCACCTCTGAGAAAATCAGGTTAAACTTATATCACCAGCTATGTATTAAAAATGACATTCCAAAAAAAAATAAAAATGACATTCATCTCCAAGTCAGAAGAAATAAGGATTTTATATAAAAAAGTATTTAGTAAACTATAAAGCACAATTATATGAAACAACCATCATTAATGCATGCCCACATGATGTGATGTTTAAGTACTTTAGGGTTTGTTTACTCTCTCTGTGACTTCATCTCCTCTTTAGTAAAATGGGTTCAGAAAACAAACCTATACTAGTGATGTAAGAATTAAAAGTAAAAATAAACTAAAACATCACTGCAGTGTCTGGCATTGATTAAGAAATACTAATAATTCACAATTCTTTATCAATATATGGTAGGACTTGCCTGGGGTCTTAGTACTTCATCTCACTTAATCTTCACAGGAACATCACAAGGTAAATCTTACCTTCATCTATCAGATGAAGAGCCTGAGGCACAGATTTTACAATCAAGGTTAGGCAGCTAGTAAACAAAGAGCTCAGCACAAGGACAAGGTCCAGATCTGTCAGACACTATTATGCATGACAGGTTATCATGAATTACTATTAGCAAATTGATTACTTAAGGAAAACAAAACAAGTCACTTTCTCAGGGAAGGAAACTGTTTAGAGGACAGAAAGTGCTTCGACAAGTTGAGGCTTCCTGAGGAGCCCACCTATGTTGTCTCATGAAAAGACAGCTCGCGATCAAGGGAGTGTTTCCACTAGGCTTATACAAAGTGAAAATGTCTCATATACCATTGTAACAAACGACATTCCATACCAAGAGATATATGTATGGGACTGTGAATGATGATTTACGAAGTGATTATAAGATAGCAGCCATTAAAATGAAGCAATTCAATACCCTATACTATAGGACACACTGGATCATTACAGATACTCTACCAAACTCACTGCAAGGCTAAGCTGAATTTTTACTCACCATTTGCAATTTTTTCTTATCCTTTAATGCATTACTATGGACAGCTTCAATTGCCATATGGTGCTTCCAGGCTAATTCTTCCAGAGTCTTAGAATGGGCTTCATTTAATTGAGCCACCTCCCCTTCCAATCTGTTTTGCAGATTTTTAAGCTCCATTTCATAATATTCTTGCTGAGTTTTCTTTGCTTCATTTACTTTCTAGAATAAAAACAAAGTTCAATAATTGGCACCTGCTTTTTTCATTCCTGTTAACAGTATTTTGAATATGCAGTAAACATGTAAAATTGAATGAACTTAGTGCTACGGATTTAGACTATGGAACATGAGAATACATCATCGGTGTTCCTAGAAAATGACATAGTGGCACAGGCAAAATGAATAATTTTAAAGCAAGTGATAAATTAAGACTATTATTAGGTTAGAACCAAATTGGCACATCTGCAAGCTGAAGAAAGACTTCATGTATGTCAAAGTTGTACACAAAATGGCCTGTCATTTACCTACTCAGTATTGTTCAATACAAACTTATTGAGTGCCAATTATATGCCTTTGAAACATTCAGAGTATAATGATAAAAAAAAAAAGCCAAAGACAGTGGCTACAACTGATTAGTCCTATGAAAGGAATTCATACCACATGCTGTAACAGTATATAGTAAAGGCGTCTAACCTGGATGAATTAGGAAGCTGTGTGTGTGTGTGTGTGTGTGTGTGTCTGTGTTTGTATGTAAAAGAGGGAGAGATCAGGGATGGATTTCCAAGGGAAAAAAAAAATCTGAGCCAGAGCTGAACAAAATACATTCTCTCATAATTCTCTGAATAAGTCCATTAGGAAACTAGAGATGAGAAAATTTCAAGCCTGGATCTGACAGCAAAAGCCTGCATTTGTAACCATTTCCATTTATTCTGAAAGATGAAACATAGTTAACCAGGTGGCAAAGTTTAGGGAGATAGGAAATCCACGCAGCTAAGCAGTACGGACTAGAATATAGACTATCAGGCTAGGAGTGGCAAGGGATGAGTCTGAGAGTAGGCAGCAGTCAAATGATGGGAAGTGTCATTTATTCTGAGGACTTTGAATTTTATTCTGACAGGAATGAGAAATCACTGATTTAAGAAATTGATTTTTAAAAAATTTATCTTGGCAGGAAGCTAGCAAGCTGGCTGAATGCAGGAAGAATGGTTAGAAGGGTATAACTGAAATCCAGGCTAGAAATGCCAGGGACCTCAACCTAGATCTGTGAATGAATGTGCAGAAGAGAGGATGGAATAAAAATAAATTAAGGGAGGTGAACCAGTAGGACATGGTGACAGAAAATGTGTTAGGGAAATGGTAATCAAGAAAGACTCCTAGATTTACCTAGATTTACTAAACCAATTTGACTGAAGGGATATTGTAGAAGAAAGAAACTAAAGAAATACAGTACTTTTGTGAGGAGCAAGTTCTAGACATGTCGATTTGACACATGTGAAAAACAGAGATATCTAGTGGAAGTTAGATATGTAGGACTCAAGTTAGGGGAAAAGATGTGTCCTAAACTGTCAGATTTTGGAGCTATCACTGAACAAGTGACAAGTGATGTCAGTGACATGGAATGAGATGAAATGCTGGGGGGACATCAATGGTGAGAGAGCAGTGGAAGGGGAACAAGACCATGAACAAGACTGCAAGGCCAGGGAGATAGAAGGAAAACATGAGAGAATGTGAAATACCAAAAGAAAACGGTAAAAGTCAGAGAGGAGTAAGTACCACGGTAAGACAAGATCCACCAAGTCCAGCAACCAAGATGTCACTGGAGGCTGAGGCAAACGCAGATTCTGTGGAGTGGTGGTAAGAGAAACTGGACTGCACCCGGGTAAGGAGTGAATGGGAGGTGAGCAAGGGGCAAGGAGAACAGACATTTTTCAACATGGTTGGTTGTTGAGGGAAGGAGAAAGAGTGTCCAAAATTCCCACTTGGTATTGGAGATATCTGAAAAATTGGAATAAATATGCAGTAGTTATTCTACAAATAATATGTTGTATTTGTTTAATCTAGAAATTCAGAATGCTGGTATATGAATTTGCAGAGCAAGAGGCTTGTCATCCTTTACAGTTTTGCAGAAATTTCCTAGGTATATATACAAATGTTTCATCAATAAAAAAACAAACATTATTAACCATAACTACACATTCCACTAAAATAAGTTTATTCCATTTTTGTCTTAAGATAGGGTGAAATGTTTTAAATTTCACATTATAAATTTTGAACATATTCACAATGTGAGGTAGTCCAGCTTTATACCTTTTTTCAACATAAAAATAACTACTAGAATTAAGAAATACACTGTTACTGTGGAGTGAGAATAAGTACTTTATAATAAATCTGAAATAGATAATAATTGAACTTTCTCCCTTTTCTTTCATGAGGAGGGTAGGGGATGGAGAGAGGTCCTCCATTGCTTTTTACCTTCTCCAGTTCCAGAAGCTGCTGCTTCTGCTCTTCATCCAGACTCTGAGTTTTGCCTTGCAAAAAAGCTCTTTCTTCTTCAAGCTGAGATAATCTCTCATAGGCCCTTGATTTTTCTGATTCTAGATCTTTAATTGTAACCTCCTGGGTCATTTGAGTTGCTTGAAGCATTCCAATATGACCTACTCCCCCAAAAAGAAAATCCCTTCAATTTAAAATTTATTTGTGCTGTGGTATAAAACAGTGTATATTTAATGACACATTTGTACTTAATACCTAAGTAAAATAAATGATCTTTCTTTGGTTTCCTCACTGTGTAAAAGGGAACTATTTACCATGGGAGTATTTATTACCCAAGTAGAATAATTTAACTTAGAAAGAATTCTTTTTCACATCATTGATATTGCTCCCTACACCCACTGTCATTCTTTCTTCTTTTTTAAAAAAAAGATTACAGCTATGCAAGTTGAAGTAGCAGCACCTCTTTAGTCTTGTGGTAAAGAAATTGAGAGGATGGGCTGGCTAATACCATGGAATCAAAATGAATAATTTGTTCTTTTCTAATTGCTTTTTTCAATTCTAGTGTAAAGAGTAAAGAAATCGGAATGCAGGGAGCAAAGATGGCAGGCAGCAGTTCAGCTGAAGTTGAATTTATTTTAGACAAGAGACTTGATAAAGAACTAAGGCAGAGTAAGAGACAGATAAGGACAGTAAGGTTATGAAAAAAAAAAAAATTAGTGACAACAGCAAAAAAGGTGGGGGTGGAGGGAATGGGGAGAGAAACAGAGAGATGAAAAGTGCCTATAAGGCTAATATGTGGAATACAGAGAAGCCAAACTAAGGGTCAGGTAAAGACAAGCTCCAAAACTAACCCTTGGAAGGTGACTATAGAGCTGAAGCATCCAGAGGAGGCAGGATGGAGGGAGGGGTGAGAACAGAGGAGAGGCACCACGATGGACTATGGTGGTGGGCTGTGGGTGATCTGGTAGGAGACTGCAGTGGCCATACCTGAAGGGGTATCCAAATATCATCTCAATTGAAAATAAATCCATGCATACATAAAAGCATGTGAGAAAAAGGCCTTAGGAAGCATGCATTAGGGAAGTGATTCTCAACATGTTTGGCCCACCTGGGAATTCTAGTTGGAAAAGCAGCTCACCCCAGGCAGACCTAGTGAATCTGAACTCTGGGGCTGGGGCCCAGCTTCAGGGGTTGCACAAGTCCTGCAAGTGATTGTCATATATGCTAAAGTTGGAAACAACTATGCTAGGAGACAGGTAATCTGGAATTCACTGATGGGCCAATCAAATCAGATGATCTGCTCAAAGTGTGTGCTTTGCCTGGCATTAAATACCTGAGTCAAAAGTGACTTCAGAACTGACAGAGTTCACCCACCTCTTCTCATAAGGACTATGAAATGAGGAGGTCAGCCACATCAGAAAGAGCAATTTGGCTTTAGTATATGAAATGATACCCTTAGTAACAAGCCAAATGAAATGAGATGATGTATTAAATAGTTACAATATTCAAATACTTTAAAATGTATATTATTAACTACAAAGCCTCCTAGAGTGCTTCACTTTTCTTTTAAGTTAATGATTTATTGGTACTATAGTACCTGCTAATTCTTAATTTTTTCCGAAAAATAAGTTATCATTTGCTTATCTTATGATTACTATGATATCAGGGCCCTTGAATATATTTAGACCATAAATAATGTCACAATATGAGAAGAGAAGACTAATTTTGTCCTGAACTAACATTTAAGTGGTGATTACAGCTGAGGAATACACCAAGAACTATGGTCAGACATACTAGCTTTGACGACAAGATCTGAAGCTTGCTGTTGTAAACGCTCTCTGGCTGCTGCTAGCTCACTCTCCACTTCTTTGTGCTTGCTTAATAAGGCAATCTCTCCCTCTTTGGCATCATCAAGTTGTTTTTGAAGAACCTGAGAAAGATCAAATAGCATTTTTAATATATAAGAGTGATGCTAAGCTAAATAATTCATTTAAAATAGAAGCATCACTCATAGCAGGAATCTAGAAAACTTAAATAAGGGACCAGAAAAATGAATAACTATAAGAAAGCGAAAATCAAAATCAACAAAAAACTATGAACCAGAGACACTTTTTTGGGGGTGAGGGGCGGGAAGGGAGGGATTGGGGTCAGAATGGGGGGGTTGCAATTGTATGGAGAATATAAAAATAAAATTTATTATTTTAAAAAAAATAGAAGCATCAACTTCTAATTTATAAGTCACACTTAACAATACTTAATTGAAAATATGTATTGGTGATACATAACTTCTTATCTTCATAGATCATTTGACCCAACCATCAAAGACTATTCTACCCTTCCTGATCCATTCAAATGTTGTACAGATATTAAAATACAGCCAAGTTGTTTTCCATGCCAGTCTAACAAAACCTGGAAAGACTTTTGGCTTGTTTTCAGACTTGTGCCATATCCCTATTTAATTCAGATTTATAAAGCAATCTTAATTTTTTTGTTCAGTTCTGGGTATCAACTGATGCTCAGACCATTTTCTTTTCTCCCAAAGAAAAGAGACATGATTAAATTCTAGCACCAGTATTTTAACTCTCACATTACTTAAATAAAATCCTCTCTTAAACAATCATCAAAGTTCTAAACTTACCTTTTCTGGCCTTCATATATGAAATTCTAATAGAAAATAACAGCTACAGGATAATAAAAACCTCTGTCATATTTTTTCTCTCAAAAGAAATGTATGGAAAGCAAATGGGGGAAAATGTCTAATTGAAAAGAACAAGAGAAAACTGGAAACCAACATCCATGTGTTCATCATAACATTCTTAATTTACCTGAACACTGTTCTCTGCTGTTACAAGTGCCACCTGAAGCTTTTGGCATTTATCATGAAGACTTCCAGCTTCATCCTGGACCATCTGTAATTCTGTCTTTAATTTTCCTATGGTTTTTCGTAAAATTGCTTCTTGCCCCTGAAATTCTTTTCTAAGATCGGCTTCCTTTTCTTTACTAGCCTGTAGGCTTTCCGCTGTAAAAAGCTGTGATCTTTTCAAAGTATCAAGCTCATGTTCATAAAAGGACTGAGCTTTATTCAACTTGCCTTCATAGTCCTCAATTAGCTTTTTCCGTTCAACTTTTAGCTCTTCAAGTGTTTTGTTCAAGGCATCCACCTCCATTCTGTGGAGCTCCTCCGCCTTCTCCTGCCCCTTGTTGAGAGAGGCGCTGTGATCCTGCTGCGACTTCAACAGCTCTTGGATCTCCCTCCTGTGTGCATTTCGCAAATCGTCCAATGCCAACCGCTTGTCCTTTTCAAACTGTACTTGGAGTTGTCCAAAACTCTGCAATCTTTCCTCGAATTTCTTTCTAATTTCTTCAACCTCTCTAGACATGGTGACTATGCGTTGGACATGCTGGGCTTCTGCACAAAGCTGCATGTCCTCAACTCTGTGCTTATAAGCTTCGAATTCTGTCAATGCCTGCTGCTTCATTTTTATGTGATCTTCTAATGAGGCTTCTAAAACTTGAATCTTTCTCTTAAGGTCTAACTCCTCAGTTACTTGGCTTTTATACTGCAGTATCTTTTCTCTTGTTTCTGCAAGAATTTGTTGGATTTCTTCTTCATGAGCATCTTTAAGGGCTTGAATTGCAGATTCATGCTCATCATTTTTAGTATTTAAAGCATATATTACCTGCATGGTTTTAAAGAAGATGGGAGGAATCAGTAAACCATTTTTCTTTTTTTTAACTTGAAAATTAATTTTTCACTTCGGCTGATATTTTTCTACTATGTACATAACATTGGCTATGACAAATTTAAATACTGAAGCTTCATACACTGTTTTTGTACTCATGGATTGATTTACTCAGCAAACATTTTTTTAAAAAAAATTTAACAGGAAAGGGGGAATTATGTAAATGCCCAGCAAGGGAACAGGAGGCAGGACCGGAGAGATGATCTGCCTTAATCTCACCTTAGCAAAATCTAAAACTTTGCATTTGAAAACTTTTAAACTAGGATTTCAAGCTTCCAAAATTAAGAATATGTTACTGAAAATGAAACAGTGAGGAAGAAAAAGACAAAGGGAGCCCTTCTGGACTATGAGAAAGAAGTTCTGCACATGGCCCAGTCTACCTTCCTCAGGGCTTGTTGCAGAGATCAGAAAGAAAGCTTCATAGCAAGTACTGGTGTCCTACGGGGTAAGAGAGGCTTTGCAACTGAGGGGCTCTCTAAGCCCTAAGTCTTCTCAAAGGTCTTTTTCATCTGTTTAATGTCCAATACTTTTTTTTGAAGATTTATTTATTCATTTATACAAGAACCGGGATACAGGCCAGATGCGCGGGAGAGTGAGAGCATTTACCAGAGACAGAGCAGGGAGCAGAACAGGCAGACTAACTGAAATACACTGCTGAGGGGAGCAGTGGGCGTGACAGGAGTGGTATGCTGAGCCATGTGGGACCCTCGCTAGCCGGCTGGGATTGAACCAGCTCTGCTGAGGCTGCGGACAGCTTCACAGCACTGCATGCAACCACCTGCACCACCAGGGGAGGCCCTGTCCAATACATTTTAAATTAGTAATTTATTTTCCAGCTTATCCAATGGTCTGTTTTCAAAGTCGATCCTCTTATTTCCCAGTAGTCTCTTTACAAATTCCAATTAAGGACTTGTCAACTCACATATTAAATACTGTAGTTTTATTCACTGCCTAATTTTGGCAAAGCAAGCTAGAGTCCTACAACCAGAGTCTTCTGGGTTCTTGTCTTTATTTTCATTTTGTCCTTTGGTTTTAAGGATTCAATTGGGATCCACCCAACCTTAATTTCAAACAACAACATTATTTCCTCTAGAGTAACACTCCCATTCTTGTTTGTCTTTTGATATTCTCCATCACACCACTGTGATCAAAAAGTACAATTTTGGGAGCCTCCCTGGTGGTGCAAGGAGTTAAGACACAACCTACGAAGATATCCCCGGCCAGGGAGCTACATGGCACAGCAGACCTCTCCTGTCTTGCCCGCTGCTCCCCTCAGCAGTGTATTTCAGTCAATCTGCCTGTTCTGCTCCCCACTCTGTCTCTGGGGAATCCTCTCACCCCCACTCATATCACTCAGCTGTACCACAGCTTGTATGCATAAATAAAGAAATCTTTTTTAAAAAGTACCATTTTATGACTGTTATTTAAGGCTTAGAGATGTGCCCACTTTATTCTAAAGTAAAAGAAATGAACACTACATAATCCTACAAACCAAAAATCAGTGCTCTGGAGTTTTGCTCATTTGAGTATCATCTTACTTTGACTTTAGAAATGTATTCTAACACCAAACACTAGAAACTGCAATTAAGATGCAATAAGTTCTGCCATTTTTGTAGAGAACTTGTTTATGCAGCCTAGAGCAAGTGAGTCAGATTACCTGGTTTACATACCCTGGTAATTCCATATTCTACTGCATAATCTAAGTTGTCCTCTACTAAACAGTCCAGGGTTCTTAGCATGACAACTCAGGTAGTGAGAAAACCCATTATGTGATTCTGAAAGGATATTATATAAAATATACCATATTGATCAAATATTTTATTCTAGGAAAAGAGTGTTATAATAAGTTTATAAAAACATTAAAAAAAGGAAGAAAAAAAAGGTTAGCATACATAATAGAAATTTAGGTATTCTTGTAAATGAGTGCTTGAATATATCATTATATTATTTTTATTTTTTTTATAATTTTTTTTTTAGAGGCATGTTTTATTTATTTATTTAGTTAGTTAGTTGTTCATTTGTTTTGTTTATACATGCACTGGGTACAGTCAGAAGCGCAGGAGGGTGAGAGAATTCACCAGAGCCAGAGCGGGGAGCACAGCAGGCAGAAGGACCGAAGTACACTGCTGAGGGGGGAGCAGCGGGAGGCAGGAGAGGTCTGCGCACCATGTGGGACCCTCCCCCAGTGGCCTGGGAGCAGCCGGGGATCGAACCGGCGCCACAGAGGTCGCGGGCAGCTTCGCAACCCAGCGCTCAACCACTGCGCCACCAGGGAGGCCCCTATATTATTTTTAAACAAGAATGCCATAGATGTTCAAGTTGACTTAAATAAAATGCAGAATCCTTTATCTTTCTAACATAGTTATAAAGGTAATCATTTATTAATATCCTTCTCTGATTTATTATTGTATCTCAGATCAAGGAAATGTAAATGTAATTTGTTCTTTGAACAACAGAACATATGTTCTGATAGCTTCTATTTGAACTGTATGAACTAACAAAACTGGATTTTTGACTCTAGGTAACTAAATTTCTTCATGTTTCAAATTTTCCAAAATTAAATAGGGATCATATTCAGTCTATCCTACTGACATCATAATTATAAGATCAGCCTAGTATTAACATTTAAATAAAATGATGTCATATAAAGATTTTTTGAAAAACATAAGGCACCATAAAGATAGTAAGGCTTCCTTATTAGTTTGTATCATTTACTTAGGGAGAGAATGAGACTGATTTTAAAAGAAACTTCAGTGAGTGATCATAATCATCCATAAAATTGGTTATTATTTTTAACATAGGAAAAGGAAATGCTCTAATGTCTCTTTTCATAACTATTTTAAAAGACATTAGGAGCCATTTGCAGTTTTTCTGGAACTATGAACATTCACAGAATATGACAGTACAATCATTTCAGCAATTTCATGCAATTTCACAGTTCCATTTTATGCCAGTAGTACACAATTTAACTACATATTCCATGATAAATAATTTTTACTTTTTCTATTAAGATGTTTCAAATAATCTTACCAACAGATAAAATGAGAACAATTCTAAATCACAGCTTTAAAAATCTACTTAGGTAAAATAGTTTTTAAAATAGCCTTTTTTCTTAATTGAAATAACACTGCATTATCACATTATATAAGTTTCAGGTGTTCAACATTGTGGGTTTCTATGGACTGAGCTGTGTCTTCTCTTCCCCACCCAATTCCCTTCCCCTATGTTGAATTCCTAACCTCCAATATCATGGTCTTTGGAGATGGTAATTAAATACCTCTAGGAGGTAATTAAGTTCACATAAGGTCATAAGGGTTAGGGTCTCATGATGGGATTAGTGTCCTTATAAGAAGAGACATCAGTAAGCTCACTTCTTCCCTTTGCCACACGAGGACACATCAAGTAAGTCCACAGTATTTTGTTAAGGCAGATTGAGCTAATACACTGGGAGTATACAAATATGCTCCCACTAAAATCTAGCTTATTAGTTATAAAGTACATTCATTGTAAAGTATGTGTTATATTAGTTTAAAATGACAATGAAAATGGAAACAAAAAATTAAGGAGATATTGTAACAGATACCCTGCTAGTTTCCTTAAAACTTATCTAGTGGAATGAAACTGATTTATAAAGGTTATACATTAAAAAATATTTCAAGAATAATGAATATGAATCATTATGTTTATAAAAAACAATATTTTTAGGAAAATGTGAAAAATCCAATTACCTAAATAAAATCTGACATCTTACTAATAAGTCTTTAGTGGTCAATTTCTACTACACACATTCGTGCCTTCAGTAACATAAAAAATTTACCAAAGTCCTGCTATAGGCCAAGACCTATAATTGACACAGAAAATAAAAACTATTTTCCCCCAGGGGACTTGCCTGAATAATAATATCTGATTCTGTGAGCTACTTGTCCTCACTTTTCCAGAGTGGTGTTGAAAAGCCAAAGGCCAGGCTGAAACGGCTCAGAAACATGGAGGGGATTTTTTTTTTTAAGATTTATTTTTATTCATTTATGCATAGAAGAACTAGGATGTAGGCCAGGGGTGCAGGGGATGAGAGGATTCACCTGAGCCAGAGTGGGGAGCAAAACAGGCAGATCTACTGAAATACACTGCTAAAGGGAGCAGTGGGCGAGAAGGGAGAAGTCCTCTACACCATGTGGGTCAGCTCCCTGGCTGGGGATTGAACTCATACCGAAGAAGTGCCTGATGATAGCTTGATAGTGCTGAGACTTTAACCTCTGTGCTACCAGGGAGGTCCTGGAGGGTTTTTTTTTTAAGAGACTGTGAGATTGGTGAAGAAATAAGGCACCAGCAGATGGATATTTAAAGAGGGTTTTAATGGTATTTCACATATTAAGAGAGATTTAAGCCCTCTTAACCCATATTCTCACAAAATATTCAGCCACATATTAATTTGCTATTAATGACTGTAGAACTCGATCCAGGAGGAAGATGCACTGAATTTCTGATGATCAAGGTGAGGGGAAAAGGAGATTTTACTTAGACAGAGTAGTTTAGTTTCTACAATGAACTATGTCATTTTTCCCCCTTTTCTTGTGCTAGTTTCTTTTAAGTTAGAAAGAAAAATTTGAAAGACAAAGGCTGTTCTTCATACGTTGTATGGTCAAATTAATAACAATAGGCTTAGTGCTATTTATGAAATGAAATCTGAAAGTATAATGTCCATAAAAAGGGGGAGGGTACATATTTCCTGCCCCATCTAATGAAGAGTGGTGTGGAGTGGGGAGGAGAAGCTAAGAAGACTTGGGGGAACAGAGACGTGAACAAGCTGTGCTTGCTTCTTGGCATTGTAATTATACCAGGGACCTGGGGACATGGAAGGAGATACATGGAGACACACAGAGACACTTGGAAGAGACATGGCTCAGAGACCCATGGGGAAGCTGACAACGACAGTCATTACTTTTTAAATTGTACTTTGATTTTTTTTTTTAAAGAAAACTTCTTGAGAGTTTTCTTTTTTTATATATATATATTTTTTAAGATTTATTTATTTATTTATACAAGCACTGGGTACAGTCAGAAGCGTGGGAGGGTGAGAGAATTCACCAGAGCCAGAGCGGGGAGCAGAGCAGGCAGAAGGACCGAAGTACACTGCTGAGGGGAGCAGCGGGCGGCAGGAGAGGTCTGCGCGCCATGTGGGACCCTCCTCTGGTGGCCGGGGAGCAGCCGGGGATCAAACCAGCGCTGCAGATGCTGCGGGCAGCTTTGCAACCCAGTGCTCAACGCTGCGCCACCTGGGAGGTCCTGTACTTTGATTTTGCTCCTTTTATCCCAGACTTGCCTAATCCCTTCTGCCCCTCTCCTATGGTTCCCCAATGGAAGGTGCCTTAGACTTGTGGAGAGATTTCAGGCCACTTGTGGAGAGAATTGGCCTGCTTTGGGCCAATTCTGTTTGACTAGGCATTTACCTAGGAGGGAATGGGTAACTTTGGTTGTTTAACTGGGAAACTTATCTTTCTCTTTTCTATGCACACAAATCCTATTAAAGTTCTTTTCTATTAAAGTTCTTTCACACTAAGAGTTTGCTTTCTCCTTATGCCTGTGGGTAGCAGGACCTCTTTAGCGCATGCAGGTTTGGGAGTCTCAGGGTGCCCCTCCATCTGCACCCTAACATTAGCAAAAAGAGTTAACTTCGATTTATTTAAGCCAAGAGCACTATAAAATCCTAACTGAAAAAGAGTTTTAAAATCCAATTACTTTGAGAAAGAATTACCTCTTATGGTATATTTTCTCTCTATGTGATTCCAGAATTATTGTTGAAAAAAATCTTTTGGAAAGTATTTATAAAGTATAATAATGCTGGAGATAATTTTCTCTACATAAATACATGTGTTTCCCCAGGACATTTAACTTGACTTCTAAAATAGCAAACTTAAGTCCTACCACAAGGTTTATTATTTACGGGCCATGTAATTGGAGCTGTGCTACCATACTTTAGCCAAGACAGAGAGTAAGCCTCCCTCAGTGAGACAAGTCAAGAACTGCAAAAAATGCAGAAAACCCTCCTCAGATATCATTCATCTAAGAAACAAAAGATATGAACTACTAGGATAAGGGCAAAAACCCTGCTTCCTTAGCTCACCCCATCTCCCTGCCCCCAGGGCACAGATAACCAATTGAAACTGGGAGAACCAATTGAAACTGAGGAAGAGAAATGGTGTATAGAATATATAACACTTAGACACTTTATATTATATTAGGTTGTTATATAAAATATATGCAGAAAGAGAAATCGAATATAGGTGTTCAAGGCTTGGAACCTCCTTACCCCATAAACTCATGGGCAAAACATTAAAAAGGATGTAAATTTGATCTAGTAAACAAAGAGAAAATGAGTGCTTATGAAGTACTACATTTATTGAAAATACCACAGCACTAAGCAAGATAAATTGAAAAAGAGAGAGACTTAAAAATAGTTAAGATCTAGGGGCCTCCTTGGTGGCGCAAGGGGTTAAGATGCAGCACTATGAAGCTATTGGCAGCCGATGGAGCACAAGTTGGATTCCCAGCCAGGGAGGTGACCCACATGGCGCAGATGGCCTCTCTGACTCACCCGCTGTTCCCCTCAGCAGTTTATTTCAGTACATATGCCTGTTCTTCTCTCCACTCTGTCTCTGGTGAATCCTCTCACTCCCACATCTCTGGCCTGCACCCCAACTCTTGTATGCATAAATATATAAATCTTTAAAAAAAATAGTTAAGGGTTTATATTAATTTCTACCTGGGGAAAAGAAAAGGAAAATCTGAAAGATATTTCAAAGGATGAAACAAAAATATTAAAAGAGGAAAATTGAATTCAAAATTCTAAGCTAAAAGATAGGACTTGGGCCTCCCTTGTGGCGCAAGGGGTTAAGCACCACACTGTGAAGCATCCACAGCCTGGGCAGCATGAGTTCGATCCCAGGGCCAGCTAGGGAGCAACCCACCTGGTGCAGCAGGCCTCTTCTGACTCACCCGCTGCTCCCTTCAGCAGTGTACTTAGGTCAACCTGCCTGTTCTGTTCCCCACACTGTCTCTGGTGAATCCACCAAGCAAAAGATTTTTTTAAATCTTTAAAAAAAAAATAAAAGATAGGACTTAAGGTAAGGTCAGATAGAAATGCTAGTATTAAGAAAGGAAACTAGGTTTCTTGGCTTATTTATTTTTAATTCTTTGGCATGTGGGAGATGTCCAATGGAGAAATTGATTAATTCAATTTTGGACATGTGGCATTTGAGGTGATGGCAGACATCCATGTACCAGCAGCTGTCTTAAAAGCTGAAATGGACAGAAACTTTCTAAAATAAGTTTAGGATTCTATCACCTCATAACACCATTTAATGCTTGCCACACAAAGCTCTTAATTTATTCAAGGGCATCAGTTGGCACTGGGCACAAAAGTAACTGACTTCTAAAACCACGGTCATACCGTACAATTAATCAGCTCTATCACTAAAATCACAGATAGCTCTAAAGACTAAAGCTATAGATGTAATCTACTAAGAACTAACTTCCTTTCCAAATTATTATAAATTTGGGCACTCACACATGCTGAGCATTTATAACATGATCAAATGAAGCCAACAGACAATACCAGAAGAACTCAATGACCACAAATATTCAGTATTCAAACCACAAGATGGGTAATTCCCTTGAAGACCTCTAGATGTGACTACATCCTACCTTGTCTGGTAGACACTTACCAGTATTTATTTCACCATCTGCCCCTTTCTGAAAGGAGCTAAGAGGATAGAAATAAGACCTTAAACAGACTGAGAAATTTCTTCCACATACAGTTATAAATTAATGTAGCAGAACTTGAAACCATTAAAGAACTGCTAAATACACATATATCCTAAATACACTGCCTACATACACATATATCCACTATTACCACTGAAGCAAAGAGCCAATATCTTAGTAGCAATCTCCAAAAGCCCTGAAATTATGTCCTCTTATTTTGTCCCAGCAGGTAAAAGACTGGAAAGTGACTGAGCACTGACAATATCCAAAATACACATCATTACAGAGTGTTTTAAATTTTATTTTATGCTATGCTTCTAATAAAAAAGACTTTCACCATAAATTACTGTATCTAATGTCTTACTAACTAATGTGGGAAAGAATCTCTGTTACTCTGAAGAGCATAATTGTGTTTAAAATGGCAGGAAGAGCTGTTTCCTAAGTATGCCTATTAGGTTACCACCTCTTTTTTCCCCACTCTTAAAAGTCAGAGGCTAATCACTCAAAGGGCTATAAATATGCTTAAATTCTCCCCCTACTCTCAGAAAGTATATGTTTCAACAGTCTGCATTTTCCAAAATGTTGACATATTTCCCATCCTACATGTTCTTCTACAATGTGAACCTTTAACTCTATGATGAGTTCCTAGACCCAATTTCATTTAAGTGTATGTGAAAGGCTTTCCTATACCAAGCAATTCCTGGACACCAACAAGGAATCCAAGAATTCAACTCAATTCTGATACTATCCAGAGAGATTCCACAGGTACAGTACTCAGACTTCCAAGACTACCCTCCATTTCAGATACTCAGGCTGTTACTGTGCTTATGACCAATAGGTTATAAATCAGAGGTTGCCACGACCACCTCCTGGCTCACAGAATTTAGGAAACATGCTTACTCACTAGGTACCAATTTATTACAAAGGTAATGAATGAATAGCCAGATGAAGAAATACATAGGGCCTGATATGTGGGAAGTGGCATGGAGCTGTTATGGCCTCTACAAGCACACCATTCTCTCCAAATCTCCTTGTGTGATCACCAAGCAAAAGTTCTCTGAACTGTTCATTTTGTGTGTGGATTTTATGGACACTTTAGTACATTAGGCACAATTGATCAATTCATTGGTCAATGGCCACTGAGTAAACCTTTAGGCCCTCTACCCTCCCCAGAGGTCAGGGGATGGGACTGATTTTTCCCTCACATGGTTGGTTCTCCTGGCAACCAGCATACATCTTTTAAGTGGAGTCCACAATGAAAGACACCTTTGTCATTCTCCTCTCAATACTCAGAAAATTCCAAAGGTTTGGGAAGCTGTGAGCCAGGAACCTTGGACAAAGATCAAATCTACATGAGTAATATAGCATGATCATTTAAATGACATATTTTTTTCTTTAAATCACAAATCACACTTCCCCATCAAAAAGGTGAATCCAATTCTCCTCCTCTCAAATTAAGGTGGCCTTCATGATTTACTTGCATGTAACAAATAAAAATGGCTGAAGTGTAACTGAATGACTTCCAAACCTAGATTAGCAGAAGCCATCTTTCTCAGATTCTAGCAGCCACCATGCCGTGAAAAGACCAAGATACCTGGAAAGGACACAGAGGTCCTCTAGTCAACTACTCTAGCTCAATCTGGCCTTCAAATCATCCCCAACTAGGAATACGTAAAGTCATCATCTTTGATGGATTTTCCAACCCCAATTATTCTAACTCCCAACAGAGAGAGTCATACCCAGACAGTAAAGTCTTCCCATCTGTGAGCCCAGACATTATGGAACAGAGACAAATCATTCCCAGAATGACTGTGAATCCTCAAGAATTTGTGAGTATAATAAAATAATTTTGTTTTTATAGGTATTATGGTGGGGTTTTGAAAGACAGCAATCAATAGATAACTGAAATGTTTGTACTGGGTGACATGGCTATCTCCTCACATTATTGACCATATTCCACATTTTTCTTCCCCTTTATTCTCCTGTAACTTTCATTTCAATACTGTTGTTTTTTGGTTTTGGTTTTGGTTTTTGGCCAGTGATAAATGCCTACTGCGAATTTCTCAATTTATTTAGACAATTCAAATCCAGAAACTATCATATCCAATAAAATAATTTCTTAGGGGCCTGGTTTCCAGCTTGTTTTAGTAGCTTCTTTCTCAACATCCTCTTGATTTTTTGAACTACTTTAGTTTTTTTCACTTTTTTAAATCTAATCTATGTTTAACTTGGTGATGACTAAAGACCATTACTTGAAGATGCTGTGCACCCAAATTTACCCATGGTAAGTAAGCATTCTGTCAGGCATAAGAACTTTTCAGCACTTAATGTAAATAAGGCACTATGCCAATACTTCAGATGATTATCATTATAAAAACTTTATTAATGAGAATTGGCTATAATGATTTTTATATATCTACTCTTATCCACATTATTTTAGCAGAAAACACACTTTAATGTTTTTAACAAGAGACTATTCTTATTTGATATATACTCTCAATATAAATTCTTCAAACCACTACATTTTATAAACTCAGTCTATTTTATAATTTTCTACTACAACTAATAGGTATAAATTGGTCACTCATAAATCACAATACAAAAAACCCCAGCTGTTAATTTTCCTGACAGAACCATACTTCCTTAATGAGTCTTTATAGCTACTTGGCAAAGAAAAACCTAATGCTATTGCTTCTAATTTTAGTCACTTCTAGATTAAAGTTTAAGACTTTCAGAACATATTCAATTAGATTCTGGCATTATAATCAATTACAATTCAAAAATTCCTTTTGGAACTCTTTGCCATCCAAGGACCTGATCTCCTAGTTTCACCTCTACTTTTACCTTGCTCTGGTGAGTTTCTGCTTTTCACAGATATATATTAAGAACAAACTATACATATGGTCAATATTATCCTCTTGCTACCTTAGGAAGGTGTGGTAGGAAACCCTTCCTGATGCACTGGCTAGCTAGTGGCTGAAGTAACAACCCATGAAGTCTAGGAATGAAAAATAAAAAGTGAAGAAAGGAGGGGTTGAAAAATAGGGAGAAGGGCCTCCCCTGTGGTGCAGCGGTTGAGCGCTGGGTTGCGAAGCTGCCCGCGGCCTCTGCGGCGCCAGTTCGATCCCCAGCTGCTCCCCGGCCACCAGAGGAGGGTCCCACATGGCGCGCAGACCTCTCCTGCCGCCCGCTGTTCCCCTCAGCAGTGTACTTCAGTCCTTCTGCCTGCTCTGCTCCCCGCTCTGGTGAATTCTCTCACCCTCCCACACTTCTGACTGTACCCAGTGCATGTATAAACAAAAAAAAAAAAAAAAAAAAAAAAAGGTACTTTAAAAAAAAAGTGGGGAGAAGAAAATGAAGGGATGAACAAACCAAAGGAGAATGAGCTATACTGGAAAAAGGGAGGGAGGGCTAAATGGTTAAGAAGTTTAAACAGATATTCAGAATAACTTCCATGCGGTTATTCTGAAGTTAAAGAGTAGGAGGAAAATGTGTCAGAGTTTAAGAGATGAGAGGCTAGATGTTAGATGGCCCACCCATGGCAAGTTTTTCTCTGATGAGAATGAGAAACAATGAGGGGAAGTACAGATAGAAGAACCAGTTGGCCTGAACCTCAATAACTTATTACATAAGGGTCAGGAGTAATGATTTACAGGTGGCAATGAGAGCAAGAAGAAAAAGATGTCACCTCCAGGATCTCTGATTGATAAAATGTGTGAAAATAAAACAGCGGTCACCATGAAGGCTGCAGGAAATTCAGTATCTTAGGGAATAAGCCAGGTTAGTAATTAAAGTGAGAAGACAGAATAACTTCTAGAGAGATGTGGCTATACCATGGAATAAGAGTTCTAAAGAGCAAGAATGAAAACCTCATGAGTGTCCAGGAAAAGAAAGCACACAGCTACCTGAGGATAAGCCAGATGACCCAGGGGCCTGTGTTTGGAAGTGGGCACCAAGATATATTTTGGTCTTTGAATTAACAGTGGATTTTTCAGATGCTAAATATGTCAGAGAGTGATGACTAGAGTTAGTCTTCCTCCTTACACTTGTATAACATTCATGTAACAAATATTTGAGTTCCTACTATGTGACAGACATCTATTGGTCTCCATCACAAAGTCTTGACAGGTTATCTTCAAAATGTTTCTCAAATCTGCCCCTGTATCTCAACTGCTCCAAGCCTAATCTTGGCCCTCATAATTTCTCACCAGAATATATTCACAAGAGCCTCTTACTAGTTTCCTTGACTCCATCTACCCGTTAAGGTGACCTATTTAAGACAAAGACTCAGCATATACACAAGAGTGGCAGGACAAGGAGAATGTCCTCTCAACAAATGAATGACCCCAATATATTTGTGTGCAAGTAAACTTAAGCTGGATAGTCTTGATAGTTTTAGCGAAAAGAAAGCAGCTTTGGCTTATCTATCCCATGTGTATACTAAAACCAAAGAGGGCACAACTGTGGATAATTCAGAGACAGCAACATGATATACTGCAGCAATAATAAGTAATTATATAAAAGTGGGTTAAATGGTATTGTAGAGCATCATTAAGTCTATGCATTAGTTTCACTTGCCATGGTAACAGCTGATGACACAGTGGCTTAAAGCAACCCAAATTTATTAAGCTTACAATTCTGGTGGTCAGAAGTCTAAAAATAGCATCACTAGGCTAAAATCTAGAGGTTCTTGAGGAGACTCTGTTTTCTGGACTTTTCTAACTTCTAGAGGCCCCTTGCATTGCTTTCCATCTTGAAAGCCATTTCCACCTTGGAAGTCAGCAAAGGTGGGTCAAGTCATTCTCATATCCTATCACTCTGACAATGATTCTGCTTCTCACTTTCACTCAAAAAGGATTCTTGTGATTACAGTAGCCCCATCCAAATAATCAAGAATAATCTCCCCACCTCAAGATATTTAGCTTAATCACAATGGTGAATGTGGTAATAGATAGAGATTCAAGGGATTAGAATGCAGATATCTTATAGGGAGAGAAGAGGCATTATTCTACCATCATCCAGTCCCATAATTTTCTCCATCAACACTCCACAATCCAAAAGTTAAAACAGAGAAAACCAACAATAAAAGTGACCTAGGATTAAAGTTTAAAGACATGCAGGGTCGCTGAAGAGGGCAAAATAAAGCAATAGACTTGGCTTCAGTTCAAACTGTTTCTAGGCCAGCTGACTTTGCCAACTCCTTTATGACCACAGAGTACTCTTATCCAGGCTCCTTATTCACCAGTTTTTCTGATTATCACAGGGTATTAGTATAAGAATACGTGGACAAGGGCCTCCCTGGTGGTGCAAGGGGTTAAGAAGCAACCTATGAAGCTATCCACAGCCACTGCAGCATGAGTTTAATCCCCGGCCAGGGAGCTACCCACATGGTGCAGCAGACCTCTCCTGTCTCTCCTGCTGCTCCCCGCAGCAGTGTATTTCAGTCAATCTGCCTGTTCTGTTCCCTACTTTGTCTCTGGTGAATCCTCTCACCCCACCCCCACACCTCTGGCCTGTACCCCAATTCTTGTATGCATAAATAAATCTTAAAAAAAAAAAGAATGGGCCTCCCTGGTGGCGCAAGGGGTTAAGCACAATACTATGAAGCAATCCACAGCCTCTGCAGCACAAGTTCAATCCCCAGCTGGCCAGGGAGCAACCTACATGGCGATGCAGACCTTTCCTGTCTCTCCTGCTGCTCCCCTCAGCAGTGTATTTCAGTCTGCCTGTGTTCTGTTCCCCACTCTGTCTCTGGTGGATCCTCTCACCCCCCTGCATCTCTGCTCTGTACCCCAGCTCTTATATGCATAAATAAATCTTTTAAAAAAAAAAGAATGTGTGGACAATGTAAACATATTCAACTAACAACATTGGAAGTACACATTCTTTTAGGTCACTTAAGGAAGGTGTATGTCAGCATAGAAATCGTAAGACTAATTTATATGCCAAAGACATTCCATGATTGAATAGATTCTTTTAAAGTTTTATTGCATAAAATTAATGCAAAAACATCCAATCAAATGCACTGTAGCCTCAGAGAGTATAAAATTTCTAGTTATCTTTAGGTATCTAAAAGAAAAAAGGCTTTTAAGAAAACCACCTCCCACACTGACAGTTTATGCTGGGAAGGAAGTAACTGCAAACATATTTTAGGCAAATGATGACTATAAAAAAAAAAGACTTTATTTTAATTAAATTAACATTATGTTTTACAGTTTTCCCTTCATACCCTAGAATAATATAAATTTTATTCTTTTTTTCTAACATAGGCAATGTGGTAGATTCAAGGTCAGTTTATGAAGATTCCAATGAACACACAAGGAAAGAATCTGAGTGTAACTTGATCCCATGCTTATGATTGCAGGGTGGCTGCCAGGTGACTGGCAACTCACACAAAAGATGAGTATTCCCACCCTCACTATCCTTTCCACCCTCTCATCTGAGGGTGCTTAGGGAGATAATAGAAGTGAAAGTCACAGTCATGTGAGGGTGTTTAGGGTGGTAATAAGAGTCATAGACACACAAGCCCATGACAACAGCTAACAAACCAGAGCAGGAACTAAGTAAACAGCAGAGGCAACCATCTGCCTCCATTTTTAGATACAGTAATTTCTCAATATTTGTGGGTTCTCTATTTTCCAAATTTGCCTACTTGTTAAAATTTATACATGCTCTTTTTTTTAAACAAGATTTATTTATTATGCATACAAGAGCTGGGGTACAGGCAAGAGGTGCAGAGGGTTAGAGGATTCACCAGAGACAGATTGGGGAACAGAACAGGCGGACTGACTGAAATACACTGCTGAGGGGAGCAGAGAGCAAGACAGGAGAGTTCGGCTGCGCCATGTGGGTTGCTCCCTGGCCATCTGGGAATCGAACTTGCGCTACAGAGGCTCGGATTGCTTTATAGTGTGGTGCTTAACCCCTTGCGCCACCATGGAGGCCCTATATGTGCTCTTTTAACAATGTGTTCGATATACTTTATTCAGGCATGGGTTATAGTGTGTTGATCATGAGCTCATTACTCAATAATATGTACAAAGTCCGTAGTCTTTAAACAGAAATGCACCTAAAACAAGATTATTTATTGAACAACTGATGAAAACATGACCAGAGGATGTCAGCTGTAACTATTTCCTCTAGAACATAATTGATAGAACATACCTACCTCAAATAATGAGAATCAACTCTATTTTATTTGCTGCTCATCTCTACTTTTGATAGCTGTGGTCCCTAATAGTGTTGTCCTATCGCCATCAGAGGAAAGAATATATACAAAAACATATATATCAATGACTATTCCAGGAGAGAATGAACCAAGGGGCAGGGACCTGGAGAGTGGGTACAAACTGCCATTAACTGACCTCTCCTCCTGCACAAACCACCTCAGTTTTTGCAGTAATTCTGAAATAGGTATTGTTACTTTCATTTCTACAGATGAAGAACTGAGGGCCTGGTACGTTAGTAAATGGTGTAAGTGAAATTCAAACTGGACCTGTCTAACCCAGAACCACACCTCTAGCCCAGATGGTGGGCACTGTGGCTCTGAGATTGTGCTCTTTGGTCTGCCCATGAAAAACCTCAATCTAATATAGACCCATGCACTCCTGGCTTTCAGAAGACTGAAATTTCCCTTTACTTATGGAAAAATATGTCAGAGATTTGGAAACATAGTATTTCAACATTACTCTTTCAAATTATTCTTAAAAACCTTAAACTAGGTACTAGTAGAGTTTCTTTAAGAAAATCAGACACATAAATTTTACCCAAACCAAAAAACAGATAAAGTTGCCAATAACTAAAATTTGTCAGATTAACCTACTACTATATAAACTGTTCACCATACTTTATTCTAGTTACATTTTCTCAAAAGTCTATTGGAATAAATAAAAATATACAATTTAAAAATGTAATAGTAAATTAATAATATAAAGTAGTCAATAGTGCCTATCAAATATGTTTCATAAACTAGGCATTCAATATAAGTTTAACATATGGACCTTTACACTCACCTTAATCAAATTTAAGTAAATCTTCTTTTGCTATTTTGAGTAGGCTATTACTTTGAACACACACAATCACACAAACATATGCTTGCCCTCCAAATGAGATGTACTTTCTTTATATAGTGTTTCACTAGGGAAAACATGAAGAGCAATAAATGTAATACTACTTAGTATTTTTGCTCTGAAATGTTTTCTGAAAGAAATGAGATTCTGCTAAGACTGACCAAGGAGGAAAGCTGAAAAATGTAAATACCCGTGAACAGACATTCCGCAAAATAAACATAATATTTCAAATCAGAAAGTCTAATGTCTAAAATTTTTGCATACTCAAAATAGCATTTAATTTTATTAGAAAAAGAGCAAGGCAAACAAGGATGCAAAAATTTATTCAGAAATAAAAATTCAGCATTTGCCACAGGATTAGTTATAGTTTTGATCTAATCTCCCATACATACACTGAAGTTCATAACAAAGATCTGGAGGTGATAAAGCATTCCATGTAATTCAAGACTGGTGTAGATTAAATATAAGTATCCTACACCCACACCTCAAAAATACTGAGGATTTGGTTCTAGACCACTACAACAGTAAAGCAAATACTGGTAAAGTGGGTCACATGAATTTTTTTGGTTCCAAGTGCATTTAATTACATTTCTACTATACTGTATATTATTAAGGATGTAGTACTACTATTTCTTTTTTAAAAAAGTATATACCTTAATTAAAAGTATTTCATTGCTTAAAAAAATGGAAAATATTATCTGAGTCTTCAGGAAGACTTTTTATTTATTTTAAAAAGGCTATTAACTTTTTTTTTTAAGATTTATTTATTTATACAAGCACTGGGGTACAGGCCAGAGGTGCGGGGTTGTGGGGGCGGTGAGAGAATTCACCAGAGACAGATCAGAGAGCAGAACAGGCAAAAGGACCAAAGTACACTGCTAAGGAGAGCAGGCAAGACAGGAGAGGTCTGCCTTGCCACATGGGAATCTCCCCGGCCGGACGGGAATCAAACCAACACTGCTGAGGCTGTAGACAGTTTCACAGCGCTGCGCTCAACCCACTGTGCCTCCAGGGAAGCCCAAGACTTTATTTTTAGCAGAGGGTTTTGCCTCCATGTTAATGACTGCAGACTAACTAGGATGGTGACCATTGAAAGTTGGGGTGGCTGAAGTAATTTTTTTTAAATGACAATAATGAAGGGTGGTAAATCGATTGACTCTTCTTTTCACAAAAGATTTCTCAGCTGTTTGATAGCATTTTACTCACATTGAGCTTCTTCCAAAACTAGAGTCAATCCTCTTAAAGCCTGCCACTACTTTATAAACTATGTAATATTCTAAATCCTCTAATTTTATGTAGTCTTCTAAATCCTGTTGCCATTTCCACAATGTTCACAACCTCTTCACTAGGAGCAGATTCCATCTCAAGAAACCAATTTCTTTGCTAATCCATAAGAAGCAACTCCTTATCTGTTCAAGTTTGATCACGAGATTGCAATACTTCAGTCATATCTTCAGACTCCACTTTTCATTCAAGTTCTTTTGCTATTTCTACCGCATCTGCATTTACTTCCTCACTGAAGTCTTGAATGCCTCAAAGTCATCCATGAGGGCTGGAATCAACTGCTTTCAAGCTCCAATGAACAGTGATATTTTGATCTCTTTTCAAGAATCATGAATGTTCTTAAATGATATTTTGAATGTAAATCCTTTCCAGAAAGTTTTCAACTGACTGCCCCCATCAGAGAAATCACTATCTATGCCAGATATAGCCTTAAAAATTGAGTCTAAACAACTCCATGATCCATAGGCTACAAAATGAGGTTGTGTTAGCAGGCATGAAAACCACATTTATCTCCTCCTACATTTCCAACAGAGGTTTTTGGTGATCTGCTGCATTGTCAATAAGCAATCATATTTTGAAGGAAATCTTTTTTTCTGAACAGAAGGTCTCAATAACAGACTTCAAATACTCAGTAAAGCACATGCTATCATTCAGGCTTTGTTGTTCCATTTATAAAGCACAGGCAGAGTAGATTTATCATCCCTCTCAAGAGCCCCAGGATTTTCAGAATGGTAAATGAGCATGAAAGCCACCAGCTGCATTAGCCCCTAACAAGAGAGACAGTCTGTCCTTTGAAGCCAGGTGTTCACTCATCCTCTCCACTTGTGGAAGTTCTAGATGGTATCTTTTTCCAAGAGAAGTCTGTTTAGTCTACATTGAAAATCTGTTGTTGTGTGTCATCACCTTCATCAGTGATCTCAGCTAGAGCTTCTGAATAACTTGCTATAGCTTCCACAGCAGTGTTTGCTGCTTCATCTTGCACTTTGATGTCATAGAGATGGTTTCTTTCTTTAGAGCTCATGCAACAACCTCTGCTAATGTCAAACTTTCTGCTGCAGGTTCCTCACTTGTCTAGGTCTTCATGGATTTGAAGAGAGGTAAACCCTTGCTCTAGGTAAGGCTTTGGCTTAAGGGAATGTTGTAGCTGGTTTGTACTATTTGACCAATGCAACTTTCTCCATGTCAGCAATAAGGCTGTTTCAGTTTCTTCTCATTCACAGATCATCACAACAGATACAGTAATGATTAAAAAAAAAGTTTGAAATATTGTGAAAAGTACCAGAATGTGATACAGGCATAAAATGAGTACATGGTGATGGAAAAAATGCTGCTGATAGACTTGTTGGATAAAGGATTGCCACAAACATTTAAACTGAAGGTTTGAACATTATGCTATTTATTCCCACCCCTCCTCAGGTGTTTATTTCCAAAGACTAAGGAACACCAATTCTGACAAGTTTAACTAGTGTCCTTTTCACTCAAAAGTGGCCTGTAGGATTTAAACTTTCTGTGGGGGCCTCCCCAGTGGCGCAGTGGTTGAGCGCTGGGTTGCGAAGCTGCCCGCGGCCTCTGCGGCGCCGGTTCGATCCCAGGCTGCTCCCCGGCCACTGGAGGAGGGTCCCACATGGTGCGCAGACCTCTCCTGCCGCCCGCTGCTCCCCTCAGCAGTGTACTTCGGTCCTTCTGCCTGTTCTGCTCCCTGCTCTGGTTCTGGTGAATTCTCTCACCCTCCCGCGCTTCTGACTGTACCCAGTGCATGTATAAAACAAACAAACAAACAAACAAACAAACTAAATAAATAAAGCATGCCTCTATAAAAAAAATAAAAAAATAAAAAAAATAAAAATAAAAAAAAAATAAAAAAAATAAACTTTCTGTGGTAAAAAACCAAGTATGGCATTAAAAGTTTCTATTATTGGGCCTCTCTGATGGCACAAGGGGTTAAGACACAACCTATGAAGCTGTCTGCAGTGCGAATGGATCCCCAACAAGGGAGCAGCAGACCCTTGGTGCAGCAGACCTCCCTTGACTCACCCATTGCTACCTTCAGCAGTGTATTTCAGTCAATCTGCCTGTTCTGCTCCCCACTCTGTCTCTGGCAAATCCTCTCACCCCCCCCCCACACACACCTCTGGCCAGTTCTTGTATGCATAAATAAATATTTTTTTAAAAAGTTTCTATTATTCACATATTTCTATCACACAGCATAAAATTCAAATTTATTTAAATGTGCACAGAAAACTTAAATCTTGTAAGATAAATATAAAGGTCAGAATACCTACATTCTATCAACCCTCCCCTAGCCCTTTACTTCCTATTGTCATTCAAAAACTAACTGCCTTTATAGGTTACTCTTCATTCATCTCAAATTTAAGAGATAAAAAATTTTCAGAAATATTTATAATTTCTAGAAATACAATCTTAAGAATTAAATGTATTAATTTACTTAAAATGACCAGATCACTTCAAGCACACTTCAATGAACACTTGTATTCTTATTACTTTTTAAGAAGTTGTCAATTACACAGGCGAATTTGTGGTGGGAATTTCACAGGGACTACACCTGGGAGGAGAAAGCATACATTTGCCCAAAAATGAAGAATGATGTAAAATATATATAAAATAAAATAATTTTTTAATTAAAAAAAAGAAGTTGTCCATTAGAAAAGATGACAAAGGATTTTCAAAAGCAAACAAGGGTGGGAGGAGGGAGGAGAGAGGAAAGACAGAGGTGCAGGCAAAGAAAAAAGTTGAGAAGAAAGAGATGGAGGAAACTGGAAAGCTTCCAAACTGCTTTTAGGAATTTCAGCAACAATCCAGTTAAGCAAAGAAAGAACATTTAAAATAAACGCATGGTAGTAACATTGATAGCAAGTATGACAGTCTCTAAATCAACATAATTAAATTTTTTTAAAGCCTGAAATGACTAAAGCTGTTAATAAAAACAGAAAAATATTAGGACATTTTTCTGAGGCTACAAAATAACAGCTCGGTTACAAACTTGCCAAAGCTACAGTTACAAACTGTACAACCTATATATCCAGGGTATGGGTAAGGCACAAAAGTCTCTGGTTTGGATGGTCCGTTACCAACAATCTGTGACCTCATGCGAACCAATGAGTTATTAGAAAGAAGGCAGACAGGGAAAAACCAAATCTGCTGGTACAGTTGCCCCTCTCTTAGGCAAATTCAGAGGCCTGAGTGCAAGTTCAGATTCGTTAATGATCAACTACAAAATCTTCAAATGCCTTTGGGTCCTCAATTTCCATACCCATAAAATGAGGGAGGTCAGAAATTGAGGTTTGCTCTAGCTCTGAACCTTTGAACTCTAAAGGCAGTCCATTTATAAGACTTTGTCAATAGCTGTCATGCTTTTGTTCACACATGTAAAATAAAAGAATTTAATTCCAACCACTCAACCATGACTAAGATTACATAAAAGCTACTGTATAACAGAATGGCAAAATTGCACTTTAATGAAGGAGAAGAAGAAAAAGAGGCTTTTGGCATGTGCTAAACTAAAACAACCCCAATCATAACCCAAACAGATTATTATGAAACAGTTCTAGGTAATTCAAACAAGACAACCAGTGAAAACTCAGTTTTATTTAAGGTAGAGAAACCAGGATTGTTTGAAAATATCTGGTATTATAGGCCTGATTTGGTATTGTATAAACCTAGGTAGATCAGATCAGTTTTCAGCCGGGATAGAAGACAGTTATTAAAAGAGGAGGAAGAAGGGGCCTCCCTGGTGGCACAAGAGGTTAAGATGCAACTTATGAAGATATCCGCAGCCACTGCAGCATGAGTTCGATTCCCGGCCAGCCAGGGAGCTACCCACATGGTGCAGCAGACCTCTCCTGACTTGCCCGCTGCTCCCCTCAGCAGTGTATTTCAGTCAGTCTGCCTGTTCTGCTCCCCACTCTGTCTCTGTCTCTGTTCCCCACTCT
This sequence comes from Talpa europaea, assembly GCF_964194135.1. Classification (NCBI taxonomy): domain Eukaryota; kingdom Metazoa; phylum Chordata; class Mammalia; order Eulipotyphla; family Talpidae; genus Talpa; species Talpa europaea. The sequence continues at coordinate 35,139,039 of NC_140068.1, read as the reverse complement.
GTCCTCTCACCTCCCACACCTCTGGCCTGTACCCCAGCTCTTGTATGTATAAATAAATCTTTTAAAAAATAAATAAAAATAAAAATAAAAAAGAAGAGGAAGGCTTGTTGCTAAGCACAGAAAACTTAGAGAAACTATTCCTGCTCTTTAGAACCTCATATTTTACCTTAAGCAGTTACGTCTGTAATTGGTGGCTAAGTTCTATCAAAAGTACAATCATGTAAAGAGGCATTGAATGAGCAGCTAACAGGATATTACTTTCTATTGAGAATCCAAGACAATCAACATTCCAGAGCATGGGGCAGGGGAGATGCAGATGCTGGAGCAGGTTTTCTTGGGGAGAGCTAAGGAACAGTGCATAGCCATGAAGGGGAAGGTGGAAGTGGTTGCTTACACGTTCTGCACCTAACACATAGGGAGAAGGGCATTGATCAGACCACTTAAAGAGCTTGGGTATGTGCCTTAATGTTCAAATATATGTTCAAAGGACACCTAACTCACCTATGGAAAATCTAGATAAGCAACTGGATGAAGAGGACTGTGAGAGCAAAAGAGTGGGCTGAATGCAGACCACCCCCAGAGCTTATCTAGACAAAGAATGAGTGATTCCTATGGGAAAGAGGTAGAGCAAGCTGTGGTGCAGTCACCTGAAACCATGCAAGAGGGTGACTTGGAACTTTGACAGACCTCAGCAAAATGAACACAAAAGGTCCTGCCCATTCCAAGAGGCTGAGGTATTCTCAGTGTCAGGTATTTGAGGTGAGAAACATTGAGCAACTGATGTGGGAGGTGGAGAAACCACAAGTGAAAGACAACTTTTTTTTTTTAAATAGGCAAAGGATGATATTTAAACATCTGTTAAACCTACAACAGTACTGAAGCCAGATCACCATGTAAGAATCAAGTAAAAGTCTGCTGCTGCTCCTTCCTCTCATCCTTTCTTCCCTGTCCCACTGGAGAGGGGTCAGAAACCAGGACGGGAGAGAAAAAGGCTTAGACAAGCCTGATCAGAATAAAAAATCAATGAAGCCCCCCGGCCCACATGTACTAGGCATCTGGGAATGGGGAAGAAGCTTCATTATAATTCAGCTTTGGTTGGGAGCTCTTTTTTGGTACTGGACATTTTAAAAATCATACTGAGACTTTTTCAAATTTGCTACTGCAGAAAGAATGTATTTTTTATGAGCAACAAGAAAAGTCAAGTTATCCATGAGCAGAGAATGAGCCTGTATCACACAGTAGATTGAAAGGGACAGGGAGAGGCAAAAATAACACTGTTTTATGTGCACACAAGTCCAGCTTTTCAACCTAATGAACTAAAGAGTCAACACAGTTGAGAGTACACAAAAGTGATCTTATGAAACATAACTCAACCCATCCAGCTTCTCTCCCTATCCTGAGATGGCTTAGTCACTAACAGTTCCAGAGATCTGTCAGCACATGACTCAAGAATCTCATAGGAATTCTTGAAATTTGACATGAGCAAGCTAAATATAATAGATTCACTTTAAAAGGTGGAGACCATGTCTTGCTCCCTCTTGTACCTCTAATACTTAGCCAAGTGCCCCTCACATAAAAGGTGCTTAAAGAACTGCTTCTCTATGAGATGGTTGCTACGCTAGGTTCTTAGGAAACTGAATCTGAACAAGATGTCTTCAGCTAACACTGTTTATTTTGTTAAAATACATTTTAACTCTTAATATCTGCGAAATTACAAATTACTTTCACCTTTATTCTTTTGAAGCCAATCAAATGGCCAAAAAATGCATACTGCATTTCAATACTGCACTACAACAATGTAGAATATGAAAATTTTTAACTTTGATATTCAAATAGGGAAAAAATGACAGTATGCTTTTTAGAGTTTAGCAGAAAATTCTCAAAAAAATGCAATATTACATAATGCCATTAAGTTCATTATGTATTTGCTAATTACTTTGTTTGGCATACAATATCTATTTTCAATGACAGCTTGAATTAAAAGTATACTATCTTGGGCCTCCCCCCGGCCTCACTGGGTTAGGGTCCCACAGGGCGCGCAGACCTCTCCTGCCGCCCGCTGCTCCTCTCAGCAGTGTACTTCGGTCCTTCTGCCTGTTCTGTTCCCCGCTCTGGCTCTGGTGAATTCTCTAGCCCTCCCGTGCTTCTGACTGTACCCAGTGCTTGTATGAATAAATAAATAAATCTTTAAAAAAAAAAAGTATACTATCTTAAAGAGTTATAGTATCATTATTCCTCTTTTAAAGATTAGGAAACTGAGACAGTATTTAATGACTTACTCAAGGTCACACTAGCAGTAAGTGTTTTAACTTAAAACTGTGTCAGATTCCCAAATCACACTAACCACAGTGCTGAAGAGTTGGATTCTATTGACTCATGCCCCCCCTCAGTCCCCCCCCACACACAAAATCCTACTTTAATCGTTACTTTTATGTCTAATTTTGAAACGTAAGTTATTGTCAAGTTCCAACCATACTTCTATTAACATACCTCTACTGATGTAAATAAACTATTCATGAGTGACAATTCCATACAGCAGATAGAAGGAAAGTTTCTAATTGCCAACATATTGCTCATGATGTCCTCCTCATGGTATATTATCTACAAAAGTATATGTGACTACAAAATTTGACAGCTTCCAGAATGGATCATAAGGGAAGATCTTATTATATGTTTCAGAAACCGAAGGGTGTTGGCTGCAAAAGAGTCCTGTTATCAGAGTGTTTCATTCTTGGGTCTTATTTTACTAATAAAGGCAAGAGGAAGGGGTGGGTGAATCCCGACATATTTCAGTTTAAGTCAGTTTTTCTCAGTGTGGGATGATACCGCATTGCTCACCCTAGGAACATTTAGTATTGTGCAGAGAAGGTTTATAGTCACAACTGGGTGGGGGGGCGGGGAGAGAGAGAGGGAGGGAGAGATGTATGCTATTGCAACCTGCTAGGTACCACCAGGGATGCTGCTAAAATCTTATAGTGCGTAGGACAGCTCCCTTCCTACCCCCAGCCTTGTCTAATAGGAATTATCTAGTCCAAATTGCCGGTTGTGCTGAGGTTGAGAAAACCTAGTATAAGGGATTAAATGTCTTAGCAGAGAGTGGTGTAAGTGTTTAGAGATTGTAACTATAAACACTAAGTCAAAGCATCCAAGTAACTGAGTAAAGACTAGTTGTGGGGTAGCTTCCTGCCTCACTGGAGGTGGGAAGTGCAAAGAAATAAAGTGATAGCAACTTCTACTCAATACTCCTACTTTTAACAGTTGCTCTGCATTTCTTTTTTGATAATAACCAGGAAATTGAAAAATCATAAAAAAGAAAAGCAGCTTACTGAAGAGATGAGAAACAACTTTTATTAAACGGTCCCCAGTTCCATCGCCAAGTGTTTCTATTACAGCAGGACTCTAGAGGCTTACAATCCAAAATGAGAACAATGGGTGCTGTGGCCGCACCATAAGAGAAAATCAGCATAAATAAATATTCATGTGTTTCATTGTGGACATCAGTATTCTGAAGACCAAACACTATTTCAGAAGCCTGGCTTTTAGCTCCCAGATGTACAAATGCTCTGATGGTATACTATTGTGATTCCTTCTTATTCCTTCGTCTGATTTTGAGGACCTTCTCTCACAAGAACAGTAAAAACTCAACATGTAACAACAGAGCTGACATAAAAACAAAAAGCAAAACTTCATAAAATGTTGCCTTGCTTTGCATGCTTGAGTTTTAAGGTTTTGTACTTGCACCTTTTTCTTTGCTCTTTCATCTGATCCGTGGTCCTTTCATGTTATCTTTCTTTACCAACAGTCACATTTCCTCCCCCAAATTTTTAACCCTTTTTTCATCCCCTTTTTACTTCCATTTCCTTTCTCCTACCCTTCCAACTCTGATTTACTTCACACTCTCAAGAGTGCTAACTAGCAAGGGAATTACATAATGATAATTTGGGAGCTGACATACTTTAGAGGTTATCTAAAAGTAAACCCTCAGGAGGCACACCTCTCATCCACTTACCAACACTTCAAACAGGTGGTTAGACGATTCAGCTTAAATACATTTAGGTGGATCACTTCTATTAACTTTCAGAAACCACAAATCACTTCTTCTCATTTAATGTGTATTACCAGATAGTTTAGATATAAATAGAGCACTACAAGCGATCTGAATTGCTCTTGCTTCACAGACACCAACTCCTCATCATCAATATTTACTGAATTAGATAATACCTTAGCCATCCAAGTACCCTCCAAAACTACAGCTAGCCAAATGTGCAGACTTTTTTTGCTCTTTAAAAATTATCTTTTGATAGTCTGAAACATTTAACTAAATGCAGGAACATGATTCATCTAGTAAGCTTTGTTTTGACATTCTGTCAAGGTAAGGAATGATTTAAAGTCCCCAGAATGGCACACATGGTATGTTTTGTCCTTCCCACATCGCTCAGGTTCATACTCCCCCTAACTCTGTAACTGATAAAAGATATTTATTATTTCCGAAGATTCCAGGTCACGTTGGGTAAAGACAGCACTGTACTTCAGAGACTGCTGTAGTGTAATGCCTCGTGGAGCCTCAGCAGATGCATGAAAGCAAAACTAGAGGGATTTGTTACTGTGGAATAAAGAAAGTAGGCACTAATTTGTACCGCGCTGACTAGCCCTTAAAGGCTAACCGGGTGTAAGCTCTATAACCCCAGTTCGTGCAGTTGAGCTGCCTCGTTTAAATGAACGCCGCCAGCGTTCTACAGAAGTTTGAACGGTTCTTGGAGGTAAGTCTCCGGCTGTTGCTTCCCCCGAAGAGCCCCCCTTCAATCCGCCCCGCGCGCAGAGCCAGCAGCCTTCTGGGCTGGGCAGGTGAGTCCCGCGCGGCCCACACCTGGGTCGCCCCGTGCCAGCCCCGCCGGCGCGCCCTTACCTTGGTAAGCTGGGCGATCTTCTTGCTCATTTTCAGGTGTAGGTCCTGGCTGTAGTCCATGCTGTGCCCCGCCTGCTGCGCCGCGGCCGGCGAGGGCGCAAATTTGGCTGCCCCGGCCGCAGAGCCGCCGTAATAGTGCTGCTGCCAGCTCATGCCCGGGGTCGCCATCTTCCCGACAGACCCCGGCCGGGGCAACTGTCCCCGCTCTCGGGGGGCGGGCCGCGGAGCGACGGCGTCTGGGAAGCAAGAGCCGGGACAGGTGCCCGCAGACCCGACACCCGGCGCCCGCCCGCCGCAAGCGCCCTCCCGCCCGAGACCCCCGGGTCACCCGGGTCCAGGGACGGGGCAGCCCCGCCGACCCGAGGCCGCGAGCGGCGAGGCGCGGACCAGACGCCGGGGGTCCGGCGGCGGTTGCCCCGGGGGGCTCGCCGGCGCCTGCGCTCAGATCGCGCCTGGCAGGTGCGTCGCGGGCCGCGTGGCCCCGCAGCTCCCGCTCCCACCTGACACCCGGGTCCGGCGAGGCGGCCGCCGCCGCCGGGGCTGCGGAGACAGGAGGAGACGGGGCGGGCTGCTGCGGGGGGAGGCGGGGACAGGAGGAGGACGCGGGAGCCGCGGGGCCGCGGTTTCCAGGGCGCGCGGCGCGCGGCCGGGGGAGCGCGCGGGGATGGCGACGTCATTTCCCCGCAGCCAGGCCCCGCCCCGCGATGGGTGAGCCGGACCCAGGGGTGAGGGGCTTTGCCCTGCAGCCTGCGCCCGGGCACCCTGGCCGGTGCGGGTCTTGGCGAAGCGTCCGGCCAGCGAAGATGGGGCCGTGTCACCTTGGGTTTGCAGAACGCGTGGGGCATTGCTTAGCCTTGCCACGTGCATCACTGTCTACCTTGGGCCCAAGTGACTGTACCCCAAGAAGAGCGACAAGTTCACATCCAGCTCTTCCTCAGCGATGACCCCAGCACCGCAGAAGGGGGTAATGAAGCGGAGGGGACTCTTAGAATCCCTGCCCGGACTCTGCCTTCCCAACACACAAATATGATCGATACAATATTTTAGATTGACCTACTACGCACTGGCCAATGTTCCTCATTCAATGCCAAGTGTAATTGTGGAGAGAGCACTCACTTCACCTGTCGATTGGTGGAGCATTGCTCTCCTACATTTCCTGTCTTAACGGAACTCCAGATAATTATATATAAAATCTTAATTGTCTGCAAGCAAAGGGTGGGGAAGGCGAACAGAAGCTAGAGCAAGCTGTCAGCTCCTTTAGGATTTAGAGCTGGGCCCAACTAATCATTACTTGTGCATTTACTCTACCTAAGTATATATCCTACTGATTTTCTGGTAACATCTCTAGCCCTGCAGGTCAAATGATTTTTAACTTGTACCCCATGTTGAAATAAAGTCATTTAGGGCAATCTTAACGCAAGCTTTAGAATATAGAATTGTGCCTATTTTAAATATAAAATCTGTTGTTATGCAGTTTTGTGACACAGAATTCCCCACATTATCTATGTAATTTTTCTTTCGCATGCAATTAACTATTTTATAAATCTGCTTCGAAGCCAAATAAACATATAATATCTAGTTGTGACAAAATCTAAGCCAACAAGGTAAAGATTGAATCAGACCCTGAAATACTTCTAGAATTATAGGGATTCCAGAAAGGAAGACTAAATTGGTGACATCTTTACAAAGATATTAGACAGTCAACCACCATGACTCAACACACCTTCCAGAAAGAAATGTTATCAGACTCTGAGGATCTCAATGGAGCAAAAACAAATATGTATTTTTTTCTCCCTTCTTAAGCTCTAATGGTTAAGTGAAATGAAAGAGAATTAAGAATTAGAGTTATTTCATAAAATTCTAGACATAAAAGATGTGCAATCATTTCAGAACTCTCAAGTCATTTACATTCTAAGCAGAAATATATACTCAAAAAACTCCATGGTTTCTGAATTTTTATGACTAAGTCTTGTTAGAGCAAAGGTGTTTTTGTTTTTATTATCACAATATTGTGGAAAGAGTTTAGGATTGAAAAGAAGGAGACAAATGTGTAGCCTCAGGTGAGTCACTGATCCTCTTGCTTCCTCAAGTGACTCCTCTGAGAAAAGACAGACTTACCAGCCTCTTTCAGAAGTCAGAGGCTGTGACCCTCATCCACTGATAGTTCACTCTGAACTCCATGATCCAATTTCCTGCTATCACTATACAACTTAGCCAAAGTGGAGCCTTTTCCTAAATATTTTGCTTAAAAGACACCCAATATTACTTGTGAATTTAACATTTTTTGGCTTATCACAGCAGGATAAAATGGATCACCTGATACAGGATTCTATTTAATGAATACATAGAAACATAAATACACCCGTGGGCCTATCACCCAGAATCTTCTTAAAAATCTAGTAAGGGGCCTCCCTGGTGTTACAAGGAGTTAAGACACAATCTATGAAGCTATCCGCAGCCACTACAACATGAGTTCGATCCCCAGCCAGGGAGCTACCCGCATGGCATAGCAGACCTCTCCAGACTCACCTGCTGTTCCCCTTAGCAGTGTATTTCAGTCAGTCTGCCTGTTCTGTTCCCCATTCTGTCTCTGGTGAGTCCTCTCACCCCCCGCACCTCTGGCCTGTACCTTAGTTCTTGTACATGAATAAATAAATCTTAAAAAAAAAAAAACTAGCAAGGGAGATAATGCAATATGAGAAAATGGAAGAAGCTGGTTAGACAAGAATTGTTTATTTAGGTCCTGTTTATTTCATGAGATGATTGATGGTGGAATATTTATCCAAGGCCTATTGTGTGCCAGGTGCTCTGGTCAGTACTAAGGCTGCAGTGTTGACTAAGCATCAATCTCTGTCCTGAAGCAGTTAGCAGACCACTAGGAAAAACAGACAAGTAAAAAATATGGCAACACTGTATGGTAAGTGTTAAAGGCACTTTAGAGGCCTTTAAGGCACTTAACCTAGCTTTGGAGTGTCAGAAAAGGCTTCAGACACCAAAAAAGGTAATACTTGAAGGCATTCCTGAAGGATGAGTTTTTCAGATAAATGAGGATTGGGAGAATGGGCTATAATTTCTGAGAGTAGCAAAGGGCAAAGTTCTGGAGATGAGAGACAACATAGTAACATAGAAAGTGAAATAATGTGGCTAGAGCACAGAGCTTGATGGGATGTCAGAACATGAGTAGAACAGGTATCAAATAATCCATAGGAGGAAGAATTTATTTGTTTTGATAAAGGCATTAAGGCTTCGTTCTGAAAGCAGTGATGAGCCACTGTAAAGCTTTAAGCAGGAGAATGAAATAATCAGATTTGCACGTTAGTAACAACTCTTGTGACTGTGGAAAATGGATTACATGGGCAACTTTAAGGAGATTAGTTATTTAAGAGGCTATTGCCATTATTCTTGTGAGAGAGGATAGATTGTTGACTTAAAATATGGCAGTGAAAATAGAAGGAAATGGATCTAAACTGCCCATAAGTTAAAAGGGACTGACAAGAGAATAAGCAAGTGCTCCCCATGAGACATGTAAGGAAAAGTGGTAACTTCAGGGCCTCCCTGGTGGCTCAGGGGTTAAAGACAGCACTATCAAGCTATCACCAGCCACTGCCAGGGAGCTGACCCACATGGCCAAGCAGACCACTCCTGTCTCCACCACTGCTCCCCTCAGCAGTGTATTTCAGTAGAACTGCCTGTTCTGCTCCCCACTCTGGTGAATCTTCTCACCCCCCCCCACACACACATCAGGCTTATACTCCAGTTCTTGTATGTATAAATAAATAAATCTTTTTTTAAAAAATGGTACGTTCAATATAGAATATGTTACTTTTGAGATGCTAGGCATAAAATGGTACATTCAATATAGAATATGTTACTTTTGAGATGCTAGGCATAAAAGGTCTGCTCCACCTTTTAACACACTCACCCAAAGCAGAGTATTACAGTATAATCCCAAATAAGATTGTAAATCTGTCTAGATTTGAAATGAAAAATCCAGATGGCTGTACAAGAGTTTTACTGTCATTCATTGATAACTTTTAAAAAAAGATTTATTTTATTTATGCACACAAGAACTGGGTAAAGACCACAGGTGTGGGGGTGAGAGGATTTACCAGAGACAGAGTGGGGAACAGAATAGGCAGATCTACTAAAATGAACTGCTGAGGGGAACAACAGGTGAGTCAGGAGAGGTCTGCTGCCCCCTGTTGGTAGCACCCTGGCTGGGGATCGAACTCATGCTGCAGTGGCTGCAGATAGCTTCATAGATTGTGTCTTAACTCCTTGTGCCACCAGGGAGGCCCTCATTCATTGATATCTTGCTATGTGTTCCTTCCTTTTTTTTCCCCTGTTCTCCCCCCCCCCATTCAGAAAACTTATCTCCATCACACCAGTCAATTGTAAATGGTATTGAATACCTTCTAAAATTGTGAGTACATAATAAATACTCGACAATATTTGCCTATTAATTTTAGTTGACTTTCTCTACCAAACTATTATTAGATTTTCCTTTCTTAATAAAGTCAACTCTCTCTGTACACATCACCAACAACTAGAGGCTAATTGTGTTGTCCCTCTACAAATCAGAGCCTGAATTAGATAGTTTACATGGTAGGTGATCTTGGGAAGCAGAGAAACAGAGATAAGAAAGAAAAGCCATTAGAATATATATTATTGAATTGGCTACCACTTTGATAAATTAGGACCCAGTCCCACTAGGAACTCTGAAAAACCCTAGTATGAACTCCATCTGAGAATTTTGCTTCCCAAGGATGAAAACCTAAACATTACCCATTGACTTCCATCACTCGTTGGTGGAGGGCAACTCCCAGGGAAATTTACTCCCCTGTTTGGTCATTCAGTGTGGATTTGATGAGCTACTGTGGCTTTGAACAGCTGTGAGTCAAAAGGCAGAGAGATACGCGAGCGCTTTAGGGGGGTTTTGGAACACATGGGAACTGTCCAACACGTCTATAGCTGAAATCAAAGCTTCTAAGGCAATCTACAAAAGCCATTCAATTCTACTCCATCTATCGTGACAATTGTTACTTTTCTTTCCAGCATTAGATATAGCATATAAGTTAAACTTCCCTGTAAGATTATCTCAGTTTACAGTTTAGTATTTATGCCAGAGGTATGGACATCACAATTACCACCAGCCACAGAGTTTTTATTTCCATCAAACAGGTGAGGAGACTATTTCCAGAAAACTATTGTGAGGGTCTGCTTTCCAGGATTATATCTATTATTGCCTTAGATTGGGCTCTCTAAAGCAGACACTAAAGTCAGGACACAGTTTAAGCAATTTATTTGCAAGACGATCCCAGAGGTAGAAGGGAAAGTAGGGTGGAGAGAGTGAGCTTATTGAGAAAAGAAAAATGGGAATGTGAGTACCTATGACTACTGAGGACAGTGGGGCTCAAGTCTTCTGAGGATCCCCTGAGTAACCATTAGCATACACCCCATAATTGCCCCTCTTCAAAATGAGAGGGGCATTCTGGCTTCTCTGCCATATTGTTTAAGGCCTGTTTGGGGCAATTCTTCCTTATATTTTGGGTTTGCCTTGCACACATATGTATAAGCTCCCACTGCTTCAGAGAAAGACTTAGGAGGAAGGTGTGCAGGGACTCATCAGCATGTGTAGGAAAGTCCTCTAGAGCTGCAGCACAAATCAAAATTGACCTGAGTGGATGGATCCCAGTTCCACAAACCAGCAAATGGTTTCTTAGTCTCATTTAATTAAATATTCCTATCTCTTTCTTGTTAAGAACCTAACCCAAATGCTCAAAAATAGATGACTGGATCAAGAAGATGTGGTACAAGGCCTCCCCGGTGGCGCAGCGGTTGAGCGCTGGGTTGCAAAGCTGCCTGCAGCCTCTAAAGCACTGGTTCGATCCCTGGCTGCTCCCCGGCCACCAGAGGAGGGTCCGACACAGCACGCAGACCTCTCCTGCTGTGCCCGCTGCTCCCCTTAGCAGTGTACTTCGGTCCTTCTGCCTGCTCTGCTCCCTGCTCTGGCTCTGGTGAATTCTCTCACCCTCCAGCGCTTCTGACTGTACCTAGTGCTTGTATAAATAAATAAATAAATCTTTAAAAAAAAAAAAGATGTGGTACATATACATAACAGAATATTACTCACCAATCAAAAAAGATAAACTCATGCAATTTGCAGCAACATGGATGGAGCTGGAAGGGATCCTGCTCAGCAAAATAAGCCAGAAAGAAAAAGAAAGGGCCTCCTCTGGTGGCGCAGCGGTTGAGTGCTGGGCTGAGAAGCTACCACAGCCTCTGCAGCGCCGGTTCTATCCCCGGCCACCGGTGAGGGTCCCACATGGCGTGCAGACCTCTCCTGCCATGCCAGCTGCTCCCCTCAGCAGTGTATTTCATCCATCTGTCTGTTCTGCTCCCTGCTCTGGCTCTGGTGAATTCTCTCACCCTCCCGTGCTTCTGACTGTACCCAGTGCTTGTGTAAATAAATAAATAAATCTTTAAAAAAAAAAAAGAAAAGAAAAATACCGGATGGTCTCACTCATAGCAGAAATTTAGAAAACTTAAATAAGGGACCAGGGAAAAGACTAATTATAATAAAGTGAAAATCAAAACAAGCAACTATAAATCAGAGACACACTATGGGGGAGGTGGAGAGGAGGGATTAGAGTTAAAATAGTTGGGGGGATTGTATGGGGAATACAAGATGAAAATGCATACATTGTACAAAAATGAAAAATGATGTAAAAAATATATATAAAATAAAATAAAATATTAAAAGATAAAAAATGAAAATGATGTAAAAATGTATAAAATAAAAAAATAATTATTAAAAAAAGAACCTAATCTATAATCCCCATACATTCTTACCAGAATAACCTTTATTTCATGAAAGGCATTGGGTGAGAAGAGAAGCAATCCAAGTGAATTTTATCAAACTAGTACTGAAGTTAGTGTGTGTGTATGTGTGTGTGTGTTTTGACCAGTGTTACTGGGTAAGAACTACATGCAACATATCAGTTGTCCAATCCTTTGCTCCTAGTAGCAAAATCTATTGCTCAGGAGATTAAAATTTGATTCATATTTTATGGCAGTATTTGGGAGGGTCTCTCCTGGAGAAGCTATTATACTATTATAATATCTAGGTGAGAATAATGTAAGTTTTTCTATTCTTTTTTGAACTAATGGTTCGTTTTTCATCTTATAAATAAGAGGAATAGGAAAAAAAAGGATAATGTGGAAAATGTTGTTGCCTTTTGCTAGCTAAGAGTCAATGCGGACTGTGGGAGTGACAGCACTTTGTATAAATGTTTAGTTACTTGTTTCCTCTCTTCTTCCCCGTCTTTCCCCCCACCCCTAAGAGACATACACATTAGCCTCCCTCTGATCCAGGTCCGTTCTTGGCATTGGTAGAGATGGCTGTTCTCCAGGTAGCCCATCTTCAGTCACAACTTAGAGAGACAAAGCAATACAGTTTGGCACAGTCCTGCTTGAATATCCCTCTTTCCTTATTTGAAGATGCCACTGTGTCACCCTGCAGGATGAGAAATGGTGTTAAGAAGGAGGAATTTAGCAAGTGGGGCCAGAATAGGAAATAATGAGAAGAGTCCAATTTAGAAAAATAATATCTAAGGGAATATTGGGCTCAAACAGTGACGCCATTCTCTTCTATCTGTTCCAGCTAGTGGCTCACACTGTTCTCTCTCACCTCTGCCTCATGACTGGTCTCATTCACAACTTGGAAAGTGCTACTTCCTTTTTAAAAAAATGTTATTCACTTAAGTAAAGGTGCTTGGCTTTCAATTCTCTACCTCTTTTCCTCTTTCTTATTCCTGTCCTACTCTCTAATGTCTTATGCTGTGTTTATAAAAAGAACAATGAAAAGCAAAGGCTAAATAAAACGTATTGTGAGTCATCACTAGCATATCCCTGTATAACTTTTACATACCACTTAAGCAACTGATATTCAGCCCCTCTCCATTGACTAAAAATAACAGTATCTCTTACAATTTGAGTTTTGTTCTTTGGGGAAGGAGTCACTGAGTCCTTGATGGGTGGTTTGATGGTGAGTGAAGAGAGCTGCTTGCCCTGGAGCTAAGATTCAATACAAGTTTGGGCACCTAGGGACTCTGCTGTGTTTTCTAATCATCAAAGATTTCAGTGAAGCTGCTGGGATCAATAATCTCTATGCTCCAGCAAATAGGATTGGACTTTCCCAGTCACCTTCAAAACTTCTTATTCCTGAGGTAGAAACAACCTAAATGCCCCCAAACAGATGACTGGACCAAGAAGATGTGGTATATATACACAATGTGGTATATATACACAATGCTATTCTGCAATCAAAAATATAAACTCATGCCATTTGCAGCAACATGGATGGAGCTGAAGGGATTATGCTCAGTGAAATAAGTCAGAAGAAAAAAGAAAAATATCGGTAGTTTCACTTAAAGGAGGAATGTAGGAGAACCAAACAAAGAATAAAAAAAAAAAAAGACAACATTTGCAGGCGAGCTATCGATCTGAGGCATATAGCAGTGAAGGGAGGGAGATGTGGTGGTGTGAGATTTATGGGGACCACATGTGAGGGGGGGAATCAAATACTGTACCAAAATGAACAACAATGTAAGAATTTTTTTTTAAGTTCAATCAATTAATAAATTAAAAAGGAACTTCTTGTTCCTAGTTTTTGATGGCACCCATAATTTGACCCAATTTAGATTTGTAAATCTAAATTTATTCGCCGCCGTTTTCTAACAAAGTCATTCTCCCCATTCCATAAATTGTGTCCATACATCTTTGCCTTTGCTTCCTTTCTACTTGGAAAGTTGTTTTTGTTTTTGTTTTTTAAACCATCCTTTTTCATAAATTCTTCCTATTCCCATATCCTCCATAAAGCATTTCCAAACTATTCTCGGTCTTATTCTCAATTACTACAGTACTTATCATCTGAACCATATAATTTAGCTTTTAATTACACACTGTCACTTTATTTGTTCTTGTGTTAATGTATCTAAGTTTTTAAAAAATTCTGCAGCTAAATTATAAGTGTCATGAGACATTTCACATCTCTCACTTTGAAAATGCAAAAACCTCTTAGTATAGAGAAATTAAGGTGACATATTTAGCCCTGCTTTTAGCACTTAAGCCTCTATGCTCCCATACCTCACCTTACCCCTATTTAGTTCTATTCAATTACATGCTCTGATTCTAGAATATTTTCTAGAATATTCTCCTTTGTTTGAGTCTTGCCCTTTCTCTTTCTTGGATGTTGATAAATGTTCTTTTCACTGGATGAATTTATTAATATGAACACAAACCACTAAATGTGCCCACAGAGTATGGATGGGGACAGGATTACTTGACCTTTTGGAATTCCACATGAGTTGTTAATGCATTGTGATAAAACTGGGCAAATGAAACCCTTCAAGCGGGCTGAATGTAATGAATAGAATCCCACATTCATAAGGATGTTTATCATAAATATTAGAAAACACAGCTCTATAATTTAAAGTCGTTCTCTTCTGCCATTTCCACTCCTAAATGCCATCTTTCATTTATCCAAAGGACTTCAACCTCATTTCTTTAAATATCACACAATTCCCCATCCATAAAAAATATTTTAAGGTCCACATCTGATCAAAATGCATTTCTGCACTGTATTTTTAGGCACCTTTTTGTTTTTTTTTATATATTTAAATATTTTATTTTATATAACTCTTACATCTTTTTTTTTATCTTTGCGCAATGTATGCATTTTCATTTTGGTTATATTCCCCATACAATTGCACCCTCCCCCCCTTATTTTGACTCTAGTCCTTCCTTTCTCCACCCCCCCACCCCGTGTGTCTCTGGTTTATAGTTGCTTGTTGGTTAGGCACCCTTTCTTAATGAAAACAAAACTAATATATTTTCTGTTTCTCTCTCTAAACACATTTTATCTCATCTACCTATCTTACAGAATGTCCATACATCTCACTTAGGGGCTTGGTCTGCTTCACTTGACTATTTTATTTATTTTTTAATGTAGAAGAATTGGTGTTGGGTCTCCCCTGGTGGAGCAGCGGTTGAGTGCTGGGTTGCGAAGCTGCCACAGACTCTGCAGCGCTGGTTGGATCCCCGGCTGCTCCCGGCCGCAGGCAAGGGTCCCACATGGCACGCAGACCTCTCCTGCTGCACCTGCTGCTCCCTTCAGCAGTGTACTTCAGTCCTTCTGCCTGTTCTGTTCCCAGCTCTGGCTCTGGTGAATTCTATCACCCTCCCGTGCTTCTGACTATACCCAGTGCTTGTATAAATAAATAAATAAATCTTTAAAAAAAAAAAAAAAAGAAGAATTGGGGATTAGGCCAGAGGTGTGGGGCATGAGAAGATTCACCAGAGACAGCAGAAGAGCAGGACAGATCGAGCTACTGAAATATACTGCTAAGGAGGGCAGCAGGAGAGACAGGAGAGGTCTGCTGCACCATATGTGGGTTAGCTCACTGTGGGGGATGAACTCAGGCCATCCTGTGATAGCGCTCCCCAGGAGGGAGGCCCTGCTTCACTTGACTTAAACTTGACTATAGTGATTTAAGTAAGAAGGGGAATATTTTTCTCAAATAGCAGGCAGTAGAAAGTCCTACTGGAAAGTTAAGTGGTCCAGGGAGAGGAGGGAACCCAGAGTTCACCTGGGTCACCTACCCAGCCTCCTTTTTCTTCTTTGCAATGTTGAACACATGACTTTTACTTCCCTGGTGACCTCGTGGTTCTAGTAGAGCTCCCCCAATCTTTTTTTTTTCCCCACTCACATTTTAGGTATGAAGCAAGCAAGTTAAGCAAACAATAACAAAACAATAAAGACAATAACAAGAACAAGGGAAGAGTCTGTATCAGGAAAATAAAGCATTTGATCTGCAGCAGACTTTAACTGGTATCTCGGGGATAAAATTGTGGCGACGGTTTTGAGAAGATAGAGTTCCTTTTTTTTTAGTTGGTTTTATTGTGGGTCTAATCAAATTTGGGTTTTTATTAGTGAGGAAGAAGGTGAACAGGAGATTGGTAAACAACTATTGTGTCTGTCACATAGGAAAGTCACAGCAATTGTTTACTCATGAACCATTAAAACCCACTTTCAGAGTCCCAAGAAGTGGCGAGGAGATTGTAGTCTGTGTGTGTGGCTGATACAGTGTGTATGAGACATTTGAGGCAAGGTTTTTGAAAACTCAGAATTTCCAGGGCCTCTCTTGTGGCACAAGGGGTTCAGTCTCAGCACTATGAAGCTATCTGCAGCATGAGTTCGATCCCTGGCCAGAGAGCTAACCCACATGGTGCAGCAGACCTCTCCTGTCTCTCCCACTGCTCCCCTCAGCAGCGTATTTCAGTAGAGCTGCCTGTTCTGCTCCCCACTCTGTCTATGGTGAATCCTCTCACCCCCACCCTCTTGCCTACACCCCAGTTCTTGTATGCATAAATAAATAAAAATAAATCTTTAAAAAAAAGAAAACTGAGAACTTCCAGCACTCAGATGCTGATTCCACTGCTTTTTTGGTCTTTTTTATTCCACAATTAAAGTACTCCTTACTAGTTAAACCCAAAGAAATGCTTCAGATATTTCTTACATTGAACATAGCCCTACAGAAAAATGTTGATTCCACTTTGTTTGAATGGACAAATTTTAACACACTATAAAAATTATGCTTTTTGAAGCATTATGTCTAGTTTATGGATATTTGCTGCCACCTGCAGTTTAACTTGATATTCACTCTGTTTATCACCTGTAAAGAGCACAATGACCCAGGAAATGGAAAGTAAGAAGAAAATTGCAGTAAGATATCCTTGCCGCTGCTGCAGCTATGTGCTTACTCAAAACTGAATCTTCTCTTTACACAATCATGTTCATTATTAACAAAACCCAAAAGGTGTTTCTCAATAGATGAATGGATTAAAAAATGTGATAGATGACTCCCTGGTGGCGCAAGGGGTTAAGCACCACACTATGAGGTCATCCACGGCCTCTGCTTCACTTGACTATTTTATTTATTTTTTAATGTAGAAGAATTGGTGTTGGGCCTCCCCTGGTGGCGCAGCGGTTGAGCGCTGGGTTGCAAAGCTGCCACAGACTCTGCAGCGCTGGTTGGATCCCTGGCTGCTCCCCGGCCACCAGAGGAGGGTCCCACATGGCGCGCAGACCTCCCCTGCCGCCCGCTGCTTCCCTCAGCAGTGTACTTCGGTCCTTCTGCCTGCTCTGCTCCCTGCTCTGGCTCTGGTGAATTCACTCACCCTCCTGCGCTTCTGACTGTACCCAGTGCTTGTATAAATCAATCAATCAATCAATCAATCAATCAATCAATCAATTTAAAAAAAATGCCATCTTGAGAGGCTATGTCAGTTGTGTTACTGCCAACAGAGACCACCGTGCTTTGGAATTTGCCTGTGACTCCAAGTAACTCCTCATTCTTCATACCTTTCTAGTCTAGGAAGCATTTACCTTATTTGAACCTGTAGGATTATTGTCATGTTTTACAGATGATGAAACTGAGACTTGGAGCAGTTGGTTTTATCTACTTCACATCATGAGTTTTCCAGTGGAAGACTTAATTTCTCTTTCTTCCTGATTTATCTAAATGATTGAGGCATTCTTGAAAGTCCAGCTAGCTACATGTGGTCTGCCTCACAGTACAGGTTGGCCAGCCAGGGGTTGAGAGGAACAGGCAAAGTTGGAGTCTCCCAAAAGAAGCAGCAACCAGGAACTCTGGCAAAGAAGTAGAAGCAACCGGAAACAGTGGGCATGACTGATAGTATCCATATTTGCCTTCATTCAGAGAGTCAGAAAGACATTTGATGACACCAAAGGTGTTTGGGATCCTAAGGCAGAGGGTTTTTTTTTTTTTTAAGATTTATTTATTTATGCATACAAGAACTGGGTAAAGGCCAGAGGTGTGGGGGGTGAGAAGATTTACCAGAGACAGAGTGGGAACAGAACAGGCAGACTGACTGAAATACATTGCTGAGGAGAGCAGAAGGCGAAACAGGAAAGGTCTGCTATGCCATGTGGATAGCTCCCTGGCCTGCCAGGGATCGAACTTGTGCTGCAGAGGCTGTGGATAGCTTCACAGTGTTGTGCTTAACGCCTTGCACCACCAGGGAGGCCCCCCTTTTTTTTTATTTATACATACAGAGACAGAATGGGGAGCCGAACAGGCAGATCTACTGAAATACACTGCTGAGGCAAGACAGGAGAAATCTGCTGCTCCATGTGGGTTGCTCTTGCCTTGCGGGGGATTGAACTCCTGCTGCAGTGGCTGGCCACAGCTTGATAGCTCTGTCTATAACTACTGTACACCAGGGTGGCCCATAAAACAGAGGCTTTGATCTCAGCATTGTTTTATATGGCCTTTGGGGCATTGATAACTCTGCTGCAGTTTTTTCATTAAGCTAGAATCTATCTGTATAGGCAGAGGAAGTATGGTCTTTAGCAATCAAGGATAATTCTTGCTGTTTATAATAGTGAAAAATTAGAAATCACTTAAATGTAAAATAACACAGAAAATAGTACAAGTGCTTAGGGGGAAGCTGGAACTTATTCAAGCTTGGGAGCTGTGGAGCAGAGTTGCAGGATTTGAATGTTGGTTCTACTATTCACTGGTCATAAAATTAATGCTAATTTCTTCCTATGCAATATGTGAGAATAAAATCACCTACCTTAATATTGTTGTGTTATTAAATTAGATAATAAATCTGAGACTTAGAATGTTACCAAGCTCATATTATACACTCAATTAAAAGTCATGTATTGTTATGATAAATGATCTTAACTGAATATTGTACTGACATTAAAATTATATCTCCTCAACCTAGTGTCCACCCACAGATGATTAGACAAAAAAGATGCAGTATAAAAAGGGATGAAGCTATAAAAAAGATGAAATCCTGCCATTTGTAATGGAAGGACCTAGAGGATCTTATGCCAAGTAAAGTAAGTCAGACAGAGAAAGATAAACACTCAATGATTTCACTCATATGTGGTATATAAAAAAATCAAATGAATAAACTACATAAAACAAAAATAAGTTTGTAGACTCTAAGACCCACATTTGTGGTTACCAAAAGAGAAGGGCCTGGGATGGTTAATCTGGTAAAAGAGGTCAGTTGTATGGTAAAGGATAGAACTGGACTTTAAGGGGACAGCTTTATGTAGTATATACAGATGTTGATTTATAATGATGCATGCTTGAAATATATGTTACAAAGCAGTATCACTTCAATAAAATAAAACTTGTAAAATTTGACATACTATGAAATACTTTGTTATTATATATTTCCTAATATTTTATTAGATATGCATCTGAACTCTAAAGTAACACTTTGAAATAATATTACTCATTTCTGAAATAAAATGTTTTCACGAAGTTTGTAATAAAATGGCACAATTTAAAAATTACATGTGAACCTATTATAATCGCAACTATAAAAACCTTAAGAAAAAGAGAGACTAGAAGAAAGTTTGCAACATGTCCCCAGTTGTAACTTTTCTTTTAAATTCAAGGTTTCTATTTTTATTTGGATTTATAAGTCTCTAGCTTTATTCCCCAGCATTACTGAGTTATAATTGACAAAATTGTAATATTTAAAAAATATACAATGTGATATGTTGATACCCTTCCATCACCTCACACATTTAACTTATAGTGAATACACAAATTCTACCATTAGCAAATTTATATGTCTTCTTTATTTATTTTTTTGGATTGTAGTATTTTTATTTGCAGCCCAAGCCAATTAATAAAGCCAGTACCACCATTTGATCAAATCTAAAATTAAGGTTGAGAGAACTGTAATCTAGTTATTTACCCAGGAGGAAAGGGAAACAAGTTTAGTGGACAGGTAGATGGTCTCTGCACAGTATATGTCTTCTTTAGAATAATGTCTATTCAGGTCCTTTGCCCAATCTTAATTGGGTATTTTGACCTTTTTTTTTTTTTTTTTTAACTGAGTTGTGTTTCTTCTATATTGTGGCTATCAAACCCTTGCAGATAGGTGATTTGCAAACATTTCCTCTCATTCCATAGACTTCATTTCCTTGATGTTTTCCTTTGCTCTGTGTAAGATTTTTAGTTTGTTATAGTCCCATTTGTTTATTTGTGCTTTTGTTGTCTTTGCTTGTGGTGTCAAATTCAGGAAATCATTGCCAAGACTGACGTCAGGGAGCTACTCCTCATGTCTTCTCCTCATTTTCTAGTTTCAAATCTTTATTCCATTCTGAGTTGATTTTTGTGCATGTTGCAAGATAGGAATCTGGTTATTTTTCAGGGAGTTATCCAACTTTCCTAACACCATTTACTGAAGGATGATTCTTTTACCACTGTTTATTCTTGATTTCTTCATAGAAAATTAGTTGACTGTATAGGCCTGGATTTTTGATTCTGTCCCATTGGCCCATGTGTCTTTTTTTTTCTCTCAAAGATTTATTTTTATTTATTTATGATACAAGAATTGGGATGCAGGCCAAAGTTGTAGGGGAGTGAGAGGATTCACCAGAGACAGTGTGGGGAGCAGAAAAGGCAGATCCACTGAGATATTCTGCTGAGGGGAGCAGCGAACAAGACAGGAGAGGTCTGCTATGCCATGTGGGTCAGCTCCATGACCAGGGATCAAACTCATGCCACAGTGGCTGGCAAGATAGCTTGATAGTGCCTAGACTTTAACCCCTGCACTGCCAGGGAGGCCTGATTATTCCTTTTTAAAGTCAAATAATATTCCATTATATGAATATACTATTCTTTGTTTATTCAATCATCAGGTGATGGGCATTTGGGTTGTTTCTACTTTTTGGCTATTATACTAATATGAACATTATGTTCAAGAGTATGGAGATATAGGCATCCCTGGTGGCACAAGGCATTAAGCACTGCACTATGAGGCAGTCCACGGCCTCTGCAGCATGAGTTCAATCCCTGGCCAGCTGGGGAACAACACACATGGCGCAGCAGACCTCTCCTGACTTGCCCACTGCTCTCCTCAGCAGTGTATTTCAGTCAATCTGCCTATTCTGTTCCCCACTCTGTCTCTGGTGAATCCTCTCACCATCCGCATCTCTGGCCTGTACCTCAGCTCTTGTATGCATAAATAAATAAATCTTAAAAAAAAAAAAGGGTATGGAGATATGATTTCAATTCTCTTGGATATATACTAGAAGAAGAATGGCTATGTCATTTGCTAACTTTATGTTTACCATTTTTAGGAACTTCCAAACTATTTTCCAAAGTGACTGCTCTATTTATAATCCCCCTGATGGAAATTCAAATTTCCATTAAAATTTTCTTGCCAACACTTGTTTTTTTCTGTCTTTTTGACTAGAGCCATCTCACTGGATATGAAGCCATCTCACTTCTTGATATCTCATTGTGAAGCCATTACTATTTGAATGGAGAAAAGCATGTACATTTTATTTATTTATTTGTTTGTTTGTTTGTATGTTTGTTTGTTTATACATGCACTGGGTACAGTCAGAAGCGCGGGAGGGTGAGAGAATTCACCAGAGCCAGAGCAGGGAGCAGAGCAGGCAGAAGGACCGAAGCACACTGCTGAAGGGAGCAGCGGGCGGCAGGAGAGGTCTGTGCGCCATGTGGGACCCTCCTCTGGTGGCCTGGGAGCAGCTGGGGATTGAACCGGCGCCGCAGAGGCCACGGGGAGCTTCACAACCCAGCGCTCAACCGTTGCGCCACCGGGGAGGCCCAGCACGTACATTTTTTAATGAAAATATATTTTTCAGAAAATTAGAAACCCTTGTACATTGTTGGTGGAAATGTAGACTAGTCCAACCCCTCAGGAAACTGTATGGAAGTTTCTCAAAATATTAAAAATAGATCTACCAATGATCCAGCAACTCCACTTCTAGGCACCTAAAGGAAAAATACAAAAACATTAATTTGAAGGGATACATGTACTCCTATGTTCATTGTAGCACTATTTACAATGAACAAGTTATGGAAACACCCAAGTGGCTGACAACAAATGAGTGGATACACACACACACACACACACACACACACCAGAATACTACTCAGCTATTGAAAAAAATACGAAATCTTGTGGGGTCTCCCCTGGTGGCACAGGCGGTTGAGCGTTGCAAGCGCTGCGCTGTGAAGCTGTCCGCAACTTCTGCAGCGCCAGTTCTATCCTGACCAGCCAGCAAGGGTCCCACATGGCTTGGCAGATCTCTCCTGTCTCACCCGCTGCTCCCCTCAGCAGTGTATTTCGTCAGTCTGCCTGTTCTGCTCCCCACTCTGTCTCTGGTGAATCCTCTCACCCTCCCACGCATCTGGCCTGTACCCCGGTTCTTGTTTACATAAATAAATCTTTAAAAAAAAGAGATGAAATCTTGTCATTTATAACAACATTCATTGAACTAGAGGGGTTTATTCTAAATGAAATGTCAGGGAAAAGACAAAATTGTATGATTTAACTCATATGTGGAATATAAAGGAACAAAGCAAAGGAATAGGCAAAACAAACCAAAACAAACCCTTGGAATCTGACCACACAAAGAGGCTACAGCAGAGGAGCAGTTTAGGAACGCAAGGGTGAAGGGGTGGACAGTGGCAGAGGGTTATGGGTACTCTGGTGGTGGGTAGGCTGTGCTAACATACATTTGAAGAGGTATAAATCTTTGCTCCTCTTGCATAGTGTTGCAACCAACAATATCTCAAAAACAAAACAAAAAAGACAGATATATAAGCAGTATGTGAGTTTCAGTGTGTCATTTCTATTCATTTTAAATAGTCCTTGACATTGTATAATTCAGAATTTGCTAAACTCAGTGATATTAGAAAATCTGGGGTGTCATCTATAAAATATTTATGAATATTTAGCTGCACAAACATTCTAGTGAAGATTTCTAAGATATTTGCTCTCAGCTGAGTGATTATTTGATACTTAAGTGTAAATTAATCCATCAACTGTATCACTTCCACCTGGTTTCATGCTAAATAGATTAGAAGGCTAAGTGGAGTGAGAATAAGGCAAAGTGATTTCTCAAAAGGACATGATGATCTGAACAGTCAATGAAACAGAACAGTGTTGTACTCTGCTTTGCCAAGAAAGTGATGTAGTACCTAACGGAATTTGGCTCTATTTGTAATTTTTCTAAGTAGGCTATTTGTCACTTTTTAGTGAAACTTTTTCTTTGCAAGTGAATTAATTGACCCATTCTTTTGGAGCACTACTGATTTCTCTGTGTGGGGTTATAGAGCTTTGTAGAAACATTAGAGGGATAGTTCTCCTTTTTCAGGACCTTCCAGCCCTGGTGGCCAGACAGAAAAGTCTTCCAAAAGGCATGTCATTTATAAAGAGCATGTTCGGGAGATTTCAGCTATTGCTGGTTTAAGACAAGCAAGCTCCTTTTTGAAACCTCTGCTGTTTATGTTGACAAATTGATTGCTGTTTACATTATTCACAGTATAAATGTGTTGGTCCCAGAATGTCTGGTGTAATACATAAGTATTTAGGAAGTAAATTTAGGCAGGTTTTTTTTTTCAAGAAAGTGGTTAATAGGAATTAAATATTCTTCAAATTTTTAATTTAGGTAAGTTTAATTTACAACACTGAATAGGTTTCAGGTGCAGTTTCTCACTTCAACAATTGTGTGTATCAAACCATGCTCACCACCAAATGTCCAGTCACCATCTTTCTATCCACTGCCCTCTCTAACCATGACTTCTTGATAATAGCCATTATAACCACCGTGAGGATAAATTTCATTGTGATTTTGATTTGCATTTCCCTAAAGTGATGGAGGGCATTTTTTCATGTGTCTGTTGACCATCTGTGTGTCTTGCTCAGTGAAATGCCTGGTTAGCTCCTCTGCCCAGTTTTTAATCAAGTTTTTTGTTGTTGAGTTGTGTGAGTTTGTTCACATATTTTGGATATTAACCCCTTGTCTGACATATAGTTTGCCTAACATTCAGTAGGCAGTCTAAGCAGTTATTTAATTAAACTGTAGAGAAATATATTTGGAAACATTTGCTTCCTCACTTTTCTATTTCAAATTCTGTTTAAGAAACTTGCTGATTGTGGGATTATGTTCCAGCTGGAGTATGCAGGTTTAGAAAAATGTTCAGACATAAACATTTATAAAGCACACTTTGAAAACACAATCACTATAAATGATTATTTATGGATTCCCCCTGTTACTGATTATAAGTAAAATCAACATGGAAAATTCTCATTATCTTTTATATAAATTTATAATGTTCTTGGCTATTCATAGTCTTAGCTATTAAGTGTTATGGAGTTAGAGATGACAGCCAGAGAAATTAGTTAATTCAAGGGATTTTTATCTTTTCATTTCATTTGGTTTAGGAAGCTGATCTATAAGTAACTTTTATCATTGAAGTGCATTGAAAACTTCCTATGCAAAGAAGCTCAACTATGTTAACTATGTAGAGTGCTTTACAGCATCAAAGTTCATCAGCTTTTATTGACTGGCAATATTTAAGTAGAGGCACAACTCAGATACTGAGGGTTTGGTTCCAGAACACTGCAACAGGAAAGCAAATATAAAAATAAACTGAGTGACATGAATTTTTTTGTTTCCCAGAGCACATAATGTTTACACCACATTGTGGTCTATTAAGTAAACAATAGCATTGCATCTAAAAAAATGTATATTCCTTAATTAAAAATATTTTATTGCTAAAAAAACATTATCTGAGGTTTTAATGAGTTGTAATTTTTTTTGCTGGTGGAGAGTTGATGCTGTAGCCTAGATGTTGATGTCTGCTGAACGATCAGAGTTGTAGTTACTGAGGCTGTTGTGATATGACAATTTCTTAAAATATTGATAGATAAAAATGAAGTTTGAAGCCATATTGATTGACTTCCTTTCACAAAAGATTTCTTTTTTTAAAAAAAAAAGATTTATTTATTTATTTATGCAAGCACTGGATACAGTCAGAAGCCCGGGAATTCACCAGAGTCAGAGCAGGGAGCAGAGCAGGCAGAAGGACAGAAGTACACTGCTGAGGGGAGCAGCGGGCGGCAGGAGAGGTCTGCGCGCCATGTGGGACCCTCCTCCCGTGGCCGGGGAGCAGCCGGGGATTGAACCGGCGCTGCAGAGGCTGCGGGCAGCTTTGCAACCCAGCACTCAACCGCTGCGCCACCGGGGAGGCCCCACAAAAGATTCTTGATAGCATATAATACTCTTGAATAACTGTTCTTAATCCATTCTAAGAATGTTTTTAATGGCATTAATGGTACCTAGAATGGTGAACACTTTCCAGCAGATTTTCAATTGTCTTTACCCAGATCCATTAGAGGAAACACTATCTATGGCAGCTATAGACTTACAAAATGTGTTTCTTAAATAGTAAGACTTGAAAGCCAAAATTGTTCCTTGATTCATGGGCTGCAGAAAGGATATTGTATTGGCAGATGAAAAAAAAAAAAAAACAACAACTCCTCAAATTCATCTCCTAATACATCTCCATCAGAGCACTTTGGTAGCCAGGTGAATTGTCAATGAGAACTAATATTATGAAAGGAATCCTCTTTCTGAGCAGTAGGTCTCAACAGCAAACTTCAAATATTTGGTATACCATGTTATAAACAGATGTGCTGTCACCAGGCTTTGTTGTTCCATTTATAGAGCTTTACCATCACTCTTAAAAACCCTAGGTATTTCAGAGTGGTAAATGAACATTGACTTCAACTTAGTCATCATCAGCTATATTAGCCCTTAATGAGAAATTCAATCTGTCCTTTGAAGCTTTGAGACCAAGCCCTCTCCAGTAACAAATGTCCTACATGTCATCTTCTTTCAATGTAAGGCTATTTCATCAATACTGAAAAAAAAATGTTATTGTAGGCAGGCACCTTCTTCAGTTATCTTAGTGTAGCTAGCTTTATCAATTATCTTCATCAATTGATCTTCTGATTAACTCATTGCAGCTTCTTCATTAGCACTTGCTGCTTCACCTTCTTTCCTTAAACCTCCACCTTCCTCTAGTAGCTTCAAACTTTTCTTCTCCAGCTTCCTCAACTTTCCTGGCCTTTATAGAATTGAAGAGAGTTAAATCCCTTCCTCTGGATTAGTTTTAGGCTTATGGGAATATTGTGACTGATTTGATCTATCCAAATCACTAAAACTTTCTCCATGTTGGCAATCAGGCTGTTCTGCTTTGCCATTCATGTGTTCACCAGCGTACCACTATTACATTCCTTCAAGAACTTTTCCTTTTGCGTTCACAACTGACTAACAGGCACGAGAGACCTAGTTTTTGGTCTGTCTCATTTACTGATGTGTCTTCCTCACTAAGCTTAATCATTTTTAGCTTTTTATTTAAAGTAAGAGACATGAGCCTCTTTCTTTCACTTGACCACTCAGAGGGTATCGCAGTATTAGTAAATGGTTAATTTATATCCTGTTTTTTTTAGCAAATAGTGAGACCCAAGTATAAAGAGAATGGAGAACAGTAGGTGGGTGGAGAGTTAGAACACACACATTTGTAGATTTATATGGGTTCAAATTTATATGGGTTCATGGGACCCCAAAACAATTCCAGTAGTAACACCAAAGATCACCATAATAGATATAAAAGCAAAGAAAGTTTAGAACACTATGAGAATTACCAAAATTGACACAGAGACACAAAGCAAGCACATGCCTCTTAAAAAAAATGGCACCAAAAGACTTGCTGGACACAGGGTTGCCAAAACCCTTCACTTTATAAGATACACAGTATCTGCAAAGTGCAATAAAGTGAAGTGCAATAAAATGAGGTGCACTGTAATTTTTTAGAATTAAGTTGTATTGAAACATAAAAGCATCTTTTACATTTTTAATTCAAGGCAATAGTGATTATAATTAGTCCACTGACTTTAATTTTATGCCAGCAATTGTAATTATAATTTTAAAAATCTACATTTATTTATAAAATTTTACCTGCGGGTGTAAAAGACTTTGCATACTCTATTAAAAAAATGATAGCTTTATGTGCTATTAAAATGAGTCATGCTGAAATCATTGCTTACAAGGGGTTCATCTAAATGGTAATGGGTAGAAGAAGTAAGTTAAGCCCTGGTAGCAGAGATTTTTTTTTTTCTATCTGGCAAATCTAATAATACTTGAAAAGACATTAAGTCATGAACAAACTAATAGCCCAATTAGAAGATCAAATAAACCATGCCCCTATGTTTTATTTTATTTTACATCTTTATAGTGTACTTCTGTAACAATTACTAATCTATATATTCCAGATAGATAAAATCTCTAGTATAGCAGTTATTTTAGCTTTCTGGGGATTATGTTATGGCATTTTGCATAAAAATAATACCTGATTTTACATTTTTTGGATTAAAATCCCTGACACCCATAGACCCCTAGAATTCCTGTCCTGCCAGTCTCAAACAGAGAAAAATATTATTGTAATTAGCTTAATTTTTCTAATGCTTTGTAAGTGCATTGTAAGATATTATTTATAGAGTATTCTTTATAGACATTGTCATGGCTTTATGTTTGGGAATTTTTTTTTTAAGATTTATTTATTTATGTATACAAGAACTGGGGAACAGGCCAGAGATTTGGGGGGTGAGAGGATTCACCAGTGACAGAGTGGGGAACAGAAAAGGTAGATTGGCTGAAATACACTGCTGAGGGGAGCAGCGGGCGAGTCAGGAGAGGTCTGCTGTACCATGTGGGTCATCTCCCTGGCCAGGGATTGAACTTGTGCTGCAGCAGTTGTGGGTAGCTTCATAGTGCTGCGTCTTAACCCCTTGTGCCACCAGAGAGGCCCCGATGTTTGGGAATTTTAATTCATATATGGGCCTTAAACTTTATGAATAGTTTTCTTAGGAAAAGTTTTCAGAAAATTTGCATGTCTGGACTTACTCTTAAACTGGCTTTATTAATCATTCATCAAATGTATGGTTAACAATTACTATGTGACTGTCTGTAATAACAAAGTATTATTGACTTTTTTTCAGGTTTACATCATTACACTCATTGAAGAGAGCTAGTTATAAACCTAGATGGACACACTAATTGGCTTAATAGTGTTGGCAATTTCCCATTTTCTGGTATATAAATTACACATCTGCAATTTTGTATCCATGACTGGCAAACTGCTTTTGAATTCCCAGAATAATTGCTTCTCAAAATTTTATTCTAATTTCACTTTTCATAATTGCTTAGGTGAATTGTAGGAAATGCATTTTATTTTCATCCACTAGAGGGAACCAGAGGAATTTAAATGTTTGGAGTCAACACCATTTAAGATTCTTAAGGTTGTTAGAGATATTTCCAGGGATTCTCAAAGCTGGTAGTAAGACTTACTATATATAGTTGCATTTAAAAAATAGGTTTTGCTTTTTAAGAACAATTTTAGGTTCACAGCAAGTTGAACAGAAGGGGAGCTTTAAAAAGATATGCGTATTTTCAGGACTTGTCCTGACCCACAAAATCAGAAGATTTGTGAGCAAGGTCTGGAAATCTCTATTGTAAGGGCTGGTAAAACTACTGCCTTTGTAACATATCTACTTAACTATACAAATTTAAAGCCAAGAACAGGAGTAGTAAGGCACTGACTATTCTGTAGCATATATAACAGGATGTAAGAAAAGAGTCTCATAAGGAATTAAACATAGGGGAAAATCGAAGTTAAATTTTTGGAGATTGCCAAAATTTAGTATATGTGTTATATATTTTTCCAATTAAAAAAATTCAATTCTTAATTACAATCCATGTGATTTACTTAGAGGGGAAAAAAACCTGAAAACTGTCACTAGAGAAAGACTTGCAGCTCAGGAATGAAATTTTAGGTTTCCTCCCCACATCAAGAAATAATATATTGTTTTTGAAATAAGTCTTTCATGAAAGACTGCCAGATTCCTGTGGATCTTATCCAGGGAATAGAAATAAATGTCCTACATCCGATTGCCATCAGACACAGATGTTTCCATCATATCAAATACATTCTGGCAAAATGACCCAAAGACACAAGCTGCTTAAAAAATTACAGGCAGAAAAGAGGGCACAAGGATTGTCATAGAAATGGATTTAATAAATTTTTTCTCCATAAAATGTAGCTTAAAATAAAAGTAATCAATATTAATTGACAACAAGAAAGTATTTAAAAAACCCCATTGATTAAAAAAAAAAGCAATCTATAAGAAATACTATACTTCCTGTCCCTAGAAATGCTGCTGGCACTGTGGAAATTTATGAATTTTTTAATTGAAACCAACATCAAATAGCCAAAATCCTTGTGATAAGAACTGGTCTTTAACAGAATGAATCCTAGGGCAAGTTAGGGATAATTAGGCAGCCTCAAGGACAGTGCAGGGACTTCAGGAGAGTTAAGGAAGGCTCCAAAGATAAGGACAACAAATTCCAAAGGGGACTAATCAAACACCCCAGGACTTATGACATTAGGGACTTATTTTAGGACATTAGGGTCAACAAGACATTCCAAAAAGAGGACAATGAAGAGAAAAGATAAGGGCTGGGACACAGAAACTTAGTTCTGGGCACAGAGACATTTAGGCAGTGAGAGAGACCACCGAGAACTAACCAATCACAGAGACTGGTGGAGCCTTAGAATAATTCGGGAAAGAAGGTGTATATTCCCTGAGACACGACTCCACTTTGGCTTCCTTGCCCTTCCCTGGCCTGGTTCCAGGGCCTGGGAGCCCCACTTTATTTCTGTTCTTTTTCTCCTCAATAAACTCTAAACAAACCTGCCTCTTCTCGCTTGCTTGCCTGAGCGTCTGTGAAGTCCCTGCTGTGGCTTCGTGAGACACCAACCTGTGGTGGTCTAGTGGCCGGGACTCAGGGCTGCCACTGCAGCCTGAGACTCCTTCCTGGCTGGGAGACTAGGCCTGAAAACCTACAATTCCGTATCAAGAAGTCTCTGAAATTCTAGGTTGAATATCAAATAAAAATTCAGAACAGGTTCTACCCCGCTCCACCAAGGTCCACCCTACCTGGGTACTAGTCTCATGGTAAGAATTGCATTTCATGATGCCAGCAAATTTCGTAAGCAAAAGTGAAAGAGATTGCTTGACTTATTCCATCTAAAGCCATAAGTGTTCTGAACATAGTCAGTCTTGAAACATTGCTCATAAAAGATTGTTCTGGATTAATTAAATAAAAGAACAATTTAAAAAAGTGTTGCAAGACTCAGTGGGGCCAACAGACCTTCATACATGTGGAAATAAAATTTCTCACTTTAAGCTTTTAACAGAGGATCTAGGCAGACTGGCAACAATCTTAGAATGCTTTATTATTCTTATTTCAAAGGTTTGTGTTCTTATACACTTTTATAACCTAATCTACTTATCATAAAATACAATCCTGTATTGTGTTTTATGTTTTAGATATGTTTCAACACAAAAACAGTATTGGGAGATGGGCTGGGGGAAGTCATCAGGGTAAATTTGCTCTTTAATTCATTCTCAATGTAGCATTTGAAAGGAAGGTTATATAAAGGACAACAGGGCCTCCTCTGGTGGCGCATGCGGTTGAGCGCTGCATTGTGAAGCTGTCCATAACCTCTGCAGCTCCAGTTTGATCCCAGCTGGCCGGCAAGGGTCCCACATGGCACGACAGACCTCTCCTGTCGTGCCCACTGCTCCCCTCAGCAGTGTGTTTCGTCAATCTGCCTGTTCTGTTCCCCACTCTGTCTCTGGTGAATCCTCTCTCCCTCCCGTGCACCTGGCCTATGCCCTGGCTCTTGTATAAATAAATAAATAAATCTTTAAAAAAAAATAAAGGACAATAATATAGTAATTTATACTTGCATCTTCCAAGTAAAGCATGCAAAATCAATAACATTGCATTTCTATCTTTTGTTTTACAAATCATGTCCCATTTTGAAAAGAAAATTTTTAAAAATCCCATTTAAAAATTCCTTTAATAAATTTTCTTTTATTTTTCCTCATTTTTATTTTTGAAATAACAAATAATTGCAAATTATAGAATTTGCATAAGTTAGCTGGCTGTGAACCATGGTAACTCCTATTAGGCTGGCTTGGATAGAGGACAAGAACTCTTGTTAGAGGTTCTGATAGAACTCCAACCCCAAGAGATCTCTAAAATTGCCAGCTGGAGCTGCAACATCTGACTGGATCCCAGTATCAATAACTTGTGCACTCCAAACCTACAGTTGGAAGAAAAAGATAATTCTAACTATAAATGCCACTTCTCATTTATTTGCAAATTTCTCCTCTTACACAACTGATGTCATTTGTTTTGGAGTCTGTGGGTTTGGAGTGCAGGGTCCTTGGGTTCACTCTGGGAAAGGTTTCACCAGAGCTCCTGTTTCAGTGACACGCAGCGAGTTTCCCAGACAAGTTTCTCCATGACAGAGATATTCGTTATATTTAAAGTGCAGGTTTATTAGGGAAAAGGACAGAAGAATGAAGGACACTTGAATAGATACAAGCGGGCAGGAAGAGCTCCCTGAAAGGGATAGGTTTGCAGAGAGAGTCCTGCATGGTTGCAGGTGGGTGGCCTTGAGGAGAGCTGCCTCCTCTGAGGGAGGTCAGTGCAGAGAAGCTCCAGCATGGTACAGGTCACTGGCAGGCAGGGAGGCTGCTTGCCTGCTGAGAGAGTTGGTGAAAAGAAGCACCTGCATAGTCACAGGTGGGCAGATGGAGTGCTGCCCCCAGCCTGTGCAGAGACAGACTTCTGTTTGGGAGGGACTCAATCCTTGCGAGCCTTCAGTTAGTTGGTGATTTTGGGTAACTATGCAGAATCTGAAAGGGACCGGATATTCCATAATGGGCCATATCTTTACCCTTGGGCCTGTGCTCTAGACTCTCCCTATATCAGTCTGATACCTGCTTGGATCTTATGCTTTGTAATATGGACATTGGCACCTGAGGATCTTGGTTTCCATAGCTGTGTCAATGGCTATGCTAATCCCTTTTACCCCCGACCCCTCCAGCTCTTGGCATTTTGTGAGCCAAGTTTCTGGCCTTGTGGGCACCTCCTCTTCAGTTTTTCTATTCCTGTCCTCCATTACAACATCTGATATTTCACACATTAACCACTCCCCCTCCTGCATCACCAATCTCATGAGATATCACTGGTGGCACTTAGCTCTCTTCTAATTGGGATAGGGCTGCAGCCCTCTAAACCTCTGCAAGTACAATGATCCAAATAGTTGATATTGATTCTTGGAAACTGGCTTGTGGTGAAATTGGTTTACTACCCTGTCTTTAAGTTATCCCTTTCAGGACCATTATATTTCAATTAACATTCCCCTTGGTGGTAGCAACTGCCCAGAGGATGGGTTGAACTGGGACCTAGATGTTCACATAATGCTCCCTTCATTCTAACCAACACTTAGACTTAAAAATATCAGGGAAAAATAGTCAAAGCAGATAGGGTTTGTTTGTAAATATTACTGACCTGAGATTTTTCAGAGTCAAAAGAACTGCATCATAGTAAGTCTTATTTGATTTTACATGTCTATACCCAACTGTGAATATTTTTTTATCCTCAATGAGTGATAAACTCATCAGAGGTTTGAGAATTGGTTAATTCTCAGGAGGGAGCATTTGTTCACAGGAGAAATCTTGGCAAAGTGTTTGGCACATAAGTAAACTCTAATTGGTTGTAACCAACTGCATCCTGTATAGCTCAGTTCCTATACAGGTTTGTTTTTTTAATTTATTCTGAGTTTTATTAATTTATTCTAAATTATTTTAATTTAAAAAATGTTAGAAAGGTAATTTATGTTTTCATTTCTGGTAGTGTGGTAGATGAGCTGTGCAGAATGACTTTCCTATACAAAAACACTAAAATTTTGTATAGTTTTTTTAAAGCTTGTCTTCCTTCTGATGGAGGATAATAATAGAAAAACCAGCAAGGAGGCCTCATAATACTAAAACCTGACTCACACAAGGAGGTGGGGGTCGAGGGGAATAACACGACCATTAACCCAGCTGTAGAGGTTGTGACCCTTAGGCACCAATGCCTTATCACAAGGCATGAGACCCAAGCAGGATCAGACTGCTATCAGGAGTGGAGCACAAGCCTGAGAGTAAAGATACGGAGATTGGGCCCACCCTGGAATCTCTGGTCCCTTTCTAGTTTTGCCTGTTACCCAACATCAGCAACAAGCAGGCCCCTCCACGGAGGAGTGAGCCCTCCCAAAGAGAAAAGGACTATATCAGTGTAGTCTCTGAACAGGCTTGAGGGCAGCACTCCCACTACCCACCTGTGACTGTGCAGGTGCCTCTTTTCACCAACTCTCTCTCCCTCTACAAGGCAGCAGCTTCCTGCCTGCCCATGACCTGTCAAGGCCACCTGCCTGCAACCATGCAGTCCTCTCTCAGCAAAACCTGTCCCTTTCCCTTTCCCAAATAACCCTGCTCTTTAAATATAATTAATGTCTCTGTCTCGTGGAGAAATGAGCCTGGGGAACTCGCCACGTGCTGCTGAAACGGGAACTCTGGTGAAACCTTTTCCAGAGTGAACCCAAGGACCCCACACTCTACAAAACTCCATCACTTCCTTCCTTTCTTACTTAATGCACTGGTAAACTGATGTGCAAATAATGAAACCAAAGACCTCCCAAATATAAATAAAAGCTGGAATTCTGAAAGGTTAAGATATTAGCTATTACTAAGTATGTACATTAAAATAAGTGGGTTGCCATTAAAAGGCTAGAAATAGTATAACTTCTAAATATAAAGGAGAAAAGGGAATGGGAACAACAAAAAAAGCCTTAGATTTCCTTTAACAAGTCTAGAAGAAGGACAAAATACTAAGAGAGAGGAATTAATAAGAAAGACAAAAAACACATAACACAGTGCTAGAGATAAATCTAAATGTATAGTCACAGATCTCTAACTAAAAGTAATTAATTTGTCAAACTCAAGGAAATTCTGCTTATGCTTTGTTAAGACACATCCATAAACATAAAAAAACAAAAAGTTTGAAAGTCAAAGGACTGAAAAGATATATAGACTAAATCCAAATGAAAACTAGCTAAATTAATACAACACAAAATATAACATAAGGGTCAAATATGAAGTCACGTTATAATGGAAAAAAATTCATCAGGATGATATAATAAAACCAGCATGCACTTAATGAAGTCTCAAAACATGTAAAGCAAAACCAGGCAGAACTATAAAGAAATTGATAGATCCACAAGTTTCCTGGGAGATAGTAAATATCTCTCATAGTAAATGATAGATAAGACAGACAAAATATCTGCAAAGATATAGAAGATTTAAAGAAAGCATATACAGTTTTTGAAGCATACTTGAAACATTTTGAAAACTGACCTTTCAGTACTGTGTCCTGATCAGAGCTTCCACATCGGTAAGAGTGGTCCCCAGGAAAAGGGGAGATTCCAGATTCCCTGCCCCACCCAAGGAAGGGTGGAGCTGAGCAGGGAAGAGAAAAAGAAGCTGGAGAGGAGACTGGAGAAGAAAGGAAGTAGGCTGGGGAGCAAGAAGGAGACCTGGAGGAGACACATGGAGCAGAGAGACATGGAAAGAAACTGTGCTTGCTTCTTGGACCTGGATGGGTTGAAACAGATATGGGCCACCCATGGGGAAGTTAACAATGGCAACTTTGATCTTAATCTTGATTGTTTTTTTTTTTTCCACCCAGACTTGTCTGATTATTTCTGACCCTTTTCTATGGGTTCCTACCAGAGCTCTAGATTTGTGACAGGCTTTTGGGATTTCCTCTGAGCCAACCTTGTTTGGGTGGACATTTACCCAGAAGGGGATGAGTAACTGTGGGTGCTTGATTTGGAAACTATATTTTCTGTCTTTTCTGTATTACAGAATTGTATTAATGTTCCTTTCCATTAAAGATCTTATATGTGTTGTCTTTTTAAGATTTATTTATTTATGCATACAAGAAGTGGGATATAGGCCAGAGGTGTAGGGGGTGAGAGGATTCACCAGGGACAGAGTTGGGAACAGAACAGGCAGATTAACTGAAATACACTACTGAGAAACAGCGGGTGAAACAGAGAGGTCTGCTATTCCATATGGATTAACTCCCCGGCCTGGGGTCAAACTCATGCTGCATTGGCTAGCAATAGCTTAGTAGCACTGAGACTACTCCCTGAACCACCAGAGAGGTCTGAGAATCTGACCATTTCATTAAAGAACTAAAGTGAATAGTTAAAAGTCATTGCATAAAGAAATGTTGATCTTCAGATAATTACAATGTTATAAAACCCTTGCAGAGAATAGAAACAGAATAATCCCTTTCTTTTATAAATCCACCATTAATTACCTAGAAGTCAAATCTAGACAACAATCTAGACAATGTCATTACAAGCAAAACCAAAAACTAGAAACAAACAAAAACCCATACAGGTCTATCTCAATCATGACTATAGATACAAAAATCCTAAACAAAAACTCCTGTTAGCAAACCGGATCTGAAAATGAATAAAAAAAAATAGTACAGTATGATCAAATCACATTTCTCCCATGAATGTAATATTGGTTTACTTTTAACTTGTTTACCACTTTATAAAAAAGATAGCCCAATTCCTCCCCACCCCCATCTGTAACTTGTAGCTTGAAATTTTTGTTAGAAAAGTTAAGCTCTGGGCCTCCCTGGTGGCACAGGGTAAAGACAGCACTAGCAAACTATCGCCAGTCACTGAAGCAAGAATTCGATTCCCCCTGCCCCCAGGGAGGTGACCCACATGGTGCAGCAGACCTCTCCTGTCTCTCCTGCCGCTCCCCTCAGCAGTGTATTTTACTCAGGCTGCCTGTTCTGCTCCCCACTCTCTCTCTGGTGAATTCTTTCACCCCCCCAAACTTTGGCCCTACACCCCAGCTCTTGTATGCATAAATAAATCTTTTAAAAAAAGTTAAACTCAGTAGAATAAAATACTAAGAATCCTTTGTCCTCCCATCTCCCTCATCCACCTCCCACTCCCACACACACACACACACACACACACGCGCACACACACACACTCCCTCTCTCTCTCTCTCACACATTGTGATTTATTCTCCAATTACATTCTTGGAAACCTAGAGAATTAATTGTGTTATATATCTAACAAAATTCCCTGTGCCCCTCCCAGGCTGATAACACCACAAGTATCTGCTGGTCATTATGTAAGTTTACCCCAAAGGAACAATGCTGACAACACTGTACCCCATGACTACTATGCCCAGTGCCTTGGATCTGAAATGAGAAGCCCTCATTTTGGTCATGTCCTACATGTCCTCACTCACAGTCCTCCCCGCTATACTTAATCACAGCAGCCCGAACACTGGGGATCTGACTTCTTTTCTGGCATTAGCCCTGCCAATTCCCAGGGTGGTACTCTCGTGTATAATAAATTCTTTTATGAAAAGACATTCTTGTGGCTCAGAGTTTGGCTTTCTGTTTTTTTTTTATTATTATTATTAATTAATTAATTTATTTATACAAGGACTGGGTACAGTCAGAAGTGCAGCAGGGCGAGAGAATTCACCAGAGCCAGAGCAGGGAGCAGAGCAGGCAGAAGGACTGAAGTACACTGCTGAGGGGAGCAGCGGGCGGCAGGTGAGGTCTGTGCGCCATGTGGGACCCTCCGCCAGGGAGCAGCCGGGGATCGAACCAGTGCTGCAGAGATGCAGGCAGCTTCGCAATCTGGTGCTCAACCGCTGCGCCACCGGGGAGGCCCAGTTTGGCTTTCTGTTTGCAAGCTAGAGACCTGTTGGTGATTTGCAAAATCAATAGAGGAGAGTCAGGTGATTACTCCAACAGATGCCTAAAAAACATTAGAAAAATCCACCAGTTATTCAGATTCGAACTTGACAAACTGATAACTTACTTGTACTTGTACTGATGACAGGACAAGAATTTGTACTGTTTGTATTCCTCAGGAAGGAGAATCTGACAAGGAGACCCATTATCATTGCTTCATTCAGCATTGTGTGGGGAGCCATTGAAAACAGAGGCAAAATAAATACAATTTTCAGATGATACTATTGTATATGAAAAAAATCTACAAGCATTTTGCAGCAGGGACCTTTCTTGCTGGAGACTGTGTAAACCCAGCAGAAGGCTCACCAAGGAGACAGAGGTAAGCTGGGAGGCTTGCCCATGCCGGGCGCCTTCTAGCCTGCAGTTCCAGCCCAGAGGGGAGCAGCCCCCACCGCTGGGGCAGACCGGGCGTGCAGGGGAGCACGTTTCCACATCGCCATTTTGCAGCAGGGACCTTTCTTTGCTGGAGACTTGTGAACCCAGCAGAAGTTCCCCAGAGGAGCCAGTGGTGAGCTGGGAAGGTCGCCCAAGATGCCGGCCACTACCAGCAACACAGTGTCACAAGGAATACGGCAAATTAGAAAACAGGCGGTAGGTAGTAGAAAAACCACATGCAACCCAGCAACTCCTCAGCAAAAAAGCACACCGCAAAAAGAAAACCATCTACCAGATTGCAACAACAGTAACTTGGAAGAACTTCTGAGCCTTCCAGATAGAGAATTTAAAATTGCTGTGATTAAAAAACTGACAGAAATCATAAAGGAAAAAAATGATAAGGGGAAAATAATTAATGACCAGAAGAATGAAATTGAGTCCCTAAAGAGGGAAGTAAAAGAAATGCAGGAGATCAAAGAATTAATGGAGACGCTAAAGAACTCTGGGAAAAGCAATGAAAGAAGAATAGATGAAATGGAAGAATGAATAAGTACTCTTGAAGACACAGAAATAAAAAGAACTAAAACAGAAAAGGAAGGAGAAGTACGAAGGAAAAAGACCGAAGAAAGACTTTGGGAACTATCTGACTCCATGAGGAAAGGAAATATAAGAGTTATAGGAATCCCAGAAGGAGAGGAGAGAGATGTAGGAACAGAGACAATATTCATGGATATAATTGAAGAGATCTTCCCAAATGCGAAGAAGGAGCTGAAAATTGATATACAAGAAGCAAGAAGAACACCAAACTTCCATGACAAAAGGAAAAATACAGCAAGACACATAATAGTAAAGCTCCCAAGAATCCAAGACAAGGAAAAAATAATGAAACTAACAAGAGGGAAGAAACAGATAACATTCAAAGGGAAACCAATCAGACTGACATCAGACTTCTCTGAAGAAACACTACGGGCAAGGAGAGAGTGGAGGAACATAGTCAACAGACTCCAAGAAAACAGATGCCAACCAGGAATTCTCTGTCCCGCAAAGCTCTCCTTCCTCTTTGAAGAAAGAATAAGGACCCTCCCAGACAAACAGAAACTCTGGAATTTTATTACGACTAAATCCCCACTCCAAAAAATACTACAAGGAGTCCTAAAGCCAGAACCTCAGAGGGACGAATAACAACAAAAGAAGGCCAAAGAAAGTTATTAAAAGAATAAATAAAATCAAAGGAAAGACAAACACAATGGCAAATACAGATGCTAACATATCAATACTAACTCTAAATGTAAATGGACTAAACTCTTCAATAAAAAGACACAGAGTTGCAGGCTGGATTAAGAAACAAAACCCAACCTTTTGCTGTCTCCAGGAAACACATTTAGCTGCAAAAGATAAAAATAGACTCAAAGTTAAAGGATGGAAAACAATTCTACAAGCAAATGGACCAAAAAAGAAGGCAGGAACAGCTATACTCATATCAGATAAAACAGATTTCAAACTTAAAAAGATAAAAAGAGACCCCAGTGGTCATTACATTATGATCAAGGGGACAATACTTCAAGAAGAAATAACACTCATTAACATATATTCACCAAACGAAGGAGCACCAAAATATATCAGACAACTATTGGCATCTCTGAAAACAGACATCAGAGAAAACACATACGTATTGGGAGACTTCAACACGCCACTATCAACAATGGATAGATCAACAAGACAAAAAATAAGTAAAGACACTAAAGCTCTAAATAAGGATCTAGAGTGCTTGGGCTTAACAGACATATATAGAACACTAAACCCAAAAAAATCTGAGTATACATTTTTCTCAAGCACACACGGATCATTCTCTAGGATCGATCATATACTGGGGCACAAGACAAACATCAACAGATACATTAAGATTGAAATCATACCAACCATCTTTTCTGACCATGAAGGCATCAAACTAGAAATAAACCATAAAAAGAAGGCAAGGTACTCTCCTACCTCGTGGAGATTGAAACCTACACTACTGGAAGTCCACTGGACTAACGAGGAGATAAAAGAAATTAAAAAATTCTTTGAATTGAATGACAAGGAGGACACCAATTTCCTAAATGTATGGGATGCAGCAAAAGCAGTAATAAGAGGAAAATATATAGCAATAGATGCTCACATCAAGAAACAAGAAAGAACTCAAAGAAACAACTTAATCTCGAAGCTCAAAGATCTAGAAAAAGAACAACAACAAAAAACCCAAAACCAGTAGAAGAAAAGATATAATAAAAACCAAAACAGAAATAAATGAAATCGAAACTAAAAAAACAATCCAAAAGATCAATGAAACCAAGAGCTGGTTCTTTGAAAAAATAAATAAAATAGATAAACCCCTAGCCAGGCTCACAAGGGCAAAAAGGGAGAAAGCACAAATAAATAGGATAATAAATGAAAGAGGAGAAATCACAACGGACACAGCAGAAATCAAAAGAATAATTAATAACTACTATGAACAGTTATATGGAAACAAGTTCAACAATCTAGAGGAGATGGACAAATTCCTACAACTCTACAATCACCCAAAGCTAGATAAAGAAGAAATAGAACACCTAAACAGACCAATTACAATTAGCAAAATTGAAATGGTAATCAAAAACCTCCCCAAAAACAAAAGCCCAGGACCTGATGGATTTACAAATGAATTCTACCAAACATTCAGAGACGAATTGGTGCCTATCCTTCACAAACTCTTCCAAAAAATTGAGAAGGAAGGTATAATACCTAACACGTTCTATGAAGCCAACTTACACTAATACCAAAACCGAACAAGGACAACACAAAAAAAGAAAACTATAGGCCAATCTCCCTAATGAACACTGATGCAAAAATCCTCAATAAAATTTTAGCTATCAGAATCCAACAGTGTATCCATAAGGTAATTCACCACGACCAAGTAGGATTCATTCCAGGGACACAAGGATGGTTTAACATCCAAAAATCAATCAACGTTATCCAACACATCAACAAAAAGAAATATAAAAACCATATGATAATATCAATAGATGCCGAGAAAGCTTTCAACAAAGTGCAACACCCATTCATGATAAAAGCCCTTGAAATTCTTGGGATACAAGGAACATACCTCAACATCATAAAGGCCATATACGACAAGCCAACAGCCAGTATCATTCTCAGTGGTGAAAAGCTGAAAGCATTTCCATTAAGATCTGGAACAAGACAAGGATGTCCACTCTTACCACTGCTTTTCAATATAATACTGGAAATCCTAGCCAGAGCAATAAGACAAAAGAAAGACATACAAGGAATCCAAATAGGAAAAGAAGAAGTCAAACTATCACTATTTGCAGATGATATGATAATATACATAGAGAACCCCAAAAACTCCATAGAAAAACTAATTGAACTCATCAATCAGTTCAGCAAAGTGGCAGGATACAAAATCAACATGCAAAAGTCAGAAGCCTTTCTATACACTAACAATAATTCTGAAGAAGAAATCAAAAAAACCATCCCTTTTGTTATTGAAACAAAAAAAATCAAATACTTGGGGATAAATCTAACAAAAGAGGTAAAGGACCTTTACAAAGAAAACTATAAAACACTGTTAAAAGAAATAGAAGAAGATACAAAGAAATGGAAAGACATCCCCTGCTCATGGATTGGAAGAATAAACATTATTAAAATGGCCATCCTACCAAAAGCAATATACCGATTCAATGCTATTCCAATAAAAATTTCAATGTTATTCTTCAAAGAAATAGAACAATTATTGATGAAATTCATATGGAATCACCAAAAACCCCGAATAGCCAAAGCTCTCCTGAAAAAAAAAGAAGGGAATGGAGGCATCACACTCCCAGATTTCAGGCTATACTACAAAGCCATAATCATCAAAACTGCATGGTATTGGAACAAGAACAGACACACGGACCAATGGAATCGAATAGAAAATCCAGAAATAAACCCACAGATTTATGGTCAACTAATCTTTGACAAAGGAGCAAAGACTATGCATTGGAGCAAAGAAAGTTTGTTCAATAAATGGTGCTGGGAAAACTGGGTCGCTACATGCAAAAGAATGAAGCTTGACCACTACCTCACACCATACACAAAAATCAACTCAAAATGGATTAAAGAACTAGACATAAGACCTGAAACCATAAAATATATAGAAGGAAATTTGGTGAAACACTACGTGATCTGCACATCAAAGACATCTTTACAGACACATCACCCAAAGCAGTGATAGTGAAGGCAAAGATAAACAGCTGGGACTACATCAAATTAAAGAGCTTCTGCACAGCAAAAGAGACAATAACAAAAACAAAGAGAAACCCCACCAACTGGGAGAACATTTTTGCACCCAACACTAATGATAAAGGACTGATCACAAAAATCTGCAAAGAG
The DNA here is from genome assembly GCF_964194135.1 of Talpa europaea. NCBI lineage: Eukaryota > Metazoa > Chordata > Mammalia > Eulipotyphla > Talpidae > Talpa > Talpa europaea. The sequence continues at coordinate 35,097,646 of NC_140068.1, read as the reverse complement.
CTGATGAGACTCAACAACAACAAAGAAAATAATCCAGTCAAAAAATGGGCAGAAGAGCTAAAAAGAAACTTCTCTGAAGAGGAAATGCAAATGGCCAACAGGCATATGAAAAAATGTTCAACATCACTTGCCATCAGGGAAATGCAAATCAAAACTACCATGAGATACCATCTTACACCAGTGAGAATGGCACATATTAAAAAAACTAGCAACAACAAATGCTGGCGAGGGTGTGGAGAAAAAGGAACTCTTCTGCACTGTTGGTGGGAGTGCAAACTGGTCCAACCACTATGGAGAGCTGTGTGGAGATTTCTGGACCTACTAAGCATAGAGCTTCCATATGATCCAGCAATTCCACTCCTAGGTATTTACCCAAAGGACACAGAAACATCAATTCCAAAGAACACCTGCACCCCTATGTTTATAGCAGCACTATTTGCAATAGCTAAGCTTTGGAAAGCTTAAGAAGCTTTAAGAAGATGTGGTACATATATACCATGGAATATTACTCAGCATTTAAAAAAGATAAACACATGCAATTTGCAGCAACATGGATGGCGCTGGAAGGGATCATGCTCAGCGAAATAAGCCAGAAAGAAAAAGAAAAATACCGGATGGTCTCACTCATAGCAGGAATCTAGAAAACTTAAATAAGGGACCAGGAAAATTAATAACTATAAGAAAGTGAAAATCAAAATCAACAAAAATCTATGATCCAGAGACACTTTTGGTGGCATGGGTGGAGGGAGGGGAGGGATTGGGGTCAAAATGGGGGGGTTGAAATTGTATGGGGAATATAAAAATAAAATTTATTATAAGAAAAAATCTACAAGGAATCTAGGATGCAAGAGTTTATTAGGGAGTTAATTAGGGAGTTATTGGTGTCAGCACCTATGGAAGAGAAGGACGTAGGAGTGGGCACAGAGAGGAGAAATGGTGCTTCAGTACAGCATGAAGGGAAAACCTCAGGCAATCTGAGTAAGAGCCCTGAAGTGAGGAATGTTCTTTGGAGTTGTCCTGACTCGATGTGCGTAGGTTTATACCCATGTTCACGAGTCCCCAAAGCCAGCTGTCTCAGGATGTCGGCAAGGTGACTGCCTTCAGCTGAAGATGGCTGACAGTTGAGGGCTATTTGCTAGTGACAGTATTAGCTGCTGGGAGAACTACTTCAGCTCAGAAGGGGAAGCTCAGGGAAGCATATTCAAATGTCGCTTACATGTATCTACACAGAGCCTACAGCAGACTTTACTTGTAATGTTAAAATGTTAACAGTATCCCCTTTGAGATTAGAAACAATACAAGGAGACCCATTATCATTGCTTCATTCAGCATTGTGTGGGGAGACATGAGAAAGAAAAATGTAAGGATTAAAAGGGAGACAAAATAAAAATGATTTGCAGATAATATTACTGTCTATGCAGAAAATAACCTACAAATAAAAAGGAGTTTGTTAGAGTTGCTGGATGCAAATTAAATATAGAGTATGTATATATGCATGTGTGTCAATTGCATTTCTATATAATTATTTAGAAAAGCATGTTTAAAGATACTGTCTCCAGTGGCATAAAATATAATTAAACAAACTAACAAAATGTATAATTCTTTCATGGAGAAAGTAATGAAATTATCAAAAAATAACAAATAGCATCTTAAATAAATGGAAATATATATAATATTTCTGAGGAAAACACTCTGTAAAGATTTCATTTCTCCCCAAGTTGACCTACACAATTGATGAAATTCCAATTAAACAAAAATGCTACTGTAGTTTTTGTGGAATTTGACAAACCAATTTGAAAATATGGAAGATTAAAAGACAAAGGAGGAGGGCCTCCCCGGTGGCACAGTGGTTGAGTGCTGGGTTGCGGAGCTGCCCGCAGCCTCTGCAGCGCCGGTTCGATCCACCAGAGGAGGGTGCACTATCAGCACTAAGGCCTGAGTTCCATCCCTGGCCAGGGAGCTACCCACATATGGTGCAGCAGACCTCTCCTGTCTGGCCTGCTGCTCCCCTTAGCAGTAGATTTCAGTTAATCTGCCTATTGTGTTCCCCACTCTGTCTCTAGTGAATCCTCTCAACCCCCGCAACTCTGGCCTGTACCCCAGTTCTTCTATACACACAAAAAGAAAAATACAACCATATAACTTTTGGATTGCATATTGGGAATATCTTCAAATTCTTCAGTAAGGAAGGGTTTCTAGAGAATAAACAAAAATGCAAAATATGCATGGAAAGATGAATATACTCAATGTCACTAAAATTAAGAATTCAGGTCATCAAAAGATAGAGTAATGAGAAAAAAAGACCCCCAAAATTGGGAGAAGATATTTGCAGCCCATACTACTAACAAAAGTTTAGAATCTGTTTTTAAAAGGTTTTGAAGAACCAATAAGGAAAAGACAAACCCATATAAAAATGGAGAAAGTACAAGCCAGATATTTGCAAAAGAGGAACATAAAAGGTCCATAACCATAAAAAAGACAAAGATGCCAACCTCATTAGCCATCACAGTGATGGAAACTAAAACCAAAATGAACCTAGAAAGTTATTGGTTATCTTTTGCCCCCAAACTTGACAATTAACATTTATTATCTCATGTAGTTTCTGTGGGTCAGGAATTTGAAAGTGACTTAGCTGAGCTCTCTAATTCTTTCCTGAGCTGCCTCGTAAGGTTGCACTCAAGAATTAAGTCTTTTTGTAAAAAGGAAGAAAAAGCAAATTAAAATGTTCTTAAGCAGAGACATAATTAAAAATGTTAGGGTACAAATTGTTCTTAAATATTCATAATTTACACATTAAGCACCTCTCATGAAAAGAGAAAGTATAAATGTACCACACCTGGGAAATATACCTGAGTTTCTTTGATTCATAGATGTTAACCACAAAAGTCATAGTAATTTACCCTCAGAGTTCCCTCTGATTTACTATCTGTGAATATGCAGAACAACTAGACTGAGCAAAATAAGCACAAATTCAAACTGCATGCAAAAGAATGTTTAGAATTTAATTGACACTGATCTACTAGGCAAATTCTACTATTTTTTAGGTCTATGACATGCACACTTTTAATATTAAAATATACATTACCCTCTTTATTTTCATCATTGTTCTGCAAATGTTGCAGAATAGAAAACTCATCAACTGCAGATGAGTTTCCCAGGTGACCCTAAATATTAAGGTTTTCCTATGGCTAAAAATATCAACAGGAGTAATATTTCAGAGACAGCATATTTTTTCCTAACATGTATACTAATCACTAATTTCTTTTAAAGTAAACTTCTTTCCAAATTGTAGATAGCTTTCAATAATGCATTTGCATTTTAGTTGCATAATTAAAATAATTAAATTGGCATTAAAAAATCAGTAGAACAGATTCAACAGACCACATGTCAGTCAGGGTTCTTTGGTTGTAAGCAATCAAAACCAAATCTGACTGATTAAAACTGTAAAAGAATTTACTGGAAGGATATCGGGTATCTCGGTGAAGTGAAACAACTGATCAACCAGACTTTGGGAAGGGCAGGAAGTAGGGTCGCTAATTAGGGTAGCTCCAGTAATCTAGTTAGTGGGACTTACTGGGCAGTATTTTTTCCTAAGTGCTATTATCAAAATATATTAGCTTCAATGTTTTTTCAGTTGTTGTGTCACTCTGCTCAGCTTTTGAATTTCTGCTACATATAAAAATCTGGTGATTTGGGTGATGTAACCACTTCTTGGCAAGAGGAAGATACTGTGTAATTGACAATTCTACCCAGATTCTTGCGGTGCTAGATTTTCCTTTGGAAAATCTAAACCCTACTTTCCTTTGGAAAATCAGGTGCAGTTACTAAGATAATGGAGACATTGATGTTGGTAATTAGCAGAGAGCACTATAACCCTTCTTAGCAAGAACTGATTTTGGTGTAACCTTATTGGAAGCATTGTACAATTTAATGTTGCAAACATTTGGGCACTCAGCTGCTAAATCTCCCATAACAAAATATCATGGATTGGATGACTTAAATAACAAAAACTTATTTTCTCACAGATCTGCAGGCTGGAAGCCCAAGATCAGTCTCCAGATGGTTGGGTTCTGTGAGAGATCTTTTCCTGCTTGCATAGGCCTTTCCTCCCTCTCTCTCTTCTTATAAGACCACTAATCCTATTGGGTTAAAACCTAACTCTATGACCATAGACAGAACACCTGCTGCTCCTAGCTGTAGCATCTTATGTCTAAAAGTTCTGTCTCCAAATACAGCCATATTGATGGTTAGGGTTTCAACATACAAATTTCTTAAAAAAAGATTTATTTTTATTTATTTATGCACATAAGAAATGGGGTGTAGGCCAGAGGTGCAGGGGGTGAGAGGATCCACCAGAGACAGAGTGGGAAGCAGAACAGGCGGATCTACTGAAATACACTGCTGAGGGGAGTAGCAGGCGAGGCAGGAGAGGTCTGCTGCGCCATGTGGGCAGCTCCCTGCCTGGGGATCAAACTCATGCCACAGTGGCTGGTGATAGCTTGATAGTCCTGAGACTTTAACCCTGCCACCACCAAGGAGGCCCTCAACATACAAATTTTGTAGTGACAGAACTTAGTCCATGGCAGTTACCCACTCTGGAACTCACAATTTGCTAACTCACTTTTGGTTAGTCTCCTTGTCCTCATGCTCACATTTGATGGCAAATCTAGTGCGTGAGTGCTGTTTCCTGAATCTCTGTCTGGGTTTGGACAGAGCTCCTCCTCTTCTCAAGGACCAAGAAACCTGTGCCAAAGCCAGAGGCCTTGCTGCCGAGCTCCTGTGCTAGCCAGGCTTGTCTGAGTCTATTTTCTGCAGTTCGGCTCTACAGCTGCTCCAAGTCTTGGTTGTGTTTCCTCTTGTGTTATTCAGACACCCCAACAGGCATTACTTAGAGAGCCATGTGGAATCGTGGAAAGATGTGGAAGTCAGAACACCTGTGTTCTATTCCTAAATCTGGCATTTACAAGCTGTGTGACTTTAGGGAAATCACTTAACTTCAGTAAGTTTATTTACGCCACAAATGTGCACCACTTCCTTCCTTACAAGTTTCAGGCTTCCTTACAAGTTTTATGCATAGGTGTTGGGAAGTCAGTGATGCCTGCTATGAAAGAGAAGTGTAGGATGATATGAGAGCATGTGGTGAAGAATGGGAGCTCTCAAGAAATCTGGGAGCAGAGGCTTTCTAGAAAAAATAATGACCTTGGATAGAAATGAAGAATGAGGGCCTCCCCGGTGGCGCAGCTGTTGAGCGCTGGGTTGCGAAGCTGCCCGCGGCCTCTGCGGCGCCGGTTCGATCCCCGGCTGCTCCTCGGCCACCGGAGGAGGGTCCCGCATGGTGCGCAGACCTCTCCTGCCGCCCGCTGCTCCCCTCAGCAGTGTACTTTGGTCCTTCTGCCTGCTCTGCTCCCCGCTCTGGCTCTGGTGAGTTCTCTCACCCTCCCACGCTTCTGACTGTACCCAGTGCATGTATAAACAAAACAAACAAACAAACCAGCAAAAACAAATAAATAAAGCATGCCTCTATAAAAAAAAAAAAAAAGAAGAAATGAAGAATGAGCAAGAGTTACTCAGGAGTAATTATGGGTTAGTGGTGGAAGGAAACACATGCAAGATGGAGGGAATAGCAGGTGCACAGAACCTGAACTTGGAGGGATTTGGCACATTGAACTTCTGGTTGGATCAGACAGGCAGGTCAAGAACAGGGTAAGGTGTGACTGGGCAGGAGGTTCAGGGCTAGAGCATGCAGTGCCAGGCTTGTCAAAGATTTTGTTCTTGTCTCAGAACTTAACCTATGATGGGAGTAGGGGAGTGTAGTGGCAGAAGGCACAGAGGTTCTCTGTGGATCTGGAAAGACAGGTAAAGGAGAGTGCAGGAGGCCTCAGTGACTTTTTCAGACTTTTAATGGTCTTTCTACCTCACTTATAGTGAGGTAACCAGGTACAGGGCAGGTAGGGGGATGGTGGGGGCAGGCCAGGAAGCTGGCAGGCCTCCCAGCCCCAGGTGAATCTTTACTCTCTGATATTCTCTTGTGGTGTCTCCACTGCTCTCTGCTGCACTGCCCCTACATCCTCAGTCTCTCAGCTCAGATGTGCATGTTGCATGTGCATGTTGCAACACCACACTGGTAAAGAAACAGGAGTTGTGGGGCAGGCTACATAATGCAGGATGCTGCTGAAGAGCAAGATCCTGGCCTTTATATTGATAGAAGAATTATACAGCATCCGTTGAGAGGAAGGAGGACAAAGAGAAAAGGGAGGGGTGAAACTAAAAAAGGTGCTCTGTCATCTATAGTATCAGGGGTTGTGAGTCTGCCCTCCAGGCACTTCTCATCTGTTTGATGACTCGTTATTGTAATTGAGATCAAGCTCTAGTTCCTCAGCCACAGTTTTAATCTTATCAACAAAGCATTCCACTGATCATCTTCTGGGGTCCCTTGTTATACATTGGTCCTTGGCCCCCTGGGTGTTTCCGGTCCTATCTCGTGATGTATAAGTCAGGTAGTAGTTTTATGCATCAGTCATCAACCCCCCCCCTTCCACCCCCACCCCAGGCATTCCCAGTCATACCTTATGATGCACAGCCTTCCCAGTGTGATCCAGCTTTGTGCTCTTGATTGATTTGAAAGGCACCTTTCAGGGTTGGGCTCCTGTACCTAACTGACCGGGCCGTTCTGACCTTGCTTAGGATTTAGAACTGTAGGTAACAAAATGGTGGCTGAACAGGCTGCTTAGGATTAGCAGACCCACATGTGTGCACTCACACATGCCCACACCATGCTCCAGGTGTCCACCATCAGGCATGCGTGCCCCGAGCCCATGCTCCCAAGTGCCTCCTGCATTAAAGGCCACAGATGGTAGCCAGAGGCAACAGTGCAAAGGCCTGAGCAATCTTCATTTACCCTACAGGGAGGTAGACATGCTCCAATGCATGCTTTTAAAAGGCTCTGTAAAGGCAGGACTGGCCACAGTGCAGATTTTCTGATCCCATGCAGACCGGGTAAAGGAGGACTCATAGTCCTCAGTGGTTTTTTGCAGGTCTTTTATTGGGGTTTACCAGGCATATGGCAGGCAGGGGTGCTGGGGGGCCAGGAGGCTGGCGGGCCCCCCAACCCCCAGCAAGTCTTCACTCTATCTGGGCTCTCTGGCGTTCTCTGCTTCTTTCTATGGCTCTGCTTCTCTCTCAGCTTCTCTTTTGGCTTCTCCTGGCGTCCCCGTGATGCCGCCCTTAAAAAGCACAGTCTTAGCACAGGTGTACCCACTTCAGGTGCCTGCCATCAGGCATGCATTCAGGATCACAGGGTTCCCTCATCTATCCTGATGGCGGGAGGGCAGAAAAGCCTGATACCTTTTACCTTACCCTACAGGCTCCTTGGACCAGAACATAGAAGAGTATTGGGGAGGAATAGGACTGTGGTTTGGAGTAGGATGGTGGATCGTGGGGTAGATATAAATGAACATATTAATCATTTCTAACCAAGATTGCAGACTTGTGATCTTTACTAAGATGATTAGTGATATTCACTAGGAAATGCATTCAGAAATAGTCTTGAGCCCAACACTTTTTTTAGATGTAAAGGATAAGTAGTGAACCAAACACAGAGCCTGTCATCACAAGGTCACTTTCTAATAAAATGGTTTTTTCTAGTGAGGTTTTTTAGGTTCACAAGAGATAGGCAAGCTACGCACATGTAAACGGTTACTTTGTCTCTCTAGTTGACCTATTTTTACAGAATAAGTTTTCAATTTCCTCCCTCTGCTCGTTTCCTAGAGCTGCATAGCAAAGCACCACAACTTGGTAGCTTAAAACAACACAAATGTATTATCTTACAGTTCTGGAGATCAGAAGGCCAAAGTGGGTCTCTCCAGGCTGAAATCAAAATGTCATCAGGACCACATTCCTTCTGGAGGCCCTTGGGGAGGAGAATCTCTCCTTTGCCAGTTTCCAGTGTTCACATGCATTCTTGGTTCACAGTCCTTCCATCTTCAAAGCCAGCAGTGGCCAGTCAAGTCTTCCTCATAGCATATCTCTCCAACACTCACTCTCTTTCTGCTCTTTTACATATAAGGATTCGTGTGGTTACATTGGGTCCACCTGGATAATCCAGAACCTCTCCACATCTGAAGAGCCTTCCCTTAATCACAGCTGCAAAGTCCCGTTGGTCATGTAAAGTCACACATCGACAGGCTCTGGGGACAAGGATGTGGCTATTACAGGGAGGAGCATCTTCTTGCCGGCCTCACTCCCTGTGCAGTGAACTAAATCATGACTTGGGATGGAGTTTTCTCTCTCCCTTTGGCTTTGTTCTCAGTGTGTCACCTCCAGTAAAGCAACTGAAACAGAGACAACTGAAGTTAAATCATCTTTTCCTGTGTCAGGGGTTTGAGGAAATCTCAGCAGCTCCCTTTTGATGAGAGGGTCAGATGTCAAACCACAGGCCTCTCTTGGAGCTACTGAGCAGACGAGCTCCGTGGGTTGTTTCTGGTTATCACGGCTGACTCACTGTTCTCAGAATATTACAGCTAGTATCTGAAATCTTTAGCTGTGAGTGCTCTGTCGAACAAGATTTCCTACCTACAGGTGGGAGGGAAAATAAGACACTAAAGAATATCCCCTGGCATATTTTATAGGAAAAGATTCAGGTGAATAAGAGAAGATATGGAACTTCCTTATGGGGAAAAGATTCCAAGCAATTCCTTAAAGTATTATACTTTCCCTTAATGCTGCTATTAAGATATGAGGAAAAACACCACTGGGGATTTTTAGTGACCCATTTAGTATGAAATTAATTGGCATTTCATCATCAGGTCCAGGCTGCAGTTTTTGAAATCTCCCCTGTGGCAGTTCTAGAGGAGCAGATCTGAAAAGGAAATAAAGGGAGGAGTTCGAGCTCTTTTTTTCCCCTTCAAGTAAATGACTGGGGTTTCCTGACTAGGTAAGAGAAGTCGCCCCTCACAGACGCAGATGCACATGTGGAAAAGGTGCCCGAGCCTGCAGCTACACCTTGTCGGGCTCCTTGGTTTTGATCAGCTGTTCCTGTTGGGATTGCTGAGTTTGGTTTAAACCCTAAGTCCCTGTGAATGAAAGGGTTTAAGACCTGGCAGTGGAGAGCAGTTTAAAGTGTGTGGGTGAAAATGGGCTTGAAAGGGAGGATGGGTAGATCTTTCTAGAATGTTCTAGAAGACAGGCCTTTATCTGGGAGGAAAATGGCACAATCTGCCTTGTTGAGTTGCCTCCAGTGGGACAGGGACAGGAGTTGATAATGTAAAGGTGTGATGAGGAAGTGTCAGTAGAACTTTCTGGCCTCATATCCTTATGGTTCTTCATATTTCACTCTAGCAGGCCATCTGAACAGATTTGCTTCTTCAGTGGAAATGAGTCTCCATTTTTCCTAGTGCAGGGCCAGCAAGGCATGAAGCAGGCTGTCTATGAATCTGGACAGACAGTAAATGAGGAAACCTGGAGTCCTCAGTGGCTTTTTCAGACTTTTAATGATCTTTCTACACCATTTGCAGTGAGGCAACCAGGTGCAGGGAAGGCATGGGGACCTGGGGGCTGGCGAATTTTTACTCTTTCCGGGCTCTCTGGCATTCTCATACAGTCTCTTTGTTGGTCTTTACTGTACTCTGCCGCATGATCCTCTTTCGCCTCCCATCCTCTGCTGCCACGCTTATATGCTCCGTCTCTCTGCTCTGGTGTGCCCACTTATGCACGCCCACACCATGTTCCAGGTGTCTGCCACAGGCATGCGTGCAAGACCGCAGGTGTCGATCATAGATGCCAATGGCAGAAAAAAACCTGATAACTTCCATTTACCCTACACCAAGCCTTGAGACAGGGCTCCTGGGAGAAGTAACCAAACTAACTTCAGGCAGGACGGGCCTCATCTTTGAAGGACAAATATGTAAGAGGCATCCAATATGCAATATCCTCTTTCCTGGACTCAGAGGGCATTTCCTTCTTCCTCTCAGTTATTTCCAGAACCCTTCTCTCCTATTTTCTTTCAGTGCTTGTAATCAGCAGCATCTCATCTGTACCTTTCAGCTGCTACCAGCACAATGCCTGTGGCCTGGTTCGCTTGCCTTATTTCTCTGCCGCTCAGTCTCAAATCTCAAGGGCACTAGCAGGACAGAGGCAGTGTCTGCCAGAAATCAGGTATCACCCTTTTCACACTCCCCACAGGAAAATAGATGAAAGGTGCTGAGGGAGGGTCTCTCTTTCCCTTTCGGAATCCTGGCATCAGAGCCCAGCCAGGATTTAAATGTACTGTTTCCCTGTGCTTTGCGGTCCGCAGCCAATGTCTTTTCGATTAAAGCTAGAATTGATTCACTAGGTAATAAATGGAAGAATTCTCCCCAGGCTTTCTAGCAAAATTACTTAGGCTATTAGTAGCATTAAACAGGCCTTAACAACTGGAGATAAGCCACTCTGATGTTCTGTCTGTCTGGTTGTGTGAAATCCAGGACTACTTTACGTGGCTACAAAAGGTAGCCAGGTCAGAGGAGGACGTGTCCATTTGTGTCTTGAGTCCCTGGCTTAGATTTGTTCCTATGAAGAATTGCTCTTTAATTCTTTCACCAGAAAGTCACGGCTCATTAAAACTAACTAGACACAGAGAGCATAAAATAACAACTCTTTTCAACTCTGACTTTGCCTTAGGGTTTTGCGATCTGCCTAGTCAAATCACCCTGGTGTTGATCTTCAAGTAAAGCTGCCTCTGTAAATAAATCACCAGATGGCCTTGTCCAAGCTTCTGAGAAGTTTGTGACACCGATTCTGGCACTTCTCCCTCTGGCTGCCTGCAGTTTTGACAGTCATAGTAGGGGCAGCGTTAACTTCAACCCCTTCAACCCAAGGGCAGGCTGCAGAGCCGCTGAGCTGTTGAAGGGGAGAAGGCAGCTGAGGGCCTTTAAAAGTCTCTCTCAGGGGGGCTCCCCTGGTGGCGCAGGCGGTTGAGCGCTGTCTGCTGCCTCTGCAGTGCCAGTTCGATCCCGGCGAGGGTCCCACATGGCGAAGCAGACCCCTCCTGTCTCGCCCACTGCATCCCTCAGCAGTGTATTTTGTCAGTCTGCTTGTTCTGTTCCCTGCTCTGTCTCTGGTGAATCCTCTCACCCTCCCACACATCTGGCCTGTACCCCGGTTCTTGTATAAATAAATAAATAAATCTTAAAAAAAAGTCTCCCTCAGGTCCCAGAGTTGCATATCTGGAAAGAGGTTTGTGACAGATATTCAGTAACACCCTTTTCACCTGATGAGCTCACAAAAACTTAAGTGGAATCTTATAATATTATTGTTGCTATTATAGCCTTCTCCTTTAAGGAATAACCTAACAAATGTTTTTTAAACACAAATAATTATGCTTAGTTTTATTTCTTCTAGAAATGCTGATTTTCATATGTTGGAAAATGGTTATTCCTCTAGAGAACAGGGCTCATGGGTACATAAGCCATTTAGTAGCAATAGAGTTAAAGTGTCGAGAGTTAATCATGTCTATTCCTACTCCCAGTAAATCTGTTTTGTGTGTCCCAGCTTGGAGAACGTTATGGAGGACACGGTCGAACATCTGAAGACAATATATCAGCCAGGCAGCCTGAGCCTCTCTGGGATGCGGTATTTATGGATGTGGTGACTATTGAATGGGCTGGGGAAGGACGCAGTGACCTCAAAGCCCTGATGTGGTCTCATTTGCCGAGAGCATCCCAGACAGGCCATTTCTGCCTGTCCTCTGGGTGAAAAGGAGTAACGCAAGGCAGCAAAGGCCATTTTTTCAGAGACCAAAAGCAATAAAAAATAGAAAGCTTAAGAAGCTGAATTAATCTGCTCAAGTCCATTCTTAATGTTCTTCCTCCTCCCAGGGGTGAAAATGACATTGAACAGAAAACAACAATGCAGTCCCAATTGGAGTCAGAGGGGCACTTGGGCAACAAGAATGGACTTAACACTCAAACCAAGCAGCAGAGGAGAAGGAAGTCCTCGTGGTCAGAAGACACAAAGCTTAATGTCAAAGTAGGCTTGATCATTTCTCCATCTGGTCTGATGCTTCAGCATCAGTAAAATGCACTTAATGCTCACAGAGGTCCTGGTGGATCGATACTATGGGTCTTTCTCCAAAAATAAGTATTGAAGAACTAACCTCAAAACCTGTGACTGTGGTCTTTGCAGATATAATCAAGTTAGGAAGAGGTCATACTGGATCAGGATGGGTCTCAATCCAATCACTGGTGTCCTTATCAAATAAGGCAAGGTTAGATGCAAGCAGAGAGGGCAACACCAAGGGAAGCCACAGACGCACAGGAAGAGTCATGTGACAATAGAAGCAGATGAAATATGCAGCCACAAGGAAGCCAATCTTTGCCTGCCAACCACCAGAAACTTGGAGCGAGGTGTGAAACAGATTCTCCCTCGGAGATGCTGAGAAGGAAACAATCCTGCTGACACCTTGATTTTGGATTTTGGCCTCCAGCACTGCGACAGAATACATTTCTGTTTTACGCCACCTAGCCTGCGGTACTTTGTTACAGCATCCCTAGGAAACTAATACTGCAGCTATTCTATTTCCATTTAGAGAGGAAAACCACAGGATTCAGAGGTGTTAAGGTCGAGATTGCATAACCTGTAGAAAGTTAATCTTAGAGACTTAAAACCCAGAGCTGTGACTTCAACTCCCAGACCCTTGCCCCCATGTGACCTCCAAAACAGTTGGCAAGGAGGTGACTAGAAAAGAGAGGTATAGTGCCTCCCTGGTGGTGCAAGGGGTTAAGTATAGCACTATGAAGCAATCTACAGCCTCTGCAGTATGAGTTCAATCACCAGCCGGCCAGGGAGCTGCCCAAGTAGCACAGCAGACCTCTCCTGTCTCCCCACTGCTCCCCTCAGCAGTGTGTTTCAGGCAGCCAGCCTGTTCTGTTCCCCACTCTGTCTCTGGTGAATCCTCTCACCCACCCCACCCTGCACCTCTGGCCTGTACCCCAGCTCTTGTGTGCATAAATAAATAAATCTTTAAAGAACAAAAAAGAAAAGAGAGGTGCAGCTATCCTGCTTTTGGGTACGTCCTACTCAAATGAATTGAAAGCAGGGTGTCAAAGAGATATCTGTACACCTATCACTATAGCAACATTACTCACAATAGCCAAAGCCAGGAGCAACCCAAATGTCTGTCAGTGAATGAATGGATGGACACACACGGCATGTACATACATACAAGATCGTGTATAAAATTAGAACTTTAATCCACAATAAAAACACAGGAAAACCCGTAAGTCAGAACTTCAGGAAGCCAGACTGCTATCTCTAGTGACAATTCAGGAAGCTAAACAATAACTCCTATAACAATCAACCCCAAATGGCCAGCAGTTGATTAATTACTGACAACTTCCCCAATTTTTGTTTCCATTTCCAACCAGAGATGAACTTAGCACCAACCCGAGAAAGCCAAATATTCACCCTAACCAATCACACAGTCTGCCTCTCCTCTAGTAGGCCCAACTGCAGCTTCCATCTAGCAGGGCACACCCAAAGGCTTCTCTTTTTACCACTCTAAAGCTTTCCTACTCTGCCTGCCTTGGAGTCCCTGCCAAAAGGAAAGTGATTGTGGCTCCCTCCCTTGCTATTGCAAGCTCAGAATAAATAGCCTTTGCTTTTTCTCATTTGGTTGGTCTTCATTTATTTCCATAGCACCCGTAACATGTTTATTCTCCTAGTGCCCTGCCTGCTGATGGGACTCCATACCCCAGATTCTCCTCTGTTTACATTTCCTTCTTCTTCCTCTTTTTTTGAACATTTATTTATTTATGCATACAAGAAATGGGTACAGGCCAGAGCTGTGGGGACTGAAAGGATTCACCAGAGACAGAGTGGGGAAACAGAACAGGCAGATTGACTGAAATACACTGCTGAGGGGAGCAGTGGGTGAGTCAGGAGAGGTCTGCTGCACCATGTGGATATCATCCTGGCCGGGGATCGAACTTGCACTGCAGTGGCTGTGGACAGCTTCAAAGGTTGCATCTTAACCCCTTGCACCACCACGGAGGCCCCTACATTTCTTTCCTCTGCTTGGGAGAAGAATGTGGCCATCAGAGTGTGTTAGCCAAAACACTCTCCTGGGAGAGCACCCAGGCCAGGCTTGGCTGTACTGCTGGTGCTGATGAAGGCACAAGGGATTCCTGACTTCCCTGAGGGGTCAATGACCAGGCAAGACTATAAGTGGGAGTTAGCTGTGGTGCCTACTTTATATCCCGGTCCCACTCACCCCATGATGGTTGGGTCCTAGCCTTAAAGCTACAAATTCCTTCTGGAGAACGAAGTCTGGTTTATGAATCCAACACCCATTAGTGAGGCCCTATTCCCCAGTGGCTAAATTTCCATTGTGCCAGCTGCCTGCCTACATGACCAAGTCCAACTGTCTGGATTCTTCTTTTTCCACCTCTGCTCTGCCTCCAGGTCTCTCTTCATCAACTTTTTCTTTGCCCCTCCCCAGAACACACAATATTACCGCCTATACAAGATGCAGGACTAGCCAACACTTTCTCACAAGCTGCCCAACACAGTCATATTTGAGTCATGCAGACTGTGCCACACTTGACGCTAGGTGCATTTTTGAGCAGTTTTCAAAGCTACCACATGATGGCGCTATACAGCTGCCAAAGCACTCAAGTTGAAAAACTGAAAGGCTCCAGGGAGTCAAAAATCTGTGTTTTTCTCTTTTTGTGAATGTCAGAAAACTGAAAACTTGTAATGGTCAACAATCTTCAGAAAAATCTCAATATTATTTTTCTAAGAGCTGTTCCTAATCGATGGCCATTGGTGTTTGATACTTGCAAACATCAACTCCCCCTCCTCAGCACACACCCCTGCTGTGCCAGGCTCCCTTCTCTTTCCACTCAACACATGTGTATTTCTGTTCTAAATGCTCGGCAAATTGCTATGAACCCAAAACACACACAAGAGATTTAAGAAAGATTAAAATGTCTTACCTAAGCATGAGTGAAATGATTTCTCCTTTGATTTGGTCCATCATTATGCTACATAGTTACAGCATATTCCCTTTCCACATATATAGCTGGAAAAACTACAATCACAATGAAAACTGCCCACATCTAGAAAAATCTCTCGGCCTTCCTGACTGATTAGTCATTACATATTTACATATCACAGGCAGGGTTGCCCAGGTAATCATCCAAATGTTTAATATTTTCCTATACCTTCCCTGGCTGATTCAAATTCTCGGAAATTTCTCAGATTCTCTGAGGCTCATTTTTGTGCATGCTTTCAAAAACAGCACTAGAGAGATTTCCTTGAACTTGTTATTTTTTAATGCAACCGAATGATGGCCTGACTCCAAGCTCTGTAAAAGGCAGCATAGTCCAGTGGGGAGAAATAAATCTACAAGATCAAGGTAAGGGAAGGGATGACCTTAATCCTGGTTCAACCTGTACTTTGGGAACTTGGCCAAGTATTCTCAATTTGTTTAGCCTTCAATTTGCTTATCAATGAATTTGACTTGTAAAGTTGTTTGGGGGTTAAATGAGATAATGCAAATACGCATAGTAGGTGCTCACTCACTGTGAGTAGCTTGGAGGTTGACATATTGTATGTCCTCAAAGGTCAGGAAAGTTCCTTGCTCTTTTTTGGAAATCCCATGTGGTGATTCAGAGCATGATCATTTGAGTACTCTGGATTTAAATCCTGCTTCTGTCTTTTGTGCAGTAGAGGATTTCAGAAAAGGTAAGCAAAACTTTCCAAGCCTCCGTGTCCCAGTTTGTAACAGTGAGAGTCACAGTCCCTGGCTCAATACTGAGCTAATGCATATGTTACACGATGAAAGTTACCCCCCCTCCCCCATGCCTCCCACTCCAAGGACATTTAAATCCTAATCCTTCCCATGATGGTGACCTTATTTAAGAACAGTCTTTGCAGATGGTTAAGATGAGATCATTAGGGTGGGTTCCAACCCCAAACAACTTGTGTTCTTATAAACAGAGGCCATCTGAACACAGAGGAACACTTACACAGGGAAAGCATGAGAGGGAGGCAGCATTGAGGTGACACATCAACGAGGCCAAAAATGTCAAAGACAACCAACGAAACTCTGGAAGCTACAAGAAAAGACCGGAACTCTTCCCTCCTCACAGTCCTCAAGAGAAAATCGGGCCCCCTGATACCCAGATCTCAGACTTCCAGCCCCCAGAACTGAGACAGGACATTTCTGTTAAGCCACTAAGTTGTGGTTCTTTGTGATGGCAGCCCTAGAAAATGAAGATAGCATGACCCACCAGCCCAGTACTCGGTGCCTGTGCTGGTGCTGCTGGTTCCTGAGATTTCTCACCTTTTCTAATAGCAGCGGTTCCTATGTACAGGAATATTCCCAACCAGTTTCTCCTGCCTGGTTCCCAGAAACTGCATTTCCGTGTGCTGTTTTAAGCACACACAGACAGGAATATTCGAAGAGCAGATTTCAATCAAGCTGTTGTTTAGATTTTTAAAAAGAATTTAAACACCTGGAGCAGAACATCACTAAGTGAAAGCCCAGCACATAAAGAATGATTTTATACAATGTGAGGCGGACAAAGACAACTCCATGATTAAATTGCAAGATGATTTGGCAGATGTCAGGACAGCTAGCAGGAGACAAACCAGTGATTGCGGGAGGGGGCACGTAGCATCCTAATTCACACATCCACAGGGAGTGCAAGCTCACCTCAGGAAAAGCACAAAATCCATGGTTGGGCATCTTGGTGGCTGCTTTATTTTTGCATTTGCTTTGTGACTGCACAGAGGAGCAGTTTTGTTCTCTCATTTCTTATATGGCCTCTCTCCACAATGACAACTATGCAGAAATCTTAACTGATCTGTCCTGTGACTTGATTTGGGATTTTGGCATCCACCCTATCTCTAAAACCACTTGCACAGCAGAGAAGCTTGCATGACTTCTAACTCAGAGGTGTGCAATAATAAGTCTGTACGGTAAGAATAAATGAACTGGAAAAATAAATATGTATTTTACTAATATTTAATTTGGGGCCTTCCAGATCATTAAGATAGCCTCCCAGGAAAAGATGCTTTAAAAGTTTGAGGTGCAAAGCGTTGATGGTCTTTCTAGAGAAATTAAAATTATAAGCATTTCCTTCCTCCCATACATGCTGTGTACAAACAATCCCTAGAAATGAACTGTCTGGAGTATTTTATTTCTTAATTAATCCAGTTTTGCTATTTGGTATAAATAGGATGATGTTTATGTTGAATGAAAGAATAAGGAAGTTTAGGGGATACAATTCAAGGAAGAGTTGCAACTCCCTCCACATCTGCTGCTCTATTTTGCTTTAAATTAGATTTTAAAATTAATTTAATTTTTCATTTGAAATGGCTCAGCCCTCCCTCGCCCTTGTCTCTTTTCTTCCAGCAGTGGGTCCTACTGTCTGTGTCCCTGGCTCTTCCCTAGGAGAACAAGTATGATTTTCTACATCATCTGACAACCCTTTTCCATTTATTGATCAGGTGACATTTTGGTGAGAAGAGCATGACATCAGTTGATGACGCTAGGCTTGTAGGTATATGAAAAACACACCCAACAATGTCATAAATTCCACTCTGACTCACCTCTTCAACATGCAAATACTCAAGGTAACACAATAGTCAACAACTTGACACATCTGTTCATACAATAGGAGATTTTTATCTGCTAATCACTGTATCATACAACAAGATAATAAAATAAAATTGAGGAATCAGGAACAAGGAAATCACACAGAGGAATGGTAGCCTCCCCCCCAACATCTGCAGTTTTACTTTCTCTCATTTGTTACCGATAGTGAACAGTGGTTCTGAACATGTTAGGCACAATAAGATATTTTGAAAAGAAACAAAGCAAAGGAACAAACCAAAACAAAACATTGAAATCTGATTGTAGAACTGAGTCTAGCAGAAGGGGAGGGAGGGAGGTAGGAGTAAAGGGGGACGGGACCCAATGGACCCTGTTGGAGGATTACTGGGACTTTGGTGGTGGGTGTGGCAACAACCATTTGTAGAGGATGAAGCTATGCCTTTAAATTCATAAACACATAAACATGTAAAGCAATGTTACCTCAATAAGCATAATTTAAAAAAGGGAAAAATGTTTGAGGGGGGATGATGAGAGATTGCACATTCACATAAATTTTATTGCAGTATATATTTTTTTAAAGATTTATTTATTTATGCATACAAGAACTGGGGTACAGGCCAGAGGTGTGTGTCGGAGGTGTGAGAAGATTCACCAGAGGTAGAGCAGAAAACAGAACCAGTGGACTGACTGAAACACACTGCTGAGGGGAGCAGTGGGTGAGACAGGTCTGCTGCACCATGTGGGTAGCTCCCTGGCCGGGGATTGAACTCATGTGGTGGTTGCAGATTGCTTCATAGGTTGCATCTTAACCCCTTGCTCCACCAGGGAGGCCCTTATTGCAGTATATTCTGACTGTTTTGTTTTATTATTATCTCTTACTAATTTATAGATTAAATTTTATCATAGGTCTGTATGTATAGGAAAAAACATAGTATATGTAAGATTTACTACTATCTGTGATTTCCATCAACCATGGAGAGTTTTAGAAGGTAGGCTTGCAAATAATGGGGTTGCAGGGGAAGGGGATTTTCTGTAGTAGAAAGTCAAGATTAACTTAGGAAAATCATGTTCAGATGTGGGAGGTAGGGTGAACTACAGAATTCCTGTTATTAAGCTTTGAATATGTCTGAGATTCTTGGAAGCTCCAGGGTAAAGGGTCAGTTGCATGGTTTTAATGGTAAGAGAAAATAAGTTTTCTCAGAGATGAATATATTGTAGAACTCGAATGTCTATAACCCCATAAATATGTGACTGCAATGAGGTGATACGCTCATTAATAATACACTTTCTTCTAATTCTAGCCCTTATCTGTTAATATGGACGCTTTTTCTTCACTTGCCGCTCTCCCCCATTTCTCTGTACCTTTATACTTCATCAGTCACCCTCACAAATAGGAACATCAGCAAAAATAAGAAGGAGGGTGTATAGACATCCACTTGTGCAAACAGACCTGGGTGGGAGGGGGTCATTTGATTCCTATAAATTGTATAAGACATCATTTGGGTTCCCATTTAGCCTCTCTGGGATCTTACCCCTCCCTACCAGACTCCCATAAGCACAGTACTGCTAAGTGTAGGGTTGGATCTGTGTGCCACTAAGACGCTTACAGGGGGAAAGGAAAGAGGGAGTCTGAAGACAAATGTTGCCCCCCTCTTCCAACTTTGTTGTCAACATTTTTGTTTTTGTTGGTAAACCAAGGTCTCCTGCATGTTCCTAACAAAGATGACTGTCTTAGTCAGCCTGGGCTGTTGTACCAGAATACCACAGATGGGGTGGCTTGTAAACAATAGCCATTTATTATTCACAGTTTTGGAATAATGGGGTTGCAGGTGATGGTCTTAGTCAGCCTGGGCTATTATAACAGAATAACATGGATGGGGTGGCTTATAAACAATAGCCATTTATTTTTCACAGTTTTGGAATTTCGAAGACCAAGATCAAGGTCCTGGCAGATCTGGTGTCTGGAAAGCGCTCACTTCCTGGTTCCCCAAATTTAACAAACGATGTTTGGGGGATACAAATATTCAGTAGATGGCTATGACCGACTCCTCTACTTAGCAATGGAATGGGAATGGACATAGAAAACACAGATAATTTTTTTTTACTTAAAAATGGATTTTTATTTCGCTGAGCATGATCTCTTCCAACGCCATCCATGTTGCTGCAAATTGCATGTGTTTATCTTTTTTGAATGCTGAGTAATATTCCATGGTGTATATGTACCACATCTTCTTGATCCAGTCATCTATTTTTGGGCATTTGGGCTGTTTCCAAAGCTTAGCTATTGTAAATAGTGCTGCTATAAACATAGGGGTGCAGGTGTTCTTTGGAATTGATGTTTCTGTGTCCTTTGGGTATATACCTAGGAGTGGAATTGCTGGATCATATGGAAGCTCTATGCTTAGTAGGTCCAGAAATCTCCACACAGCTCTCCATAGTGGTTGGACCAGTTTGCACTCCCACCAACAGTGCAGAAGAGTTCCTTTTTCTCCACACCCTCGCCAACATTTGTTGTTGCTAGTTTTTTTAATATGTGCCATTCTCACTGGTGTGAGATGGTATCTCATGGTGGTTTTGGAAAATGAATATAAGAAAGTGAAAATCGACCATACTCAGAGGGGGCGGAGCAACATGGCGGCGAGGAGACGCTGCGAGTAAGATCTCCCATTAAAAAAAGTTAATAGGGAGGAAAAGCGGCAGGTCCCAGTGAGAACTGGGACACGGAAGATAAACGGACGACTCCAGCAAACTGCCCGAAGAAGAAAGTTGCCATAAAAGAGGACGAGAAGGGAGGGAAGCGCAGAACCCTGCTCCCCTCCCCCGCCCACAGAGGCGGCACTCTCCGACCGGCAGAGAGGAGGAAAACAACAAACCAAAACGCCCAACAAGAAAAACGGATGCAGCAAGCGGGACTGTGAGTGGAAAGGAACTATTTCAGCCACCACACCCCGTGAACGGGAGCTGAGGCGAACCCTGCAGGACCCGCTGCGGAGGTGAGCTCCAGCCGCCATTAAAGAGCCCCGCCCACCAGGAGGAGACCAGCACCAGCACACAGCCCCGGCCGCCCGGTAAGCTTGCGCGAAAGCGGCGCTCGGATTGCAGCTGCCCAGGGCCCTGCGCCTGCGACCTAGGCTTGCGGGGAGACAGCGGAGGCCCTCCCTGAGTGAGCAGGAACAAGGCGCCCAGGCAGGGGAGCGGGATTCAAAAGGCGCCATTCCCGCGCCACTGATCTGGGCTACAGCCCGCGTCCTGGAACTGAGGGCTTTGGAACTGAGACCCGGGCGGAGGCCCTCCCTGAGTGAGCAGGAACAAGGCGCCCAGGCAGGGGAGCGGGATTCAAAAGGCGCCATTCCCGCGCCACTGATCTGGGCTACAGCCCGCGTCCTGGAACTGAGGGCTTTGGAACTGAGACCCGGGGCACGAAATTAGGGGCGTGGGTTCCCCAAGACGGTGGGGCACAAGGCAGACACAGCACCCCAAAGCCGTTGAGGTGTACCCTACCATCCCCGCTCTGCTCCCTGTCCCACGGGGTGGAAAATCAGCTCCCCAAGGGCTCTAGGAGAGATCTCTGGTGCCACCTAGCGACTTGACCCCAGCACAGGCTACTGAAGGAGCTAGTGGCCAGCTGGGGAGTTAGCCCACACCGGGCCCCTTCTGAACAAGTAGTCTAAGCCCACAGGGAGAGCGAGCACCCACAGCCGGGGCAGACCAGGCGCGCAGAATAGTGTGCCTGAGACCAGAAGCGCAGGGAGTGTGTCCCACATCACCAATTTAGAACAGGGACATTTCTTCAGTAAAGACTACCTGCAGAAGGCTTCCCCAGGAGCCAGAGGTGAGCGGGGGAAGTTCGCCCACGCCAGACCCCCTCTGGCCTGCAGTCCAAGCCCAGAGGGGAGCAGGAACCCACCGCCGGGGCAGACCAGGCGCACAGGGGAGTGTGTCCCCACATCGGCATTTTAGAACAGGGACCTTTCTCCAGTAAAGGCTGCTTGAAACTGACAGATGACTCCTGGAAGAACCAGAGGGGAACAGAGAAGCCCACCCAAGATGCCGGCAAGTCCCAACAACACAGTGTCCCAACGCATACGGCAAATTAGAAAACAGACAGTAGGGAGGAGAAGAACCACACGCAACCTAGCAACTCTCCAGAGAAAAAGCACACCACAAAAAGAAAGCCAGCCCCCAGATTGCAACGACAATAACTTGGAAGAATTTCTGAGCCTTCCAGAAAGAGAATTTAAAATTGCCGTGATTAAAAAACTGACAGAAGTCATAAAGGAAAACAATGATAAGGGAAAAATAATCAACGATCAGAAGAATGCAATTGAGTCCCTAGAGAGGGAAAACAATGGTCAGAAGAAAGAAATTGAGTCCCTAAAGAGGGAAGTAAAAGAAATGCAGGAGATCAAAGAATTAATGGAAGAACTAAAGAATTCTGGGAAAAGCAATGAAAGCAGAATAGATGAAATGGAAGAACGAATAAGTAATCTTGAAGACACAGAAATAAAAAGAACCAAAACAGAGAAGGAAAGAGAAGTACGAAGGAAAAAGAACGAAGAAAGACTTCGGGAACTATCTGACTCCATGAGGAAAGGAAATATAAGAGTTATAGGAATACCAGAAGGAGAGGAGAGAGATGTAGGAACAGAGAAAATATTCAAAGAGATAATTGAAGAGAACTTCCCAAATATGAAGAAGGAGCTGAAAATTGATATACAAGAAGCAAGAAGAACACCAAACTTCCACGACGAAAGGAAAAATACAGCAAGACACATAATAGTAAAGCTCCCAAGAATCCAGGACAAGGAAAAAATAATGAAGCTGGCAAGAGGGAAGAAACAGATAACATTCAAAGGAAAACCAATCAGGCTGACATCAGACTTCTCCGAAGAAACACTACGGGCAAGGAGAGAGTGGAGGGACATAGTCAACAGACTCCAAGAAAACAGATGCCAACCAAGAATACTCTATCCCGCAAAGCTCTCCTTCCTCTTTGAAGAAAGAATATGGACCTTCCCAGACAAACAGAAACTCCGGAATTTCATTGCAACTAAACCCCCACTCCAAAAAATACTACAAGGAGTCCTAAAGCCAGAACCTCAGAGCGACGAATAACAATGAAAGAAGGCCAAAAAAAAAAAAAAGTTATTAAAAGAATAAATAAATAAAATCAAAGGAAAGACAAACACAATGGCAAATACAGATGTTAACATATCAATATTAACTCTAAATGTAAATGGACTAAACTCTTCAATAAAAAGACACAGAGTTGCAGCCTGGATTAAGAAACAAAACCCAACCTTTTGCTGTCTCCAGGAAACACATTTAGCTACAAAAGATAAAAATAGGCTCAAAGTCAAAGGATGGAAAACAATCCTACAAGCAAATGGGCCAAAAAAGAAAGCAGGAACAGCTATACTTATATCAGATAAAACAGATTTCAAACTCAAAAAGATAAAAAGAGACCCCAATGGTCACTACATTATGATCAAGGGGACAATACTTCAAGAAGAAATAACACTCATTAACATATACTCACCAAACGAAGGAGCACCAAAATATATCAGACAACTGTTGTCCTCTCTGAAAACAGACATCAGAGAAAACACATACGTAGTGGGAGACTTCAACACACCACTATCAACAATGGATAGATCAACAAGACAAAAAATAAGTAAAGAAACCAAAGCTCTAAATAAAGACCTAGAGCAATTGGGCTTAACAGACATCTATAGAACACTAAACCCCAAAAAAACGGAGTACACATTTTTCTCAAGCGCACACGGATCATTCTCCAGGATCGATCACATACTGGGGCACAAGACAAACATCAACAGATACACCAAGATTGAAATCATATCAACCATCTTTTCTGACCATGAAGGCATCAAACTAGAAATAAACCATAAAAAGAAGGCAAGGAACTTTCCTACCTCATGGAGATTAAAAACCACACTACTGGAAGACCATTGGACTAATGAGGAGATCAAAGAAGAAATTAAAAAATTTTTTGAATTGAACGACAAGGAGGACACCAATATCCTAAATGTATGGGATGCAGCAAAAGCAGTAATAAGAGGAAAATATATAGCAATAGAAGCTCACATCAAGAAACAAGAAAGAACGCAAAGAAACAACCTAATCTCGAAGCTCAAAGATCTAGAAAAAGAACAACAAGAAAACCCCAAAACCAGTAGAAGAAAAGAAATAATAAAAACCAAAGCAGAAATAAATGAAATTGAAACTAAAAAAACAATCCAAAAGATCAATGAAACCAAGAGCTGGTTCTTTGAAAAAATAAATAAAATAGACAAACCCCTAGCCAGGCTCACAAAGGAAAAAAGGGAGAAAGCACAAATAAACAGGATCATCAATGAAAGAGGAGAAATCACAACGGACACAGCAGAAATCAAAAGAATAATCAGTAACTACTATGAACAGTTATATGGAAACAAGTTTAACAATCTAGAGGAGATGGACAAATTCCTACAACTCTACAATCACCCAAAGCTAGATAAAGAAGAAATAGAACACCTAAACAGACCAATTACAATTAGCGAAATTGAAATGGTAATCAAAAACCTCCCCAAAAACAAAAGCCCAGGACCTGATGGATTTACAAATGAATTCTACCAAACATTCAGAGACGAATTAGTGCCTATCCTTCACAAACTCTTCCAAAAAATTGAGAAGGAAGGGACAATACCAAACACGTTCTATGAAGCCAACATTACACTAATACCAAAACCGAACAAGGACAACACAAAAAAGGAAAACTACAGGCCAATCTCCCTAATGAACACTGATGCAAAAATCCTCAATAAAATTTTAGCTATCAGAATCCAACAATGTATCCATAAGATAATTCACCACGACCAAGTTGGATTCATTCCAGGGGCACAAGGATGGTTTAACATCCGAAAATCAATCAACGTTATCCAACACATCAACAAAAAGAAATATAAAAACCATATGATAATATCAATAGATGCTGAGAAAGCTTTCGACAAAGTGCAACACCCATTCATGATAAAAGCCCTTGAAGTTCTTGGGATACAAGGAACATACCTCAACATCATAAAGGCCATCTATGACAAGCCAACAGCCAGTATCATTCTCAATGGTGAAAAGCTGAAAGCTATTCCATTAAGATCTGGAACAAGACAAGGATGTCCACTCTCACCATTGCTTTTCAATATAATACTGGAAGTCCTAGCCAGGGCAATAAGACAAGAGAAAGACATCCAAGGAATCCAAATAGGAAAAGAAGAAGTCAAACTATCACTATTTGCAGACGATATGATATTATACATAGAGAACCCCAAAAACTCCACAGAAAAGCTAATTCAACTCATCAATCAGTTCAGTAAAGTGGCAGGATACAAAATCAACACGCAAAAGTCAGTAGCCTTCCTATACACAAACAATAAATCTGAAGAAGAAGAAATCAAAAAGACCATCCCTTTTGTTATTGAAACAAAAAAAATCAAATATTTGGGAATAAATCTAACAAAAGAGGTAAAGGACCTATACAAAGAAAACTATAAAACACTGTTAAAAGAAATAGAAGAAGACACAAAGAAATGGAGAGACATCCCCTGCTCATGGATTGGAAGAATAAACATTATTAAAATGGCCATCCTTCCAAAAGCAATATACAGATTCAATGCTATTCCAATCAAAATTTCAATGTCATTCTTCAAAGAAATAGAACAATTATTGATGAAATTCATATGGAATCACAAAAAACCCCGAATAGCCAAAGCTCTCCTGAAAAAAAAAGAAGGGAATGGAGGCATCAGACTCCCAGACTTTAAACTATACTACAAAGCCATAATCATCAAAACTGCATGGTATTGGAACAAGAACAGACATACAGACCAATGGAATCGAATAGAAAATCCAGAAATAAACCCACAGATTTATGGTCAACTAATCTTTGACAAAGGAGCAAAGACTATGCATTGGAGCAAAGAAAGTTTGTTCAATAAATGGTGCTGGGAAAACTGGGTCGCTACATGCAAAAGAATGAAGCTTGACCATCACCTCACACCATACACAAAAATCAACTCAAAATGGATTAAAGAACTAGACATAAGACCTGAAACCATAAAATATATAGAAGGAAATATAGGCAAAACACTACATGATTTGCACATCAAAGACATCTTTACAGACACATCACCCAAAGCAGTGATAGTGAAGGCAAAGATAAACAGCTGGGACTATATCAAATTAAAGAGCTTTTGCACAGCAAAAGAGACAATAACAAAAACAAAGAGAAACCCCACCAACTGGGAGAACATTTTTGCACCCAACACTAATGATAAAGGACTGATCACAAAAATCTGCAAAGAGCTGATGAGACTCAACAACAACAAAGAAAATAATCCAGTCAAAAAATGGGCAGAAGAGCTTAAAAGAAACTTCTCTGAAGAGGAAATGCAAATGGCCAACAGGCATATGAAAAAATGTTCAACATCACTTGTCATCAGGGAAATGCAAATCAAAACTACCATGAGATACCATCTTACACCAGTGAGAATGGCACATATTAAAAAAACTAGCAACAACAAATGTTGGCGAGGGTGTGGAGAAAAAGGAACTCTTCTGCACTGTTGGTGGGAGTGCAAACTGGTCCAACCACTGTGGAAAGCTGTGTGGAGATTTCTGGACCTACTAAACATAGAGCTTCCATATGACCCAGCAATTCCACTCCTAGGTATGTACCCAAAGGACACAGAAACATCAATTCCAAAGAACACCTGCACCCCTATGTTTATAGCAGCACTGTTTACAATAGCTAAGCTTTGGAAACAACCCAAATGCCCAAAAATAGATGACTGGATCAAGAAGATGTGGTACATATATACCATGGAATATTACTCAGCATTCAAAAAAGATAAACACATGCAATTTGCTGCAACATGGATGGCGCTGGAAGGGATCATGCTCAGCGAAATAAGCCAAAAAGAAAAAGAAAAATACCGGATGGTCTCACTCATAGCAGGAATCTAGAAAACTTAAATAATGGACCAGGAAAATGAATAACTATAAGAAAGTGAAAATCAAAATCAACAAAAAACTATGAACCAGAGACACTTTTAGGGGGGCGGGGGCGGGAGGGGAGGGATTGGGGTCAGAATGGGGGGCTGCAATTGTATGGGGAATATAACAATAAAATTTATTAAAAAAAAAAAAAAAAATAAAATAAAAAAATAAAAAAAAAAAAAAATAAAAAAAAAAAAAAAGAAAGTGAAAATCAAAATCAACAAAAAACTATGAACCAGAGACACTTTTTGGGGGGTGGGGGGCGGGAGGGGAGGGATTGGGGTCAGAATGGGGCGTTTGCAATTGTATGGGGGAATATAAAAATAAAATTTATTATTTAAAAAAATAAAAATAAAAATAAAGCCAAAAAAAATGGATTTTTAAAAAATACTGCCTGTTTTGAACATAGGTGACACCCCTTGAGTAGGAGGAATACTGAGACCAGGAACTAATAGAACCCAAAAGAAAGAAACCATGAATAGTTTACCAGCATTTGGGTTGAGGACTGGCCTCCTGCCCAATAGCCTGTTATGTTGTCTTCCTTCCTTTCTTGGCAGATCTCGGCCCACATCCCATGTACCCTCAGCGCAGTATTAACCCTATGCTAGGCATCACCACCTTTTATTAACTTTTCTGGTTTCTTTTCAGATTCAGCAGCTTAGGACGTTTTTATATTATTTATTTATTTTTTATCTCATTATCGCTAATTCATCCTGGATTCTCAGCTTAGTATGTCTTGCTGAGTAGCCAATAACCATCTAGCAAATTGGAGACACTTAAGTATCTGTTCAATTAATGAATTGTATATGGAAATTGTTGGAGCACAGGGGAAATTTTCCCTCTCCAATTTGGACAGATGAACAATTAACATGAAAGGGCCTCCCTGGTGGCACAGGGGTTAAAGAGAGCTCTATCAAGCTACAGCCAGCCACTGCAGCACGAGTTCGATTCCTGGCTGGTCAGGGAGCAACACACAGCAGACTTCTCCCGTCTTGCCCACTGCTCCCCTCAGCACTGTATTTCAGTGGATCTGCCTGTTCGGCTCCCCACTTTCCCTGGTGAATCCTCTCACCCAACCCCCGCACCTTTGGCTTACACCCCAGTTCTTGGATGCATAAATAAATAAATCTTTAAAAAAAAAAGAAAAAGAAAAATGAACATGGGAGAGGTTAGTGGGAGAAAGGGCAAAAATTAATAACAACATTTATGGAGGTTTACATGGTTATAAATTCTAAAGAATTATGGAGCACACTGGAGATATTTACTCTGTGTTTAAGGAACTGGTACATCAAGAAGGGGGTATCTTTACATGGCAGATGAGAAGGGGTGACCTCATCCTTTCTCTGAGAGCAAAGATGAGATTCTTAAATAGAGAGGATATGTTCATTGATAAATCTACAACTGTATGACCCCCACCCCCCACCCAACTACATTCTTCTAAGTCATAAAACAGGGAGAAGTAATTGCTTTTCTGATGAATACAAGGGCGGAAACTTAGGACATGACTATATTTTCCTCGATTAGGGAGTATTTTCTTCAATTAAGGACATAAGCTAGGACAGAAGCATCTTCTAAACCTCAAGAGATTTCATTGCTCTTAGCTCAAAATGCTCTGTTTTCCAGAGTGTGGCATCTTGAGATCAGTTATGAGAAGTTTGAGGTGGTCTATTGAGGCACCTTCAAAATTAAACCTTACTTTTTGTTAGTTTGGGAATTTTGAGAAATATTTAGTGTAGCCTAGGCAAATGAATATCTCATTCACTTAAAATCTCTAGTCCTGTCTTTAGGTCTTTCTGATTACACAAGTAATACATATTCTTTGCAGAAAATCTGGAAAACATGCCAGAAAATAGACCAATACAGAATCTACCCACATAAAATTAGGAACTTCTGATACATTCCCACTCTTACTGCATATATAATTTTTTATTCTGGTTTTTTTTTTTTTTTTTACCTAATCTTGAATATATCCCCACATCATTGAATCTTTTTGGTTAACAACCTTTTTAATGACCATGCAATATTCTGACTTACTGATGTGTCTTAATTTTATTTGGTTGTTTCCCTTATTACTTCTAATGTAGTTTGGCTTTGATTTTTCATGATTATAAATGATATTGCAGCAAAAACAGAATTTAAATTTCTGTCTGTGTTTCTGATTGTGTGCTTAGAATAGATTTCTAAAAATCTTATTTTTCGGGCCCCCCTGGTGGCACAAGGGGTTAAGATGCAACCTATAAAGCTGTCCACAGCCACTGCAGCACGAGTTTGATCCCCTGGCTGGCCAGGAAGAAACCCACATGGCGTAGCAGACCTCTCCTGACTCACCTGCTTCTCTTCTCAGCAGTGAACTTGGTCAATCTACCTATTCTTTTTTTTAATAAGATTTATTTTTATTTATACAAGAACTGGGGTACAGGCCAGAGGTGTGGGGGGTGAGAAGATTCACCAGAGACAGAGTGGGGAGCAGAACAGGCAGATGTACCGAAAACACTGCTGAGGGGAGCAGCCGGCGAGACAGGAGAGGTCTGCTGCGCCAGGTGGGCATCTCCCTGGCCGTCCGGGAATTGAACCGGCACTGCAGAGACTGTGGACAGCTTTACAGCGCTGCTCTCAACCCACTGTGCCACCCCGAGGCCCAATCTGCCTGTTCTGTTCCCCACTCTGTCTCTGGTGAATCCTCTCTCTCACACACACCCTCCCCCCACCTCTGGCCTGTATGCATAAATAAATAAATCTTTTTTTTAAAAAAATCTTATTTTTCTCCCAAGGCTTTCAGGGCAATGTATTTAAGTAACACAGACAGACACTTTCTGCCTTTCATGAGTGACTCTGGATAAAAGTAAGCATGGTAAGCCAGTTACTAGTTTGCTGATTGTCCTTTATTAAGAGAGTGACCCATTAATTTCACCTGTTCTAGCCTGTGATGCTCTCCTGAATTGCTTTGTTATCTCAGTCTGGTTTATAGTGTCCCCATCCTGCAGGGTAGTCTGGGTGCTCTGGACATTCCTCTGACATCCAAAGAAGCATTTTGAAAAAGCTGAGATTGATGGACCCCATTCAGGAGTGTACACTTTAGGTAGGAAGGATGGAAGGTAAGTGCATTTTTATGAGAGCTTTCAGTCATGCTGAACACCTATTGACCTGACCGACCCCCTGAGTTTATGCCCTGGTGAGTACTCTGGCCTCTAATACCAACTCAAGGACATGCTGGTTCTATAAACATAGTATGTGGCAGCAGATCGGCCTTTCTTCTTTTGACTTAAAAAATATCTCATTAGAAGAGGACATGGGGATATTTTAGCTCAATCCATTATGTAATGAATGTTTGTTTCCAGAAAAAGGACAGCTTATCTTACTTATCCAGAGGTAGTCCTTTCTGGCTAAGACCTAAGAGATGGCAAAATTTAAAATGGGCTGAATAGAAACTGCCATTAGGTTAAAGACACAGAAATGGTCCTGGTCATCAGCTCTGCACGGGGCGAGTGCTTGTGTAAATCCCTCCTGCTGCTGGCCTGTGAGGTCCAGCTGCAACTGGGATGAAGACCCAGTGGCTTGCATAATAAGCCACAGCTAATGACACTGGATGGCACACAAGATAGTCGTGTGGCTCAGAAGGTCAAGGGAGTCAGAATGTAAGTGGCCACTTTTGCTTTAGAAATGATATGAGTTACAGTGCTCCAAGAGACTGGCTGCTCCAGAAGAAAGGAAGTCCTTAGGAAGTCAAAGCAATTGGAGAAGTGGTGAAAAGCTGACTATTCTAGGTATGAAATGAGGACAGAGCCAAGGACAGGATAAGGAGGGTAGTAGAGGGCAGGGGTCAGTATACTGTTAACAGGCCCAAGTTCACAGCCAACTTCATTCTTCTACTCTGAGATTTTCTGTTTTAATAAAAAAGGAAACTCTTAGGAAATAGATGATAGGCAGGGTGAAATGAAACTTGTATTAATTAATAGTATGGAATTTCAATAAGTGATACACACAATTAACCGTTGCCTAAACACTGTGATTCCAAAAAATTATCACATGACCAATACCCCTTGCCAATGTATTTTTACAAGGCTGTTAAATACTGCCAACACTCTGTGATCTTGAGCCAAATGGCTCTGGAATACTGTGGTGCACAGCACAACATCATGTTTTGTGCACAACTGGAGATAGCAGGGGGAGCAATCCATATAGCTGTGAACGTGTCTGTAGGAGCCAGGTGGGAGCCAGCCCTCAGTGCTCAGGGTCTCACCTCTGGATCTGCTATGGCACCTGCATGGTGGAAGGCTGAGTGGGACACTTTATTTGGCAGCAGGGAAACCAAGACCTGGGGCTTGCCTTTTAAAACTCTAAGAATATATCTCATAACTAAAGTTGGGAACTTCTCCCAGGCTACCCTTTGCCTCACTGTAAACTGCCAGTGATCTTTTCCAAGAGCCTGTCTCTTCTCTGGCTGGAGTTCAGCTTGCAGGTGCCTGAAGCAGATCTCCTTGAGCTCACTGACCTCAAAGCAGCCCCAGCATGCACCAAATGCTCACTACATCCATGGGCAGGCCAGGCCAACTTCCAGCCCCAGGAGATGCCCTCCATCCGCCAGGCTGCTTTTCACTACTCCCAATGGGACTTCCTGTTTTTACTAATACTCTTATTAATTCCCTGTCATGTAGCCAACTGCATACTTTTTAAGTTCTGGCTCCGTCTGTATTCCAGTACCAGGAGATGCATAGGCCTAGGAGTTTGGCTAAGATCTGACTGGTAAACAAATCAGAGCAGAACTGAGAAGTTGCTGAGTGAGCAGGCGGGTCCTACATCTGGCTTTTCCCAGAGGTTGTCCACCGCATTGGCGGTCACCTTGCTGCCTCATGCCTGGTCTCCCACAGCCTAACGGAGACAGGCAGAGGGATGCTGAGGGCAAGCCCTGACAACCACAGCAAGAACTCTGATCTTCAATACAAACAGATAACACAATCCGTGGAGTGTGAACTATGCCAGTGCTATCTATGGAATGAAGAAATCGGTGATTCCAACCACAGAGAGAAATGTGGGAGCGGGGGAGAGGACATCTTTTCTGAACTAGGAAGTGTAGATGACTAGTTGTTTTCCCAGCTGCACCATCCCCCTCCCTCTGCACTGCAAACTAGACCCTCTAAAGGAGGATGATACGGATTATGCCGTGGGGACACACTTACCACTTTGTTTCCTCCCTGTAGTTTTTCTGCCATGAAGACTGAACTGTGGTGCAAGGGGTTAAGCACAGCACTGTGAGGCTGTTCGCAGTCTCTGCAGCAAGAGTTCGATATCTGGCCAATCATGGCGCAGCAGATCTCTCCTCTCATCCGCTGCTCCCCTCAGCAGTGTATTTCAGTCAATCTGCCTGTTCTGTTCCCCACCTGCCTCTGGTGAATCCTCTCAACCCCCCCGCCACCCCCCCCCCACCTTTGGCCTGTACCCAGCTCTTGTATGCATAAATAAATAAATCTTAAAAAAAAAAAAAACACAACTGAACTGTGACAACTTGGGTAGGAAGACGACCGCCTAAGGGAAGGCTTTGCCAGCTGGAAAAGGAGAGGATTCTCCTTCCTGTTGGGGGTAAAAGTAAGCAGGGACGTGAAGAGGAAGGCAAAGGGCCAGATGTACGTGTCCTTGCGACCATCTGTATGAGTGAGGAGAGGTGTTGGCAACAGCCCAAAGGGTAGGCAGTGTCAAAAACAGACCTGGAGACCCTCCTTGCTTTTCCTCCCTCCCCCCACACTCACACCCAAGGCCAGTTCTCTATCATGAAATGTATCCCGGGCCACTGTGGTTAGAACCTGGAAATACAAAATAAAAGAACAAAAATGGATGGTGCCAAAACAGTGCAGTCTGTGCTTGCCATCTGTGAGTTTTCTGAGTGATTTTGCTTCCAACCTCCCCTCCAGAGGCGGCTGACATTATTTTCATATGCAGAGCTTCCCATATCCTGGCAGCCTTCTTTGGCTGCCAGAAATAGAGTATCAGGGTCGAGAAGCCTCCCCAGAGATCCAATCCACTTGAGAAGGCGCGCGTACTGCCCACTCACTGGGACCTGGGTGGTGCTTGTTGCCGGAGATGAATGGAGCGCAAGACATGCTGTCTGAGGGGACCCATACTGGGCTTGGGCTGAGAGGGCTGCACATCTGATCCTTCATCATCACAGCCCAACACACGAAACCTTCAGTGACCCGTATTTGTAAAGGGAGAATCTCAACTTTTCCCCTTGCTTTCAACACCCTACTTAGTCTGGCCCCATCCTGCACTCATCCTCCACGTTCCATCCTCAGTGGCTCACCCTAATAGCCTTATTCTTAGATTTGTCATCTTCCATAGAATCTTCCAGATCTCCTGGCTGTGATGCTTACCACAGCTTAGCTATGCACTGATTACCAAACCTCTCTTGTGTCAGTTTTCTCTCCCCCCTAACTTATTTTAAAAAGCACTGACATCAGTCACTGCCTAATTCTTTTCTCTGACACCCCATCCCCCATTTTTGTAAACAAAGAGAAGGGTGGGTCTTCCCCTGGGGCTCAGAAATTGAGTCTTTCACTGGGACCCACTGCCTTTAACCGTGACCTGCTGTGGATCAGGGAGGGATCAGGCAGCTAGTTCTTGGAAGGGGAGCAGGGATGAGGTGGCTGTTGGCTGGTAACTAGGATCAACATTTCCTGGAAGATGTGGAATGGGTGCTGGGATGCTGTTAGGACTCCTGCCCCTTCCAGGCACTCCTCCTCTGCTCCTGTCAGGCAGTAAGGCCAGGGCTGGAGAGGAAACCTTGGTCCACGGTAGGATTCCTGGGACGGAATCCATATCACATCACTGTGTTGCCCTCCTCCCTGAGTGGGGAGGGGCTGTGTAAAGGAAAGGGATCTGCCAGAAGAAATCATGCTTTTAGAAGTCTGGCTGCAGTAGATGCCATCAAACCCCTGCACCTCTGAATGTGGGAGACTATTCCCTTTTGGAATCATCATTTTACTTCCTCACAGTGGCTCTAAGAGAGGTGTGGGGGGCCCGGGCTGGAGAACTTGCAGCTCACTCCTCTTGCCCCCAGAGCATGACAGAGAGGAGCAGCCCTCCAGATTCTCTGATGTGAGAATTCTCTCCTGGAAGGCCCCTCCCTGCTCTCTACTTTCTCCAGTTGCCTTCTCCTTCCTGAGAGCCTGCTGGTCACACCCACTTCCCTCCTCAAAGGCCCACATAATTCTGGGCAACAGGATAAGAACCTTCTCTCCCCTTCCCCCAACAAATTTTAAGGCCTGTTCACGTATGAGGGCAGGTGGGGGGAGATAAGACTGAGGAAGGGGAACCCCTTGTGACTTTTAGATTCTCTCCGTGACCTTGGGGCTCGAGGTTGTACAGTCTCCACTTATGAGGGAGGGGCGGGGGGGGTGGCACTGTGGTGGCCACATGTTGGACTGCTGCCTGGGGCTGGGAGTGTGGGTGGTAAAAAAAAAAAAAAAAGTTCACATTTGTTGGGAAAAAAGGCTTTAAACATCTTATTTTAAAAATGTTTGTCCTCTGCTACTCTGTTCTAGGACACAGCTCCCATTTCCTGTCTTAATTTTGGGCTCATTTGCACTAGTTATGCCATCTGAGGTGAAGGAGGCGGAAGGAAAAACCTCTGATATTTCTGGAGGCACCATTTAGCACACAGAGCCCTTCACACCTATTATCACATTCTCCCAATTGAGTGTTTTTTATACCTCATGCCCATGAGGAAAGAAGGGCTGAGATTTGGGGCTTGCCCCTGACAGCGATCCCCAGCCCGCCTCCTGCAGCCTTCTCTAGCTGGTTGTTGCTTCGGCAACAATGTTACAGGGCAGGCCCTATACAAAACAGGTTGCCTGATTGTGGGTCTTCACCTATGTACTTAAAAGGACTTGTTAATACCTTACTGCAGGTGCATACAAAAGGTTAATAAAAGGTTTATTTACAAGGGAAGAGCAAATGAGGAAATGTACAACTCAGGGAGAAAAGTGAGAGGTAAAGTCTTGAATGCGTCCTACCCGATGCGCTGATCTGGAATCCCAAATGGCACTCTGAGAGCTGGCGGTGAGCCAAGAGCTATGAAGCCAGGAGGTGAGCGAGAGCCCCCAAGGCCCACGTGTCTGGTTTTTATACCAAATCTGGCTGCTTAACTCCACCCTCAGGTCCCAGCAACCTTCCCTTTGGTGGTGATGGGATTTGTCTTTCCCAATGTCTTGTGGCTTTGGTTTGGAGTGGGGGTGCAGTCCACAAAGCCTGTAGGGAATTATCTCAGGACATCCTTTCCCCCTAACAACACCACACTGATAAATGGGAGTCGTGCAGCAGGCTGCACAATACAGGATGCTGCCAAATGAGCAAGATCCTGGCCCTTTTATTGATAGAATAATCATACAGCATCAGTTACGTGGGGTAGGAGGGGAAAAGTGGGTGAAACTGAAAAGGTGCTTATGTCATCTAGGGCTTCTGGGGAACATGAGTCTGCTGACCAGATAATTCTTATCTGCTTGATGATCAAGTGTTGTAATTGAAACCATACTCCAGACCCCTGGGCATGGTTCCAATCTTATCAACAAGGCACTCCACTGATTAGCTTCTAGGGTCCCTTGTTATACATCAGTCAACAGCCCCCCAGATGTTCTTGGTTGTACCTCGTGATGCATACCATTCCCAGGGAGATCAAGCTTTCTGCTCTTGATTAATTTGAAAGGAAGCTTGTAAGGTTGGGCTCCTATAACTGATTGACTGGGCAGTTCTGACCTTGGATAGGAAAGCAGAACTGCAGATAACAAAAATGGTGGCCGAGCAGGCTGCTTACGTCTCGCTTAAGACCCACAGCACATGTCCTGGCTCTCTCCACTCCTGCCCCCTGGTCTGCTTTATGATCCTCCACCACCTGTGCCTCATCAGATCTTATGCCCTCGGCTCTCGGCAATCCTGGGAACACTCTTCCCAGTAACTCCTTGGGTAATTCTTCATATCCTTTATGCTTTTGCCCCAAACTTCTGTTCTTAATGAGGTCTGCTTTTTGTACTACACCTTCTACAGCAAGATACTGCCCTCCGCTCTCCTGCTTGTCTTACCTTGTCCCACTTCTAAATTTTCCTGTAGCTCTCATCTTGTAATATTTATACATTTTTTTGGTGAAGTTTATTGTCCTTTGATAGGATGTATGCTGCCCAAGAATGGGAAACTTGATCTTTATGGCCACTGCTGAATGAGGAAATTAGGAAAAACGTACAGGTCATAAGGAATAGGGTGCCTCAAGCCCAGGAGCCACCAAGTCCATTTGTCAGTGTGATTGAGAAACAATCAGTTGGAACCAGGTGGGTGTCCCCCAAGCCCAGATTCCCTAAACCCATTTATCAAACAGAATGGGGAACAACTGATGGGGAGTCAGGGTGCCTCCAAACTCAATTTTTAAAAAATCGAATGTTTGGAACACAGTGCGATGATGCAATGCCAAGGCAACAGACCAAAGCTCTTTATGAGAAGGCAGCCCAGGTAACGTGGAAAACTCAGTGAGCCTCAGTAACCTAGGAGACCCCAAGGGCCCAACCAATAAGCAAGAAAAACAATGCCAAGACTCCCAAAGGCTAACCCTGACTCCTTACCCACTATACCCATAAAAGAACCTGCTTCTCGCCCTCTCAGTGGCTCCCCTCTCTGGACACCTCTTTGCTCAAAGAGCTTTCCTGTCCTTCCTGTTATTTATCAATAAATCTCTTGCTTTTCTGTCTAACTCTGGTCTCAATGTTGAATTATTTCCTCACCCAGACAAGAACTGAGGGGATCCCCAAGAGTTTCCCAGACTTCTGGGCTTGATTCACTGCTGTCTCCGCCACACCCAGTATGTGGAAATTACTCAATCAATAACTGAGGAGTCAATTTAATGCCAGGTGATCCTAACCTCAATCTAACAAGTGGGAGAGCTGGAGTCCATCTCCAAAGGTGATCATCTTGCTTTCTCACTTCAGAACCCATGGCCGGTCTTGGTGGAGAACACATTATGGGGGGCTCAAGAGATATCTGTTAAATTTTCCCATCACACTGCTCTCTCATGAGCAGAGATACCAGAGAAATGACTGTGAACATAAACAAGGCCATGCCTTATTTTTCTGGGTCGATGGGCTTGCCCCATTGTCTCACCTGCTGCTGGCATCCTGCATGTCCTGATGAGGCAGTACATCTTGGTCACAGAACATCACGCTCTGTGATCCACGGGAATGTCCTCAACAAGTCCTCTGAAAACAACACAAGCTGTTGGGCCCATGCTGAGTGGTGAAGACTCATGCTGCTCTCTCCAAGTCAGACACCTGTCTAATCCAGAATTGGCTCCTGGCCTTGATCAAAGGATTTGCTTTCTAGGAAATAATAGAGGGAACAGCTGGAGCTTGTAAGGCATGAGCTGGAGGTGCCAGGGCAGGACAGAACCTGAGAAACCTTGGAGCAGGGTCACCTGGGGTCAATGTGGGTGGCTGCTTTCTGGGCAGAAATGCAGTTGAGCCCTGGAGAGTTAAACTGCTGAAGTAGGTTTTTTATTTATTATTATTAAACTAGGGTTTAGGAATGAAGCTGCTTGACTGTGAATAAACCATATAATGTGAGGGCAGAATTAGGTCAATTGGGGTCCAGTGGATTTAGACATTTCACTTCTCATCTTGTGATGTTTCCTCATTACAAATCCCCTCCTGAACTCCCATTCACCTGATCCTTTTGCTTGTTATTCTTGTGGTTCTGGTTTCTGTTTTGTTTTTCTTATTTTTGTTCTTCTTATCAGCTGACCTTGTTAATGTTGCTGTTCAGGACAATTTTCATCACTAGCTTGGTAATAGAAAGTTACACATCATATAGATTCTGGGTGAAAGGGAACATTCCTAGTTACTCTCATACTTAATGGTTCACTGTTCATGTCTCTAAGACAGCCCAGGAATGAATGTTTCCGTGAACACCCAGCCTGCTCAGGAACACCATTCTGGAACATATTAACCCAGGCAGCGAGCAGCCATTAGGCTGGTGTTTGGTCAACAAGAAGCATTTCTTCCCCACAAAAGAGAGTAATGGGATTAATTTAGCATTTCCTTGCTTGTGGCATCTATTTCGACATAAATCTCTATATAGAGATTGATTGCCCATATAACTATAAAAGTGAGTATTTGGGGGAAATATTATGATGAGGAAAATCAGAACACAAGCACAAATCAGGCCTTGCTGATGACACACAGGAAACCAATGCATGTTCTTGGGAACAGTATTTAGAAAATGGGCTTAATGAAAACAAATCACTTCTGTATGATTTCCCATTGCAAGTTGATATCTGCAGATACCTCAGTACTTGATCTGAGTGTAACACTTGTCTGTGTGATTCTGGGTGATTTAATTTTACTCTCAATAGATATAACTTCTCTCTTTATAAGTTATTTTGTAACAGAGGATCTCAAAATACATCTCAAGATTCAGATGAGCACTTTTTGATCACCTAACAAGTGAATAAAAAGGTCTTTTCAACAGCACTCGGAAAGATTGAGAGCATATGCCTAGCTTCCAAAGTGTGTGGGTTACTAGGATGTAGTTGGCCCTTGACCTGAGCTTAGCGGATCCAGCAGAAAATCACCTTCTTTATATGGTAAGTGGCATCATGGAATAAAATGAGCAAGTTTAGCAGAATTCTCTGCATCCAAATAGTGCAACAAACCTACATTTGGGCAGTTGTTGGGTTCACTGACCCAATCAATTTCTTTGTTAACTATTACTTTGTTAACTATGAATTACTTTGTTAACTATTGCTTTGTAAACTATCAATTACTTTGTTAATCTATTTAGAAGAGTGGTTTCCAGTCATTTTCAAGTGATAGACTCTCTCTTCCCCCTTTGAGAATCTGATTAAATTTTGGACATTCACCCCTGAAAAATATCTGTATATATGTATCTCTATGACAGTCCATGGATCCTTATGTCAACAATTGTTCTTCTCAACCACGCCGGGGATTTCTTGTGTTTATGTTCTTTGCTGTGCTTTCTAAAAAAGTGCCAAAATTTGCTGTTTACCAGAAACATGCACACACACTACATACACAATGAAATAGAAAATGAAACAATGTGCAGGAAGATATATCATGAAACGTCAAATGTGAGAATATTATTATTAATTAATATTATCATTGGTACTGTCCATTTAAAATTTTAGCAATAAATCTATTGCTTGACATTATAGCAAATAATTTATTTTATGGTAACTACTCTAATATATGCTTCCCCATTCCCATAATTTAAAATGCTTCTTTAAAACAACCCAATTAAAAAAATAGGTAGAGGATCTGAATAGATACTTCTCCAAAGAAGACATACAGATGGTTGAGAAGCTCATGAAAAAATGTTCATTGTTTCTTAGGGAAATGCAAATCCAAAAAACAATGAGATAAGACCTCATACCTGTGTGAATGGCTATTCTCCAAAAGACCAGGAACAACAAGTGTTAGAGAGAAGGGAAGTCTTGTTCACTATTTGTGGGAATATAAATTGGTGCAGACAGTATGGGAAATTGTATGGAGATTCCTCAAAACATTAAAAATACAAAATATACATAATCTAGTTATTCCACTTCTGGGATCTGAGGACTAATTTGAAGAGTTATATGCACTCCCATATTCACTGCATCATTATTTACAATAAACAAATGTTGGAAATGATGTACGTACTCACCAACAGGTGA
The DNA here is from genome assembly GCF_964194135.1 of Talpa europaea. Classification (NCBI taxonomy): domain Eukaryota; kingdom Metazoa; phylum Chordata; class Mammalia; order Eulipotyphla; family Talpidae; genus Talpa; species Talpa europaea. Next base: position 35,058,302 of record NC_140068.1, on the reverse strand, counting down.
GTGGAAAAAGAAAAGCTGTTATATATACACATTTATATTCAGCTATAAAGAAAAAGATGAAATCCTGTCACTTGCAATAATGTGGATGGACCTGGAGGGTCTTATGCTTAGTAAAATAGTCAGATGGAGAAATACAAACACCATGTAATTTCACTCACATGTGGTCCATTAAAGAAACAAAACAAAGGAATGAACTAAATAAAATAAAAACTAACTTTTAGGCTTTTGACCAATTTAGTGGTTACCAGAAGGGAAGGAAGGGCTAATCAGATAAAAAGGGTCAACTGTATGGTGAAAGAAGGAAGTAGAATTTTAATAGTGAAAGTAATGGAATATATGTAAACTTTGAATTATAATGACAAACACCTGAAACCTATGGAATGTTATAAACAGATGTTGCTTCATAAAAAATTAAAAACAAACCCTTAATGCCTCTTTACTCTTATTTCATACTAATCATCCATTTTAGAAATCACAACATGACTGTTCACTAATCTTCTTGAATAGGGATATTTTTATGTGCATATCATAGGTAAGACCCTTTGCATTCTTTAAAAAAATCTATCATTCCACAGTACTTGGAGGGGTTTGCACCTTCTTGTAACTCCTTGCCAAAAGCAATTAAATTCTAACCTGAATTGGTAATTTTATTAATTACATTTTAAGCAAGCCAATTACTTGTTTGTTTATCTGATTTCTTGTTATAAACTGATTATATACCATATTAATATTCATTAATATGCTGAATTAAATTTCACATCTCCTGCACCCTATACTGGAAATAACACTTTGATGGAATTGGTTATAAAGGATGCCTGTTGCAATCATACTCAGTCTTTGGAAATAGATAACCACTCAAGAACAATTTATGAGCTAGCTAATTCTTTTTTCCCCACTGTGCATTTAGCAATAATCTGCAACTCTGATATGGAGAGCCTCAGGAGTGTTGTCTAAATGAAATTTTCAGAATTGGGTGGAAAATAACTTATGAAAAGGATAGCTTTGTCCCAGCATACGGTTTATGGATGATGAGACTTTGCTTATCATTTGGGAGGAGTAGGAGAATGAGAGGAGCTGGGAATTGGAGAAATGGACTTTTTCCATCTCAGAGAAGAGCAGGGAGAGAAACTACATTTAATTTCCATTTTGAAAAATGGCACTTTAGTTCCGTAGAATCCAATTTGAGCTACAGCATTCATGCAAGATCTTTGATAACGACAGACCTCTTAATGGATACACATTTCTTAAATACCTGAAAGAGTGGGTCCATCTCTTGACATGGATTGAATTCAGAAGGAAAAAGACATATTCATACTGTCTTACTCCACTTGAACTGCTATAGCAGAATACCATAGACTAAAGTCTAAGATCAAGGCTTGGGGTTCTCGCTTCCTGCCTTTTTGCTGGGCCCTCACCTAGTGGAAGGGCAAGGAATCTCTCTGGGGTCACTTTTAGAAAGGTGCTCCACCCTTGTGACTTGATCATCTCCCCAAAGCCCTACCTTCCTATACCATCACAGTGTGAATTCAGTTTCAACATACAAATTTGGGGACACAAAAACTCAGTCTGTGGCAATATTCATTTATTCAATGCTCATTATACATGGTGAGCCAGAGTTAAGTATGAATAGGTATCACTATAATGTTTCTCTATAAAAGGAAAACACTAATTACATATTATTTTCCAGCCAATAAATTTTGGTTTCCAAAGTTGTTTCTACTTGTCTCCTAGCACTGAAAATTTGTTTCAACCAATCTCCCATATTTGCTTGCTTTAACTTTTACAAATAACACCAGCAACAACTATCTGAAAGTACACTTAGCAAAAATGAGAAAAACTCCGCTCTCAATTATGAAAAACAAACAAAAACAAACCAAACATGCTTAAATTCTGTGCCTACAAAGTATTGCAAAACAACCCCATCCCACAGAAAATTATCAAACATGGCAATTGTGATTAGAGAATTAATTTCTGACTAAATTATAGTATGCATTGACTTTTATATGTCCAGTTTGTAAGGTTAAATTGCTTTTGACAGGTTGTTTGGGCTATGTCACTAGTACAGAGAAATAGACTGGCAAGAAATAATTGCACTATAATGTAACAAGTACATTCGTTTAGGATTACACAGGATGCTAACAGAACAAAAAGGAGGGAGACAGGGAAATGTGTGCGGGTGATGTTTGAACAGGACTTCGAAGAGTAGATGATACCATCAAAGCCAGTAAGGACTGCAGAACAAAATGCTCCAAATGTCTTTTAAGTATTTTTTTTTTTTTTAATCACAGGAGTCTATGCTGGTGAGTATATTTAACTAATGGAGTCTGTGTCTTAAAAAAAAAAATCTAAGTTCTCTCTCTTGCCTGATCATTTAGCTTTCATCATTTTTATGGTCTACTAAGTAGGATATAAAACTAGACTGATGTATTTGGGTTGGCAGATAAAGGCTTAGGAAAGAGGCAGTATAAGTCATGTGAAAATTTGGAGTTAAGATCAATCGTGATACAAGCAGGGTGGTCAAAGTTTAATTGCTGACTTCTAAAACAATCATTTTGATGGCCACATCTTACATAGGTTTAATTTTAGGCCTATCTTTCCTTTCATTATCTGAGAACAAGTGCTTCAACTCAACTTACAGATTTCCCTCTCTAAGGTCCATTCTTTGACTGGGAGTACTTGACAAACATCTTTTCTGAACTTTCATGGATGGGCAGGTATGGCTTCTTACTAGTAAGTTCACGAATACAATATAAAGGCTCAAAAATAATACCAATATTTTTGCTGTGTAGCTCAAGTAAGACTCAGAGATCATTGCTACCAGGGTTCTCTGTCAGTTTCTCTTAGCTGATAGTCTCAGGGCTTGTTTGTTCAGTGATGACCTCTCCATCTAAGCAGAGGTCCCAAAAGGTGATTCTAGCTATAGGCACTTTTGTCGGATGTTTACCTACTTTCTCTCGTATCTATTTCTTCATCTTCCTCAGTTTGGCTCTGCATCCCAGACTCAATTGCCCTTGTTCTGGGCAGTCTTGACTAATGGGCGTCACTGGTAGAAGATTGAGAGGTAGGAGATAGGGAGAAATGAGGTATTTTCCCATCCATTGTGCTCTTAGTGATGTTCCTCACTCTTGCTGTTTCACCTTTATGATTCTGGCTCCTGTTGGCTGATTCCTTCCAATCGTGGTCTCAGTTCCTACTGGGAACTCCTCCATTATAGATATTGGATAGGCTCTGGCTGTTTCTAGTCTATAGTAACATCACCTTCGCCCAGGAACCCCAATTGCTGTCTTTTCCAGGAATTAGAAAGCCACTATCCCAGATATTGGTATGCTGCAGTTGGTAATTTCTGAATTGCCATCAGAATTCTTCACCTCCTGTTCAATATCTTAGGTCTCCTTATCACATATGTAACTAATCCTTATGTTAAATTTCTTTCTTTTGAGACAGAGTAGTTTCTGTTTTCCTGGTCGATAAACTACTTATAATAATTACAAAGATTATAAGTAGGAAAGAATACTGGAGGAATTCTCCACTTCAAATAATCTCTTCACAATATGATATCTGCCCTTGAGTGTTCTCTCTAGGAATCTTGGGAGTTTAACCTCAGAACCACATGAATAAGAAGGCTTCCCTACTTGGAGATGTGGGGCACATTACTAATTTAACCAATGGTGTCAGGACACTTCCTATTGTGTGCTGGGGAGTCATCAAGTGACCTCTGCCCAGGGGAGTAGTAATTGACACTTGATCTTGAATTTCCATCCCTGGAGACAAAAAATAAGGTCATTGCCAAAATGATTTTTTTTTTTTTGCTTCTAGCTTTTAATATAAATATCATTGACAAAAAGGAAATGTATCACATATTTGCAGGGTAGGGGAGGTGTATGTTCCCTTCATTTTTCTCTTTACACCTTTTATTCCAAAGTAATATAAAACATTTATTTTAGAGAATATTCAAGATTCATTTTAAACAGAATATCCTCTACAGTTAATCAATAGATGAAGACTCTGAAGAAGTCTCTCCTCCAGCCTGGCTGTACTGAAACTCCTATTTAAAACACGACTGTGTGTATGTATATGAGCCAAGAATGCTTTTTGGTTTGGCAGTCTTCATCTGATCTTTAAGAGAGGTTAAAAGCCCAGCTCTACAATGTGGGGATTTTGAAACCTCCCCTGAATGTCATCATTCCATGAGGGAGACCAGAAAGAAGAAAACAATCTATCCTATACTTTTTGAAGGCAGCAAAATAAATCCAAAAATCCTTTAAAATTCATTCTGTTTATTTACTTTTTAATTATGGTTCTGACATACTATCAGGTTTTTAATCTAGTGGTTAAAGAAATCTTGTATATTGATTTATACTAGTGACAAAAGTCACTTTCAGATTTTCAGGGACCGATTAATTAATCTCTCTGAGATCCTTTGTTTCTCTCCCTTTCTATTATGTGTTCATTTTTATTAGCACTTCCTCTAGAAATAAGTTAGAGACAAGAAAATAGGTGGACGAGGGTGAAATTCTAAACATTTATTTGTGTTGCCTGTTAGAATGATTGAAAAAAGGTCAACTTGGGTACAGGAAACTAAATTTATTAGAAAAAACATAACAATGTAATTATCAGTGGATTTGCTTTGGTCTTAGAATCCTTTGTCCCATTACTTCAGAGGGTTACAAAAAGGCTGCTGTCACAGCAGAGTTCTTTGTCATTGATGCCACTTGACCTGAAGAAGCCAGCCCCAGAGGTTTCAGACAAACAAATAGTCCCTCAATCCCCTTGTCAAACGAAAAAAACAAATAAGTCCAACCCTAAAAGAGTTGAGAGTATCTGACTGATGTGCCTGTTGATGAGTCAGAAATGAAAATCGAAGCTTGGACTCCTGTGGGTTTTCCCTGAGACAACTGATAGATCTAAAAAGTGAGAAAAATTTCCCATTGGTGGTGAGTTTGCTTCTATTACAGTAACGAAAATTTTCTAATGACAGCTTATAAATTAGGTATCTCACACTTAAGGTAAACACTAGATTATTCACTAAAAATAGAATGCATATTCAATTGTTTTCAGAAAGAAATACCACTTTGAGTTAGTATGGCCGAGCAGGAACTGTGCTCGTTGTAGTCAAACCTAAGATGAAAAGTCAATTTATATTGTTTGAACAAAAGTTTGAGATTAACTTTTTCTCCATTTAACAATTTGTTCACTCTGCCAAATGCCTTCTATGTGTAGTATGGAAGGGGGAAAATTGGATTGAAAACAAATATGTGCCAGATGCCATACTATCCTGTATTTATATTAATGAATAAGTCATTTAATACTTTATTTTTTGCATGTTTACCTTTTCCCCAGTCTTAAGCTTTATGAAACAAAAAGTAAGTCTAACTCCACTAAATCCCTTGGACCTAGGAAAGTGTCTGGGGCACTCTGGGTATTTAATAAATATTTGTGGAATGAATGAATGTGTGAAAATAAATAATGACACCATAGTGTGATACATGTAAATAAGGGTTTACACAAAGTCGTTTTGAGTCCCAAAAGAAGCAAGAACTGACTGGGGGAAGAGAGAGGCAGTTAGATTACAGACACATAAATTGAGACTTAAAAGAGTAGACATTTCCCTAAAAGAATAGAAGACAGATTGAAGGTGTCATTTCAGGCAGAGTATAGAGAAATGAAGGTAGCAAGAGAAATGTATATGGGGGAGTGAAGGGGAATGATACTTTGTTCAGCAGAATCTTGGGGCTGAACTGCAAACCCCTCTTCAGAAGCAAAGAATCTTATATTCTTGGGGGAGGGTAGCAGAAGAAAAGATGTTACTCTCACATAACTTGTGTCCCCCAAAGTATAGAAACTAAGGGTTTTCTGGTTCTTTTTTGGGGGGGTGTTTGCTGGTAAGTGGGCTCTTAATTAAAATCACTTATTACATTTTTCTTTCGATGTGATTACTTTCAAGTTACTATACGTGATTTTCAAACATAAAAGTTAGTATTTGAAGGAATTCTGGCTCTTTCAGAAGAATCATTTCAGCAATCCTTCCTAGTTCATAAAATAGATTTTGCTGGTTTCTAAAGCTACTAGGGATAAAAATAAAAGTGTACTTCAATTTAAAAGGAGTTCATTTTTGCACACAACACTATTGATAAAGGACTGATCACAAAAATCTACAAAGAGCTGATGAGACTCAACGCAAAGAAAATAATCCAGTCAAAAAATGGGCAGAAGAGCTAAAAAGAAACTTCTCTGAAGAGGAAATGCAAATGGCCAATAGACATATGAAAAAATGTTCAACATCACTTGTCATCAGGGAAATGCAAATCAAAACTACCATGAGATACCATCTTACACCAGTGAGAATGGCACATATTAAAAAAACTCGCAACAAATGTTGGCGAGGGTGTGGAGGAAAAGGAACTCTCCTGCACTGTTGGTGGGAGTGCAAACTGGTCCAAGCACTATGGAGAGCTGTGTGGAGATTTCTGGACCTACTAAACATAGAGCTTCCATATAATCCAGCAATTCCACTCCTAGGTATTTACCCAAAGGACACAGAAACATCAATTCCAAAGAACACCTGCACCCCCATGTTTATAGCAGCACTATTTACAATAGCTAAGCTTTGCAAACAACCCAAATGCCCAAAAATAGATGACTGGATCAAGAAGATGTGGTACATATACACCATGGAATATTACTCAGCAATCAAAAAAGATAAACACATGCAATTTGCAGCAACATAGATGGCGCTGGAAGGGATCATGCTCAGCGAAATAAGCCAGAAAGAAAAAGAAAAATACCGGATGGTCTCACTCATAGCAGGAATCTAGAAAACTTAAATAAGGGACCAGGAAAATGAATAACTATAAGAAAGTGATAATCAAAATCAACAAACAACTATGAACCAGAGACACTCTATGGGTGGTGGGGGGCGGGGAGGGGAGGGATTGGGGTCAAAATAAGGGGATTGCAATTGTATGGGGAATATAAAAATAAAATTTATTTTAAAAAATGGCAAGAAGGAATGAAAAAAAAATAAAAGGAGTTCATAATTTATGGTCAGTGTTTTATTTTCACTGGGTGATTTGAATACACCAATGACACAATTGATAATAGTATTCTTACCAGTGCGACTGTAACAGATACACCTCCATGAAGGGGGCATGCCATTTTCCTCATCCGAACTTACATGCAGCCACCTTACATCATAAGTCCCAGCATGCCAGAAACTGGACTTTCTGTGTGGGGGAAGCTGGAAAGTAGCAAGGTGGATATATAGAGAGGGGTAAAACAAAGGGGGATTTGGAGGAGTCATATGGAAGAGACACATGTAGCGACATGTGGGTAAGAGAGGTGGGGAGGCTGCTCTTGGTCCTTCGCAGAGGCAGTGGCAGCCATTATCTTGACTTCATCTTGGATCCTGTGGTATATTTTGAGTTTTGGATATCTCCTTCTGCCCCTGCTCCTGGGATCTGCCTAAACCTGCTTGAGGTTCCCCACCAGAAGTGACCTTAGATTTGGGATTTGTGGCAAAACGGTGGTAATTTTGTGAGCTTTATTGGGAAAAATATTATTTTAAATCCCGTCTCCTCTCTCTTTCTCCACCAATTCTGTTAAAAATCTTTTACACTAGGAGTCTGTTTCCTTTGCCTTTCGTGTAGTCAGTGACTGGACTCCTTTTAAAATGTGCGCTCATTAACAGTTTGGGCCCCTGGGGCCTTGGTCACACACTAATACAACAATTAAGCAGGTTGACCTCCTTTTCTTCTATAAATGCTAAAAGAAAACCTCATTCTTAAAAAAAGTGGGAGTTGTCATCATTCAATTCATAAGCTTGCTTCAACCCCTAGGCTCATTTTATACATGTGAAAATTGAGATAGGAAGACTTGGAGTGCTTGTTCCAAATCGCACAGAAGTTAATAACAGAGCTAAGTTTAGAACACAGTTGCCTTGATTCTTAGTGAAGTCAACTTCCCACTAGCCCAACAGCATCAACCCTTCTGGACTGCATCATAGAAGGAAAAGAGACTAGAGGAGTTTAATTTATTATAATGGAGCTGTTCAACTGTATATAATTTTGCAGCTCCTAGAAGACTATGTAAGTCACAAGGTTATTAATTTGGCAACAGCAAGATAGAAGAGTTGTGTGAATACCAGAGAAATATATTAGGGTTATTTAACTCATGAGGTTGAAGCATTGTATTGCATGGCAGAATGGTGGTACTGTTGCAGGGCAACCCCTATATGAAATGGGTTGCCTGACTGTGGGTCCTCACCTGTGCGCTTAAAAGGGACTTATTAATACTCAACTGCAGGCACACACAAAAAGGTGTGTGCAAATCTTGTGGCCGATTTACAAACCAGGGGAAATGAAGAAATAAATAACTCTGGGAGAAAAAGAGGGAAATAAATTCGTGAATGCGTCCTACCAGTTCCACTGACCTGGAATCCCAATGGCACACTGAGAGCTGGCGAAAAGCCAGGAGTTGTGAGGCCAAGAGAAAGCCCCAAGGCCCACATGTCTGGTTTTATACCAAGCCTGGCTGCTTAACTCCACCCTCAGGTCCCAGCAACCCTCCCTTCAGTGATGATGGGATTTGTAGTCTTGATGGCTTTGGTCTGGAGTGGAGGTAGAGTCCATAAAACCTGTGTGGAGTTTGTTCCTTTCCCCTAACAGTAAGATTTTTCACAAAAAAGGAAGAGTTTGTTCTCTTTCTGTCACTTAGTAGACAGAGGCTTTAAGTCACAACAAAGTGGTCATGTGCATGAAATGGAAACTGTAGCATTGGACCTGCCTTCAGACGTTGGTGTGGTGGCCTCCCATCCTGTTTCTAAGCCACGTGTTTCCACTTCCCACAAAGAACTAACTCCAAAAGAGTTGGAGAGTCAGGAAAAGTTCCCAAAGATTCTGTGAATGAAGCTCATTCACTTGTTTCTCCTAAGAGAATGAGAAAACAAACCCAAACGAAAATCAAAATCTCTCAGGTGTCAGTCATTTTGGAAAATGCAATTTGAAAAACAGTACACTTTATGGGCCTGCTTACAAACTTATGTATTAATATGTGCTCATAGCCTAAGGCAAAATATCCCAGTGTGTGAAAAAGTTTTTTTTCAAGTTTTACATCTATCACTGTTTTCTAAGGTTTCATGGTAATTTGCATTCACTAGGGAATTAAATGGATTTGTAATACAAATTTACATTAATTTATTCAGTAAGGAATGGCATGTTTTAAGGGGATTCAAAGTGATCATAATAATGGCAAGCTGACAAATCTTCGGTGATTAGCATTGCAAGGAATGTAAAAACATCAGGGATGGGGACGGAAATGAAGGTGCTCTTCAGGGGTCATTTCCAAGAATATCTTGTATTTATATGACACATGGCTGAACTAGGAACTCTATGCAGTCTGTGTAAGTGACAGTCATGTTAAAATTCAACAAGAACAGAAGAAATAATTTAAGAACTGACTTTAAAAGCAGCTATTTGGAAAAGAAAGCAAAAGAACAGTCACTGTATAAAAAACAGAGGTAATTGAAGTTAATACTTTTTGAGAGTCCCTCATAAGAAAGAATAAGTTTAAAAATCCAATGTGAATCCATTTCTAAAAGATTTAGGCATATGGTTTATTGCTCAGAAAACTTTCTGTGAAAGAATAGCTCTATGTTGCAGTGATCCAAATTATGTTTCAAGTTGTTGTGCTTAAAACTTGAAGTAGAAACTAAAACACAAGAAAAGGTACATATGCTTGTTATAACTTGCCAGTTAAATCATTATTTTCTCTGCTGGTCTTGGGAATTTCACCTATCTATAATTTAAAATCGTGGTTCCAATTGTAGTACTAAGAGGAGTAATAATAAGAGCTAGTGGTACATGGATATTCCAGGGCCCCACCACACTTGTGACTTGCTAAATTTAGGCCAACACTCTGGAAACTGCATTTTAACAAGACTCACAAGAGATTCAGAAATAGATGAGATGTAGTGCACACCTTCATGAACAGTCTAGACCGATTTCCAAGGGTGAACTCTGAACTTGGTTATTTTGCAGTAGCTGGTTGACTGCAAGGTATGCTCTCATCTAGTGTTTTTTTTTTTTTTTTTTTTTTTTTTTTTTCAGCACAATTTTTAGCAAATCCCCAAGCCTGGCCACATACAGCAAGGGTGGAAAACATTTCCTGACCTCGGGAAAATGCCCCAGTTTTCAAATATTTAAAATGAGTTGGACTAAATGCTGACTAGCCTCCTTGTAACTCTTATACTTTATATGCATATCTGATGCCTGGCAAATATGTCTTTAAGATTATGACTCATGTGTTGGCCAGTGTGGATGGAATGAACCAGGAAAAAACAGAAATCAGTCTTTGGATCATTAAATTAGTTAAAAAGGTTAAGATTCCCTCCCTATACTCACATTTTAGCCATAACCTAGGGAGCTGGAATGGCAATTAGATATATGAACTCTATTCCTCAATGAAAACAGATTTATCCTGTTAACTTTACTTAAAAATTTAAGCAATTGCCTACATATAATTATCAGAAATGAGATATATTGATTGCCAAACTGTCATCTCTGTGAGGATGGTTAATTAGTATAAATAAAAATTATGCTTAGAATCATTTTTAATAATTCTGTCATAAACAGAGTAATGTAGCCAATACCACTTGTGTTACAAATAATTGAATTCAGAAGGTTCCCATTTGACTAGCTCTGTGTTGAGTGAAAAAACAATTCCTTTGCCTGATGCTGTTGAAATCATTGAGCACGGACCCATGAGATTAAATCATAGAAAATGATACTAGATTATTCAAATAGTCTACTAAAAAAACTATATTAGAGAAAACATGACTTATATTTCTTGTGTATTTTTACATGGTACTTTGAACCACTTTAAAAGTGGTTCAAAATTTTTGTTGGTTGAAAATTGATTCCAAACATAAATTTACTCTATTTTCTTACAACTATACAAGTGACAATAATTATATCACCCATTCTTATGATTATTTATATGTAACAGTAGCATGTTATGTAATACCAGTAATTAACATTTTGAAAATAAATTACTCTTTATTTGAAGACATTTGCAAGTAGCCACAGAAAGGTCATTCGCCTATTCACCAAGTGCAGGATGCCATCTCATCTCAGCACTGGAGATGAGAGGTAGGGAGGCCAAATAAAGTGACTTTCTCATGGGGCTTAAATTTTAAGGTATTAGACAAACATTGAAAAACAAGGAGGGCTTCCCTTGGTAGTGCAGGTGGTTGAGCACGCTGCTGTGAAGCTGTCCGCAGCCTCAGCAGTGCCAGTTCGAACCCAGCCGGCCAGCGAGAATCCCACATGGTGCGCAGACCTCTCCTGTCTTGCCCGCTGCTCCCCTCAGCAGTGTATTTCGGTCATCTGCCTGTTCTGCTCCCCGCTCTATCTCTAGTGAATCCTCTCACCCTCCCTCGCCTCTGGCCCGTACCCCAGCTTTTGTATAAAAATAAATAAATCTTGAAAAAAAAAACAACAAGGAGATAAAGGTGTAATCTAACAAATGCTAAGTAGAAAATAAAAGATTAAGGGACAAAGAATGATGGGGAATTTTAAATTGGTTTGTCATGGAAGCCATTCTGATAAGGTGACAACTGAACCTTAATAAAGTAGGGAATGAACCATAAAGGTACCAGAAACGGTATTTCTAGGCAAAGAGAACAGTAATCAAACTCTGAAATATTCTAAAAAGTACAACATGAATTTGAAAACCCTAGACTTTTTCAAAATCACTGCAAGCTTTTCTGTACTGTAAGTTCTCACTTTTCTACTAGGTATTTTTGACCTCTCAAATTCAAGTGACCTCCAGCTCCCCTAAACTTCTATGGTATAATTTAACTTGTCATTTATCAGAATTAAATGCCATTTTGTCTTGTTTGGGGTTTAAGAGGTTGGGTGTCTGATCTCCTTGATTGGATTGTAAACTTAAGGACAAGAATCATATTTTATTTTATGCTACTTCTGACACCAAATCCCATTTTCTACCTTACATGCCCTGGTGTTGAACATGTTAGATTCCTAATAGAGATTTTTGATTAACGAAGCCTGTATATGTGAAATCATTTGCAATAAAAATTTTTAACGGGGTATATTTTGTCAATCTAACAATTCAGCTTGCAATTAAAAAGGCAAAGTGCATTTATCTGGCATAGAAGAACTGCAATTTGAGGTGACAGATCTGCATAGAAAACCCAAATAGTGTTCTACTTTCCATCTCCCCAAGAACAAAAGCCAGGGGTTTCTTATATAGAGAAAAAGAGGAAGGAAAGGTAAATGGTTAAAGAAAAGAGTAAATTAGTGTTAAAAAGCTTAAACTATCATAGCTATTCATAATTGGTACTGATTCTATCCTCTGGCAAAAAAAAAATCCATGATCATCAGTCTCTGTGATTTGGATCATTGCTCAAGCAATTGTTTGCTTGATAGTTCCTTAAAGCAACTGCTTTAGGCCCAATCCAAAGTTCTTTGACCCAGTTCAAACAAAACAGGTAACGCAGTTTCACTGTAATAGCTGCCTGGCTCCATTTTAAAAATGGCTCCACTTATGTCAACTTTCAGTTTCCTGGTCAAAATTCTCTGGGTCTGATATGGAATCACTATTAGGATTCAATATTCCATTGCAACTGTTTGTACTCATCCCTACATATATAAAAGCATACTTAAAGGGAGAAAAACATAACAAATGAGGAGGTATATTAAAAGGCTTTATTCACAATAGAGAAATTTTACAAATATAGTTTTTAAAAATTATGCATCAATCTATTATGTTTCCTATAACATTAGGGATTTATATAAAGTTGGAAGTGATAAGAATGGAGTTATGTACAAATCAAAAACAATCAATGTAAAGAACGGGTAATACATGAGTAATGAAAAACATCGCTGAGTTCTGTAAATTGCCACGCAACTTATATATTTAATAGTAATTGCACAAAGTGTATTCAAAACATATGCAGAAAATCAAAACTAAATGCTGCTTGAATTTTTCACCTTTCAGGATGTAAATATACATGTAAACTTAACTGCACAGTTTTGCTATAAATGAATAAAAGGCAGTATCTACCTAAGGGCTTTAGTTGCTTAAAATAATTAACACAAACTATAATTAAATTACATCACCATAACATTAATCTTATCTGGTATACATTTTTGGTGTTTTGAGACTTATGTTAAAAAAAAAAAGTTCAGAATTGAAAAACCTTTATTGCACTCTGGCAGAGCAATATGCAATACAATCTTGCCTGTTCACACCAGGACACAAAGGTACATTTAGAAAGCAGTGTATACACACCCGAATTTAATATCCTATCTGTTGTAGAAATAAATATCATCTTTGTGCTCTTTCAATTTAAATTGAAAAGCAAAGAAAATAATTTTAAATTGCTAGTCTAAGGACATTCATGTAAAAATTATAATCTGAATACAGATGGCCCAATTTTGGCAATAATCTTTTATATTTTGTCTGTAAGTTCTGGGGAAAAGAACTTTTCTATCTATTCATTTCATAAGGTGAGCTGAAGATATGCATCAAAGAAATTATTCTGGGTCACAGAAACACATTGCAATAATGGTGCGTGTTTACTAATTTTATTGATTTATTCATTGACACATACCAATGAACAAAAATGAAAAAAAAAAAAAAAAAGCCCACAAGATGGTCCTTTCAGACAAAGACCTCTTTTAAGATACTTTGAAAAGAAACAGCTAAAACTAGTAAGTCTATTGAGAGCTAAGAAAATAAGTGTATTAAATAGTATTAGGTTGAACCACAAAAATTTGCTGATATTGGACAGCTTCGGAAGAACAAATGCAGCAATTTCATATACCTCAACCTAATTCAAGGGGTTACTCTGATCAAGCTGACCAGTGTTGGTTGAAAATGCAGGTGATAGTCTCTATACCTCTGTATCTGCATCATCATATAGCCCTTTCATGGAAATACATAATGTGCGTCAATCTGAAAAGAAAACGCAGTGTTACCAAATCTATTGTTGGGAAACCCATTTACAGTTTCAAAACAATAGTATGAAGAAACATAATATTGCTTGTAAGTTGGCAACTCTATGTTGAATTTAACCAGACAAAATATACTATATTTTCATTTAGCCTAAAAGTTTATTAGCTTTTCTTCAATTGACCATGAATAGATACATTAGCAAAGCTTTCAGAGTTAAATCCTGCTTCCATAAATTGATATGGATTAATTTACTAGAATTGAAAAAGGCCTTTCGAATCTGAAAAATCTGACCCAAATGCAAAGATATTATTTCTCAAGGAAAAAAAAAAAAGGTGAAATGCAAAGTAAAAGTCCTATGATACACACTTTCTTTAGAGAGACCCAATTTCTTCACATATTCAGTTAAGAGCAAAAGCAAATACACTAAAAGTCATACTATTTCTCTTTAAAAAATATAAATCAGTAATAGCAGAGCTCTGCAAAACTTGAAAGCTACCTCACTTTGTGGTAGGGTATGGAAGAATTAACCAGTACATGATCCAGAAATGACAGAGGGCATATAAAGTAAAATTTGAGAACTAATTCACAAATTAGGAAACACTAACATAATTAACCAACAAAAATGCACGGTGGTGCCAATGAAATGAGGTCAACACGAGATTATCCTTTTGGGATGACATTCTAATTTGATTTACAATGTGAATAAAGTATTTTAGGAGATATTCTATCAAATAATGATAGACCTGCATAAGGAGGCTGTCACAGTTATAAGATCTGTCTCTGGTGGATAGACAAACCAGATTAACATGAAATTGAAAAGGAAAAGCTTTTTTTAATATTTAATTTATTATTATGGCTTTTTGCAACATGGCAAAACATTACAGCTTAAAGCAGACATCATCTCCTCATAGAGGAGGAAAAAGTTTTGCAGTCAAATCAAAATTGTAATTAAGAGGTCATTGGTATACCATTGTATTAAGTGTAATAAAAATGGTACTACTACACCTTCATGAACTTCAGAGACAATAGCTTATTTTAAAAAAGGTAAAACATGTGGTCTACTGACTCAATAATAAAGATACGATAAGGAATTTAGGTCCCATCTATGCCTATAACAATGAACACAAATGACTGCAAAACAATTTTAGAACTTAGAATAATCACAGAACTATTAATAAAAATTCATCATGTGCCTGAATACCAGAAAAGGAATTATTAAGGTATGCAGTGAAGGGAATGGAGCAGGATAAAATATAAAATGTCTTTATTTTGCATTGATTTCAACTTCCTTTTTATCTGTAGGGAGAATAGGGAGAAGATGTGCCTCGGTATTGAAGATCCAATGTTCCAGTGGAAGAAGGTCATCATCAGAAAATATTAAGTACAAATATCTGGAGAGAGAAACAAGATCATGAGGTCTGAGAAATCATATCAGGCATTGAAACCAGAAAGATTCATCAAAAACCACATCAATATCTCCATTCTATAGTGAGCCATGGAAACAGCAAAACTGTGAGGGGATATGCTAGTTAATGAGCGAAGTAGCTACTCCGTGCTTTAATATTAGTGTATGAGCATATACAAAGCATTCCCATGTCTTAAACTTATATATCATCTCTCTCCTTGTTTGTAGTCTTTCTTTCCTTAGTTTCAGTTACCTGTGTTGACCTGTGACCTAACAATAATATATAGTATAGATTTTGAGAAAATGATGGACAGAGAGGCAATGTTCACATAACTTTTATTATAGTACATTGCTATAACTGTTCTTCTTTATTATTAGTTATTATTGTTAATCTCTTAATGTACCTAGTTTATAAATTAAGACTTTATCATAGGTTATGTATGTATAGGAAAAAACCATAGTATGCATAGGTTTTGGCATCCACTGGGGGGTTCTTGGAATGTATAACATATCTCCCCACTAATAAGGGGCATCCTTCAAATAACTGAAAACACAATTGCAATTATTGCAGGTAGAGTGGCATTCTTAAGTAATTCTTGACATTGTTTGAATGTGTTCATGATAAAGAAATCTGCAAAGAAGATCTACCCATATGCTCCAGCCTCATCCTTTTTTTAAAATTAAATTATTATTTTTACTAAGGTATCATTGGTTTACAGTGTTTTAGGTGTGTTAAAATTGTGACCTTGGTTTACAGTGTTTTAGTTGTGTTAAAATGAGCATCTTACACAGATCAATATACAGATTCAATGCAATCCTTGTCAAGATTCCAATGGCATTCTTCAAGGAAATAGAGCAAGCACAAAATATCCCCAAGAGTCAAAGCAAATGTGACAAAAGAATGTAGGTATTGGGCTCCCACACTAAATTATAACACAAAGTAATAGTAATCAAAGCAGTATGATATTGGAATGAAAACAAATACACAGCCCTATGGAATAGAATTGAAAGACCAGAAATAAACCTATATTTATATGGACAGTTAAACCAAGACAATGGAGTCAAAAGTATACAATGGAGAAAGGAAATTCTATTTATCAAATGGTGTTGGGAAAACTGGACAGTCAAATGCAAAAGAATGAAACTAGAACACTCTCACATTATACACAAAAATTAATGCAAAGTGGATAAAAGAATTAGATGTAAGACTTGAACCCCTAAAATACATTGAAGAAAACAGGCAAAACATTACATGACATTAACTTCAGTGATGTCTTCTGGGACTTGACTATAATGGTAATGGAAACAAAAGCAAAAAAAAACAAAAACAAAAACAAAAACAAAGAACAAATAGGACTACATCAAACTAAAAAGCTTATGCACAACAACAAAAAGCTATCATTAAAACAAAGATACCCTACTGAATAGGAGAAAACATTTGCACATCACAGAATCCTCAAATTCTGCAAAGAACTCACACAAGTAATTTAACAAGAGGAAAACAACCTGGTAGAAAAGTGGGCAGGCAGAAGAGCTAAATCGGTCACTACTTACTTTAGTGTCTCTGCCAGGAAGAAACTCTGCTGTACGTCATCATAACTCTCATGCTTGAGGTACACATCCCTTAGTCCTGAATAACCTCCATTCACTCTACAGTGACTTTCCAGGGCCTAAATTATTACAAAGAAGAAGGGGAAAAATAGTCACATTTCAGTAAACAGCTTGTCACTAATTTTTACAGTTATATTGTCAAATTCAAAAAACTGGGATTCAAATTAAGTGACGGATTACAAATTTTAGGTGAAAATTTACAAAATCAGAAAGTGTAAATGCAAATAAAGTTGAAGGTCATAAGGATAATATATCTCAATTTGGAATTTTTGTCAGTTGATTTTTACCATTTCCTTCTATGACAAAGAGAAGGGTTGTTCAAACTATGGACAACATTCTAAATCGTGTCTACCATCTGTGACTGTTTTGCTACAATGGCAGAGTGGAATAGTTGGTATGATCCTTCCAGGAAAGGTATACTGACCTCTACTCTAGAGATATTGTTAATACCAATTGTGATTATAAACTACTGCCTGAGAAAGTGTACTGGACCAAAACAGTTGCTACTGTAATCAGAGTATCCTACTTATTTCTTACAAGTTGATAGAGATATACTCATTAGTGGTATTGGTGACAGGTAAAAGAAGATAGAAGGCAGTTAGAAAAACATATATTTCTAAAACATGTTTGTTTTTCTTTAGTCTGGGATGGAAGAAGATGGGATGAATCTACTGGCTATTATCTAGAGAGAAATGACACTACATTCCTATAGTAGTTAGCTGACTAAAATGAATATTTGGAAGAGATGGGTCTGGGCAGTGTGGGAATGAAACTTTAGGTAACAACCTGAAACACTTGCCTTCCACTTTGTCAGCTGCCATTAAGCGACTGCTCTTTGTATTTGTAAGTTATAGTGCTTACCTAGTTACTGGCCATATTCCTGCCTAGGAAAGTTATTTTCTACTCATTGACATCCCACTAATCCTATTAGTCACATAATTTGTTCCTAATTTGTAAAATGTGGACAAAATGATAAACTTTAAGACCAAAACTCTAATATTTAAAATATAGAAAACAGGGGGTCTCCCTGGTGGCACAAGTGGTTAAGACACAACCTATGAAGCTATCCGCAGGTACTGCAGCACAAGTTCGATCCCCAGCCAGTCAGGGAGCTACCCACATGGTACAGCAGACCTCTCCTGACTCGCTTGCTGCTCCCCTCAGCAGTCTATTTCAGTCAATCTGCCTGTTCTGCTCCCCACTGTCTCTGGTGAATCCTCTCAGCCCCCACACTTCTGGCCTGTACCCCAGTTCTTGTATGCATAAATAAATAAATCTTAAAAAATAAAATATAGAAAATATTAACAAGATAAAGTTACAGATCATTTACTTATTTTTCACTTTTCTCATAACCTTGCCCCTCTATTTTTTAAAAATTATTTTCAACTAATATATATACATATTTAAAGATTTATTTATTTATTTACTCAAGCACTGGGCACAGTCAGAAGCGCGGGAGGGTGAGAGAATTCACCAGAGCCAGAGCGGGGAGCAGAACAGTCAGAGAGACGGAGGACACTGCTGAGGGGAGCAGCAGGCACGGCAGGATAGGTCTGCGCACCATGTGGGACCCTTGCTGGCAGCCGGGGATCGAACAAGCGCTGCAGAGGCTGCGGGCAGCTTCGAGCGCAGCGCTCAACCGCTGTGCCACCGGGGAGGTCCTGCCCTTCTTTTTTTATAAGTATAATTATATCCCATGGGCCTTCCTGGTGGTGCAAGGGGTTAAGCACCACACCATGAAGCAATCCAAAGCCCCTGCAGCATATGTTCAATCCCTGGTCCACCAGGGAGCAACCCACATGGCGAAGCAGACCTCTCCTGTCTTGCTCTCTGCTCCCCTCAGCAATGTACTTCAGTCAGTCTGCCTATTCTGTTCCCCACTCTGTCTCTGGTGAGTCCTCTCACCCCTGGCATCTCTCACCCCCTCTCATCTCTGGCCTGTCCCCCAGCTCTTGTATGCATAAATGAATAAATCTTAAAAAAAAAAGTATAATATATCCCATTTCTCTTCTATTTTCCCCAACTACCAAGAAGATACAGACCTTGTCATTCAGTTGAGAAAAATTTTCATTTGCTAGAAAAGAGCTTTGGAGGAAAACAGAGCTTTAAGGTGTATAGACCCAACAAGAGGGTAGGGAGGCAGGAGGCAGGAAGCAGGAGCAGGCCACGCATGGCGTGGGGAGCCCCACTTCCATCTGCAGACACTGATAATGAGGATATTGATTTTGCACACTAGACTGGAGGGCAGAAGGGAGAGAGCACGGGACCATGGGGAGAAGCATTTAGCAATCAGGTTAAAGAAACTCTAACTGGCAAGCTACATGAATAAAGTAAATATCTCCTGATTTGATACTTTTAAAAGCTCCTGGGAAAACAAGAACAATCAATTAAAAAATGCTTCTGTTATTCTCTAAGTTTCAGACATGAGCCAAGTGGAGGAAAGCCTGAAGGAACTTTAAACTTCTGTTTTTTTTTCCCCTTTCTTCCTTTTCTGATAAAAAGACTTTTTGACAAAAAGTCAAAATAGAGTTAGTAAAAAATTCTTGGTGAAAACAGAAAGAAATCCAGATTTAGAAGAAATGGGCAAGTTTGTTGTTACTAAACATAATGGAATCCTAGTTCCAGACAGTTCTTAAAAAAGATTTTAACCACAAAACTTTTTCTTAGTTTGTCTCTTGAAATTCTTTGGTGATAACAAATGAGAGGATCAGCATGATAAATTGCTGGCCCTTCCTTCTACAGAAATTTCTCTATGTGCTGTCTTTTGTCATAGGAAAAGACAATGTCCCATCAATTTCCCTCTTTATAGCTCATTCCCACTCATTCTTTTTCTCCCACAGCCCTATTGTGATGAGCCATGATAGCCCAGATTGCAATCCAAAGGTCCAGGGGAGGGCCTCCCTGGTGGTGCAAGGGGTTAGGACGCAACCTACAAAGCTATTCGCAGCTACTGCAGTATGAGTTTGATCCCCAGCCAGGGAGCTACCCAGATGATACAGCAGACCTCTCCTGTCTCACCGCTGCTCCCCTCAGCAGTGTATTTCAGTCAGTCTACCTGTTCTGTTCCCCACTCTGTCTTTGGTGAATCTTCTCACCTCCTATACCTCTGGCCTGTACCCCAGTTCTTGTATGCATAAATTAAACAAACAAACAAACAAACAAACAAACAAACAAACAAATAAATGTCCAGGGAAGGAGCAAATCCCAGTTCTACTCTTCCTAACTCTGGCCTCCAAGCAGCATTCCCTTTCTCAACATGGGACTATAGTAAGAAAAAGCTAGATGAAGGCATGCTTAGCACAGTGTCAGGGATCTTTCAGAGTTCTGGAGAAGCACGGCCACGTTTGTTTTTTGAGGCTTTTGATAAATTAAAAGAAAAAGAAGAAATAAAGTAGAAGGAGGCATTTTAAAATTTCCAGTCAGGAAAAATCTTCATGTCAGTACTCTAATTTTGGAATTTAGGAGCATGAAGCTGGGACAGGCAGCCCTCTCGTATCCCAGATACAGAGTTCAGCTTTACTGTAGATCCTGGTGGAAGCACACAGGTATCTCTGCAGTGCAGTCAGATCAGAACATCAATTCACGATAGTCTGTTCTTGGGACTCTCAGGCTCTAGGCAGGGGGACCACTTCAATTTGACATAAATGCTGGTATTAGGGGCATGTGTAACTGGGATGTGCCAATAGAGGATAGGAAGATGTTTAAATGATTGGACTCTAAACAAAAGGAGAGACAAGTCTGACCCCTAAGTTATTATACTTGTGCAGGGGACAGAAAGGTAAGAGAACAGCAAGCAGCACCATTACAAAACACATCTCTGTAACTGTGCTATTCCTATTCCATTCCCAGGAAATAGGAGACATTTTCCCTGCTCCCACTTACATCCAGCAGCCCTGGATTACAAATCACTGGATTCCATGAACTGTTTTTCCTGATTGTCTGAAGTTGGGCAAGAAGGAACAAAGCTGATACATATTAGAGGTACAGCGAAGGAAGAAGGAGAGACACTTAGATATGAGACAGGTGGAGAGGCTGCTTTTGAGCCTTCATCCTGGTGGCTTTAGGATTTTGACAGAGACAATGGCAGTTGTTATTGTCACTTTGTGGATTGTATGGGTACGTTTTGAATTTTGGGTCTCTCTCTCCATCCCAGCTCTCTGGGACTTCCTAACCCCTTTTGTGTGGTTCCTGCTGGTAGATGCCTCGGATTTGATCTGGCGCTTTTGGGCTTCAGTTGCCCCATTCCTGGACTAGACTGTGTGGCTAGGCATTTGCCCATTAGGAGATGAGTACTTTTTAGAGTTTGATTTGGACTCTGTTATTTGAAATCTTTTCTTTTTCTGTCTATGCTCTTTGAACTTTCACACCAATGAAAGATCTTTGAGTACACCAAGAGTCTGTTTTCTTTGCCTTTGTGTACATGGATGGTAGGCCCTTAGAATAGGAAAAATGGATTTTTCTCTTAACAGTTCAGGGTCCCTGGGTTCCACTTGGCATTGTGTGGTTTCAGCATGAGTTAAAGTCTAAGGAAGAAAGTATCACTCTGAGAAAAGTATTCTCTTATCTACGAGGTTAGGTAGACAGTTATCTACAGAGATTTGTAAGAGTGGATCCCAGGGAACCGGGTTACAATGACTGACTGCCTGAGTTTGGTTTGACCTCAAGGGCAGAACACAGAAAACTAGGCCTTGGTGGTAGGTGTAGCATGGTGACATACATCTTAAGAGCTGTGAGCCTATACACCTGAATCATATATATTGTGTTGTTATTGTCACCTCAATAAAATAAGAAAATAAAATTCCCAACCTCCACCCTATCCCTAACACCACAAAACCAGACATATCAAAGAGAGTCTAGAAATCAGGATCAAGGCTGGGAAATAGAAGCAGGAAATGGGAATTTAGATCATTCTCTGAGAGCCACAACATCCCATGTTAGATTTGGAAGACTAGGAAGAATTGTGTATACACACAAGGAAGAAGAAAAGTCCCTTTATAAGACTTCCTTGCCACCATGGGCCAGCTGTAAGATTACATGTGTCTACATTAACAGATCATATATAATCTGTACTTACTACTTACATATGAATATGCATAACTTACAGTATGAGCTTTATCCAAAATTAATTATACATGTTCAATTGGGAGGAATTTAATCAAGTCATTCACAACATTATTGAGGACAAAGCAAGCATTCTTTTGAGTTATATTCCCAGGTGCGTGAGCACCTATGACTTGCTGACCATGGTGAAGGCAGGCTCAGTCTTCACTGGTGGATTATATATTTTCATATCTTGTTTGACACTGTTATTAAAAAACTTACTTAAGACAAAGAAAACAGATTCATTATGTGTATCAATGAAGAAGACTGGGAAAGGTGTGCTTTCTTAGAAGACAGGAATGTGGCTGACATACTTTGCAATCTGCAAGTATGGGCGAAAACAAGTAACTAAGGAATAAATGAGTTATCTCAGGAGTAGCTAATGTTGCTGTATCA
Source organism: Talpa europaea (assembly GCF_964194135.1). Lineage (NCBI taxonomy): Eukaryota > Metazoa > Chordata > Mammalia > Eulipotyphla > Talpidae > Talpa > Talpa europaea. The sequence continues at coordinate 35,035,816 of NC_140068.1, read as the reverse complement.
TGGTGTTAACATAAGCCAGGGTTGTATAAATCTATTAAAAGAACAAATTTGAGTGCAGGCTGGGCAACAACACTAAGAGGAGAGTTGCTTAAGTCACAGTGCTCAGCCCTGAGAGACCTCACAAATAGTAACCATGTCATGAAGAGGCAGAGGGAAATGGAATATGAAGAGGGAACAGCTGGCAGAATGTTCCGTCTTCAGCTAACAGAAGAGTTGAAACACAGTAGAGAGAAGGAATTTTTTCCCCTCGGCGCCCCCCAGTGCACAGAACACAGTAAATTCTGGTTTCAAAAGGAACAACTTTCTGGAACTTTCAGATATTAAAAAATGGATAATTAGTATACTATTAGGCAGTATACTCCTCTTTGCTGTAAGGTTCTTGAATTGATGAGGACTACTCATCTGGCAAAGATACAAATTAAGTGGAAGTGTGGATCGAGATGAATTTTAAGAGTCCCAATGTTTCAGTTTGGGTTCCCTTTAACACAGAGCTTGAGACAAGGGTTGGATGAATAAAGTTTACTGGGGAGGTGATACCAGAGGTGATCGTGTGGGGAGAGTAAGCTGGGAAGAGGGAAGAGCAAGTGGAATATGTACTCTACGGAGGCTCGTTCCTGCTGGAAACCCTCTGAGGTAGTGGGTAGAATGCAACTCAGAATTATTCTTCAAAGAAGGGGAAGTTTGGGATAGCTGTCCATCAGTTCCAAAACCCGAGGGATGGCTCCAAAACCTTATGGGTGAAGGTTGCCCTGAAGCTGTTAACTCCCCAGTCACCTGTCTGGGAAGCAGCTCTGAGTCTCAACAGCTGAGGGGCACTGGGAGCTGGAAGTGACACTGCCCACATGCTAGCACCCTGAATAGGGGGAGGGAGGCATGGGGGTGATGGGGCATATGTGGTGATAAGATAATGGGACACAGCAACTAGACACTACCACACCTGCTATGATTTTTGCGCTTTAAAACAGGCAAGGGACCCTTCCCTGTACCCCCCACCTTCCCTTCCCATCTCCCCATTCCACCTCAAGTTCCAGCAGAAGTTATCAGTGGCAAAAACGAAGACACTGTGTTGTGACACAGGGAAGCAATTTCTATCATATGCCACACTAAAGAGTGGGCAACAGATAAAAACACCAACTCATAAAGCCCACCTTACTATCCTACAAAGTTTCTGAAGAGTCAAGCAAACCAAAGCCTCCTGCTCACATGGCAACAAATTTACTTACTTACTTTCTATTTTTGGTCAATTCCCTGTTATACATTTTTCACATTCTAACATCTCTAAAATTGGCAGGTCATAATTTAATTGGTGGTGTTCTTTCCTACTGGCAGATAAAATAATGGTGCTTCTTATAAATTATGGTGTTTTAGATTTGATGAAAAGTACTATTCCTGATATTTTCAGTGGGAACTGATATTTGTAAGGTATTAGCTTCATTTACTTTGCTGAGCTACTGAAGACCAAAATAATTCCCTACCCAAAACTCAGATGATCCTTAATTTTAACATATTTTCCAGAGAAAATCTAGAAATTAAAAGAAATGTGAATTCCAACCAACAAAACTATTAAGACAAAACAATTTGCTATTACTTAAAATGACTGATCACTAGTAATAAGACAGACAATGCATGAAGAGAGTAATAAGCAAAATTCATCAACAGTTTCCTAAGATACGAGTTCAATTTTATACAAAGGCAGTATTCATTTTAGCCTTGCTGAGAGAAGTCATTCCTAATGGGTGTTTTTTAAAGATAGCTGACTTCCTAAGTTAGCTAGAGAGTACAAATGCTATTAAAGCATTTTCTTATTCTTTTCCCCAAATTCCCTCCTACACCTTTCAGAATAATAGCTTTTAAAATTAAACATTGTTTGATGCATATCCTGGAGGGCTCCACTGTTGGTATCCAGCATACAAACTGTTCAATAAGTCAGTTTGGGAAGCTATTCAGCAGGAAGAGACCCAAGAGGTGACAAAGACAAAGCAATACATTGGACAGATGGAAAGCTTACAGATATTCAGAGAAACCTGACCCCAGTGAAGAAATATTCATGTCCAAGTTGTTCTATTCTGTCTAAAATTTTAATCGAGGTAGCTAATTTACTTTAAGTAAAAGCAAGTATCTATTCAGTGCTCAAAGATTAATATAAAAGCCCACATAGTGGTACCCTGAAATAGACACCAGACTGGGATGACTCTCCCCAAGTTGCCAGTAACCCTTGGTGGAATTAAGTTATCATTTCTAGAGTCATTGGGAACTTAATCGTCTAATATGCCTTTCTAGAGATCTCCTTCAAAATCAAAGTTCCTAGGCAGGCATATCATTGTAACATAAAGCAAAGTTAAAGGCAGGAATAAAAGGTGGTTTAATTGAAAACACAGTTTGAATGGAAAAAGTTCTGGTCAAAGTTTTAAAAATCATAGGAAAGTTGGTATGCCAGGTTTGTAGGTATCACTCATCGTTTTTTCCAGACATTTATCTATTAGAACAATAAACAGATGGAAACATCACCTCAACAGCTTCCCAGGCCCATTTCCTGTACTTTGGATCGTGTGTCAGTCGCCACATGTACATGTAAGTCTCAACCACTTCTGGTCGCAGAATGTAGTATTTTTCATTTTGCCTTGTAGCAATGGCTTCAACACCACCGTCGAATCTGAAAGCTTCTGGTCCCAGTTTCACCACTGACGAACATGCAACGGGTGACAAGTGTTACTGACATGGACAACACTCAGTGTCTGTAACTTACATGCAACTAGGAAGTACTTTATGGCATTCAAGAGAAATGCAAAAACTATCATGTTAACGGATAGTTTTAAAATCAAATAATAAAACATTCAACAGACTTAAAACTTTATTATGTAAGAGAATCCATTTTAGAAAATAACAGCGATTTTTATTTTTCTTTGGTTTAACCACCAGGTGGGTGCAAGCAACTAGGAAATGCCTTACAAGTTAGTAGGAAAATCAGTGGTTGAGAGTTCCAGGGCATTATATCATGAGAAGTGTAATTTAATTTTTGTGCTTCAAACTCCTATTTTATAAGAAGTGAGCCAGACTGAATCTATTTCTTGGGGATACCGGGAAAATGAATCAAGGCTTATAAAATATAACATTTCCTATGCCCTGGAACAAAGCCCCCTGCCCACTGTGATTTACCTAAATAAAGCACCATCAACATGGCCAGGATTTTTGTTTCTTGGCAAACTAAGGGTAGGGAGATATTTTTATGTAGAGAAACAGTCTCTTAAACATACAAGTTCCTGTAAGACATTAATCATGCCCATCACATTTCATCAGGCATGTGACTGTTCTTTCAAGGTAGCAATGACAAAGTTCCTTCATGAAGGAAATATGAGCACATAGGAATAGGCTGTAAATGATGAGTAGTAACATGTACTCACATGTGCGATTGTAAGATTCATGACAGGTGCGGGCAATTTCAGCCCCGAGTTGAAGGTAGTGTTGGGTCAGGCCTGCAGGAGCGTCATCTGCCCCAAGAGCAAACATGCCTCCGGCAAAGCACGTCAGGTGGCCCATCTTGTGTTCCAGAAGACCCCCCTTCCACTCTGCAATGTAAGTCAGTCCTGTACTAGACTTGCGGATCAAGTGAGTCTCGATTGCCTGAAAATAATTTTTGACATTTTGTAATCTTTTCTCAAATTTGTAATAACAGCACCCCGACATTAATAAAACAAGAAAAACACATCATTCTCAACTTGGGTTTGATTTCACAAATCAAGTTCTACCAGAAATTTTATCTCACTGCTTTCTACATTTGCCCTGTAGTCTATGCCTTCTTGGACTGGTTAGTGAGAGTTAATGCTGTTGGACTGGTCATTTTTTTTTAAAGATTTATTTATTTATGCATACAAGAACTGGGATTCTGCCAGAGGTGCAGGAGGTGAGAGGATTCACTAGAGACAGAGTGGAGAGCAGAACAGGCTGATCTACTGAAATATACTGCTGAGGGGAGCAGCAGGAGAGGCCGGAGAGATCTGCTGTGCCATGTGGGTCACCTCCCTGGCCAGGGATCAAACTCATGCTGCCAAGGCTGTGGACAGCTTCACAGTACTGTGCTTAACCCTTTGCGCCACCAGGGAGGCCCCAGCATTCATGTTGGTTTTGCTTGGCTCCCTGATCAAACACTCATAGTGTTCAAACCCCAAAAGCTGTCTGCTTCTCCTAGACAGGCCACTGGTGTAGCTGTAATAGATGGTTTGGTGCATTTCCATTTTCACAAATGCAGTCACAAATAAAGAACAGGCACTAACATGGATGAAGAACAGTAATTATGTGGAAAAAATGCAGGCTGGTGGTATTACCTTCCTTCTGCTCTCTTAGGCTCTAGTGAATAGCAAAACAGTACAAAAGAGAAGCTGTTTGGATTCACACTGCCTAGCCCTAAATTCTGCTCTGATACATACTATCTACTAACTTTGTATGTAATATAGATCCCTAAATCTGAGTAGCCTCACCCACCAAATGGGAATAATAATGTCTACTGAGAGACTACAGCATTTTGTTATTAAATTGGTCACTACTGTGTCTAACACTGGATAAAAAAATTTATTATCATCAATCACACCTTCATCATGATGATACTTGAATTAAAGTCCTCCCAAATAATTTTATTAAAAGGTACATTAGTGTACAATGAATAATTTTAAAAAAATTTGTAAATTTGGGAGAAATGATTTATAAAACACCTTTTTTGTGCCTTGCATTTTTGATTTTCCTTTAAAGTAGATAGGGAAAAATGAAAAAAGACTATATGTTAAAAAAGGAAAAATGAAGTTTGGAATTAATTATCAATTTCCACTTACTATAAGAAGAAATACTTTCTCCCCCACCTCCAATAACTTCACAGAAGGAAAAGAGCTCTGACTGATATACTAACATCAAACAAAAAGAAAAAGAAGGGAATTCTAGGAAGCAGATATGGAAATAATATACACAGACAAAACTTGTGATAGAGAAGAATAAATGAAAATTAATGCACAGACAGATCAAACCTTTCCCATTTTTATTAGAAATAAAGAAATGAAATCAAGATGGTAAGAAATAAATGAACAAACTACTGTGATCATTAACTGTGGTTAAGCTAATTCTATTGGTGATCTAGTTATTACATTAATATTTCATTCTTATTTAATGCAACTGAACATCTTAGCTATTTACACTTTTCATAGCACAAACTGTAATAAAGTTTTCCAAGCAGATACTTGCTCATCACCCAAGAAATTATTCTTTCTACATGGCAAGAGTAACAGCTTTTGAGCATGGATTAGAGAAACATTATTACCCTGTTATGGATTCTGAATAAAGTACTATTTTTTTTTGGCATGATTCTGACCAAGTTGCTGCCTCTCAAAATAAACTACAACAAACTTCCAAGACCTTCAAAGCAATGTTTATGTGGCAAAGGGAAAATGTAAATAAACATAAAGGAGGAAAAAATAGTCTTTAGTGAATGAAAAAATTGTGTCAAGCATATAAAGAATTGGTTAGGAAAAAGAGTATTGTATATTTTGTGATGTCATCCTTCTATATTTGAAAAAAAATAGTTTGATGAATTCTTTGGGATCCTAAATGTCTAATACATCATCTGCTCCAGTACCAGGCACCCCAATACACCTCGGTATAATGAACATCCAGCAATGAGGGTTCTTGTTTTGCTCTCAATATGGACAAATAGACAGTGGAAACCTCAAAGTGCTTTGTAATTAAAACAAATGAAGGAAGGGGGCGGATCAACATGGCTAGGAGGAAATGCTGCGAGTAAGATCTCCCATTAAAAAAAAGTTAATAGGGAGGAAAACCGGCAGGTCCCAGTGAGAAGTGGGACATGGAAGATAAACGGGTGACGCCAGCAAACTACCCGAAGAAGAAAGTTGCCATAAAAGAGGACTAGAAGGGAGGAAAGCTCAGAACCCTGCTACCCTCCCCCACCCACAAAGTCGGCACTCTCCGACCAACAGAAAGGAGGAAAAAACAAAAAAACTAAAACAACCAACAAGAACAAACTATGCATCAAGCGGGACTGTGAGTGGAAAGGAACTATTTCAGCCACCACACCTGTGAACTGGAGCTGTGGAGAATCCTGCAGGATTTGCTGCAGAGGTGAGTGAATGGCTCTGGGCACCATTAGAGAAAAACAAAGACCCCCGGAGACCTACAAACAGCCCCAGGCCAGCCGGTAAGCTTGTGTGGAAAAGCATTGCCTTGAAAAGGATACACGGATCGAGGCTGCCCAGGGAAAAATGAAAAAAGACTATATGTTAAAAAAGGAAAAATGAAGTGACCCATGCCTGTGACCTAGGCTTGCGGGGAGATGCGCGGTGGGGCCCTCACTAAGGTGAATGTCCCTCACTGAGTAATCAGAAACCTGGCGCCAGGACACGGGAGCGGGATGCAAAAGTCGCCATTTCTGCAGACACTGAACTGGGCTACGGCCTGTGTCCAGGATCTGAGGGCTTTGGAACTGAGACCCGGGGCACGAAATTTGGGGCGTGGGATCCCCATGACGGTGGGGCACAAGGCAAACACAGCACCCTAAAGCCGTTGAGGCTTTCCCCACCACTCCCACTCTGTTCCCCTGTCCCACGGGGTTAAAAACAAACAGCTCCCCAAGGACACTAGGAGAGATCTCTGGCGCCACCTAGTGACCAGAAAAAAAATCACCAACACCCCATACAATAGGGACCTTTCTTCAGTAAAGACTACTTGAAACCTGCAGAAGGCTCCCAGAAGTCAGAGGTAAGCTGGGAAGTTCTCCCAAGCCAGACCCCTTCTGACCAGCAGTTGGATCCCAATGGGGGAGCAGGCACCCATGGCCGGGGCAGACCGGGCGCGCAGAAGAGTATGCCTGTCTCCGAAACGCCATTTTAGAATAGGGACCGTTCTTCAATAAAGACTGCTTGAAACCGGCAGAAGGCTCCCGGAGGAGCCAGAGGTGAGCTGGGAAGTCGCCCAGGCCAGGCCCCTTCTGGCCAGCAGTCTGACCCCAGAGGGGGAGTGGGCACCCAGGGCTGGGGCAGACCGGGCATGCGGAAGAATGTGCCTGTATCTGAATTGCCATTTTAGAATAGGGACCTTTCTTCAGTAAAGACTGCTTGAAACTGGCAGAAGGCTCCCGGAGGAGTCAGAGGTAAGCTGGGAAGTTTGCCCAAGCCAGGCCCCTTCTGACCAGCAGTCCCAGCCTAGAGGGGGAGCGGGCACCCACGGCCAGGGCAGACCAGGCATGTGGAAGAGTGTGCCTGTCTCCAAAGTGCCATTTTAGAACAGGGACCTTTCTTCAATAAAGACTGCTTGAATTTGGCAGAAGGCTCCCTGTGGAGCCAGAGGGGGAAGGTTCCCTGTGCAGTCAGAGGTGAGCTGAAGGCCCCCACAAGCCCGGTTCCACCTGGCAGGAAGTTGGAGTCCAGAGGAGGATCCAGAGATTTGGAACCCAGAGTGCAATCCAACTGCCCCATCTCCAGGGAAGTCTGTGGGACTTTAAGACACACATTTGTAAATAAACACAGAAGGAGGAGAGATTCTGTAACAGTGACCATTAACATACTCAAAGTACCACTGCCTCACTAGACTTCTGGCATAACAGTTTTTGACTTGTTTGGATTGTCAGTTTCTGAAACTCCCAAAAGAACACACCAAAAAGATGCCAGCCAGTACCAGCGGCACAGTGTCCCAATGCTTAAGGCAAATTAGAAGACAGGCAACAGGGAAAAGAAAAACTACAAGCAAAGTAGCATCGCCTCAAAAAAAAGACACACCACAAAAAACAAAAACAAAAACAAAAACAAAAACAAAAACAAACCCAGCTTGCAACTACGGTGACTTGGAAGAACTCTGAGCCTTCCAGAAAAAAAAAAACTTAAAATTGCCGTGATGAAAAAACTGATGGAAGTCATTAAGGAAAACAACGCTCAGAAGAATGAAACTGAGTCCCTGAAGTAGGAAATAAAAGAAATACAGGAGATCAAAGAATTAATGGAGGCACTAAAGAACTCTGGGAAAAGCAATGAAAGCAGAAGAGATGAAATGGAAGAATGAATAAGTACTCATGAAGAAACAGAAATAAAAAGAACCAAAACAGAAAAGGAAAGAGAAGTATGAAGGAAAAAGACCGAAGAAAGACTTTCGAACTATCTGACTCCATGAGGAAAGGAAATATAAGAGTTATAGGAATCCCAGAAGGAGAGGAGAGAGATGTAGGAACAGAGACAATATTCAAGGAAATAATTGAAGAGAACTTCCCAAACGTGAAGAAGGAGCTGAAAATTGATATACAAGAAGCAAGAAGAACACCAAACTTCCATGATGAAAAGAAAAATACAGCAAGACACATAATAGTAAAGCTCCCAAGAATGCAAGACAAGGGAAAAATAATGAAGCTGACAAGAGGGAAGAAACAGATAACATTCAAAGGAAAACCAATCAGACTGACATCAGACTTCTCCGAAGAAACACTATGGGCAAGGAGAGAGTGGAGGGACATAGTCAACAGACTCCAAGAAGACATGCCAACCAAGAATACTCTATCCCGCAAAGCTCTCTTTCCTCTATGAAGGAAGAATAAGGACCTTCCCAGACAAACAGAAACTCTGGAATTTCATTACGACTAAACCTCCACTCCAAAAAAATACTATAAGGAGTCCTAAAGCCAGAACCTCAGAGGGACAAATAACAACGAAAGAAGGAAAAAAAAAAGTTATTAAAAGAATAAATAAAATCAAAGGAAACACAGACACAATGGCAAATACAGATGCTAACATATCAATATTAACTCTAAATGTAAATGTACTAAACTCTTCAATAAAAAGACACAAAGTTGCAGTCTGGATGAAGAAACAAAACCCAACCTTTTGCTGTCTCTAGGAAATGCATTTAGCTACAAAAGATAAAAATAGACTCAAAGTTAAAGGATAGAAAACAATCCTTCAAGCAAATGGACCAAAAAAGAAAGCAGGAACAGCTATACTTATATCAGATAAAACAGAGACCCCAACGGTCACTATATTATGATCAAAGGGGCAATACTTCAAGAAGAAATAACACTCATTAACATATATTCACCAAACGAAGGAGCACCGAAATATATCAGACAACTATTATCATCTTTTAAAACAGACATCAGAGAAAACATATACGTAGTGGGAGACTTCAAAACACCACTATCAACAATGGATAGATCAACGGGACAAAAAATAAATAAAGACACTAAAGCTCTAAAAAAGGATCTAGAGTGCTTGTGCTTAACAGACATCTCTAGAGCACTAAACCCAAGAAAATCTGAGTACACATTTTTCTCAAGCACACACGGATCATTCTCCAGGATCAATCACATACTGGGACCCAAGACAAACATCAACAGATACACCAAGATTGAAATAATAGCAGCCATCTTTTCTGACCATGAATGCATCAAACTAGAAATAAACCGTGAAAAGAAGGCAAGGAACTCTCCGACCTCATGGAGATTGAAACCCACACTACTAGAAAACCACTGGACTAATGAGGAGATCAAAGAAGAAATTAAAAAATTCTTTGAATTGAGTGACAAGGAGGACACCAATTTCCTAAATGTATGGGATGCAGCAAAAGCAGTAATAAGAGGAAAATATATAGCAATAAAGGCTCACATCAAGAAACAAGAAAGAACTCAAAGAAACAACTTAATCTCAAAGCTCAAAGATCTAGAAAAAGAACAACAAAAAAACTCCAAAACCAGTAGAAGAAAAGAAATAATAAAAACCAAAGCAGAAATAAATGAAATCGAAACTAAAAAAACAATCCAAAAGATCAATGAAACCAAGAGCTGGTTCTTCAAAAAAATAAATAAAATAGACAAACCCATAGCCAGGCTAACAAAAGAAAAAAGGGAGAAAGCACAAATAAACAGGATCACAAATGAAAGAGGATAAATCACAATGGACACAGCAGAAATCAAAAGAATAATCAGAAACTACTATAAACAGTTATAAGGTAACAAGTTCAACAATCTAGAGGAGATGGACAAATTCCTACAACTCTACAATCACCCAAAGCTAGATAAAGAAGAAATAGAACACCTAAACAGACCAATTACAGGTAGCAAAATTGAAATGTTAATCAAAAACCTTCCCCAAAACAAAAGCCCAGGACCTGATGGATTTACAAATGAATTCTACCAAACATTCAGAAACGAATTAGTGCCTATCCTTCACAAACTCTTCCAAAAAATTGAGAAGGAAGGGATAATACCAAACATGTTCTATGAAGCCAACATTTCACTAATACCAAAACTGAACAAGGACAACACACACAAAAAGAAAACTACAGGCCAATCTCGCTAATGAACACTGATGCAAAAATCCTCAATAAAATTTTAACTATCAGAATCCAACAATGTAACCATAAGATAATTCACCACGACCAAGTAGGATTCATTCCAGGGACACAAGGATGGTTTAACATCTGAAAATCAATCAACATTATCCAACACATCAACAAAAAGAAATACAAAAATCATATGATAATATCACTAGATGCGAGAAAGCTTTTGACAAAGTGCAACACCCGTTCATGATAAAAGCCCTTGAAATTCTTGGGATACAAGGAACGTATCTCAACATCATAAAGGCCATATATGACAAGCCAACAGCCAGCATCATTCTCTCTCCTTTTTTTTTTTTTTTAAAGATTTATTTATTTATTTATACAAGCACTGGCTATAGTCAGAAGCGCGGGAGGCGAAAGAATTCACCAGAGTCATAGGGGAGAGCAGAACAGGCAGACTGACGAAGTACACTGCTGAGGGGAGCAGCGGGCGGCAGAAAGGCCTGCACGCCATGTGGGACCCTCACCCTGTGGCCAAGGATCAAACTGGCGCTGCAGAGGCTGCAGGCAGCTTCGCAACCCAGCGCTCAACCGCTGCGCCACCAGGGGAGGCCCCAGTATCATTCTCAATGGTGAAAAGCTGAAAGCATTTCCATTAAGATCTGGAACAAGACAAGGATGTCCAGTCTCACCACTGCTTTTCAATATAATACTGGAAGTCCTAGCCAGAGCAATAAGACAAGAGAAAGACATACAAGGAATCCAAATAGGAAAAGAAGAAGTCAAACTATCACTATTTGCAGATGATATGATAATATACATAGAGAACCCCAAAAACTCCACAGAAAAACTAATTCAACTCATCAATCAGTTCAATAAAGTGGCAGGATACAAAATCAACACGCAAAAGTCAGTAGCCTTCCTATACACAAAATAAATCTGAAGAAGAAGAAATTAAAAAAAAATCTCTTATTATCAAAACAAAAAAATTAAATACTTGGGAATAAATCTAACAAAAGAGGTAAAGGACCTATACAAAGAAAACTATAAAACACTGTTAAAAGAAATAGAAGAAGACACAAAGAAATGGAAAGACATCTCCTGCTCATGGATTGAAGTATAAACATTATTAAAAGGGCCATCCTACCAAAAGCAATATACAGATTTGATGTTATTCCAATAAAAATTTGAATGTCATTCTTCAAAGAAATAGAACAATTATTGATGAAATTCATATGGAATCACCAAAAACCCCGAACAGTAAAAGCTCTCCTGAAAAAAAAGAAGGGAATGGAGGCATCACACTCCCAGACCTCAAACTATACTACAAAGCCATAATCATCAAAACTGCATGGTATTAGAACAAGAACAGACACCAGACCAATGGAATTGAATAGAAAATCCAGAAATAAACGCACAGATTTATGGTCAACTAATCTTTGACAAAGGAGCAAAGAATATGCATTGGAGCAAAGAAAGTTTGGTCAAAAATGGTGCTGGGAAAACTGGGTTGCTACATGCAAAAGAATGAAGCTTGACCACTACCTCACACCATACACAAAAATCAACTCAAAATGGATTAAAGAACTAGACATAAGACCTGAAACCATAAAATACATAGAAGGAAATATAGGCGAAACACTACGGGATTTGCACATCAAAGACATCTTTACAGATACAGACACATCACCCAAAGCAGTGATAGTGAAGGCAAAGATAAACAGCTGGGACTACATCAAATTAAAGAGCTTCTGCACAGCAAAAGAGACAATAACAAAATCAAAGAGAAACCCCACTGACTGGGAGAACATTTTTTCACACAATACTAATGATAAAGGACTGATCACAAAAATCTGCAAAGAGCTGATGAGACTCAACAAAAACAAAGAAAATAATCCAGTCAAAAAATGAGCACAAGAGCTATAAAGAAACTTCTCTGAAGAGGAAATGCAAATGGCCGACAGGCATATGAAAAAATGTTCAACATCACTTGCAATCAGGGAAATGCAAATCAAAACTACCATGAGATACCATCTTACACCAGTGAGAATGGCACATATTATAAAAACTAGCAACAACAAATGTTGACGAGGTTGTGGAGAAAAAGGAACTCTCCTGCACTGTTGGTGTGAGTGCAAACTGGTCCAACCACTATGGAGAGCTGTGTGGAGATTTCTTGACCTACTAAACATAGAGCTTCCATATGATCCAGCAATTCCACTCCTAGGTATTTATCCAAAGGACACAGAAACATCAATACCAAAGAGCACCTGCACCCCTATGTTTATAGCAGCACTATTTACAATAGCCAAGCTTTGGAAACAACCCAAATGCCCAAAAATAGATGACTGGATCAAGAAGATGTGGTACATATATACCATGGAATATTACTCAGCAATCAAAAAAGATAAACACATGCAATTTGCAGCAACATGGATGGCGCTGGAAGGGATCATGCTCAGCGAAATAAGCCAGAAAGAAAAAGAAAAATACCGGATGGTCTCACTCATAGCAGGAATCTAGAAAACTTAAATAAGGGACCAGGAAAAAGAATAACTATAAGAAAGAAAATATCAAAATCAACAAACAACTATGAACCAGAGACACTCTATGGGGGGTTGGGGGGCAGGGAAAGGAGAGATTGGGGTCAAAATAAGGGGGTTGTAATTGTATGGGGAATATAAAAATAAAATTTAAATTAAAAAAAAATAAAACAAATGAAGGAAACACTACTCTGAGATTAAAAGCTCTCCAAAATCAATTTGAAACTAAAACTGATTATTATATCTCCAGTAACTTAAATGTCCAGAACAACAATGTAAAGAATCCTCTCCTTGATAATAATGATCTTTGAAGTACATGTGGAGAAAGAAACTGATAAGACATGGCTGCTTCTCAAAATCAGAAGTTTGCTTGTTCCAGCTTTGCTTTCTAAGTCAAAAACACCCAATGGCCTGAAAGTGTTCTCATTATTAAGAGAAACAGGAAACATTTGACGTCACTTGTTCTTAATGGATTTTCCTGTCAATAGTTTGTCTAAAATGTTGCCTTTCCTGGAACATCAATATTTTAGGGATCCACTTTGGATCAGAATAATTAAAATGTCTGCCAATATGGTAATTAAAAAAAATGACATAATGGAAATCATACTACATGGAGAAGCACTACCTAGGTTAAAACCTGAAACCTCACAGGAATGAAGAAAAAAAACCCGGACGAGGCCAAGTAAACCACATTCGTGTTTGCTGTTGATGTTCGTCACGGGCCTTGATAAAGACTGTGCTAAATGAAGGGCATTGTTTTAATAAGGCGTTCTGGTTCCTATATATGAAATAATAGAGCTGTCTCTTCTTTATTTAGTGAAGTGCCCTGTTTCCACTAGAGGAAATAGATTAATATTGAATCTTGTGAACCAGAGCAAAGCAAGTTGAATTTATATTTAAATACATTGGCCTATGTCAAAATCCCTCAGACCTCTTCTTTGGGAGAACAGTTTTAGAACAATATGGCTACATCATGGGATTATAAATGTCTGTTTTATGCCCACTATAAATTACTACTTTCAGTTTTTTTATATCTAAAAGGGCAGGTTTATTATAAAAAAGGGAGAAAGGAATAAAGGCCACTTGCATAAGCAGAAGCGAGCAGAAAGAACTGCCCCTTAGAGGGACAGGTTTGCTAAAGAGAGGTAGAGAGGTCTGCACGGTCACAGGTGGGCAGCCTTGGGAGGAGCTGCCTCTGCCCCTTTGCAAAGGGAAGTCGGTGAAGCGAAGCACCTGCATAGTCACAGGTGGGCAGGAGAGCTGCTGCAAGAGAGAAAGAAGGCAAAGAAGAACATTTGCATAGCAGGTGGGCAGAGAGCTGCTGTCACTACTTTCAATTATTAAGAAAATTTTTTTTCTAAGCAGTCAAATGAAAGGTCAATTTTCTGATGACTTAGTCATAATTTTTTGAGATAATTTTATAATTTACAATAATTAATATTAAAATGAGTTACCATATGAAATATATATTAATCACTAAAGTACCTGTTTCTGGAAAAATTTTTATTTCTTTTTGTATTTTATTTTCAAATTTGTTTTCTTATTAGATTGAGGCTTAATTGGAAGTGTTTCTTAGTTTACTCTTACCAGCTGGTTACCTTGTATATGCTTTGCTAAGTAGTTTCTAACTTATCTTACTAACTTACTGTCTGTAAAGAAACATTTAAATATAGTATGGAAAGTCTCATTCACAAATACATGCATAGTGGTGAGTTAAAAAGGGACAGCTGTTAACAAAAATTTAGTTTGAATTTTGGTTTCATGCTCAACTTCTCTGAGGTTCACTTCTCTTTATCTGTAAAGCTGGGTGAATAAAATGTAAACTAATGTGAAGAAATAAAAACCATATTTAAAGTACCTACTTAACACACTAACACAGTAAATAATTCAACAAATATTTGTTCCTTTTCATTTCTCCTCTATTATAAAGCAACTTTGAAAAACTATTAATAATCTTCCCATAAGTAAGTATTAGTTTGGTTAGTTCAGATTTTCATGTGTGGACTTCCTAGGAGTACTGTACACATGTCTCTGGAGGTAGCAATTAGGATAGCCCATAACCTTTTAACTTAGTCAGTTTTTAGAATACAAATTTCAGGATTTTCCCATCAAAATTTTAATTGTAACTCTCAGCAGAGAACACCTGCTCTTTAGGAAAAATACCTCTTTTTTTCAGACATGTGAATCTTAAATGAGGTTTGAACCATGTAAAAGATTTTTAACTATTAGAACTAAACACATCAAGTATGATTACAATTGTTATATTAGTACATTTGAACTCTAGAAATATTTTGTGATCTACTCATGTAATACTTCAGTTTTTCATTAAAATTTTATTAATATGCAAGTTATAAGTTAGAGCTAAATGGGAAAGATGACATAAAAGCTGAGTTTACCTTAACAGCATCAAAATACATCTTCTTAGCTTCTAGATCTTTCTTGTCAGACATTAACCATGCCTTTAGCAAATATTCATAAAAGCTGTCTCCAAGTCCTCCAACTGATACATGATCTGCAAAGAGCGGGAAATGAATTTTTCAGTGATTCAGCCTTTAAAATTCAGATAATGTAGCAAAATCACATTAGCAACTAGGATGCAAAACCTTATGTCAACTACAACTCAATGTTACATTTAAATCCAACAGATCTTTTATTTTCAGAAAGATATTCTGCAATGAGCAGATGCACTGTTAACTAATATAATATACTCTAATTAATTACCAGGCTGATTTTATAAACATGAAGATAACAAATATATAATCACCCTTAATCCCCCAAATCTGGTTCTCTAGTAAAACTAGCAACCTAAAATGTTTCGCAATATATACTCAAATATATTTTTAATTGGTTTAGTTCTCAACAATTTATATTGTTGTAGATATCAGCATTATAAATCTTTTTAAAAAGTGTCTTGCAATAAAATAAGATCCTAACTTCTTGCAATCAGTGTTATTGCTGTTGCTTTTATTATTTTAAACAACTGAGAAGATTTTTCCAGTATTATAAATCTGAAGGGTCAAAATCCTTTTTTTGGGGGGGGGGGTGAAAGAAGATAGAGCAACACAAGTTCTTCTTCCTAATTCTCCATTACCATAATCCTACAGTTTCTTTTAAAAATGCCAGATCCACTACATATATTACCAGAAACAAGGGTAGGTGTCTTCACTAAAAGTAAGAAAACTGAGGCCTAGAGATGCCAATTGAGATTATGACATTGGTAAGTGCTGTCTGACTCTACTACCTGCATTGGCTCTTATATTTAGATTTGCTTGCTCTCCACCCTAACACTATGTTCCTGCTTACTGCTTGAATCAATATATATTTTTTAAACACATTCACCCATAAACACAGGGTGCAATCTATCTGAATCATCATTCCTAGAATTCATAGAGAATTTGAACAATTAGTAAAATAGATTTATTTTGAAAAATTGCATTTTAAGTTTCATAATGTAAAACTAATTTATGTACCTATTTTTTAAAAAATCAAACCTTTATGTGTTTATTTAGGTATACAAAAGTAAATTACATATGCTATTGAGACAATTTTCTCTTGATGCACACCCAACAACTCCACTAGGTGGTCTCTATGGGGACCTACAATTGAACAGGTTAAAACTAAATACATTATCTTTTCCTCCTCAAACTTATCTTCTGCTTTGGTCTCTATCTCACTAAGTGGCACCAGCATCTTCCCAACAGTACAAGTTAGACATCATCATTCTTTACACTTCCTCCCTTCTTCATTCTCATATTCAATGAAAAAATACTCTAGAGCATTTTATCTCCTATGCCTTTTGAATGCATCCACTTTTTCTCTATCCTCACTAATATGATCCTGGACCAAGGCAGCACTATCTCCTGCCTCTGAATTAGCAGTGGCTAATAGTCTGATCTCATGGACTCTGACAATATGTGGCTATTTAAATTTAAATTAGTTATGATAAAATTTTTAAAAAAATCAAGTTATTGACTATACTAAGTGTTCAATTAGTACAGGTGGCTGTACTGGACAGGGGAGACAGTGATCCTTTTCATCATCACACCAAATTCTAATGGCAATGCCAGTCTAAACTATTCCCCTCCATTAATGCCAGAGTAACCCTTTCAATATGTGAACTGGTTCATCTCATTTGAAACCTTCCATAATGAAGACTCAAATCCTGCAAAGACTGAATCCTGCATGGACTCAGTATTCTCTTTATCATCAATCCTGCTCTACTTCTTTCTGTTCCTTTGGTTCCTTTAAATCATCAAACTCCTTCCTACCACAGGCATTCTAAAGGCATTGTTCTCTCTGCATAAAGTATACTTCCACACTCTTTTCCCCTTTCATTTAGTAATTCTTACTCATACTTCCCATCTTTGGATCAAATGTTACTTCTCCAAAGAAGCCTTCTCTGCTCCCCACACTGGGTTTTTTATATACTTTTTGATAGCACACACATATACACTGGTAATTTAATAAAATGGTGGGTTTTTTTCTTTCTGTTTCCTCCATGACATTGTGATTTAAGGCCAATTATGTTTCCCAGACCATATCAGCCCTTATAATGTATCTTGCACATAGTAGGTACTCAATAAAAAAATGATAGGCAAAGCCAAATTTTCCTAAGTCAACCTTAATAAGGAGTAAAACTATTCAAGTGAGAAAGTCTATATTTTTTATTTAAACATGTGAGTTTCTTATTGCAAAAAGTCCAGAATCACAGTCTTGTTTTTTTATTTAAAGTTAGTTTTTAGGCTGATTCCTAAGAGTAGTGTTTGAAGTTACCTTTATAGTTTCCTAAATGTCACCACAGAAACCTCTGACATTTACAAACTAGGTACTATCTCATCATTAATAAGCCCTGTTGTTATAAACATGATTGCAAGAGACAAATGCAAGTGATGTGTGGTAAAGCAAATCACTATCCGGTTACTGTCAAAATAACAAGGACCAAATGAAGTAATAGGAAGTGATGGCAATGATCCAGACATGTCTTTCAGAGTTAAAGCAATGAGAGTTGAAAACTAACAGCCAGAAGCAGCTTCATCTTCTTCCCTCTTGGGTTATGATTCCATAATAGATGGAAGAATGAAGTTTGGATACTTGGTGATTTTTAAAAAAGGTTACATAATACATTTGTTTTGATGAATTTGGTAAGTGCTAGTTAATTTTCTATTGTTTTACTTCCTGCCTATAAAATTTTACATTTATAAAGAATCAAACTAAAGAACACACAGGAGAAACAAAAGAAAGTCTTTTTGATAATTTAGTACATCACTCACTAAACTACCCCTGGGTCTGGATGACTGTTTGTGTTGGCAACAGAGACCTGTGTTAATATATTAGTGAATGTGGAAGAGAACATGCCTGATTTTATCATCAGGAAGGGACTGCCTACTTTTCCAAAGAATACATATGGTATTTTTAATTCCCAAATGCTCTAAAGGTAATGTGTACTATAGTCACTCAAATATTAGGAGCTTCTGTATAAGGGATAACTTATTCTTTCCTTCCACAAGGAATAAATCCCATAAAAGAATTCTTATTATGTAAAAAGAGATAAATAGCAAAAGAATCAAGGAAAAAAGATCACTTCATATTTTAATTTTTTTTAAAGATTTATTTATCTATTTATACAAGCACTGGGTACAGTCAGAAGCACGGGAGGGTGAGAGAATTTACCAGAGCCAGAGCAGGGAGTAGAACAGGCAGACTGATGAAGTACACTGCCAAGGGGAGCAGCGGGCATGGTAGGAGAGATCTGCGCGCCAGGTGGGACCCTCACTGGCAGCCGGGTATCAAACCGGTGCTACAGAGCCTGAGCTACTGGGGAGGTCCTTCATATTTTAATTTTTTAATATTTTGTAGAATTCATCTGAATCTGGACCTCTCACCTCAAAACAATCCTCAACGATGCAAGTAAAACACACACACACACACACACACACACACAAAACCCCCTTGTTACATTAATCAAAGAAGGGTGGTAACTATTCTATTTATGGACATGGAGTCCCACATATGTGACAACAGTCACAAGATCTCTTTATATGATCATTGACCAGGACAGGATGCTGCCTCTCAGTCATAACTGATGAGCAGGAGCAAGTATTAAAAGACAATAGATCCGGGTCTCCCTGGTGGCGCAAGGGGTTAAGCAATGCACTATGAAGCAATAGCAACCTTTGAAGCATGAGTTCGATCCCCAGATGGCCAGGGAGCAACCCACATGGCGAAGCAGACCTCTCCTGTCTCGCCCGCTTCTCCCCTCAGCAGTGTACTTCGGTCAATCTGCCTGTTCTGTTCCCCGCTCTGTCTCTGATGAATCTTCTCACCCCCCACATCTCTGGCCTGTACCCCAGCTCTTGTATGCATAAATAAATAAATCTTTAAAAAAAGATAATAGATCCATTAAAAGTAGAGATGGAAAGACATATAAATGTAGAGTGCATGAGTATTCACAAATTTCAAGTGAGGAAATGCCTAGTAGATGCAGGATTCTATGTGCTGGGGAAGAAATAGGACTAAGACAGAGTCACCACTATTAAAAAGTTTGGGATCCTGAGAGCTCGTATGTGAATCATTAAGCGAGGGATTGAGATAGGAAAGTACCCAAAGTTGGAGCAGGAGAGGAGGAAGGAGGTGAGTAATGGAGGAGTGGGTGCTAACAAATTCCAACCAGGGACTGAAGAAGGTGACTGAGGTGGGTCTTAGCAGAGAGAAAAGAGAGGTAAAAGACAAATAGCATGATGTAACACCTGAACCTAGCTAGGTGTCTTCCTTGTGGCTGGAATACAGAATGGAGGCTGGGGTGGAGAGATATGGGATCATCAACCCTGTTTGTTTTTTCCATCAGGAAATTGGCTGATAAGCAAGTCAAATATAAAGGATTCCCAGTACCAGGAAACATGGCTAAATACATAGCATATTGTGACCCTGAAAGTGAAGCTAGATGTTCTAGTACACATGACTTTTTGGATCTCTTCATAGTGACTTCTAAATCCTAAATCATAGGAAGAAAACAGTAAATCATAAAGACTTTCTTCAACTTTTGTAATCTTTTGTGAGGAGAACTCTAAAAAAATGCTTGTTCTTTCAGAGACCAATCCTTCGAAAGCTACTCAAGTTGTTTTATCCCCAATATTCTAGTGGCTCTCAGACTTTTAGTCTCAGCTTACACTTAAAAATGAATAGACACCCCAAAGAACGTGTTTATGTAATTATCGATCAATATTTGCCAGAGTGGAAATTAAGAGTGGGTTTAAAATACTTTTATTAATTTATTAAGATAATAATAGGCTCATTAATTTATGTTTATGGGTTTTTCCCATAAAAATGTAATATTTTACAAAGCAAAAACAATTACTGAGAAGACTGATACTGTTTCATATTTTGCAAATCTCTAATGTTTGCCATAGTACAAAAGCTAGATTTCATATCTGCTCTATGCCGAATCTCTTGCTATATGCTGCCCTTGATGAAACAGAGAGAGAAAATTCAACTTCACATCATTATATAAATGGAAAAGGCAACAGTTTTTTTATAGTCTTTGAAGATAATTTTAGATATTTTTCTTTGGTACTATAACAAAACTTGGCAAATGAACTTTTATGAGTTAAAGTTTTTAATAGTTATTTATAGTGTGGAATTAAAAACCACATCCAGGAATTTTTGTAGTGTTAGATAAAAATCTATATTAATCTAGCCTGCACTTTGAATGGATCTTATTTTCCCATATGATTTTGTAACAGCAGGCACTGGTCATTTGGAAAATACTGATTTGCTGAATTATGCAAATCTTCCAAATGTTAACACATTTCATTACATTGTATTGAAAAAACATATTTGTTAATCACTGCCAATCTCATAAAAAAAGTCTTTAAATGTTGGCAGAAAGTCTTAGTATTATTATAAAAATAGCTTATGGACCTCCCGAAAGACCTCAGGTATGTCCAGTGATCTGCTGGCCACACTTAGCAACCTTGGTTATGGTCTTATGGTCTCAAAAGGTAGGCCTTCAACAGCCATTACAGTCACAGATTTCAGTACCTATTTTTTTATTAAAATACCCTTTAAGTATAATTACTTCTAAGTAACAGTGAGACATAATCATCTAAGAATATGATATTTAAATATTAAAAAAAACAAAGTAGAGTAAAATTTTAAATCACTGCTAATGCCCTTAACACAGTTAAGCATCTCAGTTAGTATTCTCAATTTTCTGCTTAATCTACTATTTTTTTCAAATTAGTCTGAGAACACTTCCCTCCATTACTCTGAATCTTTAAACTTCTACACAAAGTCCCTAAGGGTCTAAGTGAGGCCTTGAGCCACATACTTTCTTCTATTCTAAAGGTACTCTTACTAGCCAAAAACCTTTGTCTGTTATTTTAAAATTTAGTAGAGAAACACATTGCTTATTCTTCCAATTTCAAAGCCTTTAAAGATTCAGGGTCTTCTCTCATCTTGTAGCCCAGAAGAGAGAAAATGTTATGAAATATAATGATCTGGTTACTCTGTGTAAAATCCTGTTAATCATTAGCACAAAGGAATAACTTTCTCTTCTACACATGACTATGTCTAGCTTGCTATAGGCTAATATCTCCATGTTACCCTGAAAATATCTTTCCTTTCTGATCAATTGCTTTAAATGTGCTTATATGCCGTCATACTCACAGTTACATATGAAAAATAAACACTAGTTTCCTGGTGACACTTTATCTTTTGACAAAAGATAAACACTTTTCACCTTTTCTAAACATTCTCCAAACAGATTTATGCTGTTTTGTATTCTTTACCTTTATTACTAGAACAGTGCTAAAACAAAGTTAGTCTTTTGACTTACATTGACCCCACTGTCCACTACTGGGATTGAGATAGTTAGGATAAAGTCCTTCTGGTTTTTCCAGGTTGTTAAGTACTTTTCGAATATTCATTACCTATAATAGAAAAGGAAAAGTTACTATCAAAATCTGAAAAACAAATTTAGTATTCCTCTCTCTCTGTTAATTACAGTTTTCCATGTCAAGAAACAAAAGCTGGGGGCTTCCCTGGTGGTGCAGGGGGTTAAGATGCAGTCTATGAGGCTGTCCGCAGCCACTGCAGCATGAGTTCGATCCTCCGCCAGGGAGCAACCCACATGGTGCAGCAGACCTCTCCTGACTCGCCTGCTGCTCCCCTCAACAGGGTACTTTGGTCAATCTGCCTGTTCTGTTTCCTGCTCTGTCTCTGGTGAATCCTCTCACCCCCCACACCTCTGGCCTGTACCCCATCTCTTGTATGTATAAATAAATCTTTAAAAAAAAAAGAAACAAAAAGCTGATTTAAATGACACAGAATTAGAACAAAGGCAATTGTAGTATTATGAAAATACTGGTAAATGAATCTAGTCGCATAGATTTACCACATGCCAGACACCATATAAGGAACTAGTGAAATATTAGTACATAAACAAAGTCATTCCCCTCTTGGAGTTTGCATTCTAGTGATAATAAACAAACATGTCAGGTGGTGACCAATGCTATAAAAAACATACAAGAGGGTAACGGGACAGAGTGTGATGTGAGGTAGTAAGGCTGTACAATGTTACCCAGAATAGGTGAGGGAGGCTACCGGAGAATGTTGGATCAGACATTTAAATAAATGAAGGAAGAAAGAGGAATATCTCAAGTATATAATCTAACCTTAAAACTTAGGGAACTAGAAAGAGAAGAACAAACAAGACCAAAGCCAGTAGAAGGAAGGAAAAATAAAATAGAGCAGAAATAAATGAAATGGATAGTCAAAAAGATTAATGAATCAAAAAGGGGAAAAAATGAAATAGACAAACCTCTACTAGGTTCACACTCACATACAAAAGAAAACTCTAGTAAATAGAATCAGAAATGAAAGAGCAGAAGTTTGACAGACTTCTCAGAAATCCAAAGGATCATAAGAAATTGTTGTGAACATCTACATGCTAATAAATTGAACAAAGGAAGAAGAAATGGACGAATTATTAGAAATATACAACCTTTTGAGGCTTATGCAGGAATATAAAACCCGAGCATACCAATTATAGGCAAGGAAATTGAAACAGTAATCAAAAATACAAGCCCAGGTCCTCATGGTTTTACTCATGAGTTCTACCAACCTTCAAAGACAAATTATTGTAATACCTATCCTTCTTAACCTCTTCTAAAAAACTGAGGAAAAGGGAATGCTTTCAAATATATTTTATGAGGCCAACATTATGCTGATACCTACAAGGGGATCACAAAAAATAAACCAAAACAAAAAATTTGACAGATGAATCTCCCTGATGGAAAAAGATTAAAAAATCCTCAACAAAATCTTAGAAAATGGAATTCAACAATACATTAAAAGGATCATAACTCATGAAAAAATGAGATTTATTTCCATGATGAAAGGATGGTTCAACATCTGAAAATCAATCAATGTAATTCACCACATCGACAAAAGGAAAGATAAAAATCTATGATCATCAACAGATGCAGAAAAATATTTGATACGATTCAACAACCATTTAGGGTAAAATTCAGAAAAATGGGAATAGAAGTAATCTATCTCAATATAATAAGGCCCATATATTACAAACCCACAACTAACATGATACCCAGTGGTGGGAAACTGAAAGCTTTCCCCCAAAAAGCCAGACAAGCTTGTCCACTTTTACTATGACTGCTCAAAACATAGTATTGGAATTCCTAGCTAGAGCAATTAGGCAAAGAGAAAAAAAAAAACCAAAATCCTCCAAAAAACAGATATAAAAGGAATAAAAATTGAGAAAGAAATAAAATTCATTATTTACAGATGACATGAAAATATACACAGAAAACTCTGAACACTCCACTAAAAAAATTACTGAAATAATAAAATCAATACAGCAGTGACAGGATACCACTGCAGAGACCAAGTGGCAGCTCCTTGGAGCAGGGTGGAAGCAGAGGTAACAAGATAGAGGCAATAGATTTCTTGATGGATTAGACTGGAATTTATTATTTTTTTAAAAAAGATTTATTTATTTATTTATACAAGCACTGGGTACAGTCAGAAGCGTGGGAGGGTGAGAGGATTCACCAGAACCAGAGCGGGGAACAGAACAGGCAGAGTGACGAAATACACTGCTGAGGGGAGCAGCGGGCAAGGCAGGAGAGGTCTGTCGCGCCATGTGGGACCCTCGCCTGCAGCCGGGGATCGAACCAGCACTGTAGAGGCTGCAGGCAGCTTTGCAGCCCAGCGCTCAACCACTGCACCACCAGGGTCGGCCCTAGACTGGAGTTTAGTAAAAAGAGGAGCCAGAATATCTTCAAGATCTTTGGTCTGAGCCACTGGTTAAACTGATGTGCAATTTACCATGAGTATGAAGAGTAAAGTGAAAGCAAATCTAGTGGTGAGTCTGAGGCATTTTAAGTGGCACCTGTTTATTAAATCTTATTATGGAAATGTGAGAGAAGTGCAAATGAAGCAGTATGAGGATATTCTTAGACAATGATCAGACTCCATGAAGAGAGGAAAGGTAAGCGTTATTGGCATTCCAGAAGGTGAGCGGAGTGACAAAGGAACTGAGAAATTATTCAAGGAGATAATTGAAGAAAACTTCTTTGTGGAAATGTTAAGTAGGTAGCTGGATATAGAGTCTGAAGCTGAAGATAGGCTGGGCCTGAAATGATAAAAATGGTACCAACAGCATACAGGTATACCATATGTAAAGCCATGTGATAGGATGGAATAATGTAGAAAGTGAACATAAAAAGAACTGGCCTGGGTTTGAGACCTGGGACTTTCCAATATTTAGGAGGCCTACAGCCAAGACAGAAAGTGTCTCTTGGAGAAGGAAGTAAGTGTGTAATCTACTGAAATAACAAGGAAGAGGAGAGGTAAAAGAGCTCCTGGATGAGGCAATGGGAAGCTTGCTTGTCGCTGTGACAGGTGTAGCTAGGAGAAAGTCCAATGGGAAAGTGTTCAAGAGTGGGGTGGACAAGAAGAAAAGATGGCAGAGGCAACTCTTCCAAAGAATTTTCTTGTAAAGAGGAACTGAGAAATGGGGTGAAAATGAAGAGCAATCATGGGTGAACATGAATTTATCCAAATATCTGTAGGTTTGTTTCTTGAAAATTTGAAATTCATTCAACTGCTAATTCACATTTGTGTAACACTTTGAATTTAAAAAATCACATACTTGGTTCACACAGTTCATACAACACTACATACTTTAGATGAGGGAAAAAAGTGAGAGACATAGAAAGACATGCTTGAGGTCCAGAAAATCAGACACACAGAGCTGGGGCCTCTCATACTAAGTTAGAATGGTTCCATGGAAAAACCATGGGTTTAGTTTTGTTAAATGAAATGTAGCATGTAACATAATTCATGACAAGCCACATTAAACTTGGTTGGTCTTTTCCGTCCAATGTTACTAAATTTCCCAGGAGAGGATATTGTTTCTCATAAGTACTGCTTTGCAAACCATGGCATATTAGAGACTCACCTTTTCAGCAAAGACTGGGTTTCCTGATAAGTGGCTCAAGTGCATAAACTCCAGATGCAGAGTTCCAAATTCGGCTAAAATACTGCTGCCTCCTGAGGCCCAAGGCCAGTTCCGTCCAATCCCACTAAAGAAGAAAAGAGATTGGAGAGTTATGGATTAACCTAATTCAATTTTGGGAGCAGTTCTAAATAGTGGAAGTGGAAGAAACAGCTTTGAACAGTGACATCTCAGCTACAGTCCACTCCAGATATTTGAAAATATCCAGCATTTTATCCTTAACTAGTTGTCAAAGACTAGCTATCAAAGACTCTTACGTCCAAATTGACCCATACCTCCAAATTGAAAATCAGTGTTAGTTTAAGCCAGAAAGAAATTGCTTTGTGCTTGGTGTTGATAAAGAGACAAATATTTTGGAAGGCACAGGAGTCATGTAGAGATGAACACCCATTCCAAGTAGACTACAAGCAAGATTAGACCATAACATCCCATCATGCTCCATATCCCACATACATTCCTTCACTATTTTAATTAATTTCAGTATCACAATTCACATACTTTTATAGATATTCATATTATATACAATTTCTTGGATCTAAGATAAATTCCAAGTAATCATTGGTCCCTCTTCAGGCCCTTCCTTCATTTACTATATTTCCTTCCTTATGCATACTCCTTCACATTATTTTACCAATTTTCTAGGTATAATTTCTAACACATTCATTCTTTATCCTCTTTAATCTATGCTCAAGAATTTCAACAAACTTATGTAATTCAAATCTGAAAGGAGTCAAAAGCATGAGCTTCAAAAATTATTCCCTCTTGGCTCATCTTGGAGAAATGCTTTTAAAAAGTATAATTTGTTCTAAATGCACACATATAAATACACATGGCTAAAAGATGAAAACCCACATTTTGGTTTCAGTTCAAATGCACATTTATTGGATGTCTACGTTTTGCTATGAACTATGCATAGGGCTGGGTTACATGGATGGTTACATGAAAATAATCACTTTTTCTTTAAGACTTCATGGTGTAATGGGAGTGAAAGAGCTAAGCACAAATTATTCTAACCAAATATGGCAAATACTAAGATAAGTGTGTGAGTTCTCCAAGCATTTAGAGTTAGGCCATACAGTCCAACATGGTGGGGGGGTCACTGATGACCACTTCAAGAAAGAGACTCTTAAATTGATTTTTTTAAAGATTTATTTATTTATTTATACATACATACATACATACAAGAACCGGAGCACAGTCAGAAGCGCGGGAGGGTGAGAGAATTCACCAGAGCCAGAGCTGGGAACAGAACAGGCAGACCGATGAAGTACACTGCTGAGGGGAGCAGCGGGCGGCAGGAGAGGTCTGCGCGCCATGTGGGACCCTGGCCAGTGGCCAGGGATCGAACCGGCGTTGCAGAGGCTGCGAGCAGCTTTGCAACCCAGTGCTCAACCGCTGCGCCACCAGGGGAGGCCCTTAAATCAATTCTCAAAGGATAATCAAGAAGCAGTGAGGGAAGAATGGCGAGAGGGAGAACTCAAACATGGAGAGACACAGCAGAAGGGGCTAGTCAGGAACTGAAGGTAGCTTCTAAATACCAGTGAGTAGTGGACAGGAGAGGTGGCAGTAGAGAAAGCAACAAGGCTAAGTGAAGTCCCAGTCCTAGAGGCCTGTAGACCTCTCATTTTCCTCTTTCCAAATTGGACTCTTTTACACTGTTCTTGGTTTTCTACCCCTTCTCGTTTTTTGCATTATGTCATTCACAACTGTGAGTAAGCCCATCCAGTTCTATCACTGTTTCTGCTGCAGGGCTGCTGAACAATGCTGAAGGAGTGAAAACTGAACCGTATTTTTTTTTTTTAAGAGTAAAATCTAGATTTTATTTCCAAACACAAGTTTACAGTAAACCTAATAAAAAGTGAAAATAAATAAAAGTGATCTGAAAATATTACATTTTAGAAAACATATTTACTAAGTTCTGGGGGTGTCGAGTCAGTTTTTGTTTTCACGGTTGGTTTAGATGAAAGGAATATCCAATCATCCAAACAGATCTAACAGCAACTTCTAAATTTTAGTTACATGGGGCAAACACACATAGTAATTGGTCACTGCTGTAATGATACATTATTTTGGTATTCCAGACTTACCAAAGTCAGTAAGCGGAGAAAGCAAAAACTATAAATTTCTATGTTTCAGAGACTGTTAATCACAATATCTACATCACAACATAAGTGAGAAGTAATGACATCTTCAACCTGGGGAAGGAAGGGGTTGAGGAAACAGCCTGTTTTTAGGTTGTTAGGGACTTTTCAGTTCAGGCTAACAGAGTGGGTGGTGGCACTCTCAGATATGAAATACAAGCAGAAAGGGATGTATTAAACTAAAATTCAAGTTACTTGTTACTTTTTTTTAATTTTTTTTTATAGAGGCATGTTTTATTTATTTATTTGTTTGTTTTGTTTTTATTTATACATGCACTGGGTACAGTCAGAAGCGCAGGAGGGTGAGAGAATTCACCAGAGCCAGAGCGGGGAGCAGAGCAGGCAGAAGGACCGAAGTACACTGCTGAGGGGAGCAGCGGGCGGCAGGAGAGGTCTGCGCGCCATGTGGGACCCTCCTCTGGTGGCCGGGGAGCAGCCGGGGATCGAACCAGCGCCGCAGAGGCCGCGGGCAGCTTCGCAACCCAGCGCTCAACCGCTGCGCCACCGGGGAGGCCCTACTTGTTACTTTTTTATATCCATGCCTTCGTTGTCTGCTATTCAACGTGGTTATGCAAAAGAAAACCAGAGAAATATGGACAATCTTTCATTATGTCAAAAAAATTTAGATTTACGGGGGTTACACATGTTCTGATTTCTCCTTTGTACACATTCGTATCAGAAGGAAGACACTACTTGTTTTGATCACTCTTTAATTATATAGGGAACAAGTCTATTAAAAGTACTAGCAAAGGTTATGTTATGTTAACAGAAGAAAGCCGGATTTAGAATACATGGTATATTATATAAAATAATGACTTTGGCTACAATTCTCTCAACCTACAGAAATACTGTATCATAGTTTTACTGAAGTCATTATTAAAATATATGAATATTATATATATATATAGTAAATATATAAGTAAAATTATAGGATGAATGGTTGTACTGGCTGTTAAATATTAGTCAGGGAAGGGTTTCAAGAAATCAGAGTGTGTGTAATCAAATCTAGACATTAAGTAAGGTCACAGCTGTATGACCTGGATATAGGCCGTGGGGAGATTATGAAGAACATAATTAGGTTTATCACAGATAAAATAAACCCATGTTGGGGAAATGACTGTCTACTTGCAAAGCAATTGTGCACCAAGTCACAAACTAGTTTTGGACACTCACAAATTATTTCTAAGATTTTTTTTTTTTTGTCTTTAAATCTGGAGTCTATTTAGGAATCTATGTATCTACAGGGCTTTAATTTCCAGAATAGCATATATGGACACCAAAATGGTGGGTTTGTGGTAAAGTGAAAGGAGTCCAGAAAGAGTTCTACAATGCTGGTCTGGGGAGGGGGGGGTCAGGGTTTCTTGAGCATCCCATGAAGCCAAAGGCTAAGCTTTCTAGACCCCTGGGTCAAAATGAGTCTCAATTGCGGTAGTAGGGATTTGAATGTCTTTCAGTTTCATTATCACAAAAGCAGTCATGGTGTTCCTTATTTGTTTTTTCTTTATTTTACAAATGCTAATATTTTGGAAAAATATTTTAAAGATAAAATAACAGTTTGTGTTCAGAAACTATTAGTTCCATAAAGCAGGCATAAAAGGGATGAATACTTAAATATTCCCAATCACGTTGTAATGACTGCAATTGAAGCCAAAATGATATGTCAGCATATGGGAATGTATACACAAAAAGGCAATTAACATGATTTGGGATGCAGCCAAGTATTTGATTCAAAGGATCCTAGAACAGAACGTCAAACTTTTGTAACACTCTAATTTCACTTATTTCTATTTCTTCCAATCCCCAGTTCTTCCATTTTAAACTGAAGCATTATTTAATGTATATACTTCAATTTTTAATTTAAAATTTCAGTATTCTATAAAAGTAATGATTCTTTGAGATCTTTTAAAATGTGTAACACCATCATTTTATTTTGTTTTAGAGAGTACAACTTGAATGTAGTTTATTAGCAGTGGTAATATATTTCTTCACTTTACTGCACTCATGTAAGAAAACATAATTATTTATTGGCTTCACAGCCCTGATAAACAATGGGCATTTTACGTTTTTCCTTCTCCCTCTTGGGAATAGTTAATAGCATCAAGAAGAGACTACAGTACTAATGATGCTATTCTACTCACGCTGAATCCCACAAGAGAGCTGCAAACTCTTTTCCTAGAGCTTGTAATGTTCTGGATTGATGGTATATTCCTTCACAATAATCTAAAGAATAACCTAAAATTTTATGTTATAGTGACTGTCCAGATACAATCTGAATCATTAACAAATACATTTTGGTTACTTATTATAATGAAATGCAGTAAAAAAAAAAGAATGTACATAACTGAAATGATTCTAAAAAGTCTCCAGATGAATCTATAAACAAAGCCTCAAAGGTTAAGTCTTGACTGGCTCTGACTATCAACTTACTCTCCCTTGTTGCTTGCTATTCTATGAAATGGGAATGGGCCATTAAAGAATTTTCTTGAGCATTCTTGCCTAAATAGTTTCTGGTTAGCTAATCAGTAAACTAGTTCCCTTCAAGTTTATCATCCAGAATATAGGTTACTCCTTGGGGTTATGGAGTTAATGTTATGAATGAAAAAAAATTCCCTCTACTCTGTATATTATGGTAAAGCTTTATTTATTTATGCAAATAGAAGGGCACATAGAGGTATTTAAATCAAAAGAGTAAATAATTCAATATTACCCTTTTTGTATATTAGCACAAATTATGAAGAATAATTAGAAAGTCCATGACTGACTGTTTCATTTAACTGTATTCCCAAAGCTAACTGATTTTGAGAAGCAATTTTGGCTTCACTTATTACAAATTCCCAAAAAGGTTCTCCCAGCGCCGATCCTTAAAGTTTTTAGTTTAAGACTTCAGTAATGGCTGGACCAACAATTCTAGGGACTAGCATTTTAAGACTAGTCAAAATTCTACTGCAGCTATTAACAGAAATTCTGACTGGGAAGGATTATTCCCTCAAGAACTATTCTATAAGGGAAAATTGGCTTATAAAGGGCAGCCACTGGGCTGAATTAATTAATAATCCATGGCTTATTTGTCTCCCTAGCAGCTTGTATGTTAAATCCCTAACGTATTCTCATTCTTAATTTTTTTAACTAAGGGTCAAATTAATTTTTTAAAATTAGTCATATCTTATGTCCTCTTATGGGCAGTTATTTTTAAAGGGAATTGAAATAGAACAGTTATTATTTCAGTTTATTCTCACCCTCAATACTGTTGTCCTTGTATTTGAAAACCTTGGGATAGAGGAGAAGCTGGGATTACAAACACACTGAGATGGTGAAATATCTTTTTAATTCCAAAGATGCCAGACTTCTGTTTTCCAGGTATCCTTTGGTTAAGATCTTGTTAACCACTACCAACATCATTAATCAACAGGGAAATGCATATTAAAAGCCACCAAGAGGTATCACTTCACCCTTTCAGGATGGCTATCTTCAAGAAGACAAGGGACAACAGATTTTAGCAAGGTTTATCACAGCATTATTCATAATAGCTAAAATATGGAAATAACCCAAATGCCCATTGATGAATGAATGGATATGTGGTATATAAACACAACTGAACATTAATTAACCATGAGAAAAGAGGATATCCTGTCATTTGCAGCAACACGGAGAGACCTTGAGCACATTATACTGAGATAAAATCAGTAAAAAACAAGCACTGTATGATATTACTTAAATGTAGAATTTACAAAAGTCAAACCTGTAAAAAACAGTAAAATGGTGGTTACCAGGGAAGGGGGAATGAGAAATAGAGTGAAGTTGTTGACTGTTACAAACTTACAGTGAGTAGTAAATAAGCCATAGATATCTTATGCAAAGAATGCTGACTACAGACAATATTATATTTTAATCATGTAATGTGGTAAATAGTGCTATAATGGCAATCATTACAATATATGAATGTATCAAAATAACATGTTTTACACCTTAAATATATACAATGTTATATGTCAATTTTGTTCAATGAAAAAATACAAACTACGAAAAAAATGAAGTGTCTTTTATTTTGAATCTATGTCTTTCCTTTTAAAAGAAATGATAGTTGGCAATTTTTAAATATACTTAAAAAAATCTTTTGAAGAAATGAAAGCACTGACAATATAGGGCCTGTCTCTCAATAATTAGGAAAATTTTACTAAGTTCAGGAAGGCTGGGAGTCTGGCACCAGTGACCTCAAGACACTGGAGCAATTACTGTTGGAAAGTACAACTCACTGTCAATTATGCCAATACTAATGTTAGTTTTTGGCATAAGTTCTGAGACCTAAAAGGAGAATATTAAATGATTTTGTTCAACAGGTTAAAAAATAAGCACTTTGGGGGTACCTACTGCCAAACAAAGCAAATAAGAATGAGCCTGTCTGTCAACCACAATTTATTGAGTGCTTACTATATGCCAGGCACTGTGCAAAGCAAACATCAGACACTGCTGGTAACACGTTAAAATTTTTTAATGCTCAAGATGGCCTGCTTTGAAAATCTAGACAGTTGGAGTATCAATTGCAACTTAAATTTTGGTTCAGGATCTCGAATAGAGGCAAAGTTTTTGGAGAATAGTTTGTTTTTTCTATCGGCACTCCTCAAAGATCTTTAGCAAAGAAATCAAGTGGGTCTAATTAAATTTTTATAAAGGAAGTGAACTTTGTCTGATGATATATGCGGAACATTGATATTTTATAACCACGTTCAGCAGCTCTTATTGTATGTATGTCTTTTCCTGGTATTTAACTACTTGGGAGTAATTGGGAAAGACTCATTTCTTGATGCTTAATAAATTAGTTTTCACTATACTTCAGAGTGGGTAATTAATTGTTTTATTGTTTTTAAGGCAAGATCAGGACAATAAATACTAAATTAAAAAGCCTATAGTGTGAAAAATGTAGCCAAACACTACCTATGCTATTCAAATTCCCAAATGATGAATTAACAGCAAAAAGGTAAAAAAAAAATGATGTCTTAAGTAATCAGGGCCAATACTTTGTGTATTCTTTTAAAATGCATCACGTATTCAGGTATTTCTCTTAACATCTAAAGTAATTCTAACCAAACAAAAGAAAAAAGGAAACCAACTAAACATTTAATTAAGACTCCTTGTAATTTAAACTCATAACTTTTCTTAGTTTTGAATTCTTACATAAAAAGTATCACACAAACAGTAATGTTTGTATAGATTGTGGTAAGAACAAACAGATTCAGGGATTACTTTGAACAGATGCTAGAAAATGAAACTACCAAGCTACTTCGTTCTCATTTTCCTGCCTTCTGCCTACAACTTATGGTTCAGAGGCTGTTAAAACTGTGTTATGAAACAGTTTGGCAACTGAAGTCTTAGAAACATAAAGATTAGAAAAAATCATGACAAAAGAATAAAGAGGACAATGGAGAATAAAAATAGGAAGAATAAACTGTTGAGGATAACTCAACAATAAAGACAGGTACCCTCTTCAACAGAACATGAACTACTATTGTGGTAGGTCCTCAGTGACATCTTTATATAAAATACAGTCCATGCTAAAGGATCGTCTGTGCCTAATTAGCTGCATAATGCCTTGTGACATCTTCTTTATTATTTACCTTTTTACATTCTTAAACTCATCTCCCTAACTGGGAAAAAAAAATCAACCTAAAGGCAGAGATACATTTAGGCTTCTTCTACCAGGTACCCCCTCTTGTATATTTAAATAGCAAGCACTATAATTTGATGATTGTACACTAAACATTTCAGCAATAAACCCATTTCTAGAATAAGTTTAATCTATACTTTTTAAATAAAATTCAGGAAGTACTCTATGCAAGCTTTATTACTCATAATTAAACTACTTTACCTGTACTAAAACTTAATTTATGTTTACCTTTAATATTCATGCTTACACATTTTTATTAAGATTCTGTATTCTTGGGAAAAATACTGAATAATATAACTAAACTTCTAATAACTTCTACAAAGTAAGAATAATCAAAATGGATAGTTTATGTGCTCTGAACTTTGGGTACCTTTGTAATGCTAATATTAACATTAAAAAATGTTTCAAAGTAGTAAATAAATAGTAGGTGGAAGTTTTGCTAGTAAAACTACCCATTTTGTAGAAGAAACATTCAAAGTGAGTGTTGCCAGATGTAACTGCAGCTTTAATCTTTAATGTGTGTTTATGCTATGGAATGCAAAAAATGAAAACATCAGTATCACATTTTTGAGATCATACAGTCATTCTTATTTTACCTTTAAGAAAATATTCAGGTAAATAAGTGCTAAGAAAAAATTTGTAACTTCTGGCTTCATTTGTGATAAAGCATTATAAGATGCTAAAGTCAAAACACCAAAACAGTATTTTGAAATTAGAAATAATGCTCTCATTTTACTTTTAAGGAAAAGGAGAGAGTAGAAAACCTTCCTTCTTTATCATCTACTAATGGAGTACTTCTGCTAAAGAATACTGCTATTCTTAATCTGCTAAGGATAGGGTTTGGTGATGTCATGAAAAGAACCTCTGATAGATAGCAGAATGTGGAATAAAAGGGAAGAGGCTGACTTTTGGACAAATTATACCAGTATAAGTCAGACCAGTCTTTTCTGAGAGACGTGGTCTAAACTGATCTGTTATGAAATAAAACAGTGAACGAATAGAATTCCAGAGTTTTATGCCTTGGGCCTAGTGTGGGTATAAGGAACTACATAGTGCCCTCTTTCTTGAAGGTCAATTTTAAGAATGACAATGTTTAGGGGCTATTCCATCACTACCCACTCATATCCTCACTTCGAAAGGAAAATGCTTTTATGGGGAAAATGTATATCTTTGGAAGTTAAGATTACCTACTTCAGTTAGTACTAGATTGCCAAATGTCCCAAACATTTCTTGCAATGTTAAGCACAAAGAAGATAAGAATACAGCATGATGTGACAGTCTAGTGGATAGCTTTTTTTCCATTGGCTTTTGGGGGAAGACTGTGTTGAAGGGGAGATCTTCAAGCTGACACCAATAAAGAAAAAAATGACTCTGGCAGTCACTGCCTAAGTGAAGAACTTGGGACTATATTCTGAGTACCCAAAAGGAAGCATAGGGCCTCCCCGGTGGCGCAGCGGTTGAGCATTGGGTGGCAAAGCTGCCCGCGGCCTCTGCGGCGCCGGTTCGATTCCCGGCTGCTCCCCGGCCACCAGAGGAGGGTCCCACATGGTGTGCAGACCTCTCCTGCTGCCCGCTGCTCCCCCCAGCAGGGTACTTCGGTCCTTCTGCCTGCTCTGCTCCCCGCTCTGGCTCTGGTGAATTCTCTCATCCTCCCGCGCTTCTGACTGTACCCAGTGCTTATATAAACAAAACAAACAAACAAACAAACAAACAAACAAATAAATAAAACATGCCTCTCTATAAAAAAAAAAAACAAAAGGAAGCATAATGCAAAGCAGGAAAGCAGAAGGCTGGTTGTGTGGCTGATGAACAAGGTGTGGGGGGACTCCTGGGATAGGACCACTGGAGAGCTGGTGATGGAGCAGATGACAAAGATATCTAAATATTATTTAACCATGAGAAAGGAGGATAACATGCCATTTGTGACAACATGGATATTCTTTGAGCACATTATATTAAGTGAGATAAGTCAGAGGAAGACAAGAACTGTATGATATTATGCAAATGTGTAATTTACAAAAGTCAAACCTGGAAAAAATAGAGAGTAAATGACGGTTTTTAAAGGGTGAGGGATGGGAATAAGTCTGGAGTTGCTTAAAGGTACAAACTTGCAATAAGTAGTAAATAAGCCATAGAGATCTAATGAACAGTGTGATGAATATAGATGTGGGCGAGAGCAAGCATTTGGTTTATTCTAAGTGCAATGGGAAGTCATTCTAGGGTTTTAAATAGGGGGTGATGAAATCTGATTTGCAATTTTAAAGTTCACTCTGGAGAAGCAAGGAAGTGAATGGATAACTAGATAAGAGACAGACTGTGATCTGGGGACTAGGTGATAATAGAAAAGACTGACAGAAGTAGAAGGGTTATGGCAATGTTTGGAGGTAACAGTTGTCAGGAAGAACTGGATTTGGAAATGAAGGAAGATAGGAAGCAAGGATAGTTTGTAGTTTTATGGCTTTAGAGTGGGTAATGATGCCATTAAAGAGATGAAGAGTGATGTAAATGCAGGTGTAATAAAGAAAAGTATGAGTTTTGCTTTTCAGATTTTGCTATTAACCATATACAATTATAAGGCAAAAAAATCTGATAATTTTAATTTTCTTTTTTAGTTTTCTCTATATAAGGAATAACTTCATTCAATTTGTGAAAAATATTTTTTTGCAATGACCTTTATAATTATTTAGAAATTATAAAAACCTGCTGGTGGCAAAAAATAGAAAATATACAGAAGATTATGTAATGGAATTGAATTTGCCTCCTACTTCAGATGCTATTATTATTATTCATAGTAAACCATCAACAATTTACTGAAATCTCTTCCAAAATTTCCTTGTATATGAGACCTTAGTCATATATGCAAGAGATAAAGTTTCCAAAACACAAACAGAAGTATATAATACATATATATTGTATATATATATATATATATGTATATATATTATGTTTCACGAAAAAAAAAAATCTTGGCACTTTCACAGTAATGTAGTGTGTGGGTAACTTATTCAATAGTTTTTCTTTTTAAGTTTTATTATCACCAATATTGTTGTACATGTATGAACAAGTCTCCAGGATAAAACTCTACAAGTGGAATTTACAGGCATAAAGTACATAATTAAAATATAATTAACACTAATTATCATCATCAAAAGCTGCTTTCTGAAGAGTCTGCTCCATACATATCTCCTCTGTGTATGAGAATATTTTAGATACTTGCCTTGGCTATTTATCAAAATTTTAAGCTTGGTCAATCTGCTAAGTAAAAAATAGCATCTTAATGCTATTTTAATTTGCATTTTAAATTGTGGCATTCTGATGTTCAATGGCCAATGCACAACCGTTTCTGAGAAGTACATTTTTATGAATTATCTCATTTATGTATTACTATTACTGCCTCTTCCATTTTTATTAATGAATTCTTTATAAATTAAAAAAATTATACAGGTAAGGAATATTCATTGTTATGAATGAAACAATGAAAGATGAATTTAGAAAAAGTTCATTTTGTATTTATATTCCTTTATAGCTTCTCCTACACCTCCCTCCTATCATCCCAGTTAACCAATATCGTCTACTCACATGTATATAAACATATTACATACAAACTTTAAGGGTTCGTTCTTTTTAATAAAGTGAGATTACATTATATACATTACTTAGTAAAATGCCTGCTTCAATTAGTGGCTCATTATAGACACCTTTCTAGGCTAATCATTTTTAACTGCTACATAATTCCATAAAATCTAAAATCACATTATATTAAACCAATCCTCCACTGATAAATCAGTAGACCTCTTAATTTTTAAACATTACAATAACAACATATTAACCATTTATATTCCTACTGCTTTCATAAAGTTTTTAAACATTAAAAAAACCCCTCTACTCATCATGTCTTTTGCAAGTTTTTCCTCAATTTGCTGTTCTTTTGATTTTTATCATTTCTTGTTATATATTTTTTTAGGATTTATTTATTTATTTATTTATTTATACAAGCACTGGATACAGTCAGAAGCGCAGGAGGGTGAGAGAATTCACCAGAGCCAGAGCAGGGAACAGAACAGGCAGACTGAAGAAATACACTACTGAGGGGAGCAGCAGGCGCTGCAGGAGAGGTTTGTCGTGCCTTGTGGGACCCTCGCCTGCAGCCAGGGATCGAACCGGCACTGCAGAGGCTGCGGGCAGCTTCGCAGCCCAGCGCTCAACCGCTGCGCCACCAGGAGAGGCCCTTGTTATATTAAGTTTTATATGGCTACACATTCCCAATTTCCCCCAGGTATGTTTTTGGTTTTATGCCCTATTTAGAAATTCTCTCTTCACTCATGGTAATGTTCTAAAACTTCTGAAAATTTAGGCAGTAACCTCTTTAAGTTAGAGTCACAGTGAAAAATAGCATATGATATATAAATAAGTATAAAATGTATACTTTTGACCTATACTTGATATTTGATAGCTTTTTAAAATATACTGTCTTAGGCTCACCTGTTCATTAACCTGATTAATTATAGCCACTGAATATTCAAGTATTCTAAAGATAATTTTTCTTAGTAATTCTTTCTCTTACTGACAAATTTTGCTTCTTTCTTTCTTTTATTCAGTAGTTTCAACAATATTTTTTTCATTCAGAGAGGAGGGGAAAATGTTGTATTTAAGCAACAATGGAAAACATTTTATTTGGAAAAATTTACGCAGCTGAGAAGCTATAGGTAAATTAGAGAATGGGGCAAATATTCTTTAAACATTATTTGTACAAGTAGAAAATTGTGAGCAAGTCAAACCTCTGAGACAACAACGTCTTCATCTTTAAATGAAGTAACACCTGCACACCCCCTCTCATAGGACTTTAGTGAGATCAAATGGGATAATACACATGAAAGTGCTTTAAAACTATAAAGAGTTTAGCTCAGAAAAGTATTTTTATCTTTTGCATTAAGCAACTGACATTTAGCTAGCTAAAAGAAATCTGTTTTTGGGTTTTTCTTTTCAATTTTAGAGATGTCTACTCAATAAAAATAAATTCACCAAATGTTCACTTGGAGATAGGCATTATAACACAAGTAATAATGAAACAAAGTAAGGCATTCCCAAGGTTTAAAAATGTGACAAACTGCTACTGTTAACAGCCAACTTTCTTAAAGCAATTTAATTGCTATACAACTACCAAACATGTAACACTTTAAGAAAGCTTTTACATGTCTTGCAAGTCTTCTAGAAAAAGGCAATTAAAAAAATATTTTTAGTAATAAGAGACAGCTGCACAAACCAATAACATATTATATGAGTTAATCAGAAGGTATAGAAAAAACCCAATCCCCCCTCCCCAAAGGTAAGAAATTTTAATCTGTTTTGGACAGGTGCTGTATATCCTTTCTGTAAGGTGGCTGAAAAATCAATTATGAGTCCTTACTGAATCATCATTTAAAAAATCCATCTACTTATGAATATCCATATGCATAGGAAATTAGTAAAGATTATTCTCTTAAATTACACTGCCAGAAGAGAACTTTTGTCACAACATTCATTTTAGAATTATTTCCAAAAGCCTACTACACAGCTCTTTCTTAGGCCCAAACCTATTCACTATGCCAACGACTTTGCTATAAAACATAAGATTTCCAAAGGACTATGGTTTCCAAAGCTGCTAACTCAATCAACTGTGAACCAATGGGTTAAATCCAACAGAGAGCTTAAAGCTTAATTCTAAATGGTAAAGAAAAGTAACTTAGGGATTTACTTTTCTTAGAAAGTTTGAAGGAACATTGGTGTAAAGTAATTTTTGAAATTAACCTAAAATTTAAATTTAATTAACAATACTTTCATATAATGCACTGTTTTTTTTTTAAACAATTGGTTTTTTTTTTTTTTAAAGATTTATTTATTTATTTATACAAGCACTGGGTATAGTCAGAAGCGCGGGAAGGTGAGAGAATTCACCAGAGCCAGAGCGGGGAGCAGAGCAGGCAGAAGGACTGAAGTACACTGCTGAGGGGAGCAGCGGGCGGCAGGAGAGGTCTGTGCGCCATGTGGGACCCTCCTCTGGTGGCCGGGGAGCAGCCAGGAATCGAACTGGCGTTGCTGAGGCTGCGGGCAGCTTTGCAAACCAGCGCTCAACCGCTGCGCCACCGGGGAGGCCCTTTTTTATTTATTTATTTATTTATTTTAAATAGAGGCATGTTTTATTTATTTATTTATTTATTTATTTATTTATTTATTTATTTATTTATTTGTTTTGTTTATACATGCACTGGGTACAGTCAGAAGCGCGGGAGGGTGAGAGAATTCACCAGAGCCAGAACGGGGAGCAGAGCAGGCAGAAGGACCGAAGTACACTGCTGAGGGGAGCAGCGGGCGGCAGGAGAGGTCTGCGCGCCATGTGGGACCCCCCTCCAGTGGCCGGGGAGCAGCCGGGGATCGAACCGGCGCCGCAGAGGCCACAGGCAGCTTCACAACCCAACGCTCAACCGCTGCGCCACCAGGGAGGCCCATAATGCACTGCTTTTGAGTAAAACAATTTTATTTTCATTGCATTACTTTAACTAAATGAAGAAATGCAACCAAAGTTACAATTTATAGTTCTTCACAGACTATATCCACACTTTAAAAACAACCAATGAGTGTTTTCTTTAAATGAGAGTATGACAGTAAGGTCATTATTTATATAATTTAGAATAACTGAGATATTACCAATCATTATTTATTGAAATAAGATCTTATTTTCAAATAGAAGATAATATATACAAACTGATTCATAATATACCTTTTTCTTTACAATAAAACTCCCTAGTGAAAATATGCTCTAAAGAGACAAAAAGAAAAGTAATGCTGATCAGCTGCAACAAAGTAAAATAAACTCAGTTTTTTAAGTCCTTCAAACAAACTGTAAATGTGTTGTCACCAGATCATCAATAGTTACTAGAGCTATAAACCTGATGCCTTATCAAAATTTGAGTCTTTTAAGCATTGCAGCAACTGCAATCAGTTAGAATTCAAGTTAGTGGCTGTTTTCCCTGATCTTACAAAACAGCAGTCTTATTTTTAGACAGTTAAAATTTGACAAGCACCTGAAAAATTTGGTGGGGGGAATCCTAGAAACAAGTGAGTCCCTAGAAGGGATGGAACCAAAAACCTCAGTACAAAGTCTCTTCAAATTTCTTGGTGACCACTAAATAAGACACCAGCAAGTCACTAGGAAACTAGTTGGCAGAAACCTAAAGAAAACAGAACTGTGCTAGATTAGTTTTGTGAGCTTTCTGCTTTTTCTGCCTCAGGATATTCCTGCACATATGCCTAAATCAGAAGGCAGAAAGTTAAAGCCTTACTGATTTCATTTGTCAGAGGACAGAGGGTCACTTACTTTGCCCAAATCCTTGATGGAATGCTAAATTGCAGAGGCACAGGAAGATACCCATGAGGCCAGGTTAAAGAACAACAACAAAACAAAACAGCAGGAAACCGAAAGAAGTGAGCAGGGTTCTCAACTCATGCACACTGCAGGGGAAACAGACTTTCTGGTCTGAATCCAAGAGTGTTACTTGCTAAACAACAACAAAATAAGTGTCAGAGAGAACATATCAAGGCTTGCTAAACACATCCATATGAGGGACTAAATGCCGGATTTAGCAATGATTTCAAAGAAACTGTTTAAATATACTCAAAGGATAAAGGAAAACCTGCCAAAGAAATGGGCAGAACAGTAAGCTTGACGGTATCAATAAAAAT
Organism: Talpa europaea; assembly: GCF_964194135.1. Classification (NCBI taxonomy): domain Eukaryota; kingdom Metazoa; phylum Chordata; class Mammalia; order Eulipotyphla; family Talpidae; genus Talpa; species Talpa europaea. Next base: position 34,994,899 of record NC_140068.1, on the reverse strand, counting down.
GGTCAGAGCAAACAGATGAAATATAAATGAACAGAGCTTCAGAGACCTGTGGAATAACATTTAGGAGTCAGAGGAAGGAATTAAGGAAACTAAAAATGACAAATTATGTGGATCAATATAAAGATTATCAGTCTATTGGATAAGGAAGTTAAAAGGACTATTAAAAATTCTGATATTCTAACTGAAATACAACATTAACTCTAAGTAGGTTTAATTTCTCTCTCTGAAAACCACATAAATAAAATGCAAAAATACAATTAAAATATCAATAGAAGAATCAATACAGAACACACACACTGCCTCCACCACCCAATGCCCAGAAAAGAGAGAAATCAAAACACCTTCATTTTTTAAAGGTGGTGCTAACAACCATGCCCAACTTTTGCTCCAGATGGGGGACATTATCTTTTTTTTCCAGGATACTAAACCAAACCCAACCAAAACAACCTAGACAAAACATAAATGGCCACTTCCCTAAAAAAGATAGATATATACTGAGACTGTTACTATGTAAACATCTTTGAATGATCAGAAACAAAATCTACTATGACTTAACAATTTCACTTAGTATTTACCTAAGCAAAATGAATACATAAAATGTCTACATAAATTCTTGAGGGCCTCCCCTAGTGGTGCAGTGGTTGAGCACTGGGCTGCGAAGCTGCCAGCAGCCTCGGCAGCTGGTTCGATCCCCGACCGCCGGCAAGGGTCCCACATGGTGCTCACACCACTCCTGCCGCACCCGCTGCTCCCCTCAGCAGTGTATTTTGTCAGGTCTGCCTGTTCTGTTCCCCACTCTGGCTCTGGTGAATTCTCTCATCCTCCCATGCTACTTACTATACCCAGCGCTTGAAGAAAGAAAGAAAGGAAAGAAAGGAAAGAAAGGAGGAAATCCAACAATTATCCATTGACGGGTGAATAAGTTAATTATGGTACATCCATACAATCAAATACTACTCAACAATAAGAAAGGAACAAACTCTTATACAAAAGGCAACTTTAATGAACCTCATTCACTGTTAAATGAATGAAACCAGACTGAAAATAGAACACATTGCATGATTTCCTTTATATAAAGTTCTAGAAAGATCAAATTAATCGATAGTGACAGTATTCTTTAACAAATTCATTATGATTTTCCTAAAAGGTATAAAAAGGATCTGTTTTGTGTCAATTTAACTATTAGGCAGTCAAAAGAACTTAGCAGGGGAAGGAAGAGAAAGTTTTTCTCTCCTACATAAAGGTACCAGAGAAGATTTTGTGGGTGATGGAATGTTACATACTTTGATTGTATATAGGTGTACACATCTGTTAAAATTCATTGGCATTTACATATACACATTGATGAGTGTATTTCTGCATGTACACTAATAGTAGATGAAAAGAAAAAGGAAGGAACAAAAGTAGATGAACTCACTGTTGTCTCTTTAAAAGTAAGAATTGAGTAATATATAACAAAATGTTTTACTCGATTGAAGTTTTGAATGATTATTTTCTTCTTTTTGCTTTCTACATTCTTCTATTTTCTCCAACTATCATAGTTTCTTTTATAATGAAGAAAATGAAATTATAAAATTAAAAAATAGACTTACAAAAATAATATATTCATTAGAATTACAGACAAATTCATTATAGAGAAAACACCTGCAGTAATTCATTGTTCTACATATTTAAATGCTTATAAAATCAGAATTTTTCTAAACATGAAAATACCTATTAGAATAAAAATGAGATAAGAAAAATGTTTACTTTTCTAGCTCTTAGTTAACACATGCAACTGAAATTAAAAAATGTTGGAATACTAAACTTATTAGACTTGTGAAAGTGACATGGTTCAAAGAGACCCTAGCAATACAGCTTTGTGGTAATTACTTATTGATTATTCACCAGAATATTTATTCCCTGATAACTTAATTGAAGAAAGCTTTACCTTTAGTTCAAGAGCAAAGACTTTGATTAACTTCTAACCCTACTGGCACTGCATGTATTTACAATGAATCCAAAGCTTTGGGCAATAAAAATGATTATACTCTAAAAATATGATACTGTGGCACTCAGGATTTTTCTTAAGGTAAATTGATAATTATTGAACATCTTTCAATGATTGTTTTAACAATTTTTTTTTACCATGAAACTCGACCATCTAGACTTGTCATTCAAATAAGCATTTTGAAGTAGGTTATTAGCATACAAAAGTCACTTGTAATTCAGAAAATAGAATTTGTACAACTTAATTTTTTCTCACAAAATCAAATAGTTCTGACTTTTAGGAAACCAACTGTTAATAAATTAGTTTCTTAGTCACAAAGCTCATGATAATAAATCTGACATACTTTGACAAACAAAAGGAAAATATTAAATTCTTTCTAAATAAAAATGCAAATGACTTATCTACCCATATATGAAAAGTAATAGCTATAGCTTGTATCAGTCTTATACCTTTTAAAAATTACAAAATATAGAAATAAAAAGTGTAGGTTCTCATATTGCTCACAAGCAAAGCTTCATATGTAGAATCATGTATAACTTTATCACTACCTCCACTACTTAATCTCCCAGTGTTCAGCATTCCCAGTGGGAGCAAATATGTAAGCTCCCTTTGGTTAAAAAGAAAGATGAACATAAGCAACAATGCTAATTTTCCACAGTGGGTGATTTTTTGAGATTAATAATTTATATAACTACCGTATACCTACAGAAATGGTATTCTCATTAGTAACTATCATAAATGAATAATAAATGACTATCTCAATTACTTTCCAAACATATTTTGGGTAATAGGTTTATCATCAGTATAGTGATATATTTATTAAGATGACTACTTTTGGGGCCTCTGTGGTGGCCTAGGGGTTAAGTCTCAGCACTATCACCACTAAGACCTAAGTGTGAAACCCTCAGGAAGTTAATCCACATAATGGTGCAGCAGACCTTTCCAGTATCTCCCGTTGCTCCCCTTAGTAGTGTATTTTAGTAAATCTGCCTGTTCAGCTCCTTCCTCTGTCTTTGGTAAATCCTCTCGGCCTCTGCACCTCTGGCCTACACCCCAGTTCTTCTATGCAAAAAACAAAGAATCAAACAACAACAACAACAACAACAAAACTACTTTTGAAGGATAGCATTAATTTGAATTGGCAATTTATTAAAGTGTGTTGAGGAGACCAACAATGAAGATCAGCAATGAGATCCTAAGAGAGATCCTAAGGTGAAAGAAGTTTGAATGCAATATTATGATAATGTTCTATCCAAGGGATTGGTAATACATTTGCTCTGAGAAGTTTACAGTAAAGCTACCTTTTTAATCTTGTGCTCACATTTACCTAAAAGAACATTGTTTTCAGAGATCACCTATAAATATCCTGTGAACATAGTATTCTGTGAAAAACAGAGTTTTGGATATAGCGCTTAGCTACAAATAGTACTTGATTAAAAATATCTTATGCACATGTATATTTCACAATATGTACACTGAAGTTAATTTTTAAACATTTTTGATTGAGAATCAAAAGTGCACTCTGTCCTATAACTGTTTTCATACTAGAGTAGAACCTTCTTTCATGAACCTTTCTCTTATTTTTCTGCAGTGCTACTTTATTATATTGTAACTCATATAATCTCTTCTTCTCTATTTAATAAATACATAAAATAAATTAAAACAGTATGCATATACCCTCTGTACTCCCCTCTTTCTGAAGGTGGAATAAAACCAAGTGGCTTTCTTTTTGGGACAGGAGTCATCCCTAACTGTAGTGGTTTTGAACCTGAATCCATTTTACATGATGCTCTTTTCTAAATTAAGTTAATAGTGTTCCCCCTTTACCAGTTATTTTTGACTATTTGAAACAAATGAACAGAACCAAAAAGTACAATTTGCTAGGGCATAACTACATGTCCCCTTTCCCCCAGGTTAGGTATTTTCTGTTAGCAGTCTCTTGTTCAATAACCTGACAACAGAAATTATTTCAACTAAATGGAAATCTAGACTGCTGCTTGGTAAACAGACTGATATGAGAGACCAGAATTTAAAACAATACCCAGAATTTTAAAGACTTCTACAACTGTGAATGTCCACATGCAGCACTCCATAGACTTGTGTTCTGGAGAAAAGTTAAACAAATGTTAAAGTAGTAAAAATACAGAGATCTGGAACTATCATCTCCTAATAGTTGATTTGGACACATGCTTTAGGGTTCTAAAGATGGGGATAACTAGCAAACCTAACTCAAATAAACTCAAATAAGATCTTATTGCTCTTTTTGTACAAAATACCTGACAGTTTTCTGTTGATGTCAAAATAAACATGTAACTCCTTCACAAGAGGGTTTCTATTCCCTCTCCAGATACTGTGGGCTTCGGCAGCCCTGTCTTTGTTCAGCATGCTGACCTTACCAACCCTGATCATTCCCAACACATTCCCTGACACGTGCCCACTGCTGGCTGACCCACTCTGTCTTCTTCACTTATGTCTCATTACACACTCCTTCACCTCAGCTCAAAAAATCACTTCTGCAGGAGACTTGTTTCTGACCTCTCTGCAATTTGACATCATTTTGTGATTAACGTCTCATAGAAGATATAATCCATGAAAGGCATGAAGGAAGTGTTTTGTCTATCAATCCATCCCCTGCAATTTGCACAGGATTCTCAAATGATGAATCTGTTCACCTGATTTTGCTGAATAAATGAGTAGTTCCTTCAATTCACCATAAATGGAGCACTGTTCTAGTTCTTCCTTTTTCCTTTCTCAATAGCTGCTCTGTGCAAGTGCTCAAACTCAGTTTAATATAACTAAAGAGACTACAAGTTAAATATAAAATGAACCTCAAGGTAGCAACTGCAAGAATGTATCTTAAACCAGTTGGTCCTTCTGGTGATTACAACATTCTATGCTTGCTCTAACCATAAGTGTGATGCTTTTTTGACTTGGCAAAGCATTGCTGATCAAAATGCTAAGGATAATAACTATAATTGGGTAAAGTTTCCTCATTGTCAAAACTAATTTTGAGTCTTTAAAAAATTCTCTCACACAACAATCTACCTAGAGTTTGATAGGCAAACGCAAGAGAAATGTACTCCTGGGTTACTGGGCAGCAGGTTGGTGATTAATTTGGGATATTTGCCAAATTGGGCTGTGATATTCCATTTTTATGATATAGATACATTGAACCAAAGACTCATGCATATATCTTCTTAATAGAAATTATTTTAACCCCATTTACTAATTAAAATATTTTCAAACTAGAATATTATGAAGAATGTTTTTACCTTGGTTTTTAAAATTCATTTTTCTATACAAAACATCTTCCATTCATTCTTTTATATCCCTGAAAGTATCCAGATATAATTCAAATCTTTCCCTTGATTCTTATCTTTGGGGGATTTATTTTCATGTAGAATAAAGGAATCTAAACAGTATTTAGATAATTATTAGAAATGGTACCCCAGATTTTTAAAATTTACATGATGGGGGAGTCTCAATTCTTATCTATCTAGCCATGCAAAACAGAAAAATAATAAATGATGAAGTATTTGTGAAAAGATACTTATATTAGTTTTCACTAAATAATGTCATTTACACAACAAAGTTATATAAAAATTATATTCTTTCTACTAACACTTTGATGCACCAGATTTTTTTAGCAGAAACAGATAAATGATTTTATTATTTTTTAATTTCACCCATAACCTTTCATCTCCATATAGTCAACACCACAATAATGTAGAACTTACAGAGTCTCATATCTCAGGGATATAACACAGATCTGCAGTAGGAAACAAAGTGGTAGGAGAACAAGGAAAGGAAGATGATTAAACTTATCCAAGGTAGGGAAGGAACAGATAGAAACAAAGGTGTTGAAGAATCTTTTACAGAACAGGTGACAGAAGTGACCTTCAAAAATATTTGTTGGGTGGGGGGGAGGGTACTCCTAGAGAAAGGGGATATACATGCACGAACATGTGGTTTTGAGAGTTCAGAGCCTTTCTGAAGAAAAGCCCAACACTTTTTGGGAAACTACTGAGGGTTCTTTACTAAAGTAAGAAAATATGGAGTGCAGAGAATAAAATATTTTGAGATGATTCTAGTTGTCAAATACATATGTATGTAGTCAGTTTTGAGGGAAGAGAAATCAGCGTTAGGGAAACTACTTCCAAAGTTGTTACTACTTTAGCCCAAAACTGAGGATGATGAAATGAGAATGGGAGAGAAACTTGGCTATGAGAAATGCCAAAAAGATTATGGGAATGATGTAGACAGTGTCTGATGACAGAGTAGCGCTAGGGAACAGTATTTAAAAATGACCTGAGGATATATAAACTGAGGTCACTGGTATAACAAAAGGTCAGGCTAGAAGGGACAGTGGTTTGGGGATTAAAATATTACAGATGAATATATACAGATGATATTTGAGAGGTTAAGTTTAGACGCTATCTGGCACTCAGAAGGACGAAGGGATTAAATTTCCTAGGGAGAACTAGACTAGATATTATAGGATTTAACAATACAGTATCCAGATGTTATCTGCAGAAGGCTCACAGGAGAAACTCCTAACATCTCTAAAGAGTGGGGAGGATGAGCTGTTCAGGAATAAGTGTGTGAAAGATGATGAGAGAGAGACCAATGCCTTGACGAGTCAAGATAAGGTAGACAAACTGGGTTAAGGAGATCAAAAGATACAAACTTCAAGTTAGAAGATATATAATGTGCAGAATGACAGCTATAATTAATATTGTATTGCATATTTGAAAGTTGCTAAAAGAGTAGATCTTAAAAATCTTCACACAAGAAAAAAAATTTTAAACTAAGTATGGGTATGGATATGGATGTTATATATAGTAGCCCCCTTTACCTGAGGGGGAGATAAATTCCAAGACTCCCAGTAGATACCTGAAACTGCAGGTACCAAACACTACCATTATATTAGCCTTACTGTGGAGATTATTTCACAGTATATACAAATATTGAATCATTTATATTGTACATCTGAAACTAAAATAATGTTATATTTCAATTATAACTCAATTAAAAATATAAAGGTAAGAAAGAGAGCAAAAGAACTCCCTCACTGCACTGAGGGCCCACTCAGCGTTTCCAAGGAAGCCTGATGCACTGAATTGTAGAGAAATGCTTTTGCTCTTCTTTTATCATTATGACACTCACTGAACACACTTTCAGAATCTGACCATATGTCACAAAGATGGGTAGATTGTACCAAAGTAGGGGTGTTACTAAGGTGGAATGGAAAAAAAAATGGTTTAACAAAAAATGTTTAAAAGAATTCACATTTTTTATTCTAGAAAAGATGACAAAATGGTTTATATAATCCTACCTTTTGTATCCATACAATTTCATTTTTTAAACTTTTTAGAGAAGAGATTCTATTTGTTTATTTTTATTTTAATACTGAAAATGAAATTAAAAGGCTGCCGTGTGTGTGTATATGTGTGTGTGTGTGTGTGTGTGTATCAAACACTAGCTTACTGTGAAATTTAGTTCTGGGGATATGCAGAATTCAATCAACCCAACTAAAACTTTTTTAATAACCTGGAAGTCCTTGATGATAACTATGGTACAAATAGACAAACATGAAGATTGCTGTTAAGTATTAGGATGTTTTCCTCTTCCTTGTCGTTTTGCCAGATATCAAGAAAGTACAAAATAAGTACAAAAAAAGATAAGTACAAAATCATTTCTTTTAGTTCCAATAGTTTCAAACTATTTCAGAGGGAATTTCAAGTTATAGAATTCGGTATTTATGTCTGTGCTAGACTAGATTAATGAAAACTTTAAAGTATATTTTTATTTGCAACTCTGTAGAATATAGAAAAGTGCAAAAGTACACATTATTAATATTAGCTTGCCTGGCTCTCTTTAATTTGTATATTTGTAATTTCTCTCTCTTATCATCTCCTCCCCTTTACACACTTTTTTTTAGGATCAGCAAAATAATATATTTTGTAGCACTTTTAATTTGAAAAGAAACTTAGGCTTTACTGCCTTTAGAAAACTTGAAAAGCAAAGGTATTATTCTTATATTCTACATAGAATTTACACGGACTCTATAAATTTCTTTTTTCCCCCCAAGCATAAATATGAATTCACTACTTTCTTGTTCATAGGCCTCAAAAACTCTGATTAACAAACTGTCATTTGAATCACTTTGAATTCAGCAAAAATTTTGGATACAAGCAAGCAAATATGTTGTTCGATTTAAAATATCACTTTCACTATAGACAGAAAACCTCAGCCATTTTATTGCTTACCCAATCAATATTTATAATTAATGTCTTTAAGCACATTCTGACCTATTTTCCTATTAAAACCAGTAACTCACCCAAGAAACACTTTTGATCTCATGCCAGCCTTCTCAGGCACATTTCCACACCTGGACCACTTTAATATGCAGAATATTAATGCAAATAAAAGAGAATGTGTCACAAGATTATTTAGCCTTATAACATTTAGATCCAGTTAACAGTAATTTAGAACTCTTGAAACCACTTAATAGAACGAGACAATATGTACAGTATAAACTGTCAAGTGATAAGACACTAGTCTGACTGGACAAAGGTAAATGGCATTTGGATATTTAATGTTTTTGGCAGCAGCCTTTGAAGCTAAAAGCAAGACTCTTAGAGTGCAGGAAGAAAGTTCCAAAGCTGTTATTTCTAAATTTTTAATCTAAATGAAGAAAAAAACATTATTAAATCTATATTCAGATATATACTGTTTCCCTCAATAGGTGCTCATGGAAAAATTTCCTGCAAAAGATACCCACAAGTTGCTGTAGCGACACCACAATTAGAGATCAACTGTAGGACCCTTATTTGTTCTAAACTTTCAGCAACTTCTTATGTATTGCTGTTTTTGAACTATAGAATGTCACTGATGCAGTAGATTTTAAAATCCAAGACCGTTACACAGTAGAATAACAACAGTATTATAATACTGTGTAAAGAGATGGTAAATAAACATAAAAATATTTTTGCTGATTGTCTTGAGGCAAAGTATTTAATCAAGAGGTGACATTTCACAAAAAGAAATGTGTCTCTACTTGCTGACTTTTTCTGGGACAACTGTTTGTTAGTAGCATGCTACCTAACAGATAATTTTTCAAAAAGAAGAAAAAGGAAGAAAAGAAAAAGAAAAGGAAGAAAAGAAAACACTTAAGGAGGCAACTTAATATGAATTTAAAAAATATGAAAGAGCCTTTTGAAATTAGGAGTTTATGAAAATATTTTATAAAATTTTATGAAAATAGATTACATATTGGTTCAGTTCTTAAAATTAGTTGTATTAAACTTCAGAATGCAATTTTCTGTGCTGCTTTAAAATATTTAAAAGGTTCCAGAGGTTTTTAAACTCATAAAAAATTATGCATGTATATATAGGCATACATATGTATACATATATATTCAATTATATGTGAAACATCTTTCTATTAGTTTGCAAGAACAAATGATACCAGTGAAGACTGAATTTTGAATCTTTCCAAAAGCATTACAAGAACATTTTTAGCATAAATAAAGATGGGATTTAAAACACACATCATAATTTAGGAAAGCAAACCTATCCCACCTGGCCCCCATCAACACAGATTTTTTTTCTTTCATACCTGGACTAAGTTAAAGCTAAGTTTTGAAATAACACAGAACAAGACTTTTGAATCACTATTATCATAAGCAATAAACTGAAATAAAAAAATGCATCATAATGCTCTCACTAAATATGTTATTTATCTACTTTTAACAAAATAGTTTGTTTCCTCATTTATATCTTATCCTTTTACAATTTCATGTTGAGTGTTTGAAAATGAACATAATATATCAATACAGTGGAGCTTGTATATATAATTTACAAATTAAAGTACATGTTCTGGAGTGAACACATGAAAATATTTTACTGGCATAAAAGCAAAAAAATTTTAAAAACAAATTGCTTATGGTCCTGAGTAATTGTGGAGCACAAATTCAAATTCTGTCACCCAACTAGTTATAATAAATGACTAAAAAATATTGCATTTGTGGTGTTAAACATTACTTTTTCCTGCTAAATTCAAGAAGAAAAATTTTAATATCTCACAATCACAATGAAATCACAATTTTAGTTCTTACTGCAGTCATTATTTTGGGGTATTTGAATAATTTAAAAATAACCCTTCTTCAGCTGGGCAGTTGCATTGTGTACGTCCTTTTGTTGTCCCAGATGATGACAATTACTATGAGGACTCTATGTTTCTCTTGTTTGAGGAAGACTATGCATTATTAACTGAACACATGGGAGGCTTGTTAGAATTACAGATATGGTATACATATAGTCCTCCCCATGCCCATATCTTTACTTGAAAAATTCATTCTTCCTTGTTAAGGTCTCACTTAAATTTAAGTGGTTCAAACAGCTACTTTAGAGATTTTAGGATGCTGAAATTACACAGTGGACCACATTTTGGGGATCCAAATGACCCCATTTTCTCAAATTTATAGGTACTGCCATAAACATTGTTCCTGTAACATACTTTTATTAATCTCACTTTAACAAAGAAAAAGAATCAAGGCTTAGAGAAAGAATAAATTTGATCACATTATTTTAAAAATAGAGTTATATTGAGTAAATTGCAGCATCTAAAGCACAGTATGATATTTTGAGAAATATATATATTTTTAAAGTAGTGGAAGTAAGAGTTACATTCCTGCTGTTTCTGCTGCCATTTTCTGAAACACTTCAAATCAGCAAAGTTATAGGAATTGGCAGTGCCAGATATTAAAAAATTATGGCAAATCTGCAATTCATAATTCATTCATTTTCCAAAATCCATTTTCAGAGTGCCAGCCAGGTATAAAAAGGCAATATGCTGACAGATCTTTGGGACAGAATGAGTGGGACAGGACATTCTATAGCTCATGGATGAGAGACGGCATCATTCCAAGGACAGAGGTACAAAAAAGCAGATGAGAGAACACAGCATGTAATAATTTTGTCCAAGTCACATAAAAGATCTCTTACAAAATCATATGCTTTTCAGGGCTTAGCAAGTAAATTTATTGACCTTTAAATAAATATAATCATATTTAAAAAGAAACACAAAAAATCAAAACTATTTGTAGAATATATAGCTGTCTTAAAATGGCTTATGTAACTTTGACTGTACTTCCAGGGGGTAGAATAGACTTATGCTTAACTTTTGGAAAACTGCTCAATGATAAAGCCATTATAGTAATTGCACTTGGTCTGTTTATTAATTTGTCACAATTAAGTCAATAAGAGCTTTACTAATGTCCTATTACTTGATTAGTTTTGAAAGTGATTATCTTAAGAACTCAACTTAATTGGAAGCCTCTCAATTTACAAGGTACATTAAACTCTCAGTAGCATCTTAAGATTATTCAACATATGCAGGTCAATTACCAGTAATCACTGTTTTGTACAAATGTTCCATAAAAACTATGGCATGACATGACAAAGAGGGAAAGAAAGGTTTAATTAATAATGCTAAACTCCAACTGACATTTCCAGGATAAAAGGGCAACATGAGCATTCAGATAAGAGTCCTTCTGAAACTTGATCTGTTACTAAAAATTAAAGGAAAGCTAGCAACTCTCCACCTTACAGATGAAGATAATTTGTCATGATTGCTAAAATCACCAAATTGCACTGTCTGTACTCATGCCCAGCTGCACATTAATTTCCAGATTAGTAAATTACAATTAATTATTACTATTGCTCTATCACTTTTCTTTTTCCAGTGAATAAAAGAAACTGCAATCAATTACTGTTCACCCCACTTTTCAGAACAGATCACCTCAGCTATTACTACATAAGCAGGAAACCTGGAGTGGTTAATGTACCCACTGAGATTGTGAGGTCTTTAAAAATTATTGGCTGTAGTACAAATATTTTATATTGTCCTTCCAATTCCAAGTCAAAGATTCACTGTAGTTAAGATGAATATTTACAGTGATTAACAATTATAAGGGCTGAGAAAGTAACTAGATATCTAGGCTGATTTTCAAATACTGATTCAAATGATTTAAAAAAATTTTAAATTCAACTTTATAAATTAAATGTCTGAAAGGTTTTCCCTCCACTAACACTGTGAACCCGGTTTTCAGATTAATCACAGGCAAACTGACTGCTACTTCATTAAAAACCTGGGATAGCAAATTCCTTGAAAAGATTACTGCTGAACTGTACAGGAATTGTATGAATTATGTGTTCTGACTTGTTCTTAATCTAAGTTCTGTATACAGAATACATTTCAATTTGCCAAGTCTGATTTGTCACCAGTTGAGTGAATACAACAAACAAAGTTCAATCTATAACGCACTAGTTCTGTGCTTTTGAAAAACTTGAGATGAATACCATTTCGAAATTGATGCCTTCAAATAACTGTAATTGTCTCTAAACAACATCCTCCTGGTGAGTTAACTGCTTAAACCATGGGGATACTGTGGAGGAAGAAGTGGTTATGTTTAGCAATCCAGCCCCATGGGTTTTATACCAAGGCTTTACCAAAAACTGAAGAGTGAGGGAAACTTCTTAACTGACTTCCCACATACCACAAGTCATTTTTGAAGGGTTCCAAGCAATCCTTTGAGGATGAATTTCCTACATATCACCTTAGACAGACTTCTACATTTTAATCACTCATGTGGTAAGATTTAACTTTAAAAGGCAGAAGTTTATGGAAAGCATTTTGATATTTAACCTATGGATGAGTAAAATTTAGCCAGCTTATCTCGTTCACATGTCAATTTTCTGCCACTGACCTTACTCGAAGCATAATGGAAGCAGTCAAGTGCTGATGGGAATTCAGAGAGAATGAGGAGGTGTGGCATGGAAAAGCAATGAGGACTGTTAGAGTTCCTATTCAAAGACAGACATGGTCTGGTCCTTCAGGGATAAGACACTGAAAAGCCATCTTACCTAGGCAGTAATTTCAATTAAGACCAGAGATGCAGGAAGAAGAAAGGGACCAATAGTTCCTGCATGTTAGATACTTCAAATTCCTACTGTTTCACAATGCATGACTAACAAAAGCAAAGGTGGATCCTCCCTGGTGGCACAAGGGGTTAAGCACAGCACTATGAAGCTATCTGCAGCCTCTGCAGCACAAGTTTGATCCCTGGCCAGGGAGCTACCCACATGGCGCAGCAGACCTCTCCTAACTCACCCGCTGCTCCCCTCAGCAGTGTATTTTAGTCAGTCTGCCTGCTCTGTTCCCCACTCTATCTCTGGTGAATCCTCTCACCCCCTGCACCTCTGGCCTGTACCCCAGTTCTTGTATGCATAAATAAATCTTTAAAAAAAATAAAAAAAAAAAACAGCCCAAAGGTAGTAAGATAAATATTGGATGCTATCACTAATATGTGGAATATAGAGAAATCAAACTTAGAACTAGAGAAAGAACCTTAAAAGCTAACCCTTGAAAACTGACTACAGAACGAACCCAAAGGGGAATGGTAGGGGCAGGGGCAGGAATAAAGACAGAAGGAAGTACAACAGACTATGGTGGTGGACTCTGGGTGATTTGGTGGTGGGTACCCTCGGATGGTGGTACCTGATGGAGAGGATCTTAATGTTACCATAATTAAAAGAAATTATTTTTTTAAAAAAGAACAAGGATGCAAAATCTAAACATCAAAAAAATAGAATAAAGAAATAAAAACAACAAAGCATCTCCTCCTCAGAATTGATTATCTTCTAAGTCTCACATACAAAGTATCTCTAAATCAAGTGTTGCAATCCTTACTGTTCATCTGAGGTTTGGTGAGAAGCCTAAATGATTCCAGAAGAAATCTTGTTTCCCTCTTACTGTTCTGTGGGAGGATAACCACTGTGTCTTCCCCCTGGAGTGCTGGCAGGTACAGGGCTAAGGTTACCAGCTGATTATAATAAAGTCACTTCGCCTGAAGTCACAGATTTGGTTTACAGAAATGGCTCTCTTTCTTAACAGTTATTCTGAAGTTCGTAATTAAAAACATCCCTTTTCTTCCTCTATGCCAAAGTTTGCTTCCTAGTCTAATTGGATAGTACTAGAGAAAAAAGAATATGTAAACTCTTTTTTATAATGTCTGGAATTAACCAAGTTCCAGAAGATGCAACAAACTACTAACAGTTAAGTGGAAATGGGGGGTAATTTTATTAATAAAATAATCTTGTAAGTAGATCCCAAACTCCCTTTTGGAGCTGACTACCTCAATGAGCAGCTGTGAGATTTAAGAATTTCAACAGCTCTGATGCTACACTTGTTTCTTATATTTCTTTTTTAAAAATATATTTTAGGGGGCCTCCCCAGTGGCGCAGCGGTTGAGCGCTGGGTTGCAAAGCTGCCCGCTGCCTCTGCGGCGCCAGTTCGATCCCCGGCTGCTCCCTGGCCACCAGAGGAGGGTCCCACATGGCGCGCAGACCTCTCCTGCCGCCCACTGCTCCCCTCAGCAGTGTACTTCGGTCCTTCTGCCTGCTCTGCTCCCCGCTCTGGCTCTGGTGAATTCTCTCACCCTCCCGCGCTTCTGACTGTACCCAGTGCATGTGTAAACAAAACAAACAAACAAATAAATAAATAAATAAAACATGCTTTAAAAAAATATATATATATATTTTAGGGTTTTATGTCTGTAAATTTTATTTATTTACTTATTTGAAGTAACATTGGTTTATATCACTGTATATGATTCAGAAGACTAGTTCCCACTTCCTCAGATGCATTTCTTATATTTCAATGGTTCTCAAAGTGTGGTGCTTGGACCAGAATCTAGCAGCAGTCTAGATAAAGTTCAAAATGAAAAAGAAAAAAAAAAAAAAACCCACCAAAAAAACCAGACACTGTGAATGGGGCCAAGCAAAGAGTATTTTAACGAGTCCTTTAGGCAATTATTAAGTATTCTGAAACTTGAAAATTATTTTAATCTGAGTATTTTCGAACCAATTTTCTAATATTTCTGTATTTCAGACCATCAAAGAGCAGGGGAAATGAAGCTATCCTGAGGATATATATAGACTTGAAAGATTCTCAGCCCTAGTTGAACAATAAAATGCCTTGAGGTTTTTTTTTTTTTTTTTTTTTTTTTAAATTTCCAGGCCCTTTACTCCAAACTGGCTGAAACAAATTATTGAGTGGAAGGCAGCTATGATACAGGTCCTTTTACTGGGGTTATTCTAAACCACTGATAATGCTGAGAATCACTGAATAAAGTAACCATAGCAGTCAGACCCTTGAAAAAAGGACAGCCTAAGGACGAGGAGGTCTATAGCAAGGATAACTACATCATTTCATAGACTGGGTATGTACCATATTAATTAAGCACTAAGCTAACAAGTAGGACTTGGGGTAAAAACATATTTCATTGCCTCACAGTTTTGCTAAATCTTATGGATGGAACACTTCTTATTTCTATTAAAAGAAAATTTAACTATAATTTTAGAGAGGAAATTGAGTTTTGACTGTATAGGTTTACTCCAAAATAATTTTTGAAATAATAAATATTTGAGTATGGAGGGACCACAATCCCACATGGGCTATATGGACATATTCTCTCCGCATTTTCAGCTGGTTCTGCCAACACCATCTCCCTTCCTGACATAGGAAAGTGGAACTCAGTTTGAGAATGGGTTTGAAATACTGAGTGGCTTAAGAAGACTATAATAAAAGGGTATCAGAACATATATAAACAAGTTAAAACAAGTTAGTTTTAACTGTATAATATTTTATCACATCATATATAAAATATACAGTATATATGTATGTCTATATAAACACATATACATTATTTTATAATGAAAATTGAGAACAAGAACATAAACTAATAATCCCAATTTATACTATGTCACAGCACTTTGAGATGTTTAATCTTTTTTGCATATTTGGACTTTAACAGCAACCTTATGAGATCATTAGCATAGATATCATTATTTTAGCTTCATTTGGAAGATAAACTCAGATGAGTTATACAAAATCAAGAAATATATAGAAAATGTTAATAAATAGCAACTTTAACTATGATAATAGTCTAATACATAATGTTAATAATTCTGTGCATGTCAATATTAAAACCTTAAAGCAAAGTCATTACCATTTCTGGAAGAGTATAAATAGCCAAACAAATTAATAAGCAAGATTAAGGAAGGAAACTCAATATAATATCTATTAAAATATAAAGCAGGTTAGCTTATGATACTTGGAAAGGCTAACTACTGTTCTACTTTTCTAGAGTTGGTAGAAATTATCTTTGAATTCTTAACGGACTTATGTACATAAAAATAAAAGATAAACTGTAAGATGGCAGCTCTGATTTTATATTTGGGTTTATATCACTGCCATAGAACATTTTTTAGGATAACTAAGAACTGTATTCTCTCTTAGTGTATTAGCAAATCATTGAATAAGTTTGATTGCTCATGTTCAGAAAATTTGTTTCCTAATACTTTCATATTGTTTTTTATGGTGTTAAAGTATGGAATTGTCTTCTGCTTTATTTTAGAACATAATACACTCCTTTCAAATCTAAATCAGAAAACTGAAAAAACTGTTAGCAAATTTAGCAATGCAGAAATTTATATTTAAACTAAGTAAAAATACAGGGAAATATATGCCAAATATTTAAAAATATTTAACTTAAGTACACTGTGTTTCATACTTTGTGTTTACTAAAATGAACAAACTATAAGTAGTTTATACCATCAAAGCACTAAGAGACCCAATAATACACATGGTACTTGACTATCACACACTATAGTCTCACTATTAGAAAACATTTTGCTATGAACTATTCTTAATGAAAGTCCCCTTTTAGTTAAAGTGAAGCAATTTGCAATTTAGTTATAATAATACAAACTGCCAAGTAATTAATGACATAGTATATATTTGCATCAGATAATTAGATTAGTCAGTAAACAAAGCTTCCCAAAGCAGGAAATAAAAGCAGGTGAGGGAGGTGTGCCTCATTCATCACTTTGCTGACTAGTGAGAGGCAGAATGGAGGTCACTTGCCAACCCATTCCTTGATGAGTGCAATAAAAGCACACACTGTAGACAGTTCCACTAACCTAATATCCACCAGGAAAGTGTCACTTTAGGAAAACTCACAAAGAGAAACAAATAACAAAATAAGATGTCGCTAAAACTAACTCATTTATCAAGAAAAGACAGAATAATTATTAGGAATGCTGACACTGTGCTGTGTGATAGAAATGAATAATGGGAACATTAACTACATTATTTTAAATTAAGAACACACTTTAGGAAAGCCAAAATCTAATAAGTTTCCTCTACCTAGGTTTGAGTTATACTTAAAAATACAAAAATGGTGAAGTGCTTCATTTTACAAACCACAGAGGTGATTATTTTCTCCTAGAATGGAGAATAAAATGCAGAGTGCCTCTTGCTAGTAGTAATAACAAGATCAGACATCAAATTTTGACATTTTCACATTAGAGAAATTGAGTTCTACCAAAATCTAATTTGTTAAAAAGGCAATGCTTTCCTCTTAGCAAAGGTTTTATGTAACTAATGCATCTTTATACTGCTATTGTATTGGTGAAGTGAGCATGTTACTCTAATCGGGTACTGTATATACCACCTAGGTGTTTGTTCAATCAAATTACTATGTGCATTACATCACAATTATGATTAACTTACAACTTAATATAAGTTGTAAGCTCTTGAATTTACTGTAGCTATAACAGAAGGGATAATTATAATTTTTTTCTGAACAGATTTGGGACAGAGTTTCTAATGTAGAATATGAATAAATTACTTTAGTGCTCTGCTCATATTCTTAGTTTGCACAAATACTAAAATGCAATTTGGCCTACTGGTGTTTTGGCTTCCTATGCATCAACAACCTCAATGCGTAATATACTGCTTGCTTTAAATTCAACCTGGTGAGTGCTTACTATCTCCCTGGCCCAGACATTTGTGAGTGTATAACATGCTCTCTCTCTCTCCCTCCTGTGTGTGTATGTGTGTATAGATATATATTCTGCTCTGACAACAAGGCTATACACACCCTGAGGGAAAGACCGTATCTGTTATCTTTTCAAATAAAGTCAAGAGAAAGAAGTAGAAAATCTTCCCAGGACCCACCACAGAACCTTTAACACAGCAGAAACTCACATAAATGCTTGTTTTTTAAAATAAATAAAAGGTAAAGAAACTAATTATCTATAGGTAATAACCTGAATACCAGAGGAGTATGAACAGATAATGCCAACAAGTTTACATTTTTGATAACATATAGGTGTTGGCAAAGTGAAGCATCCACAACCATTTTCAAAATTGAGAGAGGAGAACAGAATTAGGATATTACAGACTGCATATTCTGTGCCTCTTCCATCATAATTATTGCCAAGAATTTCAAAGTAAGTCAACAGTCAATGTGCAGCTATTCTACATAAAAAGCATCCTTAAGTACTTTTTTCTCCTGGGCATCCTTCTACAAACACTCCCATATTTTGAGAAAGTAATTAAGAAAATAAAACTTGGCCAGATATATTTTCCTCATCTTTCTTTGAAGCTTCTACTGGTGACAGCCTTCAAAAAAATAGAAAAGAAGTTCCATGCCAGCTGTCAATTATCCCCTGAACTACACTGTGAAAAGACATAGATTCAGAGGAACAGCAAATATGTACAGGTTGACATCAACAGCACATCTCAAAATGTAATTATTGCAGATAAATATGAAATGTTTTCTTCCCCTAGAGGAAATTCTTTAAGATGATAAATCAGCTTCACAGCTGGAAGAAAAGTGGATTTGATGAGAATACTTGATTGGGCAAAGGCATAGTATGAATATTAGTAGATTGATATTACTATTCATTTTGTCAATGCTTATATGAATTTGGGTAAGTCACTGCTATTTAGCAAATAGGATTGAGAGTCAATAAAATATATAATAAAAAATGCTCATACGGTTGCCAGGAAGAAATTAAAAGTGTTCCTGTCAATTGTCAGTCATCTAGTTTTCCATATTTTAACATAAGAGTATCAGAGAATGCATAAATGAAATGGCACATTTTTCAGCATAAATAATTTTCCTGTAATCTTTGAAATTAAGCAAAAAGTTCTAAGGTAAAATACTGTAAATAGTTCTAAGGTAAAATACTGTAAATGCAAAGTAAGAGCTTACAAAAAAATTTGAATGCCCCAGTTAATGAATTTTCAAGAGGCTTAGATATGGAAGATAAGATTCAGTGTTTAATAGTTTTTTAGAATTAGTCCTTTATGAAATTAAAAATATCTCCACTGTACACTAAGGATAGATTTAACTATGGAAAGATCCTCTTGGCTGTTAGAAATAAACACTAAGTAAAGTTAAATATGCTTTAAAATCATCCAATTTCTTATGCTTATAATCGAGAGGCTAGAACTAATTAAATGATATCAGCACCTTACAATAATTGACTTGAACTTTTGCAAAGATGTAGGTCCACAACTCTATTAGTTTTACTTGGCCCTTATCTAATTTCATTACCTTCCAGAAAGCAATGAAAACTAGTCCTCAGGAATCTTGGAGGCTGAGTAATCATCTACTCCAGGATTTTAAACTTGGAGTCCTTAGTTCCCATGTGGGCTTTTATAAGCTGTGTAAATGTATCTGTACTCAGTGAGGACTAAGGAGGATAAGGAGAGGGCCATGCCTTCATCAGAGTCTCAGAGTTCTCTGTGAACTTGAAACGGTTCACCAAAAAAGCATTCAACCTAACTTCCGGTGCAAAATTTAGCCTGGAGAGTTTGAATGATTGCTGTAAACACAACCTGAGTGTAGCTGTAACATACCTAGGACCAGTCTCTGAATAACGCAGTGTACTAATAATGCCAAGATTATTTTTCTCACTGGGTTGTTAGGAAAAATGTGTGTTAAGTGTGCACTGTGGTTTTTTTTTGGGGGGGACCAGATCTTATTTGTTAACAGAATTCTTTTTTTAAAAAAAGATTTATTTTTATTGATTTATGCATACAGGAGCTGGGGTGTAAGCCAGAAATGTAGGGGGTGAGAGGATTCACCAGAGACAGAGCAGGGAGCAGAACAGGCAGATTGACTGAAATACACTGCCGAGGGGAGCAATGGGTGAGACAGGAGAGCTCTGCTGTACCATATGGGTTAGCTTCCTGACCAGGGATCGAACTCATGCCTCAATGGATGGCTATTGCTTGATATCCCTGACACTTTAACCCCTGAGCCACCAGGGAAGCCCCCAGGTCAGAATTCTATGAATAATTCCAGAGTCTGAAGTAATGGAAGGTAATGCATGAGCTATATGAAAGGTCTACACAAGTTATATGAAAAACTCATGAGTCATGGAACAAAGAGGTCTACACAAGCTATATGAAAAACTCATGAGTCATGGAACAAAGAGCAGACTTCCTCCAAGTCAAGCTCACCCCACTCCTGCCTTAAGATCCTGCAGACATATACTGTGATCTTCAAGCTGACAGAGAAAGTCATACGACACCGAGAGGGAAAACAGATCCTGAGAGGATCACATTATACAAGAAAAGAACTACTTCAGGGGCCTCCCTGGTGGCACAAAGGATTAAGACACAGCACTATGAAGCTGCCCGTAGCCACTGAAGCACGAGTTCGATCCCTGGCCAAGGTGACCCACATGGCGCAGCAGACCTCTCCCAATTCACCCCCTGCGCCCCTCAGCAGTGTACTTCAGTTAATCTGCCTGTTCTGTTCCCCACTCTGTCTCTGGTGAATCCTCTCACCCCCACATCTCTGGCCTGTACCTTAGTTCTTGAATGCATAAAATAAAATCTTAAAAAAAAAAAAAGAGAGAAACAACTATACTTCAATTTAATATGGCCTAGAGGTGTGGACTGACTCTCCTCATCTCACTGCCTTAGCATACCTGCCTGGTCCCAAGCACACATAGGCACAGGAGGACTTTGAGGCATAGAAACAGAACTTCCAAATTAAAACAAAGCATGACATTTAACTGTTCTATTAGTCAAAGGATTCATTTAATGATTTCTCATTATTAATTTTAGGAAAGAATGTCACTGAAATAAATAATTAAGAAGAAAAGCACATTAATCCTGCCAAACCACTCTGTACATCTTTTTGGCATGTCTAAAACAAGGAAGCTGTTTAATTTGTGCCTATACATCAGCGTGTATATAAACATCCAAGAATATACCCTCAGCTCTGCCATTTAAATGCAGTGTGATGTCAGGCAAATGTCTCCATCTTTTTTGTGACTTCAGTTCTTTAGTAAAATGGACATAACAACTTTACTGACTTTACTGGATTGTTGTGAGGATTAAATATGTCAAGTGTGTAAAGAGTCTATAACAAAGCTTCATATTTTATTACTGTAAAACAGCTATCACCATCACAACTACCACCACCACCACTACCATAATCAAAGAAACACACGTAACTAATTACTTATGAATTAAATTATTTTTAAGGAATTAAGTAATTCTTAAGGAATTAAGAAGGAGTTTACTATTAGACTGTTTATTAATAACACTATCATGGAAATAAAGCTATCATGGAATTTCAATAAAGTTATCATGGAATTCCAAACTACTCCCTGGGAGAATAACCAGAAAGTCTGGTCAGCCCAGTTTCTTTTCAGGTCACATTCCCATTGACTTGACACACCAGGGTTCTCCACCCAGATGGGATGAGAAGGTTGGGTTCATCTGGGTCAGTGGAGCAGTTTCCTTCCCTCCTTCAAACTGTGAGCTGGTACCACAATCTTAGTTACACCAGGACTTTGCATGGGAAGATTGATTTAGTTCATGTGTTGTATCTCCGCAATATCTCTTTCCAGCAACTTAACTGGAATTAAGTATGCTTGGGGATTAGCTTCTTCAAAGTAAAAAGCTTTGATGACAGTTTAAAAAATAACAGGATGCTCTTGGTATCTAGGATGAAACAGTATCACAGATGCAACATTACCATGAAATAGTAAAAATCTCAAATTATGTCTGGCTTAGATACTCTATTGGAGTGATATTATCTGATGATGGGAGCCTATCTTATACCATGGAACCCTAAAAAAAAAGAGACAATAACAAAAACAAAGAGAAACCCCACTGACTGGGAGAACATTTTTGCACCCAACACTAATGATAAAGGACTGATCACAAAAATCTGCAAAGAGCTGATGAGACTCAACAACAACAAAGAAAATAACCCAGTCAAAAAATGGGCAGAAGAGCTAAAAAGAAACTTCTCTGAAGAGGAAATGCAAATGGCCAACAGGCATATGAAAAAATGTTCAACATCACTTGTAATCAGGGAAATGCAAATCAAAACTACCATGAGATACCATCTTACACCAGTGAGAATGGCACATATTAAAAAAACTAGCAACAACAAATGTTGGCGAGGTTGTGGAGAAAAAGGAACTCTCCTGCACTGTTGGTGGGAGTGCAAACTGGTCCAACCACTATGGAGAGCTGTGTGGAGATTTCTGGACCTACTAAACATAGAGCTTCCATATGATCCAGCAATTCCACTCCTAGGTATTTACCCAAAGGACACAGAAACATCAATTCCAAAGAGCACCTGCACACCTATGTTTATAGCAGCACTGTTTACAATAGCTAAGCTTTGGAAACAGCCCAAATGCCCAAAAATAGATGACT
This sequence comes from Talpa europaea, assembly GCF_964194135.1. Taxonomy (NCBI): domain Eukaryota; kingdom Metazoa; phylum Chordata; class Mammalia; order Eulipotyphla; family Talpidae; genus Talpa; species Talpa europaea. The sequence continues at coordinate 34,972,301 of NC_140068.1, read as the reverse complement.
GGATCAAGAAGATGTGGTACATATATACCATGGAATATTACTCAGCATTCAAAAAAGATAAACACATGCAATTTGCAGCAACATGGATGGCACTGGAAGGGATCATGCTCAGTGAAATAAGCCAAAAAGAAAAAGAAAAATACCGGATGGTCTCACTCATAGCAGGAATCTAGAAAACTTAAATAAGGGACCAGGAAAATGAATAACTATAAGAAAGTGAAAATCAAAATCAACAAAAAACTATGAACCAGAGACACTTTTTGGGGGGTGGGGGGCAGGAGGGGAGGGATTGGGGTCAGAATGGGGGGGTTGCAATTGTATGGGGAATATAAAAATAAAATTTATTATAAAAAAAAACTAATAGTTTCTAAGACAAGGATAGCAGCTAAGACACAAAATGGTGTCAATAACAAACATTTTGCAAGTAATTATCCACTGCTGTTTGTTAGAGCACAATCTTGAATATTTCAACTGGAAATATGTTGTTGAAAATAAAGAACTTTACCTTTTTAAGTTCAGCAATGCCCAAGGTATTCCAGAGGGAGTATGAAATGCAGGAAGCAATTTTATCCCAAGTTCTACTGCTTTCTTTCGAAATATCTGAAAAGTTAAACAGTTAATTAAGCTATTGTAAGCAAAACAATGTACTATATACTTTTCCACATTAAATTTTTTTTTAAAAGATAAGTTTCTCAATTAATAGAATTACCTAGAAAAGTAATATTGTCCCAGGGGTCATCGTGCTCTGGGGTATATTTTAGGAGTTTTGATTATACATTAGAATAATGTGAGATTTGAAGAATATCAATTATCTGGTTCGCATTGCTGAGATTCTAATTTCTAGGATTTGGAGCAGTCAGACTAGAATTTTTATTTTTATTTTACTATAGGCATTATTTATTATTTATTTATATTATTTTTAACTGAGGTAATGTTGGTTTACATCATTGTTTGTATTTTGGGACTACAGGGTTTCCAACCTCTTCCCCTCCAAGTGTTATTACCATTGCGCATCCACCACCAAATCACTGTAGTCCACTACCTTAGTCCACTCTGCTCCCTCCCCTCTGCTCCTTTCCCCCTCTGGATTCCTCAGTTCTATAACCAATTTTCAAGAGCAGTTTTTAAAGTTTGGCTTTCTCTGTCCCTTTATTTAGTTTCTCTATATTCCGCTTTTAAATGACACCTGATATTTATCTTTCTCCTCTGACTTATTTCTACTTATCATAATCTCTTTCAGCACCATCCATGTTGCCACAAATAGCAAAAGTTTGCCCAATCATTATTTTTAAAAGCACCACAGAAGATGTCAGGAGATCTTGACATAATGGGAGAACCACTATTATTGGTGGATAAGCCCCAGATTAAAAATCAGGAGATCTGGTCCTGTTTCGCATCACATATATCAGGGCACAGAGAAAGGAGAGGTTTTAAAAGGCCATGCATTCCAAGCAATTTGTATGTCCTCTCAGTCCTTTGTAGTTTTAACTTTCTCTGATGTTAAGTGTAGGTGATATGGAAGATATAAAGCTAAAGTAGGTACAAATTCTGCTCAGAATCCAGTAAGAAGATAATACATACACATAGATATCTAGAACTCAGATAAAAAGAGAGTTGGAGATAAAATTACATAGGCGTTCATATGATGTACAATAAGATGTGCATCACATATGAGTTCAGTAAGATGCACAGTGGTGAAGACATTTAGATGAGGAATTGAATGCACATGTTATAAGGACTAATAAAACCAGAGATTGGAGTGATGAGTGGGAACTGAAGGGGGTGTCTCTAAAGGTATCAATGCAAACACATAGATGGGAGCCTGCAGAAGTAATAGAACAGGTCAGTTTGCGTGACAGAAAATAACACTGGCAAGTAAGATTGGATATACACAGCATGGGCCCATATTACAGAGTTATAAATGTAAGGCTAAGAAATTTATCCTGTTAAAATGGGAAAATATGGAAAATTTTTCAGTGGCCAGCTCACTTTCACAGAACTGTACTTCAACAAGATGAATTAGATGATATCCATTCAGATTTAGGTCCAAAAAAATGCTCTGAGTTAATTTACTAATTGAAGGAAGGACTGTTACTGCTTCCCTGCTGTAGCTGTGGCAGCAAGCAGGGCTTTGCACAGTCGATGTTATACTGTATGACTGAGCAGGGTGGACTGGGAATGTACTATTTCTTTCTACCTCACCAGAGGGGTGACATAGGTTGGGGAGCCCTGAAAAGCACGGAGAATAGAAGCAAAGTCCTCTTTCAGTCTATGGGGAAGCAGTCATTAAAGCCACTGTCAAAGTAGTCATGTGTGGCTTCTCAGGAGGGAAAGGTTCCAGACCACAATTCCTGTTCTGAGATCTGAACCTCCACACAAAGAAAGCTAGTCACTGACACTCCAAGACTGAGGCTAAAGATAATCCAGTTATACAAATGTAGACACTCATTTCTGAATCTCTGCTTTTTCTGAAAATTAATGTCACTTAGCAATGAATGTTAAACTAATGAGCTTTATTGTAAAAATTTGCTTGACAATCAATTTATATAAGCTAACTAACTCTCCCAGTGTATAAAAAGGACATGCATTTATAGTATATAGAAAGCACTAAAAAATAGAGGTATAATCCCCCCCACAAATTATTACTTTAATTCTCTTTAAAGTGGATAATTTCCTTTTCCAACAATTAAAGGTAAAAGAACGAAAGGCAAAAGAAAAAAATAGGCCAGAAGGTGTATACTTCCCTCCTTGTTTTTGCTTTAGGCTAGAGAATCGCAAATTCTCTTCTGCTGTAAGGAATCATCCAATCACTGCTCAGCAACAACATTGTTTTCACCAAACTTTTAAAACTTAATTAACTAATTTTCAAGAAACTTAGATAAAATGGAAGTCAAATTATGCAATTAAAACACCATCGTGGATATTATAACCAAGCATGGGAGTTAAAGCTTTGGCTTTGAAAACACAGTACCTGTTTTTGATTCTCAGCTCCACTTCCTCAAATTGGGTAATTTGGGGAACAGAGCTTAATCTCCCTGTGCCTAAACTTCCTCGTCTATACAACTGGGGATAACAATAGTGTTTACTATTTTAAAGGCTATGGAAAGAAATGAATGAGCTATTATATTTAAAGACCTTAGGACACATAGTGTTCACTCTAAAAGGTTAGTTATAGTTTTTATGATGATAACGTACAGGCATGTGCTTGTGGGTGTGTCTCCCTATCCCCAATACATACACATTCACTATTACTTATGGGTGTCCAGTCTCAAGAGCTAAGCCCTCAGTTCCCATCACCCATTTGCATTGCCATTCAACTTCCTGTTCTAGCTCTAGTTCTGTACTTCTACTTGCATTTTCACATCACAACTTAGGAGTTTTATTGTCTTCTGAAATTTAACATGTCCACAATGAAATCATTTAATGTTCTATGCTACCTGCCCCAGTTCCATCATTGACACTACTGTTTTGCCAGTTCCTGAGGCTCAAGAGAGAGACATTTTGACTTTTGATTTATTACTCTTTAGTCATCAAATATCAATGTTAATTTCCCTGAAAATGTGTAATATGCAAGCCTATTATCTTTTCATGATATAAGCATAATCCATATGCTTTTGATTACTGGATATAATCAAGGCCCTGCTGAAAAAGAAGGTCTTCCTACACGACTTCCATTCCCTTGGGTTTTCCCTCCTGTCTTCATCAATTTGTATCCATATGGGGGCCTCCCTGGTGGCACAAGGGGTTAAGCACAGCACTATGAGGCTATCCGCAGCCTCTGCAGCATGAGTTCAATCTGCCAGCCAGCCAGGGAGCTACCCACGTGGCGCAGCAGACCTCTCCTGACTCGCCTGCTGCTCCCCTCAGCAGTGTGTTTCAGTCAATCTGCCTGTTCTGTTCCCCACTCTGTCTCTGGTGAATCTTCTCACCCCCGCCCCCCTCCATCTCTGGCCTATATGCATAAATGGAGTTCTTGTATGCATAAATAAATAAATCTTTTTTAAAAATTCTGTATCCATATAACCAAATTTCTCTTTTTACCATACAATGTTCTTGTTCAACAAATTGTAATGATCCCCTCTGTTGCCTAAAACATCAGGTCAAAACTGACCTACTGATTTCTCAATGACCTCTATGAATCAAACCCAACTACTGTTCTCAAAGACCACTCTGGCTCCAGCATGAGCCTTATGATCGCAGGCACCCATTTCAGTTCAGTCCATTCCAATTATCTTTTCTTTTCCTTAAATGTTTATATCTGGCATTATGGAGTATGCTATACTTATATTGCCGATGTAACTGACGTATCATATTGAGTAAGTTTAAGGTGATCAATGTGATAATTTGGAACACATATATATGGCGAAATTGCCACCATGATAAGTTTAGTTAAAATCTCCATCTTTATTAATAATTACCTTTCTATTTTTTTTCTGTGGTGCACCTTAGCATATATATTTATAAAGTGCTCTCATCTTGAGACACCCTTTTTGGCTTTCTTTTGACCAACCCAAATTCATCTATTCTTCAAGCTCTGGTTAAGTTTGAAATCCAGGCCAAGATCTTTGCCTTCCGTGTGAACTCCTACATCAACAACTGGCATCATACAGTGTAGCATTTGATTATAGAAGCCAACATATGGATCTCTGAATATTTTCTGGTATTCACCCTCATTTTCTTTTCTTTCTACAAGTAGAGCAAAAGATCTCCATTTCTCCTTTTATTATATATCAAACCATATCAGGTCATTTTATACTTAAATTTACTGCGATAACCACAGAACTCATAGCAGTATAGGTGGGGAGACATATATTCTCAGTTAACACACAGGAAACCTGGCCCTTCCCATATCAAGGCTTTTGTCCCTAATGTTTCCTATGGTCACAATGTTCTTTGTAGTTTTCTGCATGCCTTATCATTCTTTTTTTTTAATTTTTAAAAATATTTTTAATTTTTTACTTGTTTATACAAGCACTGGGTATAGTCAGAAGCGTGGGAGGGTGAGAGTATTCACCAGAGCCAGAGGGGAGAGCAGAGCAGGCAGACTGACGAAGTACACTGCTGAGGGGAGCAGCGGGCAGCAGGAGAGGTCTGCGCGCCATGTGGGACCCTCGACCAGTGGCCGGGGATCGAAACGGCGCTGCAGAGGCTGCAGGCAGCTTCGCAGCCCAGCGCTCCACCGCTGCGCCACGGGGGAGGCCCCATGCCTTATCATCCTTAACTTTAGGATCTACCAAAATGTCCCTTTTAAGGGAGGTCATTCTTCTTATTTTTTCTTTTTTAATGTAGTTTCTCATTCAAGTTACAGTGCATTACAACATAAGTTTCAGGTGTGCAATCATAAATCATAATCTGTATACAAAGATGTATAAAGTTTAATACTTAAAGTCCAATTCTATCCTTCACCACACAATTGGTCCTTTTTACCCAATTTATCCATCTTTTCTTTTTTCTCTTCTAGTAACCACTAATTTGGTTTTACAGTCTAAAAAATTATTTCTATTTTATTTAGTTCATTCATTTATTTGATTTTTCTATATCAAATATGAGTGAAATCATGTGGTGTTTGTCTTTCTCCATCTGACTTATTTCACTAAGCATAATATCATCTAGGTCTATTTATGTTGTGCAAGTGGTAGGATTTCATTTTTTTATAGTTGCGTTGTAGTACACTGTGTATATATATACACCACATCTTTATCCTATCATCTGTTTATGGACACTTAGACTGTTTCCAAATCTTTACTAATATAAGTAATTCTGCAATGAACATGGCAGTACAGATCTCTCTCTGAATTAGTATTTTGTATTTTTTGGGTAAATACCAGAAATGGGATAACTGCATCAGATGGAATTTCTATTTTTTTTTTATTATCTTCATAATAGCTGTACCAATTTATATTCCCACCAACAATTTACAAGGGCTTAAGGAAGGTATTTGTTAACCACCCCATATGAAATTGGTCATTCTCATTCATTGCTTATTATATCACCTTGTTTATTTCTGTCCCATTGTCACACCCTAATTATTTTATTTGCATATGTAATTACTGTTTGTTAACTCCACTAGATTTAAGTAAGCTTCATGAGGGCAAGGCCTTTTATTTGTTACCATAGATAGATAGATAGATAAATAGATAGATAGATAGACATATGTATACCCCTAGTCTTCAGCAAAGTAGTCAGTATTAAAATGGTTCATTTAATAAGTGAATGAATCAAAGATTAATAAACATACCTGAGACACTATAATGAGAAATCACTGCTATTCTAGCATTTGCTAAGTGCTCTATTTCACTAATTTCTATTGTCTGCAAATAATTATGTCAAGTATTCTAGTTTCAAACTTGAGCACAGTTACAAAATAGTTTTGGATGAAACCATGAATTAACCTATTGATATTTAAATGAAATTATATGTGAGCTGAATCAATTTTGATTCTTAGTGTTTCATGTGTTTCCTCATGAGATATAGAGGGAGATTGTATGGAAAAGAAATCAGATTCTTGGGCCTCCCCTGGTGGCGCAGGTGGTTGAGCGCAGTGCTGTGAAGCTGTCTGCAGCCTCTGCAGCACCGGTTCGATCCCGGCCAGCCGGTGAGGGTCCCACATGGCGTGACAGACCTCTCCTGTCTTGCCTGCTGCTCCCCTCAGCAGTGTATTTCATCAGTCTGCCTGTTCTGTTCCCTGCTCTGTGTCCGGTGAATCCTCTCACCCTCCCGCACACCTGGCCTGTACCCCGGTTCTTGTATAAATAAATAAATCTTTAAAAAAAAAAAAAGAAAAAGAATTCAGATTCTTAAAGAGAATATCTTCTCTACCTAAACTGGTATACAATTAAATCCCAAAGTAGCTTATAAAACTTATACTGTTAAAAGAATGAAGAAAAGTCACAAATCATTCTAATGAGCAGTTAAGTTTTAATTAGCATATCTGAGAAAATGTGCTAAAAAACTAAAAATCACAAAACTTGAGTGGACCTTCAAATGGGGCAGCATGATGGACTGAGTACTGGGCTCAGGACCAACACTTGGATCTTAGGATTAGCTCTACTACAGCTTCAATATGAAACCTGGACACATCATGTAACTTTTCTGGTTTTCAGTTCTCCTGGAGAAATGTCAGAGCAATGTCTTCTTTTTTTTTTAAGATTTATTTATTTATACAAGAACTGGGGTATGGGCCAGAGGCACGGGAGGGTGAAAGAATTCACCAGAGACAGAGTGGGGAGCAGAACAGGCAGATGACTGAAAACACTACTGAGGGGAGCGAAGGGCAAGACAGGAGAGGTCTGCCGTGCCATGTGTGTAGCTCTCTGGCCGCCGGTAATAGAACCCATGCTGCGGAGGCTGCAGACAGCTCCATAGCGCTGTGTTCAACCCGCTGCGCCACCAATGAGGTCCCAGGGATATCATTTCTACTTTTGATATATCAGTGAAAAAACTAACACAGAAGTCACAGAGCTAGTACTAAAATGTCACTAGCAGAAAAGCAAAATTATCTTTTTTATAGAGAAACGAAGTGTTTATTTGCTAACCAATTCTTAGTCAATTTTGGTTGCCAGCATTTGTTGGTACTTATATTTGCTGGGGAGGATTTTATAAAGAGGGCAAAATGGAAAAATTATAGTAACTAAAATGTAATACATGCTCATTCGAGAAGACATTTTCATTTTTTAAAAATGACCATTAAGGGCCTCCCTGGTGGCGCAGCGGTTGAGCGCTGGGTTGCTAAACTGCGCGCGGCCTCTGCGGCGCCAGTTCAATCCCCGGCTGCTCCCCGGCCACCGGAGGAGGGTCCCACATGGCGCGCAGACCTCTCCTGCCGCCCGCTGCTCCCCTCAGCAGTGTACTTCGGTCCTTCTGCCTGCTCTGCTCCCCGCTCTGGCTCTGGTGAATTCTCTCACCCTCCCTCCCGCGCTTCTGACTGTACCCAGTGCATGTATAAACAAAACAAACAAACAAACCAGCAAACAAATAAATAAAGCATGCCTCTATTAAAAAAAAAATAAAAAAAAAATAAAAATGACCATTAAATGGGGTTTTTCTGTAACTCACCCCACTCAATATATAGCCCAACAGGAATCGTCAAAGAGATTCTGTATTATAGAGATTCTGATTAAATTCATAGCAAAACTCAAAACACTATTTGCTGAAGGAAGGCTGGTAGGATATGATGAAATGGCTTCTAAAACTATCTTTCAAGCATGTAGTTAATAGATTTCAATAATAACTTTTATGGTTTAAAGAATTTCAAGATAACTACATCAAAATTGTATCTTTTTACTACACTTAAGTAACATCACAGTATTATTGCTGCTATGTTAAAAACACCAGATTTTAGAATCTAGCCAATAAAAATATTTATCTTTTCACTTTACCCTTCAAATAGGATTAGATATAAGGCTGTCAACAAGGGGTATGGCTTTTTTTTTTTTTAATTTAATTTATTTATACAAGCACTGGGTACAGTCAGAAGCACGGGAGGGTAAGAGAATTCACCAGAGCCAGAGCGGGGAGCAGAACAGGCAGAAGGACTGAAGCACACTGCTGAGGGGAGCGGCGGGCAGCAGGAGAGGTCTGCACGCCATGTGGGACCCTCCTCCAGTGGCCGGGCAAGCTGGGGATCGAACCGGTGCTGCAGAGGCTGCGGGCAGCTTCGCAACCCAGCGCTCAACCGCTGTACCACCAGGGAGGCCCGGGGGTATGGCTTTTTTTGCTCTTCCAGCTTGCAGATCCCTGAAGACTTGTACAAGAATATTTTCACAACAAAGCTAAGAGTAAGAAAAGAAGAAATGAGTAAGAGCAGACGGCCATGGAAAGAACCAGTTTCAGTTCACATATGCTTCAGTTTTGAAACACACAATCAATATCAAAACCTTTCTTCAAATGTTCATGAGGAAAACTTCACTGTTAAAAGATCAAGTATGAATTTCCTATTAGTATAAGCAGAATTTACCTATTACTCATTTTTCTACATAAAGCTTTTAACACAAGATGCCATAGATGTGATAAATATTTCTGGTTGAAAATAACTGAAATAACCCATACATCATTAGCTGAGTTGATTAACTTGCACATAATATGGGCCAAATTTAATCACTCACCCAGTAAGTATTTATTGAGCTACTCTGGCTTTTCAATTTTGAGTAGAACCTCTAAAGCTTTAAATACTTGAATAAAAATATATAAAAAGAGCTAATCTAGCAGAAACTTGGAGCTGGGAGGGACATCATATGTCACCTAGCTTCATAATCTTGGAATATATAGATGAGGAAAACTGAGGCTATGACAGGTCCTGTTTTACTAGTTAAATGCTCTGGATGTGGGATGGTTTGATGACAGCTACAGTCAGACCCACAATTCTTTGATCAGAGGGATTATCCCTGTGAATTACTCATGTGCATGTGCACACTTATCTTCCATTGCCTTGTCCCAGTCTTTCTACTCTCTAAACAAATCTTTTTTAAAAAGCAAAAACTGAAGCTATTTTTTAAATTGAAAAACTTGTTCTATTTGTTAAATTGCATTGTGAATTTCATTTTTTAACTTATAAATTTAATTAGATGAATTGTCTATTGTTTTAACTTTGCTGTGATTTAGTGCAAATCAATTTTTATTAGCCTTTAGGCAATTAGATGAAGAGAATGCTCTTCATTTTTCTGAAAAATTAAAGCACTAAGATCCCCCCAGCTTGTTTACTCAACATAAAAAGAATATGGACACTAACTTGCTAGTAACCATGGGTCATAACTCAGAAGAATCTATATAACTGAACTTTAGATTTGAGTTCCAAATGTATGAAAGCACAAAGTTGAAACGAAAGAAAGAATTGATAAGTATAATTAAAAAAATCTAAATGTGGAATGCTTTAGTGAATAAGCATTTTAGATTTATTTGAGACTTTTTAAAAAATGTTTATTCTCATGAAAAAATAAATAGCTAGTGAAATTTTTTTAGAAAGTTTGCTTTTTATACTCTCCCTTAGTCAAAATGAATAGATGTTGCTAAATGAATCAATAAAAGTGTATCCTGACACTAATTTTCTCCCTGAGGGAGGGCTCTGATTTCATTCCTTAGCTACTGAGTGGGGAAGATTTTATAAAGTTAAAAGGGCAAGATGAAAAGTGAGGAAGAGTACTACAGAGAATTCCAGGCTGTTCTTCAAAATAGATTGACTTGAGCACAAGTCAGTGTAAAATAAGCAGGAAATCAGGAGGCCTGAGTTTTTGTTCCAGGTCTCCTACTTATCAGTTCTGCCACAATGAAGATGGGGTTATTTCACTTTAATTTTCTCTTTTGTAAAATGAGGGCATTGCACATGAAAATTTCTGAGTTACTTTTCTGCTCTATGGGATCTGGTTTTAAGACTTAAAAGGCACTTAATGCTTCCCAATGTGGTAAGGGCTATCAGAGAGACACACAAGAAAAAAATAAAATCCTTGATCTCAAGGAGCTTACAACGAGGAAGGCAAGTCAGCCATATATAACTATAGGAATGTTAAATGTACACCATAAGACAATATAAATTAACATATAAGTAGAGAATAAACTGAGTGACATATAGGCTGTAACTACAGGAAATAAACAAACAAAAAAGAGACTGAGTTTTATCTCAGGCAAGAGTTAAGATTGGAGAGATAGCACTTATGTGGTTGCAGATATATGTCTATGGGGTGGTGGTTATGTACATGTTTGTGCACACACTCCATGTTAATACAGAGGGTCTACAGGGTGGTAAGAAAGAACAAGTTAAATAAGATAAGCCAATAACCCTAAATGTCAGGGAGAGAAGTTAAAGGGTTGGTTAAAAGAGCACATCAACTATCTCTAGGAAGTCTCAATGCTTACCTTAAAAAAAAAAAAAAAGATTCATTTATCTATACAAGAACTGGGGTATAGGCCAGACATGGGGGGGGGGAGGGTGAGAGGATTCACCAGAGACAGAGTAGGGAACAGAACAGGCAGATCAACTGAAATACACTGCTGAGGGGAGCAGCGGCCAAGTCAGGAGAGGTCTGCTGCACCACGTGGGTAGCTCCCTGGCCGGGGATCGAACTCGGGCTGCAGTGGCTGCAGATAGCTTCATAGGTTGCATCTTAACCCCCTGGGCCACCAGGGACGCCCACAATGCTTACTATCTTAATGCTTCTCACTCAATAACTGGAAGGATGTCTGGATCACTGGGTTCCTAATAGGACACAGAGACATGCAGACATTCTGAGTGACTATGGAACTCTCCGGAATTATAAGGAGTAAAGATCTAGTACCAAGAATCCAGCACACAGAAGCTATCTGATAAAGAGCTTCATTTGTTCTAGAGGTAAATGGGGCAAAAGGGGGGTTGGGAAAAAGGAAACAATATGAAAGAAAGTTACATGTCTCTCTTCTAACATGTATTTATCATGGAATTCAAAAATGTACAGAAAAGGAAAGGCAAGCCAATGGCTATATATTTCTCATGCTCAGAATTACCCTTAGGTTTAACATATATTGTTTTATCTTAGTTCTAACTCCTGAAGCACCTGCCCGAGAAAAATATATAACAGCACCATAGTTCAGGTCATTATAAAATGCTTCCTGTGGGTGGTTAATCTGCTCATTCTATCTCAGCTTAGGTTAACATCAAGTTACCGACATGATGTTTTAAAAAATGGTGTACTGCTAATAATATTTAATGTTAGATAAGAATGCCAAATAGTTTCTGAACATACATTTCATATCTAAAAGATAATACAGATTAAAAAAAAAGCCTGCTAAAGAGACAAGAATTATGAAAGCACATACTCTATCTGGTTATGATTTCAAACACAATTTGTGGAGTCCACCACATAGAAGTTAATATGTGATAGTATACTGTTAAAAAAAAGGGAGTGCTTAACTACTTACTATTTACTGTTACTTTTGCAGTCAAAATTCATGTGAAATATATGAAATCTAGACCTGGAAACATTTGTTGAATAGAAAAATAAGAGGAAGAAAATGACAGTCTCATCTATGTAAATACAGTGTGATTCTTTGGCGTTTTTGAGTTATAAGGCCCATCTCTACTAGTGAATTTTTCCAGATACTGAGTCTCACCTCTAAAGAGCATTGAAATATTTATAGTTTAACCTTTTTATCTGTATTAGTTTTAAAAGCACATTTATCTGTTCTTTTGATTTAGGGAAATGTACAGGGAACCTGTCCTGATGACTCAGCATCAGCATCAGATGCAGACACCAAGTTGGGGCTGAGAGATCTATACTCTGATCATTAACTGAATGATCTGTATGATCTTGAGCACTCACTTGAGCTCCCCTGTGCCTCAGTTTCCAAATATGTGAGTGGGGAATCATTCTCCCAAATTACAAGATGCTTAATGTGATTAATGCACAAGTGCTTTTTAAATCAAAGAGCAATAATAGCTATCATCATCAATGTTCTTCCTTACAAGACAGTGGTTCCCTCAGGAATAATTTAAGTATATGACTATTCCATACCCCCTCCACACACACACACACACACACACACACACACACACACACACACTAAATGGCCCCTCAAATTGCTGAGCTGTAATGTTTGCTTTCTATAGTCCTATTGTTTCTTTCTGTTATTAGCTATTACTTCATTATAATGTGTCTTGTTAGTATATACATGTATTTCTCTAAGTTGTTGACTAATTTTGTAAACAGTTTTCTGACTTAGGGCCTGAAGTCAAAAATGTCCTCCATGTCTATCTTAAAGGGCAGGGGCTTCAGGAAATGTATCCTTTCTATGTCATGTGACTGGCTCTGAATTATTAAATCTGTAGATATGAAAAAGCAATAAATTAGCATATTATTTAGCAGCAGTATTTTGCAAATTTACAAAGTAAACTGAATACCTATGAATACCTATGCCTGAGTTTTTCTTTGCTTTTTTTTTTCAAATGCAAAATATAAGTTACTCTCTTTTAATGCTATTTAAGTGAATATAAATCTATTTGGTTGTGTGCTAATCCCATCAAGTTGGTTTTTGATTTCTGTAAAACCCTCCTTTATCATATATTATATACTGATACCTCTAAATTGCCTTTGAACACAGAGTTCATAAATTTATTGTGAGCTGATAGATGGGCATTTTCAGATATCAAATGGTGATGTCACATGACATAAACTGGCAGCAATTCTATTTTGTATTTCACTTGTGTGAAAGAGCAAGTTGAACCTCTCTTAGAACTCAGAACATTGAAATATTTGTTCTTTGTTCTCCCTAATCTTTTATTCCCCACGCCAAAATTAAATATTTAGTTTTCATTATATAACGTACTCATTATTGAAAAAATCATACAAGTAGACAAATATACACAATTGTAGAGCCCGATTAACCCTATCTACTTAGACACAATTATTAACATTTAAGGGGTTTACCCTTCTAATGGCATTGACTGCATTTTTTTTAAAAAGTCATCATTCCATATTTTAATATTTTTAATCTATCCCTATCAACTTAATCTACATTAAATGCAATGTTCTATATCAGTCATAGTAAACATTTTCTGTTAGATAATAAGCATTTCCGGGTTTGCCAGTCATATACTCTTTATAGCTCATGGAGTTTGACTTTTTTCTTTTTTAATCTTTCAAATGTAAATACCATTCTTAACTCTGCTCATACAAAATTAGGTCTCAGGCTGCATTTGTTCAGAGGTCTGCAGTTTGCTGTTTTATATTAATGGATACATTTCTGTAGCATCTTTTTTAAAAAAAAGCTATATAGTCTACCACTGTATGGCTCTGCCAGAATTTGGCCTGTCCCCCATTATTGATGTTCGGGTTCCCACTATTTTGATATTACAAACAGCAATGAAATGAACATACCTGTACATACTTAGTTGTACATATGGCTATTTGTTCATATTGAATGTTCTCAGTGCAGTTTCTGGTTAGAGGTATTTACTCATTCATTTACTCATTCACTGTAGCTATGGGGGTCAGTCAGGGCAGCCACAGAGCAACATGCAAAGGTATGGTAGTACTGTGGTTGGTCAACCTCTGGATTATGTCAACTTGATTGATAGCATCTTAAATATTTTTCATTTAAATTAAGATGTTTTACATATTTTCATATATTCTTCTTCATGACATCACATCTGTTTTTAATAGATCAGTGTTACAGTCAAAGTATAGTACCATAAATATTCAATGAAGCAGTGCTTTATATTAATAACCATTATCAGAATAGCCAATGTCACATAACTCAGTATTTTTCTCATTACCAGAGTTTCAAAAATATAAAATTGAAATAATATGGGGGCATGTCCCCATTGAAAGGCAAGCACAAATAATAACCTGAAACATAATTTGTCTAGTCCACTGTGGTCACTTTTGCACTATTTGAATGCTTTTTAAAGCTATTACACACACTTTCATACTTCAACATAGCTTAAACTTTCTAAATTATAAACTTTCAAAAAGGGACCTCTTCTATAATTCTGACCTTTTAAAAATGTCAATTTATTATTTCAACAGATATTTATTGAGTGCTTATGTACTACATGCCAAGTTGACCAAGGCACTTGGAATACTTAAGTAAACAAGACAGCTGTGGTGAATGACTCATAATAACACTTGTTTTTGCAGTGAGACACTGGAAATCATCCACAGAGCAGTATTTTATGATACACAGGAAAGAAACAAGTAGCAACTTACATTTCTTCCACAAAAAGAAAGTGAAGATAAACTATAACATTGGTGTGAGTACTGCACGAGGTAATCAGGCAAATGCTTGCCAACTGTCTAAACATGTAAAACTAACAAAAGTGTCAGAGATACAGAAATCAGCTTAAGTAGCTAAGGAATTGCTCTGTTAGATCTGTTCAAATGAAGCAGCTATAATGGAAACATCAGGCGAACAGCACTATGTGTTTAAAAAACTAAGACTCAGACACAGAAAAGGCCAAGGAGGCCATTTAAATATGGAACCAAAAAAATGTTAAACTCAAAGAAACAATATAATGGTGGCAGCTAGAGGCTGAGGTATGAATGGTGATACAAGGACTGTGGGGAGATAGTGGTCAAAGAGTATATATTTCCAGTTTGAAGACGAACATTTCTAGGGATCTAATATATAGCACAGTGCTTACAGTTAACAATACTGTTTATTTGAAGTTGCTAAGGGAGTAGATCTTAAATGTTCTCACCACAAAAAGGAAATGGTAACTAGGCCAGGTGATGCAGGTTAACTACTGTGGTAATCATGTTGCAATATGTCTGTGTATCAAATCAACACACTGTACACCTTAAACTAACACAATTTTTTATGTCAATTATAGCTCAAGAAAGCTGAGAAAACAGACTCAAAAGATCTAACGTAAAGAGCAGTGAAGAAAGCCTGGCAGTGAAGGATAACAGTGTTAACAGTATTTAGCATATAGCAACTTAATAGTGTCTCAACTCAGTGAAAGGGCCAGTCACAGAATCATGGTGTAAAAGAAACAGAGTTAAAAGTTCTTCTAATATTATACAGCAATACACTAAATTAAAAACTTGATATAAATGCTGAAAATTTTATCTTTTAACAAGATAGAGTAAAAGTAGGCTAGAGTTACTCTGGCCTTAATTCTAGTCACTATAAGGCAATAAGATTTCAAAAGACTCTTTAGAAGTGTTCATTATATATTAGAATAATGATGGAAATTTGTATCACATATTTAGGGATTATAGTTCTCTAGGGACTATAAGAGAGTTCTTCTATTTATTTCCTTGGCATTTTCCTGAACACAAATGAATTCCAAATAACATATTTAATTTATTTAACCCAATAACTTCTGACACTTTGTCAGATTTTAGGAAAGATGCTCTATTATAATCCCCAACAGAGGAAATGTTTTTCTCAACTTTTTATCTAGTAAAATCAGGACATGATTTACTAACACCTCAAATCAAGATAACTATTTTCTTAGCTAATTTTTTAAAAAAGGAATCCTGTTAATTTCAAGAGGATGGTTTCATGGTATCGGCTCGGTGGTTCTCAAAGTTTGGTCCTCAGACCAACAATATCAGCATCAATGTGGAACTTCTAAAAATGCAAATGTCAATTATGTTTAAAATAATGTCAATGTGTTAAAAAAAGGAATGTGTTCAAAAAAATGAAGTCAATGTGTTTATAAAGTCTCAGTTGGCAGAGCGTGAGATGCTCAGAAAAGCAAACGATCAACCCCAACCAAGATTTGTAGAATCAGAAATCCTGAGAGCAGAATCCATACAGCTGTATTTTAATAAGCTTCCTAGAGATTCTGATAATATACGACAGTTTGAGAATCACTGAACTAGATAGACTCAGGTAACTCAGTAAGAATGGGAAATAAATTGATTGAAAACAACATTTGAATCAAAATATTTATACAATACCACAGGTATTTACTATTTCTGCAATGAATCAAGGAATAATCTTTAAAAATCTTTAAGTTTAGCAAATGAAAAAAGAGGTACTAAGGCCATGTGATGCTGAATCCGCAGTTTAACAGCCAGCTCTCCATTTGCTGTTTGCTTGATATTTAAGAGCAAATGGGACAGCCAATTCCTAAGCGAATGGCAGTCATCACTGCATAATTTAGGTCTTATGTGCTTGCTACTGTGGTTTTGGAGCTCATTTTACTGTTTAGTCATGTCTCTAAGTCACTTAATAGCATTAAAATGGAAAGATAGAGTCAAATTTATGAGGCCGAGAACAAACCTTCTGTGAGTACTTTATATCACATTGAGAATCTAATTATTGGTTCACGGTACAACATTTATTAGTTTTTTCTCTTTTCATACAGTCTCTGTTGCAAATCAGCAAAAGACAGAATTCAGTTTTCCACGACCATTTATATGTAAAGTAGTTCTGATACCTATTTGTGGTAGCTCACAGGTAAAATAACTTTTAGCATAGAATTAGGCCTACAATGTTAAATACATTACTAAAAAAAATTACTTTTTAACAGTGAGAGTTATGCCAATATTATAGATCTGAAATAATGTAATTGAGAAACATCTGCCAAATGACAAATTATTTATACTAAGAGTGTGAAGAGTTATGTGTAACATTTTTAAGATAATTTTTTGGACTCCTTTTCATTAAAGTTCTTAATAAGGAAAGAAATGGAAACTAGTGGGCATATGTAAACATTTCTTGACATCTAGATCCCTTGGGAAAAATTTCAAATACTTAAACATTTTTAAAAGTTGCCTAAGGCCTTCCCACTTCCCCATTTATCAGTGACTGACTAGAATCCAGAACTGGCATGGAGGGGAATCAATATATTGGTTTTGTGCTGGTTGAATAACTTTTTACATTTGAAAAGTCATAATAATTTTCCACTAAGAAATGCAAATGTAAAGAAACTTTAGATGAAATAATTCACAATATACAACTAATTATAATCATGGACCACAGGAATTCCAGGAAAACTGATTTGCAATTGAAATATTTTGAGGCAACTCCTCTTTACCCCATAAATCTTTACCCCTTCCATGTCCCTCTCTCTACCTCTTTTCTTTCTTGCTTTCCTTCACTCTTAAACATTTTCCTCTTTTATAGTTTTTGCAATAATTTACACATTTATATGTTGAACTGATAAAATCTCAAGATATAAAGAACATAGAAAGATTTCACTCCAAGTTACCTCTAACATGCTAACTATATTTGAAAATGAATATGCAGACATAAAATGTAAAATCTCAATGATATGCTTTGTTTATATTACTGTTTATATTGAGCTATTTAAATGGGATGGCAATCTTGGCAAAAACATAAGTATTGAGGCAAACACCCAAGTTCAGAGATGCCAGGAATGAGGATGTTTAAGTAGGTTTTTATTGTATAGCTTCCCAAGGAATGAGCTGCATAAATTATTTCTGCCAAGGGAAAATAGCTGATGCTTACATAGTATTCAATTTACTCCAGTGACTCTTCCACATGTTTTTCATCTACTGTCACGCAATCCTTCCAACAAGCTTCTGAAGTGGGAGAGATATCATCCCTAGTTACGGTCATATAAAGCTGGGATTTGAATGTCACAGTTTGGTCCCTGGTCTTGACCCCCTACTCCATGCTGCTGAAACCAAGTTTCAGTACAGCTCTGAAGGAAAAGAACAATTGTTATAAACTGGAAATGAATCGATGAAAGAATAGCTTCATGTTTCTACACATACTTGTTGCAAATCTTTGGATGATCTGTTTCATAAAGTAAAAAGATGAATGCTATATATCAAAATACCTGTTCAAGCAGCACTTTAAGACATGCAGCATATTTATATATACTCTATTTTTTTTAATAGAGGCATGTTTTTATTTTTTTATTTATTTGTTTGTTTGTTTGTTTATACATGCACTGGGTACAGTCAGAAGCGCGGGAGGGTGAGAGAATTCACCAGAGCCAGAGTGGGGAGCAGAACAGGCAGAAGGACCGAAGTACACTGCTGAGGGGAGCAGCGGGCAGCAGGAGAGGTCTACGCGCCATGTGGGACCCTCCTCCAGTGGCCGGGGAGCAGCCGGGGATCGAACCAGTGCCGCAGAGGCTGCGGGCAACTTCGCAACCCAGCGCTCAACCGCTGTGCCACCAGGGAGGCCCTATTTATATATACTCTATATATGAATTATGCTTATGTCTGAAATATAATTTCTAATCCATACATATCAAGCTAACTCATGTATGTTAAATAGCCCTTTTGAGAGAAAAAGAGACACAAAATAGATCCCAAGATCCAAAATTGATTGTACCAAGCTTGACCTTCCCTCTGGTTAATTTATTACAATTATTCATTTATTAATACTTACTCTCTAGCCCACAACACAGACATTCAAAATGCACACAGCCCAGTGCAATTAATAAGACACACATCCTAGTAATTGCAATCCAGGTCAAGAAACAGGATTTGCCAGTCATCCGAGAAGCCGTCTCTGTGTGCCCTGTCCTAATCATAGTTCCTTCCCTCTCTCCAAAAGTAACCACATACTGGCATTTATTCTCTTATATTTCTTTACCAACAATGTTCACAATCTCAGATACTATAGATAGTCTCACTCAAAAAAACAAACAAACCCAAAATTTAGAGCTTTAAATTTCTTTTAAACCATAAGCTCTCTCTTCCTTTTTTTTCCCCCTTGTAATTTATCTAGACAAATTTGGGTCATGTGAGCTATAGAAGTCACATTTTGCACATGTGTAGTACAGTATTTTTCTTTCTGTATTGTAAGCTGGATTCTGAGATGATCTCTTTGGCAAGACTTTTGGTGATATATTCTTTTATCAGGAGGCACATATGTGGTTTGCAAGCCTTTGGGAAGTTAGCAGCCATTGATTATGATGGCCTCCATCCAGTAATTCATTAGAGGTTATATATAAATTGTGACTTTCTACTTTTATCATTCCAATTTCACTCATTAACAGAAATAATTTTATTAACAGCTACTTGGCTTATCTACTACTTGGTTACCAGTAATACAGTTCACATAGAAAAAGCCAAATAAATTCCTGGTTCCTTTTGTCAATTTGCAAGATAATAAACTGTTTCCCAGTCATTTTGTGAAGGTGACCAATTGGTTTTGCTTTTTAGTATTGGTAAGAATTTATCAATTTCAACATACCTAATGGATTTTAATATGTTACACTTCTTACCTTTGCTGAAACTCAATACTCTTATCTTTTGTCAGCAGGAACTTCATTTGAGTTAATTCCTGAATCCTTTTGACATAACTATGGTAGTCTTTGTTAGTTAGCTCCTGTGCCATTTCCCCAGAACCCTGGTTAGTGAAAAATAGGCTTTCGGGACCTCATCTGGGTGCTAAGGATGCTTTTGAGTATTGAATTCATTGTTGTTTCTAGGTCACACACACACATATCTGTGTTACACACAAACACACATGTATATGACTATATATTTTAAATATCAAATGTCTCAAGTCCATACTATTATTTTCAATTCATATTTAGAACTACTTTACTTTCTAACACTTTTATCTTAAAATTTACCCACTTAAGGTATACATATCAGGGGTTTTAATAGTCATACTAAATGGATTTACCACAATAGACTTTAGATAATTTTTTACAAATGTTTTATCTGTAGGTTTAAAATCTGGTGATTTCTCTTACAAATACAATTTTAAGAAGAGAGAGCATCATATTATTATAAAAGTCTACAGTTATAGGCTCTCAGATCCTATAGCTAACATCTATAACTGCAAGTACAGCCAGTGTTTGAGAGTGAGGAGAATATAAAATTAAAGAAAACATTCTTGGATTTTTCTCACATCTCTAGGTCTCCCAAACATTTTTATTTTATTTTTTATCTTTTTTTTTTTAAAGATTGGAACTTTTTTTCCCCAAAGATTTAATTATTTATACAAGAACTGTGGTACAGGCCAGATGTTTAGGAGGGTGAGAGGATTCACCAGAGACAGAGCAGGGAACAGAACAGGCAGACTGACGAACTACACTGCTAAGGGGAGCAGCAGGCGAGACAGGAGAGGTCTGCCACGTCATGAGGGTTGCTCTGCTGGCGGCGGGGATCAAACTGACACTGCAGAGGCTGCGGACAGCTTCACAGTGCTGCACTCAACGGCCACCAGGGAGGCCCCTCCCAAACATTTTTAAAAAGTAAAATATTTTAAAAATATAGACATTTCCTAAATGTATAGGAATATATATATAAACTATATATTCAAGGAGTTTTATTTCCTTTATATTAAAAAAATCAAGTTAAATATTTCAAATTAAAAAAAAAAACACAGTTACTAATAACCTTGGCTTTCCATAATGAAGTGAATCTAGACTTTGACTTGGGAAGGCTCATGTGTGTCTGTGTAGAATGTACATTCCACTGTTTATAGTTACATCCTTTCAGACAAGGTTTTCTTTTTTCCCTGGCTCATTACTGAACATCTTTGTTCTTACTCTCTTCTTCCTCAAAAAGAATGAATTGATTTTGAATATTTTGGAGAGGTATTTACTGCTATATCAACAGGGAAAGGGCTCAGCTATGTCTTCACTAATACCTTCTTTCAGTAAGATGCAAGAGAAAAAGATAGTCGCAGATTGTGCCAAGTACCTTATAGCCCAGATTTCCTTCTACATTAGTAATGAACATAAACTTTATTACCATCTGTATGCTTACCACAAATAATTCCACTCTTTTTAAAATGGTTGATTATGGCAAATGCTCAGATTTCCTATGACCATATATATAAGAATATATAAGAATATGAACTAATTTACATATTATTTTGCATCACACTTCTGCTTGTTGTGTGTGTGTATGTGTGTATGTATAACAAAATATCTTGTTAATATACTTAACCTGTCTTTGTCTTTTTAAACTGCTCTTAATAATACAGAGACTAAGTAGCTGGATCAGAGACTGCAATGATCTATGATCCATTTGTTTACTTAGGCTTTGTGTTACCTTCATTTCCATATCAACTGAGGATAATATTAACATCTAGTACTTAGTGCTGTAAATAAACAACTGCCTGAAATGGAAATCTATAAATTGACTATAAAGAAGGAAATTCAATTATCACTGAGTAATTTTCTTTATGAAACAGATGTTAGAAAGGGAAAAAGGTGACTTTCAAGACTTTATAGGCTAGATTCTTTTAAGAAAAGTTTAAAAAAGGTAAATCTTAAGAGAAGCTAGACCAACTAAATCCCTTGTAAGTCTAGTAAGGTAATTTTTTTCAAGCTTATGGTAATTTTCCTTTAATATTTTTCTGATAATAAGATTAGTTCCCTAGGGAAATTGTGATAATTAAAGAAAAATAAAAAGGTGAGGAAAAGATTATATGAAAACCAGAAGCAAATATTTTTTGTGCCTAGGAATAGCTTCTTATGTAGTTATTCTCTGTGTATTTCATAGCTAAAATCATATCATACATAAAATTTTCTATCTTGCTAAATATCAATACTGTCCATGCAACTAATAAATGAATAAGCCTATATTATAATGGTTGCACAATATATCATTTTATATTGGCAATTCATGATCCACTTCATGATCTGTTGGACATTTGAGATGTCACTTCTTATTTATTGAATACACAGAACATATCCATTAACTGCTTTAGGCATAATATGCTTATATTTTAGACTATTTCCTTTGGGTAGATTCCCCAATGTAGAATAACTAGAGGTAAAAAAACAACAACACTTATTAAGGATCTCCTTGTATACATACTATTTAATAGCTTCCCTACAATTGTATCATATCACATTCCCTTAAGCAATTCTCAGTGACTTTCCCCCCTATTTTCACCAAACTGGATATTAACAGGGTTTTTAGTCTTTGCTAATTTGATAGAGATAAGGGAGGGAGGGGAGAAGAGTTGAAGTTTTGGTATTTCCCTTGAGTATTTAAAAAGAGAACAGATGATTATTCTGCATTTGTCTGAACATGGGGGAAAACACAGAGTGTACACTAGTTCCCCTTATGCAAGGTTTCACTTTCTAATTCAGTACATTGTTATATTTGTTCTATTTTATTGTCAGTTATTGTTGCTAGTCTCTTGCAGTGCCTAATTTATAAATTAAACTTTATCATAGGTATGTATATAGGAAAAAACAGTATATGTAAGGTGTGGCACTGTCCATGGTTTCAGACATTCACATCACATTTCTGCAGATAAGGGGGACTACTGCATAGGTAAAAGCAGTGAGAAGTCAATACCAGGAAGTGGTGAAATGAGACTGGCAATACCCGAAAGTGTGGGAACTACCCACTTATATGAGTACCAATTAAATTCCATCTTTTAAGGTAGCATCTTGGAATTCCATAATAGATTAAGAACCCATACGAAAAAGTCCAGGAGAAAAATTGGGTCACTGATTTAATCCTAGGTTAACTTTAGGGATCTTGACTTTGAGTCTTTTCTTTTGAAAACAAATAACATACTTGACTGAAAACATGTTGGTTCATTGCAACTCTTTAATGACTATAAAGATACTTTAATCATTTTTTGCAGTTGCTTTTTTGATACATGACAGTAAACCTGAGCTTTCCTTCCTCTTTTGTCTAACTGAATAAAATATAAAAAACAAATAGGTAATTGCTTTCCAAATTTTTATTCAGTCAGGAGAAATTTATTAAAGTGCTGTCAACATATGGTAGATTTACGAACTATTTCTAAATCCTTTCTCAATTCTCTAATTACATAAAAGCATTTCAATTGTTTTGGTACACTTCCACGATTTATGTTTGCTAATAAAGCCAAAATATTTTAGTTTTATTTGAAATTAAAAGGTACTGCCTTCTTCTTTATATTTCTTTCTTAAAAAAAAACCCAAAATTGAAAATATTCTTTCCTAAAATGTACAGAGCTACATTATTCAGTGCTCTCAATTACTACTATCCTTGATATACCTCACTTACAAAGAAAAGATTAAATATTAATCTTAATCTTAATTATTATAACGTCACACCAAAATATGGACATAAATTTTATCAATATCATTTTGAACTATATCCAACACTAATTCAGAATAAAAAGAAAGTTTAACTCTAAAATCACATGGATGTTTTCTATCCATTGCAAGGTTTTTGGTACACAGTCTTACTGGACAATGAGAAGGATTTAAATCTACTCCTGAAGAGAGTGAGAAGATGAAGGATAAAAACATAGAAAAGGAAAATGAGAATATTTGCAATTTAACTATTTAGAAATATTCAAGGAGAACTTTGTTTTATAATAGGACATAAATGTGATGAACACATACTTCCATACAGCTTGAAGAAAAATCTATTATACACTTACAAGTCTTATGAATGTATCATGTTTTAGTTTTCATTACTTAATCTTTGTTGCTCAGAAGGTACATTTCAAGGGTTATAGAAAACCCATGAAATTAGTTCATTATATGAGTTTTAGAAGTTAAACTGATCAGCAAGTAAGTAAGAAAGATGGTTGTGTTACTAACCCTGCTAACTTTGGTTTTGGACTGATATGTTGGCGGACAGAGTAGGGTACAATCCCCAGCTCTGTCACTTCCTCTGTGGCTAAACCAGTCCCTCTGAGCTTCAATCTACCTACAATATGGAGAGAGTGAAATTCCACAAGTACTGAGTACTGTACATCTGGTACATAACAAACCTTCGCCAAATGGTCTTATTACCACTTTTACATCAGGTTCACTGTGTTCCTCCACTTCATTCCAAAGGAGAGCGATCTACTATAATCTGAGAACTTTGAGGTTCTTCATTTAAAATGCTACTTTCTCCAAATATTCAATGGAATCATTCAGATTTTGGCTCCAATTCAACCTAAACTAGATTTCTCAATCTCTCTAGCCCTCACAGTCAACACTCTTGATTACGATTGTATTACTTTTTCCTCACACCACTTTTGGTGATCACTTTTCAATAGTGATCCAAAGTATCTAGTGATCTGATCTAACATTTTATTTCACTAACATGCACGTTTCATGAGAGCAGGCACTTTGTCTAATTTGTTCATTGTTGAATCCACCAGCATCAACAACATGACCTGGCACATAATAAGTGCTTTTACAAATCACAGATTAGTAAAGCAATACAAATAATGATCAATTCTTAGAATCCTTCAAAAGAGGATGGTACCTTGTCACAGATGGTACCTATTCATAGAATAAAAGAGTGAATCATAAGCAAGGAAATATGTTAACAACTACAAACTTGATAAGATAGAACTTTAAAAGTCCACTGCAAATAATCTTTTGAGTTAAACTGTAGGTTAACTAAACCTGGATTAACTAAGTCATAAGCATTAGAGAGTTCATAAAGGTTAGACAGCAGAAACTCACCACAGTTTAGAGTTATACAGATAAGTATAACTCTATATAATGGCAAAAATGAAAATCAAAAATGTTTAGAAGACCTGTGAAAAAGTTCTTGTATGCTATGCTTATACCATTAAAGCTCTTGAATATCCTCTTTTGTAAGATTCTAAGAATTAATCATTATTTGTATTGCTTCAGAACTGAATACTTCAAACTAAAATAAGGATCAATTATTAAATTAAAAACAAACATTAGCCTCAAGGTTTATCACCAATCTAAAATAATTTTCCGTTAAATTATAAGATGAATTATTCACTTTCAAATGCAAAGTTAATGGTGACATATTCAGTTATATCAGCAGATCTTAGAGATATAAATCATCGTGTAATAGGCAAGTATTCAGTTACTAAAATGGTTAACTCTTAAGGAAATCAACTATTTCATGAACTATTATAAAGAAAAATATTTTAAAAATACATAAGAGCTAAACATCTATTATCACCAAAGGTAACAATAATTTTGTAAATGAAATCTTTAGAGGACTTACTTTAGAAGACACCTGCCAGAGACAATGTGTCACCTCCCCTTCCCTAAGTTAAATACTAATTCCCAATATGATGGTATTTGAAGGTGGATTTGAGAGGGTATCAGGTCATGAAGATGGTGTGCTCATGAATGGAGTTAGTCCCTTAGAGAGGCCCCTCATTTTTTCCACCATCTGAGGATACAATAAAAAGATGGCTGTCTATGAACCAGGAAGTGGGTCCTCACCAGCCATTCAGGATTCAAATGTAAAAAATACATAAAATTTTTTTTAAAAAGGCTTCAAATGATTGAATCTTGGACTTTCTAGCCTTAAGAGTCGAGGAATAAATGTTTGTTGCTTATAAGTCATCCATTCTATGGTACTGTTGTAGAATGGACTAAGATAGTACCTAATTACTAGACCATATAAATTTTAACCAAAGCAAATTTTTGGAAATCAAGCGAGTTTCATATCCTGGGTAAAATTTAATTTTTTAAGGAAATCCAAAGCAAATTCATATCACTATGATCAAATTCATTACACTTAGCACAGATTAAGTTTTATCTAATTGTAGTTTAAAAGAAAATCCTACATAGGTATAGAGTTGCATTAAATTAAACTAATTAGCAAACATGCATTTGTTTATATTTCTACTGCCAACTGTAATCAACTGTACTAACTTCTTAAGGTTTTCGAGTTATGAATGTTTGTTCAACAATCAGTTTTAAATTGTAAACTGTGTGAATATTTTTCTACTTAAGCAATGATCTTTGTTCAGTAGATTTTTACACAGATTTATGTACAATAAATATAAATAATGTTTATAAATTTAGAAATAAGTACACTGATAAATGGTAGTAGTTTTTTTTCCTTAAAAGATTAACGTTTACTTTGTATTCTTTTAATTGTTTTACAGTCAGTCATGCATATAGATTCTGGTAAAATCCTTCCTGTTTTGTGATGTTATCCTGGATTATGTCATCACAAAGAACTGACCCATTTTTAAAAATCTCTTATTCATACATCCCACTATAGAACTCCACTTTCAGAGGTTTCAGTCACCTGATAAATTACTGTTACTATTTTTATTCTACTTCCTAAACTGCAGACAACTTAACTAGTTCACTTTTTCTCTAACCATTGATCACCTGCTTTTTTTTCATACTGTCTTACACTCATGGCCTATAATTTCATTAAAAAAATTGAGAATACTTTAAAATCCATGCTGTTCTGTCTCTGTCATTATTTGACTCACAAAACCCAACTAAAATGAACCAATCACCTCTTCCATGCTTGTGTCTGAAGTGCTGAGCACTAGTAGGGAAAGAGGATTGATGCCAAAATGAATTCATGGTCACCAAGCCAGATACTATGCAGAAATTCCACCAGGTTTCTCTGGTTAACCCCTGCTAGAATGACAGTTTTAATTATCTGCACTCATCTCAAAGGTCTGTTTCTCCTTCTGAGTCTCAGCAAATGTTCTGGACTTATATGTCTTTATACAGTTAATTGGGGCCACCAGATGGTAATTATTTCCTATCTTTGCCACCAAATCTACCAAGCTATAGACATGTGTGTTCATCTTCTCTTCTGTTTTTCTCAGACTGCAATAAAGGACCCTCTCCCTAAGTCCATCTGTCCTCAAATCCCACCCTCCTCCACTTTCTGAAAAAGTCTGAACTAATCTTTATTTCTTCTTTTCAGTCAAAACCAATTTGGATTCTATGCTATTGCTCTACTAAAAGTACTCTCAGTCAAGTCATCTGTAATTTCCATTTTACGATATCCCAAAGATACTTTTTAGTCCTTACATAACTTGATTTAGTTAGCGGTAGTTGACACAATTGAATAGTTACTCATTTTTCAAATGCTGTTTTCCCTTGACTTCTATCATTATCACATATTACTAGCTTTCCTTCTACTTGTGGGATCACCATTTTTCAGACACTTCTTTCTTCTCACCTGTATTTAAATGTTAAGGTTTATACAACCCCACTGCTTTGTTCCCCTTCAGTTATCATTTAGCTGTTGATGATTTGTCAGTTCATGTCTCTCACCCACATCTATCTCCTCTGAGATTTCTAATGTGTAAGGGCTACTCAGTATTTTATCGCCAGACACCAAGTTTGCAGCCCAGTTCTGCCACTACAGGTACCCTTGAGTAAGTTGTTTAACTTTCTGTGTTCTGTTTCCTTCTCATAAAAGAACAAATAAAATAATAGCTATTTCTCTTTTGTAAGACTGTTGTGGAATCTAAATGAATTAACATTTGTCAGTTGGGATTGTGTTTCTCTTGTTGTTTCTGTAACACCAAATGCAGTGCCTCAAAGCAGGTATTCAATAAGCATCTGCTGATTCACTAAATAAATGAACTTACCAGATGGCAAATTATCACAATTCTGAGGAATTTACTATTAGCCCTATTAAATTTTAAATTCCTTACCACAGCTACTTCATCATACCCTTCTACAAAACACCCATAATTTCAAAGAAACAGAATACACAGGAAAACTCTGGGAAAAATACAACTTCTGTTTAACACACACACACACAGAGTCTAGTGTTCAAAATGCAAGTCAATATGATTCAGGCAATTAAAATGATTTGAAATATTAGTTTTAATGGACATTGTGAATTATGAAATGATTCAACATAAATTTAACTATAAACATATTACCTCATCTTTTTCATTATGCTTTTTGTGAAATGAGAAATGACTGGCTGGAAGAACAGTTAAATCAAGAAAAAGCCACTGAAGGAAAAGCACCAGGTCCCTTGTGCCCGGTCAGCATGGTGGGGTGCTGCCCAAGAGCAATAATTAGCCCCTCCACATGAGGCAACTGTAATCATGGGGATTTTCTTTTTATAAAATAGTTTATGTCTGTCAACTTTACTGTTTCAAATCTGGAAGGTTGGGGGAGAAGCCTAGAGTAGAATATATTTCTTGGAGAAGCAGAACTTTGTAGAAAGTAGAGGAGTAGCTGCTTATTTGCAAAGGTAGTGAAGATGTATATACCCATTCCAAGGCCCTACTCTCCACTTACTTCCTTGGTGCTGCTGAGGTTAGGATTTTCCTAGTGTTACAAACTGATACCAGATTGGGGATCCTTGAAAAAAAATTCTCTGTTCACTAATTTCTATCTTCTGCTACTCCTGGCAGCCGGGAAGGTTTGACCCAAAGTCACTAGACACTGTGGCAGTCTTAATACGGTTCACTACATTTTCCTCCCAGGGGGGTACTATGGTAACTCTGCATCCCCTCTCCACAATCCTTTAGGCTGGTGACCATGTGACTTGCTCTGGTCAAAGACACATGAGCTGAAGAAACATGTACCTTTCAGAGAGTTCCATTAAAAGCCAGAGTGTGATTTTTCCAGATTCTCTTTTGCCACTGACACCCCTCAACCCTCAAGTCCTGCCTTGGCAACTGAAAATGACCTAAATTGTAGCTGCTCCATCATTCTGGGCTCTGGAGGGAGGATGATGAGAAGCAGAATATGGGGTGAGGCATAACACACAGTGCTCAAAGCACATTGCCTTAAATTAATGAGATTTTGAGGTTGTTACTGTATCACAACCTATGTATATTCTCACTGATATGAATTTGTAGTCTGTTTATCATGTACAAGTAACAGTGCAAACATTGTATCCAAAATGGGTAAAAATGTCATTAAGAAACAGTGTTCTGACTTTCCCTTTGCTTTAGACGCCAAGCAATCTTGTTTGATCTACCACATCTCTCCATCAGATGGAAAGCTAGACCAGTTTTTGCCATTTATGAATGAGTATGAAAAAGTTTTGTATCTGGAATTGTTAGCAAGTTGTAAAACTGCTTTCAAGAATTGTTGAGATCAAATTCTTACAGCTGATAAAATGTCTGTGCTTTCAAAAATAACTATAAAAACAGGATAGAGATATATGCAAGAGAAATCCACATATAGCAAAACTGAGTTAAAGAGTAGGTATGATTTCTATAACTCATTCTAGGAAAAATGGTAGTAATTTCACTTGACTAAAATGTATATTTTAGAGTCGATTCTATACACTCCTAGTTCCTTTCTAAAGGTATGAGTTAAACCTATAATCACAATGAAGCATTCAACATTATGAGTTATAACTCATTAACCATGAAATTTAATTACAAATACAAGTAAAATGACTCAGTCTAGTATCATGCTTTACTAAGTTAAATCCTTTCATGTGAAAAATTTACCTATTCAACATATATTGTTTTCTAAAAATTTCAGTAACTGATACTGAATAAAATTAACACTTAACGTACATATAAAGATCAATCTAACTCTCTAAAAAACCAAGGTCAAGCACATTAGTACAAGATAACAGAAGGAATCCGTTCATACCACTTCATAAAAGATTAAAATTGTTCCTTTCAAGAAAATTAGCATCAATATATGATTAACTCATTTAGAAAGGTTTAGTTGGATAGTTTCCTCATATTAAAGCAAACACAGTTTTTAACATCCCTTTTCTATTTACCTTTTAGAAGATCTTCTTAGGTTTAAAATGAGTTAGAAAATAAATAGAATAGCTAATGTCTATTCTATTTAAAAGGTCCACAATAAATGACCTGTCATATTTAGTAATAATTTAAATTTAGATAGTCTTTAGATTCACTATTTGTCAAAACTCTTGCTCAGAGGACTAGCACGTACAGCACAGATAAAAAGAAAGACATTCTGTTGGGCTGAGATGGCCACAGGGTGGAGTTTTAGGGTCCTACACAGGGGGCTAGAATCACACATATTTCACTCACTGTGTTCACGCTCTACTTCAAGCCTTCTACGGTCAGTTGCATCTTATATTATCAATGTATAGATTTTACTTTAAAAGTTATTAGAAGAATTTTTTTTGCTGGATTTAAAAAAAACACAGGTCATAGGAAACCTAATAAAGGTTTAGGCAACAAACATTTGCTATTTTCTACTGGCAAGCACAGGGTCTAAGCAAAGGCATATAAGAACAGTGGGAACTTAATCCTAATTTTTGTACAAACTTGATGGGGGGGAAAGGGAGAGAGAAAGTAAGACAACTCACAGACCCATAAATGATGAATTGTAATAGGAGCATATGCAGAGAAGAATTCAGGGAGGGAAGTGTCTGGCTCCCCCTTGTATTTCTACAAGGGGGTGGGGTGAACAGTACACTTAAAGAGGGCCTCAGGGAGGAAGAGACATAACAAGCATGAAAGCCATTCCAGGTAGAAAGTATGTGGATATAAACAGCATACAGATATGCTTAGAATGTTTTTGGGGAAAAGTCCAATGTCATTAAAGAGGTACATGTGATAGGCATAATGAATGAAACCAGAGAAAAAAGTGAAGAACTGATCATAAAAGCCTAGAATGTCAAATCAAAAAGCTTTAACTTTCAAAGTTATAGGTTGGAGGTTTGCAAAAAGAGCTATGTGGCAGGTTTATGTCTTTACTTATTCTTAACTGGAGACCTGACTGAAAAGGGAAGATGCTGGAAACATGAAGATCACGTAGATGGAAGTCTGTTTTGTGTCTGCTTATTGTGCTGTTACACCCAAACTAAAACTAAGCCAAATGCAAACTATTTTTTCATGACAGGCCTATTTAAGATTTTCAGTTTGGATTTAAGTGGGTTATATTGTCTCGCTCAAATAAAAGTTCCAAGATAAACTCATGCCATTTGCAGCAACGTGGATGGAGCTAGAAGGAATTATGCTCAGTGAAATAAGTCAGAAGGAAAAAGAAAAATATTAGATGATTTCACCTATAGCAGGAACATAGGGGAACCAAATAAGACATCAGTGTAAAAAACACAGTAACATTACAAAACACAACAAAACAGAACCTGACAATTATAAACCAGACACATTCTGCAGGGGAGGAGGCGGAAGAGGGATCAGAGGGAGGGAGGGAGGAGCACAGGGGACTGAGGTGATGGTGCACGGGTGTAGTGGTGAAGGAAATTCTATGGGGACTAGACCTGGAGTGGGGGGAAGCAAATACTGTTTAAAAATGAACAATGATGTAAAAAATAAATAATTAAATTAATCCTTAGAACCGACACATAATCAACAATTTAGTGATTTACAACATGTGAACATTATTTCACAAAAAACATGTTGAATAACAACAACAACAAAAAGTTACACAAGGCAGGGATTGGAAGCAATTCTATTCTCAAGCAAATCTGAAGGCAAAGAACAGTGTCTGGCACATGGTGGGAACACAACTAAACTGTGGAGGAGATAACCCGGCTTGTACAGAGTTGTGACTGTGGACATGGAAACATGGCTCCCTGCTTCAGCTGCACCACTGACTGAGCTGAACACCACCATTCTCCATGCCTGCTTTGCCCAAAGGCATACCTGTGAGAGTCTCCCTGTGAGGAGGCCACTCAAACTCACCCTTACCAAATACCTATTACTTGTCAGATGAATAAAATGGCTCTTGCCATTCTCCTCCAGAAAGTCATTCTCAGTAAGAATGTCAATGAGGAGGAGAAAAAGCTTTTTAAGTCCAGTCCTGTCCCTTCCTTTTATAGCTACCTATGTTCTTATATTTATGATGTCCCTTCTTGATTGTTTTTTTTTCTAATTAATAAAATAGACTGAGTTAACCACACAGTAACTTTTTATAATAGACATTTAACATAAAACAGTATTTCTTCTAAGTACAACTCTGGTTGTTCTCTATGGAATTTAAAGTGATGCTTACAATTTACTTGTCTGTAGAGTTGTCTATTTTAATATTATAGATTTATTCCGATTTGTTGGTATCTATGATATTTTTAAAATTTTCATCATTTAAAATGTGTATCATATATTTGCAATGTATTTTTGAAAATATGACATATTTAAATATATAAACATATTTAAATGGTATACTATGGTGACACTTTATACATTTTTAAAAGATATATTTTTCTTATTTATGAATACAAGAACTGGGGTATAGGCCAGAGGTGCAGGGAGTGAGAGTATTCACCAGAGACACAGTGGGGAGCAGAACAGGCAGATCCACTGAAATACACTGCTGAGGGAGCAGCAGGCGAGACAGGAGAGGTCTGCTGCGTCATGTGGGTCAGCTCCCTAGCG
Source organism: Talpa europaea (assembly GCF_964194135.1). NCBI lineage: Eukaryota > Metazoa > Chordata > Mammalia > Eulipotyphla > Talpidae > Talpa > Talpa europaea. The sequence goes on along the minus strand of NC_140068.1, from coordinate 34,939,934 downwards.
AGGGATCGAACTCATGCCACAGTGGCTGGTGTTAGCTTGAAAGCTCTGAAACTTTAACACCTGAGCCACCAGAGAGGCCCACTTCTTATATATTTTATTGAAAAAAATCTCATTGTAGCATATTTAAAAATTAGGTCAAGAATTTGATTTCTATTTCATTGTGTTATTATTTCAAATCTCCCTTTTTTTTGCAATGCTCAAAGTTGTTATTTCTTCATTCTATAGGCTTAATGTATTTTGATTTTATGGTATTATGATTACGTTATTTTTCAATTACTACCATTTTTTTTTTCCAATTTTACCCTCTGTTTTTATTTCTGCTTTTTGGATTCAAATCAGCTTTATTAGAGACCACAATTATACTCTCTTCCATATACTTGTGAGAGCAGAATGAATGTGAGTCAAATTTTCACAATTTAGGTAGGCTATGGGGAAAGGGGTGCTAATATATTTCTGATGGCATTGTTGGATTTTTCTTATTTATACCAGATAGTTGTATGTTTTACAGAAACATAAATTTAGTACATATACATGTAATATTATATGTGGGTTATTTTATGTTGTCAAATTTTTAGTATTCATAAAAATAACAAAACAAAATTAACATGAACTCTCTTCTCTTCTTTGTTATAGTCGGAGGAAACCAAAAGACAAATTTCTGCCCAAAGTCTAGTTACTAGACCAGCTGTTTGTTAATCTTACCTGTGATTTTAATATTCTCTGACCTTATTCTCTGTTTTTCTACAGCCCTATGTGTGTTATGCATATTTTCTATAAGTTACATTAATGTTTTTGCAGAATGAGGAGGTAACGGATGGCCTTGGAGACAACTAACTTTCACTGGACTATTAGAGCAGACACTGAGTTTGAAAGGCAACCCCATCACTGCATCCTAATTTTCTAAGGGATTTCTAAAACTTTCATGATTATTCATAACTTAATGAATTGATGTCCACAAACACACCAAATGCTTAAATCTTATTACAAGAAAAAAAATCTCTCCTGCATTAAATTCACATTCTCAATCTTATTTCTTTCCTCTCCACTCAACTATCCCATCCTTTTCCTATAGGTTTCCCCCATGATATCCTTTTTTTTTTTTTAAAGATTTATTTATTTATTTATACAAACACTGGGTACAGTCAGAAGCGCGGGAGGGTGAGAGAATTCACCAGAGCCAGAGCGGGGAGCAGAGCAGGCAGATTGATGAAGTACACTGCTGAGCGGAGCAGCAGGCGGCAGGAGAGGTCTACACGCCATGTGGGACCCTCGCCCAGTGGCCGGGGATCGAACTGGCGCTGCAGAGGCTGCGGGTAGCTTCGCAACCCAGCGCTCAACTGCTGTGCCACCAGGGAGGCCTACCCCACGATATTCTTTAACTCAGAAGTATTTGCTACTTTTCTCTTGAGAAACAGGAGCTTTCTCAAGGTGAATTCTGGGGCAGCTCTTTTGCTATCTTCAAAACGAAGGCTGTCTTGGCAGAGTAAACTAATATGAGACTCCATTATATGTGTTTCCTTGTCTTGGATCATACGTTCTTACTTTTTGTCATTGAAAGTTCTTCAATCTTTTTTAATTTCCATGAGTTGGCTTTTTAATTTTTTCGAGTTCACTATGTTTTCTTTGAGGATTTAATTTCTTGGTAGTTTTAATAGTCTCAATTTACATGCTAAAGTAATTCTTCAGGCCTCCCTGGTGGCACAAGGGTTAAAGACACACTATCAGGCTACTGCCAGCCACTACAGCACCACTTTGATCCCTAGCCTGCCAGGGAGCAACCCACATGGTGCAGCAGAACTCTCCTGTCTTGCACGCTGCTCCCCTCAGCAGTGTATTTCAGTGGATCTGCCTGTTTTATTACCCACTCTTTCTGGTGAATCCTCTCACCCCCCCCCCCACCTCTGGCTTACACCCCAGTTCTTGTATGCACAAATAAATAAATCTTAAAAAAAAATAAAGTAGTTCTTCAAATCAGGAAAAAAAAAATTCTGGTATTTCACTAAATTAGCTTTCATATATGGGGCCTCCCCTGATGGCACAGCAGTTGAGCACTGGATGGCGAAGCTGCCCGCAGCCACTGCAGCACCGGTTCTATCCCTGGCGCCTGCGAGGGTCCCACATGGCGCGCAGACCTCTTCTGCCGCTCCTGCTGCTCCCGTCAGCAGTGTATTTCATCCCTCTGCCTGTTCTGTTCCCTGCTCTGGCTCTGGTGAATTCTCTCACCCTCCCGTGCTTCTTGACGGTACCCAGTATTGTATAAATAAATAAAAATATCTTTTTAAAAAAAATTAGCTTTCATATGCCTTGTATTTTATTTTACTCACAAACATCTATTCTCCCTTCCCATCCAATAAGGCATTAATTTTCTGTTCAAGAATTATCAATACTTCCTTTTTTTTTTTGTTTTTTTTTTTTTTTAAGATTTATTTATTTATTTATACACGCACTGGGTACAGTCAGAAGTGCGGGAGGGTGAGAGAATTCACCAGAGCCACAGCGGGGAGCAGAACAGGCAGACTGACGAAGTACACTGCTGAGGGGAGCAGCAGGCACAACAGGAAAGGTCTGCGTGCCATGTGGGACCCTCGCAGTGGCGGGGATCGAACCGGTGCTGCACAGGCTGCGGGCAGCTTCGCAGCCCAGCACTCAATCGCTGCACCACCAGGAGGCCCTATCAATACTTCCTTTCATTTGATCTTCAAGGGATACTGAACTCAAACCTTGTTGAAGACGTTTATCATATCCTCTCTTTCATTTCCCACGATACCCAAAGGGCTACCCATAACTGAAACTACCAATTGACCTCTTCCTGCTGGAATTTTGCATTTTGGCAAGGGTAGAAAAAATAGTGCATATATGTTAATTTTAGGGTGTCACAGAGTAATCGTCCAGTCATTGATATCCTCTAGTGCAACTTGAGATAGTTCTAACATGTTCTTTAGCTTTTTCTCTGATTCAGTGGCATGACTTGGCCTTATCAAATTCAGTTCCTGTTCCATGTAGCCACTGGTTTCTATTGCAAAGCAAATAATAATATGTGGATTATTTATAATTTATTTTCTACATGTATCATCTCATTTTGCATTTGTTAATTTTCGTTTTTGCTTTGCTGAGTCTTATTCCACAGTGGTCTTTTTCAAAAATTTTTCTGGGAAACAATGCTTGTAACTCAGCATTAGCAGATGTTATATTAAAAGAAAAAGAGAAGGAGCTATAGATAATTATATAGTTAAGCAAAGAAAACACAGGGATAAATAAAATTAGTTTCTTTTTCTATGCATTGTGAACATTGTGAATTTCTAAGAAAGAATACAGAATGTAGCTTTTCTGAACTTATTTTTAGTGTGTCTGCAAACACAGATTTATCTCACCATATCTAAATAAACTAGTGGTCTATAGAACATATTTAGGGTAATGATATGCTAGATGCTGCTATTGACTGTCTCTAATGAAGACTTTAGTTTCCCAAGAGCTTATAATTGAGCAATGCTATCTCTTTTATATATTTTTAATACTGATCATTCCTATTTAGTATTCATCTTCTCTCTATCCTATCTGCTTGTAATTCTTGTGGTTGTTTGCATTTCTCACAGAGGCTTTGAAAATCTTGTAGCTTGACTATTTTTTTAAGGTGTTACAAAATACATTAACTCAGGGCATTTTAAGTTTTTGGATATGTCACTGTAATCCAAGTATAATCAACAAATATTTCAGGTTTCCATTGTTCTTTTGATAGTTTAAGAGTTCCATCAGCAATCTTGATTATTGCTCAGTGTTTCTAGTTTTCATGTTCCCAAACCATGTAACACAAATCAGTGGTACCTCCTCTCCTGTTTTTACTAGGCAAATTTAAGAATCTTGAGCAATTTGGGCTTATATACTTCTGATGGTGATTTATAAGATGTTCTCAAAAAAAAACCTCCTGAGCCTCAGTGATGAAATCAGAATGTTAAATTAAAGTGATTTAGTAGCCTTTTAAAGAGATAATTTAGGAAGATGAATTTTCCTAGACTTGATAGTAAATACCTTGATCTACATAAAACTGTGTAGTATGGAATTTGTCAACAGTCTGAAACCAACTTATTCATACTACAGCCATGTTGATGTTCTTTCTATTAGAGGAATGTTCAATTTTTCATTTTGATATGAGACAAATAGCTCAAGCACAGACTTGGAGTAAAATCATTTTTCTTGATCACATTCCTGATAGCAATTTCCCTGAATGCATTGGTCAAACAGTCAAATAGTTAGTGATGAAGTAACTGGGAGAAGCAATAGGAGATGATGTTAAAATAGTCTAGTACTAATCAGTTCTCACCTGGCAATCCCACTTTAGAAAACAGATTTATTGACTGACTATAGCTACATTATAGCAATTATTATAAACCCAGGAATACTGGAAGCAACCCAACTGTCCAGCATTTCGAGAATGGTTAAGCAAAAACAATGCTGAGAAAATTCATCCTTAAAAACTAAAAATCGTTTCTGTAGAAACATTGCAAAGTACATGAGAGCAAATACCTTAAGAAATGTTTTATCACAAAATGTAGACAATTTAGATATAATAAAACATTGTTTTGCACAAGAATAAGCCAAAAATATTACAATAATAATATTTTTAATGGCATTGTTTTTGTAGTCCTTTGCTAAAGTTAGCTAAGTATAGAATCCACCCAAAAAATATGTTTACAAGGTCCCAGGCAAATTATTTTATCTATAGACAAACTAATTTCTGTGGGAATTATGTACACTACACAAATAGGTATCTATAAAAAGTATACACACATACAGAAATATATGTATCAACCTAAAACATTGTTATGAGTGAAAAAGTATCCTAATTAAACATGATACATATTCAGAGGATATATGTATGCTTCTCTTTGCATGTTTGATTATCTTATCTGAGCCCAGATGTAGAAGGATGCAGTACTCACTTCCTCCACATTGTTTACTTTCATATAAATGATAAAGAAAGTTAAAACCAAGGTCATCCTAAGTATACAATGTCAAAAACAATGAGAGGACCTAGACATTGGATACTCCAAAGCAAGTATTCTAAAAACAGGAACTTGTTAATTAAAATAACATTAGTTTATATTAAGCATGACTTTTAAAATATGGATTGCCTGGTTTAATACACAGAATACCCTAAACCAAACTAAATAAATAAAATTATTTGAGACTGACAAACAGGATAGAATAATTATAACATACCAGAAAATCTCATTACCCTGGCTAAGAAGGTGACAGGAATAAAGTACAAGGTGAAAATGAGAGTTTAACAAACAGAAGACATCTATATAGTTTGAAAAGCTCTATGGCAAATAAAGTCTAAAGAGAATGTTATGATTCTGTGGGCTGTTACATTTTGGCGAGGAAAGTACCAGAGAGGCAGGAACAAAGTAAAGCAGCTTTTCTTATTAAAGATTCATTGCTCTGCTTAAATCTGTTTGAAGGAGCATAGAATACATGAAATACCTACACTAGGTAAGATCTACTCTTCCCCAGCCAGAATGCTGACATTAGCACAAATCCAACTAATAGGCAATTTTTTGCGATTGCTTTATCTTAACGTTAACTTTTAATACCATCAATGTTAAAGTTAAGGTCTATTCCAACAACTCTTAGAGGAGTCTTAGGTTATTCATGAAATTGTCCAAAACCTTTCAAGAAAATAACATCTGTGCTGTTTATGAGCATGATACCAAAAATCCTTTCTTAATTTCTCAGTGAAAAGCAGCTAAATTAAAAATTCCTGCTTTGCTCTAAGCAGCAAATAACTAATTAAGCCTAGTCCCAGGATGAGATCCAAAGCACTTTGTGCAGGGATATTGGCCTACAGAACTCACTGGAAAGATGAGTAACACACTCAACCTCAATTTTAAAATATGTAATTTTTACATCTTATTTGCCAAGCTTTCTCATCTTAAAAGTTTTTATTAAGCTAGTATTAGAATAACATTAAAATAATTTTTAAAGTGCATCCATAAACCTGCACTTTACCAAAATGCTTTAATTTATTTATAGGCATATGTAATTTGCAGCTATAATCACACCATACATAATGGAGCTAGACTTTCTAAAGGCATGACTTAACATATTACTGTCATGTTCTGCCAAACCTTCCCAGTGTGTTCATTTAATAAGCACATAGTACATAAAATTCTGTGTATGCAAGAGACCCATAAAAATATGAATATTTAATTGATACCCCTAAATATATACTACAAAAGGGTATTTTATCCTAAAGATATCATTAAGATACTTAAGAATTCACATTAATATAGCATTCTCATCTTACCTCTTCTCCAGACAAATAGTAAGCTGAGAGTAGTCCACCAACAAAGCGTATATTTACTTCAAAAACTGAAATTTCAGCATTCTGTGGAAACAAAATTAAGGAGGTTCATAAATCACACAAATGATAGTACACAATTGAGAAAACTATTATGATATAGTTCACTAAATACATAAACTTTGTTCAAATCCTATATGTTTTCTCAAAGAGCTTCAATAAGAGGGAAAAGTCCTGACTTTTAAGTGTCAAGGATATACATAAGTAGACAAAAATAACTTTGACTACAATTATAAAATATTTATGAAACCAGGTTATCTTCTCCATCTATCTGACATTAGACAAGATATTCAGGAGCCTCTATTTGTGCAGATGCTTCAGGGCCAAGAAATTCTGATTGTTTTGTGTTCTCCTTTTATTCATCTGCCTAATTTTCTTCCTGAAAGGTTATTCAGACTCTTAATATTAGCTGGTAGTTCGTTATTCTAGCGTGCTTCTCACATCATGTTAAAGTAGCACTGCTGGAGTGCAAAGAGGATTTAAAGTTGGGGCACCAGGGTCTTAGCACTGGCTCCCAAATTTTTGCTTGCATCCTGTCCACAGCTCTCTGTGAACTAACTTCATCTCTGTAGAAATGATATATATTTATAGTTTTTATTGCATTTTGTTCAAAAAGCTCTTATTTACATAAAGAATAGCTTACTTTTATTATCTACTGTGTCTTCTAACCCTCACACCAAACCTGTAAAATAATCAGTGTACTTATATTCATTTTACACATGGAAAAACTTGAGATTTATAGTGGTTACTCTAAGTTTTTAATGTTAGACAACTAACAAACAGTTGAACGAGGATTTGAACTTCAATACTCTTATTCTACTTCAAGGTTCTGCTATATCACCTCACATGTTAATATAGCAAGTCTCTTTATTAATGGTAATATAATTTTGGCACATAATTAGTAATTATCGTCGATACCTTTATGATTTTCGAATATGACTACTAAATGAATCTGTCCTGCATTCTGTTACTAGAAAATTTAGCACAGTTAATCTGTAATAGACGTAAGGGATGCTGCAAGCTTTAAGTACATTCTTTTCATGTTTGCTGGGTTTAATCAGTATTTGCTTACTATTGTCTAACATAAAACTTTTCACTACGGTCTCATCATAACATCAAACCCTATGCTAATCATGGGGCCAACAGGAAATTATAATATATAGAGTCAGTACCTGGCAAATGAGCTTAGCCAAAACCATCTGAAATACTGTTTTCTTTAACAAACACTTTTTTTTTTTAAAGATTTATTTAATTATACAAGCACTGAGTACAGTCAGAAGTGCAGGAGGGTGAGAGAATTCACCAGAGCCAGAGCGGGGAACAGAATAGGCAGACTGACAAAGTACACTGCTGAGGGGAGCAGTGGGCGTGGCACGAGAGGTCTGCGCACCATGTGGCATCCTCGTAGGGGATCGAACCAGCACTGCAGAGGCTGTGAGCATCTTTGCAGCCCAGCGCTCAACCCCCTGTGCCACTAGGGGAGGCCCTAGCAAACGCTTTTAAGGAACCACTTTGTGCAGGCACTACCCCAGGTTTAAGACATGGTTATGAAGACTTACAAGATCCTCAGTTCATGAAGTATACATTTTCTCTACTCATGGGAATAAACAATTCCAGAAAAAAGAAAAGGAGATATATTGTCACTTAATGCTTATAAACCCTCTTTAAAAAGATAGAAGGATCTAGTAATTAAAGCTAAGTAAGACTAAATTTTTTACAAAAAAATTCCTGCTTAAAGATTATTATTAAAACTACTTAGGAGAGGGTATTACTGGATCAACATTAGGCAACAACATCATAAGATGACTCTTTGGTGAGTTTGTTTAATCGTATTTCATTACTTGTAACACATAACAAATATAATTGATTACAAGTAATCTATTTAGGTACAATTTATCTGTGAGGCATATCTCTTGAGTATTGTATGAACAAGGGTAAAATCTTTAATATTCCAGAAAGTTACTGATAAGGCAAAAGGAAGGGAGTCCACTCTCTTATGTTGATTTACACAGCTGTATTTCCTATGTATACAGATAACATTGTCTAATAACTAAAAATGCTAATGAATTTAAACCCTCAAATATTATTACTTTCAAGTTGTACTTGTCTTTTACAGTTCTAAACCTGAGAACAATCCTCCAAATTTCTGCCTATTAAACTCTGTTAAAGTGATACTACATTTGTATTCTAGCTATACTTTCATTAGATTCTCATTTTCTTTCCTGCCTATAAAATTTTTGGATAATCAGGACTTTGACATAGATATCTCAAAATAATTATTGTAAGGAGGACTGAAGCATGTCAAATGCCACCAGAAATCTATCTTTAGGAGGACATCAATCACCTATTGGGTACAGTTGTTCAAACACTTATTGATCTAGCAGTGTATTCTAGCACTAAATTCTATTTATCTTGCTCTGTAAGATAATGAGAGATGACCTTGCAAGGAATGACATTCAAGGTCAGTAGCTTTGTCTATTGAATTTCATGGATGTAATACTCTAGTGAGTCTTCTAAAGACGTAAATATGGCTTGTTAGTGAATCTGTGCATGTTCTCAGTGATTGCTGCATCTTTGTCTTCAAAACCTTGCTCAAGATTATCACATCACCATCAGAAGTCCTCAACAATCAATAGCTTTCCCCTTTTGAAAACCCAAACTAGGTTTGAATTCCCAACAAATAGTTTTTCTCCTTTTTTCCCCAAAGTTATATCTAAATTATTTAGAAACCCTAATTGAGAGTCTTTTCAATCTTCTGGGATATATTATGTTTAGAAAGAAGACCAAAATTCAGACACAATTAGGTCATGCTTTACAGACCCTTAGATGAGGTGGACTATGAAAATATTCTCCCATCATAATAAATTGGCTCACTATATTGTGGCAGCAGACTATAAAAACATTATTTTAGAATCAAAGACTTGGGACTGTAGTTAGCACCAGAGCTACCTGAGTGTGTGCTCCTAAGCAAATAGTTAATTCTCTCTGATCTTGGTTTTATCATTTATAAAAAAGGACAATGCTTTCTCCATAAGGTACTGTGCATCTGTAAGCACTGTGCACTGTGCAAGACCTGGCCCAGTTAAGGCATCAGCTGCAATAAACACACAGTGCAATACTCAGCCTAAAACAACCCAGACCTATCTTCCACAGAGGTTACTAGAAAATCAGAAACTGTAGATTCACAATATTCTAAATTCCAGAGTACAAAGAGACACATCTTTTAGGACCCTCATGGGAGACATATTTCTCTATAGTTAAAAATCTTTCAAAACTTAGTATCCTGAAGTAGGCTTCCTTTTGGGCTGCATATACTTTACATGGCATCTGATTTTTAAAAGTGAATTTCTACAATATAAATTTTAGGCATTGGGACCACCCTGGTGGCGCAAGGGGTTAAGATGCAACCTATGAAGCTCTCCACAGCCACTGCAGCATGAGTTTCGATCCCTAGCCAGGGAGCTACCCACATGGTGCAGCAGACCTCTCCTGACTTGCCCACTGCTTCCCTCAGCAGTGTACTTCAGTCAATCTTCCTGTTCTGCTCCCCACTCTATCTCTGGTGAATCCTCTCACCCTCCATACCTCTGGCCTGTACACCAGTTCTTGCATGCATGAATAAATAAATCTCTAAAAAAATAAATTTTAGGCATTTTATAAATTCTTGGTTCTGATTTCCATTAAAATAATCCTATTAATTTTGATTCTATTCCTGCCATAACCATTCATTGTCTTTTAAGATGTCCTAAAACTTTTCCAGTTATTATCCTCATGACAGATGAAGGGTTGGGGCAGATAGGGTAGAGAGGAGACCACAAAACAGCCTCTATCACTCAGGTCTTGTGAGTTCTCTTAACAACTGATGTGAATTTTAAAATCTTCTTCATCTGCACTTGTTTTAAAATGATATTACCTTCCTTAAATCTTAAAGTATGACTGCATTCTGGGAATGTGACCATGTACCCTGCTGCCTCTAGTATACACAGGCAGTCATACATGAGTACTAGTTTGAGAAATAGATGCAGTCTCCTTTTTAAATTGGAATCACCTATTTATATCACCTATTTATATCACAGTGTAGTTTATATCACTACAGCTGAACAAGTGAAATTAGGAAATTTTTGACTAAAGGCCTATCCACAAAGAAATTTGGATCGGAAAAACTGCTCTTTCATTTCAATTTTCCTCTATCAACAACCTTTGAAATCATGGGACATAATCAGATTCATCTCTTAATTTAATGAAATGTATGATTTAATTAAGTTTATACCTAAAATCAGGAGGTATTACGAATCATGAAAATCTTAAGCCTTAGTACTAATCTCTCATATTGTCTTGGGTACCTTAGACTGATACTTTCCTTCACCCTTTTCCTTAATACTTCTGCCCTCTGATTCACTATGTGTAAAATTATGAGATAAAGTGATAAAGATTATGAAGTGAAAAAAAATAGTTCAATTTTATTAATCCTTTTGTATTTTCTCCTCTCCAAATTCTTAATATTACAGCCCACCTCTCCACTGGGAAAGGCTTCCTGAAAGTTAACAGGTCATGAGCATGAAAAAACTAACCCCATCTGAGAAAGAATGAAAGTGAACACTTCAATGTCACAGTTTCAAACAAGTGCCTGAATGATCAATCTCTTTCTACTAGATAAGACAGAATTTTAGACAATTTGGAGGAATTTATCAGGTTAAAACTTTTATACGTAGTTTGTCAAAATGATCTAGAAAATGATCATATGGAATAGAAAAGCATCTAGGTTTACTGATTACCTTTTAATGAAAAATAGAAAACTTTTAAAAACAATTTTATAGAAGAAAAATTTTAAATTTCATTAATATTAATTGTAATGCTTCATTTTTGCTCTTCTTTTGTTGCTTTATGAGCAATCAATAATCTCAGATGAGCCTACATTTCGAGATTATTTACTTTCAGATCTACCAAGCAGTCTCTTTCCTGTACGCAATGCTATTCTAAGAACAAATCATTCGTGGTCCATTGATGGTGTCACTTGCAAAAAACGATCTATTTTAATAGATCTCAGCAACAGAAATACTAAGTTTGATGATTAAAATATTTGGAACAATTCAGCTCAAGTTTGCTTTTGATTAAGGAACTACAAAGGTACCAGCTGACCCTAAAGAACAGATATGTTGTTTATTTGCACTTTCAAACCTCATAATTATTTAGACTCAAACGTACTAGAATTCTCCTTAATTGTTATGACTCCACAGTGTGAAAGGTCTGTTTGACTAGATTAACTGAAAAAAAACCTCTTGGAAAAGAACTTGTATTGTCAGATATATTTTAATTCTATTCTGAGTATTTGACCCCAGTTCCTAAACTGGTGGTGTTTTTTTTTTTTTTTTTAATGAGTAATTCTCTGAGCATTATAATCAGAGACTACTAAATAGCTATTCCTCCAAACTCCCTATCAGTTTCCAATTCAGTGAAACTAGGTTTCTCAGACTATAACCACTCAGGAGAAACAACCAAACATTGATAATAACTGTCTATTAAAATCCAATGCAGTGACCATGTTTGGTAACAACTGCTCCACTACTAACATGGATAACTACGCTTCCCTGACAAACACAGAAAATGTGAGATTCTTCAAAGCAAAGACAGGTGACTGCCAACACCCTTGCCTATATTCAGGTTTAGCATATGTCTTTATTTGTAAATGTACTTCAAAGTGTGTGTTGTACTAACATTTGGAGGAATGAAAGTACAAAACTTTTTTAACAGTCGGAATAGCAATATTAAATCTCATAATTTACTATAATGGTATGTCCTAGAAGCTTTTAGCTTCATATTTAAGTAACATGGTAAACCTCTCAGGATGATTAAAGTTGAACTTCTCCAGCCACAAAGATAGGTATAGCTATCTTCTATATGTTACTAGGTTGATTTTACCAGGCAGGTCCAGAAGAGCACTCAAGTATTAGTTCAATCTATCACTGATTAGTGTCAGAGAGAACAGTTTAGTATCCTCTAATAGCCAAAATCCAAATCATCACTCTTGGCAGGCAATGATTAGCATTCAGATGGAAAACACTGAATTACTCCACTCAGTAGGATAATTAACTTAGTTATCTATACCCATCAGGATATTATGCCACTCTAAAAGAGACCTCAAGCAAGAGCGATACTAAGACTTCAGTCACTTCTTTCATCTCTATGACATTGAGCTCTGAACTTAACTTGCCTTCCTCTATGCATTTAACAAGATCCAAGTTGCTTATGGAGGTCAATTTATATATATCCCTTTGATAGTATTTATTTTTTTGAAAAATATGGTGGCTGGGCCCACCTTGTGGCGCAGTGGTTGAGCACTGGGTTGAGAAGCTGCCCACAGCCTCTGCAGCGCCAGTTCAATCCCCGGCCGCCGGGCGAGGGTCCCACATGGCACGCAGACCTCTCCTGCCGCCCGCTGCTCCCCTCAGCAGTGTACTTCGGTCCTTCTGCCTGCTCTGCTTCCCGCTCTGGCTCTGGTGAATTCTCTCACCCTCCCGCACTTCTGACTGTACCCAGTGCTTATATACATAAATAAATAAATAAATATTAAAAAAAAATAGGGTGGCATTTTTTTAAAGATTTATTTATTTATGCATACAAGAGCTGGGTACAGGCCAGAGATGTGGGGGGTGAGAGGATTCACCAGAGACAGAGTGGGGAACAGAACAGGCAGACTGATTGAAATACACTGCTGAGGGGAGCAGCAGGTGAGACAGGAGAGGTATGCTTCTCCATGTGGTTTCTCCCTGGCCAGCTGGGGATCGAACTTGTGCTGCAGAGGCTGCATATTGCTCATAGTGCTATCCTTAACCCCTTACACCACCAGGGAGGCCAATAGGGTGGTATTTTGAATGGATAAGTCTGTATCTTTAAATATAAAAAAGTCTTTTGTCACCAGTATCTCTGTTACCTAAATCACAAAGTCACATTCCAGGTCCTTGCCAAAGACTCCAGTCTCAGTGTATTCCTACATAGTGTCTAGAGAAAGAATCATTCAGCATTCATTATCTCAAAGCGTGGCCTCTCATATAGAGATAGGACTTTACCTCAATGTAGAAAATAACTTTGTAAGGTAATCTTAATATAGCTTTGGCCTTTAATGAGAGTGTATATAAGAAATTGTTACCTGGAGAAAATTCCTACATATTGTATAAAATTCATCATTGAGGACAATTTTCAGTATTTCTCCCATAAGGATCTAAGTAATCCATACTTTTTTTAAAGTGACAGTATGGAATAGGAAAGCTCAGAACTGAATTTAGAAATGCCAAAATATGGAACTCCTCATCATTTGCCCTTTATAAAATGATCTCCCCGTATTAGGAACCACCACAAATCGATTCTGAACGTAGATTAAGTAAAAACAAGTAGATCAACTGCACTTGAACTCCAGATCATTCTAACTATATAAAAATATAATGCATACACGGCTACCTTTGCAATCTGTCAACTTGTCTTCAAGCTGAGTCTAGCAGAGTCTGTCAGGAAGTAGGACAAGCTATCTTAACTTCTCATTCATTCAATTAACATTCATTGAATGAGTGTTATACAACATTATACAACAATGCACTCTGATGAGTACTTGATATTTAATGATATTAAGATTACATGCTTAATCTTGGAAGATGCAAATTCTCTGTGTATATAGTTTTCAACTCTTTGCATTTACTCTCCAATAAAAACAGGGTCACTGAGTTAATCAAATCATGTTCAACCCGCAACTCTTACTTGCTGCATGATCTTGGACAGATTAACCTCTTGATTATAAAAACATGGAAAAGAACACTTACCCTATAAGGCTGGCACAAAGGCTAAACACAATAACCTTTAAAAAAATCAATTGACATAATACTTGCTATGTCTCAGTACTTTCTAAATAGTAGTTCATCTTCCCTTTCTTCCTAAGAAAACCAGGTCCCAAATAGGAAGGTACTCTGACTGCATTTCCTTTCATAAGCTCCCATTGGGGTATGTCCCTGAACCTTATACAATATTTGGTATATAATTAATACATGAATGAATTAAGGTATGAGTAATGAAAAATCATAGGTCTGTTTTAGATTCTTTGTCAGTCTGGGTAACGGAATTAAAATCAGGGAATTCATCTACTGGATTCTAACCTAAGGGTTTTCTGCGTAGATCTATGTGCTTCTATATAAGTCAACTCAAAACCAAGTTTGACAATGAAGTCTGTGCTCCTAAATTTTGTCCTAATGATTTAGTTGAAGGCAGTTATTAAAGACATTTGAACTTTATGCTACCAAGTATGCAAATTGAATCAACTTGCTATGCCTTAATTAAAAGAAAATGAGTTTTAGTTAATGACAGTATAAACCAATAAACAACATTTACACCTTTAAGTGATGCAAATTGAATTTCACATATAAACAAATTTATTCTTTACTATAAGATTTGCTTGTACTCAGGAACAACACAGTACAAACTCTCAATGATAGTATTTCTCTGTTTCATTGTCATTCTCATTTTTCCCTTGCAATGAATTTGGATGTATTGACTTTTTCTGCAATACCCTCACATTGTCAATTAAAATACTTTATCAGGGGCCTCCCCTGGTGGCGCAGCGGTTGAGCTCTGGGCTGCGAAGCTGCCCCCAGCCTCTGCAGCGCCGGTTAGATCCCCGGCTCCCCTCAGCAGTGTACTTCGTCAGTCTGCCTGCTCTGCTCCCCGCTCTGGCTCTGGTGAATTCTCTCACCCTCCCGTGCTTCTGACTGTACCCAGTGCTTGTATAAATAAATAAATAAAATTAAAAAAAAAAAACTTTATCAGGAAACAAGCAATATTTTATTAAAGCTAGAATAGTACTACACACTATCCATAAAAATAAGTTTCTTTTGTCTTTGTGTAAGCAAATAAATGGGAAAAGTTTCTCAGTATTTTCAGAAAGAAATCTGTTTAAACTGTTGACACAATCGTTTGAATCTCTGGGCAGAATGAGTGAATATAAAACAAATTATCATATTAGAAGTGTTTAAACTGAAGAACTTCATAATGCAATGATAACAAGAGTAAACCAGGAAAGATTTTCCAGATTTGTTAATAATCTAAATATATTAAGTACTACCATTTAGATGTTATTGATAAATTTTCACTTTTTATAAAAGAAAATATGGTAAATCCCAAAGAGAGAACAGCATCAAATATGTTTCAAGACCTCTCCTGTTAGGAACAGTAGATGAGCAGATATTCAAGACCTGCAGCAATGCTTTCTAAAAGTACAGTTTTGAAGTATATTTTGAAAACTATTAGCACAAGATTATTAGGAAGAGTTCTAAGATGATATTTTACATAAAAACCTGTCAACTAATTAGCTAAAAATCTTATTAAAAATCTTATTAAAAAATACAGCAGTCTCAAAATACAGAATGTTACTTGTGTCAGTAGTGGAGATTTACAGATATTATTAATAAATGAATACTTTAAAGTTCAATACCTTAGCAATTGATCAACACCAGTTTAGTCCCTTTATCTTACAAGGAAGGAAGCCAAGGAACTAGCTCCTCTCTTCACTTACTAGTCCATTAGATCTACCCCATTAGATTCCCTCTGTGTCTGCATGGGTCTCCATGGTCCATGCAAAACTCATGTCACCTGGTTGTGGTCTGTAGCCAAAGAACTGCATTCTGTTCCCTTGTCTGTTCCCTTGTGAAGACTGAATACTTTTAAATAAAAGATTCAGAAATCTCAGACTATCACAGTCATGAAAGCAAAGAACTGCTGCAGTATTTGGAGAGATTTGGGACAGCAAAGTTAAAATTATCAGGCAAGGGACCTGGACACCATTCAGGTCTAGTGTCACTAAGATCAACTTTTCAAACTCCCACCATTAGATTTTAGAGGGAACTGGTTCTCAATCCTCCACCCTTTCTTGAAGAGAAAGAGGGGAGATGGGAAAGAGAGCACACTATCCATTTTCCCATATATAGCTGTAATTATTTAAAAACCCCTAATTATTTAAAAGTAGTTGGATGAATTTATTCATAAGTGACAAGGTAGAAGAGACAACAAACCCTTAAAAAGAAAGGATTTTTTTCATTGTCTTAAATTTTCATAGTTCTATTGATAATATATGAGCTACCCAGTCATTCTAACCAAATAGTTGCTGAACCTTGAGCAAATCACTTGCTCTGTGGGCCTGTACACTCATCCTTAAATTAAAACAGATGAACACACTGATCTCTGAGTTCCCTTTATAATGGAATGCTGTTTCCTTTACATTCAATTATAGGGTAGGTTTAACAGACTCATCTCTGCTTATCCTTTAAGGCAGTAACTTCCAAAGTGGGGTATATATGGCAATTGGTTAGAGGAGTAGGAGCAAATTATTAAAACTTATATTCTTTTTATATGTTTATGTTTTTAACCCAAAGAGATATGAATAAAGATCAGCCATACTGATCAACAATATTCTAATTAACACTGGTGTCCCACTGGTCTCTGGGAGAAAAAGCACTCCATGAAGCAGAGGGGTAGCAGGGATGCTTTCTTTGCCCATTCTCAAAATACAGCACGCCACTTGTGTCCAGTAATGGAGGCTTACAGATTTTATTAAGCACTTGTAAGATGACAAGGGGCTTACAAGGATTTCTGCATGGTAATGCCAGATTACCGGTAATGCCAATAATGCAAATCTAAATGAATGTCAGAAAAAGAGCAGGGCCCATAATCTTCATTGTCAGGTACAGCAGTAACTATGGAATTAGTTTAGATGTGATAAGATGTAATCCTCCCAAATCAAAAGCATCAAGAAGTATTAGAAGTATCCACAATTCCTAATTCCGAGCATTTTCCTTGGTGCACAATGGGTTTTGAGGCATTTATTATAATAGCACACATGTAAAATTTAAGAAAATATCATGAATAAATGTTGATGAAATTTTATATTGATAAAGGTAAAAGATCACCAAAGTCTAAAGCTTTGTTTATTTATTGGAAAGCATATGCATGTCAAGAGTTTAGCTATACTTCTTAAACAAGTAACGGTGTAAGCCAATGTTAACTAATTCAAAAAATAGTTTAGCTAAGGTACTTCATAGTATTGCTGCCTTGGCATCCATTCTATGTGGCCAGTGCACCTGGGGGCTTTGAATTAGCACTAGATTGTTGCGTCCAGCAACACCATACTGATAAAGACAGGAGTCGTGGAGCAGGCTGCTCAATGCTGGATGCTGCTCGAGAGCAAGATCCTGGCCATTTTTTTTTGATAGAATAATCATACAGTATCAGCTACGTGGGTTAAGAGGACAAGGAGAAAAGATGGGTGAAACTAAGGAATGTCATCTATGGCTTTGGGGGGACATGAGTCTGCTGACTAGATAATTCTTATCTGCTTGATGACCAAGTGTTGTATTAGAAAGTAGAGCCCAGAACCCCTGGCCACGGTAATAATCTTAACTACAAGGCATTCCACTGATCAGCTTCTGGGGTCCCTTGTCATACATCGGTCCTTGGCCCCATGGGCGTTCACGGTCATACCTCTTGATGCATACCCTTCCCAAGGTGATCAAGCTTTCTGCTCTTGATTGATTGGAAAGGTTTGGCTGCTATGGCTGATTGACTGATTCTGAAGGGCAGTTCTGACCTTATATAGGAGTGCAGAACTGCAGGTAACAGTAATGGCAGCTGAACAAGCCGCTTAAGTTTACCAGACCCACCTTAGATAACAGCCCATAGAATCAAAAGGAAATGTTAAGTTCCCAATATGATTGCCCTAAACAGCCCTTGGGATCAATACTCTTCCTGACTTCCCAGGCTTTCCCCTTGTATAAGTGGATCTTACCAAGACCTCCACTCTTTTGTTTCGAATTAACTAACCTGACATTAGCCTAGGAATCCCAAAGCATTCTACCCACCTTAATAAAGCCATGTGCCCCAGGTCCTGTCTCGGTCTATCTGAGTTTTGCCTTGACCTCCCCTTGGGGCCCCTTGAGGCATGCTATTTACTTCCTCTGGACATGAAGTAAGCTTCTCTATTTCAATTTTCTCTTGTGGTCTTTTTTTAAATAGCAGCTCACTATCTGGCACCTTGTGCACAAAACAAATGTTGATTTAACATAGTCATAACAGTTCCCCATGGCACAGTACATAAGCATGAACCCCAGAGTCCCACACACATGTATTAGACTCACAGCTCTGACACACAGCTAGTGATGTGGTCTAGATAAGCCTCTCAGGATCTGATTTCTAGTCTGTGAAACAGAAAATAATACCCATCTCATAGTGTTGTTGTGGGATTTGAACAAGAATTGCTGGTTTATGTAGGTCTCAATAAGTATTCATTTCTTTTTTCTTACTCTTAAAACAAAGACATGTTTTTCTACCAAAAAACAAAGACATATTTCTGTGTAGTAAATATGATACTATTTAAAGTTACAATATTTGCTTCTGTTACAGCATAACGCAATTATTTGCTCCACATCCAAATTGGTCTATATTAACAGAGATGTAAATTTCAACTAGCAACTTTTGTTAAACTTACCACATTAAAATTTAGATGTTTTTCAATCCATGATTTTGCCTCTTTAAATTCATCTTTCATTTCCATAATAAAAAGGGTATCAAGGGCATCTACTATTGTAGCTCCTTTGATATTACCTGAAAATATAGAAATAGTTATTTAATAAAATACTCTTGACAGATATGTACATGCCAATTAACCATACCTTACAAAAAGAGGGGGTTAATACTGAATATATTAATAAAGAGTAACAGTGAACACAGCCTAAAATTTTTTTCAGTGAAAGAAAATTTAAAAACTGTATCAAAACCAAACTCAAAGTTATCACAAGGCTATCTATATTGATGTCAATCTTCAAAGTTTCTTTTGAGTTGTAGAAAAATAAATTCCTTAAAAATTACATTTGTGGTTGCAATCTCTAGCGAGAAAAAAATAAACCTAAAATAAAGGAGCAACATATATTAATTTTAATGTAATTACAAGTACACAAATGAAAAACTTTAAATATAAGTAGTTATAAAATTGTTCAGTGACAACTCTAAGTAACCACTACTCTGAAATCCAACCCCTTCTTTGAAACCTAACTGATCCTAATCTTCCCTTCCAGTCACCCAGCAAGTGCTAGTGGTGATTTAATTCCTTGGAATTTCCTTGACATTTTTACTTGACACTGCTCTTACTCTCTTCCCTTTTTGGTTTTCATTATTTGTATGCATCTCTTTTAGTCTGCTAACTTCCTTAGAATAAGAGAAGCCATGTTTTGTTCATCTCCATGTTCTTTTTTTTTTTTAAATAAATAATAGCATTTTATTTTTTTTTTAAAGATTTATTTATTTTTACACAAGAACTGGGACACAGGTCAGATGTACAGGAGGGTGAAAGGATTCACTGGAGACAGAGCAGGGAACAGAACAGGCAGACCAACTGAAATACACTGCTGAGGGGAGCAGTGGGTAAGACCGGAAAGGTCTGCCACGCCATGTGGGTATCTCCGTGGCCGGCGGGAATCGAACCAGCACTGCAAAGGCTGCAGACAGCTTCACAGTGCTGAGTTCAACTGCCTGTGCCACCAGGGAGGCCCCATCTCCATGTTCTATACATACTAAGAGACTTAGTATGTTTTTAGTGTTTCAATAATAAATTTCAAAACAATCAATGTATGAACAGAGAACCAAATAATCTCTTTTATAAATATTACAGTAATTTTATAGCTCCCCTGGTGGCCTGGGGGTTAAGTGCTACCACTGGTATGGCCTGAGTTCAATCCCTGGCCAGGGAGGGAGCTAACCCACATGGCGCAGCAGACCTCTCCTGTCTTGTCTGCTGTTCCCCTCAGCAGTGTCTTTCAGGAAATCTGCCTGTTCTGCTCCCCACTTTGTCTCTGGTGAATCCTCTCAGCCCCTGAACCTCTGGCCTACAACCCAGTTCTTCTTAAACAACGGCCTCTGAATCTGTGTTAAGTTTCTGACTTCCGTTCTTCATTCCAAGCTTTCACCATCACCCAAGTTAACTGTTCATGGTGTCCTGCAAACACTACTTTAGGAACATCTGAAATCAATTCTACTACCACAACTTCAGGTCTTTCTTCATCTCTAAGCTGTGTCGCTGTGACAGACCAACCTGTCTTTCTTCCAAATGCCTAGCTCGCCCCTATATACTCTTGCAATGGCCTTCTCCCTTCCTGAGATCCTAGTGGTTTCTCAGGACTTCAACTGAATATCTGCTGAATCACCTAGAGCTTTGATTATTCACTGTTTACACATATCTTTCAAATTAGACTATGAACCCTACAAAAGCTTGTATTAGTTTTTATTAACAGCAGTGTCAGAAGGCAACCCAAATACACAGAAGGTCCTCATGGAGAAGCACAGTGTGGTGATTAGGAACATGGACTCTGATCTTAGCCACAGAGAAGGCTAAGCCGGGCCAGTTAGTTTAGTTCCAGCTCAAACAGTTAGTGGATGGCTAACAGTGGGCAAGCTATTCCCCAAGCTTCAGTTTTCTCCTCTATGAAATGGTTAAAACAACAGGGTTAAACAAGAACATGCATGAATGGGATGTCACACACAGTAAATATCAACTGAGACTGTTACATGATTTTGATACTATTCAACACCTTCTATTAAAGTATAGAGTCCCCTTTCCTATGGTGATTTCAGAAGGGTCAGAATAAAACTCTATTCCCTTCATCCTGTAACTTACAGATAAAACTGTGAGGGTTAGGAATTAATCAAGTGCAGTAGGAGGGCACTGAGTAGCTCTGTGACCCCAGGCATCCATCTAACAGTTCTGTTACTTAGCTTCCTCACCTCCAGAATGGGAATGTTATTGATACCCACAGTATTAATTACAGAGGAATGCCAAGAGAATTGGAGGGAATAAAGCATGTCAAAGTGGATAAATGGAAGTTCAAATAACTGACATAACCCACCCCCATTTCTCTTCCTCAAAGACAGGAGAGATCTAGAATCAAAGTTGAGAGGCACTGACATACAGTGAAAATCACCATGCCTGGCTACCTTGGTTAGTTTCTCCATAAAGACTCATCTCTTATGTGCCAGAAAACCATTAATGCAGTTGATGAAATGATCCTCTGCTGAGAACCACACCCTGAGGTTTAAAATTTATGATAAAATTTATGATGTGCCCATAGCCATTAAATCCATTCAATCTTTGGAAATGTGTCCCAGAGATCAGTCCTTTCAGTTACATAGGTGATCCTAATTGTTAGCACTGCTGTGTCTGAAGGGCACACTATGCCAGACTTTGCAGATAATTCCTTCAGGTGTACAAGTTACCTAGCAACATGGCCTAGGAGGGTCACATAAAGTTCTGTACCCATAAGTTCAGCAAACTGCAGAGATGCCACAGTTCACAAAGGAACCAAAGCTCATTCTACTCACCAAACAAACTGCTTGAATGGCCACCTTTTGATATAGGTTTCAGTTCATTTAATCCCCAGGCATAGTGTTTATAGTTATTCCAAGCATGTTGCATCATCTGAGAAAATGAAATAAAAATAGGATTGTAATTTGAATTTCAGATGTTTTGTTATAAAACTGAAAATATATTAAAGGCCTAACAGTTAAAACATTAAACTTAGTTAAAAGGATAGTGATTAATTAAAAGGGTGATGATAGCATGAACAAACTAGGACTCATATACATACACACACACACATCATTCCTTTTTTAGAAATGAAGATTTTTCTTTTCAGAGACCATTTAATCCCATTTAATATACATGTAATTTTCAAAAATCAGTTCTCAATAATAGAAATTTAGTTTATTCTAAATAGATAAACCATTTCTACATTTATCACTTCAGTCTCAAACAGATTAAATATGAAGACTCTATAATTAAAATTTAATATTTTTGTAGAAGGTTCTCCACACTTTGTCAACTTCACAGTATATAGACAAATATCCAAGGTTATCACTTTAAACATTTTCAATGTAGCTTGATTAAGTCTGCTGGAGACATATTTTAAAATACCTACAGGAAATAAAATATGAAACTCTCTGACTATGGTTAGATTTTGGAAAACTTAATATAATCAATATTTAACTGTGTACATATGTGCAGATTGATCCTCTATGTTCCCAGTCTGGAGTCCATATACCAGCAATGTTTCTAAAGATCAAACCTCTGTCACAAATTCACTGAATTTGTAAAAAGAGTATAATTTTTTTTCAATGATTCAAAAATGCATATAGCTGTTTTTGCATACATTTTAAAGAAAGGATTGGGATTTCTCAACTGTCTAGAATTTATTCATGCCACTATTTGCAATTTATTGGTAAAAGTAATTAAATATGGGCATTATCTGAAAATATTCTAATCTGTCTCTATATTTCATAATATCTTTAAAGTATTATATAAGCTGTAAATACTACAGATGGGCTGTTTGTCATTAAACATCTTCAGTGAGATTAATATCATTTTATTAGCAAGACAAAGGTCTTTACATGTCCCTGAACACAATAGTGAACATCTTTTTAACCAATTTGTATATTTTCTTCCTATGTCACTACTATGGCTACTAGTAGTAGCTAACAAGACTCTACTATCTGCTAGGTACTCACTAAATGTTCTACAGTCACTATTATACTCAATTCTCATTACAACCTTATGAAGTAATATACTGTGTTACCATTGTTTTGGAGATGTAAAAACTGAGTTTTAGAAGTTATAAAGCAAGTAACTTTCTCCAAAGTCATTACATCTCAGCACAGGTAAGGGGCGGGGCCTCTTCCTTGTATTGGCCTGACTCCCAACACCTACAGCATCAACTCACACACTGCATCATCTGCCTTCACTGAGTCAACAACATAATCTTCTTTAATGAATCAGATAGGTATTGATCTCCCAGCTCTCAGCAGAATGTGTATATGTTAGTTTTTTCCAAGATTTATGCCTTATAAATTAATTCAAATAAAATAATTTAAATAATTTTATTGGGAAGGATAGTAACTTTGAAGGTAAAGAACTTGATTTGTAATCCCTATAAAGCCACCAATTAATGTCATAATCATGGATAAGTCACAGTTTTTGTGACTTATCTGAAAAATTACTTATCTGAAAAATTTGTATCATAATTCTTGCTGGGAATCATGTAAGAATTCCTGTGATCACATCTGGCACACTGGAATGTGATACATAACCACATTGATTTATATTTTTTCTATGCTTCTTTTTAAATTTATTTTCTGCTTTAATTCATGTATTAGTCCCTAAAATCATTATGGAATGTTTCTAATATAATCAAAAAGTATAGAGAATAGTGTAATTAATAATCTTGAACAGTTTACCTATAATACACTTACACCAGTTTCACTACTCTTCCTATTTTCCCTCATGCCATATGATTTAAAGCAAATGCCAGATATCAAATCTTTTCATGTGTATTTCAGTATATATACCTAAAAGATAAGGAATTTTAACTAAAATACTTATCATACATCTATGCTACCTATAAAAAAAACATTAATAGGTTTGTCCTAAAATGTAGAGAAACCAGTAAAACTCACATGACAAAAATAGAAAATATTAAGTATCTAAAAGTGTATGAAATCCACAAAAGCACCTTGAGATGACAACTGAGCTTGATTTGGTTTTCCAATTAAGTATTTTATTTGGTAAACATCTAATTTCTATCAATTTTTAAAGATACAAATTTAAAAGATTTTGGAATATACTTGACATAAGAACAACAACATAAAAAAGCTATGATGACTTGTTTTAGCTTTAAGATTGAATGGAAACCAGTGCCACACATTATTATTACTCAAAGATAGTATCCGCTCTCCTATAGAAGATTTGCTTTGTCAATAATTAATATTTATACAATGTATCAACACTGCAGAACCTCTTTAAGTTGCCTCTGTGGTATATATTAACTTTTCTTATCTTTTTTCACCAAGGGAAAATCTGACACTAATTGCTTAGATTCCTACATTCCAAAAGTTGCTGTGACACGTTTCTCAAAATGAGTTCCTCTTCCACTGGGATTTCTATGAGTTAAAGTTAGAAAAGAAAAATAAAACCATGCAGTCAAAATGCTCTGAACGGACTATTAAGTGTGGCTTCTCCAGGAATGTATAAAATGAAGAGGAAGAGCCATATCATTAATGGATTCCAGTGATTAATCACTCCTGGAAACAATTTACAATGTTAAAAGCTAAACATAAGACACTGTGTGTGGGGGGGGGGAGCGGGGGATGGCGGGGGGTTTAACAGTGAGATTGCATTCACAAGCCCTATATAAAATCAGCTTGCTAATTCAGATTTATGACTTTTTCAAATATCTGAGAACATCAAAACACTACTAGCTTCTAATTTTATAGTGATAAGCTACTAGCCAGCTGAGGGACCATGGGGATGAAGGCATTTAATCTCTGCAGACTCTGAGTGCTTGTGAGCCGACAGGACAAGAAAGTCACTTATAAAATTCAACTACTAACAAAGAAGTCCATGGATAGTATTAATCCTCTTTCTTCACAGGCTCCGTAATTTTGTTTTGTAGTCTTCCACCAGTTTAATTAGGAATCTTCATCCTGACATTATGAGTAGAAGTATTAAAATAGGTCTAAGCCAGAAGTTGATTAGGACTTCAAATGTAATGCTGAAATCCTCATGAAAAAAAGAGAAACTGAAAGGAAACCAAAGATTTATTTTTTTCTGGAATATTTATATTTGCATTGTTGAAAGGTACAGCTAATATATGCTATAAATTGAAACAGGAGAGAATGACAAATTTCCTAATAGCAAGCCATTATTTTGAGCAGGAGAAGCTGGAATTAAAGCATAAAATATCCAAAAAACCACATTACTTCTCCTTGAGTCTATGCTTATAGAAGATTCTTCGATTAGCACTTTCTTTTCAATTGGGTAATTACTCAGCAGCAAAGCTGAGTAATTAGGCAGTCATTTATTGAGAGTCTGCTACAACAATGAGTAATAAGATGCTAAAGGACAAGAAGGGAAGTGTACATGACTCTATCATGCTTATAATCGAGTAGATAATATATGGAAGCATAACAATCTCCCTTCTTACATATTCATAAGTGTTTATAAGTATGAGGCAATATAACAATGAATTAAATCTTATGTACAACTCTATTGCTGTATGTAACAGTTTGTTTTCAATTTATATCCTGACCTAATCAAGGACATAGGAAGCCAAGAAAAAAGAAAATATGCTCAAATTTCTCCAGGTATGTGTACATTTCATCACTTACATTTTTACTACTAGGAATTACCCTTAGCCAGTACCTTTATGTGCTCAAGTTTTAATCACATGGTTTTAAATTATTCAGAACAGATGCATTAAAAATCTTTGAAACTCTCACTGTTTTTACCAGCTGCAAGTCTTATGAGGACTTTGGGGTTTTGCTGCCCTCTTTAAAAAGTCTACAAGTTCAAGCTCCTCTTACAACCTCCTCCTGCTATGGTGGTGGTGGGGGGCTTGTATTACACAAAATTTTCATAGTTACAATGTGATTTGGGTCCCTGATTGAATGATTCAGTGTTTGGTGCCTGATCCAAAGACAGACAATTGGAAGCTGGCGATGAGTCAGGTGATGTGTCCTGGTCTGAAGCTTTCCCCAATGCATGGACCAACCCAAGCATCTACTCTCCACAGGGAGATATTTATAGAGTCCGAAGACCAGAAAGTGCTGTAGAACCAGAGAAATACAAATACACAAAGGAAAAAGACATAAAAAGGAGACTTGAGGCAACTGAAACCAGGAGGGAGACAGAAGGCGAGAAAATTAAATGTGGTTGAAAGGCAGACTTAGGATGCTTAGTCATTTGCACGGTGCCCCAGGGGAATTATGTTGGGTCTTGGATCTGCTACAGAACTACAAACAATGCTGTTTGAGTCCTGAATGTTGATGAATTATCTTCCTCTCCTCCAGAAGGTGTGGCTCTTTGCCTGGTAAGACTGTTTACTTACTGCCCTTAGTGTATGTCTTTACTGAAAACTCATTTGTTTACTGAGGAGGGATACGTAAATAGATCACAGGTATGTAGTCATCTGACAAGCTGGGTTCATATGTGAGTTCTGTCATCATAGATGTGATGCTAAGTGAAGCAATTAATCAATCTTTCTGAGCCCATTTTCAATACCCACAAAATATAAATGAATAAAATCACCAGTCTCACTGGTTATTGTGATGATTAAATAAAATAATGCATGTAAGAGCTTCACATATTGTCTGACCAATAGAATGTAGCTGATAAATTTTAGGCATTATATTTATTTTTATTAAAAATTTAAGTATATTTCTCTTCTTTATAATCTGAAAGAGCTTCATACTTTTTCCTAGTGACATATAAAAACAGGAGGAGCAAATATACACATCTGGCCAAGCTACATAGCATGCAAACTTTATAAATATATACATTTAAAAATATATACAATTAATTATTTGGAATCCAAAAGGTAGAAAAAAGAAAAAGGATAAAGACCCTTTCTACAAAAGGTCATTTTCAGAAGCAAAGAAAAATGGGTCAACTTTAGTTCTAAAGGTTCATATACTGACTTTCCTGAAATCTTGGTCATGCTGAATATGCTTGCACAGAGGGTTTCCTTGAAGAACTTGGGGGCTGATCCAGGAAAAAGGTGTGCCCATGAGAGGCTGTAACACACAACAAGCTTTATTGGGTGGTGCTTGGGTCTCATGAGAGGGGAAAAGAAGGGGACTGGCATCCAGAAGGGGAGGAGTTGGGGGAGGGGCAAGGAGATGTCCCTGCGTGATGTCACTATGAAGCGTGTGTGGTAGTCTCTGGGACAGAGACCTCTGAAGGTCAGCAGCTGCTTGAGGTGCTAAACACACAAGTCCCCATCTTACCAATGGCTGGTAGAGGTTGGATACTGTGTCACAGGGTATGGGAAGCAGGCAGGCTCTTAGTGGCTTAAAAATCTACTTCTTTGGGATATTTTTAAAGTAACTGTATGAGTAAAAATTTGAAGGTGGTACAGTAAGTTTTTGAGATAGCAGGTCTTAGCTTGTAGTCAACATATAAGTAACAGAAGGGCCAAAAGATAAAGGCCAGCTTTGACTCATTTCTGGAATAGCTTACCATCTGGCACCAAATGGAAGAATCTCTGAAGTCCAGGAACACATTCCTACTGCTCTAAGTGACAGGAGTGGCCATGTCTAATCAGGTGAGGTTTATGGTGGGAGGTGACTCTACCCCACTGATTAAGTAGAAATTGACGGCTTTTGCTCTTAAAATTAAATTTAATGTTGAGTCTCTGAAAAACACTGATTTTAAAATCCTGTCAGCAGCATCCACCACACCTTGCCCAAAATTACAGTCCCCAGACTTATGATATTTTGACTTTTGATTTTTTGACTTTACAACTCAGTTTCTATTGAATTCTGCAATTGAATAGGAACTATATTTTGAATTTTGATCTTTTCCCAGACTATCAACGTGATGCACTTTCCCTGGTGAGGTTGGGCGGCACCAGCAAGTGCAGCTCTGCTTGTTACATGACACTGAGGAGAAACAATGGATACCAGGGTATCCGCCTTCCTTCTTTTAATCTTTGGTAAAACTAGGAAATGGAAGAAAGGATGATGATAAAATGTAATTTCAGGGAATCAAGTCACAGCTTCTCTAACCCCCCTCTTACCTGTTGGAAAAGAATTTTGAGATATGTAGAACAAAAGACACCAATCTAGCCACCCCTTCCTGTTGTCTGATGCTATCCCAGTGCCCTCTGCCACAGAAGGAGCATGGGGGCACCCAAGACCTGGTGCTGAGGACACTGCCCAGGGAAAGGGCAAGCAGGTACCAGCTATGGAAGCCGGAGCCCTCTGCCTAAGGGTCTGATCTCTCAACCCCTTAAGCTTTTCTGATATTTAAGAAACAATAACTGATTAAAAAAAAAAAAACCTGCATGATTCTGACAGTGGGGGAGGTTGGTAGTGTATTCGGGTAAAAGGATACACAGGAGCGCTCTGCACTTTGTCCTCAATATTGCTGTGAACCTAAAACTACTCTGAAAAGGACAGTTTGCATAAAAAAGAAAATAACATCATCTTCCTCACACTTAACAGGAGATCAAATCTGCTAATGTGCCTGGCTGGTGGAAGATGGCCAGCGAGGGTGGCTGGCCTTCATCTGTGACACCTCCTCATTGCCCTCCCAGGCCAAGGGGTGAAACAGAGATAAGGGGGGATAGCTGAAGAGAAGCGGATGCTGGGCTGAATGCAGTGGGCAGGACAATTCAGGGCCAGTGTCACCTAGAGGTGACAAAACAGGAGCTTGGTATGACTCTACATTTGTAAAGACTGTGGGCCTGGAGCCTACCACAATTACAGGGCTTGGCACCCTCCTCTCACTTAACAGGCATCAAGATGCCACCTGAGACAGTCCTGGGAACCACCCTCCTAACAGAGCTCTTCACTGAGTGTGGCTCTGATCCAGTCACCTATCTGTCACACCCCATGTGGAGAAAAGCCTTCCGAGTCATGACGGTTTCCAATTTTACTCCATATCAGACTGAAACACTCATTCACGCACCTTGCTCAGGCTACTATGAGCTGAACTATATTAATTAGGTCTCTGTTGTTCTCCCCAAGGTTGCTAACTTGTTCTCTATAAAAAATTATTTTCCCCAAGGTTTAAATAACAATCACTTATTGAATACCTATTGACATAATGACAGGGTAGGGTTGCTAGATTAAGATTATATGGAATATACTTACATTTTAAAAAAAGTATTTTTTATGTTTATCTGACAAATTTAACTGAGAGTTTTGTATTTCATCTGGCAAATTGGCATGGAGGGGGAGTAAAAAAGGATGGTAGGATATGGGTACAGGTTAATTAGCCAATTTTTTAATCTGAATAGGGAATCATCAGTTGGAGTGAGGATGCCCCCAACCCAGTAAAAATGAAATGTTCGGAACACCAACACAACAGAATGCTAAAGCGAAGGACTAAAGCCTCTTTCGGGAAAGCAGATTAAGTAACCTTGTGTCAGCCAGAGACACAAGGCCAAAATTCCCAAAGGCTGAACCCCCCATTCCTTGCCCTCTATACCCACCTAAACATCTGCTTCTGACCCATCAGGAACCCTCTCTGCTCAGTGAGCTTTCCTGCCCTTCTTATCTGACATGAAGTCTCCTGCTTTTCTGCCTAACTCTGGTCTAGATATTGAATTCTTTCCTCTCGAGGACAAGAACCAAGAACACACTGGGGGTCCTCAGAGTCCCCCAGGCCCAGTTCAATAGGACACACTCAATCCCTGGTTCAGTGTCCACAGCCACCAATCTGGTCTGTGCACTGCCTTGGCTGGGATTCAGAATTTCAAGAGTCAGACAGGAATAGAATGGCCAGGACTAAGATAACTGGAAATAACAGGGAATGTAGTGAAATAATAGTAAAGGCCCTGACTAACCATTTTGAAAAACATTTAAAAAGAAAAAAAAATGGTAAGCTTGCTGAGGTTTTAAGCTGGGTTTTCCAGGTGGCTCGGGAAAAGTCCCCTGAGTCACAGCTAGCCCACAGGCAGTTTGAACTGCAACCCCTGGCTACAGACCCCTGTCCAGGCCTGAGGGTTCCCTATTTAGGCCTCGGGGGCAGGTCGCTTCCCTCCAGCCTTACTTCCTACATCTCCAGGACCACTTCTGGTGCCAACTGCCCTCCACACCTGCTCTTCGGCTTTCCTGGCCCTTCCACTGGTGATGTTGCTGCCAAGAACTAGTGAGACCTTGAGACCTCAAAGTGTATAAAGCATTATGTCCACAGTTCTCAACAATCCTCTTCTTGCTGGATGAGTAGTAGTTTCACATTCTAGAAAAGCCACAGGAGCTATAGGGAGGAAGTGATTTAACTGAATCAAATACCTACCACAATGCACAGTACGAGGAACCTGATAATGGTTTACCACACTAAATACCCAATTACCCCTCAGGGTATTATTACTCCATTTTACAGACAGGAAGCTGAGGCCCACTGTAGTGCAGAGCTATAAACACTCCCATTCTGACTCATTCCACTGCACTCATTCCACTCTACAACTAACTTTTTGGTTGCTTACAATTTTTTACTGTCTGCTGCAGCCTCTGAACAGCGCGCATACTGGGCAAACCTTTTTGGGGTCCATGGAAATACCACGTCCTGGCACCAAAATGACACATGCCAGGGTGTGTGAATTGGCTCAACACAAGAACCCTGCAGCGCCACCTTTCCTTGCCTGCCTAGAATCCTCCAACGCTCTTGACCATCCCTCCCCTCCACATCAGCTCTCAGTCTCTGTCCCTGGCTCTCCTCTCCTTAGCCCTGTAGGTTTCTTGGGCAGACAAGGTAGCTTCATTCTACTTCCACCTGCTATTGCTGGAGAACCATGAATCCCTCTCCTCCACACTAAGCTGGAAACTGCACTGATACCTGTTCTCTGCAGCTATGCTATTTCCTGAAATTTATCACCATCATCAGGGCTTATGTGTTTTCCTTCTTTGTCACTGCTCTACTTCTTTCTTGTCTCCGTGTACGCAATGTCTATGTTACCAGGTTCTCAAGGTTGCCCCTACCTGCTGAGTATGTGTATATGTATGTGTATGTGTGTATATACATATATAAATATGTATATATACACATATGCATGTATACAGGCATGCAATTTTCTATAGCTTCAGGTGTCCTAAATTCTCCCATGATCAATTTTAGGAGGTGATCATGTAGCTATTTTTAAGACAGCAGGAGATACATAAAGGAAAAGTAATTATTTAATGTTATTGTATGAGCCTTAATGGGAAACTGAGCATTAATTCACCAGTGAATTGAAAGAACAGTTCACAGCAGCAATCTCTTTAGAAAGAAGAGTCAGAATACTTGATAAAGTCAGTTGTAAAAAATGAGAATTGTACTGAATCACGACCTATAGAGAACAGACTGTTCTGCTTCTAAGAAGCATCTCATTCTCTTAAGAAAAGTTTTTCATGTTCTATCTCTGAGAACTAGATGACTTGCTATTACATTCTTTGTGAGCAAATTCTGACATTATTTTATAAAATTTCTTCGACATTATCAAATGGAAAAGTGTACAGGCAACAAAACAAAATCAAAAACCACCCCCCTCACAAAAAGAAACAAACAAAAAAACCCTGACTAAAATATAGATACATTTCTCTAAAATATTCTACAGAATAGTAATTTAGTGCTTCAGATTTAGAGGTTAGAAAGGGTTTGTTTATATGTGAATATTTAGTATGTTCTCTTTTTTAGAAAGAAGCACAGTTGCTGAAATATTTTCTTTACCCAGGCAAGATCTGCATCAATTGCAGTTATTTCCTCATCAAAATTCTGTCTAGCAGTTAACGTTGATGGTCTCTTTAAGTGGAGGTTGAAGCTTCAGTTCAAAGGTTCAACCTCAGAGTTTTTGGTCTGTTTGTTTGGTTAATTTACAATTGACCTCAAACTGTATTCATTAGATTAATCCTGCTGAGACCTCTGTGGTCAACAGGAGTCCAGCAAGTGGCCCCTGCTGGCCTGATGGCAGCTGATCTACTGAGACTGGGTAGGGCTTGCCTAAACATGGGGGGCGCATCCACAATTACAGAGCCTTCCATGCACCCCAGGGAAAACAGTATCCTCTGCTGAGATAGCATGAAACTCCCTTTATTTTAAAGGAAATCTGAAAAATGACCTCATAACAAATATTATCACCACTGAGTGCTCTTCTCAAAAGACAGTTTTCTAGTCTTAGTATTTGTAACAAAGTATTATTTTAACTTATGCCTATCATTATGTAATCCCAAATTTTCACTACATTTATCTTTTTGCAGCAGTGACACAATCATTTTCAAAGCTGAAATATGCTTTCATTAATGGATTTTTTTAAAATAGATTTGTCCAGTTCATAAAGAACAATAACTTTTTTATTTGTTCTTTAAAACTCCTTAGGGCCTCCCCTGGTGACGCGGCGGTTGAGTGATGGGCTGCAAAGCTGTCCACAGCCTCTGCAGCGTGAGTTCGATACCTGGCTGCCTGCGAGGGTCCCACATGGCACGACAGACTTTTGCCGTGCCCACTGCTCCCTTCAGCAGTGTATTTCGTCAGTCTGCCTGTTCTGCTCCCCACTCTGTCTATGGTGAATTCTCTCACTCTCCTGCGCTTCTGACTGTACCCAGTGCTTGTATAACTAAATAAATAAATCTTAAAAAAAAAAAACTACTTAAAATTTTACAAATACTATGACTAGAACATAATTAACAGTAAATGAAAAAGAATTAGCTTGGATTTTATAAAAATGAACAAGTCAGGGATAATTGCTTTTTTAAATTATATTCTCTCTACTGACACATGATCAGCACTCAGAGTTCACAGGTTACAATAGGGTTCACTCTTATTGTACATTCTATGGGTTTTGGGGTTTTACCAGATGTACAATGACTGTATCCCTTACTGTAATATATATAAAATAGATTTGCTACTTTCATCATATACAGAGTCCCAGCAACACTGATTATTTTACTTAGTAATATGCAATTAAGGTTCCTCTATGTCTTTTCATGGCTTGATAGTTCATTTCTTTTTAGCACTGAAGAGTATCCCATCATCTGAAGTACCACAGTTTATTCACCTTCTGAAAGACATTTTGATTGCTTACAAGTTTTGGCAGTTATCAATAAGTTATCAAAAGAAGAGTTGTAGAGCATAAGAATTTCCTTTTCACATTAAAAACAGAAATCACTATTCCCTTAACTAAAGGATTATGAACTATAATTTTGTAAGTTATTACTATTTGAAGGCAGACTTCATAAAAATCGTATTGGTTAGAAATATCACCTAATTTTAGGAAAAAAAATTTTAATTTCTGAAATGATTACCTTAAAATTGTCCATTATTAATAAATAGTTGGGATGCCCAGTGTCATTCTTAAATTGGTGGTTTTTATAACATTCTCAGAGTAATATTTTTTCTACTGTAGATAACAATTTTAGATATTATCTGGGCATAGCAATAATAAAAATATTTTGTAAGAATATTGTATAACTACTTGTAAAATGTAA
The DNA here is from genome assembly GCF_964194135.1 of Talpa europaea. Taxonomy (NCBI): domain Eukaryota; kingdom Metazoa; phylum Chordata; class Mammalia; order Eulipotyphla; family Talpidae; genus Talpa; species Talpa europaea. Next base: position 34,906,543 of record NC_140068.1, on the reverse strand, counting down.
AAATATTTATGTGTACTAAATACTAGAAATGCTGATTCCTGAATATAATCTAAGAGAGTATATGTAGAATTGGATGATTCTAAAGGACTTGAAATTCATGATTGGTGTGTTACAGAAAGGTATTTTCCTATCCTTAATTACAGAGTTAGCATTTATTGGACACTTATGTGTCAGAAAATTTGTAAAGCATTTACATATTCTTCATAATAACCCTGCAAGGAAGAAGTCGCCCCACTGAGATTTCCATTGCGTATATGAAAAAAATCAGGAGGTTAAACCATTTTCCCAGGTCAGATGGTTGATAAGAGATGGAGGAAGGCTCTGAATTCAGACTGACTCTGAAGCTTATGACACATCGTCATGTACACTGTTCTGAGCTAAATATGTGATCCATGAAGCCTGGGGGACTTGACTTCCAAATTGGTTTCCAAAAAAAGCTTTACTTGTGTTACTAATATACATCTTTGTATGTTTTCTGCTACCTATTTAATTATCCTGGAAAAATTTAACTTTTAATAGTGAGATTTTCAGAAACATGACACACGAAATCAGGTTCCAATCTTTTTTTTGAAAACACTGTTGATTCAGACAGAAACACCAATATATTGGAATAAAGAATTGAAATAAAAATGAGATAATATATCTTGCTTCTTGTGCCCTATAGGAAAAAGATCTTATCTACACTGAAAAAGAATTTTGGCTCTACATAAAGTGTAACATCTAAACATTCCTTCATTTGAAAGATTGTAGCTCATCTCTATTTGGGTATCCTATAGTGTTTTCTCATAATCAAAAATTTTGGTTTCATAGTAGATGACATTTCATCAACAGAACACCTTAATAATTGTATTGAAAAAACATATTGCTCAATGAGGTTGTTAATGCCACTCTATAAATTGCCCCTAAACTGGCAATATCACATTTCTTGCTAAACACTTGCCAAAAAAAAAAAAAAATAGGTACAGAGATATTGATTATGTTTCAATGTTATTTCTACTACCGTTTCATTTAGACTGCTACTACATTGCTGAGGTTATTACTGTAGATGGAAAACAATTACTTTGGACTACACATGCTACCACTTTTAAGGCAAGCATTAACATCTAATATGCTTGTATCATTACCACCCTATAAGCTCTATTTTCTATGGATTGAAGATTATCTGAAATGTTTTTTAAGTGATGGTCAGTATTTCCCAGGCTTAAAAAATGAATTGCTATAACTATTCTGTTAAAGCTTTAAAATATCATATATAGCCTGTTTTTTTTCCCCCAACTGGTGGGGGAAAAAATCATCATTTATTCTATTGTTGCTGGATGGCAATTGCCCAGCATTAAATATATGCCAGATTCAGCAAACTGTTAAAGTAGACTGCATTACTTAATATTAGCTTTGAGTACAATGATTTCCAATTTTGTTCAACCATTTTACAGCTTAAAAATCAGGGAACCTTTCACAAATCTAAGAAGGAAGAAAAAAGGATGCCAAGTTTATCAGCATAGGTCAAATTATTTTACTATTCAAAAAAAACTAGATAAAGCTGCAAAACAATAATAAAATGGGAATTAGCATATTAATATGTTTTATGCACAGATTAATATGTACTGTACATATTTCAGATACTATAGACTGATTCACACCACACCTTAAATCTCCTTCCTTGCTTATTCTTAAAAACAAAAGTGCAAAAGCAAAATATGAGCTTCCCTAGCCTTTCCAAAGCTAGAGATGACTTATGTGACAAAGTTCTGGCCAATGAGATATTTGCCAATGCCTGCAGGCAGCATTTCCCCTTTTTTTTCATCCTTGAATGAAGGAATGATGCAGGTAGGTGTAGAATGATAGTGGTTGTTGTGTTACCCTTCTGACAGTGAACCCAGGAGAATTTTGCTGGTATCATGATGGAGGAGGAAGCAACAGGCTGGCTTAGAAGTTATTTTGTTCGTTAAGCCATCACTCAACCACTAATGAATTTAACATTTGAGTAGCTACTCTTTGGTGGTTGATTTTTTTTTAAACTTGAGCTATCAGTTCAAAATGGGAACTTATACCATAGTCCCAATATGGGGAAATAGAAAATTGATGTGTTGTGGGGAGTTCGGGTGGGATAGGGGTTAGGGCTGAAATGGTTAAAAAATAAAGGTATACAGTTAGGGTTCCTGTATTCATCCAGAAAACTAAAACACCTTGAAATAATTTGTTTTCTTTTAACCTAATTGAAAAAAAGTAAAATATCCAAAAGGAGATAAATTATTCAAATAAATATTACCAAAAATATAAAAAAGATTATTTATTTTTGGATGAAAATCTCAAATCTTAGTCAAGGGATCTTTTATAACATAGTTTTCCTATAGCACTGGCAAAATCTGAATTACTCTAATACTTGCATCCTATTCCTTTGTTAACAAAATTAAATAGCTTCAGCTCTTTGAAAAAGTCACAGGATAAAAAAAAGATTATAAATAGTATTTTTATTAAATGCTGTGTTTCTGGTAAGTAAAACAATACTAGCTAAAATATTTATTTTTTATATACTTTTGCAGTGCCATGGCTGAGTTACAATTTCTTTTTCTCAAATGTAAGATTTCTCTCCCTCAAATATGCATATATATTTATATGTGAAAGATACTTTTTCCAGTTATGTTTTATTACAACTGTGCCAAATCTTATATAAAATAGGTCACTATACTTGTTTTCTTCAACTATCAATTTCCATATAAACTGATACTCTCATACTATATATTTTCTTCTCATTGTTTGAACAACATTAGAATTCCATATCCTTCATTTCTGGAAACAAGACTGTTGTTCCAAATAGAGAAGTATGACCTTCTACCATTGACAGAAAGACTTTCCTAGGGCTGAATATAAAATACTGTCCTTGATTTTGGACTCTCTAACTTGATTTAAATTTCCTTGTTTAAAATGCACCTCAGAACTAGGGGAATATTTTACTTTGTCCCAGGATGTTCTGTCAGGATTTATGAAGAATCTGTCTATCCTGCCTGCTTCTTTAGCCCCGTCTTGGAAGGAAAGAAATTAACCATTCACCCTTGCTTTACTGACAAAGAACTAAGGGCCTGATATCTAATGGGACAATGGCGAGGGTGCTGCAGTGGCTTCAGGTTCCATCACGATGGCTGGCTGGTTCCTCACCACAGCATGCTCTCACAGAAAGAAGCAGACCAACCTTCGTCAGCCATGTAGACAGCAAACTCCAGGACAGATTCTTTGGCAGACTTCCCACTTATCTTTGGACTGAACTCTCCAGACCCCAATTCTCAAATCCATTTATTCCTTTGTGCCAGGTTGAACTGTTCACTCCTTCCATAAACATCTGAGCACCGGCAGTGTACATGGCCAATACTACATCCAATCCTGTCCACCAGGGGCTAGCCTGTGCATAGCTATGTGGCAGTGATGAGTCTTACCAGCATTACCGAGTGTTGCAATTTGGGATCCACTTATGTTTTTTCTCTTCTCTTTGACTTGACCTCTGGTTTCTGTGCCCTGCTCAATTTAGACCCATGATTACTGTGATATGTCTTGTTGGTGTTCTTTAAAGCCAGACTCATATCTCTACACTGTTCTCAGGACTACTGGTGACCATCTCTTGTACATGGACTGCCTTCCTAGCATGACCTTAGCCTTTGGACTCCTCTAGCCATGGGCCAAGTTCATCACAGTACAATGCCATTCTACCCACATACACCTATGTGAGGCAAGAAGCATAGTCTATGATTTACTATTGAGTTATTCCTGTTCAAACTTTTCTTTCTATAGGGTAACATGTGTAAATGTTGATTCACTGTAATCCAAGATCCCTTCCTCAGATCAATTAATTCTTTTTTTTTTAATAGAGGCATGCTTTATTTATTTATTTGTTTTATTTGTTTGTTTGTTTCGTTTATACATGCACTGGGTACAGTCAGAAGCGCGGGAGGGTGAGAGAATTCACCAGAGCCAGAGCGGGGAGCAGAACAGGCAGAAGGACCGAAGTACACTGCTGAGGGGAGCAGTGGGTGGCAGGAGAGGTCTGCGCGCCATGTGGGACCCTCCTCCGGAGGCTGGGGAGCAGCCGGGGATCAAACCGGCACCACAGAGGCTGCGGGCAGCTTCGCAACCCAGCGCTCAACCGCTGCGCCACTGGGGAGGCCCTCAATTAATTCTTAATGGGAAAATTGAAGCGTTTCCCCATGTTTCACTGGCAAAGCTGTTTTCCCCAAACGTCTTCAATATAAGGCTCTAAACTATGAAGTGGCAAAATAACATTTGTGTTACAGTCATTTCAAAATTGGGGGAAGGCTTTAATTAGTTTTCAACTGCTATGTAGCTTGATCTTTGATGTGGTGCTCAAGTATGCAAACAAGCCCACAGCAAGGTGGCTGCTGACAGGCACCGTCTAACAGCCCAGATCCTAAGAAATGAGCTGGACTTGGTCCAAACCCTTGAAAGATGTCAATTACACTTAAAGCTAATCCCTCTTAATCATAAAGTTTGTGAAGAAGTAGTTATCACTGTTCCACCACCTCTAGAGAGTGTCACAAACTAAATAAAAGACCACATTAAAAATGTTAATTCTGTTTTGTAAACTACTTTTCCCAGTTTCCAGCCCTGATTATAGAGAATGGCAGATATGACTTATATCAAAACCATTTTCCTTGTTAAGTGCCTGGGTGTTTCTCTTTGTAACCATAGATTGAAGTTATAATATAAAGACCCAAACAGGATGGAAGAGATAGCATCGTCACCACAATTAACACTTTTTTGCTGATATTTTTATAAGCCACAAATTTTTTCAACAAAAGAAAAACATTTCCATTATAATAAGATCATCATCATTTTTAGCAATACTTAGCAACACTATCGCATAATAATGGAATCAATCATCAAGCAGTTTTGAACAACTACTTGTTGTCTAGCATGTCAGTATTCCCTTAATCCATAATGTTTCATAGCTATAGGTTGTTATGGTTTTGGTTGCCAGTCTCAGTTTCTCCAGGCAGATAATAGAGTAGAACTAGAGGGACATTTCTTTCCCTTTTGGGACATCTGTCTAAGTGGCCTCTACACTTAGTAGTAATGCACGTGTCCACTGCTTTATATAATCATCAAAAAGACAAAATCTGTGAAAAATGAGAATGAATTAATAGTCTTCAAAAAGACAACTAAAGTAGCTAAACTTGGGGTGGCGATGACAAGGCATGAGGTATGGTGAAGGAAAAAAAAAGTTGAAGGAAATTCTGAACCATTGGATAGGTATAAAAATTGGATGAGAGGGAGTAAAGACAGTAAACACACGACTTATAACATTCAGAAATAAAAAAATATACTGGCAAAAATATTTCAGGCTTCCAAATCATATACTACAACATAGGCAATTTCTAAATAGTAGCTATAAAGGCAGCTATCTAGACGATAACTCTGTTTCAATATACATAGTAATAAGTCCTCAAATTTCCTATGCTATCCAGAAGGAAGGTCACAGAAAAATTAGGAAATTAAGACTATTAGAAATTCCACTCCCTTAAATTTTCACAGAAATAGAAAATTTCAAATGCCTAATGTGTAGCCTAGGTTAAGCACATTCTTCTTGTGATGTCTATGTGTTACATGTAAAAATATGCATGTAGATACATAGGTCTTTTAAAAAAAAAACACAGAAATATTTCATCTTCTTATTTTATTGTAGAACTTAGAGCCCCATGACTATCAGGCATGAATACCCTTAGTGCACTAATGAAACATGACTATCTTATTTGAAAATGAAACTGTTAAAACCATAAAAGGTCACTGGTTTAAAACAGGGTTTTTCAACCTCAGCACTGTTGACATTCTGGTTAATAATTCTTTGTCTTGGGCACTGCCCAATTCATTTAACAATATCCCTAGCCTCTACCAATTAGATGCTGGTAGCACATACCCCAAGATGTCTCCAGACATGGCCAAATATCCTCTGGCGATGGGGGGGGGGCACAAAATACCTCCTGTTGAGAACCAGTGGTTAAGACTAACTCTTCAATTAGATTAATACTCTTAATACTTGCCTAGCACTAGACACAATTCAATTTCATCCTCAATAACAACTCTACAAAGTAGGGCCCATGTAAACCCTCACTTCACGGATGAGAAAATTGAGATACAGAGAGATTAAATTACTTGTTCAAGTATACTGGACACAGAAGTGGCAGAGAGGGAAGTCAATCCCAAGGAGTCTGGTTCCAGAGTTTCTGTTCCTAACTTCTACACTAGACCTGCTACAACATGGGGAAAGCAAACACAAATTAGAACGATTTTTCATTCAAGATTTTTACTTGTTATAACATTAGGAACCTAATATACCTGTACGGAGTTTAGAGTATTTATGTGGAAAACAGGAACAAATTATTTGGAAAATAGGAATTAAAATAAGATACTTTATTAACAGCATTTAATAAAGTCTCCACAAAAGCCCTAGAATAGAGAATAGAATATTTTTCCCATTTCTCTTACTCTTTATATGTGGATACATCTTAGGTTTCTCTTCTCTGTTCACCTGCACATAGGAATTAGAGTTGGTTATAAGAGGGAACTACTATAAAATCTCACTTCCGTTGGTTTTGATTACCCCTACCAGTAACCTGGGATATACAAAACACTTCCTGAGTAACAGCTTGTTTTATTGAATGAAAACCACAGCGACTGGCCACAACTAATTTGCCAATGGATGCTGAGTAGTGTTTGTATGTAAAGGAAGGTACTTGACTTCACACACTGCATCACATACGGTGACCACAATGATAAACAGAAAAGTCCCCAAAGATGTCCATTCCCTAATCCCTGGACTTGTGAATGCTATTTTATGTGGCAACATGGGTGTTTGCAGATGAAAGAAAGTTACTTGAGGATAGTTATGGTGATCTTAAAATACAGCGGAAAGATAGATGCAATCTAATCATCTGAGTCCTCAAAAGGCAGAGAATGTTGTTTATCTGGAGACAGAAGAGAGGCTGTAAGGGAGAGTCAGAGGTTCGACTGAGTAGTAGGAGTAGCATGCTGCCAGTCTGACAAAGGAGGGACAATGTGAACATGAATACAGGCAGCCTTGAGTAGCCGAGAGGCTCCTTTTTGAGAGCCAGCAAAGAAATGGGGACCTCAAGTTGCAAGGAACTGAATTTTGCCAACAACCTGAATGAATGTGTAAGTGGATTCTCCTCCAGAGTTTCCAAGTAAGAATCTAGGCAGTTGACACCTTGATTTTGTTCTTGTGATACCCAGTGCTGAGAAATCAAAGAAACCCACTCAAAATCTGATCTACAGAACTGTGGGACATTAACTTGTATTTTTTAAGCTGCTACATTTGCAATAATTTGTTATGGTCATGATAGAAAACTACATGCTGGAGACAAGGAAGAAAGGTAATTAACTCACCCGCTGCGACTTGCCATGAATTACCAAGCCGCAGATAGAGGTTTAGAAACTTGATCTTTTAACTCCCAAACTATGTTTTTTTAAAAAAGTCATTGCCTACATGGTAGAAACAAATAGCTTTGTCTCTATCCACTTACTCACTATTAACAACAGTAGTCGTGAAAGGTAGGTAATATTATCCCTTTTTACAGCTGAGAAAGACTCAAAGGCACAGAGTTGGAGGGTTAGTAAGTGCCTTTACAGTATGAATGTAGTAAATATATTAAAGAGATTTAAATAAAGCACACTACAAAAACATAAAAGCACAGGGAGAGAAATGTTTTACAGCTGAAGGGCAAAAGGAATAGGTAAGAATTTGTGGAAATGGTAAGATTTGAGTTGATGGACAGATATGACTTCAAAAGATAAATAGTACCTAATTTCTTTTTAATTTAGAATCAAATTCTGGTGGTTGGGAGTGTGGGTATATGTAATTGGTCACCACTAAAGTCAGTGTTTGTAGTTTATCACACTATGAAGCAGCAACATGATAGACATCTCCAGGGCAAGCAAATATGTTTCATGAGCTAATGCTTTGCAGGTATGTTTTTATCACAGTTAATAGAATAACATGAAAATGCTAATACCACTGAACTGTCATTTAGGGAAGGTGGAGCATTCTGTAGCGAATATATAGCAGCAGTCCAGGGAATCTGTGTCTAATAAGTAAGTACTCCTACAACAGAGTAGCTTCCAATAAGGTAAATGCAGCAAAGCAGATATGAGAGTAGCACAGAGGGTGGGAGAGAGACATCTGTGCAGTCAGGCAATCCGCTCTTCTCTGACACTCAGAGGCTCTTGCCATTGCTACACTGTTACTGAAAATCAATACTCCAGCCCCTGGCCATAGCTGATTAGAGACCTAACTAAGGCTGGGTCAGAGTCTCCATTCTGGGGCTTTGGAATTGAATCTCTGAGATGCTTGTTAGAAACTCAATTAGTGTTCAGACTCACTGGCCCTGCAAACTCGAAGACTGATACATAGAGAGTTTGTTTGCAAAGAAAAGAATAAAGCAGATATGTTCCCAGACAGAAGATCAAGTAGCGTAGGATAAAAAACTGGAAGAATGTCCAAGATGCCTTCCAGATCAACAGTTCCAGGCCCTGTGAGGTCTTGTACTTCTTAACCTAAATCCATGAGATACTCCCTCCTCTTAGATTTATTATTAGTATCTTCTCCACTTTGTTTAACTTGAGTGGATTCATATCCTTATAAACAAATGATCTCTTTTATCAGATTCTCAAAACAAGCACCTGACCATGCATTTTTCCTCTTTTTCAAACATCCAGGAGAAAAATGCCAAGACTAGGTCAACTTCTTGTCTGACCTCTCCAAATACATCAGAGTGTTGGATCCTACTAAAGAAAAATCAAAAGTGAGCAGATGGGATCGTCACATATCCATAGCCTCCAGCACTAACTGTGGACTCACACTACCCAATAAGCTTCCTGTTTCTCTCCTCAATCTTCCTGTTACCCCTTGTCACCTCCCATTCCTGGAAAACTCTTCATCCTGCCCTTCAACTGGCTGACTCCTACCTACTTTCAGGTTTCTCTAATACTTTATTTTTTTTAGAGAGTGTTCCTAAATCCCCAAAATCTGAGCTAACTGTCCCTGTCACATGATTCTTGCATACCCTATACCCCCCCGCCCATAAAATTATCTATCATAATGCCTTTTTACTCTATTCTCTTGGATGCCAGAGTGACAGTGGTTACATCTGTCTCACTTGTTTGTCCAGTGCTTTGCTCAGGGGGTAGTCCTGAATGGGTATTATTGGATATTTCTTAAATTGATTTATTAAAGGAAAGTGATACTAAGGTTATTTTTAAAAGACATTTGGATACGAATGATTGCTCTACTGACCCATTTGCACACACTTTAGAAGGAATTATACTGTCTGATGTATCATCACATAGGAACAATTATACATGTCTTTATTGTCACATCTACTTAAAATCTGAGTGTCATGTCAGTAACAAGTCAGTATTATTTTGACTCATGGAATCTATTTGAATCTTTTGGTAGTATACCTCAATATGGATTTGAAATTCACCTTTCCGGGCCTCCCCTGGAGGCGAAGGCGGTTGAGCACTGCACTGTGAAGCTGTCCGCAGCCTCTGCAGCGCCGGTTTGATCCCCGGCCACCAAGTGAGGGTCCCATATGGCGCGCAGACCTCTCCTGCCACCCGCTGATCCCCTCAGTAGTGTACTTCATCAGTCTGCCTGCTCTGACTCTGGTGAATTCTCTCACCCTCCCGTGCTTCTGACTGTACCAGTGCTTGTATAAATAAATAAATAAATCTTAAAAAAAAAAAAACAACAAGTATTTCCACAAGTTTATAATTGAGGCATAAGTGTCAATTAAGAAATAAATTATTTTAAATATTAAAACAAAATTCTGTTCAATAATGATGTCATATAATAATGGAAAACTCTAGGGGTACAACATACATTCTCTTTTATGGCCACTAATGTGGTATCCCTAGGATTTATGAAGACAGGAAGGATACTCCAGGGTGAAGCATAGGAACAATAATCTCACCTAAAGATGGAGGAAGAACCTTTTTCCCTGCCAGTGTGGGCTTAACACCTTTAGCTCAGCCACTGAAAGTGCTATCTTCGAAAATTCCCTAGTGTTTTGGAAAATACTAGCAACAGTATGGTGAATGCTGCAGATTTCAAATCAATCAAAGGCATTTCTTCCTGATACAGCCTTTGAGCAATTCCATTGAGAACCAAAGACCCAAAAATGTGTTAATCAGTCATGTAACTAGACAGCTTCCTCCCTCAAGAATTCTAAAGTATAAGATTGAGTGCCCTCCGTGCAAGTCAGGAAAGAAGTGACCAGTACTCACTTCTTGAATTCACCTCTCAAGTTTCCAGGAGCTAGAACGCTCCTCAGTCCCTGCTGATAACCACTACAATTAAGGAAGGCACTAATCCCACTTTTATATTTATAATCCTAATTCTATTTCTCTTCTGCTATCTATCTTTGTGTCAATAACATCCCCTCTCCCTGAGAGAAAAAAACAAAAGGACTGAAGATAAATTTACGGCATGGAGAAAAAGCCTGACTGAAGAAGACACCTAAATTAATGCAGCTCAAACAAATACAAGCTTACTTGTGGCATATTTGACTATAAAACCCTAATCTCTTACCTCATCAAAGTAAGAATTTAGGTTAAAGGGGTCTCCCTGGTGGTGCAGGGGTTATGTCTCAGCGCTATCAAGCTATTGCCAACCACTGCAGCATGAGTTCAATTCCCAGGCAGGGAGGTGACCCACATGGCGCAACAGATCTCTCCTGTCTCGCCCGCTGCTCCCCTCAGCAGTGTATTTCAGTAGATCCACTAGTTCTGCTCACCACTCTGTCGCTGGTGAATCCTCTTACCCCCTGCACCACTAGTCTACACCCCAGTTCTTGTGCACATAAATAAAATTAAAAAATGAATCTTAAAAAAAGAAGAATTTAGGTTAAAGCTTTTACTTCTGCATACATCCAGAATAGCTTTCCTAGGGAGGCACTTACAACTGGTTAACTCAGATAAATGCCTGGTATCTTTTACAGTTTCTCAAACTTCTTCCTACTCCCCAATATCCATTACAATTGCCTAAATTTTAGGGTTTACCTTAGGAAAATCTAGAGTGTGATTCTTCAGATCACAAGTGGGTGGAGAACTACAATCACGGAAGCAAATGTATTGAATTCCAGACTTACAGTCAAGCTCCCATTGGACGACTTCAAAGAACTACTGTGGAGGAAGTAGAGCAACAGAATCTCTCTTACCCACCCTCCCAAGGGCAACTATCTTTAAATTTTGGTATTTTAGCTTATCACACTATGCTCCACCTTGGAAAACAACTCTTTCCTATTTGTAAAATTAGAGTGGTCTGTTTTCAATCAGTTTTAGAAATGTTTGACAAGGCTTGAGAAATAGTAATAACCTTTACTTTTAATTTTCCTATTTTCCTTACCACCAATAGCAATCAGATTTAAAATTCAAAGACTGAAAAATATAGATGGAAGGGAGATTTTTAAAAGAATAGAAAAAGACTAAAACATACACAGGGTCAACAAAGACTACCTCTAGATTAATCCCTTTTCATTAAAAAAAATCCTATTTTGAAATCTAATGAGACATAATTTAAACATTAAAAATATCAGATCAAAAACTTTCTATTACTTGAGGGTGAATTATAAGAGTTTAAGTGTTATCTCTTACGGTAAGATTAAATTCAGCCTAAACACTTCAGAAAAGTCTTTGAGACTATAAAGTTCAATAAAAGAAAGCAAACTTTTAGAACATTAGCTGGTGTTCTGTTTCCAAATCTAATCCTCTAGGCATAAACTACAAAGTTAATAAAGAGCAGATTAAAACCAACTAAGAACAAATTATTAATTCTGTTTTCCATTTCGCTCTTCAATTCTTGTTTTAAATGCACTAAGAATCTCTTCTGCCAGACTATGAAAGCTGCAGCAGCTCTCTTTATCAATGGATCTTATCACAAAGGGTGTAGATACTTCCTAAATGAAAGCACCATATGCCTAATTATTGAGCTAAATTTACACTCAGAGCTATCTCCGAATGAAACATTTTCAGCACGCAAAATACTTCTTTTTATGCCCTGAAGATATTTCTCCAAATTTCATTTTTCTCTGAATTTTGTCCTTCCCCAAATCTGAAATTTTTTGTGACTCCAGGCCAGGAAGCTAGAGGTAACTGGACACTGATGAACTAGCACCCTCTTTGGGGTTTTCCTAAGAATAAGCATGCTGTGAGATAACAATTCAAACAAAGGGGAAAAAATGCTTACTTTCCTGCCACAGGAAGAAGAAATTTTGGAAACAACCACCAAGGAGAGCAGCAACAGTAGACGATACAGGCTATTAGTTAACACATACCACTGCCAAAACTTACTCTTCTTTCCTGGAAGTGACTTCTCAAATTCCAATTATTTATCAATTCCTTTTTAAAAAAGTCTCATCCTATTGTTCTTATCAACCCATAGTTGGTAATAAATTTGCATTAATAAATAATGTATGTGTCAGGCACTGCATTAAGTAAGAGATCCACTTAAGTTTTCTCCTTGAATTCATATAATGCAAAAGAGAATTATTAGCGTCATTTCACAGGTGTGGAAAGACAGTGGAAAGATATCCACTCTGCCAATTACCTCACAATCTGACGAGGTTGTAAAGAATTCTGGTGATATACTGTGTTTCTCATTTTGATTTTTTTAAAGACAAGTTGCTTTCCCTGTCTCAAATTCTGGGCCATGGACCTCTGGAACAGAAAAAGGTGTCTACAAATGCAAGGGGTGTAAAATTTAGTTGGAAGACAACACACATTCAAGATGCAGATCAAAGACAGGAATAGTAAATGCCATGGGAATGTGGAGAAGGGAGAGAGCAGTGAATGCTGAGAAGGCAAGAGAAGCCTTCGTAGAGAATACGGATTTTGAATAAGTGAAAAGACACTTCATTTGAGTAGACTAGAAGAAGGCAAACCCCAAATTAGGTGTGTTCTGCATATAGTATCAATGCAAGTTTAGCCTAAAATAGAGTCTCTTCTAATATAGGAGAGATCACTCAAGATAAGGATTTGTACCATACTATGTATGTAAGACAGTTTGAGGCAGAGTTGTATGAGACTATGAATACCAGCCTATGGGTATTGAGTGCATTGTTTGTCAAACTTTTCTCACTGAACCAATGGTATCTGTATCTACTGGGAACATGCTAAAAAGTGAAACTCACCCAGAGCTGCTGAATGAGAAACTCTGGGACTGAACAGAGCCCAGCAATCTCAGCATTAATGGGTTCCCACATGATTCTGAAGCTCAATGACGTTTGAGTCACTGCTCCAGAGGAAATGGAGGACCTTTAAAATCTCTGAGTTGGGCAGCATGAAAGAAGTGATATTTTAGGAAGATTAACAGAACAGTGATCTACAGAATGAATTAGAAAAGGAATCATATGCAAATTCATAGTCATAGAGCCTCTAAAATGCAATTATTTATATGAGAACACTTTTCAGGAATACAATATTAAACTGGGAAAAAGGAGACCAAGGTTCTTTCTCAAAATATCACACCTTCTTCCAAAGAAAATCTGTGTAAGACTCCAATTTTTCCAGTGGAAAATAATATCTAAGGTATGACTTTTCATTTCAGTGGGCTTACAGTAGTAAGCATTACTTATAAAAACACCTTCTCAAAACTTTTTTTGTATAGGTTAAAAAAAACCACCAAACCAACTTTAATTAGGTGTATCATGTATAAAATTGAAATACATACATAAAAAGATGACAGCTCTCATTAAATGTGGTCCACACCTCTACACAGTAATGAACAGAAATGAATGAGGACTCTAATTTAAAAATCACATATGTGAAAACAAATTCATGGTGTACATATAAAGCAGACTACCATTTTAAGCAAAATAGCAGAATTTTTATATTCAGGACTTTTAAAAAGGAAACTCAAATGTATCTATACTTATTCAACAATGTTACATTTACTCAAAGGATTTTTTTATGAACCAACTTCACAGTTTACAATCATAAAAGAAAATGAATATAGTTTTTCATTCTATAAATCATTTTGAATGAAACTTTAAAATAGGAAAAGGTATTTCCTACATTGACTTTTCTCTTTATACACTAGAGCTTGTTTTGAATGATTTTTCACTATTACAAAAAAAAAAGCAAGTCTCCCCTCAAGAGACAATGGTGCTTAGCTTGTGAGGATAGACAGAAGGAGCTCCAAATATCATTGGACAATACTTTCGTTTTTTGGTTTTTTTTAAAGATTTATTTATTTATACAAGAACCAGGGTACAGGCCAGAGGTGTGGGAGGGTGAAAAGATTCACCAGAGACAGAGTGGGGAGCAGAACAGGCAGACTGATGAAATATACTGCTGAGGGGAGCAGCCGGCAAGACACCAGGAGAGGTCTGTCGCATGATGTGGGATTCTTGCCGGCCAGCCAGGATTGAACCTGCACTGCAGAGGCTGCGCACAGCTTCACAGTGTGACGCTCAACAGCCTGGGCCACCAGGGAGGCCCATGGACAATACTTTTGGAATGTGTGATTAAAGGGTAACAATGTTGGTAACACCTAACCTGGTTTCTTTGTTTTAAAAAGCATATTCATTTAACAAATGTTTACTGTAGCTTATGAGCAATCCCCAGGGCTTGCTGACACAGTAAGGGGGAAGCTCTTTCTGCTGCTTGCAAGATGGAAGTTCTAGAACAGATACATGACTATAAAGAGCCAACATCACAGAAATTCCGTACTCTTGGAGTAAGAGAAAACAGAAGTATTTCAAACCTATACTGACTTCATTTTATTACTGATAGAACACTTAACAAATCATAATTTTTACTCATCCTAACTGCTAAAGAAGTTTTCAACAGTAGTTAAATCTTCATTTTTTATGCTCCTCAAATTTCCTTCCACACTCCTCCACCCTTTAAAGCTACTGAGTTCTTCATTATGCATTCTAAGTTAAGTAACCCCTAGGAGGATAAATAATGAAGACTAACCAAATGTTTAATATGAGTGAATGTATACAAGTACAAAATACATGTCAATTATAAGATACACTTTTTACTACATATAATTTCCTTTCCACATCTTAATAAGAATGCCTTATAAATAGTTGACTTGAGCTAATAACTCCTGAAATCATAATACGGGCTGCAGAAGCATTTATAACAGATACACCTCTGTGAAGGTGCCATTTTCCTCGCCCTTATAACATACAGTCCCCATGGATTGCAGGTTCCAGTCTACCATGAACGGGACTTCCTGGGTGGGGAAGCTACTGAGAATGAGGGGTGGTGCTGTGCTGCCAGGAGAAGCTATATAACATGGAGGGCAGGTGGGCTCTTGGACTCTTGCTTCTTTGGCTTTGACTTATATCCAGGAACTTGGAAGAAGAAATATAGAGGAAAGACATATAGAGACACTTGAAAGAGAGAGGTGGGTGAGAGACACATGGGAAGATCTGGCAGAGAGAAGGCAGCCATTATCTTTATTTTGTACTTTGTTTAACTGCTTTTGTTCTGGAATTACCTACCCTTCTCTTGCTGTTCCGTGACAGGAGGTGCCTTAGACTTGTTGCAAGCTTTCGGGCCTCAGCAGCCCCACTTTGGTTGGGCATTTGCCCATGAAGGGATGGTTAATTTGGGGTTTTCTATGAGGAAACTATTATTAGGAATACCCTTTCTCTTTATGCACACTAATTCTATTAAAGATCTATCATGCTAAGAGTCTGCTTCCTTTTCCTTTGTGCAACAGATAACAGAATCCCTTTAAAAGCATGCACCTCTTAATAGTTTGGGGTCCCTGGGTATCCTTTGGTCATATGCTAACATTAAGTGCAAGATGAAAACCTACAATTCACTAGCTTATAATAGTCAACATTGTTAGTTTACTATAAAAATAACATGTCTCAGCAAAAAACATCCTAAATATTCTAAAATTACTATCATCTCAAATGACAATTTATAAAAGAATATAGTACATTTATGTCAATCATTATTCATTATGTTAACAAAGCTTCAAAGCCAAATTTAGACAGTTCTTGTGCTTGGCAGACTTTTATGAACTAACCAAGGTCAGAATATAAATACATTATGAAATGTGCAGCTCTTCACTATCTTAAAAAGCATGTCTAAAAACATGTTATTTGAAGAAGCTAGCAAAACCCAAAAATAAGCCAAGAACAAAAACCAGCCCAAACTTCCAAACTAATTATACTTTTCTTTTACTCTAAAATCAAATATCATATGTACATTTATCGTATTTAAAACACTATAGAGCGCTAACATACAAAAGATTAGCCTGCTGTTTCAAATAAAAAAATATATATTGCTGTAACATCATATGAATGCTTTGTTTCTAGTTAATTTTTCTTCTTTAAGAATGCAGTTTGTAAGACCTGCCACTTTCTGACATCACTGAAATCACTTCTGAAACTTTATTTGGATTATTTTTGATCTTCCACTATGATCTTAAAATATCAGGAAATCATCCTGATGAATTTTTTGAAGAGACAGGCCCCTCCGTCTTTTCTTAGATTCCCAGAGAGGCCAATCACTTCCTTGAATATCTAATGCAAAAATGCAATTAATAACTTAATAATGAAGATAGGTTGATGGAGGCTGACTGGCTCTTACCTGAGGAAGAGTAGACTATCCCAAGGTGCTTGGAAAGAAAGCCTGCCGGTAAAAAGGACTTACTATCCTAGGTTTCCTACTCAAGGAACAAGCAAATTTTGTTGTAACTTTTTAAATATCAAAATTTATCACATTTCGGAGCCCATGACATCCCTTCTAGCTTGTAAGGTCCACTTTTTCTGATACCCCACTCTTCAAGCTCTACCTCCTTCACAATACTATTTCTTTAAAAACCTTGTTTTACACAACTCATAACTAGGAAATGCAATTAGTCAAGCAATACAGAAAAAGAGAGAGGCAAATTAAATAGAGAAGGCAAAGAGAAGGCTCAAAGAGAAGGCAAATTAAATAAATATACAAGATTTTGTTTTATCACCGACGGTTTTTATAAAGATTTATTAGCTACACTTATTATAGTAAAGGTAGTATAAATTGTTTTGGAAAGTAACCCCTAAAATGTACTGTGATGATTTGATCTATCATTTCCCCTCTTAGGAATTTAAGGGAAATTCCTTCTCATAGCAGTGGAGGAAATAAAAATAAGATGGAGATAACAGTCAAAGGTGTTTATCTCATCATTACTTACAAAAGCAAAAACTGGTAATAATCTAAATATTCAGGTCCAAGGGAATGGTTAAACAAACTATGATGCTTCTAATTGATATATTACACTATCAAACAATGACACTTTTTTCTTCTAAAAATATTACACTTTAAAAGAGAATGAAAAACTGTGTGTGTGTGTGTATTGTGGTTATAACTGGGGCTGGGGGAAGCTTATATGATGATATGGAGGACAGAAGAGTGTTGACATGGCTTTTGACTGAGTGATACATTGTGAAGGATTTTCTTTTCTACTTCTGTACTTTTGAAATGTTCCTTCCTGAGCAAGCATTATTTTATTATGAAGTAACACAATAAAAGATACTTGCTGCTTCTCTAAACCTATTCTCACCCTTACTGAGACAAATCTCAAAGTATAATAATTTCTGCTGGGCAACTTGGCGAAATGCTTTTAACAACAGCCTTTAAGAAGCTACATCAAAGAAAGGCAGACACTGATGGTGAAATTTCAGGCAGCTGGTAATGTGATTTTGAAACATGCTGCCTTACTCGTTTCAGAGCTTTGTCCTTTTTTCCTTATGCCCTGACAGAGATATAACGAGGAAATGCACCCTTCGAATAGCTGCAGCACATATTCTTGTGAAAGATGAGCTAGGGTCACACATTTGTGCCTCAAACATCAGTTGAAGGAAGCTGGATGTGGTCACCTACAGCATGGGCCTGCAGCCCTGGCCTATCTCTGAGACTCTCTTGTCCCTTGGCAGTAGCAAATGCTTTTCATAGAACTTTGAAGAGAATATTCAATGAATAAGGATTTGAAAGAACTGGAGACACAGTTTATAGTCCTGGATGGCCTGATTTCATGTCTTCACCACAGTCATCCACTGACCTGCTGCATCAATTATTGCCACACCCTTACTCATAAACTCTAAGCTTAGGAAAACAAGCGTCTCCATGAGCATTGCAACAAGGGTTATTTTAGTGTATAGTGTGCTATGTTATTAAAAGATCCCTGAAGAATATGGTGTCCCTTCACCAGGTTTTCATGCCCTTATTTCCAGGCCTCCTCTCATACTAAGCACCTTCATACAATGGACTAAACTGGACAATTTAATTGGAGATCCACCTGTAATTGCTTGAAAAAAAGCACAAATGAAAGTTAATATAATATGGCCTGAATATCACAGTACAAAAGGATTGGGGCAAGACAGGTTTCTCCAGGACATGCCTAAATGATATGTTTTTGATTATTGTGAATTGAAAGAAACTGAAAGACAGACAGAAGACTGATGTTTTTGCCTAATTATCCACCCAACCCAACCCCCTCCCCCGCCACATAAGAAATAAATATTCTTTATGGATGTTCCGGAGATGAGAACCAGCTGACTTCCCTGGACCAGAGTTTGCAAAATTTGTTTTCAATGCGTATGTACAAAACCCTGTAAGTTTCCTTTTTCCTTTAACCTGCAACATTCTTTGTTCTGTCCTTGTCTCCTTAGTTTTATTAACCATTTCCAAAAACAATATAATCTTGCCATTGGACTAGCCAGAAAAAGTGTTGATATTCTATGGGGCCCCATGTGCACATGATTAAAGCTGGTCTTTTCTCTTGCTTATTTCTCTAGTGTTGATTTAATAGTTTCCCAGTTATGAGCACCCAGAAGGATAGAGGAAGATTAGCTTCTTCCCCAACAGTTTTGGCAACTATGAAGGAACAATCAAAGGTTGGCTCTGCTTGTTACCAACAACTGCTGTAGAAAACAAGATCTAAGACTATGACAAGGCAGGTCCATCAAGGTAATGATTTTTACCACTTCAGACTCCTCAATCTCTCTCATCCTCCACAGTTTAACAGAAACCAAGGGGTGAGAAATGTTTTATATCTCTCTCTAAATTATAGATTAATAATATAAGAGAAAACTGGTAGAACTAGTTCTTGGTATAATGACTCTTGGATTTCTTGGCTGATCCTTTCCCTTCTATGGAAAGTCTCTATTTTCTGTGTCCTGTCTTCTGTGTTTATTAGTCCTGAGAAATAAACCCATGGTGTAGAACTGTAGGCATAGAGCCAATAAATCTGCTGCTTGGCCAGCACCCAGACTGGTGAGTTTATGGTCTTCACCAGACCAGCATATATATGTACATGGGGAAAAAGATACTGCTAAGAGACACTTCCCCTTCAAAACACTGACAACAGGATTAGATGGTCACAGAATGGGTTAGACTGGCACTAGGCCACCCATCTACTGCAAGAAAACTTCTTGCAAGAAGGTATTCCACAGGGCCTCCCCGGTGGCGCAGCAGTTGAGCGCTGGGTTGTGAAGCTGCCAGCTGCTTCTGCAGCGCTGGTTCCATCCCCGGCCACCAGGGGAGGGTCCCACATGGCATGCAGACCTCTCCTGCCACACCCGCTGCTCCCCTCAGCAGTGTACTTCGTCTGTCTGCCTGTTCTGCTCCCCACTCTGGCTCTCGTGAATTCTCTCACCCTCCCACGCTTCTGAGTGTACCCAGTGCTTGTATAAATAAATAAAATCTTAAAAAAAAAAAAAAGAAGGTACTCCACAAAACAAAAACAATCTCTAACTCAAAAGCTCGGCCCATCCCTATTGGGTTATTGCCTAACTCCAAGATATTTGGAGATTAGGTAAAACCGTTAATGTGCAAAGCCAAATAAGAACTTTCCATTTGTTTTGTTTTGTGTACAAAAGAACTTAGCTTTATGACTTTTTTAGTCCGGCCATTCACATGACACACTTACAGAAGCATTCCTTAGCAGTCAGTAGGAAAACTTTTTACTGGAATCTGAATACTGTCTCATAAGCAGCATGCTTTCTGTCTAGCAATGTTAAACTCTCAGGTTTGTTTGGAACAGAGGTTCAAGTCCTAAAGATCTTTTGTCATCTTAAACTTTGTTGCTAGTTGACTGCCTAAGTAATTCAAGTCTTGTTTTCTTAAACTAAAACATTGGGAGTAAATGGTGTCAATGTTGTGAGAGCTGTGTCTTTTATACTCTCCTGGAATTTTTCTTGCATCATGTTCAATTGACAAAAAGGCTTACTGATTTCAGTCACTGTTCAAATTGGAAAAACTTCTAAAACAGAAAAATTTTTGAGAGCCCACAATCTAATAATTAGTTATTGATATTTATAGAAAACCTGCTTATGATTCTAGTTAACAAACCAGTCAGCCCATCACCTGCTGGAAAATTTCTCTTCATAGATCAGGATGTAAGTTAGCTAAAGGCTGATTTCTTTAAAATGTAAACACCCATGCTACTTAAAGGGAGTCCTTTAAACGTGCATGCAGTTATAAAGCTATTTTTAAAGGCTAAACATTCTAATAAATACATATAATTAAAACTTATAAAAATAATAAGGGAAATGTCTCCATATGCAAAGAAAGTAAGATGTATGTTTTCTTTAAGAGAAATTATAAGAATGGAAATCCATTTTATTAAGGAGAAAGAAAGTAATTTTTTAAGAAGTTAAGCTGGTTATTATAAAATCTGAAAGTAAAAAAAGAATGTTATATAAGGTTTATGGGAAATAAATCTAGGGGGGGAAAGATTTCTGTGTGGTCAAATTTTATAAGACTGAATAAATTTATAAGGACTTTAAAGTTAAGCTTTAATATAAATAGTATCCTTATGTAAAACCAAACTTTAATTTTCTCTCACCTGCTAATGGGATGATATGATCATGGACTATTGGTCTGCTCCTGATAAGGGATTGAAAATGGTTTTTCTTTGCATTTTTAATCATCTACCTAGAAACCAGAGATGTTGGCTTCATGTTATCTTTATCAGGTCTTTTAAGTAAACCTTATCTTCTCAATATTAAGAGCTAAATTTTGCTCAGAACTATCTATCTATTCCTTTGAAATTTTTCTCACCTTGGCTAAATGGATAACTGTTATTTCATAATGATCTATAATCCTACAAGCATTTTAAAATCTTTTAATGCTTTTTACAAACTTCCCAAAATTAAATTCTAAAAGAAGTCTCTTGGGCCTCCCCAGTGGCGCAACGGGTGGAGCGCAGCACTGTGAAGCTGTCCGCAGCCTCTACAGCATGGGTTCAATTCCCGGCCGGCCAAGGAGATACCCACATGGCATGGCAGACCTCTCCTGTCTCGCCCGCTGCTCCCCTCAGGGTTTTCAGTCATCTGCCTGTTCTGCTCCCTGCTCTGTCTCTGGTGAATCCTCTCATCCTCCTGCGCCTCTAGCCTGTACCCCAGTTCTTGTATAAATAAATAAATCTTTAAAAAAAAAAGTCTTCTGATTTAATAATGCTGAGATTTTTTCCAGATGGCCCTCTAGAACAATACCTCTTAAGATTTGAACTCTCTTTTACTAAAAGGGATACAGTAAACTAATTAGGTTTATTTGATACTGAGGTCATGGGAAGCATTGTCAAATAAGAAGTAATGTTAAAATTTTTTTAGTTTATATTTGTATAGATATATTATATAAATGTTCTAGAAATTGTATGAAATTCCTAAAATGTAGTTGTCCTGTTACAATGTTTTTATTTTCATTTAAAACATTGTTGAAGTTGGATTATTTCATTTGTTTCATGTTAGGAATTTCTCTGTAATTTCAATTCATACTTCTTACAACAAAGAGTAAAAAAGGTCTAATGAGAAGGAAATCATAATGGTGCTGTATATAACTCTGAAGTAGAGAATGGTCTTTAAATTTATGAGGAAATATTTGAATTCTTTTCAGAAATTTATATGTGGTCACTTAATGGCAGGGATACATTTTGAGATATGTATTCTTAGGCGATTTTGTCCTTGTGCAAACATTATCAAGTGTGATTACACAAACCTAGAAGGTAGAGCCTAGGCTACAGGTGTGGAAAATCTGTCAAGTATGGAGTTCAACATTACCCAAAATGTTACTAAGTAACTCAGGACTATACATATTATTTCTAATGTTGTGCATGCAAATGTACACTTTAATTTATTGATAAACAAGATTAAGATTTGGAAAAGTGAAAGGCACTTTTATATAGTACATCTGAATCCATTAATTTGTGTCTAAAGTTAGCTGTAACACATAGATGCTCATATTGGACTACTGCTGTTTGAATTATAGACGTCAACAGTATTTTGGGCAATATACATTTATTCAGTATATTTTAAGCTATAGTTTGTTTTTATCATTGTGTTGTCATAGTATCCTATTTTTAAATTTATTTATCTTAAGAAATATTATCTTATTAGCTTTGGAGATATCCTGACTTTTACACAAAGTATATATGCAGACTTTAAAATATAAAGCAGTTCATTTTGAACAGCAGGAATTTATGCCTAAAATGTTTTACTTTGAGATTTAAATAATCTGCATAACAGTACAAATGTGTTATAAGATACACAAATAGAAGAATAAATCAGTGTCTTAATAAATTTCTAGAGAATACAAGAATTACCCAATTGTTTGTTGAAGACTATTATAATCAGATTTTTGTAGTAGTGTTTTGATTCTTTTTCAGTTGAAGTCATTTGAAGTAACTCTCATGAGTATCTGATTATATATAAACTTTCCAAAAACTTAACCGCTTTTTTTCCTCTTAAACTATTAGCAATTTGGTAAAGTATAACCTCATGAAGAAAGATTGAACATTTTCTTTTTTCCCCTGCTTGATTCCTCCAGAATTTGTAAACTTAGTATTTTTATTTTTATGGCGATGTATTTATTTACATTAAGTTCAATAAACTTGTTCTTCCTAGAACAAAATATAATTAATGTCCTTATTTGCAGATATGCGCAGACTCAGATATGACCAGACTACTTTCAGGAATTACAATTGATTTTATGTAGCCAGCCCGGCATCTTGCTCACAGGGTTCCCAGAACTTCAAAAGATGAGAAGAAAAAGTTGCCTCCTAATAAACTGGAGGACCTCAAGATATTTTGGGGACATTGAGAAAAGAGGAATTAACTCAAAGGTATAGGTATTATCGGTGAAAAGAAATCTGACAGCAAAACCGTCTCATGGCTTTTGAAGCTACTAAAAGATAATTTTAGATTTCTTATAAAAAAAGTTCCACCCAACCAGATTTTTTTTAAAAGCCCAAATGGTTTTAATTGTTTTCTTACTCTATTCACATCTTACTCTAATTATATACATTACTCCATTTATATAAATTAAGCCCAGATAAACAGCCAGGCTCTCCCCATGCCTCCCCACCCCCTGTAATTTGTTTTACAGATTCTGGTTGATTCCTGTTAGAAGACTGACTCCTAAATGCTGTCTCTACCTATATAATCCACTGCAAATTCCTTTCTGTCTTGTTATTTGCTCTTTTTAACACTTTCTTTATTTCGACAAGTTGGAGAGAGATCAAACACCCACCTTATGTCAGTGTGCCAACCCCTGGTATGTTATTTAATCAATCTGACTATTGGTATGTTGACATCTAGATAATGCAAAGGAACTTGAAGTAGCTCTTACTAATGTGAGTGCTTGGTGGGCTAACTATGAAAGATGAATGAATGACCAGGTATGGAATCCATGACCAGATACCTCTTCCTCTGGTGAGTTACTTGGGTCCAGAAAAATTTCTACAGAAGCCCAAAGACTATTGCTTATTTGGATAAACAAAGAAACTGAAATATTTTCTCTTTGCATTGAGAAGTGGTGTTTTTTGTTTTTTCCCTCCATGAAGATATACCAAGACAGTAGTGCAATAAAAACTCTGTGGCTTGATTTCTAAAATGTCATCCTCAAACCTGTTGAGGAAACTAAGGTAATTTTAGTACAAAAGGTTTGCCAGATTATCGTACATAGGTCACACAGTACAATTTAGGGTATCTCTGCTCCTCCCCTGAATAGACTGCCCAATAGCACAAACTATATTTGTGTGGATCAAAGATCTGGATTTACTTGACTGGGTGATAAAAACCAAGCTGCCAAAACCAACTTCAGGCCTCCTATTTCACAATGTTCTGCTCTTAGAGATGGAAAAGCACAGAAGAACTGGAGGTTTGTAGATGTTAACATTATCACAGGTCTGGGACACACCAGATCCTGAAAATATCAATTTCCAACCTAATGATGTCTGTGAACCACACTGGTCTTTTTATGTGACAGTAAAACATAAAAGATTTCCAGCTAAGAGGCCAGAACACTATGAAATTAGGTATCTGGTATCTGTGGTCATGAGACACTCCACCTTAAATGCCAACCATTTTAAAAACTTGGGTTCTTTTGTTCACAAAGTTGTGCCACATAAACACAGAAATCATAGAAAATGTGCTTGTGTATCACAACTCCCACTTCTTTCCAGTGTTAAGGGTTTTATCCCCAAATTCTGGTGATTAAAACTAGAAAAGGCAATCTTGAATCTCTCTACAGTGTTAGAACAAGAATTCAATGCTACTATGCACATGAAAATACTCACACCAGAAGTTAACTGCTTAGCTTCTATAGTACCTCAATATTCTAGACACATTGGCTGCTTAACCAGAAGGAACTTGGATGATCATTAGTTAAAACATTGCTTCTTTGTAAATCAAATGGGATAAGTAGTGTATAATTTAAATCTGTAGAAGACAGAATTAATGTTTTTTTAATCAGATAAGTGATGCACATACAATTTATGGGACTGATCCATTTTTTGTCCAATGGGACACTGGTTTAAATGATAGTGAGGATTTGTGTTTAATTTATTATTTTCTGTTTATTCATCCTTATTCTAATCGTCATTCTTGTTTCCTTTTACAAATCTCTTACCACTCAAGTACTAACCCTACTCTCTTCTCTGAAGTCACCAGGTCAGTTTTTAATACAGGTCTTTAAATAATGTCATTTCATTTTATATCATTTCAATATGACATTGCAGATGAGAAAAAAGAAAGTATCACAACTGATGCTAAATTACACAATATTATTAAAAGACCTGGTTTTGTTATATGTAGTTTAGCTTTAACAATGAAACTGCCAGAGAAACTTTGTAAGAGGAGCCTGTTGAGGCTAAAGACAGATTGTCCCCAAGATGTACCTAAGAAGAAGGCTGGTATTTTGAATTGAGAGAAAGATGATTCAATAATGATGTTTAGCCTAATTATCTACCCTCCCTTTAAAAAAAAAAAAACAACAGGAAATATATCTTCTGTCTCAGAAACAACCTTATCTTTGTAGACTAGACTTTGCAAAATCTGTTTTTGATGCATGTGCATGTAACCCTGCAAAATTTCTTTTTAACTTTCTTTAACTTTTGTCATTTTCTTCCAAGTTTCATTACCTTTTCCCAAAAACTATACATCCATAACCTAACTGGAATGATCAGAAGACTTCCTAGTCTATGGGCCCTGGTGCATATGTAATTAAAGGATATGTTTCCTCTTGCCGTCTCTCGTCTATCAATTTAAATATCTCCAAGCTATAAGGCCTGAGGAAGGTAGAGGAAGATTAGCTTCCACTCCAACAGGAGCAAGAGTGATACGAAAGTAATGGAGCAAATCAGGGACAGGTCTATTTTTAAGAAATGTATTTTTATTGAGGTAACATTGGTTTATAACACTGCATATGATTTAGGGGTATAGGTCCTTCTGATAAGCTTTAAAGTAGGGAGACAAATGGACTGAAAGAAAAAAGGAAGGCATTTTAGTTATGAAAATCAAATAAATACAAAGAATGTGCGGGCTTTTAAATTGTATTATCTTTGTTCTGGATTATCTGCAAGACTGCTGGGCTCTAATGTACCTAAAGCAACCGCCAGAGTATTCATGACAGAAATGAGGGCTGTGACTTTTAAATGCTCTTAGCCTTAATCTCATTTGGTTTTCTTTCAAGTACCTAATGATCACAGAAGTCTTTATCAGACTCAGTGGGGGTGGGGCAGTGTAGAGGCATTCTTTGGAGCAATAGAATAAGGCAGTATTGCTTTCTCTGGCAATAGTTTACTTAGCAAAGATGTTCCATCTTGTAGGACAGTCTCTGTGGGACTTCTAGCTGCCATTTCAGGGTTGAGGAGAGGGGGGCAGGCCAGGCAGCCTCCATTCATTTATTCTCATTAGAGTTCACCTATCACAGGTTGAGCAGGGCCGGGGCGTACAAGATGCCAGCTCTGTTATTAGTTCACTGGACAAATCTCAGGAAGTCAAAGCTCACCAGGCCCAGCGCTTCATATGTAAGACCAGTGTCAGTATCTCTCAGGTCCTTATGGGCCTGAAACCCTAAAAAGAAATGTAAATTCAAATTCCCCCAAAAGGTCAAAATCTTTGAGTTACGAAGTATAACTAAATGTTGGCTATCACGTGACAGACAGAGCTCTGATTACAGAATTTATCATAATTATGTTATTTTTGCAAGTTTCAATCTTTTTCTTACTTCTTACAAACTCTCCTCTAGAGACAAAGCAGGTGCACTTCACTCAATCTCTCTCCCTCTCTACTTTGGGGTGTAATTTCAATGCTTAAGGAAGTAATTCAAGAACTGTGATTACCCTAAGATGGTACTTGAGCAACAAGTTCATCTCACTATGAGAAAAAGACAAGTTAATTCTTTAACACATGTTTGGAGATACAGAGGCTGAAGAAGTATACAGTTTTTAAAGACACCTAAAATTTTTGGAATTTGGTAAGATCTGTGAAAGTCAGAGTTCACAGCGGCACAGTAAAATGATAGCTGTCTGGAAAGATCATTTTAATGAATTGAAAATGGATCCCTTTAAGCATCAAAACTTAACATGAACTATATTTGATAACCTTTTGAAACTTCATTATCTACTTCCTTGATTTTTTAAACAGCATGTGAAAGAGTATAATCAGTCTTGGCTTGATGGCTTTAGGTCGTTACTAATGAACAGTAACAATAACAAGTAGAATTTATTGTACATTCACTGAAAGCCTGATGTTATTCTAAGTGCTTTGTGGGGATGATCACATTTAAGTGCTATGATCCCCAAAGTGGGTACTTTATTATCCCCATTTTTACAATAAGAAAATCGAAGGTGTAAGAGATTAAGTAACTTGCCATATTCAGACCCTCAGTTAATGTGACTCTGGAACCAGCCCTTATCAATAACTTCCACACTGTTCCACATGGTTGGAGCAGGGTCAGATAGGGTCATTCAGAGACTCTCTAGGACCTACTTGTATAAAGAAAACCGTGTGCTTCTAAAATGAAGAGCCCATTGATTGATGTGAATTTGAAGTATATATATCTACTTTTTAAAAAAATACAATCCCTCACAATAGCTGTCAATTCTTCTGTCTCAAACAGCGCAATGTCATGAACATTTACAATTTGAAAGAGCTCTCCCATGTTGTCATGTCCCTTGTAGGGTCTCCCTTCTCTCTTCTCCCCGACCTTCCTTTGTAAAGAATGTCCAACTGAATGATTACAAATGCCTATGATTCCTGCAGAGATCTTTACAAAGACAAAAAGATGTCATATCAAACTTTCTCTGGACAGCTTTAAAAAGAAGAGATCTTCCAAATCACATAGTTAATGTGACTAATATAAGGTCAAATTTATAATATTGCACATTCGTGTGTGTATTCACTCTACATTAGGGTATACAGATAAAAAAAATGGACAATTTATACACTACTTTGAGGTCTAATTTAGGAGGCATGCCATGTTGGCGATACAGAGCCATATCCATAGGAATCAGGCTTCCATTCTTAACTCAATTCTACCACTAACTGGCAATGTGATTTCCAGAACAATTCTGTGTTTCTGTTGCCTGTACTGTAAAATGAATGAGTTAGACTATCTCTAAGGTCTCATCCAGTACAACACTTCATGACTTAGAGCAAATATTTAGTTTCAAAAATCACAGTTTTATGCCATACTGTAAATAAAACTGCTGGTAAAAAAAAATAATTTGCAGAGTTTGTGTACAGGATCTTAGACTGAGGCATGAGGGGTAAGGGATGAGATGTGGGAGGGTAGAGGGGGGGTTAAGAGTTCAATTACTTAACACTAAACAAGGCACTATACTAAGAACATGGAGGGGAAAATCCAGGCTTAGTTTCCCTAAGGACTTTCCTCCATTATCATTTTAGCCTGCTTAGGGGAGAGGCATTTCATACTATCTTGTATTTTTGACCAATCAAAATTCATCTTGATAAAAACACACATCTTTTATGGCTCTGTAGATTGTAACAAACTTAAATGGCCACAGGTGCTTTCTGGGAAAAGAGTATAGGCAGGTCCCAATGCAGTTCTTCTCTACCTGTTGTATATTTAGCCTCAACACTTCCACTTATCTGTAGGACCTCTTCCCCTCTAACCTTAAGACATCCATTAACTATCTTTAATAAAGTTCTTACACTATCATAACTTATGAAACAATACAAATATGTAAATTCTCCACTTAATTCCAACATATTCAGATCTCAGTAAAAGGCAATTTTTATGTATATGAAATACTAGGACAAACTTCTCAAAGATGGTTTAGTTTATTAGTTCACTTAAGAAACACAGATAATACATTTACTGAAAAATGCACTTTTTACCTCTTCACACCCTTAATTAAGTTCTACAGCTTATATACAGCTCCTTTAGATGAATCTTAAGTTACCTGATAAGAGACAGATACTCTCAGACAAATTATCAATAGTTTACAGAAAAAGTAAGCTGAACATTATTGACTATCCACTAACAATCTTTTCTCTCTTTTTTTGTATATTAATGTTTAAAAGTCAGCATCTACTCCAATACATACACTAGTCATCTTAATTTCTTCATGTACTTGTTAAAGAGAGAAATCTTTACAAACACTCCATCATCTATCTGCTCTGGGAAAGGTCCTTAAAGAAATCTCACCTTTGTCCATGTTCAAGATAGGTGTGCTTCAGAGCAGGGTGAGCAACAGAACAGGCAAGACTACTCAAAAGTACCTAATATTCTTTGGATTCAGTTCTTCAAGTCGTTGTTTTTATTATTGTGCAAATTTTCCATACCAGAACCAACCACCCAAATAAATTTTATAATGCTATTTACTAAAACATATTTATATATTATTACAGGTAATATATACTATTAAACTATATTTACATATAACAAAATTTTTTAATCAGTTGTTAGTATGAAAGTTTCCTTTCAATGTATGATTATATAAATAAATGAGTGGAATATAAAATTAAGGCCTATTTTGAGAAACTTAGAAATGACAATTGTGCTACCACAGCTGACTAGTCCTAAAGTCTTATCTGAGAGATCCAAAAGCTGGCTATTAGTTTCCCACCCCAACCCAATTTGGGTTATTCCAGACTGAGGAGGAATCACCTCTAACATCGTCAGCCACTATTACACAGCCCCTATTACACAAAGACTCACCATAATTTCAGAAAATGGAAAAAAAATATTCATCCCCTAAATGAAGATTAGAGCTCTAATCCTAAAGGACAGTACAGGTTCTTTCTGTAGGCACAAAATATTTTGATTTTTAAAAAAGGGGTCCAGTAGAAGGAAAAATGGATAACTTCTCCTACGATTCCCATGGTGCTATTTTAACTTCTGTGCTTCATTTTTCTAATACTTTTTAAAAGTAGGTTGACTACACTTATAAAAATACTGAACTCATGAAAATAAATATAAACTATTAACAAAGTTTAGGAAAATCCCAGAGTTAATTTACAAAGTGTTGAGGGGCCTCAATTTCAAGTTTGACATCAAAAATCTACCTATCCATCAAATTAATACTGAAAAGCACACACCGCTTTTTTGCGAAGAGTGCCAGATAATATCCTATTTGAAATTACAGCCTGTCTCCCTCTTAGAAACAAATTTGTTAACAACAACAACAAAATAGTATTGGTCATTTTTAAACCAAAGCTACAAAATAAAAGTTGACCCAGAAATTATAGTCCAAGTTCCTATGTTAAAGACTAGTACTTTTAACCACAGAAGTGTTAGTATATTCAGTTGTAATAGAAACTAAGTATATGAGAAGAGCTAGAGACTATTAGGGGCAAGAAACATCAAAACCATGGCAAATACCCATTGGTCCATGACAAGGAGTCCAGGTGATGATGCCTAAAACTGAATCTAAATGTACAAAGTCTAGTGCCCTATTCACAATAAGCAACTATTCTTTCCTGTTTGAAACTGAACATTCACTGAGTAATTTTAGAATAGCATGATTTACCTTTTTTTTTCTTTTTTGGTTTACAAAGAAGCACATCTGCCTGCACTATCTGATGAAAAACTCTAATTCATTTCTTCTGCCTTTGACTAAATACTGAAGCTAACTGCTGGTCTCTTATGAGGAGTGGAGGTAGGGAGAGGGTGCGTGGTTAAGGCAACCTGGAATTTTAAAGGCCATATTTAGCTCCACCACTGTATGCAAGACTGGGAAATTTCAAAATATCTGGGTGTTAAGATGTGAGTGCCACACTGATACAAATGCCACATAAATTTCCTTTATATGGTTAATTAAGATCCTTTGATTTAGAGACACAGAGAACATGGATCTAATAGGAACAGACATGCATATGCTGCCCTGAATTGCTACTCTCCCACTGCTTCTGCTCTAAATGTAGCTTAGTACCACTAGCTTTTTAACATCTATGCATCTTTAGTATTCAAGATAATTTCCTCAGACAACTTTAACACTAACTGGCAGCTCGCAGGAATTTAGAGCCATGAACATGTGAATTACACTGTTTCAAACTCAAGCACAACACAAGCAAATACAGATTTGCAATTTAACTATGAGTTTTGGTTTGATATTTTTAAGGAAGCTAAGAGATGCCAGTAGGGAGATAGTAGGTAAGAATTTGAGCTTTTTTCCCCATCCTTCCCGGTTTGGTAGCCCTGAAAGGATTTCATGGAGAAGGGAAACAGAAGTAGTTGGGGGCATAAAATCCATTTCCCCGAGTCTCAGAGGGTCTCTACCTAATGAGCAGGTCTCAAAAAAATGGAAAGGCTGATGGGGTGTGGAAGGAAGCTATATGCCCAGGAGAAATAAAGGCATTTTGTCCAGCGTGAACTGGACCAAACCCAGTTTACCAAAACCACTTTAACTTGTTCAACTACAGCTTAACCACATTCATTTAGTCTGTATTAAAATCTCAAATTCCGTGACAACCAAACTGCTCTACTCTGTAGTCACTCTGTTAAATACCTCTTCACAATCTCAAAACTGTTTACTCTGAAAATGGAGGGAACAGGAAGCTTCCTTTCCTGATTACCTATCCAATGCCAAAACATAAAATTTATTTTCAGAGTCTCTTAAATTAAAAAAAAAAAAACAACAGAAATATTACTTCCATCCCTATGTATTTTAGAAATATGAATAAAGATTGGGGATGAAATGTTTTTAATTTGGTTCCTACAGCTCTTGGATTGTATAAAATTCAGGCTGGCATAGTGTCACTCAGGAGTGTAGCCACATGAGGAGGCAAGTCCACAGAGAGCCTGGTGACAGGTGACCAAGGTGGCTTCTAAGTGTCTAGTCCTGTCTCCAATACTAACTGGTACTGGGGCCCTGGGTCTTTCATCTTTAAAATGACGTCTGAAATGATTTTAAGAGCCTCTTCAACTTTAAGCTAGTCATAAAGTAACAACATGCTACAAGAGCAAATTATGAGACGTAAATTATGTAAGACTTTTCAAAGTCCATGTTTGTCCTAGATGAAGTTATCTTTGTGCTGCCATGGACAAAGACCTGTTGCGTCCCATGAGATACTTCTTTTCTGACTGTACACTGGAAATTGAAGAGGCTGGCTCTTTAAATTTTCATTTTGAAAAAAGTAAACAACAGTGTGTACCTTATGATCTGACCTTCTGGAGTTTCACCTTTATAGTCTGAGTGCACAAAGGGTGGCACCTGGCAGGACAGGGTCACATGGTTGAACTGCCAGGTGTGCTGGTTTGCTGTTAGAACCCTTCTTATCAGGGGTGATTGATACTTTACATTTAGGTTCAAGCTTCATTTCTGTGCAAACTCCAAACCTTATTATGGGGGTTGTTTGGTATCTTCACTATCGCTGTTCTCAGGGACAAGTAACCATGGACAAAGACCTGTTGCGTCCCATGAGATACTTCTTTTCTGACTGTACACTGGAAATTGAAGAGGCTGGCTCTTTAAATTTTCATTTTGAAAAAAGTAAACAACAGTGTGTACCTTATGATCTGACCTTCTGGAGTTTCACCTTTATAGTCTGAGTGCACAAAGGGTGGCACCTGGCAGGACAGGGTCACATGGTTGAACTGCCAGGTGTGCTGGTTTGCTGTTAGAACCCTTCTTATCAGGGGTGATTGATACTTTACATTTAGGTTCAAGCTTCATTTCTGTGCAAACTCCAAACCTTATTATGGGGGTTGTTTGGTATCTTCACTATCGCTGTTCTCAGGGACAAGTAACCCTGTACTGGCCAGTGAAAGAGGTTTGCACACCACATGCCCGTGCCTTTAACTACCTACCTGGCCTGGTACAGGATCACCCTAGCATGCAAGTTAAAAGCAAAGAACCGGATTCAACCTCTGATCTTAATTGGCAATATCTACTCTAATACTGAAAAAGGGAAAACGAAAGAGCCCTTGACACTGCACCTGGTGGAAAACCTCCACATCCACCTACCATAATGTTGCAATCCTAAGAGTTTCAAAGGTTTGTCACTTCTCCCTGATAAACACAGCAGGCTGGGTGGGTTGTCTAGCACACAGCACTCACCTCTTTGATCTTTGCCCTCTTCTCAGCGATGTCGGCGTCGGCCGGCTGCCGGCTAACCACCCCAATGGGGGGCGCGAAGTCCACCGGGGGCAGCCTCTTGAACGTCGCCTTATGCTGCTGGTCCTGGGCTACCTTTTCTTTTTCCAGGAGGATGTCTCTTTGGATCTCCTCCGGCAGCTTCTGCAGGGTCTCCTTGGCTTCCCTGAGAGCCCGCTCGTGGTTTTCGCGGATCCTGGCCAAGTTGTCCTCCAGGGCGGCCGCCGGGTCCCCGGGCGCGCCCTCCTCGCCACGCCGGGGTCTCCCATCTGCTGAGTCCTCGGGGCGCGCCCCGGGCCCGGGTTTGTGGTCGGCGGCCGGCTGCAGGGCGGGGCTGGAGTGGAACAGGACCCCGCTGAGCAGCTTGGAGGAGTCGGGCAGGAAGAAGATCGCTCCAAAGCACAGCGTGATAAATGCACTGAACACCAGCAGCAGCACGAACTTCTCCGTCAGGCGGAAGGCGGCGGGGCCCGATCCCTTCCTGCCGCCGCCGCCGAGCCCCCCACCCAGGCCGCCGCCCAGGCCGCCGCCCGCCGGGCTGCTGAAGAGAGGCAACAGGCCCCCCACCGGCATCGCTCCAGCCGCCGCGGCCGCCGGGCAGTCCGCTGTCCAGGGGCTCTGCTCCGCGCCGCTCAGCAGCAAAACTTCGCCGCCGCCCGGCGTCCGCGGCTGCGGGGCTGGGTCCTGCGCATCCAGGCCGCCCAAACCCCTCGGCTGGGCTGCAGGTATCCCCAGGGGAAACAACTCCCCACCGAGTCTTCTCTGCGGGGCGTCTCCTCTGGCAAACAAGCACGCGCTACAGACCGCTGGCGGCAGTCCCTGCGGGGAGAGAAACCGGGAAAGGTAGTAATTATGGTGATGCTGATAAAGTTTCCGGCGGGTCTCCGCCTCCGACAGCCGCGCCAGCCGCCAGGACAGTTTCCCGTGCGTGGTGGGGCCGGGAGTCCAGCTCCGGGCACCGCCCTCGGAGCCCACTATCTGGACTTAGGGTGAAGTTTCCGCGTCCCGGGGGGCGGGGTGTCCCGCGCACACCTGGATCGGGGCCGCGCGCGGACAGCTCCTGGAGAGGGCGGCGCACCTCGGGGCACCAGGGGCGCAGCGCGGGCGGGGGGCTCGTCAACTTCGCCCGCTGTTCATCCCCGAGCCGGGACCGGCTGCTCCGCTTCCCAGGCGGCGGCAGCGCGCACCGTCCGGCCGCCTCGCAGCCCCGGTCGCGGCTCAGCCGGGCGAGCGCGCCGACCCGCGGACGAGCAGCGCGAGCCGAGCAGCGCGGTGCCCTCCGCCGCGGCCCCCGAGCACTAGCACCACTGCCGGGCTCCGGGCGGTCGGAAACGAGGGCGGTGACGCGTCCGGAGAGTGAAGGCGCGCCCGGGCCAATCACGCGCCGTGCAGGGTCCCCCCGCGGGGGCGGGACCGAGGCGGGGAGGGGGCTGCGCGGGGCGGGGAGTTTACGGGAAGCGCAGCCTCGCGGGGGCCCGACCGGGGGCGGGGAGGTCGCGGGTCCGGAGGGGCGAGGCGGGCGGGGAGGTTGGCAGACGCGCTGCGGAGGCCCAGGGTGCGAGGCGGCCGGCAGAGCTCGTGGTGCTCCGGGGACTTGATCTCGAGCCGGCCTTGGGCCGAGGTCCCCAGTGGGTCCTCGAGGGATGGTGGGGCTCGAGGTGCTTGGGCTGCTGGGGCCCCTCCTTACCGCTGCCGGGGGGCCGCGCCTGGCCGTGGGGAGCCCTCGCGGAGCGGGTCCCGGGACGGGTAGAGTCTCGCAGACAATCACCGAACATTGGGTCGTTCTGAAGCGCATCTTTTTTCCAGTTTCTCTCATTTAATCCAAAGCAGGGATTCCCCCGTGCCAGGTAGCTGTTCCACCAAAAGTCTTTACGTGAGGCGCTGTGATCCGGGGAGCGTTAGAGCTGTCTGGTCTAACATCCTTTTACATCCAAAGAGACTTGGGGTTTTGTGGTTGCCTAGGATTCTTCTATGCATTCTCTCCCCCTTAAAAAAAAAAAAAGTTGCGTCTCTCCCCCACCCACATCCATTTTCAAAATTCATTTGCCTCATAGAATTTGGTCAAATTTTCCATTTGAAGTAGAGAGTTTTATGTTGCCATAGCTTCAAGCAATAAATTTGAACACTGTTGAAATTAAGCCTTGAATTTGACTTCTTCCAGGGAAGTAAGGAGCTGGTCCAATAATAACTGTTTTCAAGACAGCATTATTTTCCAAAATGTGTTCGTAATTCCCCTGTTGCTCTGCAAATAAGAGTTATCAGGGAAGAAAAAGTTGACTCTTTCCATTATGGAAAGCTAGCTTGCAGCAGCTTTATCCTAGCCCTCACCATTCTCTGGAAACATGACTACAGCTGTTTCTGCTTGTTGTCTTAAAGGAGACAGCTGGCACCTTTCAGGAAGGTGCCCACAATACAGTTGTTTTCAGATATTAGACTGAATGAGAAAATATAAAACTGAATGTAAAATCCTCATTACAATTTTCATTTGAGTGTTCATTTTAACCATCTTTATGTGTTGTATATTTGTTTTGTGTAAAGTGAGTCATACATCCAAAGTATCTGTTAATAAGCAATTAGTTATCCTTTGATAAACTGACTTTACAGTTTGGTTATTTTGTTAACTGCTATGAAATTCTATGCCCAGAAGAGTGCAGCATATCCAAACAGGGTAACAAAGTTCAGAAGACTTAAAAAAAAAAAAAAAATTTTTTTTTTTTCATTGATGAGATGGTAATTTTTGTGTTGAACTGCATTTCTAAGTTGTGAATAGGCAGAAAGGCTCCAATCACGGTGGAATAGTATTGTTTCCAACAACATCCTTAAAATTGAGGAACCTCTTGGCTACATAAACAGAAAATTATGGTTACTGTCCCTAAAAATCAATCTCTTTATGATTATCCTTTTCAGAATGATTTTTTAAACTGAAATTATTTCTTATAGCCACAGAAATATTGAAAATTTTAATATAAAAATAATGTTACTAACTATTCCAGAAAAGCAATAAAATCTGCTTTAAGTGCTTGTTAAAGTGGTGATGAAAGGAGACCATAAACCTAATTCTAATTCTAGCACTCTCTAATTTGATACCAAACCAGTTTGGGTAGTTAACCAAAAACCAAGGTAGAAACCTTCAAAATTTAGCATATGGACTTAAGAGATGATTTCTAAAAATTTTAAGTATGTTGATTTCTATTGTAGTTGTCTTTTAAAATAAGTTTTATTTCTCTTCACCTTTATGAATCTTATTTGAAGACTCTTTTCTTATTACCTGTATTTCTCATGAAACAGAGGCTTATTATTAGTGAAACCTGGCTTTAATGATTGGCTAAACAAGAAATTAGCATGGCTGGTCGATTATGGGTTACGTATTAATGGATGCCAGTCTCTGTTAGGTAAAATGAGAAATACATGGGAGTGCTCATATTTGGGATAGAATGATATAAAAAAAATTCACAGAGAAGGTATTTGAAGAAACACACAAACTAAATTAACCATGTAAAACCCTTTAAAATAACCATGCAAAAGCCCTGCATATTCATGGTAAACGGGGTTTATACAAGAGTTAATAAGTAAAAGCCAGCATTTTTTAGAAGAAAAATTTAACACTTTGCCCTGAACTTAATACCACAATCACTTTGTGTTCTACAGTTGGAAAAAAATGCTTTGTATCCTGAGATAAAGCAAAAATAAAGGTGACTGGTTTGGTGCTCACATAAAACTTTGTATCCCATACATATAATACCACCACTATTTATCTGAATATATGTCATGTTTTGCAAATGTAATGAATGAGGTAAAGCTGCTGTTTTATCAGTTTAATATTCTACTATAAACTTAGCAACCTTAGTAATTTTGAGTGGTTCTTCTGTTTAAATACTTACTGTGTTCTTACTTGGTCAGCCAGTGCTGAATTATAACTCCTGTGTAGCATTTGTAAGTTTGCTTGCAAGCTTAATTATTACATTTCTTTTTCTAGTGCTTTTCTCTGTGTCTTTCTTTGCTGATTTGTAAATATTTGTGTTTCAAGAAAAATCTTTATAATAGAATATTTTTTCTAAAATCTGGTTTTGATTAAAGAAGCAACACCCCCCCTTGCCCCGTACAAAGAAATCCCCAAGTTATTTGGCTGCTTGAGTTTCTCTACTTTAAAAATAACACTCAATAAAAAGTAGATTTAACTGTTACATTAGCCTGCCCAAAATTAAATATAATAATAGCTATAAGCGGGGTTACAGAGGGAAAGGTGATAATATTTTTTAATAAAAATGTTGGTGAATGACTATTTTTATAAAATTACAAGTTTTCAAAAATTAAAGTGAAAAAATTATTTGTGCAAATATCCAGAAAGCACTATGTAGAAGTTAATGAAAGAATATTTTTGAGAGTTTTTGTTCCTTGATTCAAGAATAAAAAGTAATCTTATAAAATAATTTAATATATGGATGAAATTTTCTAACAAGTTCAATTTTTGATAAAATCTTTCTATAGCAGATTTTCTGACAGTCTTAAAATTTCAAGTCAAACTATGCTTTTATTAAAAAAAATAAAATGTGCAGAAATAGTTCGCTGTGAACATTAATCTTGAAATTACAATACTTCACTGAGCATTTCTGAATTTTAAATGAAGTTTATTGAGCTAGGAATTAACCAACACTTTAAAAGAAATTATCAATAATATTTGTGCCCTTGTGAGCACAAATCATACCTGTGTATGAGCTGCAGTCATATCTCTGATTCTTCCTCCATCCCCTCAATTTACTTTGGAACTGCTTGAGTAGCTGATTATTTTTTAAAACTCCTATCACCTTTGTGAGTGGG
Organism: Talpa europaea; assembly: GCF_964194135.1. Lineage (NCBI taxonomy): Eukaryota > Metazoa > Chordata > Mammalia > Eulipotyphla > Talpidae > Talpa > Talpa europaea. The sequence goes on along the minus strand of NC_140068.1, from coordinate 34,868,853 downwards.
AGTAGATATGCAGGAAGCTGAATCAGTGAATCAACCCCTGTTGTCCCTGCAGGCTCCTGTTAAAAGGTCCATTTTTGTTTTGAACACGTTTCATAAATACTAGTGGTCCCCAAATTAAAAAAATTGTGTCCCACAAAGTATTTATAAATTGGTTCTTTGGAACTTTCAGAGCACTTCTCTCCATAGAAACAAAGTTGTAAATGGTGCTTTGGGTTGCTAGCCTGCTCTACAAAGATTTAAGACCCTAGGGAAGAATAAAATGTTGGAAAAATACTGTTGCAATGCTGGTAATCTGTTACATTAAATTAGAAAGTGTTTTATTTATCTTGAAGGTTGGAACCTAAGGGCAAACAGATGTAGTTGGAAAAACAGAATATATAATAATCATTTCAGAAATTTTCTAAACCAGATGTCCAGGCCAGAAAGGTTTATGCTGGTTCTTAGGTGTAATTTTTCTTCACCACGTACAGCTTTCTTCTGGTTTCAAATGTGTCAGTAGTACCGCCTTTGTAGTCTTTTTGGCTTTGTATTGTTTTGGTTTGACTAACAGAGTAACGGAAAGAGGTAAGCCAAGGAGAAGTTTTCCAGAGGTAACTGGGCAAGGGTTTAAATGAATAATTAAAGAAGACATGCTTATCTTCTGTATCTCTCATTCTTATATATGTAACATTGCTGTGACTCATAGACTAAGTGATATAACTGATGTACCTGACTCAATAAACTCAAAAATTTAATTCTATTTCTACCCCCCTCTCCCTAAAAAGGAAATTAATGTTAGGAGTGGTGAAAGGATAGTGTTTGTAGGATTTTTGTAAGGAAGATCCAGAAAAGCGTGGCAGGGAAGAGATTTCAGTTTTTGTGGTTCTTCATATAGCAGTCACTTTTCAAATTCTATGATTTCAATACTACCCACAGGAGAAGGACTGTGGAGAACAGTTTCATCCTCAGTAGGGCGAGGGTGTAGCAGTGTTTCTTACCTCTATATTAATAGGACCTAAAAGTTTACCACTACCCAACTTTATAGTTCCTAGAGTCTTGAGAAAATATGAGTGATGGTAGATTCAAACTGAGGAGAAAATTACTGCTCAGTGCTTGAAGAATCAGGAAACCAAGGACTCAGAGCCAAACGTCTGGGCAGAGAATGCTAAAGGCAACTTTTAGAGGCCCTCCTAATATAAAATGTTTGATTTTTATGACTTGAAGATAATACACTATTTCAATTAAATGACTGGCAAGGAAAGGGATTTTTCCTATGGCCAGAGAAAGATACTAGGTTTTTCTTTAGCTTTTTACTTCATTAGATACATTTTTAAAAAGTAATAACTTTTCCTTAAGAAAACATTTTCTTCTCTATTCTCTGTCCTGTAAGTGATCATATGCTTTTCCAGAAAAATCAAACTTAGAAAAAGAGAAAACTTATGACACAATTATTCTGCTCAATTGAAAGTTTTTTTCTGAAATAAAGTGAAATGAAACCACATGTGCTTGTTCCTATTTTGGAGAAACGATCTACAACTATGACACGACAGCACTTGGCTTCCCAATTTTATTGCAAAATACATGTGCTATTAGACTACATGTTCAGTCTTTCATACTGTCCTCAAGGGCAGAACTCTGTCTTAGCCCTGGGTCTTTGTAAATGGACAAAACTTTACTTGTGTTTCTTTGACAACTGAATTTGTTTTTTAAGTTCACTTGGAGCATTTTCTTGCTCTATCGATTCATTTAGGAGCCAAGATAAAAGCAGATCTACATTGCAGATAGAACCAAACAAATTGCATCTACCAAATATGTGACTGGTACTCTATTTACTTGGTATAATTAATACTGGTCTGGACTTGTGGGAATAAGGGGAACATACTTAAATCAACATAGGAAAAGAGAAGGGAAGAATTCCAAATCAGTGACCCATATACCTATTAGGCTTAATGGTCCAGAACTGGCAAGGTCTCTTCTAGGGTCTTTACAAATTTCTGGGCTTAAAATGTGTTGATTTTAATGTAATCTGACTCTCAGATTATAAACACCTTTTTAACTATCCACTGAGGTCATTATGTTCTTTAGTTTCTCCCAAATAGTAAGTAGTTCTAATGAGTTCCAATACTATGATATTATCATATCTTGAGCAGCAACACACAAGAAATGCCTGAAATTGCATCTATTTTACGTTTCTAGTATTCTTAAAAATAACTTGTAAAATTTAGTTTTTTAAAGTAATCCTAGAACTAGTTTCCTTTATTCCCTAGGTGTTCATAGGATAGAATAATTTACTGTAAGAAAGTTAGGAAATGTAAGTTTGTGAATTTTTTTAATTGACTAGTATACTATATATGATGTGTCATGAAGTACATTTTACAAAATGTGTATCATTTCATGATTTCTCCTCTTCTTCAAAAAGAGTTTTAAACTCATATACATGACTGGGAATGTAAACCATGCAGTTACTTTGAAATAATTGGGTAGCTCTTTAAAAGGTAAATGCAGAGTTACCCAATAGATCCAGCAAGTATTCTCCCAAGAGAAATGAAAATATCTGGGTCCATAAAATTCTGTACATAGCAGCATTATACATAATACATAGTGCAATTATTCATGATAGCCAAAGGTGTGGACAACATGAATGCCTATAAAACGTGCTATGTCCATATAATGGCATATGACTCAGCAATTAAATGGAATGAAGTACTGACACATACTGCAATATGGATAAACCTTGAAAACATCATGCTAATTTTAAAGCTCTCAATCACAAAAGACCACATATGGTTTGATTTCATTTATAGAAATGCCTAGAATAGAGTGGATTTGTGGAACTGGATGTGGAGGATCTTAAATGCTTGAAACAAGCATGTGAAATCAAAGAATCAAGACTATAGTGGTGGGACTTTCCTGGTGACACAGGGGTTAAGATGCAACCTATGAAGCTATCCGCAGCCACTGCAGCACGAGTGCCATCCCTGGCCAGGGAGCTACCCACATGGCACAGCAGACCTCTCCTGACTTGCCCGCTGTTCCCCTCAGCAGTGTATTTCAGTCAATCTGCCTGTTCTGTTCCCTGCTCTGTCTCTGGTGAATCCTCTCACCCCACCCCCCCACCCTCTGGCCTTTACCCCAGTTCTTGTATGCATAAATAAAATAAATCTTTTTAAAAAAAAGACTAGTGGACATTAGGACGATCTTTGTAGTTGGGGAGCTGACAAAGGGTGAATAAAGCTATTTGCTTCCCTTGATAAATGAGAGTGGTAACTCCTCTTTATCCAGTTCTAAGAAAACGTGAAACCTGAATTTGTTTGTAAAGCCACTTTTTTTAAAAAAAATTATTTATTTATTTATTTATACGTGCACTGGCTACAGTCAGAAGCGCGGGAGGGTGAGAGAATTCACCAGAGCCAGAGCGGGGAGCAGAGCAGACAGAAGGACCGAGGTACACTGCTGGGGGGAGCAGCGGGCGGCGGGAGAGGTCTGCATGCCATGTGGGACCCTCCTCCGGTGGCCGGGGAGCAGCCGGGGATCGAACCGGCGCTGCAGGGGCTGTGGGCAGCCTCGGAACCCAGCGCTCAACCGCTGCGCCACCGGGGAGGCCCCCTGTAAAGCCACTTTTTTCCAAGACCGTAGATATCATTATACATTGGTATAATCGAGAAAAGCTTCCAAGCAAGCAAAGAACCAGCTCTGTATTTTCAAATAGGCAAAGAACTAAACAATTGACACAAGGATTAAAAAGTTCATATGCTATACTATATTTGCCCCATAATTACCAAGGAAGACATTGAAAATTAAAGAAAGGAGGGCTCCTAAAATATTTTGTGATGGGTGGCCATGATAAAGATGAAAGCAGAAAAGACTACAGTCTTCTGTTCAGAACCAACTTGCCAAATTATTTTTTAAAAAATGATAGATTGTCAGTCATACTTCTGAACTTGATTGTTCAGGCTTCCTATATGAGGTAAAGGGAGAGCTGTGATATGGAAATTTGCCAAAAAGCATCCACGGTCTTCTTACATTTCTTTTAAACTCCGAGTTTCTTTTAAATTGAAGAAATAAAGGGGAAGAAATCAAGTAGGGTGAGAAAAACTGAGTATAGAGGAAAAGAAATACTATGAAAGTGATCTACAGTTCATCTTTACTTTCTTCTAGGATACAAGAAAAAAAATTCAAGGGCTTACCACCACATTTAAATGAAATCTAGTAGCTTAAGAACTTTTCATGCTAAAGCATCAATGTTCTATCCCCTAGGGATACTATATGTATGTTAAAAAAGGAAATGGAACAAAATTACAGCTTACACATCTACAGATCTTCTTCACTGGAGATGAGTAAACATGTAATTTGGTAATTTAGCCCCTGATAACAGGAGAAATATGGAGGACGTGATATATACCTATTGCCTAGATGTTATATTAATTATATATTACTTCAACTAGCTTTTGTCTTATTGTTAAAACATGATCATAGGTAACATGATTTAATTAACATTTACTGGTCTATTCCATAAAATTATTTTTAAAATATTTAGAATAGGTAAAACCATAGGGACAGAAAGTATAGTTGTGTTTGCCTGGGACTGGGGTGCTAAGGGGAATGGAAGGTTGCTGCTAAAAGTTACAAGATTTCATTTGAGGGTAATGAAAATGTTCTTGAGTTGATTATGGTGATGGTTGTGTGACACTGTAAATATACTAAAAGCTATTGAATTGTGCACTTTAAATGGGTGATTTTTATGGTAGTGAATTATATCTGAATAAAATTATTACAAAAAGTTTTTCCTTTAATAACTGTTTTATAAAACTCTTAAGAACCATGGAACACCTTAAGCAAAAAAAATAAAAATAAAAATCGAGGTTGACATATTAAATAGTATTATATATTTAAGTTCAAAAATTAGTAAGTAGAGAGTGTAAAGTCAAGTAGTATTTTCAGGAACCCAGAAGAAAATGCTATTTCACAACTTCAGAAATACATATTTTTTATTGGTTAGTAAAACCAAGGAATGTTTTAAGTTATGAGTCATTTCTATACACTCTTTCTTCTTAAGTCAAACATACACAAGGAATATCACTCATTTTTTTGATTGTGGAAAATTACTATTAAATTGACTATACTGCATAGCACTATAGTGACCAAAATGTTTCCTGGAAAAGTTAACTTTCTCAAATTAAGCAATTTAAACTTAAACAAAATGATTCAGGAACCGGAAAGCTGGATTAGGAATCAGATGACATACTATTTAAAAACTAACCGGATGGTCTCACTCATAGCAGGAATCTAGAAAACTTAAATAAAGGACCAGGAAAATGAATAATTATAAGAAAGTGAAAATTAAAATCAACAAAAAACTATGAACCAGAGACACTCTTTGGGGGGCGGGAGGGGAGGGATTGGGATCAGAATTGGGGGGTTGCAATTGTATGGGGAATATAAAAATAAAATTTATTATTAAAAAAATAAAATAAATAAAAATAAAAAATAAAAAAAATAAAAACTAGCTCTGATTTCTGTAATTTTTCAACACTCAGTCTCAGTTTCACCTGTAAAGTAATGGGGATTCCCAATTGAAAATGTTGATTTGAAGATCAAATCAGATATCATATGTATATCATAGAATGTGCTGTAATAAGATAATTATAACAACTATTAATAATTAACAATATTACTAACAATAAAATTTACTGATATTAATTCATAATAATAATTGTTAAATTCTTGGAGTTTAATAACCTAGCATCAGAATTCCAATACAACAATCATTGAAAACACAAAAGGATAACATCTATATTTATTTTCTCCTCTCAAAAACTGTAACTAAAAAAGTTGAAATATTTGGAAGAATTGACTACTGTTTTATTTTTTTAATATTGAATATTTAATAGATTATATTATCAAATTTATAGCAGAATCTATATCTGAGCCTTCTAAATTCAGGTAATCTTATTAAAATGGAAATCATTGTCCATTATTGTTATTATCCTTCAATAAATAATAAAATTCAGTACATCCGGAGGAAGGTTCTTATTTTTCTGTTTTCATATAGTATTCATATTCATTAAAGTTATATTTTTTCCTTCTTTTTTTTATTTATTTATTATGTTTGTTTGTTTGTTTTGTTTATACATGCACTGGGTATAGTCAGAAGCGCGGGAGGGTGAGAGAATTCACCAGAGCCAGAGCGGGGAGCAGAGCAGGCAGAAGGACTGAAGTACACTGCTGAGGGGAGCAGCGGGTGGCAGGAGAGGTCTGCGTACCATGTGGGATCCTCCTCTGGTGGCCGGGGAGCAGCCGGGGATCGAACCGGCACCGCAGAGGCCGCGGGCAGCTTCGCAACCCAGCGCTCAACCGCTGCGCCACCGTGGAGGCCCATTTTTTCCTTCTTAAGTTGATTTTTACTTTTGCAGTTTTATAGCTTTATAATCTTATTATAAATGCAATAGATCCATCATAGAAAATTTAAAAGATATATAATAACAAAAAGAAATAAAAATCTAAAATTCTTATAAAATGATATTTTTGGTGCACACATTATATCGTAACATGATTGTACTCTCAATGCTTTATTGATGGTTCTCTTTCTAATAACTATAGTTTTCTGTTTATGCTGACACCTATCTCTGCTGTCATTTGATGCCAAATCATTAAAATGTGGCAGCTTTTCATTACTAGAGACATATTTTACAGAAATTTGGAAAATAAAAACTAAGAAAAAAAGCCCATTATTCTGGGCCTCCCTGGAGGTGCAGCGGTTGAGCGCTGGGTTGCGCGAAGCTGCCCGCAACCTCTGCGCTGGTTCGATCCCCTGCTGCTCCCCGGCCACCAGAGGAGGGTCCCGCATGGCGCACAGACCTCTCCTGCCGCCGCTGCTCCCCTTAGCAGTGTACTTCGGTCCTTCTGCCTGCTCTGCTCCCTGCTCTGGCTCTGGTGAATTCTCGCACCATCCCGCGCTTCTGACTGTACCCAGTGCTGTATAAATAAATAAATCTTTTTTTAAAAAAAGCCCATTATTCTCACATCATAGAAATAATCACACTTAATATGATTTTATTTCTCATCATTTAAAAATATACACAAACCCAAAAAATTATAAATATAAATAAACATTCAGGCCCAAATCATAGACATTTGCAATGTTGAAAGAATTATCTGAACTAGTGAAAGGGGGTTTTTCTTTCATCAGCTCTTCTTTTACATGCCTATTCTGCTTCCATTGGTAGAATCAAATTATACAAATCAAACCTTATTTGGTTGAATAAAAGATGTAGCTATTCTTCAATTTTGGTTATGGTTGTTTTTCCCACTTGTTTGGGAGATTTTAGTTCAATTTAAAATGGTCATTTTTGTTTTGTTTTGTTTTACCCTACCCCTTGTTTGCTATGTGCTATTAGAAGAAATTGACACAATAGTTCTTTCAGTCTCTCAAAATGGGTTTGGTTGTTGATTTTTTTCCCTTCAGTATTATAGAGTTAATTCTGGGCACTGCCTAAAACAGCTTTACAAGATGTTTTAGTGACCAGTCTTTAAGTGAAAACTAACCCTTTGTCATTTCATAAATTCCATACTGTTTGTGTGTTACCTGTAGCAAAATAAGGGACTGAGCAATCTAAAATGCAAAGATAAAGTTGCAGCAATTTTCAGACCTATTCTGATGAAAGCTGAACATGATGGAAGAAGCAATATGTTGGGATTAAGATACAAAGTAAATGGAAACCATATTAGTTTCTACTTATTCTCATTTCCTTCATTTAGTAAGTACATCAACTAATGATATAAATTCTTTTGGAAGTGTGTGTGTGTGTGTGTTTGTGTCTTAAAGATATTTTCACTAAAACTTCATTTCTAGCCTCTAAAGTTTTCTCCACTTGCTTTTGAAAAGAGATAATTTGCTGTTTAGGTTCAGACCTAGTTTGTGATGACAAGGCTGAAGCACCAAGAAGGTTGGAAACCTCCATAAACACTGAGCACATTATTGTGCCTCCCTCGGGAAAATGGTGAAGAAAATGGAAATCTGCCAGCAGGCCAAGTGTACTTGCTTCTTCTGGGCAAAAGGAAGATGAAGAGCACTTGGATCTGGCACTGTAGTTCCTGCATAAAAAGTGTAGTGGCCAGTGCCTGGACCTACAGCACCACTTCAAAAATCACAATATAAAGTTTGCAATATAAGGAAGAATTGAAAGACCAGTAAAAACTCTACCACTGGAAACATTGCTAGCCTATAATAAATGGATTAATTTTGCAAACAAAATAATTTCCTCACCTGTCTTCTATCCCTCAACCTGCTCCCATTATGTGGTTCATAATTATGTTTTGCCAATATACTAAGCCCTTTTTCCTTCTGTGCTTTTGTCACATTTCTCTGACAAAACCTCAACCCACGGTGAACACAAACATCTTTTTCAGAGTCTGTCTCCTGTGGGGCCCCCAGCCCACCCCTACAACCAGAGGTTTGTAGAAAGAAATACAGGACAAGACTGAATCTACCGGGATTCATACCCAACTTCAAATGGGCATCAAGTCATCTGCATCATTTGGCCATTGATATTTGCCCTCTCTATGCAGCACTTTCAGACTTTCTCATTCTCTTCTAGTATCTCTTGCGTGGTAAGTTGAAACCAGGAACAATTTTTCCGCCTCTACCTAAATTGCCTCTTGGGGATTTTGCCTCTGTCTGAAGTTTTGATTGTCAAATCTAGGGGTGGGGTAAAGAGTTGCCACTAACATCCAGAGGGTAAAGGACAGGGTGCTCCTCAGCACTCTGCAACGCAACACCCTACAATTTGTCTAGTCCAAATTACTGCCAATGCTGAGCTGGGAATTCCAACTCTAACATCTGCACTCTCAGCACATGCTTTTCTTCTTTTATAGCAAAACTAACAGTCAATTGTTGAGAACTTCATCTTTTCTATCTCTTTCACAAAATACATATTCCTGCACAGAGACTCCATCTTATTACTATAGAAGGGCTTTTGCCTTCTTCTGGCTGAGGCTAAATCCTTAACTGTGCTTTGGACTTCAAAGCTTCTTAGTTTCTTGATACATTATACTATTTATTATTCATTTCCTCTTGCTTATATTCAATTGTTGCCTTATAGATTCTTCTTTTTTTTTTTTTGGCAAGGCAGTCTTTACTTTTAAATGACTATCAGCATATCAAATAATAGTGTAATAAATCCTTGAATTCTCTCATCTGGTAATTTTGATTAAGACAAACTAAAAGTAGTCCTAACAATTATACTGGAACTCATTGTTCTAATATTTATCCAGAAAGGACTATTTTAAGGCTTGCTGCTGCCTCATGCAGTTTACAAAGAATAATTTAATACTATTTCATAGATAAAATCCCTGCACTTCACAAAAGCCTTATGGAAAATATTTAATCCTTTACTTCCTCAAAAATATTTTCTTTACCTCATCTACAAAAGAAAAAGTCAGTATTGATATATACTTTACTTGAGCTAAAAGGCATAGGAAAGTAGGCAATGTATACCCATTAAATTTCTAAAAAACTGGCAGTAAAAAGATGAAATCTTTGGATAAGCTCTGTTTGTATAAAAGAAGCTAGACTTGCTATTGTTCAAAAAAAATTGAAGAGACCTACTATATAATAATGCAGCAATATTTGAATGTCTTTTCACAAGTGTATAATTCAAACTTTACTAAAACCTCATATTCCATGAAGACATCCAAAATGCATTCCAAGAAATAGGCATTTCTTTCTCCTTATCCATTTATAAAATAGTTTTCATGGATTTTTGACCTAGATGTCACAGACAAAGGCCAACAGTTTACACACCTTAGAGATTTATTTCTTAGCCTACAGGCTATAGTGGCAGTACTATGAGGTCCAGGTGAGTCACCTAAATTGTCCCCAGGCCTCTTCTGGTCTGCCGACCTAGCCCCCCAAGATCTAAACCTTTGCCTTGTGTCCTGCTGCCCACTGACACATTTCTTCCTTCTGATTTTAAACCTATTAAAGTTTCTTCAACTAAAGAACAGCAAAATAAAACCTTCCTATCCTTCTAGCTACTACCCTGTCCTTCTTTCTCTTTGTAGCCACATTTCCCCAAATAGGTGTGTGGATTCTCATCCCTGAATGCAGTCACTGTTGGTAAGGGCATCTAAATGAAATCCTGAGACCATTAAAGAAGTATAACTTATGTTCCTGTCTTCAAGGAAGGAAACTGCCTTGAGTGCAAAGCCACAGACATCCTCAAAAAGCATTTACTGGTCACCAACTACGTAACTTTCTGTTTAGAGATTAGAAACCAATCATGTATTGTCAAATATATATCCCTGATCACTATTCTTACAAAATATGTTATACAATATAAGCCCCTTTATAACTGTATTATGAGAAGGGAAATTTTGGAGCATAGTCTAAGAGCATCTTGGATTTGTGTCTTCTGGATTATTGTAAAGCTCACCTACACTCATTGCTCAGCCTAGTGTAGTCTGGCTTCTGGTCTCCTGACTGCATTAAAGTAGCTCTAAAGGAGGTCATCAGTGCCCTCCACAGCATAAATTTCTGAGTTAAAGTTTAATTTTTTATTGGACTTCACCTCTCAGTACCATTCAACAATGTTTACCACTCCTACTTTTTCAAACTTTCTTCTCTTGTTTTCTATGACTTAACAATTTCTCAGTTGTCAACATTTCTGAAGAATCCCTTTGTTTCTTGATGATTCATCCTCTAAATATCCTTTAAATGTAGCTATTTCTTTAAGAAATGGTGGGCATGGCAATAGGATATGGGATGGACTGACGACAGGAATCTTTTGTCCATGACTAATTGATCATGCAATCCTTGGAGTTGAAATAGAAGGAACATTCATTAGGTTAGATGTTCTTTCTCCATCCAAAACTACAGGTTTGGTGAACAGACTTCTTTTCTCTATATTCTATACTAGAGTATGATTTTTTTTTTTTTTTTGGTGGTTAACTCTAACTAGACGAGGAAGGGACATTACCTGGAGACTGTGGATTTGGGATTGTATAGACTAACTAACGGGATTGTCTCCATTTGGAAAAGAAGTGTGTTTTTGTGGTCCAAGTAATGTAAATGTAATGTTAGGAGAAACAATCTTTGGGGGAAGAAGGCTATAAGTGGTCAGATTGTATGTTGGCCAGTCAGAGGTATGTTGTGTACATTTTTCATATTATTTCTGACTCGCTACCATTTAAACCTGTTTTTATTTGGTGCATTTCCCAGTGGCTATAATCCTGGAAAGGGTAAGTGCCCTTCCTCCCATTACTGACATTGACTTCTCCTCTGCTCTTAGAAATCAAGACTTGGGCATATGATTGAATCAATTAGACATTGCTTTCTTGGACCACAAATTTTAATATAAATTAAGGTAGTATAAGGATTTATCTTTGCTGGTATGGTGGTGTTTTTCTTGCAGTGACAGGGGTGTTCTGGCCTGATTATGCTTGTCAAAGACACTTATGACTTCTGATCCTTGGACTTTTGGCCTTGCTTTTTTTTTTTTTTTTAGGATTTATTTATTTATGCATACAAGAACTGGGGTACAGGTCATAGGTGTGGAGGGTGAGAGAATTCACCAGAGACAGAGTGGGAAACAGGACAGGTAGATCGACTGAAATACACCGGTGAGGGGAGCAGCAGCAGGCAAGACAGGAGAGGTCTGCTGCACCAGGTGGGTAGCTTCCTGGCTGGGGATGTGCTGCAGTGGCTGCAGATAGCTTCATAGGTTGCGTGTTAATCCCTTGTGTCACCAGGGAGGCCCTTGCACTTGCTTTCATTTCTGCCTGATTTCTAGGCTTTGTGCTATAGCATCTATTGATTTGGTAGCATTTTTTTCTCAATTTTTTTTAAATTAATTTACTTGAGGTAACGTTAGTTTCCATCACTGTATATGATTCAGAGCAATAGGTCCTCACTTCCTCAGATGTGCATCACCACACCCCACTCACCCTACAGCATCCATTACTTTTTATTGTATACCCTTGAAACTCCCCCCCAACTTTGTTCCCACTCCTCCCCTTCTAGTGGCTTCAATTCTGCAGTCATTTCTGGACTTTGTCTTGGCTTAGTTCTGTTAGTTCCTTTGTTTTGTTTCTCTATGTTCCACATAATAGTGGGATTATTTGGTATTTGTCTTTCTCCCTTTGGCTTGTTTCACTTAGCACAACCCCCTCCAACTCCATCAGTGTTGTCACAAATGGTGGGAGTTCATCTTTTTTTTATAGCTGAGTAGTATTCCATTGTGTATATTTTATGTTCCACATGTTCCTAATCCAATCACCTGTTGTTGGGGATTTAGGTTATTTCCATAACCTGGTTATTGTAATTAGTGCTGCAATGATCACAGGAATGCATATATCTTTTCAAATTTGTGTTGCTTCATTCTTTGGATAAATGCCAAGGAGTGGAATTACTGGATTATATCATTTATCTATTTTTAATATTTTGAGAAACCTTCATATTATTTTCCATAGGGTCTGGGCCAAGTGTATTTCCACTAACAGTGTACAAGTGTTCTTTTACCCTCAGACCCTCACCATCATTTGCTTGTTTTTTTGATGTAAGACATCAAATGTAGGTGAGGTGGTATCTCATTGTGGTTTTGATTTGCATTTCCCGGATGATAAGGGGTGTTGAATGTTTTTTCATGTACCTGTAGGCCATTTGTATGTCTTCTTTTGAGAAATGTCTATTTAGCTCCTCTGCATACTTTCTTTGTTCTCTTTTTATTGAGTTGCATGGGATTTAGCATTATATCAGGTGGATGTATGATGTGTAAATATTTTCTCCCACTCAGTAGGTTTTCTTTTTTTTCTTTTTACTGATAGTTTCTTTCCCTATACGGAAGCTTTTTGGTTTGATGGAGTCATAGTCACATTTGTTTGTTCTTGCTTTTATTTTCCTTGCCATTTGGGGAGTTGAGTTCCCAAAGACATCCCTGAAGCTAATGTTGTAGAATGGTTTGCTTATGTTTTCTTCTATGTATTTAATTACCTCCAAGTCTTTAGACAATTTTGAGTTGATTTTTGTGTATGGTGTAAGAGAGTGGTCTAGTTTAATTTCTTTGCATGTGACTGTCCAGTTTTCTCAACACCATTTGTTGAAAAGACTTTCTTTTCTCTCAAATCACCCTTGGTTGATTTGTCATAGATAATCTACATTTTCTTGTACTTAGATGGTTAAAGTTCATTTATATTATTTGCATATGTTATGCAAATAGACACAGAAATTAAATGTCAACACTCTTTCTTAACTCTGGTTCTTTTCTGACAGCTCCTGTTTCAGTGAATGGCTCTACCATTTAACAGCTTTAGTAAGTCAAAAGTGGGCCTCCCTAGTGGTGCAGGCAGTTGAGCTCAATGCTGTGAAGCTGTCCACAGCTTCTGCAGCGTGAGTTCAATCCCTGCTGGCTACCCCTGGAGATACCCACATGGTGTGGCAGACCTCTCCTGTCTTGCCCACTGCTCCCCTCAGCAGTGTATTTCGGTCAGTCTGCCTATTCTGTTCCCCGCTCTGTCTCTGGTGAACCCTCTCACCCTCCTGCGCATCTGGCCTGTACCCCAGTTCTTGTACAAAAATAAATAAATCTTAAAAAAAAAATATCAAAAGCCCTGACTATGTCTTTGACAATCCCTTTCTTTCAACCCTCCATTTAATCCATCACTAAATTTTATTGCTTTTTCCCTTCTAAATATCCCTTAAGTCTATGTACTTCTTTTTAGCTCTACTACCTTCAATACCTTAGTTCAAGTCAACATCTTAGCTCAGAATAACATATTGGTCTACCTGCATTTTTCCTCCTCCTCAATTCATTCTTTTCTAAATATAAAAGCTGATCTTGTTATATATTACCCTTTTACCCAGCCACATTTTCTTTATATTAATTACCTAGGAATTTGCCTTACTGCTTCCTGTTTCCAGGTCTTTGCATATGCTGTTTCCATCTCCCTGGAAATCTCTTTTAGTCCCTTCACATGTTTAACTCCCACTCATCTCGTATCTTCTGTCACATTCCTTTCTTTGTGATTGCTGTGTTAGTCTGCTCAGACTGTTTAAAAAAAAAAAAAAACATAAACACACATTTATTTCTAATAGTCCTAGAGGTAGGGAAGTTTAAGAATAAGGTGCTGGCTGATTTAGTTTCTTGTGAGAGCTCTTTTGTTGGCTACCAGGTAGTTGAGTTTTGATCATGTCCTCACGTGTTGGATACCCACTATTTGGGGAGTGAGGGATGGAAGGGAGGAAATCTTTTCTTCTTTTCTAAAGCCAGTCCTATTTGGACTCACCCTTATGACCTCATTTAACCTTAATTACTTTCTAAAGACTTAATCTTCAAATACAGTCACATTGGAAGTACAGGACTTCAACACATACATTTGGGAGACAATTCAGTCCATCACATTCTGCTCCTGGCACCCCCAGTATGCATGAATTTATTGCATGAAAAATATACTTATTCTATCACAATAGTACCCTAAATCTTAACTCATTGCAATATCAACTCTAAATTTTGAAATCTCATCTAAATATCATTTAAGTCAGAAATGGGTGACACTCTAGGTATGAGTCATCCTCCAGCTGTGAACTTGTCAAACCAGACAAGTCATGTACTTCCAAATACAATGGTGGGAAAGGCACAGGATAGATATTCTTATTCCAAAAGGGAAAAATAAGAAAGAAGAGAGGGATGACTGATGCAAAGCAAATCTAAAACCTAGCAAAGCAAATTCCATCAGATCATGAAGCTTTAGAATCCTCCCCTTTGGTTTGATGCCTTGCCTTCTCAATCCACAGGAGTGGTGGCCTAGCTTTCTGGAACCTAGGCAGGGTTCACATCTTCAGGGATCTGCCAGGCAGAAGCAGTACCATCTATTGAAATTGAGGTGGTTTCTGAATAGCCTTTTATGTCATTCTTCCCTTTCTTGAAAGATAAAGCATGTTCACAGCTGAATAGCTCTATGGTCCCATCTTGTAGAACCAATGAAGTCTGATAGTCTGCCTTTCTTCATCTGCCCCCTCTCGTTCAAACTGGCAGTTTCTCTGCTGGTGTCATCCCTTCTATATTTCTAGCTTGTGTTCAGATGGCTATTAGATCCTTAAGTCATACCCATGATTTCCTTATCAAATTGTTGATAAAATTGTCAGTCATACTCTTAGTGTTCTTTGTTGAACAACCTTTCTCATTTTTTGCCCCAATATAGATAACTTTGGAATGTTTCAAATCTCCACATTCTGGTTCATTTATGCCTAATAATTTCTTCTTTAATTCATCTCTCTCCCCTCACATTTTACTAAAGTGGTAAGGAAGAGCCAAACTACACCTTTGTTTAGAAATCTCCACTTCTAATATCCAATTTCATTTCTTGAAAGGTCTACCTTCTAAAAATCAGTAGAAAATTTTCAACCAAGTTCTTTGCTACTTTATCAGCAGAATCACCTTTCTTTCGGTTTTCAGTAACCTGTTCCTCATTTCCATCTGAGACCCCAGCAATCTGTGTGGGGTAGGGTTTGAGAATTTGCATTTCTGACTCTAAAAATCACTACTATTGACTACAAAAGTGCTTCTCAAATTTAAAATATAAGCAAACCCCTGTTTATCTTGTTAAATATGGATTCTGATCCTGGGTGATGCAGGATTTTGCAGGTCAAATAAACTATTAGGGGGGCCTCCCTGGTGGCCTAGGGGTTGAGTCTCAGCACCGTCACCATTACAGCCTGAGTTCAATCCCTGGCCAGAGAACTAACCCACATATATGGCACAGCAGACCTCTCCTGTCTCACCCGCTGCTCCCCTTAGCAGTGTATTTCCATAGACCCTCCTGTTCTGCTCCCAACTCTGTCTCTGGTGAATCTTCTCACACCCCTGCACCTCTGGCCTGCATTCCAGTTATTCTACACAAAAATAAATATAAAAAAATTTAAAAAATTCAAATAAACTATCAGATAGAAGCAAATGGCTCCCAGGTGAGGTGTATCTGCATCAGTTGGAAGCTTGTTAAAAATGCAAAGTCTGGGCCTCTCCTGGTGGCACAGGCAGTTGAGTGCCACGCTGTGAAGCTGTCTGCAGCCTCTGCAGCACCAGTTTGATCCCAGCCAGCCAGCGAGGGTACCACATGGTGCAGCAGACGTCTCCTGTTTTGCCCGCTGCTCCCCTCAGTAGTGTATTTCGTCAGTCTGCCTGCTCTGTTCCCTGCTCAGTCTCTGGCGCATCTGGCCTGCGCCCTGGTTCTTGTATAAATAAATAAATAAATCTTTTAAAAAATAAAAAAAATAAAAGTGCAAAGTCTCCATCTGATCCCAAAACTTTCCATCTGAATCTACATTTAACAATGCATTTTAACATACTCATGTCTACAAATATTTGAGAAATACTGTTCTAGGTATTTTGTATCATTAGGAGACTGCCATGGAGGATGTGTTAAGATATGATAGGTTTGAGTCACAGAAAATTTGTGGATAATTTGTCCTTGACAGATGGTATTTAACTAGATAGGCATTCACTTTTAATACTTTTGTAATTTATAAGTCACTTTGAAAATATATTACTTTCTTTGATCTTGACAGCAACATTGTCATAGACATAGAACAAGTATTCTTGTTTCATTTTATAGTTGAGCAACTAAAAATTAGTGCAGATAAATCACTTTCTTAAGATCATAAAGCTGATCATGATAATTCTTCAGTTTGAACAAAGAACTCTGCCCCGAGTCCAGTGTTCTTTTCATTAAACCACACTACATATTAAAAAATAATGATTTGAAATTGCATTACCTGAAAGGGAATTGGTCTTTTCAATCAAATTGTTTCTCATCATTTGTCAGAATTCCCCTTTACGTTCTCCAAAAATAGTCATCAACCCAACTATCATCATCGTGTTCTTCTAATTAGCTGGAATTAAGGAAATAAAGAAAACATTGCACAACCAATGAGAGAACAAGAAGACCAAGATGCTATAAAGTTTATGCAATTTGCTCATAGGGAAATCATCTTGTAGAAAAACTCCTGGAGCCTTCCCCCAGAGACATATATAGACATACTTCACTTTATTGAACTTTGCTTTATTGTGCTTCCTAAATGTTATGTTGCCTACAGGTTTATAGCAACCCTGAATACAACAATTCTATCTGTGCCATTTTTTCCAATAGCATGTGTTTACATTTTGCTTCTGTATCACATTTTAGTAATTCTCACAATATTTCAACCTTTTAAAATATGATTATATATGTTATGGTAATCTGTTACCAGTGATCTTTGATCTCAATATTGCCATTGTCTTGGGGCACCATGAACTGTACTCATTTAAGATGATGGACTTAATAAATGTATGTGTCCTGACTGCTTCCTCAGCCAGCTGTCCTAGCCCATCTCTTTCTCCCAGTCCCGTCTCTCTATTCCCCAGGCCTCCCTATTTCATGAATCACAATATTGAAATCAGATCAGTTGATAATCTTAAAATGACCATTAAGTGTTCAAATGAAAGGAAGAGTTGTACATTTCCCACTTTCAATCACAAGTTAGAAATGATTAAGTTTAGTGAGGAATGCATGTCAAGAGCTGCAATAGACTGAAAGGGAGGCCTCTTTACCAAACAGTTAGCCAAGTTGTAAATGCAAAGGAAAAACTCTTGAAGGAGATTAGAAATGCTATTCCAGTGAACTCATGAATGATGAGAAAGTGCAACAGCCTATTGCTGATATGGAGAAAGCTTTAGCCATCTGGATAGAAGATCAAACCGATCACAACATTCCCTTAAACAAAAACCTAATCCAGAGTAAGGCCCTAACTCTGTTCAACTCTTTGAAGTCTGAGAGAGGTCTTAAAAATTCAGAAGATAAGTTCAAAGCTAGCATAGTTTGGTACAAGAGTTTTAAGGAAAGAAACCACTGGCATAACATAGAAGTGAATACTGAAGCAGCAAGTCCCGACTTCCAGAAGATCTAACTAAGATCATAGATGAATGTGACTACACTACACAACACATTTTCAATGTAGACCAAAGAGCCTCTATCAAAAGAAGATACCATTTAGGATATCATAACTAGAGAGAAATCAATGCTTGACTTCAAGGCTTAAAGGGACAGACTGTCTCTCCTATTAGGGGCTAATGCAAATGGTGACTTTAAATTTACCACTCTAAAAATCTCTGGGTCCTAACAGTGATGGTAAATCTACTCTGCTTATGTTCTATAGGCAAAGCTTGGATGATTAGCATATCTGTTTATATGGTTTACTGAATATTTGAACTCACTGTTAAAACTTAATGTCCAGATAAAAGGATTCCTTTAAAAATATTACTACTCACTGACAATGCACATGGTCACCCAAGAGCTCTGATGGAAATATACAAGGAGTTTGATGCTGTTTTCAGGCCTGGTAACATAACACCATTCTATAGCTCATGGATCAAGGAGTCATTTTGACTTTCACATCTTATTATTCAAGAAATACATTTCATAAAACTATAGCTTCCACAGATAGTGATACCTCTGATGAATTTGGGCCGTGTCACCTGAAAACCTTCTGGAAAGAAGTTGTTTCTTTTGGATGAGTAAAAAAAGTGGTTTCTGGTGAGGATGCAGAGAACATTGTTGAAATGACAACAAAGGATTTAAATATTACATAAACTTAGTGATAAAGAGCAAGAAGGTTTCAAAATATAGAGTCCAAATTTGAAAAAAAAATTATACTGTGGGTAAAATGCTCTTAGGAGCATTAAATACTGTGGAGAAAGCTTTTGTGTAAGGAAGAATTAACCTATATGACAATCTTGTTTTATTTTAAGAAATTGCTACAGCCACCTCAACCCTCAACAACCATTACTCTGATCAGTTAGCAGCCATCAACATCAAGGCAAGACCTTCTACCAGCAAAAATATTACAAATTTATGAAGGCTTAGATAATAGTTAACATATATTTGAAGATTTATTTATTTATGCATACAAGAGCTGGGGTACAGGCCAGAGATGTGGGGAGTGAGAGGATCCACCAGAGACAGAGTGGGGAACAGAGCAGGCAGATTGACCGAAGTACACTGCTGAAGGGAGCAGTGGGCATGTCAGGAGAGGTCTGCTGACCATGTGGGTTTCTCCCTGACTGGCCGGGGATTGAACTCATGCTGCAGAGGCTGTGGATTACTTCATAGTGTGGTGCTTAACCCCTTGCGCCATCAGGGAGTCCCAATGGTTAACATTTTTAAGCAATCAATTATTTTAAAATTTAGGTACATACATTTTAAGACTTTTTTTTTTATTTTTATACAAGAGCTGGGGTACAGGCCAGAGGCGCAGGAGGGTGAGAGGATTCACCAGAGACAGAGCAGAGAACAGGCAGACGACTGAAATACACTGCTGAGGGGAGCAGTGGGCAAGACAGGAGAGGTTTGCTGCGCCATGTGGGACTCTTCCTGGCCAGCTGGGAATTGAACCAGCGCTGCAGAGGCTGTGGACAGCTTCACAGAGCTGCGCTCAACACACCACACCATGGGTGAGGCCCGGTACAAACTTTTTTTTTTTTAAGATTTATTTATTTATTTATTTATTTATTTATTTATTTATTTATTTATTTATTTATTTATTTATTTATACAAGCACTGGGTACAGTCAGAAGCACGGGAGGGTGAGAGAATTCACCAGAGCCAGAGCGTAGAGCAGAGCAGGCAGACTGACGAAGTACACTGCTGAGCGGAGCAGCAGGCGTGGCAGGAGGGGTCTGCGCACCATGTGGGACTCTCGCCAGTGGCCGGTGATTGAACCGGCGCTGCAGAGGCTGCGGGCAGCTCCGCAACCCAGCGCTCAATGGCTGCTCCACCAGGGGAGGCCCCTGTACACACATTTTAAAGATATAATGTGACTGAACATTTAACAAACTATAATAAGTAAACTTAATATTTTTATTGAATTAACATTGCAACTCTATATAAGTTTTGGGTACAGTTTGATATTCATATATGCTATAGTATGATCTGTTCTGGAAAATAGACCAAAAATCTGTTTTCTCTCTACTACTAAGTAATTTACCCCCTTTTTTCAATTTGCCCATCCTTACAAGCCCATGTAAATATATAACTTGTATAAACTGAGCCACCAAATAATTTTTGTGACTTGCTTTATTGTGGTAATTGCTTTATCATGGTAGTCTGGAAGCAACCTGTGATATCTCTGAAGTAGTCGTGTACAATGACAGAAATGAAAAACTTTTTGCAATAGAAAGAAGAAAGTAGTCATAAAAGAAAAATAGTGTGGGGAGAAGAGAAGGGAAAGAAGGAGAAAGTAGAAAAGTCAGAAAGTTCAGCCATATGCAGGTCTAGGGCCACAGTAAATCATACTTTACACTAAGGTGGAATTCATTTTCAAATAACAATGATTGTACATCATCCAAGAAAAGGTTAAGTTATATTTAGAGTACTGTTTAAGAAACCAGTAAAATATGCAATGCAATTCAGAAAGATTTCCATAAAGAGATTTAAATAGCAAATCTTCAACATTTCAGAATGACACATCCTCTAAGGCTTTCTGATAGATGAGATTTTCTTATATTTTCTTTCTTTTTCTCTTCCTTTCTGTTGCAGTGTTTTGGAGTATGAAGAAGGTATATAATACTATTATTCACTTAATTGACTTTAACTACATATATCCATGACAAAAACAGAAAATGAAAAGAAAAGGAAGAAAAAAAACCATGGTGGCGTTTCCACCAGCTGTTCTACTCAGTGAGCATTTGCTTTAGCATGAACTTGAGCTGGAAGAAGGCCTTCGATGTTACTTCAACTTACTCTTAGGTTTCTAATGATGCCAGCACATTGCTTTGTGATTGTAGTGTTTAAAGGCACATATTTTTTGTGTCACATTACCAAATAAATATTTCATCTGTTGAACAATTGAGAAAAACACTAGATTTTTCAAATGTTGGAGCAAAATCTGATTGTTTTGTACTAACTGAGAGATGCCGATTTCCATTGTTCATTGTAAATTAAAATTTACTGCCATGACCGTTTATAGTGATTTCTCCTCTGGTTACAAATACATATATTTTTGTGAATGGAAGAGGTAAACTATAGGAAATTATTTGCATTAGCTACAAATTATATAGTATAAAATCACCTCTAGAACTCTTAGAATATGATGACTAAGAATTGTGTAAGCTAAAATATTAAGCATAAATTAGGGACTAATAATGTAATTCTAAGTAAGATCTATTTGTTCTAGCAGGGGCTCTAGAGAACAGAAAACTTGACTGGAGATGCCATGGACAGAAAACTGAATCCTTTGAATGGGTGCAATAGTCCAGGTTTCTTCCCATTACCTAATCCCTTAGAACTACTACCAATTGAATAGATAAAATAGTTGAACAAGCCATCCAGAGATTGAATAGCTTCACAGACTTTGTCCAAATTTCAGATTCCTTGGACTCTAAAATCTGTTACAACCTGTTGGGTTTTGATGGTGGGAGTAGTGTGGGGTGAGGAGTTTCTTTTGCTAAGGAACTTCAATATTTCATCCTCCTCTCTTTCTTCCTTCTTAATGCTTTTGTGTACTCAACAAATGTGGCATTTTGAGAGACTGAAGGACAATTAAGAAGAAAAAAGTTTTTTTGCCCTTTGTTCTTTACCCTATATTGCCCTGAGGGAGAACCTTAATTATAGCTTTGAAATTCAAAGCAAGCTTATTTATATTAACAGAAAAGAACTGCAATTTTAAAGTACATGTGTATTATTCCTGAATTCTTTCCAGAATCTAACCTATTCTGAAACCTCTTTTTCAGAATTTGTTTGATATAGCTAATGCTGATTATCAATCAGAATTAATGCAGATGATTATTGGTAAGCAAAGTCAGCCACTATTCTAGGCACTGGAGATAAATACATGAACAAACTAAAATCCATGTCTTTACAGAGCTTAATTTTAATGATGGAGACAGGAGATAATTGGCAAAAAAAGGAAAATGATTTCAGGTGGCATTAAGTGTTCAAAAAAGAAATTAAGTAAGACAAAGCATGAGAAATAAAGTGTGAGTGTATGCATTCTTTATGATGAATTGATACTGGAAGAAAGATTTCCATGAAATGACAGAAGAGGAAAAATAATGATTTAGGGGAGAAGTGTTCAAGTAAAGAATAAAGTCAGTACAAAACCTGGGAGGGGAGCATGTACTTGTCAGTGTTAACTGGAGAAGAGTTAAAGTGTGAGTGAAAGGAGAAATTAAATCAGAAAGGTAACGGGATCAGATCATATAGAATCTAGCATGTCATAGGTTAGGATCATGGCTTTTATCTTAAGTATGATTGGAGTCCACTGAAGAGTTTTTGTGGAAAAGTACATTATCAAATTTACATTTGTAAAGGAAGCCCTTCCAGAAGGAGAAAATTTACACCAGATAGGAATTTTGATTTACACAGAAGAATGAAATGGTAGCTACATGGCTACATATAAAAGACTTTATTTTCATTATATTTAATTATATATTATATTTAAATATCATGAAAGGATAATAGACTCTTTAAAGCAAAAGTAACAAAATTGTGGAATTTAAAAACATATAAAAGCAAAATGTATATCAATAGCATAAAGAAGGGAGAGGAAAATGAAAGTATACTCATAAGGTTATTTATTATACTGTACGTGAAATGGTAAAACATTAGTTGGAGGTAAACTGTTAAAGATATGTATACTAGAAAATATAAACAACCACTAACATAACAAGACAAAAAGTTATAGCTAATAAGCAACAAGGAGATAAAATGGAACCATAAAATATCCTAGTAAATTCAAAGGCAAACAGAAGGAGAAAAAGGAAGTAAACTAAAGTAAACTAAATGTGACATGTACAAAACAAATAGCAATATGGTAGATTTATACCAAATTACCTCAATAATAATTAAAGGTAAATGGCTTAAATACTACAACTAAAAGGTAAAAAAAAGTGAGACACAATTTTGTGGTTTACAAAAGCCCACTTTAAATATAAAGACACATTAGTTTAAAAGGAAGAGAATGGAAATAATATTTCCCTTCTACATTTCAGATAGGTAGATTTCAGAGCAAGGAATGTTACAAAGAATAAAGATCATTTCATAATAATGAAGTGCCAATTCATCAAGAGGTCATTACAAATCTGAATGTCTGTACACATAATTGTAAGACATATATATATATATAACTCAGAGTACTTCTAAGAGAAATGGGCAAATCCACAATTATAGTCAGAGATATTTTAACTCCATTTTTAATAATTGATAGAAATACACAGAAAATTAAAACAAATTTAGAAAACCAGAACCACACTGTCAATCAACTGGACCTTACTGAGATACACACACACACACACACACACACATATGTGTATATATGATTCCAATGATTAGAATATACAATCAAGCACACAAAGAATATTTACCAAGATTGACTATATTCTGAGTCATAAGACATTTCTCAACATATTTAAGACTTCAAATCCTACAAAGTATATTTCCCAACCATAATAGAATGAAGTTAGATATAAAAACAAAAAGATACTGTGGAAATCCCAAAATATCCAGAAAGTTATTAACACCCTTATAAATGAGCTTTAGACCAAAGAAGAAATATTGAGGAAAAATGAAAATATTTTGAACTGAATGAAGATATAATATCAAATTAAAAAAATTGTGGGAAGCAGTTACTATAGTAACTGGAAGGAAAATTTTAGCACAAAATATTTATATTAAACAAAAAGAAAAGTCTATCAATGACCTTGGATAAGATTAAATGAAAAATAAAATAAGTAGAAGAAAGAAAGTAATAACAACCAGAGCAGAAATCAGGGAATTAGTGAATAGAAAAACAATGGTATCACAAGTTGATTTTTGAGGTCAATGGCTAGCCTGATAAGAGAGAAGGTGTAAATAGGAAAGTAAGATGTGTTATCACTACAGATTCTACAGGTAGAACTTTATGACAATAAAATTGACCATTTAGATGAAATTTTCAAATACTTTGAAATACACAAACTACTAAAGTTCATTCAATAAGAAATAAACTGAATACTCCTCTGTAGTTTAAAAATTAGACAAGTGAAATACCCGGTCCAAATGTCTTCACACATGATTTCTGCCATACACTTAAGGAAGGAATAATATAAAATCTATACAAACTGCCTCAGAAAATTGTAGGGAAGGAACGGTTTCTAACTTATTATATGAAATTAATAAGATTTTGAAACCAAAAGCAGACATAAATATTATAAGGGAAGAAAACTATAGACTAACATCTATCATAAATATAAATGAAATATTCTTAGCAAAATTTTAACCAACTGAATCAAGTAATACATAAAACTGATAGTACATCATGGCCAAGTAGTGTTTATTCCAAGAGTGCCAAGTTTAAAACAATTGTAAAATTTAATAATTAATGAATGCAAATCAGCAAATTAACAGACTGTATTAAGCTGCTTATATTTCAGTAACCAAATACCATAGACTGGTGGTTTAATCTATACAGAAGTTTGCTTCTCTGAATTCTGGAGTCTAGGTGCCAACTGATTCAGTTTCCAGTGAGGACCTTCTCCCTGATTGCCTTCTCTGGGTCCTTACAAGGTAAAAACAGAGAGGTTTGTTGTCTCTTTCTCTTGATAGGGCACCAGCTCTACCATATTCTGGTTCCACCCTTAGGACCTCATTTAAACCTTTATCATGTCCTTATAAGCTCTATCTCCAAACTATAGTAACATGAGAGGTTTTGGCTTCAATATATGAATGTTGGGAGAATACAAACATTCAAAAGAAAAAACAGAAAAAAATTAAAAAAACAGCCCCTATGTGACCATCTTAATAGATGTAGAAGGAGTATTTGGCAGTTTAACATCCATTCTTCATTTAAACAAATATTAGCAATGTAATAAATTAAGAGGATGTCCTCAAACTTTCAAAGGACATTTATGAAAAGCTTAGCTAAAATCATATATAATGGTGGAATGCCTGCCTTTCCCTACATAATCATCATGTAGCAAATCCTGTGAATCTAAATAAAAGGCTTTAGAACTCATGAGTGAGCTTACCAAGATTGCAGGATACTTGATTGATGTAAAAGTCAACTGTATTTATACATATCATGAACAATCAGAAATTTATATTAAATAACATCATTTATAATAGCAGCAAAAATATGAATTACTTAGAGATAAATCTGGTAAGATGAAGGAATACAAAAACAATGAGAAAACTTTGGGTAGTGATGAATGTATGTTTTACTTTCATTGTGAGGATATTTTGAATGCATTCGTATGGTAAGATTTATCAAGTTGTTTAGTGCAATTTGCTATATGATAATAGTATTCGAATTCAGTGATTAGAAATTATATTCAATAAAGCTGCGATAATTTTGTTTTTTTTTCCCTAGGTAAAGTAAGTTGTTCTTTGTAAATATTCAACAGCAGGTAGTGTTATATTTAGACATTTTTATGCTGAAATCTAAAAACATGATCTAACCCTTTCTATTATATCTGTTCATTGACTCCTTTTGTTGTATGTGCATCTCCTGTTTGAAGAGATAGTTACACTTCATGATTTGGGTTTGAAATGATCTGATTAGTTAAATAAATTATGATACATTCATTCTAGGTTATACTAAATAATTCTTTAAAAGAACTGATTGGGTCTGTATTTATAAATCTGGAAAAAATGTAAGGCAGTATAATAGGACACCATTTTCATAAAAACCAATGATGAATTGGTTTGTGTATGATCAATCAATGTATATATTTATTTACATGATCATGGAGAAGGATGTGGAAAGATTTACACCAGCTATCATGTAGAATGGTGACTATTAAAATGGAGAAGCATCATTTTCTTCCCATCATTTCACTAGTTACTATAAATGAATATTACTTTTATAATAACAAATAATTACAAAATTAAAAAACAATTTGAGGGCCACCCTGGTGGCACAGGCGGTTGAGCGCCGCACTGTGAAGCTGTCTGCCGCCTCTGCAGCGCCAGTTCTATCCTGGCCAGCCGGCGAGAATCCCACACGGCGAAGCAGACCTCTCCAGTCTTGCCCACTGCTCTCCTCAGCAGTATATTTCGTTAGTCTGCCTGTTCTGTTCCCCACTCAGTCTCTGGTGAATCCTCTCACCCTCCCGTGCATCTGGCCTGTACCCTGGTTCTTGTATAAATAAATCTTTAAAAAAAATTTTGATAATTTTTCTATTATGGTATCTAATTACTATAAAACATAGCTGTATATATGTATATAAAACCATATGGTCTTTAAGCAAATATGAATGTATCATGAATTAAAAATAACACTTTATTATGAATACCATGATTTTAATTCACTATTTTTTCATGTAAATGTATTAAAATTTATCTTAGTAATATATATTTTGCATCCTACAAACTATGTATACACAACAAACTAGATATACTAGAGGCAAAATCTTAGGGAATATTTAATTTTCTCCTACTTTTATTATTAGAACTACATTTACCATTTAAGATTAACCCCTAAATTCATCACTTAGGGCAATGACTTACACCTAATTAGCATTTAATAAATGTTAGATATTGCTAAATGTCATAACTATTCATTTTTATAAGACTTAGTAGCAAGTTGTGAAGACTGTGTTTTCCAAAAACGGTTTTAACTCATATGCTCTTCTCTATTACTACATCAAGATGCAGAGTTTATTTTTCTGTCCCCCAATCTGGATGACCTATAAAAGATTTGATCAACAGATTAGAGTAGAAGCAATATGTGGTGCCAGTTCTGAGAAGAGTCCTTCACTGATCTGGCAACTCCCTTTTCCAGTAATTTCAAATACTTGGTCTAGGAATATTCTTTACTGGAATACAGCTGTCATTCTGTGAGAAGCAGAGGCATAGGGAACATACATGGCTCTACTTCAATGAGAGCCTCAACTGAGTTCCCAATTGAAATGCACTATCACCAACCATATGAGGTAGGCATCCTGGCTGTCTAACTCATTCGAACATTCAGATGTCTCTAGACCCAGCTGTCAACTAAATGCAGTTGCATAAGATATCCTAGTGAGATTCTGAGCATTTTTAATTAGTGCACTGTTTTAAAATACTTAAAATTATGATTGGGAAGCCTATGAAATATTTATTTAAAAATTAATTTATTGAAATCTTTAAAGGTGGCATTTCATAAACCAGTTTTAGAAGCCAGCTATTTTGTTTGCATAAGTTAGTGTTATTTTAAATTAGCGTAACATCTTTTACAAGACAGAACTATCTTTTTCCATTTTCATATGTTCATTTCTTTGCTCACAGACATGTAAAACATTTATCTTTTTAATCTGATTTGTGGATCCATATAGGAATTATATTATTTTAAAATACACATTCTGAAAGTCACCAACTATTAGGAGGATTTTAATAAAAGTAATTTAAGACAGAGCAGGCTTAAGTCACTCTTAACTTTCTTTAATATAATTGATTTGTGAATTTATCATTCTCACTTCATCCCAGACAAGGAGAAATATTTCACTTTATAAATCTCTGTATGTCATAGATCTTGTAGCTCAATGAGAATATACTTGTTATCTATGGTTTAAGAAACTAGAAGAGTGTGTGGAGGCCTGTCCTGGACTAGCAGTCAGAGAAACTGGCTTCCACTTCCACTTGTATGATTAGGTTTCATCATTTCACCTAGGTTCTCATTTTCTTCCTCCATACACAGATATTTGCTCTTCTTTAAGTTCGTTTCTACTCTAATTGATGACAAAGCAAGGCATTTTTATTCCCAGGTCTGTCCTCTTTGTTTGCAATATCTCCTCTGGCCCTAGCTTCTAAGAGGAGGGCAACTTCTATTGTCTGGAGCAAACCGATCTTTTTTTATTTATTTATACAAGCACTGTGTACAGTTAGAAGCACGGGAGCGTGAGAGAATTCACCAGAGCTAGAGCGGGCAGCAGAACAGACAGACTGACGAAATACACTGCTGAGGGGAGCAGTGGGTGTGGCAGGAGAGGTCTGGGCACCATGTGGGACCCTCGCCGGCCGGCCTGGGATCGAACTGGCACTGCAGAGGCCGCAGGCAGCTTCACAGCCCACTGCTCAATCGCTGCATTACCAGGGAGGCCCTAGCAAACTGATCTTTAGCTTAGCTCCCAAAGTGAGTCAGGCACTTTTAGATGCCAATTCTATGTGACTGCTACTTTGAGAGGCGAGTTGAAATGTTGCAGATGTACAGATTTAGGAAGACAACCACTGATTGTTTAATATCTGTATTTTTACAACAATTCATAAGATATTATCCAGAATTCTTCCACTATTACAATTTTCTTATTTTTATTGTTGACTTTCTGTTTTTGCATAAATATAGTAATTTCTTAAAGGAATAAACCAAAAAATCTTTATGTTTTACATAAATGTAAACATGCACACCAATTTCATCATTAACTGAAACAAACTTTTAGGCAAAAGACTTTAAAAATCATTGAAGAATGAGAAAATGAACCAATGACAACAATAAGATGAGCAATAAAAAACACACATTTTTAATGTTTGAGTTGGACTTCTTATCCAACCAACTGGTTAAGGCCTCTGTTCAGAATCCCTTCTTGACTTGCCAAGTGAAAATATCCAATTTGGCTTACTTAATACATATGAATTCACATATCTATTACTCTTTCAAAATATGTAATAAACATATCACACTCACTCTTTCTCTAATGTTCCTTAATGGGCCTCTCAAATATGAAAATAATGCTTTTGGAATTTTAAAGATTTCCCATCCCTAAATCACTTACATATTAAAACTGCACATTGGAAAAACAATACTGCTGCAGAAATAAAATAGTTAATAATTGGCATTTCAAACCATATCTTTGTTTGCTTGCTAAGTCTCCTTGGATACTTGGACTTAAGTCTTTACACCTTGCCTAATGACCCATGTGTGTAGACATAGAACAAAGATAAGGCAATTGTAGCAATTCACTTAGAGGCTTGAATGTAGTGAAATTCAGCATGGATAGTTTTCAGCTGACTCCAAACACCTGGAAAGTTTTCTCTGGGTCAGCCCTCTGTACTCCACTGGTTAGTTTTCTCTGCCTTCCCAAACAGACTATCTGCATCTGAATGTCTATTCCTGAGGGCGCTCCAAAGAACAGAGATGAGAATCATAGTCCTTGCTTGTAAGGAGTTCAAACCTACCAGAGCTCAAGCAAGAGGCAGGTCAGTATGTGCACCCAGAGTACTCCAGTGGGTCAAAATGATCAGAGGAAGAGTCCACAAAGATGGCAACTACAAAATCTCAACAGTGGGGCTTGGTGGGGAGAGGAGGAGACACTGAGAAGGCACAGAGTCAGGAAGAACAGAATGGCTGTTGTTCTGTTTGAATGGCTCAGAGTACTCATGAGAAGCAGTTTTTGTGAGACCAAAGTCTTGATTACCAAAAGCTCCTTACACTGGTGGGTAAAACTGGAAGATTGGGAAAGGCACTACCGAAGGCTTTGAGGAGGAGAAAGAAAGAAGACATATATTTTCAGTGAAAATTCTTGGAATCTGCCCCAGCTTGAGCAAGTTCAGAGCAGTGAAATAATTCCCACATCCAGTAACAACCCAGATCTCCCAATCATGACCTTCACCCTCCCTGATCTGTCATTATCAAGGAATTATAAAACAGTGATCAACTCATTATAAAAAAGTTTCTACCTGCCATTTAATCTACTGAAACTTCATGATGGGATGAGGCCCACCACAGGGAACTAGCACCTACCTGTTACCTACACTTGGTCAAGTGGTGTGAGTGGCCTGATGGACAATGGTTTTGAGCCCACATATCTAGTTATCTGGGGTCCCTATGTGAATAAAACAGGTGATTCTATATGGAACCACTCTAACAAAAGCCCACGATGAATGATATATTTCAACGCTAGGTCCAGAGTGCTTCCCTCCACTAACTGGGGAGGAAGAGGCTGAGTGGAGGAAAATTAGGAAGGGAAATAATTTTAAAACTGCTCTTGATACCTATGGACCAAAGCAGATAGAAATTTCTCAAGTATATTCATTCAGATTACAGAAATGGGCCACACCATACTATGGGAAAATAGACCACATATACACTATAATGAAATATTCACAAGTGACCAGTTTCTGCAACAACAAATTCATTTATAAACTGCACACCACAGAAGGCTATCTTGTGACTTTCTTTTAGTTGTAATATAAAAAAATACAATCAGTCTGGAGACAGGCACAAATAGTGGTACAGAAGCGTGAACAGAAATACCTTATCAAAGAAAGTGTTCATTTCATATTGTAAAGTCCCAATCTAGAGTCTGTGTTTTTGAAACCTGCTGCTGGTTCATTTGTTCAGAAATGTTTCTTTGTTGCACATCTCTTCTATTTACCCCCACACACCCCTCCCACTCTGGCACCCAATGCACTGAATGAAGAACACTTGTATGGATCTACATTGAACTAAAAGTCTGATTTAACTGAGTCACATGCATCAGCACAGTGGCTGCTGGTTTCATAGGCTCCGTCTGGCCCCATGTTTTTAGGGATTCTCTGGATGTGAATTTGAGCTAGAACTAACCCAACTCTTTTATCTTTTGAAATCCAATAAAAAGTCCAATGTACATTTAAGTCCCAGGGAAGGTAAACTCTCTGATTCCAATAAATGAGATTCAGGAAGGGAGCAGAGGGAAAAACCTGGATAGGGGGTCAGGGAAATGGGGGAGAAAAATAATTTTTTAATGTTCTTGGTACTCACTGAACTGAAGTAGGTGGAAATTTCTCAGAACACATTCATTCAAATTTTGGGTCCAATTGCCCTTTCCTTATCTGTAAACGAGGAGGTTGAACAAGCAGAGCTCCAGGCCAAGATGACATTGGAAGTCCATTTCTACACAGGCTGGTGAGCGTGGGTCAGACAAAACTTACTTAACATTTTGTACCAACAATTGAAAGTGGTTTTAATATGTTCTATACTGAAGTTTGGGATTTCCCTCTTTCTTCTACCCCTCAAGGATGGCATTTCATCTCACTGGTGCAGTTCATTGGACAAACTGGTGGTTGCTGAGGCTTAAACCTGACTTGAGTCACTGGACTAGTGAAGCTATGGCCTTTGAGTAACGTAGACCAGGGCACATGGGTCTATTATTCACTAAGTGTTAAAACCAAATTAGAAATGCGATTGTTAGTTCTTCTCTAAATCTACTTAAACTCAGAAACATTGGATTTTTGAGAAAAAAAATTCATGAAGAAATCACCCATCACCACCAAGTTAAAGTCTTGACTATGAAATCTCCAGTTTCAAACTCCCACTAAAATCACTGACCCACAACCTTTTCCTTAGTGCTACAAACTCCATGCTAAATCAACCCAGCCTTGCAGCATATTTCTGCTCCAAAAAGCAGACTTCAAAATAATCGGCTCTAGTTACCAGTGTTACTGCCAGACTCACTCACCTGTAAATTATTTTTGAAGGTGTGGTTGAGCTGCTTTCTTCCTTGTGGCAGCCTGGCCTGTTGGCGGGTGCTGCCTGCTGTTGTGAGACTGCTGGTGTGAAGATTTTGGAGGGGTGGCCCAGCCATTACCCTTCCCTCCATGCGGGAACTGCAGTCACTGCTGCCAGAACTGCAGACTCTCAAGTGTCTAAGTAGCTGCTTCCACTGCTGCTGCTCATCAGCTCAATAATCTCTATTTTGGCTCTCAGCTCTCCTTTAAGGTCCTCTCATTGAGGTTCAGGTGGTAGGTTATTTCCAAGGAAGAAGTTTTTGGGGGGAGAGGAGGCTTCCTCGGAGCTCTGAAAGGCGGTCATGATGGCTATTAAGGACAAGTGGGCTGCTGTTTCATTCTGGCTTGGATTTTACTGCTCCTCTCACCTTTGATTTTCTTTCTTTCTTTTTTTTTCACCTTTGGTTTGCTTGTCCTAAATGCTGCTACTGAGATTTTCGAGCACGTATTCATCAGTGTCAGGGGTACTAACAAGCACACAGTCTTTCTGCTAAGGCTACTTGTTACCCTCGAACACAGTCAAAGGTGGTGTGTAGCTGTGGGGATATGTGGCAGTGTCAGAGTGACTGCAGCTTTTCCCTGAAGCTCTCTCCTTTGTAGGAAGTGTTTACAGAGGCTGCCCTAAGGTCACAGCCAATGGTGTAGAAGGTCAGCTGCATGCCGGAGCTGCGGGCTGTTTGGTGTGGTCCGGCAGCAGCTTCTGGCTTTGGTGTGTGCAGAACTGTGCACCGGGGTCACCGCTCTGGCACACATGGGGATCCGAGCCAGCACCCACTCAGGGCCTGAAGCAAGCCCAATATTATAATTTTCCTGATTGACATGGATTTGAACATAGGAATTGACACAATTAATAACAGGATGCTGGCAAAATACAGATATTTACATATTCAGTTTCTGTATGCTTTCTAATTGCTGTGGGCATGCAGTCTTTATTTTTAGGCAACCATGAAAAACAAGGTGGTACTCTCAATGGCCCATTCAAAGAACTGTGACAAATACTTCCAGGCATGCTGTTTTCCACATTGCTTTATGCTCTGGAGTAAAGAGGAATACTGGATATAGAATTTGAACTTTAATGAATGGTTTTATGCAAATAAAATGATAGCAACAATTTTCACAACATTTTAACTAATCCCGCTTCTCATTAAATATTTTTTTTTCTTTTTACTTCTAGATTGCCTCCCTTCATGGTCTCATGATCTGTAGTGAAACCTTGTCATTTAGAAGCATACCTTAAAATGAGCAAGACAAATACAATCCAATCTCCCTAACATCTGTGATGATCAAAGGAGTTATGTTGGTTGCTTTCTCATTCTTTTATTTATTTTTTGCATAGTCTAGCACTATATTTTTTCCACTACCATTCCTTATACCCCTTTGACTTTTCTCCCACCCTTCCCTCTTAACCTCAGAAGGTTCATGTCATTCATTAGTGTCTACTATCTTTTGTAAGTATTTTGCCTTGTAGAATTGATTGCTATGGAAGCATCCAATATTTGTCTATGTCATTCTGACATTTTCACAGTTGAATTATAATGTGTCTTGGTATTATTTTGTTTGAAACTCTTTGGACCTTTTGGATCAGTACACTTTTTCCTCCTTCAGATTTATTGAACAGATGTTCTCAACAATTATTTCTTAAAATATTTTTGAATGCTTTGCTCTCTCTTTTTTCATTTTGGGACTCCCATGATATGAGTAGTTATTTCTCTTTAGGTTATCCCAGATAGCACTTACATTGTTTTTATTTACTATTTTGATTTACTGTTTTTTTTCTCTTTGGTGTTCTATTTGTGTGTTCTGTGCCCTTGAACTTTCAAGCTAACTAATTCTCTTCATTACTTGCTACAGTTGAGGCTCTCGTATCTTTCAATTCAGTTACAGTATTTTATCAATTCATTATCTCTAGTTGTAACAAACTCAGATTTTCTCTATCTTCATTGTGTTTTTCTTTTTAGAATCAATCATTTTTTTTTTTTCAATGTGGCAAGCATGGTTATAGTGTTACCTTAGACTCCTAATATGCTTAATCAGACATATTCAGTAGTTGTCCTGGAGTAGGATTTCTCTTGGGGTGTTTTTATACCAGCATTTGTGTTATGTTCTTTTGACACCTCATTTTAAGTTTTATGGGTTGCAATAGAGCATGTCCTTGTAGCTTAGTAAATTGGCTTATACCACTCCTACAAGAAGGTAGGCATGACCTTAGGTTTTTTTTCACTCAGCATTTTTAGGTGTCTATTGTATCATAGACTGATACCTTTGTACCTGTTTGTATGGCTATGGCACTAAGGGTAACTCGATAAGGGTAAATAGGTAGGTAGGAGCCAAGACATATACTGAAATGTTGTTGCCAATGTTTCAAAATTCTTGCACGCTGTGCGTGCAGCAGAGCTGTGTGGTGAGGGCCCACAGCGGTCCCCTGGACTAGGCCAACTCCTCAGTTAAACCATCAAGTACAGTGTCATTTCAAGCCTAACCCCCAAGACGTAGTTGTGCAATAGATGTAGCACTAGATGGAAGCATAGTTGAGATCGGTCACAACTCAGAATATTTCTCTCTTCTGTATGAGGTCTTATTCTAGGGCATTTGCTGCTGTCAAGATTAGGTGCTTAAGGGCTGGTTAGTGAGAGCACATAGTTACTATCTAGATTTTGTCCTGGGTGGGGTAAGGCAAGATTTTTTTGCATATCATAGTCTCAGGATGCAAACAATATCCTCTTCTCCGAGGAGACACAGGTGATCTGATCTGGCTTGTCCATCTGTTCGGGCTGCAATTATTCTAGTTTGGGAGCCATAGGCTCAAGCCCATAATCACCACTCTGCACCCTTATTCTTATTGTTCTTCAGCGGTGCACGCTCTAGCTTGCATGTCAACTCTGTAAACCGCCTTCTCTATGTAATGTTGGTTTTTATAATGTCCCTATTGTGGGTGTGTGTGCTCTTGAGTTAACAATAGAGAGGCTTCCCATAGCAGAGCAGCTGCTCCTCTCTCCCCTGGGTTGTACTGCCCTTGGAGCTCTCTAAACACAGTTTAATTACAGTTTTTCTCCCCCTGTCTGCTGTGCCTTTGCTCTTGACGTATGCGACAGTCATCCATTCATCTTTCAGAAGTTGTTGCCTTTGTTTAGTTGTAATTTGGTTGTGATTATGTGGAGGAGGTGAGTCTGGTATCTTCACATTGCCATCATTTTGCTATGAGCTGAGCTATAGTCTTGTTCAGTATTTTCATAAAGAAAAGTAGTATTAAAAATGAGCCCACATTCATAACAAAACCTCCCAAATATATTAAATAGGCCAATCCATAAAAGTAACAGAAATAGGACACATGGAAAAATGTTTATCTTTTTGAATAATTGAAGAAAAGCAAATGTATAAAGTAATATGTATCAAAAGTCTTTAAAATGTTCACACTTTTTTTGCTTGTTATTTGTTTTATGAAATATTTCCTGTTTTGCATTATTTTCAGTGTTAAAAAAATGAAAACCAACACCAATAATAGAGAAATGACATGTAAATACTCAGGCCCAAAACAAAATGAAATTAGGAAGCTGGGAAGCAGGCAGAGATGGAAACTGTAGTGTTTGTGTGACCATGTGAACCTGGACTTGAGTCTGCATTTTGGGATAATGTTCTTAGAGGATGACACAGGGACCAAGAAACAAAACTCAGAATCTACCCAAGATGTTGGGTTAAATAGAAAATTACCTTCTATTAAGTGGAACAATAAAGGTTTGTGGCCTCTGTTTAGGTTTGCAATAAAGACTTTAGACAACACAAACTAAGACGGTTGTCACCACCAGAACCTAGCTAAATTTTACTATAGGCAGTAGGGAAAATGAACAAAGAGTTAAGATGCAAGAAAAAACAGGGCAAAGAAATTGGTAAATATGAAGATAAACCTAAGCCTCCCAAGCTATATTTGAGTGTATCACTATAAATCTTATTTTGTGGAATAATAAGAAAGTAAATAAAATGATCAATAATAATATCATGTAAGTTAGGAGAGGATTAAAGGGGATTAAGGTATTCTAAGTCTCTTGTATTGTTCAGGAAAAGATATTGACCATTTTAAACATTGCTAAAATAACCATTCACATTAAAATTCCTAAGATAACAACAAAAAGAAGAGCTGTAGAACATATAACTTTCAAATTAATAGTATGAAAAAACATTCTACAATTTAAAATGAGACAAGAAAGAAAAGAAAAGACTACAGAAAAGACAGGATAAATTTTAAAAACTTTGGGTAGAAAGAAATTCAAATTGTCAGAAGATAAATGCTCCAGTTAAAATCTTTCCTAAACCCTTTCAATATCAATGTTAATACTGCCAATATTCTCCATTCAAATAGTTCTCTCTTATTTCCATTTCTCTGTCTCTCTCCCTCTCTCTCACTTTTTTACAGCTTTCTTTACATAGTATTCTTACAAGTTTATTTATGTAGTATCTGGAATAGTGCCTGGCAAATTGAGAGTAAAGTGTATACTTGTGGAATGAATGAATAATCAATTTGGGTTTATTCCAGGAATAAAAATTTGTATAAAAATAGAAAATCAATTAATGTAATTTACCACATTCACACACTAGAGGAGGAAAGCTGTAAGATAATTTCAATAGGTGCAGAAAAAGGGTGTGATAAAATCAACACCCATTCACAATTTAAATAAAACCAAAATCTTGTCTTAGCAAACAGAAACTTCCTTAAAATGGTAAAGGATATCTATTTTTTTAAATACTAACAAACTACAAAAAACATTATTCTTGATGTCATAATTTTAAGTTTTCCATTTGAATTGGGGATAAAGAGGCCCTCCATCTTTAGTTCTCTTTGTTACAAATAAATTACAAAAAGTCAACGAAACAGAGTATGCATATTACAAAGAAAAAAATCTGTCATTATTCTCAGAAAACTTAACTGAAAAAAATTAAAAGAAATTTACTAAAATTTATTAGAATTAATATACTCATTTAACAAGTTTCTTAGATCTAAAATTCAGAATAAAGAATAACATTTGACTTTCTATACAATAAGAAAAATAGAAAATGAAATTTAAAAATGAGGCCATTAGCAATATTATAAAATTACCCATTATAAAGGAATAAATAGTCATACATGGATATCACCTCCATAGAGAAAATTATAAAACTTTAATTAAAGTTATTAAAGGAGACCTACATAAAGAAGAGCTGTACCATAGTAATGGAGTGAAAATTTAATAGTTATAAGAGGCCAGTTCTTCTATTGACAAGTGAATTCAATAAAATTCCAAGAAGTTTCCCACTAGGGTTTCAGTTTGGAGATGGGAGATGCTGCACAAATCTAACAAGCTGATTCTATTGTTATGCAGAAATGCCAGGGATTGATTGTGGCCCAAGTGCATTTAGGTATGAACAGAATAGAGGGAATTTGCTTAACTGTAATATCTAGATTTTATTATATATTTATGATGTAGTGAGATATCAATTCTGTGTGGAATATGCAAGTGGTATAGAAAAGGGAACCTAAAATCAGACCAGGTATAGAGACATTTGATAATACATTTTATGGAAGCTAGATAGAAAAAGAATGACCTTTACAATAAATTTTATGGAATAATTGATTATCAAAATTGAAAAAAGTAAAATCCTACATTTTTTTAAGATTTATTTATTTATTTTATACAAGAACCGGGTACAGGCCAGCTGTGCGGGAGGGTGAGGGGATTCACCAGAGACAGGGAACAGAACAGACAGACTGAAGAAATACACCGCTGAGGGGAGCCACGAGTGAGACAGAAGAGTTCTGCCGTGACATGTGGGTTGCTCCGAGGCCTATGGGGATCAAACCGACACTGCAGAGGCTGTGTACAGCTTCACAGCACTGTGCTCAACTGCCAGTGCCACCAGGGGAGGCCCGTAAAATCCTACTTTTTACCCAACACAAAAACACTAGTTCTAGATGGTTTATAGATTTACATGGGAAAAACAACATTGTAAACTTTGGAAAGAATATATTTGAGAATATTTATGAATAAATTTTGAGAAGGACATTCAAACAGAAAAAAAGGCACAAAACTAATGGAAAACATTGATAAATTTGTTCACATTAAAATTAAGCAGTTATTTTTATTAAAGAAAAATAATGAAAGACAAGTGGAAAAGTAGACAAATTCATTCAACATGAATAATGGATGAAGGGCTAGTGTTCAGGGAATATAAGAAACTCCTTTCCATCAATTCATAAAAAAACTTACTGAGGAAAAAAAAAAATCACTTAAGTGCACAATCTGTTACAGGGCAGACCTGAAATAGGCAAACCTGCCTATTCTAAATGGGTTCTGCCATCCGCCACATAAACACAAAACATATGAGACTTTAATAGGAAGGAACTTTAATAAAACTAGGAAACAATACAGGAAAGGCAAAGAATCTAGTTTCTAAATCAAGCACCCAAAGTTACCCGTCCCCTCGTGGGTAAAAGTCCATCCAAATGGGACTGGCCCAGAGCAAGGCCCCAAAGCCTGCCACAAGTCTGAAGCATCTTCCAATGGGGACCCACAGAAAAGTGTCAGAAACAACCAGACAAGCCCGGAAGGAAAAGAGCAAAATCAAAATCAAGATAAAACCCGCCATTGTCACCTCCCCATGGGTCTCTCACCCACATCTGTGTCACCTAGTCTACGACCAAAAGGCAAGCACAATTTCTTCACATGTCTCTCCATTCCATGTTCCTCCTCCAGGTCTCCTCCTGGCTCTCCATCCTACTTCCTTCCTTCTCAGTCTCCTCTGCAGCTTCTTCTCTGTGCTCAGCTCCACCCTCCTTTTGGGTGGGGCGGGAAACCTGGAACCTCCCCCTTTCCTGGGGACTACCCTGTTACATACCTAGAACAGGAAATCCAAATGGCCAATTAATTTATGAAAGTCTGTTCAAATTTACTAATAATCAACTATATGCCAATAAAAGCCATAATGATTTACAATTTCCAGCTTTTTTAAAAAAAAAAGATTCACAATTGAGAGTATTGGCAAGGATATAGAACAGGAATTCTCTTCCTTTCCTGATGACATTAACTAGTATTGTTGGATATGTTCATGTTGAACAACTCAGACATTTACTTCCTAGATTATACTTCTATTTATCCATGCATTAGATTTTTATTGAGCGCCCATAAATGACAAGCACTGTTCTAGTGCCGGCGATAGAGCTATGAATATACCAGAGGACAAAATTTATGTCATATTGAAACTTATATTCTAGTGTAGGAAAACAGACAATAAAGAATATAAAGGTAATCAGAAAGTGCTATGGAAAAAATACATCCGGGTGTTTGGAATTGATAGTTCAAGGCGGGGTGCAATTTTAAATAGCTGCAGACTGCAGCCTTGTGGAGAAGGGATATTTAAGTAAAGGCTCCAAGACTGTGAGAGAGTTAACTAAGCAGATGTTCAGGGCTGCATGACAAAGTATGGAAGACTGGTAACTTAAATAGTAGAAGTTGACTTTCTCACAGTTCAGGAAGCTGGAAAATCTAAGATCAAGGTTCTGGCAGTGTTCAGTTTCTTTGAGAATTTTCTTTTGACTTGCAGATGGCTATTGTATTAATTTGTCCTCAAATGGTGGAGAGAAAAAGAGTGTGAGCTTTTTAGTCCGATTTTTTTTATTATGCATATATTTTGTTTTTTTTTTTTTTTGCATTTCCTTATACTTTTTTTTTAATAAATAATAAATTTTATTTTTATATTCCCCCATACAATTGCAAACGCCCCATTCTGACCCCAATCCTTCCCCTCCCGCCCCCCACCCCCCAAAAAGTGTCTCTGGTTCATAGTTTTTTGTTGATTTTGATTTTCACTTTCTTATATTTATTTTCCTAGTCCCTTATTTAAGTTTTCTAGATTCCTGCTATGAGTGAGACCATCCGGTATTTTTCTTTTTCTTTTTGGCTTATTTCGCTGAGCATGATCCCTTCCAGCGCCATCCATGTTGCTGCAAATTGCATGTGTTTATCTTTTTTGAATGCTGAGTAATATTCCATGGTATATATGTACCACATCTTCTTGATCCAGTCATCTATTTTTGGGCATTTGGGCTGTTTCCAAAGCTTAGCTATTGTAAACAGTGCTGCTATAAACATAGGGGTGCAGGTGTTCTTTGGAATTGATGTTTCTGTGTCCTTTGGGTAAATACCTAGGAGTGGAATTGCTGGATCATATGGAAGCTCTATGTTTAGTATGTCCAGAAATCTCCACACAGCTCTCCATAGTGGTTGGACCAGTTTGCACTCCCACCAACAGTGCAGAAGAGTTCCTTTTTCTCCACACCCTCGCCAACATTTGTTGTTGCTAGTTTTTTTAATATGTGCCATTCTCACTGGTGTGAGATGGTATCTCATGGTAGTTTTGATTTGCATTTCCCTGATTGCAAGTGATGTTGAACATTTTTTCATATGTCTATTGGCCATTTGCATTTCCTCTTCAGAGAAGTTTCTTTTTAGCTCTTCTGCCCATTTTTTGACTGGATTATTTTCTTTGTTGTTGCTGAGTCTCATCAGCTCTTTGCAGATTTTTGTGATCAGTCCTTTATCATTAGTGTTGGGTGCAAAAATGTTCTCCCAGTTGGTGGGGTTTCTCTTTGTTTTTGTTATTGTCTCTTTTGCTGTGCAAAAGCTCTTTAATTTGATGTAATCCCAGCTGTTTATCTTTGTCTTCACTATCACTGCTTTGGGTGATGTGTCTGTAAAGATGTCTTTGATGTGCAAATCCCGTAGTGTTTCGCCTATATTTCCTTCTATGTATTTTATGGTTTCAGGTCTTATGTCTAGTTCTTTAATCCATTTTGAGTTGATTTTTGTGTATGGTGTGAGGTAGTGGTCAAGCTTCATTGTTTTGCATGTAGTGACCCAGTTTTCCCAGCACCATTTATTGAACAAACTTTCTTTGCTCCAATGCATAATCTTTGCTCCTTTGTCAAAGATTAGTTGACCATAAATCTGTGGGTTTATTTCTGGATTTTCTATTCGATTCCATTGGTCTGTATGTCTGTTCTTGTTCCAATACCATGCAGTTTTGATGATTATGGCTTTGTAGTAGAGTTTGAAGTCTGGGAGTGTGATGCCTCCATTCCCTTCTTTTTTTTTCAGTAGAGCTTTGGCTATTCGGGGTTTTTGGTGATTCCATATGAATTTCATCAATAATTGTTCTATTTCTTTGAAGAATGCCATTGAGATTTTGATTGGAATAGCATTGAATCTGTATATTGCTTTTGGTAGGATGGCCATTTTAATAATGTTTATTCTTCCAATCCATGAGCAGGGGATGTCTTTCCATTTCTTTGTGTCTTCTTCTATTTCTTTTAACAGTGTTTTATAGTTTTCTTTGTATAGGTCCTTTACCTCTTTTGTTAGATTTATTCCCAAATATTTGATTTTTTTTGTTTCGATAATAAAAGGGATGGTTTTTTTGATTTCTTCTTCTTCAGATTTATTGTTTGTGTATAGGAAGGCTACTGACTTTTGCGTGTTGATTTTGTATCCTGCCACTTTACTGAATTGATTGATGAGTTGAATTAGTTTTTCTGTGGAGATTTTGGGGTTCTCTATATATATTATCATATCATCTGCAAATAGTGATAGTTTGACTTCTTATTTTCCTATTTGGATTCTTTGGATGTCTTTCTCTTGTCTTATTGCTCTGGCTAGGTTTTTAGTCCCATTTCTTAAAAAGACAATCCTATCAGGTCATGTTTCCACCCTGATTTCATTTGACCTTCATTACCTTGTTTTAGGTGCACTATGCAAGTAGTCACATTCAGGATTAGGGCTTTAGCATATGAATGGTGAGGGAACACCATTTCAGCCATAACAAGTGAGCCCTGACACTGGTGCCCTGCAGAAAGCCAAGTTACTTGCATGGCTGAAGTGGAGTGAAGGAGGAGAGTGTATTTAGAGATGCGGTCAGGGAAGTTATAGGGGCCAAAGTATTTAAGACTTTATAAGTCACTGCAAGGATTTTGACATTGTGGAAGAAATGAAGAACAGAAGAGTATCATGATCTGAATTATACCTTAACAGTTAAGACCCAGTTGTTAAATAGACTCCAGACAAGATGGAAGAGGGTTACCAGTTGGAAGCTATTACAGGAATATGGAGGGGAAATAAGTTGGCTTGGACCAGCGGGGACCAGTGATGTTAGTGATAAATATTCAGATTCTGGGTGTTGTTTGAAGACAACAGGATTTGCGGAAAGATTGGACAGAAGAGTGTGAGACTTAGCCACTATTCCTCCATCTTGTGTATAACCACCATCTTAGTATTTCAAGTTTTGCTTACTCAAGACTAAATAGCCTGCATTCCAAAAAGGGTTTATGACCCCCACCCCACTCTGGTCTTATCTCAGACGGCCAGCCATAGCGGAGCCGAGTAATGGGTCTAACTGGCCATAAAATAGGACCAAGCAATGCAGGCCACTAATGGGGTCAAACTAGCCATAAAATAACTGTGTACCCATGGTTGTTAGGAAATGCACCTGTGTAACCAATGAATGATGCACCTGTATAACTAATGAATGATTGCCAACATGATTTAATTTTTAGAAATCTATTTGTACCATTATATAAGATCCCTGTTCCCTTTGTTCAGGGCTCCTGACCTCCGCCGTTACATCGGTGCATGTCGAGAGCCCGGTCTCGAGCCAATAATAAACTCCTTTGTGTTCTTGCATCGGCTGTCTGTGTGTCCTTGGGGTCTGCACTGGTCGACGTTGGGCACAACAAAGAGTATTTGAAAGAGAAGAGCATCAACAATGGCACAAAATTTTATGTCATTCAATGACATAAAATTTGCATTTAAGTGGCATTGTTATTAAATAAAATGGGAGGGTATAGAGAAAAAGTTTTGAGAGCTAAAATTGGAGGTGAAATTCTAGACATATTCATTTTAAGATGTTAGACTTGCAAATGAGACATTGAGGTGTTGTATACTTGGATCTATAATTCAGAGGAGAGTTCTACATTCCAAATATAAATGTGGACATCACGTGTACAATCAAAGTCAGCAACATCAGGAATTTTAAGTTATGAGACTGGAGAGGATCACTAGGTCAGTGAGTGGAGATGAGGTAGCAAGTTCTAAACACTGCACAGTGGATTAACCTGACGCTAAGATAAACTCCCTATTGTTTGTAAAAGAAGACATGTACAGAATAGTCGTAGTCACATGGTTCATAGTAGCAATGAACTAAAGAGCACCTACGTTCCCATTAATAGTAGAATGGGTAATACAGATCATGGATTATTGTACATTATTTGTGTGATGAAATACTTTATAACAGTGACAATGAATGAACTAGGGTAACAGGTACCAACATGAGCTAATCTCAAAAATAAATATTGAAGGAAAAACATAAGGCACATAAGAATATATGTTATGATTTCCTTTATACAAAATTCAAAATAAGACAAAATTTGAGCAGTATTATATGTACTGATACATTACCACAGAAAAAACTGAAATAAATAACAAGAAATGATGAATACAAAAATTGGGGCCAAAGAGGGGTTTGTGATTAGAGGTCATTACAGGTTTGTAACAAAACAAGAGTAAGAACACAAGATTGTTAGTATGGTTTATTGCAACTTTAAAAAAAAAAAATTCAAAATTGCAGAGAAGACTGGAAAGAATTACACCAAAATGC
This sequence comes from Talpa europaea, assembly GCF_964194135.1. Lineage (NCBI taxonomy): Eukaryota > Metazoa > Chordata > Mammalia > Eulipotyphla > Talpidae > Talpa > Talpa europaea. The sequence goes on along the minus strand of NC_140068.1, from coordinate 34,825,740 downwards.
TAACAGTTGTATTTAGAGGGTGACCTTTTGTTTGATTTCTTTTCTGTTTATTTGCTAGTGAAGCGAAGGAAGCAAGAACAAAACCACTGAATTTCTTGTTAATTAACCTACTTTAATCATAAATATTTCCTTATGTTTTATCATTTTTAGTAAAAACATGAATGACATTTTTCTGTTTCCTTTTTTGGGGATATTTTAACTTTCTAAAAATACAGAATATGTTGTATTTATAATGATAAAATTAACGTTAAAGTTGAATTATCATTCCTCTCCACCCCCCTTCTTCAAAAACAAAGCAAGCTATTTAAAAAGGTTTTCAGGATGTCCTGATATATATTTAGTCATCAGAGATCACTCTATGTGTCACAAGATGATGGCAACACCATCCTCAGATCCCACAGCATACAGGCAGATCTGATGTGGAACATGCCCAGGGCGGACACCAGCATTAGAGCAAGGACTCTGCAGCCTAGCACTGCCACTAGATGGAAAGTCATGGCTTGGAAGGGAATTTTAATGCCCACATTGCTGGAGTCCCCAACAATTTCCTCTTCTGCCAGGTGACATTGCTGTGAAGAGCAAGACTGTCTGAAAGTCCAGGAAAATTAGAAGAGCTGCTGTCTCTTCAGTACTTGGAAATACTAAGCAGGACACAAAGAGAAGAGAATGTGTCTGTTATTCTGTGTCATGAAGATTCTGAAAAATCTTGTGAGTTTCTGAAAACAAAACATAACATAATGAATCAGAAGAGGAGTCCCTACACATATGTCTGTAAGAGATTACTTCTTGTCCAGTCTAAAGAGAAGAATGAATGTAGGAAATGATGTAGATTATTCATTATATAACTAATATATTAATTTGACTTTACATTTTTATTTCTCATAATAATGGATTTGTTTCTCATCAAGTAAACTTGATCCATAGAATATGGAAACAATTTGGAAATGTCTTCCTTCATTAGAATAATTAAGGCCAATATTTGTGGGATGATTATATTAGCAAGCTTAAATTTAGTTTAGTGAATTTTAGACATAGTTTAAAGCTTAAAGTAGGAAACAACATAAACGTCTTTATTATCATTCACAACATCTATCTGCCTTGCTTTGTCTAGTTTGTTTTCCCAGAAAATTGAGTAAAAATCTTAGTTGCGTGAGCTGATTGTTTGACAAGTTTGCTGAAGACTTGATTGATAACTTAAGTTTTCCTGACTTATTTGATTTGGTCTTCTATAAGATACCAGAGAGGCAAGGCTTGTAGAGAGGATGAATACACTAAAAAGGACAATTTCTCAAATAAACTACTTGCACAGTAAGATTTCTCAAACACATAAACAAAGCACAAAGCCTGAGCCATAATTTTTCTGGGATGTGTAAATCTGAAGCTAGGATGTAAATAAAACCTACTGCTTCCTAAGCCAGATTTTGAAAAAGATTCTTCTTTCAAAATAAACTTCCAGTGATGACCTTTGTCTCCTGGGCCTGTTCACTAAGGCAATGGAAGAAATGTCTTTTCTGTGCTCTAGACCATGTGAAGTTGTAAGGTCATGGATTAGAAATGAAAATGTATGATGACTTTGATGGAGAAAATAATTGATATATGAGTGTCCTCCAATTCTCCTTCTTCCTTTTCTCCATATGAACTTGGCTGTGTCATTCCTGAGCATTTGTGTAGAACTGGGATAGCAGGTAAGAGAAAAGAACAGGCATGACCTAGATTTGCTTGATTTAAAATGGATGGAGCATAAAGTTTCTTCAGAATGAAAAAAAAAAAGACTAGATTCAGGTAAGCAGGAAAGGAGAAAAAGAAGAGCTTCAACATGGGCTAGTTTTGAGGGGAAATAGTTTCAGTATGTTTGGAGGCAGAGGTGAGGGGGAGTGTGGGAGTGCTCTTCATGTTACAGGAAACATTGAGAGAAAGATGGGAGGAGAGATATTCTAGACTTATATATTTTTTAAAGATTTATTTATTTATGCATGTAAGAACTGGGGTACAGGCCAGAGGTACGGGGGATGGGGGTGAGAGGATTCACCAGAGACAGAGTGGGGAGCAGAACAGACAAATCTACTGAAATACACTGCTGAGGGGAGGAGCAGGTGAGACAGGAGAGGTCAGCTGTGCCATATAGGTCACCTCCCTGGCCGGGGATTGGGGATGGAACTCTGCTGCAGTAGTTGGGAATAGCTTCATAGGGCTGATGCTTAACCCCTTGCGCCACCAGGGAAGCCCTTTAGAGTCATTATAAATGTAATGATTCATGTACTCTGAGACACTGTTGTACAGAGTTCAGGTACTTTTCTTTGGATTTTGGAGATTGGACCTATTGATTAGGATATTGTGCAGAAACTCTCCTTAAAGAGGTGGGTGTTGGGTGCATGGGGGAAGGAAATGCTATGGGGACTATACCTGAGGGGGTGGGGGGGAAGCAAATATTGTTGAAAAAATGAGCAATGATGGGCCTCCCTAGTGGTGCAGGTGATTGAGCGCAGCGCTGTGAAGCTGTCCGCAGCCTCTGCAGTGCCGGTTCGATCCCCGCCGGCCTTGGAGCAACCCACATGGCGAGCAGACCTCTAATGTCTCACCCACTGCTCCCCTCAGCAGTGTATTTCATCAGTCTGCCTGTTCTGTTCCCCACTCTGTCTCTAGTGAATCCTCTCACCTTCCTGCGCATCTGGCCTGTACCCTGGCTCTTGTATAAATAAAAATTAAAATCTTTACCAAAAAAAATTCAAAAAAAAAAAAAAAAAAACAACCAAGGCCTGGAAACAAGTTAAATGTCCATTGACAAATCAGTGGGTAAAGAATATGTGTTTTCTTTTTTTTGCTTGATAAAAAAGGTAACTAACACATTGATGAGGGTTATTAAAAAAACATTTTTCTATTAAAAATAGCTTGGTGAGAGATTGATGTATCTCCTTAAATGGATCATTTGAGGAGAATTTGGGTCTTTTTGTCAATGAATGCAGTTTATTTGTTCATCAACTCAAATCTTCATTAATTTCTGTTAGCAATGTTTTACAATTTTCAACATATAAATCTTGCACATATTATTAGACTGATCACTAACTCACAATTTTGGAGCTATTGTTTGATTTTTCTTATTTGAACATCAAATTGCTTATTGCAAGTCCCATAACACTGAAAACATGTGACACTTTAAATTTTATATTCTAGACAACAATTTTGCCTCATCTTAATAGACCCTGGTTAGTGTATAAAAATACAGCTAGATTTCAGATATTGAATTGTGTCCTATAATTATTAAATTCATTTATTAATATTAATTTTTCAGGGAATGTTTTGGGGAATTTCCTACATAGTCTATTATGTTATCTGTGAGTAAGGTATCCTATTTATCATGTATGAATTTTTTTTCTAATTCATACACAGTTCATCTTTGTAATATTGCTATAGCTACCTCCAAAACAATATTCGATAGATTTACCATCCAACAAATTTTTTTGCCCTTGATTTTAGAGGGAGAAATCTGTTCATGTTTCACCTTGAAGAAAAGGTTTTTCACATATTTTTTATCAGTTTGAATAAATTCCTTTTTATTCTTTTTTTTTAATTCCTTTTTATTCTTAAAAAAAAAAGATGTGGGTGTTGGATGCCCCACTTCATTCCAGTTACAATCAATGTGCCTTCATTGATTGTGTTGCTATGTCCATCTTCAAGGGAGTGGATACATGCCTCTGTTTGCTCTGATAATCCTTAAATTTAAGGATTGGTGGTGACTGTTATGGTGGGAGCAAGAAGTAAGAAGGAATAAAGCTAGGACAGAGAAAAGACTCTTTGTTTTCTATCTTTTCCTGCACGGTCAGTTGTGTCTTTATTTTGCCCTTGATTCTTAAGTATAGCAAAGAGGCAAGAAGTTATTATATTTCCCTCTAATTAGCATGTGACTGATGAGATAATTCTCACATGAGAAGAGCAGCAGCATTGTAAGGGGGAGGAAGGGAGAAGCTCCTGGAAATGAGAAGCTGATTCACTCTTGCCTTCTCTCATTTGACTCTGAGGTTGGCTGGGGATGAAGATGAAAACAAAAGCATCATGATGTCTTGGTGGCTGGCCCTATGCACTGAACTAGGTTCTTCTGTGACATCTCAGCCAGTACTCCTATTTGTCATTCCTTTCCTTAGGATTTATCTCCTCCTTTCTACTTTTCCCTGGTGTAGGGGCAGCAAGATCACAACGCAGGTTTTCTGATCCAGCAGACCAGGTAAAGGAGGAGTCAAAGTCCTCAGTGGTTTTTTGCAGGTCTTTTATTGGGATTTAGCAGGTACACAGCAGGCAGGGGTGCTGGGAGACTGGCAGTCCTCCCAGCCCCCAGCAAATCTTCACTCTATCTGGGCTCTCTGGCCTTCTCCGTGCTTCTCTTCTTCTCTCGGCTTCCGTTCATTCTTGGCTTCTGCTGGCGTCCCCGTGATGCCGCCCTTAAAAGCCCAGTCTCAGCCCAGGTGAATCCCATCTACCTATGCCCACACCCTACTCCAGGTGCCCGCTGTCAGGCATGCATTCAGGACCGCAAGGAGCCATCATCTATCCTGATGGCAGGAGGGCAGAAAAGCCTGACATTTTTCCTTACCCTACACCTGGGTTCATCCCTTCATTTCTTTGCTCATTTTTTTCATTTGTATTTATTGCTTCCTTTTTCCTGCACATACTTTTTCTTTTTTCCTTCCTCATCATTTTCTCCCCTTTTCACATCCCCCTACCTCCTGAAGTTCACCCACACCATTTTTTTGCCTCCTGATATTCATTAAGAATGATATATATAAAGATTTGTTGCATGCCATGTGTAAGTAGAAAAAATGGTTTGATTCCAATCATTGCCCCTTTACTTTATTCTTTCAATACAATTAAGGATCCATAACCCTTTACTGAGCCTAAGCGCTTACCCATTTAAAGAACAAGGCTGCATGAGCTAAGTACCTAAGTACTTGTCTCTTTTAATGAACCCGATTGCAGGCAATTACTCATGATTAGTCCAACAGCTGATTGTAAGAAGGATTACTCTGAAGGTCCCATCCAAAGTCAGTGACCTTGAGTAGACCTGGTGAGAGACCTCTGTTCAGCTGGAACACTTTTTCTAGATTGTGTCTAACTAGCCCATGCAGTGTTTCTCTCTTGAGAGTTTAAATGTAGGTTACCAGGTGTAAGGGCGGGAGGACATGGAGTGGGTTTTCTATGATTCAATGCAGACAGGGTAAAGGAGGAGAGAGTCCTCAGTGGCTTTTGCAGGTTTTTATTGGGATTTACCAGGCACACGGCAGGCCGGTGTGCTGGCAGGCCTCCCAGCCCCCAGCAAGTCTTCACTCTATCTGGGCTCTCGGCATTCTCTGGTGGTCTCTGCTTCTCTTCTCTTCCATTCGTTCTGCTTCTCTGCTTCTTCTTTTCTGCTTCTCTTCTTCTACTGCTTCTCTTCTCTGCTTCTCGGCTTCTCCATACGTTCTCTTCTGCTGGCGTCCCCATGACGCTGCCCTTAAAAGCGCAGTCTTAGCCCAGGTGAATCCCATCTACATCTGCCACTCCCTATTCCAGGTGTCTGCCATGAGGCATGCATTCAGGACCACAGGGTTCTGTCATCCATCCTAATGGCTGGCGGGCAGAAAAGCCTGATATGTTTTACCTTACCCTACACCAGGTATGTAGAAATGGTTTGGAACTAGTGTACACTTTGAAAAGGGAAGCAGAAGACCTGAGGAGTAGAGACTAATAGGACTAATAGGTCATCATTAAAAATTGAAATATATCCTTCACTAAATCATTGATGCCAGTATTTTAAAAAGTGACTTGATAAACACAAACTGGGATGATTTACTTTGACAGAGTTTATAAATAAAATATTTTGGAAATGGTCAATCAACACTACACCTGGTTGAACTAATTATCAGTGTAGCAGTGATACATACATACATACATACATATGACTTTCAACATGAAAAATTTAATAATTTAGTTTACCAGTTAGAAACCCAAAGCATGATCTAATCTGTGAAATCTAATTTGGGCTAATATATTTATTTATGATTCTTGAGGGATTTTTTTCCTTTTAACTTCAGGGTATTAGAAAACAGGAAATTATTTTAGAACTCATTGTAATATATATAACAAAAATATCTCATTTAATTATTATTCCCTCCTCAAGATAAGGCAAATTTTTCCCTTTTCCTTCCCCCTTCCTTCATCTATTTTTTTGTCATTAATCATTTTTATTTATTTTTAATTACAGTGCTTTATGGGACATCGAAACTGCCCAGCAGACCACCACATTCACTGGGCATTCTGGAGACGTGATGAGTCTTTCTCTGAGTCCTGACATGAGGGCTTTTGTTTCTGGGGCTTGTGATGCATCTTCCAAATTATGGGATATTCGAGATGGAATGTGTAGACAGTCTTTCACGGGACATGTGTCAGATATTAATGCTGTCAGTGTAAGTACATAGCATTCTAAGGAAAATGCCTCGTGCATTTAAAATGTGGATCTCTGTAGCACGATTTTTTTTATTTTTTTTTATTTTTTTTTTTTAGATAATAAATTTTATTGTTATATTCCCCATACAATTGCAGCCCCCCGATTCTGGCCCCAATCCCTCCCCTCCCACCCCCGCCCCCCTAAAAGTGTCTCTGGTTCATAGTTTTTTGTTGATTTTGATTTTCACTTTCTTATAGTTATTCATTTTCCTTCATCTATATTATCACCATCATCATCATCAACATGATCACCCACTATATCTGTCTCCAGTCATATTGATCATTGTCTCTCTCTGTCTCTCCTCTTTATCTATATTTTCTTCATTCTAGAACCAAAGAATCCTATTTGTTTTCTCTGACTCTCAGCTGATCTTCACCATTGACAGAGAATTTCAGATTTCTGAACATTTTCTTGATTGGGTTAGTATGCTGACTTTCTATCTTGCCTTGAGTAAATTCTCTACTGGGAGTGCTGATGAGAACTCGTGGATACTTTGATGCAAGCCCTATATTGTACTTGGTTTCCCTTGTGTTGGTCTTGTGCTGAGTTTTGTAACCCAAGTGTGCACATTCTCTATGGCCTCCTGCATTCAGAAGGCCATGTGTGTGTTTGGGGGGGGTGGGGGGGCACTTGGGTGGCGGGTCCTCCTTTCAGTGATGTAGGCACTACCATTTTAGTAGTGACTCCTAGTGTTCTTCAGTAACCTTTGTCAATTATCCTTTGCCTGCCTGGGTTTGGTGAGGAAGAAATGCCTCCAGGCAGAAAACCTCTGTACCGATAATCTTTGAGGAAACAAGACATTCTGGTGCACAGGCATTTTTTTTTTTTTTTTTTTTTGCTTTTTCTCCCTTTCTACATGTAGCTGAGGGGATTTAAAATCATCCCTGGGCTCATGGCCACAGCTGTGGATAGCTGGAGAAAAGCCATGCACCACATTGTTCTTTAAATCCATGTCTTTCTCCACATGTCACGATGGTCTCATTGATGAGCTAGAACTATAGAAGAGCTATCAAAGAGAAAAATGAAAATAAAAATTTGGTCCCAAATTGAGCTATTGGACATTTGGCTTTTTCTTGAATTTTTCAAAAAAATTGGATTTTAAATGACAAAATTTCATTCTAGAAAAAAGTGCTCCATGACCATTCCTCAAGGATTTCTGAGAAAAATAAGTCATTTTGAGCTGCCCCTTCTGGGCTAATACCTGTTTTTGTGTAATGGGTGTAGGTAACTTCTGTTCCATTTTTAAGTGTTTTGGAGGCTTTAAGGACTGCAAAGCTTATACTGTACCCAGAGCAGTGTTTCCAAACTCTCCAACAGAGCCAGCTTCAGTGGCATGTGGCTGATGTAGTTATTCAGGGGTTTACACTTAAAAGGACTTTGCTTTTGGTTTAAAACTTGCTGTCATCATCTTAAAATTTATAATTAATTTGAGCAAGGGGCAAACTATCCTCATTTTAAACTGGGCCCTCCAAATTACATTACCTAGACCATTTGCCTCGAACTATCTGGTATGTATATATGTGAACACACCAGATACAAGACCCTCCAAGGCTAAGACCTTTGATTCAGCATTTTAACAGACATCCAACTAATTCTTGCAAAGTTCTCAAAGTGAAAGAATTAAAGAGATTGAAATCAACATATCCAGTTCACTCTTGTCGAAAGATTTAAAATAGAATTTCTGACTTTGATTTCAACTGTGGAAAACAAGAAGCATTTTTAATTAAATATTTTCATAAAATATGTTAGGTGGTTTTGTCTTTATTGTTGAGACGAATATTTGGAAATATGCCAAAATTATTGATTTAAGAATGTTCACATTCTGTTTTTACCCTAGTATATATTTATTTGTGCTTATTTTTATTTATTTCCTATTAAGCTAGGGTAATGCATTCCCTATTTATTAACTAATTATACCTGCTGAAACTAATAATAGTTTCAAATGATTTTTTCTAATCTCCTCAACACCCTGACAAATTAGAAAAGATGGAGTTCTTAAACATTATTTGTGGGTTTTTGAAAAGTATTAGTTTTCAGACTTGCAGGAATATACATTTAATTTTTATTCCTAACTAATTCAAAGAAAGCATCAGCCTCCCAGATCACTTCATCAACAGATGTTCACCTGCTTCTGGATTGAGGGTACCAGGGGACTGTTGTCTTCTCATGGATCTTCTCAGAGAAAACACAAACTGCACCAGAGTGACGTGGAGGAGACTCGCGCTTCTTTGGACAGGAGGTAGATAGAGAGAAATGCATGAAGACTGTGGTCCAGCATGGGGTATACAGACAGAAGGGCTGTCAATTTAGCCAGGGGCATAGGGGAAGAGAGTGGAGATGGTATGGGGGTACACACCCTTGAGACATGTGAAGTCCACACAGAGGGGTTGAGTACACCACACAGGCCAGGACCCGGGTAGAGAAATTTGCAGAGAAGGAGGTCTAGACTACACTCCCCTCCCCTCACCCTAAGGACTGGTATTGGCCTCTGAAATTCACAGTGGGCAGACTGCTGAGTCTCATGTGGGCAAAGATCAAAATAGGCTCTGCTTCAAAGAAACTTGCAGATGACCAATAGGCCCAAGAAAATATGTTCATCAACATTTATTATTAGAGAGTTGAAAATCAAACAGCTTTGAGTTATTATCTCATATCAGTGAGATTGGTTATCATCCAAAAGACAAGAAATAAAAGTATCAGAGACAATATAGAGAGAAGAAAACCCTTGTACACTGATAGTGAGAAGGTAAATTGGTGCAGCCACTGCGTAAAGCATTATCAAGTTTCCTCAACAATTTAAAATAGAAATTCCATAGGATTCCAATTGTCCCACTTCTGGGTATTTACCTGAAAAATACAAAAAAACCCACCACACTAATTAGAAGAGATATATGCACCCCCATGTTTATTCCAACATCATCTGCAATAGCCAAGAACTGGAAATAGTCTAATAGTCCATCAACTGAAAAATGGATAAGAAAGATGTTGTATTTAATTTTAAAAAAGATGAAATCCTGCCATTTGTAACATCATTGATGGATCTAGAGGGGACTATATTTAATGAAGTAAGCCAGATAAAGAAAGATAAACACACCATATGATTTCTATCATATGTGGTCTATAGAGCAAACAAACAAACAAATGAATTAAATAGAACAAAAATAAACCTTTGGATTATAAGACCAATTAGTGGCTACTAAAGGGAAGGGAGAAGGAAGTGGGGTTGATGAAAAAGGGGTCAATGGCATGATGAAGTATAACTGGGCTTCTAGCAATGAACTTAGAGTAGTATGGACACATGTTGATTCTCAATGATGCACACCTGAAACTTGTATAGTATCATAATCCAAAGCTTCTTCAATTAATAAATTACAATTTTTCAGGGTGTAATTCACTTTTTAAAATTAGCTTTTTTAAACCTGAACTTTATACTGTCTTCTGATAAGTAAGTTGTTTGGAGAGAAATGAAAAAGCAATCCTCCATGAGTCAGACACCAAATAGTTTAAATGATTTCTGAGAGCATTCTCTACATTCTGTATTTCCCTCCTGATTCATCTGCCTCCAGACTTGGGGTGATGGGTAGTCTCTCATTCCTGCTTCTCACACGTCAGTCCTTACTATAAGCCTCATCTGAACCCTCCCAGATTGGCAGTCATCTGCTCTGCCAGGATGTAAGATCAGAAAAACAAATTGAATTGTTCTAACAGGCTTGATTGCTAAAGGGAGTGAAACAATTGGTCAAGGACTTTAAAAGACACAACAAAGGAAATCACTTTTTGTTTTTTGTGTTGTTGCCCATTTAAATAGTGAAAATGATTTGTGTGTGTAGTTATTTATAATTTTCCATGGGTCCTTTCTCTATAAAAGAGCAGTTTGATTTTTTTTGAAGAATAAATACAATATTCTGGGTAAACAGATCTTTTGTAGTTTATAAAGTTTTCTTTAGAAAATGATAATGGCCAGCAGAATCTCAGATATTTGCAATCACACGCTTATTGCAGTATTATTCACAATGGGCAAGAAATATAAGTGATCAAATATCTATCTACAGGTGAATGCTTAAAGTAAATGTGGTAAATGCTTACAATTTAATATTATTCAGCCTTAATAAAACATGCCACATGTTAACACTTGCATAATCTTAAGGACATTATGCTTGGTGAAATAAACTAGTACCCAATACGATAAATACTGTATGATTCCACTTATGTATCTACTAAATGCATAGAAATATAGAATAGAATGGTGGTTATCAGGGCATGGAAGAGGGGCAGGGGAAATGGGAAGTTATTCAACAGGTACAGTTTCAGTTTTGCAAGAGGAAAAAGTTCTTGAGATCTGTTGCACAACAACGTAATTACATTCAACAATCCAGAACAATTTTTGTATAAAAAAAGAAGCATTGGGTTATTATTTAAAAAATTTTGTTAATGACTAATCCTTGACTATTATAAAATGTAAATGGCTTGAATTCTAGTTTGATATAAAGGGGTAGTACCAAATTCAAGATAATATATGTATAGCAAGCTTTCCTTGGCACAGTTTTATTATTTTGTACCAACATTACTCTGATTGACTGCTCTTTTGTCATTCTCAGCAGCCATTTGTCCTTTATAGCAATGAAACAATAAAAAAAATGTATTGAGCAAATTTATTACTTTGAGAAATGTCCAGTTCAATCTTTGTAGGTAATATTAATTTACACTTCATTGCATTTACATTTTCAATGAATTATTAGGATACTTCCACCAAAAGTTTTTGCTCAAATTTAGATGATTACTTTTGGCTTAGAACTGTGACTCCATAGGAATTCAACTATTAATTGCATATGAAATACAGATTTTTTTTTTGCCCCTTAAAGTGTCACTTGTAGTTATTTCAATTACCTCAGTTATATATCATTGATCTTTAGTCCAAGCTAAACTACAGCTGTTTTAAATCTTGTGTCGTTTATTTTATTTTACTCTTCCATTTCAGATAATCAAAATGCAATTAAAGCAGAGTTAAAACAAAATGACAAGATAAGAAAAAAAAAAAAAACCCAAGTGGAAGTGTATTATAATTCTTTGTTAAGGATTTAGATAGAATGTGGTGACAATATGGTTACATTGCTTTCCATTGTATTCCTTCATGTAAGAACGAAATCTATTATTTTCCTATTAAAATAGCCTATGGCCTGTCTCCCACCCCTAGCAGCAGAAAGGATTTCTACTGCCTTAAGAAAGAATGGAATTCATGGTTAATCCAAACATAAGGTAATATATATTAGAACAGTATTTTTTTTATATTTTAAAAAATAGTGTTGCAATTTCCTAATAGAAAGCATATTGCTGATTGTGCAGAACATCCTTATAGCATTGGTGCCACTTATTGGCAGGAAACAGAGATTCAAATGAAATTAAGAAACAAAAGTTATTCAGAAAAGTACTCATAACTCTTGCATTTTGACAAGTGTTTTTATTTGTGAAATTATTTCCCCCCAATAATCTGTTTATTTATAAGAAAACTAGCACATCCATATATTAGGCTATTTCATATCTTTGCCATTCTCCCTAGGGTTGATCCTACTGCAAGAAGCAGATAATCGTATTTCCTAAGTCACAATAGAAGTCTACCAGGAGCAACTTCCTTAAGTTCCTATTTCTGTCCCCACTCCTTTTAACTAACATAGTTCTATCTAGGCCAGGACATAACTTAGTCCCTTAGGCCAGGACGTAACTTAGTCCCAACAAATGCAGTTGACTCTTGAACAATGTGGGTTGAACTGCACTTTTTCACTTATATGTGGATTTTCTTGTAAAGAGATGACAAACTAGGTTAGCAATAAACATAGTCCACCACTGTAAATGTATTTTCTTAATAACATTTTCTTTTTTCTAGATTATTGTAAGAATATAGACTATAGTACATATTTCAAACAATATTCGTGTTAACTTTATGTTATCAGTAAGCCTTTCAGTAAAGAACAGGCTATCGGGAGTTATGTTTCCTCTGGATTTTTGCCTTTGATTGTGTCACAGCTCAAACCTAACTTGGTCAAAACTGGGGAGTCTAAAGTTATATATGAATGTTAGACTGTGTAGGGGGCCTGGGAGTCTGTACCCTTAACTCCCATCTTATTGTACAAGGGTCAACTGCAAAGGGAAAACAAACACATTCACAAACCCATATAACCCCAAGTCTTCTATTGCGATCACAGACCCCTCTGTCTACTATTTTATATTTCTATTTCTTTTATAGTTGAAGTTCTCCCAGGCAGACACATGTCTCTGCCATTTCCTGTCATTTTTTGCACCTGAACTCACTGCAAACCACTGCCACCATTTAACTAAATTTATCTTTTTAAATCATCAAGATCCTTCACTAAATTTGACACCTCTTGTTTTTTTTTTTCTTACTGAATCTCTCTTCAGTGTTCAGCATTATTGTCCATTAATGTCTATGTTCTTCATTGTATCAATTCTAACCTTTCATTGTTTTCAGGATATCATTGTGGCTTCTTCCTGTGCCTTCCTTTTAAACCCTGGCACCTCCCCATAATCTCTGCAGGTCTCTGTTTCTTGATCTAAACACAAATACAAAAGACTTTCTCTACTTTGCTGGTTTCAACTATAGCCTGCATGCTGATGAAACTCAGACCCACTTCACATTTCGGAATTCTCCTCTGGATTTTTGCCCATAACTGCGTCACAACTCAAACCTAACTTGATCTGCTTTCCTTCTCTGTGCTCTGTTGTTCAATGGACCAGCAATAATCCAGTTATCTGAGTTACCGGGACTGGTGTTTTATTTCTCCCTTCACATCATGTCTAACTAGTGGCATAGTCTTGTCAGTTTGCATCTTTAGTATTTTCTGAATTGATCCCTTTCTCTCATCATTGGTTGAATTTTGATCGTTATCACCTCCTATTACTCTCACTGTTGCTGTATTTTGTGCACGCTTTACTTAAATCTTGTTAAATCTCCTTTAATTTGTGATAAGGACCAAGTGCTCGCCTGCCTCTGTATCCTTGCAAATCTTGCTACTGCTGTTTAGTACATTTTTTTGTGCCTTTTTCCTACCATTTAGGGTTGAAAACTCAACCTGAGCATCAACTCCTTGGAGAAACTTCCTGATGGTGTAGTTTTCTGTCTTTTGAGCTCTTTCAAATCCTGTGCTTAGTTCATAGCACTTCTTTCCATTTATATTGAAATTATTTTCCTCTTCAAACTGCTGGAGGCCAGGAACTTTATCTCTGAATTCTCAGTGGCTGGAAATACAGTAACTGATAAAGAGTTGGTGTTCAATAAATGGAAAAAGAATGAATGGCAATAGAAAGAAAATTAGCTGTTTTGTTAGAGCCAAATAAAGAACTCTGAGATTCTGTTCTAGCTCATATTGATATTTGAGAGAGCAGCTCAATTTCATTATCTAGAAGATAGAATCAATTGTGAGGATGATTTCTAGTTTTCTTTCTGAGAGGTTTTGTCAAAAATTTACTGAGTAGAGAATTTTAAGACTAGAATATATTTTAGGAATTAAGACTGTTTCTACTAACCACACATATTTCAGATTTTATGCCAAATAAATATACAAGTATATCAACATTATTAAAGCACAAGATGATGATTCTCAGATAATTATTCTTGAAGCAATCTTGTTTATCTAAGGTATGTTCAGTGATGTAACACATATATGCACTTTTTCCTAAGATATTCTTTTAGAGAAATCAATATTTCCCTGACTTGTCACCTGTAATGTTTTTTCAACTATTGCTATTGTATATCTACACAACAAAGGAAGGTAAGTTTGTAATTCTGTAATTTCAAGATTTAAGGCAAGAAAATGCTCTTTATTTAATTAAATTTGTCTATAACTCTAAACAAACATATTTCCATTACCATTTCATTGTGATCTCTACCTTGTCAAATGTAAATGTTGAGCAAACCAATTTAGTTAACCAAAACATTTGGTTGCCTTGTTTACCTAACCTATGACAATGGATTTGACTTTTGCCTTGTTTCCTGGAATTGTGAATAAATTAGCCAGCAGTATTGATATAAATCTACAATTATTAGGAATTGAAAATACAACTGTTCTTTGGACATATTGCACCTCTATGGAATGTTAAAAAAGTTCTTACAATTTAAAGCAATTTTGAAAACCAGTTGAATAAACTGATGGGTGTTTATTCAAGTGTGTTTATCTAAAATGTTAAAAGTAACAAGTAACAAAATATACAAAACCAAATCCCACAAATTCTTCAAAAATCTACCACCCAAACATTTCTTTTGCTTTTCAGAATTTCTCCCTTTAACCTTGTCCTGTTTATGAATGACCCTAGTCTCTTATAAATTCCCTCTCCCCCAGAATTTTTGGAAGTTCTCTCTGAGGTAGATTAAAGGAAGGTACAAAGAGAATGTAGGCAGTTATGTCTGTCTTTTCTCCTTCAAGGTAACCCCTATGCCCTGGCAGTAAACAAGGTGCAGGATTCTGATCTGCTTGTTTACCTGCTGAAAATGCACATTGATTTAACATTAAACCTTTACAATCTTAATATACACATAGTTTAGTGTGGTGTTGAGGATTGAATGAAATAATATGTGTGAATGAAACTAGCTCAGGTTCTAGCTCATAGTAAATGCTTTAAAAAAAGTCTGCTAGATCCCAGGCTAAATCTTGCTTGGTCAAATTAACATACAGCACTATTTTTTGACAACAGGCCACCTGTTTCCTGTTTTTCCAAGTTGCTTTTCCTCTTCGAACAGCTGTCACTTTCATGACCACTGATCTCATGACCCTTAAGTGGAGTCATGGCCCCCTTAAGGGTTAAGATCTAAAGGCAGCCTGCCAGAGAGGTGTACATGTGATGTGACCTCAATGGACTCTCAGCGCTGTTCCATACTCTTCTGTTTATTTCTTTTCCAGTGCAATGCTCTCCACTCTTGTTCCATTACCTGCACTCATTGTTCCATTTCTCTTTCTTGAGTAGCAAACTCTATAACCTTTTCTCTCTCTCTCTCTCTCTTTTTTTAACTCCTTGCCTTGCCTGCAATACAGCTATGCATTCTTAGCCATCTAGGATTTAAAAAAAAAAATATGCAGTTTTCTTTGATTTGTTTTTTTGTGCTGCAGGGTCCATGTTCTTCAAGACCAGAAGTGGTAAGTATTCTCCTTGCCTCCCAGTGCTCTTTCCAGGCGTTTATATTCCTTCTCATTTAAACCCTGTTCCTTGTCAAGCCTTGTCCTCTCATCTAACACGATTCAGTTAACATTTGAGTACTTTTACTGAGTCATTGTGCTAATCATTTTACAGTTTATTTTATGGAAAACTCACAGTGACCCCATGATATAAAAACTATTGAATTGGGCCTCAAGGGCCAGGGGCCGCAGGGGGCTCTCTTGATTTTTGTCTTTGACAAGGAAAGAATTCAACATCAAGATGAGAGTTAAAGCAAGAGATTTATTGATAGATAAGAGGAAGGACAGGAAATCTCTCTGAAAGAAAGGAGTCCCAAGTGAATAGCTGCTGAGGGGTCTAAAAGCAGAACTTTATATACGTATAGTGGGCAAGGAGTAGAGGGGTTTGGCCACTGGATGTCTTGGTGTTGTGTCTCGCTGATTGGTTGGGGCCTGTGTGGTTTCCTAGGTTACTGAGACCCACTGAGTTTCCCATGTTATCTGGCCTGTTTTTCTTTGGTCTGTTGCTTTAGCATTGTTTTATTGTGTTGTTGTCCTGAACATTCCATTTTTAATTGGGTTGGGGACACCCTGAATCCAATTGATTATTACCCAGTTAGTTTGAGAAATGAGTTTGAGACACCTGGACTTGGGGTGGGGTTGCCCTCCTGGTTCCCCTGTTTAGACTGATAAATGGACTTGGGGCACATTTCCTAACTGACTACCTGTACCCAACTCCTAACTTCCTCATTCTCTATCCTCATTATATCATTATGAGGGTTACAGAGGCCAAGAAACTTGTTCTCATCTATATGAATGTGGATAGAAGAGTGTGTAACTCATTGTGTTATTGTAATGTATAGGCATATTTAAGGTGCTGAATAAATACCATGTAACTGTGGGCTATTATTTTTATTGTCCAAGGGAGCCCTGTGAAAAAGTGCAGGAGTCAGAATACCAAACCTGACAGTCTGACTCTAGAACACATGTCTTTTATCATTACATATGGCCAGGTGAGATTCGATAAAGAGCTCTCCCTCAGTAAACGGTATCTTTGGCTCTCAGCCTTTGAAACCAATTCTACTTCAGTCCTTTCAAGCTTTTTTTTTTTTTTTCATGTATGGGGTGGCTCATTCCTCATCTTTGCTCTTATTCCTTTGTGTTGTCTGCTGCAACTAACTTCCTCACATTACCTCAGTCACTCACTGCTACAACACCTACTTCCTTTTCTACTTCAGAAATCTCTAAGTCAGGGTTCTCTAGCTCACCTCAGCCTACAATTCCTTTAGTAAATCCTTGCTGAGACACCCCACTCCATTAATGCCACTTGTAAGGGGCAGGAGGACATGGAGCAGGATCTTTATGACCCAAGCAGACAGAGTAAAGGAGGGAGTCCTAGAGCTCTCCGTGGCTTTTGCAGGCTTTTATTGGGATTTACCAGGTACATGGCAGGCAGGGGTGCTGGGGGGCTGGGAGACCCCCAGCAAGTCTTCACTGGCAGGCCTCCCAGCCCCAGCAAGTCTTCGCTCTCTCTGGGCTCTCCAGTGTTCTCTCGTGGTCTCTGCTGCCCTTGTGGTTCTGCTTCTCTCTGCTTCTCTGCTCTTCCATTCATCCTGCTTCCTCTGGCATCTCCGCCCTTAAAAAGCCCAGTCTCAGCCCAGGTGAATCCCATCTACCTATGCCCACACCCTACTCCAGGTGCCCGCCATCAGGCATGCATTCAGGACCTCAAGGATCCATCATCAATCCTAATGGCGGGAGGGCAGAAAAGCCTGATATTTTACTTACCCTACACCACTACAGTTTCTTTATCCATCAGCTATCCTTTACTTCTCTCTTTGGCCAGTTTGGATTTTTATTTTTCAAACAATAATATGTCTTTGGAGCCACTCTCAAGTCCCTTATTCCTCTTTGCCCCTCACACCCACTTGGCAGAACTTTAGAACTGGCCGAGCCCTACTTTTGATCTTTGTACCTATGTCTGAATAATTGAGTATGTGACTAGAGAATAATTAATAGCCCAGCTCTCTGATTTTTACATTAAGTGAATTCATCATCACATTTGAGTGCCTTATATGTAGCTCTCTAGTGTTTCCTTAGTAAACTTATTTACTCTTGCGATCACTACTTCATAATTTCTCCACACTCCCTCTCAGTGATGATCTCATTTCTTATTTTCCTAAGAAAATAGAAGTAATGAGATAGAAGGTCCTTCAACTTCCCATTATCAGGCCCGTGAAACCACCCCTGCATTTGTCCCTTCCCCTTAGTCCTTCCTGCTACAATAGAGGAAGTGTCCTCATCTTGTCAAAGAGCAGCCTCTACATGTGGATCTGATTCCCTACTGGTTTTGCAAAACCTTTTCCCCTTTCTCCTTTCTGCATATTTAACTCTCCCTCGCAACAATGTTCCGGATGGCCTATCCTAAAACCCTTCCTGCAACAGCAGAGGCTGCCCTTTATGTACCCAGGGCTTTAGAGCAGGAGATTGCTGGATGCATTCTCTTTCTCTGCTTTCTCACCCACAGTCACTGTTTCCTCACATCACGAACTCCCATTTGACATTTATACCACTTCTCTACTGAAACTGCTATTTCTAAGGTTACCCATGAGTTCAATCCTGTCAACTCCAGTGGATACTATTCAGTCTTTTGTTGAGTCACTCACAGGATGGCTTTCTTTGTTTTCTTAGAGAGTATGTCCCCTTAGGGAGACCTTCTCTGATGGTTCGAGGTGAAAAAATTCCTCCTTTTCCCCATCGTGACATCATTATATTGCTCTGTTTTATTTTCTTCATGGCACTTATTATCTGAATGTATTTTGTTCATGTATTTATTCATTTGTTGACTGTCTATCTTTTGCCCCCAACTGGAACAGTGCCTGGCACATCAGGGATGCACAGTAAGGATCTGTGGAGTGGCAGACACAATGCTGTATTTAGAATCTTCTCTCTCCTGTGACAACTAAGCTTTTGTTAACTGAATGAAGTTTGTCTGACTCTGTCTAATGGTAGCTTGAAATGGAGCTTGAGATAGTCCCACAATCAAGGGGTTGTTCCCCCTCATTATCAGAAAGGTCTGAGTCCCTCTAGGGCTCAGTTTGGGGTCTATGCTTACCTTCTCTCTTCCCTTCTCCACTCTTTATTCCATTTAGGCCACGTATTTCCAATTTTTTTCTTTTTGTTTTTCAACATAATCCTCAATTTAAAACTCTCTTTGTCCTAAACACTAATTACAGGCTGCTGTGTTAGTGGTGATCGGGGGACATCTCAGAACCTCTTTGAGAATGTAGCATTTCCACATTTCTTCTAGAAGCCTGAAAAACTTCCCTGTTTGGGGCCAGCTGGCTAAGTTTCAGATCTTGTCACTAGTCTTCTGAAATCTTAAGTATCTGGGGCAAAGTTATTTGCAGACTTGACTTTTGTTATCTAGTCACTAATCTTTTGTGACCACTGTGCAGTGCACTGAGAGTAAAAACTAGATGGGCGTCCCTGTGAGAAGCCAGGTCTAGAGACTTTTCTAGAGTGGGCTGGGCCAGTCTGACAAGGCAGAGTTGCACATGTGCCAAAAAGAATATCCAAAAAGAAACAAAAACCTCCGACTGCCAACTGGGCAATGTTATTCTCCATTCTTTTGTTGATAAAACAGGTGAAAATAAAACAAAGCCCACAAAGGACTTATTGAGAAATATTTTGAATTCTAATTTATTGTATGTTTTCTTTCAGTGGTTATCATTTCTTTTGATCATGAATTAATGATAATAAAAATATTGTCCTATTCACCCAGCATAGACATATAGTCATGCTAATAGTAAGTTCCCATGACTGTGGATGAGTCCAGTCTCCTGTAAGCCGAGGAGAGGGTGGGCCCCGGCAGCTGTAATTCATTGCTGCCCTTGGTCCACAGGCTTAAAGATGTACAGAGGACGCTATACTTATCATGAACTACGGGCTGACCTAAATGCTGTGAGCGCATTTCACTAATCTGACAAATTTATGATAACACCAACTATATTCCTTTTGGTGTTTTCTGTTTTCCTTTTACAAAACAAAACCACCCACATGGGAGAGGAAAGGATTGAATGATGAAACTTCTCTTTTTAAAACACAAATACTGTTTAATTCGATCCACCGGCAAGTAAAATGAAGTCCTTTTTGGAGAGCATCTTACTTGCAATGCACTCACAATTTCTAACAGAAAAAAGCATGTGTGTGTGTGTGTGTGTGTGTGTGTGTGTGTGTGTGTGTGTTTAGCATGGTGAGGTGGGTGGCAAAACAGAATGGAAAAGAACTGAAGTTGAATTACAGCTAAATTTGCCTCCACCCCAGCGGTGTGAATGCATTTTATGTGTGTGTGTGTGTGTGTGTGTGTGTAATCTATATAAATGCATTTGCTAAATATAGCATTGTGTTTGTCATTCAATGACTCTTCACATATACCTGTATATGTGTGTGTATATATATATATATATATATATATATATATATGACACAGGAACAATCAAGTCTTTATCAAATTTATCATCAATTTGATAAAGCTTACATTCTAGTAGAATTTTTGAGGAATCGGGCAATAGATTTCTCTCCCCCTTAAAGGTGAGTCTTGGGAGCTGGTCCTATTTCTTCACCTTTAATGGAGGCCCTGAGGCTGGCCCATCACCATTCTCTATGCTAACTTTAAGTTATAAGCAGTCATGAGAAAAAAGTTATGAATACTGAGAAGATGAGGCATGTTTGGAAGGAAAGACTCTCTTCCTTGGAGACTCATGGAATTTGTCTTCTCATCTCCCATATGCCTTGTACTTGTACAAAATTCTAGATCCTATATGTGGGCTCCCTTTGAAAGTTATCAACTCCCACTTACTTCTGACTGATAGTCTCTTGCTGAGCTGACTTTGAGCATCTTCCAGGATAGCAAAACTGTTCCCTTCTATTGGGTAGTTCTGACTTTTAAAAGGTGACTTTCTTTAATTAGACTGAATCTGTTGTCCTGAGTGACCTATTGTTTTTGTTTGCCTGGCAATGTCCTGGTTTAACTGAAAATTCTGCATTGCCTCAGTTCTGGGCAAATCAGGATAGTTGGTGATTCTGGCTGTAATTGTTATCTGTTGGCCCATATTGGGTTGTGTAGAAAGTGCTATTTTTTTCTTCTAAACAATATCCATTTTGAAACATTTAAGATACATTCCTTTTGCTCCAAAATTCTCAGCTGACATAGCTTTAGATGCTGTATTTTCTACTTGATCAGCTCAGAATATGTTGTCCTCAATTGGAGGATGAGCTTTCCATTCCAGTCCACATGTTTCATGAAGGAAAAGAATTTTACTTCCATTTCCAAGGCTGGGAGGTGTGGTGGGAAGAGGAGAGTGTGAATACTTTGTTTTTTCTTAACCCACTTCTTCTTTTATCCCACTGAGAGGAAGAGTTGCAGCTAATCTGCTGGCTGTGAATTACATCCTGTGGGTCAAATTTCCACAATGGCCAGGATTATTTTGTCTCAGAGGTAATAAACAGTCTCTATTCTGTCTTTTTTACTGAAGATCTCAGTGTCTTGGATCATACCAATGGGCCTTTGAAGCCAGGCACAAACATGCATACCTGCAGAAGGAGGGAGTTTGTCATTTAGAGGCAGTCAGAGACATCCATGATTTTTCTTTAATTTCCAATTTCCTTGCTTCCTGAATGAGTATGTTAGGTCAGTCATGCCCTGTAAACCTGACTTGCTTTTAATTTAGAGTGCGTGTGAAGGAGGAGACCCTACCACATTTTTTCATTTTCTTTTTTTTTTTAGTTGTCATAACAATTAATAAATTTAAATCTAGTTTCTATTTGTTTTATATCCTCACATCTTTTCTTCATCATTTACAAAAGAGATGAAAGGGAGAAGTCAATCTTTGAATTTAAATCTTGTTAGCCTGCTATTTAAGATGTGGTGCCCAGAGCTGAGTTCAATACTCCAGGTATGACAAATTTTTTTGTTCTAGATACAGCACTTCCTTAATCCAGCCTATGAGCACATCAGTTATTTCACTGATGTCATTCTAGATTCCTGGTTTTCTTTTCTTTTTTTTTTTTTTAGGATTTATTTATTTATGCATACAAGAAGTGGGGTACAGGCCAGAGGTGTGGGGTTTGAGAGGATTCACCAGAGACAGAGTGGGGAACAGAACAGGTAGACCAACTGAAATACACTGCTGAGGGGAGCAGTGGGCGAGTCAGGAGAGGTTTGCTGCACCATATGGGTATCTCCCTGGCCGGGGATCGAACTCATGCTGCAGTGGCTGCAGATAGTTTCATAGGTTGTGTCTTAACCCCTTGCGCCACCAGGGAGGCCCTGGTTTTCTTATTGATGAATACAATCCATGGTCAGGAACACATTTCTCCCCACACTTCTGTGTTGGTTGTTTATATAATGTTCAAAGGTTTGAAAACCTCTAAACTGCCATTTATTTCTTACCTCATGACTGTGAACCTCCTGGCCCTCAAGTACTGATGCTGACGTCAGTAGTGCAGCTACTGATGTTCATGTTACTGATGAATTCCTAGAGGACAATGATCTTCATCTCTTGCCCTCTGCCTTGTCACTGTTGACTTATCCTAGGTGACCTTCCAATCAGTGGCCTTTACCTATTACCTATGTGTTGATGATTCCCAAACCTAAATCTACAGCACTGATCTCTTTCAAGCTCCATATTCATGTAATCCAATTGTTTATAAGATGCCTCTAGCTGGACATACTCCCTGCACTTCAAATTCAACATGTTCCCAATAATTTCATTTTCCTGGTATAAGATTCTGATTTTATTCCAGTATTTAGATTAACATTTCCATTCACCCAAACTCCCAAACCAGAAACCTGAGAACAGCAGATCTACAATGATAATGTCATTTCACATTAATAAATACTTATGAGAAAAAAAATCTGGTCCATATTGAAAGAAATGATGTTATTTGAGGACCTCATTTTGTGTTATATTATTTTGCTTACAGTCATAGTTTCCAAGAACATATCTATAGATAATGTTAAGTGAGGACTGTTTTATTTCTTAATTCTGTTCTCTTTATTTTTTTATTATTTTTTAAA
Organism: Talpa europaea; assembly: GCF_964194135.1. NCBI lineage: Eukaryota > Metazoa > Chordata > Mammalia > Eulipotyphla > Talpidae > Talpa > Talpa europaea. The sequence goes on along the minus strand of NC_140068.1, from coordinate 34,803,023 downwards.
GATTTATTTATTTATGCATACAAGAACTGGGGTGCAGGGGTGAGAGGATTCACCAGAGACAGAGTGGGGAACAGAATAGGCAGACAGACTGAAATACACTGCTCAGGGGAGCAGCGGGCAAGTCAGGAGAGGTCTGCTGTGCCATATGGGTAGCTCCCTGGCCGTCTGGGGATCGAACATATGCTTTAGTGGTTGTGGATAGCTTCACAGATTGCGTCTTAACCCCTTGCACCACCAGGGAGGCCCTCTCTTCATTTTTTATCTGCTTTTAAATTGCCCTGTTAACCCTATCTCTTAAATATCTTTTCCATCCCTCTCTTGCTCTCTTTCCTCATTGTCATTACCTTACTCTGCCTTTTATTGTTGACCATGATTCAACAGCTTTTGAACTGTCCTCCTTGCCTCAATCCTGCCTGCTCTCATTCTCCACGCTGCTGCCATATTCTTCAAGATAAAGATTAGACATTTTGGTATAACACAGAATGTACTTCATGGCTTGTCTCCTGATTATGCTCTAGTAGAATTTCCTACCATACTCTCCACCTCTGGTCTCCTCCTTCCTACCATTTTCAAAAAACTTGCAAGTCCCCAGTAGTTTACATTGCTCCATACACTTTCTCTCTACCTGAAAAGTCAGTCTTCTCTTCTCCCCTCCAAGCTCCCTTCCATTTGTCCTTGAGGATCATATCAGGGTCACACTCTCTAAATATCTGTATTGACCCCATCTTTACCTATTATCAACCAAGTCTCATTTATGATGCTCCTATTAGAATCTAATTAAAACTCATGTCTAAATGGATGACCATTTCAACTCTCCACTGAGGTGGCTCAAAAGAAGATCTATGAGTGGGGTGTAGAATTTCCCATAAAAAGTCCTTTATATTTTCACTGTTAATAAAATCCAATGAATTGTCTATGTCCCAAAACAATATTCTATAGAATACAATATATCCTGGAATGCTTTCAAAGGGGAAGTTGCCAATTGTCTGTCACAGACATGGAGAGGTCTTCGTAGTTTACTCAAGAAGTATCTGGTTTTGCAAAATTGAGCAACAGCGCTTCCCAATGAAACTGCCAAGATCCTAAGTAACCACATGAATTATTGTTACATGTACTTATTGAATATAAACTAATTGAGCCAGGGGATAGCTGCCAAAAATAATGATTTTTATCTTCATAATTGTTGGTCATAACCTATTCTTTCTAGCAATCATTGGACAGCTGAACCAATTAATTGTCTATTGCTGCTATTAGTTCATGAAAATAAAACTAAGCCATCAGTGTATAGGAGGGATATTTTTCTTTTTCTCTTTAGTTGGAGAATATGCTTTTAAATGATCCTAAAGGGATTATTTCATTAAAATACAATTTTAAAAGAAGTTTAAATTATGACTTGCTCTTTTAAGAAGCTTTCTCCAGATCCCAAATCTTATAGTGGTACTAAGAGAAAGTTCTGTATTGGAATCACAGGTTGGGGACATACAGTTTCACCTATAATTATTCTTGGTTTGCAGAGTTAAAGACCAACACCAATCAACAATCTTTCTTCATTTGTACCAAAGTGACTACTTGTGTTATACTTTTGTCTTGACAATATCTAGCATTTAACAAGCTGCACATTATGTAGAGGATACTAAAAATTATTAAATCTACTTGCACTTTTTTAAATCTATGAATTAGAATTAAATAGTCAGAAGTTTTATATGGAGTATCAAGCAACAAATGCGGCTATAGTTCTGAATCATAAAGGACTGTTTATTTTTGCAACTGAAACAGTATTTCATACCTAATCAGCAAATATCATGCTTAGACATAATAAAGGCCAAATGCACAAGTACTCAAGAAGTAGCAAACATTGGAGAGAATAAACAAATCTATTTCTTTTTTTTTAAGATTTATTTATTTTTGCATACAAGAAGACAGAGTGGGGAGCAGAACAGGCAGATCTACTGAAATACACTGCTGAGGGGAGCAGCAGGCAAGGCAGGGGAGGTCTGCTGCACCATGTGGGATGCTCCCTGGCAGGCTGGGGATCGAACTCGTGCTGTGGTGGCTGGCGATAGCTTGATAGCGCTGTCTTTAACCCTGCGCCACCAGGGAGGTCCCCAAATCCATATCTTCAACATGGATTATGAAACAGAGAAAAGTAAGTCTCTGTGTGCCTGGTGGGATCTGGATTTTTGCAGATTTTATCAGATCTATATCACAGATGATTCCCAATGATACCTAAATGTCTCATTAAATTAATACATATTTAAAAAATCAAGTCAAAGGATAACTGATTAACAAAATTCTTATCAAAGAATAATGAATGGAAAATATAATGTTTAAAGGAAAATATTTAACAAAAGCATAGGTAGTGTGCTCTTTGTTTTATTTTTTAAAGATTTATTTATTTATTTATACAAGAACTGGTGTACAGTCCAGATGTGTGGGAGGGTGAGAGGATTCACCAGAGACAGAGTGGAGAACAGAACAGGCACACTGACAAAATACACTGCTGAGTGGAGCAGTGGGAGAGACAGAAGAGGTCTGCCTGGCCATGTGGGACCCTCGCCGGCCAGCCGGGATTGAACCGGCGCTGCAGAGGCTGCGGGATAGCTTCACAGCGTGGCGCTCAACCGCCTGTGCCATCGGGGGAGGCCCTGCTCTTTACTTTTTTAAATGCATATGTGTGCCTATAAAAATATTGGAAAAGTAGTCACAAAGATAGTCTGTTTACTTATTTCTAAGAGTTAAGGTGAGGGCAAGTGGCCAAAGTAATTTGACCTCGCTTCAAAATCCAACCTAAGGATTATAATAAGCAGATACAGGCAAACTGCTGTAGACCATCAAGGTTCATATGAATGAAACTTTCCTTAGTCTTCTCGCACGTGCAATATCAGTTTCTGTTTTTGACTCTTTTTGATGGCTCATATTCTGCATGAGTTGACACAGCTGAGTCTAGAAGAATGGTGCTGGGGAGACAGCCCCCCACTACCACACTGGCCCTGGTAGAGCATGGCACTCTGGACAATCAGATCTCACAGGCCAGTTTTCAACTGTACTGTGATTGTCTATTTTCTCTACTGTCCAGTTATGCTCATTATTTCCAGAAGAGCTTGTACCAGGAAAAGTACAGGCTCTGTTTCCCATGTGGAACCCCCCCACCAATGTGAAAATGTGGGCTATTACCATTGAACAGAGGATTGGTTCTTGTAGATGAAGTAAGGTTTGTTTTTCTTGTTGTTCTGTCGATGGGGTGTGGCCACATGGAGGGAAGGTACCCCTGACATCTCAGTGAGCATACATGTATACACATGTTTGTGCTTGTGGGTATGCTCATGGGTGTGAGAAGGATTTAATGGTTTGATTCATAGGATCAAAGGGCTTTAGAGGTGTGGGTGAACATTGCCCGTTGTGATTCTACTTAATGGGTGTAGAAAAGGGCAGGCTTTCCTTTTGCTTCTGATGGTTGGGAGGGGGGTATCACGAGAAGGGCTCACTTGAGCCTCTTTGTAGTTTTGGAAACCCCATAACATGGACAGATGAAGAGGGCCATGGCTAACTCCTGCAAATCCTGAGTGAATGAAGGAGTGGGGAGACATGCGTGTGTGTTTTTATTAATAGCTTCTATTGTGGAAATCCCTAAGAGATGTTAAATGGAAAATCTACTAAGGACTCAAGTCCAATATCTTTTTTTTAGGTATACATAAGGAGTAAAAGTTGGGAAGCACACATTCAGCTGGCAAAAAGTATCTTTGCTTTGCTGATTTAGCTATGGTTGAAAGCAGTCTCTATAGTACAGTACTTTTGCCACTTTAGGTTGCAGCTTTGAAGCTTTGCCTCATTTCAGTTATTCATAGAGAAGTTGGTTTTTATAAGAATGGGATAAGTAACTTAAGGCCAAGTTTTCTTTTCCTTGTTTAAGAGTTCTTGAAAAGACTTGAGAAGGTTAAACAGTTACTACATGACCATACAGTGAAAGGCATAGCATTGTTTAGAGTAAATAAAGGAGTCTTCATGAAAACACCATCATGCATATACAGTGGTTTCTGCGTGAATTAAATTGTATGATTTCAAAACATAGTTGATATTCTTAGGTGGGATGATGACTTGGTTCCATCAATATACTGAATGGGCGAGTGCCAGGCTGCAAGGGATAATGATTAAATCAAAAGAAATGACAGCAGCAGAGGAGTACAAATAATCCATATCAAAATACCACACAAACTTGAATTTGGGAATTATTTTTAACCTTGAAATTCAAAAGGAGTTGTCAGGGTGAAATATGAGCACGTACAGATGATTTATCTCAGCATCTAATAGAAACTTTGCCTTTCACTGGTTCAGGAAAACAATAATTCTTAGGTGGAATTTTGTATCTCTGTTAGGAGGATTATGATAATTTGTTAGGTCTTGGAAATAGTATGAATAAAAGGGCACAATTTATAAATGGGCCTTTTTTCCCCCTTTTTACTTTTTCTTAGCATATATTAAAAATAATTTTCAAATAATAAAGCGAATACAATTTATTGGTAGAGTATGTAGCAGGAGAATCTTTCTTTTTGAGTTTAGAGTTCCTATGGGAAGAAATACAAAATTCCTTTAGCTATTGAAAAGCATTGGAGTGTGATGGCAGAGTTTAAATAACACTTTTTTTTTGAGTCAGGGAGGGGTTTCGATATATCCCCTGTGTATGATGGTAAGAACAAATATACAAATATATGACTTTGGGCTGTCTTCCTCTAAATGTTTTTATTCTACTGTCAGTGCTGTGAAGGAAAAAAACTCCTCTAACTCATAAAAATCACATTTCTCCATTTCATTTCAAGTACAAGTTTTGTTCCAGAGACATATTCAAAGTGGAGAATAGGACAAAATATGTTTTATGTTCCCATTCTTCTTTAAAATAGCCTCTCGACACTGTTAACTTGTGACCGGACAATTACTTGGCACATAACCCATGCAGACACCAACCTTGACAGAATTAGAGGAAATCCTTCTCCAAGGATGAAGTGTTCTTGAACAATTCATTGGAAGTATTAGGCAGAAATGCACTTTTTTTTTTAATGCTATATGCACGTCGACCTTCTTGCTTGTTCATTTTCACGTATTATCAATGGTTTTGTTTCCTTTTTCCTGTTTTATTTCCTCAATTATCCATTCCCTGTGACTCACATTATTTAAGCAGCTATACAGGCATTTCACATATTCACATACGAGAATTCAGAGTTCCTTAAAGCATGTTTCTTGTTTGTTTTTTTCCAAAGGTTTGCTCACAAGGCATCAATACCAACTTACATAATTCTTCACATGTCATAAGCTCTATATAAAAAAAAAACCTTTATTTAGCCCACTTTTCTCCTCTTGCTGAACAAAACACACCTTTGAGCATGTGTTTGGGTATGAAGAAGAAAAGAATGACATCTATTCCAAGCCAGGATTGGGCCTTACCTTATGTTCAGTTGATAAAATAAATGACTTGCCTACTTGGGGACACTGTTAGTTGTCATTGAGAGTCTTTGAGAAACCCAATAGAAATATCCCTCTCAAATTCTCAAAATACACACACACACACACACACACACACACACATACACACAGTCTATGCTTAATATAAGCAAATACAGAACTAGGGGTACAATCTTGAAAATGTCCTGATAAGAATGATACTGTTAGGTGCTCCCACTTAGCCTCCTGCCTAGGAAACACAGATTTGTACTCCCTTCCCTGTAGCATCATTTTGGAGACATTTCTTTGTATTGTATTATTATTTTTTAAAGATTTATTATTTATTTATTTATACAATAGCTGGGGTACAGGCCAGAGGTGCAGGAGGGTATTATTTTTATTGAAGTAAAAATGGTTTGGAACATGGTATATAATTTGGGGGTTTAGGGTCACATATGTATATTCAGATGTATATTACCATACCACGTCCACTACAACACCCAGAATGTCCAGGGACATTTTGGATTCAATCTCCTGAACTCACTCTCTTGATCATGTCTGTTCTCATTCTTTTACACTTGTAGCTTCTAATTCCATTTTTCTATATGGCCTTAGTCTTGAGGCTTTAGAGCTTTCCAGCATGTCCATCTGTGATACTGGATTTATAATTAGAAATATATATATTTGGTTTTCATCCCTGTTCCTGGTACAGAGTTCCTAAAACAATTGGAATTTCCTAAGAATTGGCAGCAATCAAGGTGTCTTTGTTATACTGAGGTGCTTTGAAAATCTACTGGTCAACCAATGGATAGTGGAGGCTTGTTGCTGAAGGAACCAGCCAAGGAATTAGAGAGTTGGAACTTTTAGGATCCCTCCTGTCCCCTCCTACCCCCCGCCCCCACTTCTAGAGAGAAGAGTGGCTGGAGTATGAGTTCAATCACACATGGTGAATGATTTAATCGATTGTCTTATGTAATGAAGCCTTCAAAAAAATCCAGAAGGATGGCCTTCAAAGAGCTTCCTGGTTGGTGAACAACATATGAAGATGTGAGGAGACTAATGAGTTGGGGAGAGCATTGATGCTCCTCACCTTTTCCCACATACCTTGCCTTATACATCATTCCATTTGGCTATTTCTGAGCTACTTCTTTTTATAATAAACTTCTAATCTTGTAAGAAAAATGTCCCTCTGAGGGCCTCCTGGTGGCACAAGGGGTTAAGACGCAACCTGTGAAGCTGTCTGCAGCCACTGCAGCACAAGTTTTATCTCCGGCCAGGTAGATGCCCACATGGCACAGCAGACCTCTCTTGACTTGCCTGTTGCTCCCTTCAACAGTGTATTTCAGTTGATCTGTGTGTTCTGTTCACAGGTTGCGTCTGTTCCCCACTCTGTCTGGTGAATCCTCTCATCTCCCATACTTCTGGCTGTTACCCCAGTTCTTGTGTGCAGAAATAAATAAATCTTAAAAAAAAAGAAAAATGTCCCTCTAAATTCTGTGAGGTATTCTAGCAAATTAGTTAAACACAAGGAGGCAGTTGTCGGAATCCCTAATCTATAGTCACTGGTCAGAAGCGCAGATGACAACCTGGACTTTTGACTGATATTTGAAGTGAGGCGTGGGGGCATTCATGTAGGACTGAGCCTTTAAACTATGGGATCTGAGGTTATCTCCAGGCAGAGAGTGTCAGAATTTAAATTGTAGGACACCCCGCCGGTGTTCAAAAGTTGCATGTTGGTGGGGGAGCCCTTGTCCCCCACAATGGAATTGGTGTCAGAACCATAAAACATTAATGACAATGGTACCCCTTCAATTATGTGCTTGCCTCCAGAGTCACCTTCACCTTTGCTTGACATCAGAGTTCACTTACTCCTCATCCAGCACTCTGTTATGCCAACTCCTGTAACCAGGGTCATAGCTAAGGAGAGGATATTCTATAGAGAAAATAAAATGCTCTCTTTCTTCTTTCCTTTCTTCTACTCATGGTCATGAGCACCTGAACTAAGTATAAGAATTCTAAAATTTTTGTGGGTACCTGGTAGGGAAGAAATTAAAGAGTGCAACTCTCTCACTCATGTACCTAGAACCCATTTTAATTACTCTTTCCTTTCACTCTATAAAATAGACCACTCCACAATGATACCTTGCACTTGTCTTTTATTATCACCCACTCACATGTAGTCTCTTGAATTCTGTGTTTCAGGGATAATTGGATACAAATTGTACTGAGGCGCTGCTTTCCTTGCCTTCCATGGCCTTTCCTGTGTCAGCCTTCTATACCACATGCATATTAGATTACTATACCCAAAGTAAACCAGCATCAAGAGGAGAACCAGAATGTGGGATGCATGATTTTGAGTGCCTCCCTCTCCCATTTGTATCTTTGGGTGGTTTTCACAGTGCCAGTAATGCTCCTCTGAGCGGCAGAGATAGAGGGAGGTCAGGATCAGGCAAACCAGCAGAATGCCCAGTATTCTTACAAAACTGAGGCTCAGTGTTGTAAAGCAGCAAAAAGTTAGATAGTAGGATTCTATTGATGCAGATATTATCAAAGGAAAATGTCTTGCTCTGCAGTATAATAATAAGCAGAAATCTTTTAAATGTATTGGGAAGACTTCAGCATAAATGATGAGAGTGCGGTCATTGTCCTGATAGAAATTTTAGCTGTGGAATTGGAGAACTGTTAAGTTATTATACAGTTCAAATAGGTATTGAATCCATTCATTTTTGTAGTACAAAAACCCAGAAAAAGCCCATTAATGTCTTCCTGAAGACTGCCACTAGAAACAAATTTGGTCAAGGTGGAAATATAATTGTGTCATCTAAGTATTCGGATTAATTTTGCTTAGGAAAGACCTTTCCAAAGTGTGATTGTTTGTTTGAAACTTCCAGATGATTCAAAATGTGTTTTATTGTAATTTCAAAGGACTTATCATCTTTTTTTTTAACCATATCCAAGGTAGAGAAGAATTAACATTCCCAAGCAGCTTTAGTGAATTGTGATTTTTGTGTGAGAAGCACACTTAACATAGCTTCTTTCTCCTCTCTGTTAGCAGGGGTTGCTTAGCTGTATTGGAACTGCAGGAGGATTTTGAACGATGTAATTCTGAGAGGATAGACCCCAAGCAAATGAGTTTACTCAATCTGGTAGCCCAAGCCTCACTTTGGCCTTTCCCCTTTAAATCAGTTCTAATCACTATCAAACGCACACCAGCCTATTAAAAAAAAAAAAGTTGAAAAAACTGGTGTTTGATTGATTCGCAGTTAAACTCTTGACTATTACTACATGCCAGGGTCTCTGCCAGGTTCCAGGAATGGAGTAGTGAACAAACAGCTGATATTCTGCTCTTCTGAACCTGTAAAACAAGAGGACTACATGAATCAAGGCCAGAATCAAAGTAAACCTGGCAGGCTTGCTCCAAGTATTTTTATATTTGTCTTAATTTTTTTTTTTTTTGTAAAGAGATTCTTGAAACTACACCCAAACATTGAATCTCACCATCTGGGAAATACCATGTCTGGTGCTTTTGCACACTGCCCTCCAGACATCCGTGATTTTTGCACATTTTTGCTCTTCCCCTTGACTTCTGTGTATCTTATTGCTTCAGTCTGGGACTTAATGTAGGTGACCTTGGACACAAGAAACCTGACCATTTCCACCTCCCTATACCTTGACAGCCTTGGGACCAAGATACTTCCTAGTGACGTGGTCTGCAGAACAGTAGTTTATGTGCTCATGGTAAGACTGCTTGAAAGTGGTGTGGATCTGTTTCTATTACTATGATCTCAGGTGGGGAAATGCAATGAAACATTTTGGGGACCTGTAGCCAAAACCTCATCATGGCAGATTTGAAAAGATTAGACAATGATGAAGAGCATCTGAAAACATACTGAACTTGTCTGCCTGACAGTCATTTCTTAGAAGTAGAAAGGGGAAATGCTGCTTTGCACATAATTCTGATGAGTAAGGGGAGATTAATTGCTGAAGTGGAAGTGGCAATGTGATTATAAACATGATAACCGGAAGAAGGAACCCTAACTTCTAGACAGAGGCAGATTTTTAAAAAAGAATAATTTCAAATCCAAGATTCTAGAAAGGACCCAAGAGTGTCTACCAAAGAAGAAAAAAGAAAAAAAAAAAAAGAAGAAAAGAGAAAAAAAAATCTGAGAGTCCAGTGAAAAATGGTTGTTATAAGGGATAAAACTGAGTTACTTAAAGAATTAGGAAGGTCTCAAATGAGTGGATATTTTAGAAGTATGTGTTCCAAGCATTAGAACATGCAAAATATCAATCCCATCTTAGAATCTGAAGTGAGTGTAGATAGACTAGTTTTACCTCATCCTTATCTTTCCTACTTACCCTTGTTCTGTTTCCTTTCTTTGCTTTTTAATGTTTTCTCTGACTTTTGATCTCCTTCAGCCTGCAAATTCACCTTGTATTTAATTAACCTACCTAGTACACTTCTCTTTCACTCCTGTGTTTTCTTCGCAAGAATTTCTCGTCTAGAATTTCAACTTCTTTCAATCTATAGCTATATGTTTTCCTCTCTCATGGTCTGGATATACTTCTTGTCCTATGCTTTTACCCCTACATTTTCTTTTCCCCTTCCTTAACACTTTCTTCTAGTTATGATGGCCAGAGAGCCTCCACAAAAACTATATCTCCCAGTATGGGTGGAGAATGAAAACACCCAAAAGCTTTTAATAAAGGCAATTCATATATACAGGGGCCTACAAAATGGAGGCTGCCCCAGGGTCTTGTCCAGGTCACAAATCAAAGGCAGCATTCAATTATAGCAATGCCTCACTAATAAAGAAACCCAGCATAAGCCATTCACAGTCCTTGAATTCACCTTTAGGCCACCTTGCCCTAGAAAACAGGACCCGCTAGAGTTATAGGGAAATTTCTGACCTCTAAGCCAGCCATGCCCTATTTCCCTGTTGCCTTCCCAGGCTCTATACAATTCTTGCCCAGGATTCCTGGGGAAGTGCCTCCATTGGGGGAGCTTTGTACTCCCCCAATCCATGGATTGTTTTCCCTGGAATAAAGAATATGGACTCGTTCCTAGATTTTTTTTTTTTTTTGTCACTGTGTAGGGATGACTCCTTCCCATCAGCCCCCATCTCTCCCAGCTTCAGTTTTTGACATTAGTAGTAGAATGCTTACTTGAAAGTTGGAAGATAAATTTAAGAGTGAATTCATTCACTTAAAATACAGAGGGATCAGAGTCCTCTAAGTAGCAACTTTTCAAGTGTTTATTTACAGATCATTAAATACTTAACTTAGTGTGAAACGAAAAGCTGAAATGTTCCAAACCACTACTTATTAAATAGCAATCTGGAATTAAGATAAGGCAAATCTAAAATTAAAATAACAATAGATTTGAAATGTTCATGTTATCAGATAAGAAGCTAAAATACTTGACTGTCTGCCTTAGGAGGACACATCTGTGCTACCTGTATTACTAGACCTCCCAGGCCCATGTTTTTTCTGGTTACAGAGATCTTATGTTCATCTTTTGTGTCCTTCTGATGTCTGTGCTACCTGCATTACTAGACCTCCCAGGCCCATTTTCAGCATGACTCCTTATACCCTTCTATCTCTTCACCCTTGGCTAGGATACAAAAGACAGAAGGAGTGACTTATTAGCAAAGATGACTATTCCTAGAGTAACTAAAAATACAAGAATATAATTAGCAAATCTACACCTGTTGTGATAAAAATTCTAAAGATAATAGAAAAGGACTTTCAAAGCTATATTGTGAATTGGTAGATCAGGAAGCGATAAAGGTGTGATGGAGTCGAGATGAGTGGTGTATGACTAAGTGACTGAGGGAATAGTACTACTCAAATTTGCTTTCACCTCTGACTTTTCTGTCAAGGAGAATAGTTTTCAAACTCAAAGAGGAGAACAAACATAGTTAAAATAAAACAAACACCAGATAAGGGAAGTAATAGCGGGGAAACATTTAGTTCCCTTAGAGATGTTCAAGTCCTTTGGTAAACTCCATTTCGGCAGAATTAAAGTACTTATAGATGTGATGATGAAACTATTCTTGGTAGTTCTGGAAGACTTGTGACTTGAGGTATGTGAAATTTGAGATGAGTAAATATCTTCATTATTATTAAGGGGAGAAAGTAGATTTCAGACATTAAACTACTGATTTTAAAGTCAAAATCCAGAAGGGGGGCCTCCCTGGTGGCACACTGGGTTGAATGCCACACTGTGAAGCTATCTGCAGCCTCTGCAGTGCAGGTTCGATTCCTGACCAGCCAGGGAGAAACCTACATGGCGCAGCAGACTTCTCCTGCCTTGCCCACTGCTCCGCTTAGCAGTGTCTTCGGTCCGTCTGTCTGTTCTGTTCCTCGCTCAGTCTCTGGTGAATTCTCTCACCCTCCTGTGCCTCTGACCTGTACCTAAGTTCTTGTATAAATAAATAAATCTTTAAAAAAAAAAAGATCAAGGAGGGGAAGTGTCACTGTTACTAACAATGTGGATCCAGAAAGTAATTCATCCTTTTCCTATGTGAGCATTGAATTTCTTTTTATGAAAAGACAACACTAGACAATATGACATAGTTCACTTTGTTGGTTCATGCATTCAATAAACACATTAGAAGGACTTACCTGACTCTGCAGTCAGGCATAGGGCATAAGAGATAATCAGACTCTGACTGTGACCTCAACATCTGTCAGTTTATCTGGGTGAACACAATAACTTTTGTCTTTGTGTTGTATTTGATTTGATTTTGAGATGCTATGGGGGGTCTTTCAAGTGGAAATATCTAGTCATTTGGAGATGTCTGGAGCTCTAGAGAGTTCTTGTCTGGGAATGTAGATAGGTGGTAGGTAAAGTTATGGCCTGATGAGAAGAAAGGTAGATAGTATGTGTGCAGGGTAGCGGGGAGGAGGTGTTGGTAAAGAGACAGAACCAGGTAGGAGGTATATTATGAAAGAGAAACCAAGTGAGGTGACAATATTACAAAGGAAAGAAACAGGTTAGAGAAAAAGACTTTCAGAGAGTTTAGTAAGGATGGTTTACTGACAGAAGTCAATTTCAGAGAATGATGAGATGTGAAAAAGCAGAGATAAGGAATGAAGTTATCATGGACTTTCACATGAAATTATCATGTGAAATCTACAGTCAGACACAGAGTAGAGGGAGGGGTATATTTATATTGAAATGTAGACATTTTCTAATACATTAGACAAATATAGCTTATATTTGTTAAATACTTAGGCATTGTGCTAAGCATTTTACCTATATTACCTTATTTAGTCTTCACTATCACCCACAGAGGTAGGTATTATCATTCCCAGTTTATAGATTAATATACTGAGGCTTAAGAATGGAAAGTCACATGATGTCACATGATGTCAGTAAATAACTAGGAAGGGACACAGCAGGGACCCAAACTCAAATTTCTCTGGTTGTAAAGGCTAGTTTTTATTCAATAAGCTGCCTGGTGGTTCTTTTTAATTCAATAAGCTGCCTGGTGGTATGAGTATGAGAATCCCTAGAGTGCTGGTTAAAAGACATCTTGCTGGGCCCTCGCCCCCCCAAAATTTCTGATGTGTACCCGAAATATATGAATGTCTAACCAGTTTCCAGGTGATGATGATACTGCTGGTCCAAGGATCACATGCTGGAAACACTGGAACTTGTTAGAAATGCAAATTCTTGGGCCCACGGAATCTGTGATTTAACAAGCCTTCCAGGAGATTCTGATGCATTCTTAGCTTTGATAACCACCCCTCTAAGGCTAAGGAAGAAGCTGGTAAAAAGGAGGAAGTGGAAAAAAAAGACGAACAAGAAAAGGATGTATTAAGAAAAGGAGAAGAGGCTGGAGGTTACTGGGATTCACGACAAAGGTAGAGGGAGTAATATTTGGCACAATGAGTGAATGTCATTCTGAGTTGAGAGGAGGAGGAAGGAGGAATGAAAAGGTGAGCAGAGGTAGAAAGTGTGTGAGAAGGGAGTGAAGAGTGAAAAATCAAGGGCAGATCAATGGTTCTTAGTCCTTTTGGCTTTCAGCAAGTTATTTGACAGTACTATTTTGATGCTTTTATAAGAAAGTACAGAAATGGGGGCTAATGAGTGTCTTAAGTGACATTGAAGCTACCTATCTCCTAGAGGAAGTTTTTAGGCATATACCATGGGGGTCCTATTTAACTTACCATAAGCCAGTGGCAAAGTGAGGAAAGTATACACATCGCATCTGAAGATGACATGAAGCTGGGAAGAACAACTAATTACCTGGATGACAGAGTCAAGATTCAGAGATACTGACAGGTTGGACTCAGGGGTCAATAGAAACAAGATGGATTTAATAAGTATAAATAAAACATCCCACACTTAAATTTAAAAACATAACAACTTAACAGTAGGGGGAAAATTTCCCGTAGCTCAGGCAGCTCTGCATTGTTTCATGCTTTTGGCTGTCTGACTCACCCTTAAGTCCTGGTTCCATAACAAATTTGTTGCCTAATTCCTGATGCCAAATTGTTTCTTTGTAACTCATCTCTGGTAACATGCCTTTGTCTTGTTTTGTCCTGGGATGCTTCTGCCTCTGTTTTTCTGTCTCTAAATTTCTCTGAAAATTGGGGTCTAGCTTGTCCTTGCTGGTGCTTCTGGGCATGAATCTAGTGCCCCTTCTGTCTAGGATTCTAGCACCTGATAACTGACCTTCTGACATTCAGCACATCTTTCAAACCTTGGGGTGTTTCCTGTGTGTGATGAGTATGACTTTATCAGACCTGACATGGGCCCTAATTCTCAGCTGGCAGTATTTCTGATGGCACTTGCTTGCTTGATACCACTTCTTTCCATTTTCTGCTACTGGGCATACCCCAATGCCTGCAGCTGTAGAGACATTCTAATGAAGTTTCATTTTGAATGGGTGAGAGTTTCAGTTTCGATTGACATATAATTACTCTCAAAAATAAAACTCTGACTTACATTGCACTGGAAAATGTACTTCCATGAACTTGTTTTCCCCATTTAATTTTGGCCATAATCCTGTAGATAGGTATTATAATCAGTGTTTTATAGCTGAGAAAATTGAAGTTCAGGATGGGGAAATAATTTGCCTAAAGTCACACAGCTTCTAATTGGTAGACTGGCATCAAAAGCCAGGCTCTGTGAAGTCAGCTACCCTCTCACAGCTGTACCTGTTAATCAATTTATAATGAAAACTTGATTTTGTCCCTATTGGGAGAGTGTCAAGTAGATAATGACTGCAGTGCATTAAGCAGAAAGGACTGCAAGGCCATAAGAAGGGAATATTAAATGTAATATAGCAGTTTTTTTTTCCCATTATGAAGCACATCTGCAACTACATCACCACTTAAACTCTCTAAGTAACTTTAAACAAATAACTGTCTTAAGAAACATGAGAAATGCAGCTTAGGCCAGTGTTGAGGCACCATTCCTGTTTCCTCTGTCCCTGTGAGAGTCCTCAGTAGTTCTTGCTTGGATTTCTGTATTAGTTGTTGGCTTATGTAGCCATTCTTTTCTCTTTCCAGCTGTAGTTCATCCTGTATAACACTGTGAGGTAAATGTCTGAAACATTGCTTTCATTATTGCTACATACTAATCAAAGACATTTATTGATGTCTTCTTGCCTGGAAAACCAGGTTTAAGCTACATGCATGGCTTTCAGTGCCCTTGGAAATCTGACCACATCCTACCTGGCAAACACATCAGTATAGACCAATCTCCTCCCACCCTTTTTATCAATGCTGGTTACCCCTCAGGTTCTCAGAAGTAAGTAACTTCTTCATACATTTTTAGGATCTACCATGGGCAGTGCCCTGTGCTCAGCCCTGCATACATGAGTGAGTAATGTAGTTTGGTGTCTGACTTAGCTAGACAGAGCATCTGAGATCCAAAACAAGTAATGATGTAGAAAGCCAGGTTCTCAAGCATGAGCTGAGAACATTTCCCTGGAGAAAGCACAGATTGTGCTAACTCTAATAAAGAAATCTGATAGTATATTTGAAATTTATGAAAATTATGATTTTTGTAGAGATCATGGAGTTTCTTAATTTTAACCTAAAAGGGACACAAAATGTCAATTATTTTACATGCAACTAAAGTAAAGTAGAAAGAACTTGGGATTTTGGTGCGAAAGTCTCATTTCTAACATTTATCAATTTGTTAACTTGGGTCAATTTCTTGCTCTCCTCAAGCAAGAAATTTTCTTTTCTTTTCTTCCTTTCTTTCCCCCTCCCCCCCAAGATTTATTTGTTTATGCATACGAGAGCTGCAGTGCAGGCAGGCTAGACATGTGGGGAGTGAAAGGATTCACCAGAGACAAAGTGGGGATCAGAATAGGCAGATTGACCGAAATACGCCGCTGAGGGGAGCAGCGGGCAAGTCAGGAGAGGTCTGCTGCACCATATGGGCATCTCCCTGGCTGAGGATCAAACTCGTGCTGCAATGGCTTCGGATAGCTTCACAGGTTGTGTTTTAACCCCTTGTGCCACCAGGGATGCCCAAGTCTCATTTTTCCTTGTTTCTAGAGTAGAAATAATGGTGAGAAGCTTATACAGATGGTAGTTGAACATATCAATGAGTAGAGAGGATTACATGTGTGTATAATTACCACATAATACCATGCTTAATTAAGGAAGTTATTATTATATACAAGATGTGTAACATGTTAGCATTGGATGAGATTATGCTATTGACATTGAAAGCTTATCTTTTTCTTAACGAATACCTGTACGAAATAAAGAAGCTCAGGCCATGCATGCATAAGGTCATTGCTTTCAAGTCCACTATGCAGGCTTCCTTGGGGAGTCCTTCATTTTTTTCTCTAAAGCATCGAAGAGGAGAACCACATAGGAGGCATTTACTTTAATATGGACAAATCATTCACCTTTAAAGACATTTAAAGCATCCTCCTTCTTGGTCTAGTGTGAGGTGTAAGAGCAAATTATTATCTCTTTGCTTGGTCTAGAGAATTTCTAGCTTTCCCGAACCATATTAATATTATCTTTCCCCCATATACTCACATTGTGTAATATTACTCTGAATTCGAGAGAAAGAGCCCCACTCCTCATAGGGACTGGCACTTGATAAAGCAGAACTTCAACTTCAGCTCTCAATCTATTAATCTTTGGGAGTCTTTGACCTATACGGTAAAAAATCATTTTGGGCAAGGGATATATAAAGAACAATTTAATGTAAACTTTGGTGCCCCCCCCCCATTTAAGGGAGGCAAAACCCAGAATTTCTTAAAAGTTCTTTTTAAGAAGGAATTAAATTACTTAATTCCTTTTTTAAAAAAGAAAATAGAATATAGTGTTTGACCTAACAAATAAAAACCTAGCTTAAAAATGTACATTATAGCCTTCTGAGGAAGAGTGAAAAGAAAGAGAGAAAAAGAGAGACAGAGGGGCCTCCCCGGTGGCGCAGCGGTTGAGCGCTGGGTTGCGAAGCTGCCCGCAGCCTCTGCGGCACTGGTTCGATCCCCGGCTGCTCCCCGGCCACCGGAGGCGGGTCCC
The DNA here is from genome assembly GCF_964194135.1 of Talpa europaea. Taxonomy (NCBI): domain Eukaryota; kingdom Metazoa; phylum Chordata; class Mammalia; order Eulipotyphla; family Talpidae; genus Talpa; species Talpa europaea. The sequence goes on along the minus strand of NC_140068.1, from coordinate 34,786,079 downwards.
ACATGGCGTGCAGACCTCTCCTGCCGCCCGCTGCTCCCCTCAGCAGTGTATTTCAGTCCTTCTGCCTGCTCTGCTCCCCGCTCTGGCTCTGGTAAATTCTCTCACCCTCCCGCGCTTCTGACTGTACCCAGTGCATGTATAAACAAAACAAACAAATAAATAAATAAATAAAACATGCCTCTATTAAAAAAAAAAAAGAAAGAGAGAGAGGTGTTTTTCCATCTGGAGAGATGCATGCAAAGAGGGGACAAGGTTAAAAAGGGAGGATGGGGTGGGCTGTAGGGATATAAAAGGGAAAGGAAGATCAACATTTTTTTCTGCTTATTTCATTATCTGCAGGCCATACTTTAGTCTCAAAGAGTTGTTTCCCTGCAGCTAGGCTGCTGTTCAGAACATGCTTCCAGATGTGTCTTAAAACCATTGCAGCTCTTTGCTTCCCTGCCACAGGCCCTGAGAACACTGCCATCTCTTCTTGGCCCACGCTTCCTTGCTGTCTTATCCCAACACTTCTCAGACAGACTTAATCTGGCTGTGGGCTAGAGAGAGGTCCCATACTCTCTCAAATAATGGTAACTGCACCAGTTTATACTGAAGGCTCGCCCTTACCTCTAGAGGTACAGCGGGTTAGGCAGGATGGTCCAGGGAAAGTCCTGAATGCAGAAGTAGAAACCTAAATATGATATTATTTTGCAGCATATCTTGGCAAGAGCACTTTTAAAGTATTTGTGGCCTCAGTTTTTTCATTTATACTATTAAAAGACTAGGCAAGAAAGTTTCTAAAATCCCCTTAAACTGTCCAGTTATATGAGTTTTGGTAGAAGAATGGGGAAATCAAAATAGAGATAAAGTAATATTATAGCAAAACAAACAAAGGTATATTTCTTTGTATCAAATTTTAGGAGCTGCTCATTTGTACCTGCAACACAGAAAGTGAACATTGTTATATAGTTTCCTTATCCTGTACCTGTGGGCTGGATTTGTGGCTTGCCCCCCTCCCTCAACATGATATCCTTGTAGATGTTAACTTTTTTGAAAAAGGGGTCTTTGCAGATGTAATTAAGTATTTTGAGATGGGAAAGTCATTCTGGAATATCTGGGTTGGAAGTTAGCAGAAGCCCAAATGGCAAGGAACAAAACCTCCTCTTGAACTGCTGGAAGTGTGGCCCTGCTGACACTGGATTTTAGCTTCTGAGCTCCAGGACTGGGAAAGAATACAATGCTTTCATTATAAGTCACCAAGTTTGTGTTAACTTGTTAACAGTAGTCACAGTAAGCTAATGCAATACCCAAATCCATCTTGCTAGAAAACAGTTTCTCAGAACAAACTCAAACAAATGCTCACTCTTTTTTTATATTCAAGAGTAAACATTTCAAATATGTGAAGATTGGCATATAAGGGCAGACCTTTAAAGTAACAGCAGATCTTAGATATAGTCCAACTTCACACATAAAGAAATTGAGATCCTTCACCTGCAGTTGAGAAATAAAGTCCTGACCAAGAAAAGATAAGATCTCCTTACTCCCAGTTCAGTGCTCTTTCTTCTACCTGAGACTGCCTCTTTGTAAGAGTAGAGTTTGTGTCTGACATCTTTTTGTTTCATATATTGTTCTATTAATTATGTATTGATCACAAACTTTGGACATGCTTCTAGGTATTAAAGACAAAAGATATATTCTTTTCTTTGTAGTGTGTGTGTGTGTGTGTGTGTCGGGAGGAAGGGGTTATGAATGAAAGCATAGAATGCAACAAAAACACATTTTAAAAAAGTCATGGACAGGCATCCAAACCATAGGCATAGTTGCTACATGGAGTAAATGCTTAGATGACTGCTCATTAATATTTGTTGATTTAAGTTCTCTCTACTCCCCCAGTCCTTAGGAAATCCCAAGATCTCTTTCAACTCTAGGAAGCTGTGTTCTACAGTTCCAGGCTCCAACAATATTTCCTTCACGCATGACTGTGGTTTCATTCTTTTAAAGCAATATTTATATTACATTTTAAAAATGTAGTGCTGGCCTTTCAAGATTCAAAGACAGATGTAGTCTCTTGGACCCACCCCTTATATCAACAGCGATCAAGTTCACAATGTGGTAATCACACCACACACATGACTTGCAAAAAAGACTGCACATAAATTAGCACCATTCTGAATCATATGTTCCCAGGGTTTGTGCTTAATTTTCATTTTTTTATGGTGATTAAACATCCTCTCACTTGTTATGTTTTATATTAGTCAGTTTTAACAAACTTCAGTTATGCCACTGTCTTGCTAACTGAATACATAGTATTCTAGCTTTTAAAACACCATTCCCAGCAAAATTTCCAGTTAACTTACTTATACTTGTAATTAGCACATTTCAGATTTCTTTTTTTTAAGCATAAGATATATATTGGTACTTCTAATAGCATTTTAAAAGAATTCCAATTTAATTCACCTTAAAGTTACTATAAGAGTTGACTATATTTCTTAGGTAGAAAAATAATGAGAAAACAGGAATCTTGGAGACACAGAAACAGGTTGTAGACAGAACTCCAAATGCTTAAATGAATATTGAATATCAAGTTAATATCTGATTACCTGGATGCTGGCCAGTTTTTGGATGATATTACATTTACTAGAGCTTAAAAATGTTCTATGAAGACATCTTCTGTTTTGTAGATTGTGAGCACCATAAGGATTTAATTATTACTTCTGTGTGACATCAAAACATTTCTTAACTCTTTTGTGTCTTGGTTTCCTAATCTGTAAATTAGGTTTTTAATAATATGTAACAGCAGAGACATGGTGAACACTAAATGGTGTATGTATGTAAAGGAAATAGAAGCTTAGCACACGGCATAGGCTCTTTCTTGGGATACCTGGGGCTTTGCCCAGTGGCGGAAACATAAATGGTGCTGAATAAATGTTTGTAATTGATTAAAGACAGCAACAGACAATATCCACATTGTCAATAAGTGATGGACAAATAAACTGAAGAATATTTGTAAAATGTGAGCGTATACAGCAACGAGAAAATGGGGAATACTACTTCATAAAACAGTAGTGAATTTTACAAGCAAAAGGTTACCCAGAAGAAATTAGACAAAACAAAATGTGAACTATATGAGTCCATGTATATAAAGCTCAAAAACAAGCAAAAATTATTAGTGATAATTGGTATCAGAGTAGTGCTAAACTTTTGGGAGGACTGCCAGTGGGGAGATTAGCACAAGGCATCTGAGATACTGGTAATGTTTTATTTCTTGATATGGGTAGTAGTTACATGTAAGTATTTACTTTGTGAAAATTGACAGGAAACTTATGATTTTTGCTTTTTTTTGTGCATGTCACACTACTATAAAAAAGAAAACTAAATAAAGTTATATAACATACAAATGCAAACTTAAATGTAGATTAGATCCTGATGATGTTATTGGACAATAGCATATAAAATACAGCAAATTTGAATATTATCTAGCGATTAGCTGACAGTAAAACACATTAGAAACTAACATGTGTTTGAGGTATAATGATACTATAGTCTTTATGAAAACTTTTTTTTTAGAGGTAAGTTGAAATGATTATGAATAGTTTCATGATATCAGCTACATACTTTCTAATGGTTCAGCAAAACCAATATACACACATATATGAATATATACTTATGATTTTGTATGCACACAGATAAAATGGCAAAACATTAGGAAAAAATATAACAATCATTGAATTTAGGGAGTGGAAATGCTTATGATTAATGTACCAATCTTTCAACTCTTCTGTGTCTTTAAAAATATTTACCATAGCCTTGGTGGAGGGTGTGGTGTGGTGACATACACTGAATGAGGTGGGATCCTCTATTTCTGAATCATATGTAGTGTGTAAATCAATGTTACCCTAATAAGAAAAAAAGATAAAAAAAGGACAAAAAAAGGGTCTATCATAGTAAAGTGGAAAAACAGTCCTAAAGCATTAGAGTAGTGCTAAGCTAGTGTAGAATCTGTACAATAGCTGTGTCATGCCAGAATGATGTGCAATGTTGTTTTCTGTGTCCTGCCAATCTTGCTAGCTCATTTTACATTCCCTGCAGCCAGGAGAACAAGGCCCAGGCCAGCTGCTGCTAGCTCTGCAGTTCATACCACCAGATGTTAGGCTGCCCTTTGGGGCTGGTCACTGGGCAACTCTCCCTTTCCCTTTCCACTCTCTTTGGGCCCGGCTTTCCTTTCCTTCCCTTCAACCCCTTCTCATGGTCCCACACAATTCAACCTCACTGTTTTGGATCCAAGAAAAGAGAAACAAGAAAATCATATAAACACAGCCACCCCAAAGTCTGGCGGATACTCTAATTGAGCAACATTGAAACAATTCCTCTGTAGTTAGCACCACAGCAAGAGCCGGGCTCTCCAACACATGGGAAACAATCTGTGTGTAAATATTTTCAAATTGGCTTGTTCAAGAAAAGAGAAACCCGGGAGGAGTCATACATGGTCCAGATGCATTAATTCAGAAGGTCAGCGATTCTTTCTGCAAGGGAGAGAATCTCCCTATTATAAAAGACAGAATGAGGATTCACATGAATGGGGAAGGCAGATCCTAACGGGCTTCCTCTGGAAATGGAATACTCAAAGGCAAAAGCAGAAAAGAGGAAAGACTTCAGTATTTGTGATATAAGGGGACTGTTAAGCCTAATTTTCTCTATGTACACTTCCTAGAAATACCAATAAAAAGTTTGTCCAACAAAACCATTTTGATATCTGGCCCTCACTCAGCTTCAAATTTCAAGATGGATTCTGAAACTAGACTCTCAAAATTTGTCATTCCGGCTTCAGTGTTGTTTCTTTTTTTTTTAATTTTTTAAATTTTATATTTATTTATTTATACAAGCACTGGGTACAGTCAGAAGCACGGGAGGGTGAGAGAATTCACCAGAGCCAGAGCGGGGAGCAGAGCAGGCAGAAGGACCAAAGTACACTGCTGAGGGGAGCAGCGGGTGGCAGGAGAGGTCTGCACGCCATGTGGGACCCTCCTCTGGTGGCCAGGGAGCAGCTGGGGATCGAACCGGCGCTACAGAGGCTGCAGAGGCTGCGGGAAGCCTCACAACCCAGCGCTCAACCACTGCACCACCAGGGGAGGCCCAGGGAGGAGGGTTTTATAGGCATTATTTTCTCTTCAACAACCTTTTCTTGCCTATTTCTATTTCTATTTGTGAAACTATCATTTTAGCATGAGATCTCAAATCTGGGAGTCACTGCTGAATTCTTCTTTTCTCTAAGATTCACAGAACTCAATTAGTTGACAAGTTTTATTGATTTGACCTTATATTTAGAGTTTCGTTTTCCCCATTCCCTTATCAAGACCTTTACTCTAAATTTGCTTCTTACCTGAAAAACTGGCAATGATTTCTTGGTCTCATTGTCCTATGGTCCCTTCTACTCCACTGTGCTTTCAGTTTGGACAATATCAAAACCCATTAAAAACCTCTTAGTGGAGGCCCAGTGTAGTGACAGGAAGGTCACAGAGCAGGTTTTCTTTTCTTTCTTTTTTTTTTTAAAAGATTTATTTTTTATTCATGCATACAAGAACCAGGGTAGAGGCCAGATGTGCAGGAGGGTGAGAGGATTCACCACAGACAGAGCGGGGAGCAGAACAGGCAGATGGACTGAAACATACTGCCGAGAGGAGCAGTGGGTGAGACAGGAGAGGTCTGCCATGCCATGTGGGTATCTCCCTGGCCGGCCGGGATCAAACCCCTGCTGCAGAGGCTTCAGACAGCTCACAGTGCTGCGCTCAACCACCTGTGCCACCAGGGGAGGCCCAGAGCAGGTTTTTTATGATTGGAGCAGACGGGGTAAGGGGGAGTCCTGGAGCCCTGGGTGGCTTTCTCAGGCTTTTATTGAGCTTTTACATGCAGTGCAGCAACCAGGTACTCGCAGGCAGGGATGCCGGGGAAGGGGGTCCAGGAGGCCTCTGGGTTCCCTGGAGTTTTTTCTCCCCTTCTCTCTCCTCCCTATCTCCTCTTGGCAAGTATCTCAATACTGTTGCCATGGCCCATAGAAGTAAACAAAAAACTTATAACAATGTAACAACTGCAGGTACCCCATCAGGCAGGGCAATCCTAATGGTGGGAGGGCAGAAAAGCCTGAAAACCATTTACCCTACACCTAGCTAAGCACAAAACTTTTAATCCAGCCTTGAGCCTTGAGAAACTCTGACTTGTTATTTCTACACTTAATTCTTTTTATTTACTGGTGTGCACTAAATGCTCCATTCAACTAGATTTCTCACAGTTACCCCAATACTTCTCAGTTTCAGACTGTGCCACTTTTAGCTATATAGTCCCTGGCAATTAATCAAAGTTTCAGTTTCCTGTTCTGTAAAATGGAGGTAATAATAGACTCTCTTTAACAGTGTGATTGTGAAGATTGCAGGAGTTAACACATAGAAAGGACTTAGCACAGTGCCTAACACAGAGTGTACAGCACATGTCAGTCATGCTGGTTTTTATCATGACAGTGATGATGACAATGCTGATGATGTAATGCTGATGATGTAATGGTGATGATAGGATCAATGCGATTGTTTATGCTGTTCTTTCATCTAACGGTTCTCAATTCTGTTCAATTTCAAGAAAACACTAACCATCCTCCAAGTCTTAAGTCTTTTCTAGAATCTGCTCATTCGTAAAGTCTTTTCTTGCTCCCTTTTCTCTCCCTCTTCTGAAACCTCATGTGTGCTCACCTTTCTCTTGGAGCTTATATTCCTCTGTGTCCTATAATTATTTTTGCAGCTTTAAAAATCTCTCCCTGTTGCCATTTTCATACAAATTTGCAATAAAAATTCTCAGTGAATTGATCTTTTGAAGGTAGAAAAATGTTCCTTTAATTGCTAATTTAAGATTAATTAATAAGTTAATTGTTAAGCCTAATGGGTAAGTGCAGTTTTTTGGATTACCTGCCATAACTCTCAGAAATCCTATATTATGAGAAGACAGTCACAGAATGAGGTGTTAACTACTTCCTAAAACCCTGAGCTCCCATGGGGGACTACTTCATAGGAAAGCATGTCCTTTGGACAGCTGTGAAGTTGTGGTATCCAAAAATTACTGCAAAAAATTTCATATTTTGTATTTCCCTCTTAAGAAATAAAGATCAAAATAATGTCAGAATCAGAACTTTGCTGATACTTCTTTATACATGGGGGATTGGGTAGTAGAAAAATTGCAATAGTATTTTTCAGGGTTTAGCTTGTGAAGTTCTCAGTCTGATCCTATTTTTTTCCCCGTTTCAAACAGAAGCTCTGCTCAAGCTTATCTTTTCTCTTTTCTTTGGTCTTCTGCATCCACCCTGCTTTTCACTTGGATGTGAAGTGGTGATGGAAATGTTGGCTTGAAACCTCAGGAGTACCCAGGTGGTTTGTGAAGCTGGCTCACTTACACAGAGGGTAAGAGACTGAAGAGAGAGACACACTTCTCCAGATTGGTAGGTTTCAGTTTCAATGAGCAAGGAAATTTTCATACAAGCTTTGTCTTGGGTAACCATAAGATAGTAGCTCCCTGTACCCACTTGCCAGAAACTTGAAAAGTTTTTATAGCAGCCTTAACTAGGTGCAGTCACATTGACAATCCAGATGGTCCCCCAAATTGCAGTAGTCCCCCCTTATCTGTGGAGGATATGCTCCAATACCCTTGTTGAAAGCAGGACAGTGAAAACGGAGATTAAGGGGGAGGAATGGTGAGCAATGTACATTTCAAGACAGGTGAGATGAGCTTCTGATTACCTGTATGCAGATCTAAGGTCAATGATGGGTCACATCCTCTGGATGACATTCTCTAACACTCCACATCTTGTGAGTGGCAATCTTACATACCCCCTTCCACCCCTTCCCCACTCCAGCCCCACCCCCATGCTCAACTGGCTTGCAAAGTGGCAAGGAGTTTGTCAGCATGGAGGTGGCTCATTTGGTGGCTCTCTGGCTGTATCGGAGGCCAACTGTACAGGCACATGCAAGAGAAAATGGATTAAGGTTATGACTCCTAAAATGAGTTACAGTTTTTCCACCAAGAGTTCTATGAGCCGACCTGCTGATTTATTCAGTCCCTTAGGCTGGCGATCTGCCTCTTTTCTTCAGTCTCTCCTTGTCCTCCGTGTGCAGGGGCCAGTTTGCAAACCAACAGAGAACTGTAATGAACGATCCTTTCTCAAGAGAATATTCTTTCAACTATTGAATACAATCCCTTATCTGCTCCCTTCTAAGGTTGTCACCTGCACCTTGAAAAGTTTTTGCTGCAAAAAGCAGCTAATTCCAGTTCCAGATGCAAAACAACAGCCTGCGGCGTTAAGCCAAAACAGGAACGAATTCTCTGGTGGGCTCTTACAGCCGGATAGAGGTTTGCCGGAACACCCTTAGGAGAAGGGGACCACTTAATGTAAGCTTTTGAAAAACCTAAACGGTAAGGTAATGAAGGACTTATTTGTTCTCCGATTTATCTTTTTAATGATATTCTTCAACAGCTTATGGATCCAAAAGTCTGTGCCCCATAAATTGGGTAAGTGAGCACAAATCTGCTTCAGCTTAAGGAATTTATTACAGATTCAAGGGCTAGTGATTAGAACCTCTTCATTTTAGGACCAAGGGATTGCTTATGCAGTATCTACTGCAAAAAAGGTCAGGTCACAGCACTCTTACTTGGATCTGCTACAGACTGATGATTGAAAATTGTTGACTTACACAGGTAATAGAATCTCTTTAAAGATATCTTTCTAATGTATTTACTTTCCAGACAGCCAAATGCCAGGCTACTAACAGATGAGTTGTTTGTACTTTAAAAGTTTACTGTTCCAGTTAGGACATTCTTGATGGCATTTTATATTCTCTTTGCAGTGCAGCCAGCTGATTCATGCTGTATTCTGAAGGTTATGAGTCTCCCTGTGATGTTAAGAACTATATGTCTGAACCATTAAAGAAGAAGTGTATAAAATGCAGTGTTGCTCAGTGGAAGTATATGAAGCAGAAGTATTTCATTTTATGCTGTGACTCTAGCTACATTTGTAGCTTTTGAGCTCTGGTGGTTTTCCTACTTTCTTTCATTTTTGGAGTTACAACTGTCTCCTCTGTTGGAAAACATAGAACAAGGTTGTTAGATGAGCTTTTTATATTTATTATATGTACTTTCGGTTCAACTTACAAATGCCAATATTTACTGAGTTACTGCTATATGAATGTTTTCTGCTGAATGCTGAGAGGGCTACCAAGATGATTCAGGTATAGTCTTTGCTCTTTGGGAACTTATAAGTACACCCATGACTGCAGTGTGTGATAGAATGTGTTAGAGATTATTAAAAAGTTTAAAGCATTAGAAAGATTCACAAAGGAAGATAACATATTTGAGAGATCTATAAAAACTGCATGGAAAAGATATTTTGAGATGTGTACTTAAGTATGCGTAAAAAATGATCAGACGGAGCTTGTTTGGGATAAAGGAATCACGAGAAAGGAAAAAATCATAGAGTCAGTGATACATTCTGGTAAACATGGGGTGCCATTAAAGAACAGTTCATAGTCACAGCTGAGACATAGAGGTTAGAAAGGAGTAGAGGGGTTGTGTACACTTAAGTTTCCTGCTCTCTCCTCTGGCAGATTTTTTGCTAGAGTGACTGCCCAACCACAAGCTACTTTTCCCAGATTCTCTTGGAATAGAGACAGAAATGATGGGTGATTTCCAGGCCTCACATGCCAATTTGACAATGATTCTGAAGGTGACCTTAAAAACCTCACACTGCAGGTGGGACAGCCTAGATTCTGAATGACTGAGTAGAGCAGAGCATTTCCTACTTTCTCTTCCTACCCCCAGTTGGAGCACTTACATGTGCTTAGGTGAACAAGAAAAAGAAAACAAACTTCAATGAATTTAGCCACTGAGAAATTGGGTTTTCTTAAAATAAAGTTACTTTAACTAATGTGGTCTTTAAATGGGAAGAGTAGTCCTTGTGCATGTCTCGGAGAGATAGCATGATGTAGTGGGGACAACTCTGAACTAGAAAACATAGCTTTCATTTGTTCATCTTTTCACTTATTCATTTATTTCATATTTATTGAGGTTTTTGTAGCCTGGCAAATTTTAAGCTAAATGCTGGGATGTTATGATTAATATACAATTCATGGCCTTAAAGAGTTTATAATGCAGAGGAAAAGAATGAAATGAAATGAGATTGCAATGATCCATTATAATGTTTGAAACCAGCAGTATCAGAATCATTTTGGAACTTGTTAGAAAAAGCAGATTCTCAGGTTCCACACCCAAATCAATGGAATTATTATCTACATTTTAACAAGTTGGTTGAAGAGCTTATACATTAAAGTTTGAGATGCATTGGTGAAATTGGTGCTTTGGTAAGATGAAGCAAGGGGGCAAAGGGAGACTAAAGGAAGAGCAATTAGCAATTAGCAATTGCTAATTAGCAATCTAGTCTTGGGATGTTTGCAGAAGATTCCCTAGGCTAGACGATGGTCAAGTGGCTTCTGAGCAGCATGCCTTAGTCATAATTGTGTAAGTTTGGGTGAGCTACTTACTTTCAGCTTTGATTTCTTTCTCTGCAAAATACTTATTTTTCAAGGCTGGTGTGGGTCTCAAGACTTTCTGGGGTTGTTTTGAGGCTTGAATGAGTTCTCCGTGAAAGTGCTTTGAATACTCTAAAGCTTTATACAAATGGAAAACTTGTACTTTTTCAACTGTAGTTGGAATACAGGAACAAAATTGTGTTTGGTATAATAATGCATTTGAGACAGTGCTTAGTAAGAAAAGAAAATATCCAGTATGGATTTTTTGTTTTGATTAAATGAAGAACTAAAGGAAATCCACCCCCGCCCCCCACCCCCTTCTTACTGCAGAGGATGCAACTTCTGAAAAATAGGTCTTGTATATTGGTTAAATAGGATATCTCCTGGGGTTGAAAAGCACATGCCCTTGGGACTTGTGGGATCTGGACTTAAACCATTTGTGTGTGCCCTTGCATAGGTTTTGTCTAAAACAGAGATAGTGAGGTAAGACTTCCTTCTGATTAAGAAAAACATCAGTTCCTTGGCACAAATGGAAAAATTCAAACTGAGTGAGTTTATTCAGAATTAATAGGACTGTAGAGGTTAATAAAAAAAAGCAAAGCAAAGAACAGTAATTAATGATGATTTTAGCGATCCAGTAATATAGTTGCTACACAGAACTTCGCACCACCAAGTATTTTTAGTGTTTATGAGATCAGGCCTGATAGCCAATGGCTCCAGCTCTGCAGCCAAATGTTTTCTAGGTGGTATGGTATATGTTAAGTATAGCTTCCTAGCTGGAGTTAGTCACCTAAATCAGGAAACAAGTCTTACACTTATTAGGCAACTTCTGGGATACCCACTGCTTTTGACCTTGATGTATAGGCCAGATCTCTAAAACCTATCCAGCTGGATCTAAGCTTTTGAACTTGTCATCCTTTGAATACAGTGCTGTCTCTAAGTCCTTCCTTCTCTTTTGACTAGTATCTGACCCAGCAAGCTTAAATTCCATGTCATAAAGAGTGCAACAAGCCTTCAGAACAAACAGATCAGAGTGGCAGGGAAGAGCTGGAATAGTGGTGATGTATGAGATGGGCTTGGTCAGGTCTTTGAAAAAGATGAATAAGGTTTACTTTCTAGACTTGGGAATAATACGAGTAAAGACATGATAGTGGGGATGAGCATACTATGAATATTGTAATACTTTTTGCATGATAAAATTCCTTCTGTTTTTTCTCACCTATATTTCAATGTAAGGTTTGTTGAGGGTAAATTTATGTAATAAATTCACCCTTTTTAGTGTATATATATATATATATTTTAAAGATTTATTTACTTTATGCATACATGAACTGGGGTATAGGCCAGAGGTGTGGGTGGTGAGAGGATTCACCAAAGACAGAGTGGGGAACAGAACAGGCATATCTACTGAAATACACTGCTGAGGGGAGCAGCGGCGAGACAGGAGAAGTCTTCTGCACCATGTGAGTAACTCCCTGGCTGGGGATCGAACTCATGCTGCAGTGGCTGAGGATAGCTTCATAGGTTGTGTCTTAACCCCTTGTGCCACCAGGGAGGCCCAATAGTATATAATTTGAAGAATTTTTCAATGTATAAAATATCTAATATCATAATCAAGATATGAAATAGCATTATCTAATAGAAATGTAATGTAAGCCACACACATAACTTTATATTTCCAGTAGCTATATTACAAAGGTAAAAAGGAACATGAAATTTATTTAAATAATAACCAAATATAGAAACATATATCATTTCAACATTTAATCAATATAAAGTTCGACATATTTATATTCTTTTTTTCATACAAAGTTTTTGCAACCTGATGCCTTTTAGCACAGCAGTATCTTACAGCACAAATCAAATCAGATTAGTCACATTTTGTAGCCACATGTATCTGGTGGCTACTGACAGTGCGGATAATGAATATTCCTATCATATAAAAAAAACGTTCTTTTGTGCTCCTTTGCAGTCTGTCAGTTTCCTCCCAATCTTGACCTCTGGCAACTACTGATTTGTTTCTCTCTCTCTCTGTCTCTGTCTCTGTCTCTCTCTCTCTCTCTCTCTCTCTCTCTCTCTCGTTGCCCAATCATTAGATGGAGGATAATCTGCTTTTCTCAAAGTCTACTGATTTCAATGTTTATAAAATCTAAAAATACCTCCATACTGTATGATTCAGCAATTCCATTTCTAAATATATGCTCCTGCCCCTAAAATTGAAAGCTTGATCTTGAAAAGATGTTTGCACAGCCATGTTAACAGTAGCATTATTCACAATCACCAAAAGGTCTAAACAACTTAAATGTCCATCAGTGAATGAAGAGATAAACCAAACCTGGTATATACCTGTAATAGAATATTATTCAGCCTTAAAAAGGAAATTCTGACATGTATGGCTCCTGTGAATTTTTGCTTACAAGCCTTTGTTCTTAGTTCATTTGAGCAAACCATTAAATCACTGTATCATGTGGAATACTTGTGATGCAAGTAACAGAAAACTGCCTCAAATCAACTTAAAATATAAACATATATTATTGCACCAACGGAAGTCCAAAAGAAGATGGCTTTTAGGGTGGCTAGTTCAGCTAATAAACAACATCATACATGAACCAGGCCCTTTCTCTCTCTTTAGGCCTCCATTCTTCTTCATGTTGGTGTTGGCCTTGAGATAATCTCATTCCAGGGACAAGAGAGCAGTGACAGGACCAAGTGCTCTACCCAGATAGAATAATGTCTAGAGGTAGAAGAGTGGCCTGTCTTTTCGACATGTTTTTCTGAAGATCAAGAAATCTTACCCAGAAGCCCCCTCATTAGATTTTGCCTTGATTAGAAATGCATAAAATACCCAGAATTATATCAAATGAGAAAAGTAACTGCTTTCAAGGGCAGTGGACAAGGACCCCTTCATTACCTTAGGACATTCCCTTGGGATGAGGCTTGTATAATTTCCCCTAAGCACACGACTAAGCAGAGGAGAGTGGACAATTGAACAATGTGAAGATTTGCTTGGAAGGAGAGTAAATGCATGTTGCGTCGACAGCGCCCACTGCAGTGTTGAGTCTGCCGGGCACCTTTCACCTGCCTTCTGCTGTCCTAACAATAGACTTTCTAAAGTACTTTTATATCTATTACTCTATTTCTACTAAAAGGTTAACAAGAACATAAAGGGGCTCCTATCCCATCCTTAAGATTTAGATTACTGATTATTGTACTTGTTCCTCCCTTAAGATTAAATTATTTCAATCATTTATTCAATGATAATTTCCTGAACCTCTATTCTGTGGAAGACTTTGCAGGGCAAATAAGGTAGTATAAAACTAAGATTCCTGCTTTTATCACTTTGCCATCTAGTTTAGAGGACAAATTAAAAGTGATAAGTTAAATAACCGCTGAAGATATAAACAGGAGTTCTACATAACTGTGCAGAGCTGGCATAGGCAGGACGATGATTAATAGTTAAATGACAATAAGTACCGTGGCAGTTCAGAGGAGGACAAGATACTTGCAGGCTGGAACGGGCTGAAAAAGTGTTCCAGAAGAGGAGGGATTATACATCGGTCTTGACAGATAGGATTTGGAAAAGCAGACAGGAGGAAGGAGGGCCCCCAGCTGCAGCATCAAAGAACAGAGTGGTGCAACAGCGTAATACTTGTTTGGCTCCAGATGTAGAGCAATTGCCCAGATTTTCTGCATTCATTCATTACTTAAATATTTTTTCTGTGCCCGTGAGGTCCCAGGCTCTGTTCTCAGCAGAGAGGATACTGCAGGAAACCAAATAGACTAACATTTCTGTCCTCATAGAAGCTGTGTTCAAGTAGAGGAAGGTAGACACCTATATAATAGGGCAAACATAACTTATGTCAAGTGTAGCAGAGAAAAACTGGGAAAGGGGAGAGGCAGAATGGTGGGGGAGGTTATTATGAATCAGGGGAGGAGTCTAGACCTGGACTCCTGAATGGGCTTTGCTTATATATATGAGCACAGGGAAACAGTACAAGGTGGGATTAGCCCCCAAGGTTGCAAGGCAGATGGTGGCTCAAGGCCAAGGCCGTGAATGTGCTAGGGGAGGAAAGGGTTGAAGTCTTGCCAGGATCCTGTAAGATCAGGATCCCCTCTCTGTTCTCTCCAAGGGACAGGGCAGATCCTGGGGAAGGTTCAGACTTAGCTCTGGGAACAACAGGCCTCTTCTTTGCTTATGCCCTGGGGGAGCAGAAGTTGGGAGGGATAGCCTAATTCTTTACCAGCTGTAGGAGTGAAGGTTGCATAAATAGCTCTGAGTCAGGTTGTGGAAGGTCAAAAAGATATAATTATGTACATGATGGATATTAATAAAATTTGAAGGTAAGGAAATTAGATGTGGGCTTAGTTAAGGAGATAGTTAAGGAGATAGTTAAGGTCTTAATTACTTGGAAGTCTGTTTGTCCACCTTATCGAAGCAAAGTATAGAATAGTCCCCCCAAGTACTCCTGGAGTCAAGTATCTCTTATTTTGAAGCTTCTGATGTGTTACAAAATAGAAGAAAATCCAAAATAGGTTAACAAAAATTGTATTGTATTTGAAATGTTTAAATTTAATAAGAGAATGTTTTATCAGACAGTAACACAGTATAATACAATTGTATTTACAAGACATTATAAGATTTATTAAAAAGTAGTTTAGTTCAAAATGGCACTAGAAGGTTTGGTCATTCGACTGCTCCTTAAAGTTATACATGTGCCTACTTCTAAGCCTGTCAGCTCATCCTGCATCTGTGCATGTAACCTCATTTGGGCGTGATAACTCTACTTTGGACTAAACTGCAACTTTTGCTGATAATCTCATTTGCTTATTGTGGGGCTTTTTATCATTCTCTGTCCTCTGCTGTCAGTATCCTTTTGACTTTATTGCCTTTTGACCAACCCTGTTACTGTCATGACCTCATGTTTCTCTGTAGCCGGGTATCCTGGCTCGGCCTCTTGCCTGGATCCCTCGACCCGCTGCCATTCACAACCTGTCATGACAGATGGCCACAGGCTAATGGCAAGGGCACGCCATCAAAGCCTTGGCAATGTAGTCACTTAAGATGCGTGACAGGCAGCAGAAAGGAAAATCTGACTAGGTAGCGTGATGCTTTTCACAGCTCCTATACAGTGCCAATTCTTGGCTGGACTGTTTGTTGTCAACCTAAATGAGTCACTGTAAATGAAGTGTTGGTTTAATATAATCTCCCTGTGCATCCTATTACAAATTAAAAAAAATTCAATGCATGTTTGTTACTTATCAGTCCTGGAAAAAGCTGTGCTGATTACTGAAGGAGATACAAAGATGATATAACACTGCCCTCAAGGAGTTTACAATCAAGCAGAGAGGTGTTTCCCTGTAAACAGCAAATTATAATATAAATCAAGCAGAGAAAAGTTCTATGAAGAGATCCAAATCAAGCTGCAGGAAGCTCACAGACAAAGGCATGAGCTTGACCAGGTGAAGGGTTTATTGATGGATTAAGATTATAGACCTAGTTGTGATTTATGTGCTTCTGGGTTTGGGAGCCATACATACAATGATTAGTTTCTGCTAATTCTTCTTCTTTTTTAAAATGTTTTATTTATTTATTTATTTACATCTTTGTTCATTTTTGGCAAGTGTTTCATTTCTCCCCTCTGGTATAATCCCTGTAGTTCCCCCACCGCCACAGCCCCTGTGATCCATCACCACAGTCCCTTGTGTCTTCCTGCCCCGGTTTTGACCCCTCCCCGGTTTTGACCCCTCTCCGGTTTTGACCCCTCTCCCTTCCCTTCTCCTGCTGTATGTGCAGATCTATGGTCAGCTTGCAGGTTTTGTCTTTTTTATTTTTTTCTGGCACTTTGTTTGGTTTCTCTATATTCGGCATGTAAGTGAAACCATTTGGTGTTTATCTTTCTTTCCTTCACTTTTTTTTTTAAAGATTTATTTATTTATGCATATAGGAACTGGGGTACAGGCCAGAGGTGTGGGGGGTGAGAGGATTCACCAGAGACAGAGTGGGGAATAGAATAGGCAGATTGACTGAAATACACTGCTGAGGGGAGCAGTGGGCGAGACAGGAGAGGTCTGCTGCACCATGTGGGTTGCTCCCTGGCCGGCCCAGGATCAAACTCGAGCTTCAGAGGCTGCTGATTGCTGATTGCTTAACCTCTTGGGCCACCAGGGAGGCCCCCTTCTTCACTTATTTCACTGAACATGATCCCTTCCAGCTCCATCCATGTTGCTGCAAATGGCATGAGCTTCTCTTTTTTGATCACTGAGTAGTATTCTATTGTGTATATATATATATACCATATCTTCTTGAGCCATTCATGTGTTTTGCAGCATTTAGTTTTTTTCCATTTCTTAATTATTGTAAGCAGTGATACAGTAAACATAGGAGTGCAGGTTTACTTTTTTATAAAAATTTATTATTTTTTATTTATATCTTTACATCATTGTATATTCCCCATAAAATTCCCACCATCAATTCACCCATGAACCTTCACCATAGTCCCTTATGCTCTTCCCTCCCCTGTTTTGATCCCTTTGCCTCCTCTTCCCTCACAGAATGTCTCTTATTTATGGTTTCCTGCTAGTTTTTATTATTATTGTTGTTGTTGTTATTTTTCCCCTGATCCCTTATTTGGTTGTCCTATATTCCTCCTATAAGTGAAACAATTTGATATTTTTCTTTTTCTTTCTGCCTTATTTCACTGAGTATGATCCCTTCTAGCTACATCCAGGTTGCTGTGAATGGCATGTTTATTTTTTTTGATTGCTGAGTAGTATTTCATTATGTATATATACCACATCTTCTTGATCCAGTTTAATTTTTTATAATTAAATGAATGCCATGTTTTTAGTAGCACAATTTACAATAGCCAAGACATGGAAACATCCCAAGTACCCCCAAACAGATGAGTAGGTCAAAGATGTGGTATGTTTAAACAGTGGAATACTACTTAGCAATCAAAAAAGATAAACTCATGACATTTGTAGCAACATGGATGGAGTTAGAAAGGCTTATACTAAGTGCTATAAGCCAGAAGGAGAATGGTAAATGCTGGATGATGTCACTTATATGTTGAAGATAGAAAAATGAAACAAAGGATCAAAGACAAACTTTAAAACAAACCCTTGGCTTTCATAGGGGGAGAAGGAGGGAGAGTAGTAAATACAGGGAGGAAGGAGAGAACACAGTGGACTATGGTGGAGGAATATGGATGCTTTGGTGGAGAGAGGGCTGTGGTGACTACACCTGAGAGGGAGGGGAAATTTATATTGTCAAAACACTATCAAGGATATAAGATAAGAGTGCTTCAATAACAATTAAAATAAATCAAATAAAAATGAGACTTTTAATCAAGCAGAAAAATGTATAGGAATTTTTAAAAAATAAAATACAGGTTTTTTTTTTTTTTTTTTTTTTTAAGATTTATTTATACAAGAACCCGGGTACAGGCCAGATGCGCGGGAGGGTGAGAAGATTCACCAGAACAGAGTGGGGAACAGAACAGGCAGACTGACGAAATACACTGCTGAGGGGAGCAGCGGGCATGACAAGAGAGGTTTGTTTGCTGTGCCATGTGGGACCCTTGCCGGCCAGGATCAAACCCACGCTGCAGAGGCAGTGGACAGCTTCACAGCACTGTGCTCAACCACCTGTGCCACGAGGGGCGGCCCGAAAATACAGGTTTTAAACACCAGATGGTTTCTGCTTTTCCTATCAATATTTGCTCAGAGAAATGTACATGTAGAACTCATACAAATTGGACAATGCATGTATATAGAACAGGCATAGCCTCCTGTTTCATGTATTAGTCTCTAGGTATACACATTAAGGTGTGCAGGATAAAACTTTTTCTAAAACTGAAATTCCTGCTTCAACCCCATTTTTCTGGCATGGTGGAAATTTAATTTTATCAATCTTGGCATTTCTTCTTATCGCTCAGGCCCGTAACTAGGATTTGGGGTTTTCTATCTGTCAAGTTAATGGAAGGTAGTACTCGATTGTCTAGTACTTATCTAGTGCTCGATTTTATGTGTCCATCCATAGAGGTATCAGAAAAGATGTCCCTTATACCTGTCTTACATTAATTATGCTAAAGACGAAATAAATTTATCTGTTAAATGATTCCAATGCATTAAATGCTTTATTATTTTCTTGTAGTTGATATTTTTAGATATCTCATTAGCAGTCATCCAAACGGTCCTTACATATCTCCATGAAACAAAAATGAAAGTGAGGTAAATACAATATGAGTTTTATTTATTTTTAGATATACCTGATGGAGGGACATTTTAAAATCTCTTTGGAAGTAGGTATGGAAATAAATAAATAAAAATGGCCCTATAACTGATGAATTTGTAAATTTAATTATTTATCATTGAATTTTCTCCAAAAAGGATTTCAGGAAGCTATCAGAAACGAGTGCTGTCATATATCATGGTAAAATGAATAAATAAAAATAAATCATATCATAAATTTACAGAAAATTGCTAGACCCAGATTGCAAACTTAATTCTGAGTTTTTTAGCAGTGAAAGCAAAGAGGAGATCACATTCTGCTAGAGGCTTCATGTATTAACACTATACTGTTCATAGATAGCACATTTTCGCCAATGCTGACATCTTAGAGAGGAATCTCCAGTAAATCTTCATATGACCTTCTGATACTGGGAAGTGTCCTCAATGCCATCTCTAAAACCAGCCTGGGACCACCAAGTGTAGCTCATGAAAAGTGATTTCATAAGTGGCCAAAGTAGGTTGCTCAAGTGCTGAATTCCTTGCTGATACGACTTCAAAACAGGAACAGTTTTTGAAACATCAAAAGGAATACAGCCAATTGGCCTTTAGTTTAACAGAAAACTTCCGTCTATGATTAAATGAAGGCTGGGGTATACATTCAACAAGAGCACTTCCAGGCAAAATTTTGGTGGTTAGGGGTTCCTTTCCTTCCGTAGTTGGAGTCTTACGTTACTTAGAGTCAAACATATTCACTCTGTGACCTTAGAGTTCAGATCAGAGCTGTTTAGGAGCTCAGGAAATGCCAGATGAAAAGCAAACGTGTCACCTGTGTGATTTGTGACGTTGCTTTTAGACAGTGCTATTATCAGTGGTGCCATCTGGTCGCTGCCTATTTTTACTAGTTATTTTTGCAGCGAGGTGCTGAGCTCACTTGTTTCAGAGTTACTAAAAGGGGGGCGTATAATGTAAATATGTAAATGTCACATATTTTAAAGGACAAATTTAAAAATATTATTATTTTATTTGTTCTCTCTATATTTTGAAAGCTCAAGAGAAAGACCAGATGCTCTAGCACACAATAGTCACTTCCCAAAGTAAGCTCACTGGGGCTTTGGGAATGTCTCTGGTCTCAGAGCTAATCTCTTGTATCCTGGACACACAGGTATCTCAGGAACCCCAGAAACAAAGTCGATGCTAACATAATGATCCGCATGAATTGCAATCATTTATTTATTTGTTGGCTGCATTATTTTACAGGCTCCCTGAGATCAGGGAGTATTGATTTATCTTACATACATTTTAAAAAAGCAATCTTTTTAGAGCTTTTTGTAAATAGAGGAAATGAAGCTAATTCTTTACCATATAGCAAGCAATCAGCATTAACAAAGTATGATATTATGTCATATTTTCTTAGTCTTTTTGTTGGCATGGCAGAATGTTGAGGTAAAATGTATATATATACAGTTGGTATATATATCTGACATGTGCAGTGTGGCAGATTTTGACATTAAATACCTATTAAACCACCACCCCAAACAAAATGTATGACAATCCCATGAGTCCAAAAAGTTCCCTCAGAAGCACAAGACTATGTTGATGGGTACACTGTAGTGGCAATACTTAATTGGGGCGTACAAATATTACCTGAATTCAAAATAAAAAAAATAAATACACATATACATAAATAAAGTTAGTTCCTTCAAGTTACTTTCCCATCAGTTCCTTGCCACTCAATGCAACCTTTATGATCTTCTTTCACTTCAGATTAGTTTTGCTGGTTCATGGATGTTATATAATTTAAATAACAGTATACTCTCCTTTGTATTTGGCTTCTTTCATTCAGCCTACCATTTTCTAAATTCATCTGTGTGGGTATATGTTACCATCATGTGTTTCTGTTCATTGATGAATAGTCTTTCGTTGCCTTTGTTCATTCTTGCTGATATGTTTGACATGTGGGTTGCTCTGGTTAAGGCTACGGGGAAAATACTTCTTATGGACATGAATTTTAGTTTTTTTGAGGTCAGTAATTATTCCAGAATGGGATTGCTGAGTTAGAGGCTAGGTACATGTTTAACTTTACAGGAAAATATCAAAGTGCTCTCCAAATTAGCCATAGCATTTTATACTCCCACCAGCAATGTGCGGGAGTTCTAGTTGATTCACATCTTCCTCAGCATTACTTATTTTCACTCTTCAATTTTAGTCACTCCAGTCATTTTTTTTTTTCATTTTCCTGATGAAGTAAGATGTTGAATACCTTTACATGAGTTTATTGGACGTGTGTATATATATTTTTTCTTGAAGTAGCTGTTCAAGATTTTGCATCTTTATTTCTTTTGTTTGGCTGTTGTTCTATTAATGAGTTGTAGCAGTTCTTTATGTTCTGGAACCAAGTCTGTTGTCAGATACATTGCAAATATTTCCCCCCAGTCCTTCACTTGTCCTTTTATTAGTTGCTTATACTAACTTTAAAGACAGTCTCCCAATTACTTTTTTTATTAGTTACTTATCTGAATTTCAAAGATATTCTCCAATGTTTTCTTTTAAAAACCTTAAAAGTTTTTGTTTTTACTTTTAGAACTAAAATTCATCTTGAGTTAATTTTTGTGTATGATTTCAGAGAATTGGTCAGAGTTCTTTTGTTTTTTCTCTCTCACATGGTTATCTATCTAGTACAGAGCCATTAATTGAAAAGTTTTGTTTTTTTTTTCCGATTATTTTGCCTTGGTATCTTTGTTGAAAATCAATCAACTGTTTAAGTGTGGTATCTTTCCAAATTTATTATTTGGTTACTTTGAACTACTTGTCTGTCCTTATGCCAATATCACTCTGTCTTGATTACTATAACTTTTGATTAAGTCTTGAGGTTACCTAATCTGTCATCAAGTTTTGTTTTTCTTCTTCAAGATTGTTTTGATTATTGAGAAATAATGTATTTTCAAGAAAAATTTAGAATCGGTTTGTGAAGTTCTGTAAGAGAGTCTGTAGGAATTATAATTAGGATTAATTCAAATCTGTAAATTAATTTAAGGAGATAATATTGACTTGATCTACTACTATATATCTCTTCATTTATTTAGATCATTAACATTTTTCTTATTTTTTGTTTTTGTCAGTGTAGAGGCTGTTTCTGAGACTATTGGAATTGGTATTTAAATGTCACTGTTCAATTGTTTGCTACTAATGTATAGAAATATCACTGAAATTTTCACATCTACCTTGTATCTTATGTCTGTTAAATTCACTTACTAGCTCTCGATGCTTTATATAATCTTTAGGATTTTGTACAAGATAATCACTTCATCTGAAAATAGCAGTTTTAGAAAACCTATCTATGTCTTATGTTTTTTTTTTTTCTTTGCTTTATTACACAGAGGATACTATCTTGTTATGTTTTCTTCAGGTCTTTTTTTTAAATTTAAAATAACCTTTCTTCTTTCACTTTCCATGTTTCCATATCCATATTACCTTATCAATGCTCTTGTTCTAACTCTAAAATTCTCTTTATTGTTAAGATGCCCACATCACATCCCTATTTCTCCTTGTAGGTTAGTTATATTTTCATTTGCAATCAATTAGCATTTTCAAGTATTCATGTTGACACAGTTCAATGAGGTGCCCTTTTGTCTATGACTAATAGGAGAAAATTAAAGTACAAATTTTTTTTTGGAAGGACTATACTGCATAGCCAGGCAATAGCAAATTCTAATTGAGTAGTAGATTCTAAAGCAGGGAAATTTAGTGCAAAATTACCCAATAAGTGAATTACAAGTAAATTCAGAACTGTCTATTTATTACTCAGAAATGCCAGGCTACTTCTAAGGGCACCTTGACATTGTCTAATTGAAGAGATTTGAAAGTCCTATAAATTATAGGTTATTGAGATACTGGTTTTATTTCATTCATTTAAAGTAGTAAATTGATATAAACATTTTGATCCTTGAGGCAGATACCCCCTCATCTCACAGCAATGATAGACCCCTCCATTCCTACAAAAAATTGACAAAATATGATCTTTGTATGCAACTTGTAACAATAATTTTATTTTTAAATTTATAATTCATTTAATCACTTCATGTATGCGGTGATATTTTCTCTAATTTGATTTAGATTTCTTGTAGGAACAATAAGACTATCTAATGATAAATTGAAAATTTTTTTTTACCAATATGTAATTCTAGAAACAGAAATCTCTCTTTTTTAAAAAGATTTATTTATGCGTACAAGAACTGGGGTACAGGCCAGAGATGGGGGTGTGTGAGAGGATTCACCAGAGACAGAGTGGGGAGCAGAACAGGTAGACTGACTGAAATACACTGCTAAGGGGAGCAGGGGGCGAGGCAGGAGAGGTCTGCTTCGCCATATGGGATGCTTCTTGGCCAGCTGGGGATCGAACTCTGGATTGCTTCATACTGCAGTGCTTAACCCCTTGTGCCACCAGGGAGGCCCCAGAAATCTCTTTAAATGAGAAGGAAATGCTAATAAAATGCTGAAAGCTCATTAATTTTATGAATCTATATATCTCTCCTATTGTGTGTAATAGTTAATATTTAAAATAAAATTAATATTAGTATAAATATACCAAGCCTCAACCTTAAGATATAATTAATTTTATCTCCAAAATTAATGCATGAGAGTGGCAATTCCTAAACCTCTATTGCCTCAATAAAAATGATACAATTAAAACATTTAATGAATGATAAGGTACAGGAAAAATGTAATCTACACCTTAATTTCTAGTATTTAATAATCATGAAGGCAAGTCTTAGTGTTGATATTTAAAAAATCTAATGTCATGGTTGGGGTACAATGGCTGGAGTTTTTACTTCCACGACACTGAAATCTGTGAAGTTTTCATGTTTTGATGCCAAGGGTCAGTCTGGATTGAAACTGGATCCCAACCCAGCAGGTGATACCACAACAATAGTCCTATGTTGGGTGAGAGAGGGCTGTCAAGAATTGGGCATGTTGTTAGCACTGAAGTCCATTGTTTGGCACTG
Organism: Talpa europaea; assembly: GCF_964194135.1. Lineage (NCBI taxonomy): Eukaryota > Metazoa > Chordata > Mammalia > Eulipotyphla > Talpidae > Talpa > Talpa europaea. The sequence goes on along the minus strand of NC_140068.1, from coordinate 34,762,309 downwards.
GGGAAGAATTCTAATCCAAGTCAGAAACCTATTGAACAACCAGGAGTTGGAGAATAGAATTGGACATTTGTGAAAGGAGATGGGGGAAGGCTGAGACTGAGGTGAATATGGAGGTTGGACTCAAGGTAGCAAGATTATTTTGTTTTTAAAGATTTACTTATTTATGCATACAGGAACTGGGGTATAGGCTAGAGGTGTGTGTTTGTGGGGGAGGTGAGAGTATTCACCAGAGACAGAGTGGGGAACAGAATAGGCATATGACTGAAATGCTCTGCTGAGGGGAGCAGTGAGTGAGTCAGGAGAGGTCTGCTGAGCCATGTGGGTAGCTCCCTGGCTAGGGATCCACTCATGCTGCAGAGACTGAGGATTGCTTCATAGGGCTGTGTCTTAACCTCTTGCGCCACTGGGGAGGCCCCAAGATTATTTTAGATGCCACATGATGGAGAGGGATGCTTCTGATAATCTTCTGGGCTTATAGGCTAGATCCTGGGATTGAATCAGGTTAGGTGTAGACAGTATAAACTTTCAATTCCTGTAAATGATCACAGTAGGAAAGGGAGGACCAACATCTTTCAACTATTTTGTGGTTATTGAACTTCTTACGATGAGGTGTCCTGTTCAGCACTCTCCCATATAGGAACTCGGAGAATAGTTTTTTCTCCCAGCAGGTCACACAAGGACTCATTGGGATGTGAGATCCTGAGTACCTCTGTCCTATGATTTCATAAGTATGGGGTTAGCAAATAGGTACAAGTCAGGTCCTGGATGGATAATGCTGAAGTCAAAAGACAGAAAGTGAGTGATATCCTAGGTTCCTATCAAAACAAGTGAGGGGAGGATATGAGGATAATGAGGCCAGGAAAATGAGGATAACAGAAGCAGATGGACCTGCAGTCCAGTTCCTACTTTCCCTCCCTCCCTATTTCCCTCCCTCCCTATATTCCCTGCACATTCTCATGAGCCATTCAGACTATTCATTCAGAGTGGTAGACATATCTTTGCACTTTACTCTTATCTAAAACACTATGTGCAGGGCCTCCCTGGTGGCACAGGGGGTTAAGATGCAACCTATGAAACTATCCACAGCCACTGCAGCAAGAGTCTGATCCCTGGCCAGGAAGCTACCCACATGGTGCAGCAGACCTCTCCTGTCTTGTCCGCTGCTCCCCTCAGCAGTGTATTTCTGTCAATCTGCCTGTTCTGTTCCCCGCTCTGTCTCTGGTGACTCTTCTTACCACCGCCCCCAACCCCACACCTCTGGCCTGTACCCCAGCTCTTGTATGCATAAATAAATAAATCTTCAAAAAAAATAAAAAAAACCACTATCTACATATACAACTTTTACATCACTGTTCTCTAGTTCTTAGAATGTTCTTTGGGGGCTACTTAATGACAATGTTAATTTAAATTTTTAAAAAAGATACAAGGGGGAGAAAGATCTTGTTTACAACTAGGGCAGAAACATTATTCTTCCCTTGTACCACTATACTTTTGCCAATATCTTACTGAAAATGATTGGCAGCTAAGTAGGAGATCCAATGTGTAATTATGATTGTTATTTGTATTTTGCTTTGGATAGTTATAGTTGAGCTAACCATTATACATCTATGTGGCTTATTTGTCACATGGGTGAAAATTCTTTTAGCCTAAACTCTTCTTGTTCTTAGGGAGCCTCAAAGTAAAGTTCCTCACTCCATTTTGTCACAGAAAAGGCTTGAACAGCATGTGCTCAATTGATTGCTCAGAAGCCCTGCTGATGTCCAGAGCGGTGCACTCCCTTTTGTTAGGAGTGAGACTCTGGAGGTGGTCCCAGGACTGCTCTGTGCCCTTCAGAGCTCAGGCAGTACAGTCACAAACACAGCGATGTCCCGTCATATCATCCCAACAGGCACACATTGTTCCAATAAGGAGATCAGTGTTTGAAATGCTGCCTGTGCTGGGCTGGTCAATAAATGTTTATTGAGGGCCTTACTGTTTCTCCAAGCAGGATTCTGGCAGAACACAGAGACCTACAAGTGGCTGGGCCTCAGAGCCCCACCTCTTCAGAGCTTGCTCAGGGGTGGCTGCTTCCCTTACCTGGTCTACTAAAGTGGGCTGGTGTGGGGTGCAGGTTTCCTTCCTTCCTGGTGTGCAGCAGTGCTGTCTGAAACGTTTGTGGTCATCAATTCCCTAATCTTTCCTGAGAGACAGATGCATTTCTGTAAAAAACCTGATTTACATGGTGTGACTCCAAATTAAAAAGATGGATTTGTTCTGGCTTGTTGAAATCATTCTTTAAAGACAGTGTTTGAAACAAAATTTATCAAATAGTCTGTGGTCCACTTATTCCCAGATATTAATCTCTACTTCCAGTGCTGGGAGGTTCTTTTCCTTATGAAAAAATTCCATTCTTGTGAATTTAGTTCATTCATGTGGAGTCAACCTTACAGGACTATTATTGCCTTCTGTTTTTTTAGGGAATGGAATAAAAACAGAAATGGCAATGGCAACCGATTGTTATAGCCTGGTTCATAAAAAGGGAGAAAAATGATCTTTTTTTTTATTCTTTTAAAGATATACAAAGCTCTGCTAAAATAGAACTTCATATTATAGGTTGCAGTTATTAACTTAGGAGGTAATGGGTTTTTTTTTCCTTATGATAAAAGCTTCCTATGTTAACACCACCTACTGCATAATGTCTTGGCTCGATGTACAGAATTTTCTTTGTTATATGGTTAGTGAATGGCAACTTTTTCCTCATGAGTTCCAATTTTTAGGCAAAGATAATTCCACGAGTTCTAAGAATGTGAGCTTGTGTTCTCCTTAGTATTAGTGAACAAGGCAGTAAATCAGGTACTATTTATAGACTGTTAATCTCCTGTTTTATTATATGCCATACATATATTATTCAAAAAAATTTTTCCTAAAACATGAACATGAATAAATACTATAATTCTTTACCACTAAAACCTTACTATTTCTAGAAAAAAAATGTATGGTTAAAATAACAAGAGGGTTGGCAGAGGGTTCTTTTGCCTTCATTCTTAATCTTCTTTGAGCCTCATTTAGCTTCTACAACTCTATAATGTCACATTAACCCTTTTCCCTATTGACTTAGGAAAATGGAAGAAATGGATGTGGCTGAAGAACTTCATACTTTGTTAGATTCCCAAAGCTTCCTGTACCGGGGGAGGAAAGTGTGTGCTGAGGACATTGTCTCTTGCTTAGGAATTTATTTGAAATATGGATGTGAGATGGAAAATTGTCCTTCTCGCAATCTCCGTTCCTGTGAAGCAAGGATGCAAATTCTTGTGATGCATATTCTTCCCATCTCTGGAATTGTGGTCTTTCCAGCTTTGCCCTTAGGGAATGTTTATTGACTGGCAGGGTCTAGGGTGGTGGCGTTTTCTTTCCAACCTATCGATGTTCTAGAGTCCCATTTTGAATTGTGATGAGAGGGAGAATGGAGGGACTGTTAGATTTCTGTAATTGTGTGTTTTTAATAGTGAAAGAAGTATTTTTTTAGTTTTCAAAATGTTCCTATATTGCAAATTAGGACAACTTGGGAAAATACTATACTAAAAAATGTGAAATATAGTTCTGAATGCCTTTTGTATAGAACATTAGGTACAAGAGATCTAGAAATCTTAGAGTAAGAACTCCCTACTTTCACTTTTAAAATATGGAAGCATATTTCACTCTGCTTGTTATATAGAATAAGTGGAGGGAGAAAACACTGAGTATATTATGAAGTCTTGTGTTTCCGACTTAAGCAACTGTTTAGAATGCTGATTGACATTCACATTTTATGTGTATGAAACAATGAATTTTATAAAATTACTAAGTTTATGAGAGGATTAAGCAGGTTTTACTTTTATGGTCATAACGTGTTGAAATGCATTTGCATCAAATGGGAGATATAATTTCTCTTTGTAATTGAAATTTAAATCTCAGCATAAATACAACACTTAGGAAACTATTTTATGGGCCTTTCTTTTATAAGGATCCTGCTTGGAAAGAAGGTTACACAGCTGGAGATTGTTTAGAGACAATTAAGACTTATTGGCTTTTCAGCTGGTGATAAAAGCAGTGTTCTGAGACTCTTGGCATCTTGAAATTGTTACTCAGGTGAATTTCCTTTACAACACTAAGCTTTTTAGTATTCTTAAAAAATGTATTACGATCAGACTTAAGGGGATGATCTGTTGGATTTAAGACCATGATGAATGTAAAGTATACATTTGTTTTTAACATGATTCATGGAAGGTGAACCTGAGACCCTAGCCTTCTTCTCCAGACGTATTCATTTCTATTCCTGAGGAAATAGTGAAGTATGCTGTTAGTTTTTAGCACTCTGTTTCCAATTTCTAGTTCCTCTGGAATGATAACCCATTTCCTTTGGATTTTAACATCTACCTCCTTTGCTTCTTCAAAGTGGGAGATTGATTGCCCCATCACCCAAGTAATAAGTGATTTAGTGGCACACAGAATAATACTGATAGGGACAAGGATTTTATGGATGATTTTCAATAATGAAAAACTTTCAGAATTCATTGATAAAATAGTTTTCATCGAAGAGAACTTTGTAGTGGCTCACAAATCAGATCACAGAGAGAATACTTAACCTTATTTTCTCTACTTTTTCATACTTTACAATATTCTCACAAACCGAAACTTTAAATTGGCAATGGGCTTGCACTACCATTTTGTGAAACCACAACTGGCCACAACACTCAGGTGTGAATAGATAATATGAAGCAATCGATGTTCTGAGGTCCTTTATTAATGCAACAAGTATAACTTACTCTCATTAGTTAAGCGTGGATATTATACAGGTAATGATGAACGTATGTCACAGAAGTTTGATTTCTGACCTGATATTTATACCTAATTTATTTAAATCTCTCTCTGTTGAATTTATTTCTTGATACATAACTAAAGGCAGTCTGAATACTAAATTAATTTAATTTGTCCTCTTATACTGTGCAATGTATTTGTTAACTTTGGGGGAACTCATTGAGCTTTGATTTGCTGTTCCACACAGGGACTTCCATATCTGCGCCTTGACATGGTTTTGCTCCTTTTGACAGACATTCAGTGGTAAAACGTGGTGTAATTATTAATTTCCCACTTGACATTGTGAACATTTCAATGCTTAGTTAGCAGGTAAAAAGTGTCACAATCCATTTTTATTATATCTACCCACAGAACTTCAAGGACTCTTAGCAATTGGTTCTTGAGTCAGAAAGAAGAGTGTGACATGCAGATAGATACCAAGTAAATGAACTTTGTTAGCAGTACTTGACCTTTTGACAAAATACTCAGTATTGTCAGATACTTTCTTTCATGATGATCCCTTGGAAAAAAATTTAACATTCATTGTCTTATATTACTTGTGTTAACTGGAACTGAATTATTTTAGCAACAGAACCTGAATTGGCCCCTAAGTTTTTGAACAATAGTACTCCCTGGGGCTATGATAATGGCCAAGCTGTAGAAAGTGAAGGGAAGTACCAACCTGTTTTGCTGAAGTGATAGCTGGTGAGAGACAATTGCTTCTTACAAAGGCACTGCTGATTAGTTGACCTCAGAGACTTAGTCATATTAACTTGAGTGTTACTGCAGTAGTGAGAGGCACTGACCACAAAGCTGTGGATTATGATGACTCTTACAACCCAATCCAATAAAATACAGTGCTTGCTGAATTTAAAAAATTTTCTAGTGGTCACATAAAAATTGGAAACTGAGGGAATTAATGTTCATAATGTATTTTATTTAACACAATATATCCAAAATTTTATCATTTCAACATGTGCCTCTCTCCACATTGCCAGAGGTCAATAGCCACTTGTGGTTAGTGGTTACCAGATCAGTTAGCACAACTCCAAGAACTGAGTCTTCAAGTTATGTGAGATCCTAACTCTGGAGAATCTTCTTTCTAATACAAAGCTAATGTCCATGAAGGAAATATTGAAACATCTTTGAAGGGGAGTTGTTTTTTTTTTTTTTAAGCTTTTATTTATTTATTCAAGAGCTGGGGTACAGGCCAGAGGCATAGGGTGGGCAGGGGACAGAGGATTCACCAGAGACAGAGCAGGGAACAGAATAGGCAGACTGACCAAAATACACTGCTGAGGGGAGCAGGGGGTGAGACAGGGGAGGCTTGCTGCGCTATGTGGGTATCTCCCTGGCCGGCCAGAAATCAAACCTGGCTGCAGCAGCTGTGGACAGCTTCACAGCACTGAACTCAACCCCCTGCGCCACCAGGGAGGCCCCTGAAGGGGCAATTTATCCCTTTGTTTTTGTAATAGCTGTGATCCAAATGGAAAAAGAAGTGATTATCTGTTGTGTTCAGAAAGCTCTTGTGAGGGTCTGTAGGGTAAGGAAAAATGTCAGGCTTTTCTGCCCTCCTGCCATCAGGTTAGATGATGGATCCTTGCGGTCCTGAATGCATGCCTGATGGCGGGCACCTGGAATAGGGTGTGGGCATAGGTAGATGGGATTCACCTGGGCTGAGACTGGGCTTTTAAGGGTGGTGTCACAGGGACGCCAGTAGAAGCAGCAGCAGAAGCTGAAAGAGAAGCTGAGAGAGAAGCAGAGAACGCCAGAGAGCCCAGAGAGAGTGAAGATTTGCTGGGGTCTGGGAGGCCTGCCAACCTCCCGGCCCCCCAGCACCTCTGCCTGCCATATGCCTGGTGAACCCCAATAAAAGACCTGCAAAACACCTGAGGGCTCTGACTACCCTTTCACCTGGTCTGCATGGGATTCTAGAAAACCTGCACTGTCCAGTCCTGCCATTACAGGGTCACACACTACTGACAGGGACAATTCAGGCTAACATTAGTGAGATTTCATTTTGTTACCCAGAAAACAGAAATATTAAACACTTTCTACTACAGTACCATGAGTAGTAAGGATATGAAAGTACTTTTAAAAATAAATGCAGGGCCTCCCTGGTGGTGCAGGCGGTTGAGCGCCACAATGTGAAGCTGTCCGCAGCAACTGCAGCAGCAGTTGGATCCCCGCCAGCAGGCGGGAATCCCACATGGCGAAGCAGACCTCTCCTGTCTCGCCTGCTGTTCCCCTCAGCAGTGTATTTCTTCAGTCTGCCTGTTCTGTTCCCTGCTCTGTCTCTGGTGAATCCAGTCACCCTCCCGTGTATCTGGCCTGTATCCCGCTTCTTGTATAAAAATAAATAAATCTTTAAAAATAAATAAATAACTGCAAAGAAACAGTAATGAAAAAGTACTTTTGCACGGGACTGAAACTGATTGAGACAAAAATTCTTTGGAGAACCTTGACTGAGGGCTCCACACTTGATCCCATACAGTTATTTGGCATATGACTACTTTCAGGCTCTTGTTCCTGGTCCAATTCCTTTAAATTTTTTGATTAATTCTGTTTCCTTTCAAAAACACTTAGCTTAATTATTTAAAAATGTACTGTCAAAGTGTCAGGCTACCAAATCAATATACAAAAGTTTGTTGCCCAAGATAAATATATCTTGATTGTATCCAAGAAAGGAACTATAAGAGAGAACAATCAAGAAAGCAACCACAATGACAGTTGCATCAAAGACAGTTAAGTACCTTGAAATAAACTTAACAAAGGAGGGGTAAGAACAATATAATGAAAACTATAAGATATTGTTAAAAGAAATAGAAGACCATAGACAATGCTACAGCCCACCTCAATCGCTGATGTAGTTCAGCCCTGAATGTACTGAGTGCATGTCTATAATATTATGTGTGCCATGACCTTGGGATATCTTAGAAAACCTTTCTGACTGGGGAAAGACTATTCTCTCCAGTTTCTTAAAGATAGCAAAGGACTCAGGGAGACCATGCATTTGATCTGCAAAGAGCAATCTATAGCCATATTTCCTATGCACTGGCCCATACACCTTAGGAGGCAGTATTATTTGTCTTAATCATCCTGGGGCCAGGTGCTAGGCAACTGAGGACCATCTCACCTCACCTCTGTAGCTTAGAGTGCACTGACATCATTCCAACTAGCCAGTTCAAAGCTGTTTACCATACCTGTCCTGCCCTTCCTTTCCTGTAGAAACACCAATAAAGGTCACAGGCTAAGCACACAGTTGCTCTTGTATTCTGCCACTTGACCAGAAACTGGACTTCTGTGACTATGTGGCATGCCATGACTCCCCTCCCCCTTGCTGTAGGATCTGAAAATAAAATAAACTTGTTTTCTTGTGCATCTCCTGTCTCTCCCCTTGTGACTATACTTGACTGACCATCACCTAAAAGAACACTGAACCAACAGCCTGAGCATCATGAGAGTTGACTTACTCAAAAGTTTACTTTTAACTAAAATTTTGTCTGGCCATATCTCAGTAGTTTTCCAACTTGTAGTATAACTATGGCGGGGGGAGGGGGCAATGGTTGAACAAGAATATCGTAACCGGATTTCCACAAGTTTAGTCAAGACAACCGTATGGGGGAAGAAGGAAAATACTGAAACATATGAATAGATGGGCTTTTCTAAGTTTTCCTGAGGGACTTATAAAGTTGCGGTAGTTGGAGTTCAGTTTTTAGTGCTGTGGTAAAATTGGGTAGGTTCTTGAAATGTTTATAGGAAAACATCTTATTTGGAAAAAGAATGTAAGTGTGGATGATAGATGGGGATTTAAGATACAGTGGGCAGGAAAAGTGCAAAGTTTGATGTCTTATTTTTATCTATCCGGTCCTATAAAATGAAGGAAATTAAAAAATGAATAAATTCATTGAGCATGTACTGTTCTCAGAGTATTATTGTGTACACAAATAGGAATGAGCGATCATAGGCATATGGTATCTTCTTGGGGGTCTAAGACCCACTATCTGAAAAATCAGACAATGTAAAGAGGAATAAATGGTGAGGTGTGATTACTGGCAAAAGAGGGTCAGGCAGTACTCACTGTGGCCAGAAGGAGGTGAGAACACTGAGCAGAAAGTATAATATCAGAACATCCAGCAAAAGCTGGAGCAGATGAGGACCAGGTAGATGTTACAGGGTTTAGAGAGTCAACAGGGAAAAGGGAACGTAGTTTAGCTACTTAAGAAAATACACAGTTTATCTTATATATTTATTAAGCAAGATTGCATTATAACATTATGTAAGTTTCAGGTGTGCATATTATTAATCAACATGATTAGGGAGAGAGGTGGGAGGGATAATTGATTTGTATGTTCACTTAAGCATTCATAACTAAGATGACTTCTAAATTCTTCTAAGGCACAGAAGAATGACACCACTGGTCAGATGACAGGACTCATTCATATGGAAGTTTAATTTATTCTGGTTTAATAATTTTTATGTAAGAGATTTTATATTATGATCAAGAATAACCTCTTAAAAGAGGATGAAGCTGGCTGGCCAGGAAGAAGGGTAAGACATATGTCAGTTTTTGAAAACAAATCCTCTGTAGAGTTGTGAAGAGAAGGCAGAGGTCTTTTGGGCCATCCTGAGAGGATGAAGTCACCTCCCTTTTTAGTGCCCAAATCCTCTCTGCTGCAGTGATTACACTGACAGAGGACTTGATCACCATTGCTGTCCTTGTCAGGCTTTCTTCCCATCACTGATTTCTGGTTTCTTCCCCATTGATATGTTAGTTTCAGTGCTTATACTTGTCACAAATTGAAGGCTCCAGTAAAATATAAGAAATGATTGAGATTGCAGATTGTAGCTAGGCAAACTTTATTTCACAAGCCCAAGGGGATAATTTACTTTTCATCTCCTCCCTCTCTCTCAAAATAGAGAACCTCCAACAAATGGTATATAAAAGAAAACAGAGCACACAGAAGAGGAAAAGTTTGCAATTTATTAACTCAAGCATGAAAGTATGGAAAATAAGCAGGGCTCAGCTTACTTGGAAAAATAAGTCTGAACCTATTGCATTAAAACGTGGTGTTGCACTAATCTAATGAGCTTTAAAGCAAATGAGGCATGAAACATTGCCAAAATATAAAGTCAGTAAAATATCCAAATTACTCTTTAATACTATTATATGTTTTATCTTATTGGGAGATGGTAAAGAATAGATTATTTCTAAATCTGAATTACTCACAAATTTAGTGAAATTATTTATTATTATGATAAAGTTGCTATTAATGGCAGATTAAAAGCATCTGACATCCCAACAAAAAAGACATATATACCTAATTCATAAGAAAGCACTAACAAAACAGAATATATTTTTACTTCATTCATTTAGTCCATAGGGATTTAAGATAATGCTGAAGGAGATGAGATGAGGTAGTATATAAGCAATTTTAGGCTAGCAGGAACTAAGAACTGCCATGTAATTTTTTTAACAAGAGAATTATTTTCCAGACTTATAAGATATCTGCAGAAAAGAATAAAGAAAACATATTTATCTAGATTTTAACCTAGAGTTGTTCCATTCCATTCCATTCCAACCCTATCCATTACATGGGTAGGGTTGCATACAAAATTTCCTTTTGAATATGGCTGAGTAGAATTAGTGAAAAGCTTTCTGTAAAGTTTTTAGTATTGAAAAATGGAAATAATTTATTCTAGAAATGCTGATTGTTATTATAGTACTGTCAAGTTGTTAAAATATTGCCAAATTATATACAGTTTAGTAAGGGATGGCAGATCATGAATTTTTTAAATCCTTACTTATACGGTTGTTTGAATCTATTTATGTACCATTTGTAATTATTTCTAATGATTAGTATTACTGGTTATTGCATGACAAACTCCTTTTGCAGGAAAATTAATCTTTCATCCTTCGCATCATCAAAGCAAACTTGTCATTTTAATACATCTTGAGAGCTTTCCAGTGGATTTAATTTTGTATTTATTCTCTCTAGGTGAGGCAGGACTAACTTGACAATTTTTATCTCTACTACCTTTCATTCAGGGTGTACTGACAGTTCATTTGGTTTTGAATGGTTCTAAATGATTCTCCACACTTGGATGGATGCACTTATCTGTGGAAGAGCATGTTTCTTGTGTGTACATGTCTCTGTCAACTTGTGCTGATTTAAATGCCCTTGGTGATCTAGAACCATATTAAAATAGGAGAGCATCAGAAAAAAGAACTGGCCTAACAAGATGGAGAGAATGTTTCCCTCTCTGACTATAACTGAATTTCTGGTCTTGACAGGAATGAGAAATTTCTTATTTGGTCTTTTGTCCTCCACATGGCCAGTGCCCCAGCCAGAAACTCCATCATCATCCAGGACCCTTAGCCCCTGAAGTGCTAAGCCAGTTACTTACCTAATCTTTTTACCTGATCTTTTATGTCCTTGTCTTCATCCTTACTATCAAATTGGGACCCTCATCTTCCCAGACAGGCCTGTGTGGCTTTGCACATTGCTTTCCTGTCAAATAGAGCTACTTGGCATGCCCCTGAATGAATTTTATCATTTTCTACTTCTTTTCCCTTGACACAAAGCTAACGCCACAGCAGCTCATGCATTCTATTTGCCCACTTGGACTTTAAAGAGTTCAGTGAGGTAAAATTTCCAGTTGACCTCTACTACTAAGTTGCAAGACTGTGGTGTGCGAGCAAAAAACGTACTTGAATAAAAAATTTCCTGAATTTGTTTATATTTGCATATGACTTAAAGGTACTGGAACACATAATTTAATTTGCCATTGATCCTCTGAAAAGAGAGTGGATGAAACACTCTCGAATCTTCAGTGCATGTCTACACTGTAAGCTTTTCTTTTTTTTTTTAAAGATTTATTTTTATTTATTTATACAAGCACTGGGTACAGTCAGAAGCACAGGAGGGCGAGAGAATTCACCAGAGCCAGAACGGGGAGCAAAGCAGGCAGAATAACTGAAGTACACTGCTGAGGGGAGCAGGGGGCGGCAGGAGAGGTCTGCGTGCCATGTGGGACCCTCCTCTGGTGGCCGGGGAGCAGCCAGGGATCGAACAGGCGCTGCAGAGGCTGCGGGCAGCTTCACAACCCAGCGCTCAACCGCTGTGCCACTGGGGAGGCCCTGTAAGCTTTTCTTATAGTTAAATGCAAACTGCTATTAAGGGCAAGCTGCTTTGGGGTTTGTTAATAAGTATTGGGGAAATAAAACAACTTTCCCCCTGTGCGAATAAACTTGTTTATCTGTTATACAAAACTAAGCAGATTTATTTACTTTCACTTCTGTAGGGTAAAGAAAATGTCAGGCTTTTCTTCCCTTCCGCCATCAGGATAGATGATGGATCCCTGGTTGCCTAACTATAAGAGGTGTAGAAAGACCATTAAAAGCCTGAAAAAGCCACTGAGGGCTTGTAGGGTAAGGTAAAAAGTATCAGGCTTTTCTGCCCTTTCGCCATTAGGATGGATAATGGAATCCTGCGGGCCTGAATACATGCCTGATGGTGGACACCTGGAGTAGGGTGTGGGCATAGGTAGATTAGATTCACCTGGGCTAAGACTGGGCTTTTAGGGCCACCCCTGGTGGCGCAGCGGTTGAGCACTGGGTTGTGAAGCTGCCGCAGCCTCTGCAGTGCTGGTTCGATCCCCGGCCACTGGCGGGAGGGTCCCACATGGCGCGCAGACCTCTCCTGCCGCCCGCTGCTCCCCTCAGCAGTGTACTTCGGTCCTTCTGCCTGTTCTGCTCCCCACTCTGGCTCTGGTGAATCTTCTCACCCTCTTGCACTTCTGACTGTACCCAGTGCTTGTATGAATAAATAAATAAATCTTTAAAAAAAATAAAGTTAAAACCTGTTGGTTTAAAAAAAAACAAACAAAAAAACACTGTGCTTTTAAAGGCGGCATCACAGAGATGCCAGCAAGGAGCAGAGAAGCTGAAAGAAGCAGAGAAACAGAGAGAACGTGAGAGATCGCCAGAGAGCCCAGAAAGAGTAAAGACCTGCTGGGGGCTGGGAGGCCTACCAGCCTCCCGGCCCTCCAGTACCCCTGTGTAACAGGTAAATCCCAATAAAAGCCTGCAAAAGTCACTGAGGGCTCCAGAACTCATTTTGATACTTCTCCCAATTCCATAGAGAACCTGCCCTGTGACTTGCTGGCACTACAATCAGTTTCCCTAATATAATTCAGCCTTTTCTGTTTTGCTCATAGAAAGGCCTCTTTCAAATGAGTGAGGTGCTAAATCATTAGGAAAAGCACACTCTGCCTGGGTTTCCCTGCTTGCACATTTCCCCAGTATTTTGGGGAGAGGTAGAGATTGGGGCTCCTTATTAAGCATTTTATTAGTTACACCACTGCTTCTTTGCTCTTGAAAACGTTTTTAATATAATCCTGGGTTCTTGGCAGAGACTCAGTGTGAAAACACCTGGGGAGAGGAAAGGAGGGGAATTGTTGGCTCACCTGAATTGAGTAGAGCAGGGAAAGGCGAGAAGACAAGTGGAGCCAGGCCTGTATAGAGCAGACTCTCCCCCGCTGCCTCTGATCTCTGTTTTTGTCTGCTTGTTGGCTGCGTTCTTTTTTTCTGCACTCTACTTCTTCCCAGTGTCCTTGAATGTCACTGCCAACAGTTTATTACCTGACATTTTCCTCACTTCACACGAGACAGCTAAAGACGCTATTCTTTGCTTTCTAATTTAGAAAATCCAAAGGATGATGACTGGCCTTTCTTGGAGCCCTTACCACCTTGACCAATCACTACGTCCCTAAGAGCAGGGCCGTTCAAGATGGCAGTTCCTTCTTAGAGAATATTCCGAGAGAGAGTGGGAGGAGGGAGGAGGGAGGATGAAGTGCTTATCGGCAGCAAAGAGGCTGGATAATTCCTGGAATAATTAATGTCTCCCTCAGATGCTCCCCTTGGCTGGCTGTAGCAGCAGGAAGGGCATAGTGCAGATCTCTGACCCAAGCAGACTGGGTAAAGAAGGAGTCCTGGAGCCCTCAGTGGCTTTTACAAGCTTTTATTAGGATCAAGGTATACAGCAGGCAGAGGGACTGGGGGGGCCAGGAGGTTGACAGGCCTCCCAGATCCCAGCAAGTCTTCACCCTGGACTCTCGGGCCTTCTCTCATGGTCTCTCTGCTTCTCTCGTGGTTCTTCTGGTGTCCCCGTATCGCCGCCCTTATAAGCCCAGTCTCAGCCCAGGAATACTCACTTATGCATGCCTACACCCCACTCCAGGTGCCCGCTATCAGGCATGTATTCAGGACCGCAGGGATCCAGCATCAATCCTAATGGCGGGAGGGCAGAAAAGCCTGATGCTTTTTCACTTAGCCTACGTTGGCTAACTCTTTCTCAGTCCCAGCTCTTGCCTCGGGGGCCCAGGACGCATTCCCCACACTCTCATGCCACAGCCCAGGCGTTTTGAGAGCTTGGGAGGATTCTGTGAGTGAAGGTGAGACAAGGATGTAGGAAGAATCAAATTGTTCACTTCATGAACCTGTTTAAGGTATGTTTTTTCAAATTTTCCCTATGGTATCAGTGTGTGGAAAACAGGAACAGATATTCTTTAACTTTGCTACAAGGGAATCAGTTTACCAGTCGTGATTTGTGACTGCCTGGGATGATTTCTTAAATCTCTTCCAGTCCAGTGATTCTGGTAATTGTCCTGGTTCCTGATGTCCCTTCACTTGTGACGTTCAAGTTCAGTTCCAAATTAGTCTGTTCTCTCCCCTTCTGGAAGAATGAAAAGGAGAAGGGGGTGTGGAGGAGAAAGGAAGTCTCTCTGTCTTTTCTTCAATCTGAATATTGGATGTCCCTATAGTTTTATTAAAATTTCAAGCATTATGATTCTGCCACAACTACTATTTTGTTGGCTTTACTTGCTGACTTTGGAAGAAAAGTAATTATAGCAGATTGAACCATATCTGTAATTATAACATTAAAGTGGAGTTAAGGATTTAATTTGATAGGTTTTGTTTGATAAATTAATACGTAAACTTTTTTTTACTAATGCCTATAGAGTGATGGTATCAGTGAATATTTCATGAAATTCATAGTATTATAACTGGATATTTATTACTGAAGTAACATTGCAGTGTAACAGTATATAGGTTTCAGGTGTGCATCATTAAAAATCAATACTAGAGTGAGTTACCACCAAAAGCTGAATTTTGTCCTTTATTATATAAATTGACCCCTTTAACCTGATTTACTCACCTCTTCTTCCCTTATGGAAACCATTAATTGGCCTTATAGTCTGAAAGTTTAGTTTTACTTATTTAGTTCACCTGTTTGTTTGGTTTTTCTAGATACCACCTATGAATTAAATCATATGGTGCTTTTCATTCTCTGACTAATTTCACTAGGCATAATACCCTTTAGGTCCATCCACATTGTTGCAAATTACAGGATTTCATTTATTTTTATAACTAATATTCCATTGTGTGTAGTGTGTGTGTGTGTGTGTGTATCACATCTTTGTCCAGTCTTCAGCTGATGAACACTGGTTGTTTCCAGCTCTTGACTGTTGTAATTAGTGCTTCTGTAAATATATGGAGGTGCACATAACTTTTCAGATTAGTGTGTTTTGTATTTTTCAGAAATCTCTTGAGTCGATACTGTATTTTTAGATTTATTTATGCATACAAAAGCTGGGGTACAGGCCAGAGGTGTGGGGGGTGAGAGGATTCACCAGAGACAGAGCAGGGAATAGAACAGGCAGACTGACAGAAATACACTGCTGAGGGGAGCAGCAGGCAAGTCAGGAGAGGTCTGCTGTGCCATGTGGGTTGCTCCCTGGCCGGCCAGGGATCGAACTTGTGCTGCAGGGGCTACAGATTGTTTCATAGTGCGGTGCTTAACACCTTGTGCCACCAGGGAGGCCCAATACTGCATTTTTAAAGATTGGGGAACAGATGTCCAGACTGGTGAGACATGACATTGTTGAAGAATTGGGCATCTTTTTTCACTCTGTGATAGGGATTTTCCTGGTTTTTATTCATGCTTCTTATATCTTATATCAAGTGGGTAATTAGAAAACTTATGTTTCACAGATTTACTGGGATTAATCAGTGTAGAGAGGTGCAGAGCACTGGATTCTGGGTTCCAAACTTATGGTAGTAAATGTCAAAATATGTTAAAAGAAGCCCCAGGGTTTTTTCTCTTGAAATTATTTGATTACAGTTTACATTTTTTCCTTCCCCTGTCTCCCTCCTTTCTCTTCCTCTGGTATAGTTTCATTTTAGTCAGTTGGTGTGCATCTTGGTCCCTGGTTACCTGGAATTAAGCTATTTCCTCAAGAACATTACTTTTACTTTCAGGAAAAACATTATTAACTTAAGAACAAATAACTTCACCTATCAAGATTTGTCAATAATGGATTAACATCAGAGAAGCTTGACATAGAAACTTCTCTCATTTTTTTATTTCAAGCTGTAGTGAATATTTGGAGGAACAGAACTTGTATCTGCTTACATTTTTGTATAACCTTTTAAGAATTAAAAAGAACTTTCATACTTATCTAATCTTATCTGATTAGGATTTCCAGATTTAGCAACTAAAGAATACCCAGTTAAATTTTAATTCCAGATATAAAGCAAATAATATTATAGTGTAAGTGGTCCAAAAATTACATGGAATAAACTTACTCTAAAAGTTACTTCTTGGTATCTGAATAACTGGATCTCCTATATTTTATCTGACAACTCTATATTTGATCCTTTGATAGGTCTGTAAAGTTGGTAGGACAATTATTCTACTATACATAGGAGGACCTTAAATCTGTATGGCACTGATGTATCAGATCCTGGGCTCTCCTTGAACACGATCTAATGCATAATTCATAAATCCTGACTTTAAAGGTATTGTAGTTAAGTCATCAAAAAATTCATCAGTGTGATGTATATAACCATAGGGGAAAATAGGATACAATAATGTCCTATAAAAAGGGCATCTAGCCCAACATTGGCAGATTGTTAAGGTGATGACACCTATGTAGAATACTGAATTCTTGAGTAGGACTTAGGTACAGAAGAGGTTGGGAGAGAAGAAAAAGGGGAAAAGTTATTCTTGTATTGTCTAAGAACTGCATACTGCTCTGTATGACTGGCTGGCAGATATACTTTGAATTGGGGAGCAGTGACAGGTGAAGCTGGAGAGAGGAACATGATTGGATGTATTTAATACAACTTATTCTTTTTTTTTTCAGGGCAACAGTTGCCCTTCTGAGAAGAAATGATTCAATTTGAGTTTTCGTATGTCTACCATGATGCAATTAGGAGAGTGCATTGGGAGGGACAAGACTTAAGGAAAATAATTCTTTTATTCAACACATTTTTTTTTTGAATGCTAACTCTGAACAAGGCACAAAATGGGAGCCCTGCAGTAATTTAGGTGGAGAAATGTAGATGTTGAGAGCCAAGATAATGGCCATGGGGAGGGGAGAAGTATACCTTTGGGGAGATATTAAGGACACAAGTCAAAAGACACAGATAATCATTAATAGGGGTAGTGGATTAGGAAGAGAAATAACTGATATGCTGGACTGGATGGATGAGTAACATCATTTGCTGATGCAGGAAACAGTGTATGAAGTTCTGAGTGTACTCAGTTTGATGTTTATAAAAGTTTCCAAGAGAGAGATTATGAGGCAGTTTATGTAAACTTCAAACATAGGATTGAGATCTAGGTTGAAAATTCTTGATGGTTTATCAAATCTGAGTTTATTAGGGTTGCTTACTGAAATAGTAGGTGAGAATGAGATCACCCAGGGAATATTTGGAGTCAGTAGTTGCCAGACAGAATCTACAGGGAAAATCAGGGCCCCCTGGTGGCACAAGGGCTTAAGGATAGCACTGTGAAGCTATCTGCAGCCTCTGCAGCACAAGTTCTATCCCGGCCAGGGAGAAGACCCACATGGCACAGCAGACCTCTCCTGACTCTCCTGCTCCTACACTCGGCAGTGTACTTCGGTCAATCTGCCTGTTCTGTTCCCCATTCTGTCTTTGGTGAATCCTCTCACCCCCACATCTCTGGCCTGTACCCCAGTTCTTGTATGCATAAATAATTATATCTTAAAAAAAAAAACCCAAAATATCTACAGGGAAAATCAATATTTAAGAAGAAAAATAGCAAAGGAAACTAACAATACAGTAGCAACTGCAAAAGAAACTAAATGAGAATGAGAAAAAAAATCAAAGAAAACTTTTAATTATGTAGAGATCCAACCTGTCAAAAGTTGAGGGCAGATGTAAGATACAAACTAAAAAACTAAAAAGTGGTCATCTTTAGCCATACAACACAGGTTGTTGATCTTGAGTTAATGAGGACTGGCTTAGAAAATGAGTGAACTGTACCTATGAGAATGAGGTAAACTATCGTGGGTGGGACCTACTTACAAGCAGAGTTGTGAGGAGTTTAGAAAGATCAGTATAGATCACATACTTGCCTAACTCTCTTCCTTGGTGCAGCAATACAATAAGAAGTACATTAAAGAAATCTGAAGCAAAATAAAATTGGGAGATATCACTCATTTCTTTGGTATGTTTAGTATTGTGAGAATTTATGAGGCAATGAAACCTAATTTTGCTTATCCTTGCATTTCTCATATAATATATATGTGTGTGTGTGTGCATATGTATATAGTATTGTGAGAATTTATGAGGCAATGAAACCTGCCTAATTTTGCTTATCCTTACATTTCTCATATAATATATATATGTGTGTGTGTGTGTATATATATATTTTTATATACACAATTTAATCATGTAGTAACAATTAATGTCATGGAACAGATTAGGAGATTCCGAGCAATAGGAAATGAGATAATCAGGTACAAACAAGTGAACATAATTGCCTGAAGAAATATATGAAACACTAACATAGCATTTAAACTACAGGTATTTTGACAAGGGGACATTCTGACAAACTCTACAAATTAACCACTAAAGTGATTTTCCCCCATTCCAATGACAATTTAAATAAAATAAAAAAGAACATTATTTTTAACCAAAAAGGTTTCAATGATATTATGGTATAACAAAAAAAATAAAAATCTAGGTAATGCGATCCTACCATTCACATTTAATCATGGTTAATACATCATATATATGATTAAAACATAAAAATGAGAGCACATCATTAATATTGTTTGGTGATCTCGATCCTCCCCACTCACATCTACTATGACGCCACGTATCTGGAGATCTTTAGAGAGCAAAGAATTGCCTGTTGGGGAGCTTCCTAGTCCTAAGTCATGTGGTCATTTTCCTTCATTCTGGAAATGTTTGGTGAATAAGTTGATTCACTGGATCTAGAGCTGGGGCTTTACTATTTTATCTTGTGAGATAATTTATACAAGTTACAACTAGAATGGATTATGAGCGTGAGATATTGTGCAAAATTCTGATGTCTCTTTTTTTCTGTCCAGGAAAATTGCTTACATGCACTTTTGCAATATTTTGTTAGAGAATAGCAGTAACCTAGTTATCCTTGGAGTTTGGTCATGGATGAAATTCTGCTGGTAGTGAGCAGAGTGCTTTTCTCACTAAGGATTTTCATAAAAAGTCATGACTCCCCCCAAAAGAGGAATAAGAAACATTTATGGAAATATGTGATCTGAATCTTGATCTCATAGTCATATGCATATTTAAAAAATAGGCTGGCAGAGAAAAGGCCAACATTATCTAAAACATGTGGGCAACCTTTTTATGTCTCCACAGAGAGTTCAACATTATCTTAAAATTTCTGGGGGATCAATTTTTGAGAATGATTCTTACCTTATTAAATTATTTCCTTGTTATTGGGCATTTAGGGAGTTACAATTGCTCATTAATCTATAAAGTACAACAGCCAAATTCTTTACACATCAAACACTCAGATATATGTACTCATATATATATATTTATATTTGAGTATACACACACACACACACACACACACACCAGTGATTCCATCATTCTTTATTTTTTTCCTCCCTTGGCATATGTTTTCAGAAGCAGTATTGCTGTGGTAAAGGAATACACACTTAAGATTTAAAATCATACATAATGCTAACTGGCTTTTCTGAAAGGCTATACCAATCTGAACATGTAATAGGAGTGTGGATATTATTGAGTGTTTTAATATTTGCCATATAAGTAAAACAGTAAAATCAAATTTGTATAATTATTTCTTTCATTAATAATGAATTTGAACAACTCTTTACATGTCAATGGATTAAATTTTCTCACTGACTTCTTTTGGAATTACTTGTACATGTTCCTTGATTATTTTTCTGCTAGTGACTTTCCCTTTTTTGTATTGATTTTACAAGTTCTTATGTTAAAATACTAATCCTGTGTTCATTATATGTGCTCCAAATATTTTTTTATTAGTTTTCCATTTACTTTAACTTTGTTAATGATCATGTTTACAGTGACAGTCAAATCTATCCATCTCTTCTTTATGATTTTTGGTCCTAATATTTTGCTTTAAATTATTTTGATATTAGTTTATAGTTATTGAAATATTTACCTAAGTTTCCTTTTAGTTATTTTGAACCTCATGTTTTTGACCATCAAATATTGTACAGCATAGACATTGTCAATTCATCTCTACCTCCTTGGTGTGGCAATGCTGGCAGATGGTATAAGGCTTGGAGACATCAGTTTGACTTAATACAAGGTTAAAACAAAAATATATATGCTATTGGTTATTAGTAGGTGCAGCCAAGTTCACAATATCCATGTTTAATAGACAGGTCAGTTAAATTGTCAAAATATATTTTTTTCAGGGTGGATTAAGGACTAATCTTTTTCTAAGGCAATTTAAAAATTTTCATATTAAGTTTATGAAGTAATAAGTGTGATATTTTACCCCTAGTTTTGGATCACATGGATCTCACAAATGACTTTTGGGTTCTTGAAGACCCACCACAGTGATATTTTGCACTGCTGTACTGAAAAAGACTGGGTACACACATTCTGCGTGCCAAAAAACCTCTGCTGAGTAAATGGAAAGAATTAGCTCACAAGTGTGATGACAATAGTAGACATCTGTTGTTTTGGCTTGCTCACCATTTCTTCCTCCATCAGTACCAGCACACCAATTTTCCTTTGGGAACTATCCTCCTCGACTCTACATCGTCCTATGAGATCTCTATGTCATCACACTCTTTTTTCTGCCACATGGGTGGATTTATGAGCAGAACGACCAATTAGCTTACACATCCCTACCCCTTGATCTCAGTGATTTGTTCAGTGACAGCTATGTAACCCAAAACTAGGTTTATTATATTTTCCCCAAGATTGATATGTCAACTCTAGGATGGGGTGGAAGATGGGTCACAATTTCTTTTGGATAGCAAACAGTATTGAAAACATAAGTTGTTTGCCTCTTCTATAAAAGAAATGGAGATCAACATACTAAGGACAGAGAGCAATGAGGTAGAGGAGTGGAGATGTGACTCTACTATGTCTAAAATCACCAATAAAGGCCTCCCTGGTGACGCAAGGGGTTAAGCACCGCACTATGAAGCAATCTGCAAACTCTGCAGTATGAGTTCGAGCCCCACTCAGGGAGCTACCCACATGGTGCAGCAGACCTCCCCTGCCTTGCCTGCTGCTCCCCTCAGCAGTGTATTTCAGTAGATCTTCCTGTTCTGTTCCCCACTGTCTCTTGTGAATTCTCTCACCCCCCGCATCTCTGGCCTGTGCCCCAGCTCTTGTATGCATAAATAAATAAATCTTAAAAAAAAACACTAATACATCCTCAACTCTTAGATAAATATCTAATAAAGTTAGCTCTTCTCTTTTTTAAGTTAGGTTGAATTGTTATTTTTGCTAATTACAGCTAGAAGATTATTCATTAATACCTAACTAAAGTTAGAGCCTTTCAAATACACAAGATTATTATGATTTAGTAGACATTGAAGACTAGATTTTATATTGTAATTTGAATATGTATATAGGTATAGAATGGAAGGAATATAGGTTGAACCAATGGGACAATACTCTGGTTTCTTAATAAAAGGGCCTGAGAAATATTTTCCTGCTTGTCAACTGCTTAACTCTCTTCTGAAAATGACTGCTTTATTATGTTAAAGAGATGCTAAGCAAACTTTGCTGAGACACTACACAGTCTTTTCCCACAATCTCCTTAAAGGAATAGTAGCTATTTAAGGTGTACATTATCAAGCACAGTTGTTGAATTGATTGAATGATTTCAAATAGCTGGAATGCCTCTATAAAGTGGTGATGTAATAATCTCATTGCCAATTGTTTAAACAGTGTATAGTGCTGGGCTATGAGGATTGACTTACTGTTCAAGCATACTACTTTGGCCACAGAAACCATAGAGGGCTTATTTCTAACTATTGCTTCTCATTTCATTGCTAATTTTTGAATATCAGTACTTTGTAATCTTTAAACACTAGTCTTAACATTTAAATAGCATGTGTGTTACCACTTTAAGATGTTAAATGCAATTTTCAGAAGGAAAGATTTCTCAATTTTGTCATTTTACATGGTACATTTCACACTTTAAAAAAGGCATATAAAAATCTAAGTAATTGAATGATTTAGTCATTCATTCTTTCTTTCCTTTCTTCTTTCCATGTTAAAAATTAAGCATACCAGGGCCTCCCTGGTGGTGCAGCGGTTGAGTGCTGGGTTGTGAGGCTGCCCGCAGCCTCTGCAGAGCCGGTTCGATCCCCGGCCGCCGGGCGAGGGTCCCACATGGCGCGCAGACCTCTCCTGCTGCGCCCACTGCTCCCCTCAGCAGTGTACTTTGGTCCTTCTGCCTGTTCTGCTTCCTGCTCTGGCTCCGGTGAATTCTCTCACCCTCCCGCGCTTCTGACTGTACCCAGTGTTTGTATAAATAAATGAATCTTCAAAAAAAAAAATTAAGCATACCAGTCCGGCCATGGTGATGGTTGTATGGGTATTTTCAGTTGAAGTGGTGTTTTATTTTTCATTATTGCTTTATTATACT
This sequence comes from Talpa europaea, assembly GCF_964194135.1. Lineage (NCBI taxonomy): Eukaryota > Metazoa > Chordata > Mammalia > Eulipotyphla > Talpidae > Talpa > Talpa europaea. The sequence goes on along the minus strand of NC_140068.1, from coordinate 34,739,522 downwards.
CAGAAAGCCATTTCTTCTTCTCATAAGATATCCATTATCACAGTGTATCCCTTTGGAAACATACATGAGTAGAGGAGAGAGATGAGTTTTTGACATCAGCTTTATCTTTTTTCCAGGTCTTTTAACTACATAACAGAATGGTTTCAGTAATATTTCTCAGAAACTTCACATTCAGCTTGACAATGACATGTTAGAAACAGAAATGAGAGGGGAGGAAGAGTGATGAGATAGGCAAGGCTTTAAGACAGAAGGATTGATAAGACCATGGCATTATTTTTGTTTAAGTTTTTGTGGCGGCATAAAGTCAATAAAATTTAAATGAGCTGACGTGTGTAACGGACATGTGTGAATTGACATGTGTGTGACTGACATGTGTGAATTGACACATGTGTGTAATTTTCATATACACATCCCCCTGCCCCCAGTAGCCATGTGTCTGATCAACACACAGAATATTTCCAGCACTTCAGAACTACCTTCCTTTCCCCTGCAAGTCAATAGCCCTCTCACTGACAACCATTATTCTGAACTTTGTCATCATGGAATGATGTTTGCTGTTCTTTAGCTTCTATAAATGAATCATAGAGCACTTTTTTGGGGGGGCTTATTTGACTTCTTATACTCAGTATTTCATTTGTGAGATTCATCACTGTTGCTGAGTCTGGCTATATATTTTTTCTTTATAACAATATAAGCACTCTGTGTTTCCCTTGAAAGAAAGTAGATTGGTTGTTGCTCAAGACTGAGGGTGAAAACAGATCAGCTGTCCAGGAACAGTTGGGATCTTATGGGGTAATGAAAATGTCCTAAAACTAGATAATTGCAATAGTTGTAAATTCACTATACATATTTATTTGCAAATTAAAATTATACTTTGTAAATTTACTAAAAATTATAGAATTTTGTATTTTGAGTTGGGTGAATGTTACGGTATGTAAACTATGCATCATTAAGATTATTAAAAAGTACTGTAGCTTATCCATTGTAAGTTATATATACATTTATAATTAGTATGAAATGTAGTATGTAATGAAATCTAACGCTTGTGCATTGGCATTTGTTATTCATCAAATATTAGTGAAATTAATGTATTTAAAAAGCATTTAAGTTTTAATTGGCAAGAGAAATGCATAATAAATGCCCAAACCTTAACAAACAGAAAAACAGGTGAGGAAACAAAAGTTATGATCTCTTTTAATCTCACGTTGGCATGTTTTTATTTTGTTATTTTTTCCCATAATTGTTTATATACATTTATAAATGGTTTACTGAATATACTTCTTCATTACCTACTTGAAAAAAAGGTGGCTTGTTTTTATTTCTGTTTTCTTTGACTCAAAGTCTTAGCAAGTAAGCACTTTATATTCATTACCTAATTAAAACATACTGTGATTACATTTGTCTATGTGATTTGTGATGTAGACACATTCCATTATATGTAGTATAATTTAATAACCCTCCATTCTCAAACATTAGTTTCCTAATTTTCACCTTTCTAAGACATCAATGAAATTCCTTATGTAATTATATATATATATTACTTCTATGAAATTACACGTGTGTAATACACACTTAAATTCTGTCTATATTACTGATTATTTACTTAAACTAAAACCCTAGAAGTAAAACTAAAGGTCTAACAAATAGGGCATTTTATAGCTTTGTGCTTTGTTTTGCTAAAATATTCCTCCTTAGACTCTTAGTGGTATTATAGGAGAACAGTTTAAGACAAAAAAGTAGGTCTTATCTCTATACAGGTAACTTTTTTACAAAATACCTTTTCTGGAGATAGTCAAGCAGATGTTGAATGAACATCTGTCAGGGATGGGGAAAGGAGACTCATATTAGGTGGCAGTTGGTTTAGATAAATTTTAATGACCTTTTCAACTCTCAAATTTGTAAAGGTACTATTTCTTGTTACTCATTCCTCACTGCTTAATTCTCTCAAAAGAACATTTATTAAATATTTGTTGATCTTAATGCCAAGATTACCTTCTGGTTCTATGTACAGTTCTCATTAGGTCTTATGTTTGCATTTCCAAGTAAATATGATGACATCTTTTTATTATTTTATTCATGCCTAAGTTATTTCTGAATAGGAGGGCAGCACTATTCCATAGGAATCATCTGATGGGATGGGATTCTTAAAGATAATTATATTTTGGCATCTTGAAAGATCTAGTAATTTTTTTCTTCTGAGCAGGGAAATGTAATATATGGAGTTAGTACTTGATCTGTGAAATTACTATCTCTGTGAGAAACTTCTCAAATATTCGTGAAAATACAAATCTTGATAATAAAAATTAAGAAAATAAAGTATTAAAATCAACTTAACAAGTGTATTTTTGCTGTGCTTTCACAATGAATTCTTCCAAGACCAGTATAGTTACTTGTATTTTAGGTTAATGTAAGATAAAGTGTTTAATCAAAAGATTGACTATTTCATAATTAAGTCTCCAATGAGCAAAGTGGTAATGGGATTCATTTTGTAAAAATTATTGGCATGGGTATTGTGCTGCAGTATCATGCATGTATAAAAAGTACAAGAACATAAGTTCTATGTCTTTGAACATTGCGCAATCAATATTCTATTACTACAATGCTGGTTTTGCTGCACTGTAGCTAAATTAGTGTGTCAGGTTTAGAAATGCTGAAGCCAGACATTCAAGTAATGAGGATGATACAAGAATTCTAATCATTTTTCATCTATTTTGTATGTATTTATCTTTCCAGTGCTTTTAGAAATGCCTCTTGTCATTAAGATATTTATAAATATCTAAATGAATATGTTAATTTGTATTATGAATCAAATATGTGACAAAAAACATTTTAGTGACAATGATGACTTTGTACACAGACTTATAGTTAATATCCTATGGATGTTAATTCACAACTTGATAAAATGTAAAACCTCTAAAGTATGGAAATGTAGGACATTTTTAAACATGTAAATGGAATATGAATATGTTACTGAAATATTAATAAAGTTACATAATGAGTATAAAGTATCTAAAGTATATGATCTTTTAACTGGCAATTCATTAGGAGAAAGAGAAAATATACTAATATATAAGTTATGACAATATCAAAAATACATAGGAGATAGTGGCAACATTTTGAACTTATCCTAGCATTATAACAACATTCTAATAATTTTTTCATTAAAACAAAACCCAAATTACTAATGGTATATAACATATTTTCTTGAAATTGTGATTTTATTTACTAACAGGAATTAACAGTTTGTGCATTTTGTCTAACAATTTTGCAAGAGTTTGGTCTTTATTTTGTAATCTGATTGTAGAATAACTTTAGGAATTAAGATTTGTGTATATTTCTAAAAAACAAGATTGAACTGGATTAAAAAAGTACATGTTATAGTTACTCAATTGCATGTTTTTTCCTTTCATTTTCAAATATGGTGACTTTAGTGAGGTTGAATAATGGCAAATTGATTTTTAAAAATACCTCAAAAGATGTATTATAAGAAGATTTTGTCTGAATTGAATAATTTAATGATTTATTAATTAATTTTTTTTTTTTTTTGCATAGGATGACTGCTAGACAGATCTCCAATGTAGGTTCTATACATGTATATGTTTGCCTTGGTGGACGTGAGATTATGCTGGGGACAATTTGGGTGGTTATATGCGATATTTACTTGCTAATTGGTTTTTTAGGGCCTACATTTTTTCAAGATAGAAATCAAAAATGTTTTGATTTTTTCTCTTTTTGTTTATGGTTGCAAAAAACAGACATTTAAGTCATCCCGCAGTGATAGTCAAGTTGTGTAACATAGATGGTAGGAAAATCCAACAAACTGGCTTCAAGAAGAATAAACAGGTGAGGCCCTGGAGGAGGCCCTGGGGGCTTTTGCCTTAGCAGTTAGGGATATTCTAGTCTCTGCCTTTTAACCTGACTCAGCCACTCTCCAAACGCACACTTTTCTGTTTACAACTTGATCACCTTACTCTGTATTTTATTTTCTCTCCTTCCTATTTCAGTATCTTCACAATGTTGGTCTATACATGGAGGTTCCACACAACCTCACAGGTGTGTGAAAAACAACCAGGTGTTCTTGGAGCACTGAGGTGAATGTTGATGTGACTGAGAGGGCTTGTGGACCAAGTTGGACACACAGTTGGGAGGGGAGAGAAAGGACAGAGGTTGTTAACTGAACAAATGGAGACCAAAAGTGTCAGAGGTGTCACCATGCAGCAAGGTTAAGCAAATATAGGGGCTTATGAGTGACACAAAGTTCAATTAGAAAGATGTAAAAAAAGATTAGCATTTTTATATACACCTGAATTTCATGAGTGAGTGAAATTCAACCTACTAAATAGGCATAAAAATCACATAAAAGGGGGTTCTGAGTCTGCCAAACTTAGTCATTTCAGAAAGGGTGAACTCATGCTACACAAAATATTAACCTCACTTACTTGCTGAGAACTTGTGAGTCTTTACTACCCTGCATACAATATTAAGTTTCAATGAGCATCATCATTTAACTTCAACTAGTAAATTGATTTGTCTGTTATCATGGTTCTTTGTTTTACATTTGCAAATATAGAGCATGGACACCTATTATGTTGGCAACCTTCCAAAATATTCTTTTATTCTCAGTTCCGAAGTACTCAGGAAATCTCAATTAACTCTCTTAACAGTTCTCTCAGGATCCAGGAAAGTATATATTTCATTGCTAATATAAAGCTCCTTTATTATGATTGCTTGGGGATAAATGATATAATCTTCAGGAGCTAAACTGCTTTTCAAAGATTAAAACTTAGTTTCTTTGAATAAAACATATAAAAGAATTTGTACCTTCATATAAAATGAGCACATGGATAAGTCAGAAGGTGAAAATGACTCGTATTGAGGGGAAGGGCTTAATAATGAGAGAGTGTCAGAAACAGAGGGACTGGTCAGGAATTACTTGGTCACATGAAACAGTGAATTTATGTGTTTGACAGCTTGTGTCAATGAGGCCAAGTTAACATGACTGCATCAACATAAAAATGTCAAAATCAGGCCTCCCGGGTGGCGCAGCGGGTTGAGCACAGCGCTGTGAAGCTGTCCGCAGACGCAGACTCTGTAGCGCGGGTTTGTTTTCTGGCTGGCCTGGGACATTCCCCACATGGCGCAGCAGACCTCTCCTGTCTCGCCCGCTGCTCCCCTCAACAGTGTACTTTGCTCTATCTGCTTATTCTGCTCCCCACTGTGTCTCTGGTGAATCCTCTCACCCTCCCATGCCTCTGGCCTGTACCCCAGCTCTTGTATAAGTAAAAAATAAATCTTTTTAAAAAATGTCAAAATTCCCACAACAGCAGGTTGTTGTAGGGATGCAGGATACCTGTTGTGGCCTATCCAGAGAGTGCGTCATTGTTTTGTTGTGACTCTGCTTTAATAACCAGGTACCCAAAGAATAAATAACCCCTTGAAACAGATTTTATATATATATATATATAATATATATATATAATATATAATATATATAAATATATATAATAAATATAAATATAAATATAAATATAAATATATATATATATATATATATATATGAAAAATGAAAACAAGCAGTTCTGCCTGTAGCAAAAGGCATCAAAGTACCTGGAACAGTGTATCAGTAACTTCTCAATTTTTTTCTCCCAAGTTTTGACAATATAATCTCTCAAATTAACATTTTCATCTGTCCTTTTGGAAGGACCTAGTTAGCACATCACTATGATTAGAGAAGAGAGGAAGGAGCAGAAATGGAAAGAATAAAGCACTCACAGTTTATAAATACTTGAATTTAAAAAGTAGTGAATCCCAGCTATTTGTGACCTAACATTTAATTCTACCCTGAAGATTTAGCCCAGCATTCATTACTCATGAAGGTAGAAAGAGAACTACACCCAATTATTAGCTAAACAAACTCCCATTCTAACTGGCCTGAGCTATTCAAAACTAGACTCGGCAAAGCATGAAACAAACCTCTATTAGGAGGGAGTCCATGAGAGGATCAAGTAGGAGGGCCCTTTTCTCTTTCTTATCCTGTTCTTGGGATTCCTAAAGCTGTTCTGTTATAAAATTAAATTTGTTTGGGTAGGAAACAGGTTGGGTCAGAGATTTCTGTTGTGCTAAATTACTTTGGGTGTTTTGCTCTGTTAGAAAGTTTAGTAATTTTCCACAAAAAAATTCCTACTAGCATTCTAACTTCAGGGAGAGAACTTAAAATAAGAGGCAGACTTTGTGGGAAATCATATAGAAGGGTCTCCAAAATATACAATGAGTATAGAATGACTGGACAAAGAATACTCCTTATACATCCTGTTTGAAAAGTTAAGCTTTTCTTTTTACTCAAACAGCAACTAATGATTTGTCATGGTTAAAATCCTTTAATGCATTAACTCATACTTTTTCTTCACAGACATACATAAACAGTTCTAAAGTTTGCTATCTTATGATTCATTAGGGACTCTAGATGACAGATGTGGCTAGCAGATCTTGTGCTAGGTACTGTATTTAGAAAAGAGTATAGAAGAAAGTATATAGATTGGCAGGAAAATTACTTCACTTTGAGATGTGACTTCTTTGGCCTCACTGTTGCCTGACTTACCCACCCACTTTTTCTACTCACTCATCTTTATTGAGCCAATTGTATTCAGTCTTCAAGGTCCAGCTAGACCTCTTTCTTTTCCAATGAAGTAATCAATGGAGACTCCAACCCTTATTGTACTTCTAAACCACTCATTTTGTACTTATGTGCTCCCTAGGTGATTAGTAACAATTTTTTTTTTTTTTAAATAAATCTTTTTTTTTTTTAAAGATTTATTTATTTATTTATTTATACAAGCACTGGGTACAGTCAGAAGCGCAGGAGGGTGAGAGAATTTACCAGAGCCAGAGAGGGGAGCAGAGCAGGCAGAAGGACCGAAGTACACTGCTGAGGGGAGCAGCGGGCGGCAGGAGAGGTCTGCGCACCATGCGGGACCCTCCTCCAGTGGCTGGGGAGCAGCTGGGAATCGAACCGGCGCTGCAGAGGCCGCGGGCAGCTTCGCAACCCAGCGCTCAACCGCTGCGCCACCAGGGAGGCCCATTAGTAACAATTTTTTTTAAAGATTATTTATTCATATAAGAACTGGGGTATAGGCCAGAGGTATGGCGGGTAAGAGGATTCACCAGAGGCAGAGTGGGGAGCAGAACAGGCAGATGGACTGAAATACAATGCTGAGGGAAGCAGCGGGCATGTCAGGAGAGGTCTGCTGCGCCATGTGGGTTGCTCCCTGGCCGGGGATAGAACTCGTGCTGCAGTGGCTGTGGATAGCTTCATAGGCTGTATCTTAACCCCTTGCCCCACCAGGGAGGCCGGATTAGTAACGATTTCTTCTGTGCTTTACTTCATCTATCTGCCCACACACCCATGCATACATTCCACAACAACATATGGAGCACATTTGTGGGCCAAACATTGAACTGGATACTAGGTGAGCAACAAAGTCATAATACCTGTCCTTATGGAAGGACATACTTATTTGCAGTGTTCTATTTTTTTTTAAAGATTTATTTATGCATGCAAGACTGGGGTGTAGGCAGAGGTGGGGGTGTGTGTGTGACAGGATTCACCAGAGACTGAGTGAGGAGCAGAACAGGCAGACTGACTGAAATACACTGCTGAGGGGAGCAGCAGGCAAGCCAGGAAAGGTCTGCTGTGCCATGTGGGTATCTCCCTGGCCGGGGATCAAACCTGTGCTGCAGTGGCTGTGGACAGCCTCATAGGCTGCGTTCTAACCCTCTGTGCCACCAGGGAGGTCCCTAGTATGCTCTCTTCTAATTTAGAATATTGCTCTATGAATGTAGGAACAATGTTTTAGCTTGGAATCATGGAATTTGGAACTGAAATATATAGGAAATGTGTGTCTGTTCATCTATAACTACCCAATTTCTATTTCAAGCCTTTTTCTGCAAGGGTGGCAAAACAAAATGTCAGTGATTTCTTCTTCTCCTCACTCCCCCTGGGGAGTTATGTTTGGGTTCCAGAGAGTTTTAACTGGAGCCAAGACTAGGGATTGGGGTAAGGAGGGGGCTGTTGCATGTCTCTGCTGTCATTTTGCCACACAAACATCTGCTGAAATGTTCTTTGCTCCATCAGCTGCTTGGTGAGTGGTCCACATGATAGCTGGAAATGTGTTTCCAGAATAATAGGAAGCTCCTTTTGCTGCTTTTGTGCCACTTCTGAGTAGAGAATGTTCATTCTGCGTCTCTTCTATTACCCATAGAGATGGGAAACTCAAAGGATTCTTAAGAACCTTTCTGTCTAGACATATCCCCAGGCAGTCATTTGTTCCCTGGGTCCTGTATCCTTCTTGGAAATTTGCTTGGCAACTGATACACACATCTCTGTTACTCTGTATGTCTCTTTCATAAATATTATTGATTATATTTGACAAACAGTAAACTACACATATTAAATTGTGCAATTGATATTCTCTGCTGTAGGTTTATATTTATTAAAACCATCACCACAATTAAGGCAAATGAATGTATCTGTTTCCCACCCTCACGCCCACCAAAAGTTCCCTTTGCACTCCCATAGTATGTCCTTTTTCCTCCTTCTCTTGGACCTCAAAGACCTTATTAAGACCAGCCTGAAAAGCAGATCTAGGCCCATCTTTCTGGGAAGTACCATGCCTGCATTCACCTGTGACTCTAACCCTGCTCAAGATTGGGAAACCTTTAGCTGAGGGATGCATCATATTTTCTCTCAAATCTCTGATCTATGCTGTGAGGACCTCCATTATAGAAATACAGAGACCAGGATAGGACCAGTTCCCCTTTCTGCTCCTAGATAATTTCTCTCAGGCAATAAGGTCCACATATTGCAGATCCTTGTGGGATGGCTGATGGAAGGGTGGGTAACAAGGAAGGGTAAAGGGAGAAGTAAAATATTGGGATGGGGCCTTGTCAGCAAATGTTTCAAAAATATTCCTCTGACATACATTCATAAATGATATTTTATCCTACATTTAAAACTGTACACAGTAGGTAAGCAGAATTGCCTGTTGTAATTTATCCCAGAAATCCAGAAGCTACAGGTAATACTATGCTCAGTGAGGTGAGAAGCATAAACTTGAGGAGGGAGAACAATTGAAAAAAATACATATATAACTTACCTGGGTTTGAATTAAAAACACCCAGTCTCTTTCATTTTTCTTTAATGAGAAAGATCAAATATGTAAAATGATTGGATTGGATGGGATGAACTTTCAGATATTCTCTCAAAGGAACTGAGGCATAACTGGCAAGTTAAATTATATGATCTTCCAAATTGTTACTTTCTTTTGTTTATGGAATGGATGAAACATATGTAAATTTTAATGTTGGCTGTAAGGAAATATGTACAATCATTCTAGAAAGAAATGTATAATAATACTTGTTATGGTAGCAAAGTGCTTACCATTTACAAGGCTCTGTATTGTTTCATACATATTAGATCATTTTTTTCCTCAAAGATTTATTTATTTATCTATTTATTTATTTATTTATTTATACAAGCACTGGGTACAGTCAGAAGCGTGGGAGGGTGAGAGAATTCACCAGAGCCAGAGCGGGGAGCAGAACAGGCAGAAGGACCAAAGTACACTGCTGAGGGGAGCAGCGGGCGGCGTGCCATGTGGGACCCCCCCTCTGGTGGCCAGGGAGCAGCCGGGGAATGAACAGGCGCTGCAGAGGCTGTGGGCAGCTTCGCAACCCAGCGCTCAACTGCTGAGCCACCGGGGAGGCTCTAGATCATTTTTGTTTTGCACAATTTCATAGTATCTATGAAATAGGCACTATTATTTTATCCATTTTAGAGATAAACTAAAACATACAGAAGTTAAACCAAGATCATTTAACTAATCCTTGATAAAACTAGGATTCACACCTGATAGATTCAAGCTTTTAATCACTGTGACTTCGGTGCATGTAGCATTTAATCTTCCCAGGATTGTTCCTGCTTTTACAGATGGAGAGAGAGTGTCAGAGAGGTTAGGTAATGTGCCCAAGAGCATAAATCTCATAATTTTGGTGGATTCAGGATTCCATCTATGGTTTGTCTAACTTTAAAATCCATGATGTTATAATACCATGAATGAAATGTCTTGGTTATTCTCCCAGCTTGCTTGAGTTCAGAATCTGTATCTTTTCCCTTCATAAGATTAGGTTCTAGAACAGTACCAGACACTAAATGTAGGGGGAAAAAAAAGATGGATGTTATAGTTTTCTAACTCAATACTGAGGGAAAAAAATCATAAATGTTGATAAATTTGAATATACAAAATATTTACATTAAGCTTTTGAATTATTGGTCATTATAGGTAAATTACCTGCATATGTAACGTTATGGAATTACTAAAATGTTTGCAAAGAGTTCTTGATGATACGGAGAATGTTCAAGTTATAATAACACATTAGTATAAAAATAAGATATAAAATCAAATGTTTAAGTCTTGTAAATATTTTTAAAAGTGAGCAGAGAAAAAATAATGGAAGAAAATAGAGTAAAGCAGTAAGAAAAAATAAAATTATGAATAGTTTGATTATGGACAATTTAAAGTTTCTTTTGAACTTTGTGTCCTTAGAATATTTGACTTGAAAATGTATCCAATGTTAAGTTTGTCTTTTTTTTGTGTGTCAGTATAAGAGCCTAACAAAAATACAGTCAGTAAACTTTGAATAAATTTTAAAAATGTTACCATTAAAACTTACCCTAAGTATACTGAAATATAGAAAGTTCTCTAAATTTGCTTGTTACAATATTTTTAGTAGCAAGGTACAATTACTCATTTGTGGTTCTTGTGGAAACAAATTAAATTTGGTATGTGACCCCTGTACTTTAATAACATTTGATCTACAGCTGACCAAATAGAAAGTGTAGCCTCCTTTGTTTAGAGACAAAATAAGTTGAATTCTACCCTGTATTCATTCCAGATATAAATTTGCCTCACCAAGTAAAGGTAATGATCTTCAATTCCTTCAAATACTAGTGATTGATAAAAAGCAGACAATAACTTTCATATTCCTGTGTGAGTTAGAAGCATGACTGGTTCCTTGTCCTTTACTTCCAGCCTGAGTCAGAGACAACTGACAGGGAAACATCCCCAATTCCAAAACTGATTATAGCTGCAAACTCTGTTTATATGATGTTTTTTAATTTTATGATTTTGGGAAGTCACTTGCATATGAGAGTTTAGCATAAATGTAAGACTGGTTTAGAGAACAATATAGTAGGTAGAAATATATTAAGAACTTTGGGCATTTTGTGTGGTTGGGAGTGGGAAGAAAAGCTTTTATATGAAATTGTATACTACAAAAGAAAAGATATACAGACATAATCCCTGTCCTGAGTAACCTGGGAAGGCATAGTGCTAGAGAATGTTATATGAGAGAGCAGATGACATGCCTGAGAAAAGGCAGGATTGAGAGGGGTAGGGCTGAACAATGTCCAACAGCACTTCTGGATCCTGTATAATTATGACATTAAATTTCAGTAAATCTACAATACATTACCTAAAGTTTAAAAAATATTTTTGGATTAGTTGTGGACTGTTTCCAGAAATGAATCACATAGCATCTGGGGAAGTGCCTCTAGGGGTTTTAAACAAATCCTCCATTAGTCATGAGCAATAGACTGAGTTATAAAACCACATCTGGAGAATTACATTTCAAAAGACTCATCCTTTCCCCTTTAATTTCACCAGGCATTGAGCCAGGTGTTTTACATAAATTATCTCATTTGTTTCTCTGACAACAAACTAAGGTAAGTATTATGAATCCCATTTTATAGATGAGGGAACAAAGGCTCAAAGAGTTGAAAAAATATCACTCAGTTCTCAACTCACACCGTATTCCCTATAGATCTGCTCTCCAATGCCCTCGTCTTCACCACTATAGCACTTGCAGGAAATCAGAGTATGATATGATTTAATAGAAAGGAATGTGGCAAGGATGCACACTAGTAAGCTGATTCAGACACATGATGTAGAAATGTGGGACAAACGCAAACAAACAGTGGGGAGCCCAAGACTGTGTTCCTACCCAGATCATGGAAATCAGAGCCACTAAAGGACAGGTGCTTTTGGTGTGATTGACTGCCTTTATATGGGTCACATGGGACTTAAAAATAAAGTCACAAAGTAGACTAATGGAGTAGGTTCTATTAATTGTCATGTTACACACACGAAAGTTGAAAACATGAGATTGTTACAGGGCAGGGAGAGGGGCACCTGTGACCCCACAAACCTGCCTATTCTAAATGGGTTCTAACATCCGCCACATCAATACAAAACATATGAGGCTTTAATGGGAAGGAACTTTAATACAATTAGGAAACAATACAGAAAAGTCAAAGAATATAGTTTCTAAATCAAGCACCCAATGTTACCCATCCCCTCATGGGTAAAAGTCCACCCAAGCAGGACTGGCCCAGAGCAAGGCCCCAAAGCCTGCCACAAGGCTAAAGCATCTTCCAGTGGGGACCCACAGAAAAGGGTCAGAAACAACCAGACAATTTTGGAAGGGAAAGTACAAAATGAAAATCAAGACAAAAACAGCCATCGTCACCTCCCCATGGGTCTCTCACACACATCTGTGTCACCCAGTCCACGACCAAAAGGCAAGCACAGTTTCTTCACGTGTCTTTCAGCTCCACGTGCCTCCTCCAGGTCTCCTTCTGGCTCCATCCTGCTTCCTTCCTTCCTCAGTCTCCTCTCCAGCTTCTCCCTCTCCTCAGCTCCACCCTCCTTTTGGGTGGGGCAGGAAACCTGGAACCTCCCCCTTTCTTGGGGACCACCCTGTTACATGATCAGCACATGGAGGGTGACGCTGCCTAGAAAGAACAAAGTAGTAGGGTCTATAGAGGTTGAAAAGCAGTCCAGGGCCTCCCCGGTGGCGCAGCGGTTGAGCGCTGGGTTGCGAAGCTGCCCACAGCCTCTGAAGCGCTGGTTCCATCCCTGGCTGCTCTCCGGCCACCAGAGGAGAGTCCCACATGGCGCGCAGACCTCTCCTGCCGCCCGCTGCTCCCCTCAGCAGTGTACTTCGGTCCTTCTGCCTGCTCTGCTCCCCACTCTGGCTCTGGTGAATTCTCTCACCCTCCCGTGCTTCTGACTGTACCCAGTGCTTGTATAAATAAATAAATAAATCTTTAAAAAAAATTGTATGCTAACATTAAAAAAAAAAGAAAGAAAAGCAGTCCAGATACTGCCAGGTGAATAGAGAGATCTAGGAAATTTATGGACATGGCTTAACCACCTGATTGCTGGCCTAATGCCCTCTGATGGATATAGTTTCAAGTGCATGCAGCTTTAAAATAATTTAGCCTTGATTGCCTATGGTTGGAAGTGGGTTTTGGGGAAGCAAAATGTATTTTCTTTCTACTTGGGAGGCTTGTGCACTGTATCAAATACCCTAAATTAAAGGAATTGCATTGACTTGTGTGTGTTGATAAAATTACTATTTAAAGCAAACAGAGGACTTCAATTTTTTAGGAGAGGAGGGTATGAGCGATAGAAAATTGGTAAGCTGTGACACCTGCACAAAATCCTTGTTTGAAGTTCAGAAAGAATATACAATTTGCTACTCTAAAAACTTTTTTTTTCCTATTGAGAGATATGACATACTAGTGCTTTAGTCTAAGTGAATAGAAACAAGAACACGATGAATTAAATAAATGCAGTCATTTACATATAGTCCAGGGGAAAAAAGAGACATTTCACTGGAAGTTTCCTAGTAAGGTGATTCAGACAAATCATGCAAAAATGTAAGACAATTGCAAACAAAGATGACTCGTATTTGAAAGCTCAAAACCAGCTAGACAAAGACAAGAATATCAGGGACTCTGGTCTGGATGACACCATTTAAAAATGGGAAAGTTAGTTACTTCTCTCACCCTTGAGAGAGGAATGCTCAGCTGCTAAGCAGGGTGGTAGTTGAATATGCAGATTTCAGATGCAGCCTAATGTTAATCAACCCCCAGGAGAAAGCTTGCAGAATGGAATCTGGAAGATAATTTGTGACTGACAGCTTGTTCCAGATGGGCTAGGCCAACAGAGGTATATCAGTCAGAAACTACTCCAGCTTGTTTAAGAGAATGGATTAATTATATTAATTACAACTATTAAATTGATTATAGAATCAGTGGGAAGGTAGAGGAAACAGAACGTTAAGCATCAGGGAGCACTTTGAGTTTATGACACCAAAGTAGGTTATCAAGAGTGATGGCCTTTCCTATGATCTGTACAGTTGCCATGACCAGGAAACAGTCATGATCTAGGCGAGAGTACAAACTAGAAAATCCTGCAGAAATTCCATGACAGTGTTTTCTAGTGGCAAAAAGACAAGTCATATGATGGAACCTCAATCACAAGGACTCCTTTTAATTATTACACAACTGTTAGTGGAACTTAAGTATATCTGGAGCTCTAGCCAGATGGAGTTCAAGAAATGTACTCTGCCTTTAGGAAATGACTGTAGCAGAAGAAAATTGACTGGATCATGCACTAGCTTACCATACTCAGCTCTAGGCACAGCATGTCTGGAGAGACGTCTGTTGTGGGCCATCTATGCTTCCTGAGCCGATGTGCCTTTTCTGTCATTCTCTGTGTTTTCTTCTAAATGAAAACTTTTCATATATAGTCAAACAACACAAAATAGTAAATTTTATGTTTCACAGTGTATGTAACTAAATTATCATTCCTCTATGCCCCCTTTGGAAAGAAAGATTATGATATTGGTTATTTTGGGGGAGGGTTGCAGACATTAAAGAGCAAAACAGATTTTTCTTTTAGAAAGATTAACCTCTGATCTATGTGCTAAATACTGTATTTCACTTGCAAATATTGGAGCTGATTTTCCCAAGACAGTGTGTTCTTACCCAGGTCATGGAAATCAGAGTCACTAAAGAAGGGGTGCTTTTGATGTATGTTTCTCATTTTATAGAATTTCCACATTCCTTTGTTTCCAGGCAAAGTTCTTAGATACTAGAGTTGAAGATATTATACATATTATGGTCAGGTGTGCAGAAAAAAGTGTAGGTTCTTTATTTTGTCTTCTAAACCCCCACCCAGGGGGAGGAATCCACATACCCCCTTATGTATAATATATAATTTTTAAATTGATACCTAAATTTTTGTAATCATAATTTTATACTATTGCAAAGACTGTACTTTCTGCCAGGTTGTAATTACTGATATTTTAAAAGAAAACAGTCATACCTTCTTTTAAATATATCTGAGAATCTAAAGTAAAAAATCTAAATTTAGAACAAAATGAATTACTGAAATGGTTCCAGATAATAGCCAGTCTCTCACTTCTCAAATTTCTATGACCCCCACCCACCCATTTTCTGAGATGTTGCTGGTCAGTGTGTGTGTGTGTGTGTGTGTGTGTGTGTGTAGAAGAATGGGGGGATGACTCAACCTTCTTGGAGAGGGGAGAAATCATTTGTAGGAATTGTTCTCAGCTAGGGAGCAGGTGTGTCTATTCTTCCTTGACTAACACCAGCAATGACAGAAAAGGGGATATCAGGGCAAGACTGTTTTAGTCTTGGTACATTCAAAAGATGAAGAATTTTCTCTTCCTCTGATCTAGTACCACAAAGATTTAAATTTCATAGCTTAGCTGTCTTCAAATTCTTATGTTTCAGTAATCTCAAAATTATTATCGAGATCTATAAACGCCATCACATATTTTAAAGTTATTGCCTAAAATTTATCATGCTAACTTTAATAGATGCAAAGGATATAATTTCAGGCATATGCTCAGTAATGATAAAGTTAAAGAAACTAGAAACACTTAAAAATGTGCCCATAGAACCTAAATACAATTATGAATTTGATCTTGTTATCATCCGATCAATAACATGAACAAGTTCTGTAAATCTTAGTAACTTGAATTGTGTTACATTGTTCTTTTGTTTTTCTCCTGAAATTCATTTTTCTATTTCTCCTATAATATTTACATACCCATTTGGGTAAAAATGCCTAATGTTTAGGGTTAAACTTACCATTATTATAATATAATTCATATATGTATTACTACTTTATAAAGCATATAATTTTATGCATAAAATCTTTCAGTTTAAAGCAAATATATTAATTAAAATTTATTTTTCTTCTTGTGACTAAACGTCTAAGTATTAAAGCATTTCTTTTGGTTTGAATTATCATTATGAGGGTTATTAGCATACACTGATCAAAACAACGCAAGTATTACAAACTAATATATACAGGAGAAAATTAGTTTTTGTAAATTTATGAATGGAATTTTATACAGTGGTTTCCATATCTTAGGATAAATCTAAAATTCAGGCACTCATACTATTCCAATTTTTCACTTTTACAGAGATGATGAAAATACTTGTTCAGGTACATAGGTAGATAGAAATGGAAGGAATTTTATTATAGCAAAGCCAGGCAGTTGAACTCCTTAGGAGCTATATGCTAAAAATCTCATTGAGTAGAGATGGACTGGTTCCTGCCTCTTGCCTTACTGATTTGATGGTTTTCCATTTATTTAAATCTTCATTTTCCTTCAACAATTTTAGTAGTTTTTAGTATACAAGTTTTACTCTTGTTTTGTTAAAATTGTTCCTAAGTATTTTATTCTTTCTGATGATACTATAAATGGACATTTTAGAATTTCATTTTGGATTGTTCATTGTTAGTATATAGAAATACAATTGGTTTATATATATTGAGCTTGAATCCTGAAATTGTGCTGAATTCATTTATTACTTCTGCTATCTTTTAGTGGATCCATTAGGATTTCCTATATGTAAGATCATGTTAACTGAGACTCGAAAATGTTTTACTTTTTTCAAAATAATAATTTGGATGCCAATTATTCTTTTCTTTTTTATTGTCCTTCCTGGAATGTCCAGTGAAATGTTAAGAATCATGAGAAGAAACTTTCTTGTCTTGCTCCAGTTTTGGCAAATGCTTACAATCTTTCACCTTTAAGTATGATGTTAACTATGAATTTTCATAAGTGCTCTTTATTTGGTTGAGAAAATTTCTATCTATTCCTAGTTTGTATGAAAGGGTGCTGGACTGAATCACTTTCTTTTTATGTGTTTATTAAGATGAGCATATGTTTTCTTTTCTATAGTCTTAATACAGTGTATTACACTGATTGATTTTTGTATGTTTAAGCAGTCATTGATCCTGGTGTGCACTAACTTTTTATATGTTCTTGGGTTCAAGTTCCTAGTATTTTGTTTAAGATTTTAAAAATCTATGTTCATTGGTTTTCTTTTTTCTGTCATGTCAATGACTTTGATTGTAGTGTTAGTGTAATCACTGTTTTCAAAGAATAAATTGAAATGTAATTTCTCTCTCTTCCACTTTTTGGAAATTGACCATTATCTTTTAATATAATTATTAAATGTTTGGACTTAAGATTGTATTTTGTTATTTGTTCTCTGTCCTTCCTGTTTTTGCTCCTCCCCAACTCCTCTCCTGATTTCTATTGAATTACTTGAACTCTATTTTAGTACTATATTCCATTTATATCTACTTAATTTCTGATTATATACATTTGTGTTATTTTTTCAGTGGTTGCCTTAGGAATTATAATATGCAAACCTATCATAATGCAAACCTATTATAATATGCAAACCTAATATTGTATACTTTATGTCAAATGTAGAAAACGTATAACTGTGTAGTGCTCTCTAATCCCAACAGTCCTTTATAGTATATATGTTGCATGTGTACTATTTATATACATTGAACATTTCAGCAAGAAATGTACAAATTTTGCTTTCAGCAGAACTTAACAGGAAAGAAAAACACTCTTTTAAAAATCCAGTTATTTATCATGTCTGCTATTCTTCCTTTTTTTTTCTGAAGAGTAAGATTTTTCCCGTGGTATTTTTTTCTTTTAATTTGAAGAATCTATTTATCATTTTTTTGTAGCATACATCTGCTGGTGATTAATTTTATTAGTTTTTCTTCATCTGAGAATGTCTCAACTTTTCCCTCATTTTTGAAGGATGTTATTACTGTAGAATTCTGGGTTGACAGTTCTTATAGCAGTTTAAAGATGTCATTTGGCCTCTTTAATATTTGGTGAGAAATCCATGGTTCTTCAAATAGTTGTTCCACTGAATGTCATAGTTTTTCTCTAGCCATTTTGAAGATTTTTCTTTATGTTTTGCATTCAGAAATTAGGTTGTGATGAGTCTATGATTTATTATTTTTTGAATTTATCTTTCTTGGGGAAGTCAAAACCCCCAAAGGGTCTGGATTATACTCTACTTGCAAGCTAACAAGTTAGCCTGCTACAGTTTCATCAATACTAGTAGAAGATATGATACACTTGGATAAGAGACAAAATATTTTATTCATGGGAATACAGAGGGCTTGAATTTCATGTTCATGTTGATTCCTCTTGCCTCCTAAATCCCACGGTACAATATGGAGCAACCCAGGAGGATATTGTATATGCAGTAGATTTGAATCACAGCTGAGAAAACCCCAGTATTTTAAATGACACTAGTAGCAAACTTGCCCAACTTTTGCCTGAAAAGAGACATTATCTTTATTACAATGGTCATGAAACATACCCACTCTTTGCCTTAGAGAGCAATGTTATCTCTAGTATCCAAGTTACTTGCTACATAGACTTGAAAAGATAATCTGAAGCAAAAACTGATACAAATTATACAGAAATGCTATAGAGAATTAGCTTCCAACAAGAGCAAGCTGGACCTTTTGGCTTTATATTCTTTTATCAGAATATATCAGATTTTCTCTATTGTATCTTTGAATAAACAACCCTATTTTTTTCCTTTCTTCTTTTGGCACTCCAGTGTCAAGTATATTAGACCTTTTGAAAATCTTGCCCAGGTGTTTGATGCTCTGTTCATTATAGTCATAGAACTTATTCATCCTTTAGGTGGAAACTTTATCCACCTTTAACCATTGGCAATCTTCTCCCATTTTGCCTTCCTGAACCCAGGCAAATAACCAATCTATTTCGTTTCTATGAGTTTGTTTTTTACAGATTCCACAGTAAGTGAGATCATACAGTATTTGTCTTTATCTGACATTTCACCACTAGCATAATATCCTCCCGTTTCATATGGCAGGATTTCCATTTTTTATGATTGAATTATAATCCATTGTCTGTCCGTCCTTCCATCCATCCATCCATCCATCCATCCATCCATCCATCCATCCATCTAGTATAATTTTACCATTATTCACTTATCTTTAGATGAACATTTAGGTTATGTCCATGTCTCAGCTTTTGTAATCAATGCTGCAAAAAACTTGGGTATACAGATATCTCTTTAAATAGTGCTTTCATTTCCTTCTGATATGCACTCATAAGTGGGATTGTTGGATTATATGGTAGTTCTACTTTAACCTTTTGAGAAAACTGTACTGTTTTCCATCATAATTATACACATTTACATTCCAATCAGCAGTGCACACAAGTTCCCATTTTTCCCTGTTCTTGCCAGCATTTATGTTTTGTCTTTTCAGTGACATTCTAATAGGTGTGAGGTGATATCTCGGTATCATTTTTATTTGTATTTCTCTTTAATTAGTGACTTTTAGTGTCTTTTCATGTACTTATTGGCCATTTGCATATATTTTTTGGGAAAAATTCTATTCAATTTGTGAGATAATAGAAAATACGTATATTGCTCTTTTCTGTGGGTTCCTGCCACAGAGGTCCTAAAATGCTTGTAATTTCCTAAGTGATAAGAATAGTAGCAGCAGCTTTTATTTTAATATTTCATATTTGATCCCTGTTTCTGACACAAGACTCCTGAAACACTTGCAATTTCTTGGATGAGAGAAGTGTGTTTATTTCTAATGGGTGACTCTGGGCAGGCTCCTGGTTGGCTCTGGAATACAACTAGTCACTGGACAGACCAAGTCCCAGCCAGTTAAAATTTAGAGTTCTACTGCCCATTCTCTTGAGAAGAAAAAAAAAAGGCTGAAAATAGAGTTGTTAATAATAGCTGATGCTATTATTATTATTCTCCTAAGTATGGTTTTGGGGAGCTTCCAGGTGTTGAGCACATCTACATGCTGGAAGGGTGATGCACCCCCCAACTCCATGGGGACTGAAGCAGTTGTGTTCAGGACCCTTCCAGACTTTGCCCTAAATACAGTTACAACTCAGAGACATTGCAGCTTCCTTTCCAGACTACTGCAATATAGAGAATATCATAGTAATTGAGTCACATGGATTTTTGTTGTTGTTTCCCAGGGCATATAAGAGCTATGTTAATATTATACTTTAGTCTATTAAGCATGTAATAGCATTATGTAAGTAAAAAACAATGTACATGCCTTAATTAAATGTGACAGAGAGGCTTGGAGTAAGCACATACTTTTGGAAAATCGTCACCCACAGACTTGCAAGGTACACTGTTGCCACAAACCTTCAATTTGTAAAAAAAAAAAAAAAAAAAAACACATCTCTGAAGAGCAATAAAGCAAAGCACAAAAAATGAAGTAGGGTTATATATCTTCATCTGACTGTTCATCTGTATCCTTTATCATATCCCCTAATAGACTGGCAAACGTGTTTCCTTGGACTCTGTAAGCTGCTCTAGCAAATTAATTGAATTTGTGGAGGAGGAGATTGTGGGAATCTATGATTGTTAGCCAAGTCAGACAGAACTTGTGGATAACTTGGGGACTTGGTACTTGCGATTGGCATCTGAAGTAGGTGAGAGCAGTCTTGTGGGACTGAGCTCTTAAGTGTTGGATCTGACACTATCTCCAGTGAGATAATGTCAGTTTGAGTTAAAGTGTAGGGAACTCAGTTGGTTTCATGGTATTGGTTATTGTGAAAAATATCTGCACATTTAGTGACCAGATATGTCAGAAATGAAATGTTCTCTGAGTAATAAAAGATTCATGTAGAAGGATAACTAGATTTTGTTCTTAATGCAAAGGTCCTTTGCCTATTTTTAAATTAATGATCATTTGTTATCAAGTTGTAGGAGTTCCTTATATATTTTGGATAATGACCCATTCTCAGGTGTATGGTTTGCAAATATTTTCTCCCATTTCATAGGCTGCCTTTTTATTTTTTGATCAGCTCTTTTCCTGGGCGGCTTTTTAGTTTGATATTCCATTCATTTATTTTTGCTGTGGTTTTGGTGTCACATCCAAAAATCATTTCCAAGACCAATGTCAAGTAGTTATTTCCCTGTTTTCTTTTGGTTTTTGTTTTCTATTTGATTTCTTCTTTGATCCATTGATTATTCAGGAGAATGTTGTTTAATTTACATGTAATTGTGAATTTCCCAGTTTTCCTCTTGTTTTTATTTCTGATTTTCTACCATTGTCATTGGAAAATAATTTGATATAATTTCTATCTTCTTGAACTTGTTGAGACTTGTTTTGTGCCTTACTATATGATTTTTCCTAAAAATGTTTCTTTACTGTCTGTATGATCTATCCATTGTTGAAAATAGGGTATCAGAGTTCCTAGTAGTTATAATATTATAGTTTATCCTCCTTTTAGTGCTGTTATTATTTAGTTTATATATTTTGGTGCTCTAATGTTAACTGGATAAATATGTGCAATTGTTAAAACTTGAGGAATTGATTCCTTGCCCTTGGTCATTGCAAAATGACCTTTTTATTTTTATCTCTTGTGACCATTTATAGCTTAGAGTCTATTTCATTTATATAAGCATAACTATTCCTTTCCAGTAACATTTGCTTTAAATGTATTTTCCCAGTCCCTTTACCCTCAAATATGGCAATCTTGGTTAGTCATATTTGTAATTTTTATTATTCATATTTCATGAGGAGGAACTATGTGATAATTAAAAATATCATTAATAAAAATATATATTTTAGTAATGGCTTAAAATTTTTATCTAATTTTGTAGTTGGCAATAAAAATAGAAAAATCTCTGAAACAATTAGGATTATATTTTTATTATACTTTCATTTATGACATTTATGATATCATTAAATATTTTCATTAGATGAAAGGAAAATGGTAAATATAGTGAACTGTGCAAAATAAAGGCTTAAAATTAAGTTTAAAAATGCTAAAATCTATACATATATATTTTTTACCCTTATCCTCCAGGTCACCACTACCTACTTGAGTGAACTTTGTAGAATGCAAATCTACCTTTGTAAGTCTTCTTCATATTGTCTAGGAGCAATGAGTGAAAACATTGGCCAACAACAAAGCATTTGAATGATGTAATTAAGTCTTTAAAATTTAGCCCAGGATGGTCCTCCCTGGTGGTGCAAGGGGTTAAGACACAACCTATGAGGCTATCCACAGCCACTGCAGCACGAGTTCTACCCCCGGCCAGTGTGCTACTCACATGGCGCAGCAGACCTCTCCTGACTCGCCTGCTGCTCTCCTTGGCAGTGTATTTTGGTCGATTTGCCTGTTCTGTTTCTGCACTTTGTCTCTGGTGAATCCTCTCACTGTGTGTTTATCTTCACTGTGTATATATCTAGAAACACATCATTCATATTATATTCTAATTGCGTGTTTGATAGTTTCTGTCATTGAATTATAAGTTCCTTCAATTTAGAAACTCCATATTCTTCAGTCTTTGCTTTCTTCACAGTCACAGTAAATTCTCATTTAAACTCTGATAAAAGGGAATATGAAAGGAAAAGGGAAAAAGAAATAAGGAGAGGGCGGATAGTACTGGTGTTATTAGGATCCAGATAAGGCTAGGCATGGGATAGCCAAGACTCAGACATTCAAGTGAGTCATTAAAAATGATAGGTTGCAAATGCAAAGCCCTCTTTTTGTCACACAGATAATATGAATCCATGTGATTGTGTTTATTCTGGGTTGGAATAAAGAAAGTAAAGATTTCAACAGATTAGTAAGAAAGGCAGGCAGGAAGCAAGAAGATACTCCACCATATTATGGCATGATCAATGAGGTTGAGGTCCAGGTAGACAGAGCTCATAAGTGAGCCAGGTACATCCCACTGAAAAGAATAGACATGAAGGAATCTGATTCTGATGGCATATTCTGACACAGTACTTGAGGAGAAGCAGCAATAGCTGTTGACATCCCTGTTCTGGCACTTTATTTAAAAATAATCTTTGATATTCGTTTTTACTCTTTATCTTGGGCTTTTTGGAAGACTCTACAGGGACAATTACTTAAAAGAACAAAACATTTATTAAATGTTCAGTGTGGCAGATAACTATGCAAAGTGCTATGTGTACAAAGGAGTGTTCAACAACCAACCTACTTTAGGCAAAACCAATATGGTATGTGTGTGTGTGTGTGTGTGTGTGTGTGTGTGTGTTCCATTGGGTTGAAATAATGTGTTTCAAATTTGGTCTGACAGAAATCCATGTTTTGAAAAAGTTTTAAAAGCAATAAGGGGCAGATTCAACAAAAACTTGGACATCAATTAAGGCTTAGAGGTTATGGTAAGATGAAGCATTTTCCCTTGTGCTGTATGCTTTTGATTTTTTATTTATGAAGAATCTTAGATTGTACCATATTATATATAGAAATTTATTAACTCCATTTGAGAAATTAGTCATTCAATTAATTGAGTTGAATAAGTATTTTCTTTTTTTTGTTGTTAAAGATTTATTAATGTAGGGCCTCCCCAGTGGCGTAGCGGTTGAGCGCTGGGTTGTGAAGCTGCCCGCAGCCTCTGCAGCGCCGGTTCGATCCCTGGCTGCTCCCCGGCCACCAGAGGAGGGTCCCACATGGTGCGCAGACCTCTCCTGCTGCCCGCTGCTCCCCTCAGCAGTGTACTTCGGGCTTTCTGTCTGCTCTGCTCCCTGCTCTGGTTCTGGTGAATTCTCTCACCCTCCCGCACTTCTGATTGTACCCAGTGCTTGTATAAATAAATGAAAATAAATCTTAAAAAAAAAGATTTATTAATGTATACAAGAACCAGGGTACAGGCCAAAGGTGTGGGGGGTGAGAGCATTCACCAGAGACAGAGTAGGAAACAGAACAGGCAGATCAACTGAAATATACTGCTGAGGGGAGTGGTGGGCGAGTCAGGAGAGGTCTGACTGGAGACCGAACTGGTGCTGCAGTGGCTGCGGAGAGCTTCATAGGTTGCATCTTAACGCCTTGTTGTGCCACCAGGGAGACCCGCTGAATAAGTATTTGGCATTGTGCCAAATGTGCAAAGTAGAAGACAATTCTTGACCTTATCTACTTTTGAAAGTTTATTGGGGAGATGACAAATTACATAGTATAAGGAAATGAGGAGAAGGCATAATAGCAAAAATCTTACTTATGAAGATTTTAAAGAAGATGGCTTCTTTGAAAAAGAAAAAGCTTTCAAGAGCTCAACCACTTCCTGCTTTCTCAGATTATAGAATTATGAAGATAAGCAAGGGCCTTGGATAACCATTGGATTGATTTTTGAGCCTTGGCTTCTGCTTGATTTTGTTCCTGTTCTTGAGTTTCTTTTCTTTCTCTTGGATTCCAGGGCAATTCTGGGTAAATGGTGTCCTTGTCATGGTTTTTGTCTTGGTGATATTGCTGTGAATACCAATGTTGGCTGGAGGCCTGGGCCTCCCACGGTCAACTAGATAATGAGAGGAACAGACCAGGCTCTAAGTAATGCATGAGTGACCTTAGGACAGTTTAAATGGTCATAGGAAATAAGCAAAGATTTTCAGTTTATATTAGACTGTTATAATTGGCTTTTACTCTTGAGGTTGAAAGAAGAAATTTTTTTTCCAAATTGATCAGTGTTCTTATAGCCAAATCTAGATAGCCTTGTTTTTTCATTTTTGGTATCTGCAGCTGTTTGGTGTTTCAACCTCACAGAAAGTGCTGTCAAATAAATTAGAATGCATTTTTCAGGGGTGTTGTATAAGGCATTTGATTTCCAGAAGCAAAACCCTCTCAAAATAGCTCAGTGAAAGAAGTTTATTATACGAAACAAGGCAACAAGATGGGCTTTGTGAAGATGGAGATGGGTATGGGAAAGCTGTTAGGAATAGAGACAACTGCTTCCTATATTTTCACTGGGTTGCTGACTTTTTCTTTCTTGGCTGCTGACTTTTTCTTTCTTGGCATACTTGCTTTACTCTTATCTGTGCAGTTTGTCCTACTATAACTGAAACATGAAACACATGTGGTCAGAAGTGGTTACTCTAGTCTCACCTGTGCATGACCTTTCAGTGGAAGCTTCCATATTATGACATTAGCTCTATAGGTCTTGATTCAAAATCTCAGGTAAGGAGCTGCCTTTGAGATTAGTGCCCATGTGTTCCCTGTCACCTGAAGTCATAAGAGCAGGGTCACTTGGTAAAAACATGGCCAGCCAGGCTAACCCCTGAAGTAGGTGCTAGGCTTTAACAGATGATGTAGATTGGCCTGGAATCCCCAAACCTGCCTACAGAATTGCATGTGAATGACATCTACCCATGTAGCACTCCTTGACAAAATTAATTCACTTTCTTTGCTCTTTCTGAAGTAGGATAACTCGCTGTCTTTTCCTGAAGTCAAGAGTTTGAAAGTTCAGGGGTGTCAAAGAATTGACTGCTGAATTAAAAAAGTTACCTTTTGTGTTTCCTTAAGGTAGTCTTTATGGAAATGAATCCTCAAGTCAGAGGAGTTCCAGTGGCTTGCTTGGGTGTCTCAGGGTTTCATAGATGCTCTTGTAAATTTGGAAACCAATACAATCCTGGTGACACACAATACAGACAGATAAGTTTGTCCACTGATCATTAAAAAAGAAAAGTTGATATGGCAAAGAATTATCAGTGAGGAAGATTCCCTCTTCTGATTTCTCCCCTAAAAATTGATTTAGAAAAACTGAACTGGATTGTCTTGGAAATTATGGAATAGATCTGAGATTTCATTCAATAAACATTTTCTGTTTATATACTATGCACCAGTTGTAGGTTAAATCCTGTGGCAATTGAGATACTGCTACTTGATTTTTAAGTGGCTTCTCTGTATGCAGAATTGGCTACATAATTTATGAGGCCCATTGCAAAATGAAATTGCAGGACATCTTGTTCAAAAATTAAGAATTTAAGATGGTGATAGTAGAGCTTTAAACCAACTGCAGGACCATGTGAGTGTGGCATCTGGTGTGACTGCACCCCTTGCATGCGCATGACACTGCCCCTGCTGTGTGAGCAGGAGTCATTCACCTTTAGCTTTCTCTCTACTGTTTCATGAGGGAGAAAAGGGGAACTTAATTTTCTTCCTATAGAGTAGCTATACTAACACAGACAAGATGATTCCGGTCCTTCAGACAGTTCCTATGCCACAAGAAAAAGTTCACAGTATGCATTTTTAAAAAACAATTAACTACCTTCTATTATGAAATGTCATGATTTAGTTGCAATCTAGTTTTCACCTGTGGTTACGTAAATTATTAAAGGTATTCACTACAATGGTTTTCATGTTAAATCTTCCCCTTTTTTGGTGTTTTCTTGTAGTTATTTAAAACTTTCAGGTGGTATATTTATAAGCATCTTTTTGTAATAGATTTTGCATATAGTTAATTTTGATTTAATTTGCATATTGGCTTATAATAGCCTAGCAACTCAAAGACAATTTTATTTGACTTTTATTTCAAAGGGATACAATGATTTATAATGCCAGAGTTTACGAATTGCAAATATTATGAAAAATCAGAGGGCCGTGGTTTATCCTGAGGGGAAAATGGCAGTTTTCTACAAGCTCTATAATGTACCTTAAAATAATTTAAGTAATAAGTTTTATTTCAGGATTTTCATTAACTCAAACAGTATGTATTATAAAATGTATCAGCTAATGTATTATAGAAATGCTGGATTTTTTAAAATAAAAAAGTGCTTACATAAAACATTTAGTTGGAAAAGTTTCTGAAGAGAGAATAAAAGTTCCTAAGAGTTATTCATAAAAAAATATGATAAAATTGTCCTTTGCAGCATCAGTATAGCCTGAAATTCAATCTATGATTATGCTGGGAAGGTCATTCTCTTTATCTTGACTGAGCTCCTGAATGGATCCACCTTTGTATATTCTTCACACTCTCGAACACCCTTTGGCTCCAACTGGCCTCTCTGTAGGGTTGTCTCCCACTCTCCCTGTGCAGATGCCTGTGTCAGGGACAAGGAAGGCACTGTGTTAAATGTAGTCAGATCTGCAATGCTTGCCAGCTACATGCGCTTGTGTAGCCCAGCTAGGTTTCTGAGGCAGTGAAGCCTGATTGGCAATACTCTGAGGGTCTCTTTCCCACCAGTGGGAATGATCTGTAAATAGTCTGTTACCTTGAACTCATTGTCTGGTATATGACAAAGATCCAGTGTCTAGTTAAGTTGAATCTGCCTCTTCACCTCTGTTTTCCTTGCAATCCCATTGTAAGTGTGATCAATCTGCTCTACAGATTTTCTCTCTGGCTCTTGGCTTCTGCTTCCCACTCTAGTTTTTTGACTGGGACTGAGTTCTGGATCCTGCCAAACTTATCTCTCTGGATCTGGATCCTGTTTCTTGCATGCTTTAAAGAGACTTGGATAAACCTTCCTAAACTTACTCTGCTTCCTATTTAACTAACTGGACAGTTCTTCCATCGATTGCACATTGTGCCTTTCCCTACCCCTTGGGATGAGAATTTGGAAATATTGAGGCGTGTCTAGCCTGCATTTAAGTTTGTTTTGCTCCAGTGGTCCTGCTGATTTATTCTCGTAGTGGCCTTAGCTTACTGTTAGTTTTCTCGTAGCTACTGCCTTGTGTGTATTTTAGAAGCCCCACTCTTATGAGGGCTTGCTGACTATTACGGGAACCAGGAAATTGATTGAGGTCAATGATTAGTTGCAGTATCCTATCAAGGAATTTTGCATGTGATCCAAGTTGAGCAGTTCTGTGTTGATTTCCTCTATTAGCAAATGTGAAATACATTCTGTCTATTGGTGGACGTTTTGTGAGGTAATAAGGAATATAAAATTCCATTATATGAACGCTTGTCAATCTACCTCAGTCCCCCTCAGAGTAAAAGTCAAAGGGTGACTGCTTTTCTTTTAGCCACAATTCTTTCCAGCACAGTGGTTCCCAGAGACCAAGAAGTTCTAGAGCTCATACAGGACTTAATGTTCTTTCTTTGGTGGCTTCTTAATAGTTAGCTATTATCCAATTTTTGTATATACAAAGTACATTTATATAATGTCTCATGTGATTGCTATAGATCACAGTCACAAATAAAAGCATCGGGATTTCTTTTTTAAAATAGTAGGCACATAAGCAAAATAATTAATTTGATTTATCAAGCCCTTAATAAGAAAATTTAAGATAGAGGATGTTTGATAATAAATATAGCTTAAGGATACTACTCAATATTTGATAATTAATTTTCTTTTTTTTTAAAAAATATTTTATTTATGCATGCAAGAACTGGGGTACAGGCCAGAGGTATGGGGGTAAGAAGATACACCAGAGACAGAGTGGGGGGGGGGAAAGCAGATCTACTGAAATACGCTGCTGAGGGGAGCAGCAGGTGAGCCAGGAGAGGTCTGCTGCGCCATGTGGGTAGCTTTCTGGCCAGGGATGGAACTTGTGCTGCAGTGGCTGCAGATTCATAGGTTGCATCTTAACCCCTTGCGCCACAAAGGAGGTCCTGAGAATTAATTTTCTGTCTAAGTTTTTGATCTCCAAGGCCAAAATGACAACATGGTTAGGTTCATAGGTCATCTTACCACCGGAGGAATGGCACTTCGTTGTACACCTTCAGGACTTGGCATGTCCTAAAACCTTTAGAAATGTTGCCTGGTCCTGAAACTGTACAAATAATACAGGTATTTCTCAGGCTGTGAGATTATTATCTGGAGAAATCACCTGACTTTGACGGTTCGGGTAGAACAGATCACTGTTAGTAGTTGTCTGTCATGGCCTTGATGTTATTTATTCAGTGGTTGACTTTGTGTCGCTGCCTGGCCCTACAGTCAGATTGTCTTCTGTGATGAAGTAAAATGGACATGTTTTCTACTCAGGTTTGGTGACTTAACCTGATAGGCTTTCTTTGGGTTAAGAGTGACAGTTAATCTCAGCCACTTTGAAATTATTTTCTACTTGCATTCTTAGAAGATATAAATATTCCATTGTTAGGGAATTTATTTGTTTATATAGCTTTTTTTATATATTCTAATACTAAGTAAGATGCTATTAGTGGGATTGATTTTCTGTTGGATCACATTTTAATCTGCACACATATATTCCTTCTCAAAAAAGGAAAAAAAAATCCTTTCATTAGAGTCCAAGGGTACATGAAAATGAACAAAATGGGGAAAGGTGATTCATTTTTCTCTACAAGGTAATAGGATATTAATATTGAAAAGTATCAAATAATAAAAGAGATAAAAATCAATAGCATTTTGCCTCTATTTCTTTTATTTTTATCATATTTATGAAGAGTTTGATAAAGGTAATCATCCATGAGTTAAAGAATAAAAGAACCTAGACTTTTAGCAGTATTTAGCCTATGGTAAATACGACTTTACAATGGGTATCGATCTTCTTTGGTCCTGGAGCCTTTATACTGCCATACCTGCTCATAATCAACTTGCAACTCTGGAAAGTTAATCATGGTGTTAGTGTTGGTGCTGCTTCTCTTAGAAATTTTCTCTTAGAAAAAATGAATCCTCATCACAGCCAGAGACAAGCTGTGAAGGGCAAGTATTGCAGTCAGATGTTACATATGGCGTTCAAGTCATCCTAATGGTAAACGACTGATATTTGATCTGTTTTCCCTAGTCATGGGCGTGGTGATGAAGGGGATAGAGACAAAGAAATAGAAATGAGAAAGAGAGACAGACACACAGACAGAGAAGGATACCACATGTCTTTAGAAGAAATAAGAAAACTTGGTAGCAATATGGAGAAGGAAATTTGGGGTGGGTAAGTATAATACTAAACTCAGGACCTGGAAACTTCAGAAATTTTTGTCTCAAAATGGCTTCTGATACCAGTTCTGCATAAAATGTAAATAGATTTTGAATTGTCCTCATTGTTTGCCTCTCTTGACCAAAATAACTGGAAATTGATTGTGCAGGCTTATTTGTGAAGAAAATTCTCAACAGACCCAAGTCTATAAAGAGCCAGCAACCACCCTGTACCACGGTGTAGGTCTTTACTTGTTCTGTCTTCCTTTCCCCATCTAAGCCCATATGTGCTTTCCGCTGGTTTTTCTCATAGTAAATGAGATCTAGAGCAGAAACTGGTCTGATTCTTCTATTTCCCTCAGACAATGAGAAAGGAAGGGGTGGGTAGTGTCTTCTTATCACACATAAAACAAAATTCAAATTAATTCTCATAGCCTACGGGCCCTTTGGGGTTTGACTCCTTGCTAATCTCTTTGACTTCTCCCATTGCATACAGTACTAACTTCTGCTGTTTATGCAACACACACACATTTTCCACCTCAGGCTTTTGCATATGAAGTTCTCTCTGCCTGTAGTGCTCCTTTCTTGGATATTTGTCTTGTCTACTTTATTTGGTTTTATACCCACATATGACATCACTAGAGAGGTCTTCCATGCCCACTCTATCTAAAATAACTCTTTCCGTTACTCTATTTATCCTGCTTTATTTGTTCTTATAGCACTTACCGCTGTAATATATGCTATACAAATACATGGTATAAAATTGCATACTCTTACATATTTACATATGTATTGATTTATTGCATTCCTATCCCACTAAAAGGTATATATCTGGGTTTTTTTATGTGCATTGTTTGTTTCTTTTTTGTGACTTCAAAGTTTGTTGAATAAATAAGCAAGAAGGTAACCTTCTTGGAAAGTAGCCATAACAAGAATCATGTATATTAAAACAACTTAATGGTAAAAGCAAGGGTAAATAGCAAGTTATAACATTGTTTTCAGGATGCTAGATGTGGAAACTACTTATTGCCTAACTGTAGATACTGCCTATTCTTCTTGGCCACCAAGGGGAGATATTAGCATCTAGTGAATCAGAGATCAGAGCCTAGTTTCTTATTGGGGAAGCAAACCTTTATGCCTAAGGAGATAATAGTAATTCTGGGAAAAGTCTTTGCTACTTCTTGAACCACACGTTTCTGGTGAATGAATTATCAGACACATGCTTTCCTGAGGAAGGTGAAGCCACAAACACTTGAAATAACAAAAGAAAATCATGCAGAAATAATAAGCTCCAGTTCCCAAAGAATTGTGGGAAGGAAGCAGATAAGTTTCAAGGAGAGTTTTATGGTCACTAAACATTTCACAACTCATCCTGAGAACACAACTGTGGTGGTTGCCTGTGGGGGTATTGTATAGGCTGGAATATTTAAAACAACAGTATGAATATCAGTAATAGAAAAGGTACTAATTATGGAATGCAGAAAGTAGTATCATATGACCTTAATGAACAAAAATATTCCTCTGCATTTGTCAGATAGAGTACAGTCTTGAAAAGCACCAAGAAGTGTATGTGTGCAGGATTTGGGAGATCACGACAGGCTGGTTTCAGGATAGAGGCATAAAAAGTATGAATTTTAAACATGGGAGCAGTCAGCCACAGTAGAGGTGAAGGAATCATAAAATCTAGGAAGGCAACACTTCAAAGTTGAGTCAATAGTTGCTTCTGATTATAATGAGAATAGTAGTGTTTTTTTGTTTTTTTTTTTACCCCTTTGTCTTTAAAATCCCCATTACTATTCACTCCTGTGAAACTTGAGTCCTCTTTTAGCTCCATTCTCAGACTCTGTGACAGGAAGTGCTGACTCTGCTGCCTAGAAAGTGCTTCACTCCCTTCATTATCTGGTGAAATTTATTTTAATTTCAAGGTAGACAGTATCTTGCCAGCCTGTCTAAGAGAACAACCCTCTGTTATTTTTTCTTCCATGGTACTGTAATTTGTTCACACAATCACCATGACATGCCGCTCTACTGTAGTCCTTTCAAAACCTGCTCCCTGATTGCTTGATATTTTTTTCATAAAGGCAGGTATTGCTTTATTCTTTCCCACCTTGCTTTGGCATTGAGGGGACTTTTCCGCACATTTCACCTTCTCTACAAGTCTTTCCAGTGCCCAGTTTTACAGTAATTGGTGTATCTGATGTTCTCTGTTGTTTGAACTTCTGAATCATTTGTCAGTCTGCCCTGCCTTCACAATACTTGAACTTTCGTGTCTTTCTCCATCATAAAACTGGGGCCCCAATGAGGGTAGGAACCATGTCTGAACTTGCATTCCCTAATGTGCTGAGCACAGAGTCTGGTTCTTAATGAATATTCAAAAACAAATTTTATTTATTTAATTTTATTTTTTTAAATTTAATTTTATTTTATATATTTTTTACATCATTTTTCATTTTTGCACAATGTATGCATTTTCATCTTGGTTATATTCCCCATACAATTCCACCCTCTTTATTTTGACCCTACTCCCTCTTCCCTTTCTTTCCCCACCCCACCCCATGTGTCTCTGGTTTATAGTTGCTTGTTGATTTTGATTTTTACTTTATTATAATTAGTCTTTTTCCTGGTCCCTTATTTAGGTTTTCTAAATTCCTGCGATGAGTGAGACCATCCAGTATTTTTCTTTTTCTTTCTGGCCAAAACCAAATTTTAAATTGTACTGAAGATATACTGACTTAGACTTCCAAATGAAAATTTCTTTTTCTTAAATGAGAAATTGCTTGTCTGTGATGGCTATTTAGCATCGGTTAAGATATCCGGGTACAACATCTAATTTATTTCCTTAAGGTTATGTAATTAAAAATGGAATAGATTCATTTCTTTCAAAGGAATGGATAGTATGACCTTTAAAGTGAGCTTATTTTCCATTCAGAATTTAGAAACTTCTCTTGTACTCTCATATCTAATGGATCATTTCAAGTATACTAATATAAATATATGGAAAGTTCTGTAAAGAAGAGAAATCCAGAAATAACAAAGGCAATTATATCACAAGTAAGGCCACATAAGGCCATGTTGCATTCAAAATCCTACCAAATCCAAGGGACTGAATTGCTAATAGTGGAATTTTAGGCACATAGAAGAAAGCGGGTACAGTTGATGGCAATAGCTGATCAGCCTTCAAATCACACCATAGGGGCCATCTACTGTGCACTGGGAAGAAAAAACCAATTTTGACATTCTTTCCTTATATGAAATGAAAGTCCATTCTTCACAAAGAGGGTACTCATGCTTAAACTATAAAACTGTAGAGCAATATATGAAGTCTCTAATGCATCATTGCTTGCTCTATTTTTTAATCATGGTAAGTCACTCAGCTGATCTCACTTTGTTGGATGACAGATATTACTCCTCCATATAAATTAATTCAAGTTTTCACTTTTCCTTCATTCTAATTTTAGATATAATATTATATAGCAGGGAAGATTTTTCTCATTGGAAGAATATGAAATACAAGTTCTATGTCTTTTGGAATGGCAGAGAATTCCCTCCTATTCCTAATGTGCAGAATGATTCTCTGAAAGTAAAGAGAAGTCAAGAAAATTCTCCCGGTGGTTATTGCTTGTGAAAATCTTATTGAATCAATGTGGTTAAGGTTTTTCACTTTATTTTTCAGACCACATAAATGCATCCCCATCTTTGCCTCCAAGTCACATTTGGCACATACAGTTATTATTTTAGATATTATGTAGGTTGTTAGTAATTGAAGGCAATATCCAATATTTCTGCAGGGGAGAAACAACCCTGGATTGTTTCTGTTTTTTCAAGGGGAAGTTTAAGAAATTTTAGTATTTTGAAACTATATCAACTATAAACCAGAGATTTCTTGAGGCAAGTTTTATTTCAAGATAGTATTTTTGCCTTTGCAAACATTATAGTCTAAATTAGTTAGCCAGCAAAGCAGACATTTCAGAAATGGATTCATTTTGAAATTGCTCTGTGAGTTCTTCATTCTGTAGATTGATCTATTTATTAATCAATCGAATAAAGACATTTTTACTGAAAAAAGGATTGCGTTTCTTCGGAACTATGCTAAATTGTAATTTAGATAAATTTCCACACTGCACCTTGCACCAAATAAATCTCATGTGAAAAAGCACGATGGTGCTGATCCTTTCCTTATTTGCTATTTCCAGGGAAGTACAGGAAGCACAAATGTTTTTCTCTGGGTCAAATGCCTCAATGTACTTTGAGGATAGTCTGACTTAAGTTCATGTCCTTCCCTTCTACTGAATTTGCATTGGTTGGTCTTGAATGATCGGTAAGGCAGTTTGGGAAAGAAAATTTGAGTGTAATCTTCACGAAGGCACAAAACATGTTGTTCATCAGTGTTGTCTAAGTGTCCAACATAGCTTATGGCATAAATAGGAATCTAATAAACACCCATTCAGTAAGTGAGGAGAAATGGCTTTTATGTTCACAATTTCAGTCTATATCACTTGCTGCTCTAGATCACAGTAATTAAGAATACGAAGTTTGGCCTCAGGAAGGTCTGGGTTAACTATTAACTAGCCAAGTTACTAAATATTTCTCTAAGCCTCAATCTTTTTATTTTAAAAGGTGATAAATGAGGTGCTGTATATAAATCCCTTTGAAGTATTTGGCACATGATAGACTCATGATGGATGTCTTCTATTACGAATAATGAATTTCAGAGGAAATTCATATTCTTATATATGAACACTTTGATGCATACAAAAAAATCTAATGGAATAGAAGTCAACTGAATGTATCAGAGATTCTTTTTCCTGTTAGCTCTGTTATGGAAATACAGGAAACCTTGCTTGAGCCCAAACTTTATTTTATTCTTGATTAAATCCTCGCTATGTATTTTCTGAACTACTAAGGGTCTTTTCAGGAATTATTTAGATGAGGAAACTGGTTATTTCCTGAATGGGTCATCATAGTAGAAGTGATATTTTAGCCACATTTGTTTTGGTTAAAGTCAACAATGAAATGTCAATCTGAGTATGAGACCTCCAGCTGAACAGCCAGCTGCTGTGTTGGGTTCCATGGCAAGGCTCCAATTGGATCTGAGAACAGGTTTGATCTCCGGCCAGGGAGCTACCCACATGGTGCAGCAGACCTCTCCTGACTCACCCACTGCTCCCCTCAGCAGTGAATTTCAGCCAATCCACTTGTTCTGTTCCCCACTCTGTCTCTGTTGAATCCTCTCACCCCCACACCTCTGGTCTGTACCCCAGTTCTGGTATACATAAATAAATAAATCTTTAAAAAAAAAAACAGGAGTGAGAAAATGCTAAAAACTAAAAGTAAACATGAAAAAACCCATTTCACCAGAATCTCCTTTGATCTTTGAAAATATAGATTTCTTTATCATCTTTGGCTCCATCATCACTGGAAGCTGAGTGGTTGAAAGTATGACTGGGAGAAATGAAATAATCTGGAGGACACAGATAGCTGTATAGCCCAAACTAGCCACCACATCGGTTCCCCTGGCTTCAGTGTAAGCATCTTTGTTCCTGTTTACATGTTGTCAGTGGCACTGATGGCATAAGTAATATCGTGGAAGTGAGAGAGCTCAACAAAAGAGGGAAATATTGATTCCAGCCACATGGTAAGCAAAATTATGACATCAGAAATACAGAAATGTCATTTAGGGAACTTCCACTTACATTTGTGAGAAATTTGATAGGAAAGTTGGATTCTTACATTGTTGTAAGTAAACCCAAATAAAATAATGGTTTTAGGATTTTTTTATGTGTGAACTTTTGTCTTAAAGTCTATGTTAAGAAGGAAAAAGTCAAGTTCTTAATGGTTGTAATTATAAATTGTAATTGACAAAAAATCTCAGCTCATTTTCACTTGATAGAAAGTCTCTCTTCTATGATTTTTGCATGTCCAATGAATATGATTTATTATCCTGAATAAATTTGTTTTAGAAAAAAACAAGACTAATATTTCTGGAAATTTTTATGAATTTTTGATTTTGTTATAGGGAATCATTTAGAAAATGCCTGCTGAGAATTCTTCAAAAAAATGATTGTCAAGTTATGAATCACCCACAATTAGTGATGTTCCATATCCTCTTTGGGATCATCTTTATTAGATGATGCTCATGCTGAATAAGTGGATTAAAATCTGTTTTCATAGGAAGTGAAAAAAGCATCACATTATGCAGTACTTTGTTCTTCCTCCCCAACATTTGGAATATATGAGGACATATGTCTTTTTGTTTTATTAGAGTTTCACACCAGTGAATATATTTGACATGATTAATCTTGAGCTGCTTTTGCCTGGAGATTTTTTTAGTCTAACCCAAAATTTCACTGGATACCTTTCTTAACAGTAACAATAAATGAGTTAGACAACATTTTTGTTTGCTGTTTTGCTATTTCATAATACAGGTCACCCCATTTTCATCTTCCAGATAATTTCCTCACCATTTTTCCAACTTCTGGTAATAGTTTGCTTTCTGTTTTCTAGTCTGCCTTTTACCCAGTCCCAAAGCCAGTGGTATATGTCTTTGTCTTAAATTTCATCAGGGCAGCATCCTCACCTAGGCATTAATTTCTATACTTTGGATATTGCTGCATAACAACTTATTCCAAAAGATAGTGCTGAAATCTGTCAGCACTTTATTACCATGCCTGTGTTTAAAGGTTAGTGTGGCAATTTTGATCTTACTGCATTTACTCAAGTGTGGGAATCACTCAGTGGAGGGTTGGGAACTGCCTGAAGTAGGATGGCTGGGGCTTGCTTGCGTTTGTTGAATAATTTTCTGGCAGACTAGCCTGGAATTGTTCTCATGGCACTGACCCAAGTTTTAAGAGAGAGAATG
Organism: Talpa europaea; assembly: GCF_964194135.1. NCBI lineage: Eukaryota > Metazoa > Chordata > Mammalia > Eulipotyphla > Talpidae > Talpa > Talpa europaea. The sequence goes on along the minus strand of NC_140068.1, from coordinate 34,702,826 downwards.
TAGAAATTTGCAAGGCATTCGGAGGATTGGTCTCAGAAGTCAGGCAGTACTACTTTTTCCCTTTCTATTGGCCCCATCAAGTCATAAGCTCAAGCTTGACTCCAAGAGTGGGGAAATATACTTCACCTCTTGAGAGAAACTTAAAAGACACACTTCAAAGGTGTGGATAAGAGTGCAGAATTGGGGTCATTTTTGTTACCAGTTTACCACAATCTCAAACTCTGTGGAGTTCGTTTCTTAGTGTGATATAGATGGCCTTTGGGGTTCTGTGGAGTCAATTATATGGGATACTAGCTGGGGTCTGGCTCCTTCTATCTTCTCTGTGAGAAAGCACAGTAGTTCTTAGAGCAGGTATTGGAGGGTGACTATATGTTCCACTGTCTGCTACTATATATATATATGAGTTTACCTCAACTGTTGTACCCAATAGCTCAGATCTTTGTGATTTGTGCACACCATTAAAGTGCTGTCCAGTTCTTAGCTAGCTCTACAAATTCCTCCAAAAAGTACTGCCCAGAAAACTGAACCAAGATAACCCAGAAAATTTTACTAAGATACAGTTACATTTCCATATTGATGGTGCACCACTTCTGGTAAGAGGGATGTGGCCAGGTATAACTGTTACTGTTTTAGTGGTGTTGTATTTGGAGATGTTGACTAAGTTTTGTTCTACTTGTTCCCATTGCTCAGCCCCATTGTTCCTTTCTCTTCAGTTTTCTGCATGAGCAGCCTTTAGGGAGAGATTATCCAAAGAGAGAAAATAGTTAAATTCTTGGCATTTGAATGTCTAAGGAGACATCTGTATGTCATCAAAAGCCATAATTCTGGCACAAACAATAGTATCTTCGGACTATTTAGCCAGGTTTCTCTGTCTTTGGGAATGAAACCAGTTGGCTGAGGGAAGAAGAGAGGTTGAAAAAATAAGAGAATAAAAGTAGTTGTGAATCTGAGACAGGGCCATGTCCCTGTCTCATGAAGACAGGGAGAGAAAAATGGAAACCAAGAAAAAGTTTGGGGACTTTATAAGATGAGAGATCTAACCTTTCTCCCCAGGTTGTGATCAGGAGAAACTATAGACCTCCTTAAGAAGCCCTGTATCCTCTACTTGAAGGAGATATGCAAATAGATGAGTCCTACTTTTCACTGTGAATGTGTGAAAGTGACCAAGGATGCTCAAGCTTCTTGAGTGATGAAGAGAAAGATTGGGGAACTTGGAGGCACCTTGCAGTTTGGTTATGTTGGGCAAATGTGCAGAAAAAAGGAGAACAGAGACCAAGGAAGAGCTATAGATACCCACAACAGATTGAGCTAGATCACAGCCGAGCCTACTGTGGTCTGGCAAGGAATATGCGAAGAAGTTCTTGTCCCTTTGATATTAAGAAAGCGGTCCCTTACCTCTAAACTGTCTCTAGGAGAATTCTAAATTAACTGAATTTTCACCTACTGAGATTGAGTAAAAGTCAGAAAAGGCAAAATTCACTTTGAACTGGTAAAATCAGTGTTCCCATTACAATAAAATGAGGTTTGAGTGTTAAAGTATTTAATGGAAATACTTTAGCTCAGCTCACTGATTTTGAGATGCACATATATTTTCACATTGCAACATATCTGAAATTGAGATGTAGCTCACAACCATGGCATGTCATAGTTTAGTTGGCAGTGATTTTTCTTTAATATATGCAAAGCAGTGCATCCTGCAAATTATGGTGCCTTAAGCTCAACAAAATATGGTATAATGGAAGTTGTATTCTTTGGATTTGTAAATTTCACTTATAACTGAAAATACTAGTAATTTGAGATCTATAGCTCAGCTTTTGTCAGCATTCCTGTGTTCCTTTATTCATTCACAAAGACCTATTTTCTTGTAGTCCCAAATGCTTGCAAAATGAAAGCCTGAAGTTGTGTGAAAGGGGCTGTACCTACTGTCCAGAGTTGGGCCAAAAGTCACGTGGGGCCAAGGTGGCAATGATATAGGACCATTATGTAAAATAAACTAGATTATAGGGCCATTATATAAAATAAACTATAGATTAGGTATATAATACCTATATCACATGCACTAAAATCAGTTTGTAAAACATTTTTGATAGTAAATGGGCTTTGATAGTAGGATTAGGAGTATTTAAATTTTCTTTTTTAATGATCCACTATTTCAAAACTTCTGTAATGATATAGTCTTTTATGAATTGGAAAAACTAATTTTTTAATAAAAAGTATAATTCCAGGGTCCAATGAACAATGTCCAGGTCACAGTTGCTGTCCACCATCCTTTTACTCCAAATGCTATTGGCAAAGCCACATCTTCATGATTAGCATTTAGGGGCTATTCTATTTATAGGAGCCCATATTCAAACACTGCTTATTTCCTCCTTCTTACTCTTTGACATCTCTAAAGTAGATATTAGGTGCTAGTTAATTGGTCAGCCAAATAATATTCTGTGTAGGAATTTTTAACAAATCTAAAAGAATACCTCTGGATAGTATATTGTGAATCAAAATGTTTTTTTCACAAATTTTCTATAATATTTAGTAACTGTAATCCAAGAAAGAATACTAAGAACATTACATCTCAAGCAGGATTTACTTTTTTAAACCCAACTAATTAGGTTTGCTTTGTAGTTTATGTAATCCCAGATCAATAAATTATAAAACTCTAGACAAACTATTCTAAAATACTGTCTGATTAACTATGCTTGTAAAATTGCAGGGTGAGAAACTGCATGCACCTCAAAATCTATGTTTTACAGTGTTCATGCTTTTATTATTGTCTTTTCACATGCTATATATTCACTAAACTGTTACTGAACATAGTGTAATGTCTAAGCTAATACTCTACACTATAAAATAGTATTACACATTATGCTATAATGCTGGCATTTTATTCGCCTATAAAATTGTTTTAGGAAATGAATTTTGGGTCCAAGCTTTAGGCATTTTTTTCTTTCAGTACATCTTATTTTTAAAGCAGTTTGACTGGCATTTGTTTTTCTTAAAAATCAAACACCATGAAACACAATAGAATATTGATCACCTTCTTTAACTCTTTTCAAAATCCATTATCTCCGTTATGACAGAGAACTCTTTTTTTTTTTTTTTTAAGATTTATTTATTTATTTATACAAGCACTGGGTATAGTCAGAAGCGCGGGAGGGTGAGAGAATTCACCAGAGCCAGAGCAGGGAGCAGAGCAGGCAGAAGGACCGAAGTACACTGCCGAGGGGAGCAGCGGGCGGCAGGAGAGATCTGCAAGCCATGTGGGACCCTCCTCTGGTGGCCAGGGAGGAGCTGGGGATCGAACCGGCGCTGCAGAGGCTGCGGGCAGCTTCACAACCCAGCGCTCAACTGCTGCGCCACCTGGGAGGCCCTGACAGAGAACTCTTAAGACTGCTTGGTTTGCAGTTCACCATGATTCACAGGAAGATTTTAGCAGAGACTTCATGCCATCCACAAAATGGCACAGGGACAGCTACAACATGATGACTTAAGCTTCTTGTGATGTGTCAACTTGCTGGGCTAATGGATATGTAGATGACAGACTAAAATGGTTTCTGCTTGTGTCTGTGGGGATCTCTTCAGAAGAGATAAGCACTTGAATCAGTAGACTGAGTAAGGAAGGTCACCCTCACCATTATGGTGGACATCACGCAGGCAGTGAGGGCTTGAAGAGGACAAAGATTCTTTCCCCCTCTCCTTGAGTGCAGATATCCAGTTTCTCCTGCCCTCAAACATTAGGTGATGTTGATTCACAGGTTTTTGGACTGAGATCAGAGCTAGATCAGACCTCATGCCTTTGTATCAGGGTTGAATTACACCAAGTGTTTGCCTGGTTCTCCAGTTTATACATGGTGGACTGTGGGACTTCTTGATTTCCATAATTACATGAGTCAATTCCCATAATAAATTTCTTCTTATAATACTGTACACTATAAAATAGTGTATATATATATGAGATGTATATGTATTACATTAGTTATTTTTCCTCTGAAGAAATGTGACTAAGACATTTCTTAACTCTTTTCCTCTTGTGCCACATAAGGCGGTTGAATTTTATCTTTATGAGACATCAGTATACACAGACCACAATTTTTAAGGATATTTAGATATATTACTAAAATCACTGAGAGGGAAGCAACAAATAAATAAAATAATGAAACAACAAAAAAGTGCTCATTAAAGAACTTAGAAGATGGTATGGAATAAGGCAAAATGGTTAATTACTTTTAGGAAAACTTTACAGGGTGTCTTGATTTTTTTTCTGGATACCTATTTAACAAATGATACCAATAAGGAGTGATTGGCAAATATATACTACATATCAAGGGTGAGAATGCTCATACTTGTGTATAAAAACTGAAGAACTGTTGGACTTCATCAGTATTAAAAAGCTTTGAGATTTAAAGGATACTAATAAGAAAGTGAAAAGAAAACTCATAGGATCATATATATCTTAAAATCTGATAAGAAATTTATATATAGAGCATATAAGAAAGGCTTATAATTCAATTATATAAAGATGAATAACCCAATTTAAAAATGGGCAAAGGATCTGAACACACCTTTCTCCCAAGAAGATGTGCAAACTGTCATTAAGCACATAAAAATATTCTCAATACTATTAACCATTGGGCAAATGAAAAATCAAAACTATTTACGTTAGGGTGGTTGTACTAAAGTATGGAAAATAAGTATTAGAGAAAATATGGAGAAATTGGAGCTCTCATATACCACTGGTGGGGATGTATAATGATTCAGCCACTTTGGAAAATAATTTGTCAGTTAGTTCCTCAACAACAACAGAAAACAAAACAAAACAAAACAAAATACACAGTTATAATAAGACCCAGCAATTTTACGAGGTAAGAGAAATGAAAGCATATTTCTGCAAAGCAAACCTGCACACAAATATTCACAGCTGCACTGTTAATTATAACAGTGAAAAAAAAATGGTAGCAACCCAAATGTCCTTCAACTGAGGAAGGGATAAATGAAATATTATATATCCATATACTAGGACACTGTTAACCACAATGGAGAATACACACTGCACCAAGGTTGAACCTTGAAATCATTATGTTAAGTGAAGGAAGGGAGTCACTAAAGACTGGTTTCATATTATTTATACGAAATTTCATTTATCTGAAATGTTCAGAATAGACAGGTAGATACAGAAAGTGCACTAAAGCAATTCAATGAAGGAAATATAGACTTCAGCAAATGATGTTGCATTAATTGGTCATCCATAACTTTCCCCTCCAAACATAAAAGAAACCTGCTTTCCCAAAAAAGAACCCTTTGAAATAAACATATTTTTTAATTTTTTTTTGTATCAGGATTGTGTTAGTTTTATAAAATTATATGTCTTCCCACCCTTTTCTGAAACTATGAAACATTATTAATTTTTTTTTTCCTTAAAGCTTAATATTGTTCACCAAGAATGTTATCTGGCCTGGAATTTTTTACAGGAAGGTTTTGGATTATGGATACCATTAATATAGTTTGCACAACACAGTTCAGGTTTACTTTTGCTTCTTAATTTTGTTAACTAAAAATTTCCAAGATATTTGAGATTTGAGTAGGTTGTTGAGTTTAATTTTCATAATTATCTTTTTATGTCCTCTAAGATCTTTGAGTCTTGATATTGGTCATTTTGGGCTTTGCCATCTTTTCTTTGGAATATTAGTAGGATTTTTTTAAAGAGATAAATTAATTCTATTAGAATAGTCAAAGAACTAATTTGAAATGTTTTTCATTTTATTGATTTTTGTCTCTTAAACTAATCACTTCATTTTACTTTCTTTGAAATTACATTGTGAAGACTCCAGTCACCATCATTTTTCTCAAAAATTCTCTTGAGTTTTTTCTAGTAGGCAGTTATATTGCCATGGGTTGTTTTAGGATGGTAGAGGGTTGGCTTTCAGCCTTCTTAGGTAGGTCTTTATTTTGATTTTGCTCTTGACTCTTAAATTATAGTTAATTTTTATTTCAAAGAAAATCACTCTAACTTAGCAAGACATGAACTCCAGTGTTCCTCTGTTAGGAGAAACTGCAGAAACTTTTGCTCAGCTTTTTCAGGTTCCCAGCTGCTGATAAGCCCCTGGGCTTTTTGGAATCATGCCACATTGAGCTGTTCTGGAGTCAACAAAGGATTTGAGGGGTATTTCTATACAGATTTGGGTACTTTCCAATTTACAGTTACTCTAAATATGTCCTAAATGTTCCCTCTGATTACTCAGGGCGTAAGCATATAGTTTTCTCCTAGATCTCTATTTATATAGCAGGTTGGGCAATGCCCTTAGAAAAAAGACAAACAGATATGGTCTTACTTAGTCTGTTTTTTTTCTCTCAAGAGTTGAATCCAACTCCAGTTTCCTTCTTCTTTTAGTTGCTCACCAATGCCTTTACACAGTTGCATTTTATACTTCATTTAAAGTATATAATTGTATTGGCAGGAGAATTACTCTGATAACAGCCTATACCATTACTTCTAGAACACAATAAATGCCATTATATTGTTAACATTACGCTATAAATTATTTGCAGACATTCATTTTACTTTAATGAACATTTATTATTGCCAATTTCACTCCCATTTCTCTTTCATTATCATTTTATATATGATTTAGTAAATATAATGCATGTGCTTTCATTAGAAGTGTTTCATCAGTTTAACTTGGGTACAAAATGGCTATAGATTAATTGTGGAATGTTCATCTAGCCATTTTTTAATTCAAAAAATAATGGGTAAGATAAAAAAGAAATCATCAATAATAAAAATCTCAGAACTCACAAGTATTAGTTCCTATGTTATGAATGCACATTAGTAACTTGATGGTTACCAAATAACAGTACTTATAAAATGTCTCGGAGTGATCACCATGCATTCTTGGATTGCTGTGTTCAAGCAGCACTGAACTTGAAGACGTCAGAATGCCTGCTGAAATGGGACATTATGTTTTGCTTCTTGTTCTGGTTGCATAATTCCATGGTTACTCCTGCTTAGGAGTTTTTTGTCTTCAAGCTGTCCTCAAGCTGTGTTCAATGAGCTGTGTTCATTAAGAAGCAGAACAATGGAGGAAGAATGAGGAGGTAAATGAAGATGCCACAGAGGAGGAGGGAGTCTATACTTGAACAATTATAAATTGTTCATGGGGAATGGTTGAATATAGATTAGTGCTCTTGACTTTTGGCAACACATTTACTGAGAAAATAGCTCCCATTACTCTACAATGAGAGTGTTCAACAAGTAAATGCTCAGGGCTCTACTTCATTTTCCTTTCGAATTAATCTCCTCAAAGTCTTTCTTCAAGAATCCATTAGTAGGTCAGAGGGCCTAGCATCAGTTTCATTCTCTGCTATCCCTTTTCCTCTCATGGCTTCCCTCACCCCCTTCTTGGACTCTGTTTTTCCTTCTCCTTTTAGAAGCTGTAAAATATGTAAGGAATAAATTATTTTTCATTCACTAGAATAGAGTATTAGTCATTATGTGCATATGGCACTGAGTAATGACATGGTTTTCATTTAGTGGAACGATTGTTTATAAGGAAAGAAAAACATTAATAGCTCACATAAAGACTTTCTAAGTAATTCAGGCATTTGCTAGTGTAAACATAAATGTGAATATTTTAGGTGTGGAAATGCAAATTTTCAAGTCAATGTCTCTCCATCCAGGTTGCTACAATTTTGATTGGTTTTCTTAAAAAGTTTGTTGATGTAAGACTGTGCATCATCCCTTATTAAATTCTTTATTTATGGACCAAAGTTTTATCAACTTGAAAGTGCAGAGTGTTGAAATTTTCCTAGGGAGAAACACTGCATTTCAATATTTATAAAATTTACAAAGTAGATCCTTTACTAATCTCCTTACTGTTTTAATTAATATTTACCATAATTGTAAGTAGGACATTGAAAACTTTGTTGGTATAAAAGAAGGCAGATATTATTGTGTGTACGAGTCACATGGATCTGGCTGGGAGCTTTAAGCTATAAGTTTTGAGAGTGTACATGGAAGGTAATACTCTTCAGAAACTAAAACTGTAGACACACTAAGTGGTATAAATATCTGTGTATCCAAATGAAAGAATATCACCGAAGAAGCTAGCTCGATAGTTCAGTTGCTTCTGTTTCTTACCTTCTAGCTATCCAGCAGTGTGGTAAACTTGCTAGATTTTAATTAAAGGCAAGCTTCCTCAGATAATTTTATTCATGTTAAAAAATATTGTCTTTCTTATAAAAATTGCTTTATTGTGAGGTATTATTTTGAAATATTTTATATATAACACATGGTTTATAAGCATTATTTTTAAAGTACCATAGGTAACATGCAGTTCATGATAGGAGGATGATGTAGCTCAACAGTGATAAACCCACTGATTTAAATTTGGTCGTTTTACTTCAGTGACTGCCTTTTTCCTTCACTAGTTCTCATGGATTCCTTCCAAAGAAGTAAATTCAAACAAAGAGGATGACTCTTTCAGAGATTTTCTTTCATCAGTGGTGTGTGGGTAATTTCACTTGGTTGCTAGAGACTTCCGGAGCACAAAATGTTTAGTTTTTTGGTTCCTAAATTTGAAGCATTTTTATTTCCTGGAACATAAAGTGAAGCTTCTTAGTTTTATGTAACAATTAAATTTTGAAATTGTGATAAGGTAACAATTCACCAGGAAACCCTCACAAGAATGCCTCTGAGAGAGTCAGTAATATTGAGGGGAAGTGAGCAGTGGGATATGCCAGGAGAGTCAAACTTAATGGCACCTCTAACTCTCCCACAGTGGTAGCAACAGAAGGAAATGGGTAGGAGTGGAAGTCCTCTTGGTCTCTTCCTGTTCTGGAAGTGATGTTTAGCGAAGTAGGGAATATGAGGAAGTGAGAAAGGTAAAACAAGAAGGCAGAGTGCCTGGAGAATTTTGGTAATAGTATGCAAAGTTTTTCTGGATTGGTGGACGAGACAATAGAGAATAGTAACAGTGCAAAAGAAGGTAAAGGAGGAAAAAAATGATTTTTGTACTATTGCTGTGGGTTATAAGTATAATCACTAAAATTGTATTTGATATGCAAGCAAAGATTGCAATACTATTTAAATTGCTCTTAGTTGCTGAGCTGTGCTGTTTGAATGTGACTTTGAGTAGAGTTTGAACCACATGGGGGCTGGGTTTATTTTGTTCACAAAAAATCATGGATACTGAATGTGAAAAGATACATTAAAGGCTGATTTATCTTTTGGAATAAGAGACATAAAACCAGGACTAGAAAGAACGATAGATTTCTTGAGTTCTTACTCTAGTTCTTCCACCAATGACTTTGGGGAACTTTTAGCTGCTCTGGCCCATGTTTTCTTAATTTGTTAAATAGAGGATATATGAAGTAATTGAAAGGTTAAGTACTTCATGATACAAAATATCAGCATGAGCAAATGCAATTATTTTATTACTTATGACTATTAGCATGTTTATAAAGCAATAATGTCAGTGGTAAGACTGGCAGTCCTTACTGAATCTTTGTTTCTATGTCAGGAATTATTTATGACTCATCTAATTATGTCTCATTTAATGTTGACAATAATCTTCAAGGTGAATATTGATATCTGTGGTTTAGGGTTGAGGCAATAGATACAGGTAAAGTCAGCTAAGAATACAAATTTTAGCTAATTAATACTAGAAGTGAGACTTGAACCCCAGTCTGTCTGACACAGGTCAGGTTGATGTGTATACAAAGGGTTTGAGGCACCTGGTGGTAATATCGAAGTAGAAATCTCCAAAAGTCATTACAGCAATTTCCAGCATCCCTCCAGAGCAGGGATTTGAACTGGACTATAATCATCCAGTTAGCAGGACCTCCAATGTGGCATCCCATCTGATCTTCTCCAATTCGGTAGCATTGACTAGTGGAAGAATTGCTGCTGATTCCTTCCCTTGCTAAAAACATCACTATTTAAAGTGAGTCTGTAGTTCTGTGCAAGGTGGAACCGACTGGTGGGTTTTAGGTGGAGAGGCACAGAATGGCATTCTAACAAATTCTACTGCTTAAAACCCCCCACAAAACCTTAGGTCTAAAGCATTTCTGTTTCTGCCTATAGCTACATTTGCTATTGGATTTTCACTATTACTGTTTGTTCAGAATTCAGTAAGTCTTTTAGGAAAAACAATTCTGAGAGTTCAGACTCTTGTTTCATAAAACATAAGTTAAAATCAATCCACAGGCCAGACAGGCTGCAAATGCTCCTCTCTTTGGTATCTTCTTCCCTAAGACAAATGCATCCCTTCTTTCTCTGGTTACAAAACTGAAGCCCCATGCATATCTAAGTATTAAAAACCATATGGGGAAGGAAGAATGCTGTAGGGAACTGTCTGCATCTGTTTTAACCAGCCACAGTGCCATCTTACACCAAACCAAATTTATGGAGGAAATATCTCAGTTGAGTCCTAGACACAAAGAATAATGATAGGAGCTTGTTATCTCGATGTGTGTATAAATCAGGGTGTGAAAGTTTAGGGAATACATAAGTCTTCTTCCACAGAAAGTTTATGCATAATTATGATCTTTCTAGGTAGAATTAATTATTCCCTCTTTTGTGGTCTTACACCATATTCATTTCTATCTCTTATAATATGGATCCTGCTTTTTTTCTTACATTACTGTGATTTATGGATATGCTTTATCTTTTTTCCTAGGTTATAAACTTCTGAAGGCTAGGTAACATGTTTATTGATTTGAAATGAATATTTAAATCTTTAGAAAAATAGTTTAAATCTTTGTGATATTCTCCTATAACTTTATCTATGAGACATCTAAAGTTGAAATGAAAGTTCAGAATGATGACTACTCAGAATTCAAAGTTGGCTAAAATGCCTAGGATGATCTGTTTAAGTAAATAAAATGTCAAGAAGAGCATTATTAATCTATATAATATGTCCTTACCATTTAGCCAAGCCACTCTTAATGGTAAAAACTGTGAAATAGAATGGAAAGGCACGGTCCTTTTACTATTGACAATTTCCGTTCACAGAGCCAGGCTGTTTTCTCAACACAGAACAATACTCCTTCAGCCCTCCTAGGCTTGTGAAAGATGCAGTTGTCATTTCTGTACCAAAATCTGTCCTTAAGAGGATAAAGATACACAGGGTAAACAAGGTACTGAATCAAAGTGTGATAATCACTTTATCAGATTCCATTGTTAAAATTCTAAACTTCGTTTACTTTGACTCACCAGAGATAATTAGTTTTATTTCTCTTCCAAAGCACTTTGTGTTTCTTTTTCTCAGTGGTTTTTTTTTTTAATATACCCCTTATATCTCTCTATAAAAGATGAATGTATCAAGTTTTAGAATTTTCACTGATAAATTCTGAAGGGTTAATAAAGTGACAGAGAGATCCAGCCCAGAGGTCCTGATCATTACTACCATGCTAGGCTTTTCACTTTGCTTATTATCTATTTATTGTTGTTTTATCTACCTACTTACCAACCACACTTACCTGTCATCATTTATGGGTCATCTATTATCATTCCAACATTCATTCATCTTCTTTGTCCAAGAAACTTCTTTGTCAATGTAATTTTGCAAACATATTTTCCTTCCTCTCCCTTCCTCCATTGTTCCCACCTTCCTTAGCTCTCTTTTTTCATTCCAGTTTTCTCACTTGAGTTGCTACTTTAGGCCAGGCCTGTAGATGTGGTAAATACATACAATCCATGACACCAAATATTGGCAATTTTATAGTATAGCAGTGAAACAGACTTGCAAATAAGTCATCTAACACAATAATAAGATAAGCAGCTCTCATGGATATATGCAAAGTAAAATGATAGCAGAGTGAAAGAACAGATAAGAAGGAAAGAATACTGGAGTGAGATCTGGATGATGAGTGAGTAGGAGTTCTTCTGCAGACATTTCAATGTGCTAAGATATAGGGGAGGGACATGCGTCAATAGGGCATGTTCTGAGCATTAGGAACTTTCAGGATGCCTATGAAACAAGCTTGTAGGAGGTGTTGGGGATAGGATAATGAGAGACAATGGCCTTGGCTGCTGTGCTAGACCATTTGTCCTTTATCCCAGAGTCTCTTGAGAGCGTTGGAAGATTTTAGCCAGAAAGTGACAAGCTTTAATTTGCATTTTAGGTGGATGGCGGGGTGAGACAAGAGGAAGGGACACAATATTCCTTATATCATTTTATGTCCTTGTATCTCACTCCAGGTGAGAGATGCTAAGCATTGAAAAAGGGCAGTGGCAATGATGATGGAAACAAGGGAAAGTGTTAGGGATATCTAGGAGAGAAAATCTAACTCAGCGGCTGTGAATTTTGAGGGATGGTGAGAGAAACTCTAGACTCCTTTAACTCTTACCATATACTCATTGCTTATTTCTCATTTGAATTGTAACATTTGTTTTATGGATGTTGGATTTTGCCATTTTTATATACTCTCAAGCAATCTACTTAGCAGAATAGCCTATTTGGCATTGGTTTAAAACATTCCATTTTAGGGTCTACCATTGTGGGATTGGTCTCCTCAAAAATGTTCAGTCTTTTTCCAAGGTGTATAGAGTAGGATTTTCCCCAAACATGTCACCTTGGTATGTGGAAGCAAGTTCAGCTGAAGATCTGTGGGCCTTCAGAGAAATAGTTACCATACCCTAAAAAAGAAAGATTACCTAGACTTAGGGTCATCTCAGAAATAAACTTTTTTTTTTTTTTAAGTCAGAGAAACCCGGGCCTCCCCGGTGGCGCAGCGGTTGAGCACTGGGTTGCAAAGCTGCCCGCAGCCTCTGCAGTGTCGGTTCGATCCCCGGCTGCTCCCCGGCCACTGGAGGAAGGTCCCACATGGCGCACAGACCTCTCCTGCCTCCCACTGCTCCCCTTAGCAGGGTACTTCGGTCCTGCTGCCTGCTCTGCTCCCCGCTCTGGCTCTGGTGAGTTCTCTCACCCTCCTGCACTTCTGACTGTACCCAGTGCTTGTATGTATAAATAAATAAATAAATCTTTAAAAAAAATAATCAGAGAAACCCTAATTACAGCAGAGAAAATAGGGGGAAAGGTTTTGTCATATGAAGTCATCCCTCCTTATCTTCTGACAACCTCTTCTCTCTCCACGATGTCTTAGGTCAATATCACATAGGATGTAAGTCTCAGGTTTGTCTCTGTACTTTAGAAATTATAGCCATATAAATGCTCCATACTTAAGTAATTAAATTTGGTCTTTTCTCCTACTAATCTGTCTGATGTTAATTTGTTTTTTCGTCATATCAGGGAAGAACCCAGAATGAAATGTCTTCTGTACTCTGAAACTGTCAAATCATAGAGTTAGGTTTCCATTTAATTCCTCTGTGAGGTTTTAGATTTAAAACTACCTTGTAGGCCTATATTCCTAATAAACCACTCTGAGATTACTTGTTTTTAAAAGGGTTTTGATCATCAGATGGTGGCTTCCAGCTAGTGCTCTTAAGCAGGGTTTAAGTAGTGTTAGTCATAATTCTATAGATTCTTTTACAAACATCTGGTTCATCACAGAGAGCACTATCAAGGATCTGTGGACTTCTCAGGGACTTTGCAGAGGATCATAAAGATGTGTGTTGTCTCTAACAAGATTGGAAATACATTGGTTAATTTTCAGATAGTCTGATCTGAGATAACTAGATCTATGAGATTTCCATAATCATCAACATATGAGATGTCACGGCATTTTTAAAAGAAATTTTTTTTGAGAAATGTTGTAGTTGGCGTGACTCCTGTTTTTAACTTGTGTTTAACATTCTCCTTTTGTTCATCCTGAATAGTTGGAGGAGTGCATGATTGAGCCTGTCAATTTGAAATATGGCTTTTAGATTTCAAGATATGGTAGAGAATTTTTTTCTTTTCTCTTCAAATGACTACAGGAATTAAGTAGCTCTTTTGGAAGATTTTTTTTCCCATTTTGTGTGGCATTTCACATAGAACATTTACTTCTTTTCTATTCCAATAATAATAATAACAATAACAGCAACAAGAACAACAATGGCTCAACAATGGTTAAACATTATTGAAACAAGTGTATGTGCTGACACTATAAAAATAGTTTTCTACGGATCATCTCATTTAAAATCACAATAAGCCTAGGAATAAATGTTATTATATCCATTTTACAGATGAGTAAATTGAGGCATAGAAAATGTAAGAAACTTCTTTATGCTAAATAGTTAATATAAACAAAACTTGCTTTAAAATCAGTGTATCTGACTCTAGACACTTAATCACTTTACTATATCAGATCCTTTATATTCTTTAGAAAGGAACATGTCAACATTGTTAGATAACTTCATATTGGACTTTGTTGTATTTCTTGCTGGGACTGTATTTTATTTTATTTTATTTTATTTTATTTTTTTTTTTAAAGATTTATTCATTTATTTATTATTTTATTTATTTATTTATACAAGCACTGGGTACAGTCAGAAGCGCGGGAGGGTGAGAGAATTCACCAGAGCCAGAGAGGGGAGCAGAGCAGGCAGAAGGACCGAAGTACACTGCTGAGGGGAGCAGCGGGCGGCAGGAGGGGTCTGCGCGCCATGTGGGACCCTCCTCCGGTGGCCGGGGAGCAGCCGGGGATCGAACCGGCACCGCAGATGCAGCGGGCAGCTTCGCAACCCAGCGCTCAACCGCTGCGCCACCAGGGAGGCCCTTGGGACTGTATTTTAAAGAATCATTGATTCGCTTAAGAGAAAAGATCTGTTGAAAATAGTATGAATATACATGTGACAAACAGGCAGAATCTGTCTGAAGGAAATAGATTCAAGTTTTAACTTTTACAGAGTTTGGGCAGAAAAGATTTCTAAAATGTGCATTCAACTTAGCAAGAACCTTTCAACAGTGACAGGTCTCAAGTTTTCAACTTAAAACCACAGCTTTTTTGAAAACCTCAAGCATTTTTCTCACTTCAATTGATATTACATAACAATCTTTTAAAATGTGGGTATCTCCTAAGTGGAGGACTTGCAAATATCCATTTTTATTCAAAAACTTCAGTTGCACTTTATCTTACACAAAGGAGAATTATATCTTAATGTGAAAAATTTCTAAAAGTTTTCAAATTCATAGAGAATATCATTAAAATGGAGTGAAATTAGGGGTACAGACTAACTGAACACAGAACTGTGAAGCACCCAGCTTGCTCTCTTGGCTTCTAGTCTTTCTGGTGAGCACTGTCTTCTTCCATCCCAGATAGTTGAGTGTCCTTGGGTTCCACATCCACCAACAAGCAAGTCTTTCTGAACCTTCATAAATCTGACTTGCAAATGATCAAAAATAAATGATGAATAAGATAATTCCCTTCTGAGATATTTTCTCTTTAAAAAGATCAGAGATCTTACCTAAAAAGATAAATATCTAACAAACTTTTAGGGGAGGAGCCAGGAAATAGAGGTAGTTATTTTAAGTGTTTGAAACTTTATGATCTTTCCAAAAAGTATAGCATATTTGTCTATACACAAAGTTGATCTGATTTTTTAGCCAATTTTATCTTTTCTCAGATTGAACTCAGTATGATATTCTCTTTTCAGTGATCAGGTCAGTGATATTCAAAAGTCCGATATATACAAGGAATTATGGCAATGCTTCATGTCCTTTAATTTTTTTAAAGATTGATTTATTTATGCATACAAGAGCTGGGGTATAGGCCAGAGATACAGGGGTGAGAGGATTCACCAGAGACAGAGTGGGGAACAGAACAGGCACATCTATTGAAATACACTGCTGAGGGGAGCAGCAGGGAGACAGGAGAGGTCTGCTGCACCATGTGGGTCAGTTCCCTGGCCAGGGATTGAACTCATGCTACAGTGGCTGTGGATAGCTTCATAACCCCTTGTGCTGTTTCCTAACCCCTTGTGCCACCAGGGAGACCCCTGTTCTTTAATTTTGAACTAATGGCAGAAAAAGAACTACAGATAAAAAAAAAACCACAATTAACATTTATTGAGTTATAGTTTGCAAAAACACATTTTATATGCTTTGTCACATTTAATTTTTACTATATTTCTGAAAAGTAGGCTTTTTTGTTATTTCTGCTACACAGCTGAAAACACTGATCTTTAGAGAGGACCTGAACCAGTCTCTACTCATCTGGTTTTTAAACTGCAAAGTGAGGGCTTGAACTCATGTCACTGCTTCCTGCAATTTTTTTTGACATGGTAGCTAAATACATAATGGCTTTCTTTTTCATTTTTTCACTTGCTTTCTGCATTCCTTACCCTTGTTTCCCTTCCTTTCTTCAAGTCTGTCCACTCACCAATTCTTTCATATGCTGCTTAATCACATAAATGTGAAAGATCAGTAGGATCACATAAATAAGTTTTGATAAATTGCTGAGTTGAAGTACAAGTGAAACAAATATGTATATGAATAGCCCTTAAAGAACTAATATTAGTTGATTATATATGAATTAACACATAAATCAACACATTAGGGAAGAAGGAAATCTAGGCAAGTTGAGAGTTGTCAGTTCAGTACAAGTAATCTGATGTTGGTTCCCTCTCTCTATTAGTGCACACCACTCACTGTTTCGTGAGGGTTTCATTTACTTTGTCCTTAAAAAGTTAGTTATCAAAGGCAACTTTAACATATGAAACCTCCAATTTTGAGCAGTGTTTCTTACTTGCTTTGGTTCTGGGGAGTCATGCAAATTAGTCACATGTATTTAATTAGAAAATAGTCATTTTGACTTGGCTCCTTTGTTCTGCCCCTTTGTGCTTCATTGTGCTGTGGAGCTAGGCAGGCAGAGGCTTGCTGTGGCCACTGCTGTACTTGCATTGGCAAGAAGTCTAAGTGTCTCAGGGCCCAGGAAAAGTGACTGGCAACTCGTTTCTTCAGCATCATGATATTGCCTTCATGTGGGATAGGGAACAGAAAGAATGTAGAGAGAAGGATGAAAATGAGGATGGGGCAAAGTCAAATTAGGAGTTGCCAGGAGCTAGGTGAGAGTTTTGTGTAGAAACAGAATGGACAGAGAAAAGAGCAATGTCAGACAGGCAGGACAATCCGATGCGTTGAGCACCAAGAGTTACTAAGTTAGGTAAGACAGAAAGGGCCAGAAGACCGGAGTTCAAGGTTCATTTCTACTACTTAATCGTTATAAGTTCAAGCATCACTTGTGTGTTAAAAGCCTCAATTTCCTGGTTGTTCAAAGAGGATGTTGGTGGTTTTGTGTCTTAATTGTGGTGATGGTCTGAAAGTTAAAAGAAGCAATAATTCATACTTGCTTGCCAACACTACCTGAAATGTAAAAAAGGACAATTCCCAAAACACAATAAATTATTTTTACCTGTAGAATTGGGGAAAAGGTACTGTCCAGGAAAAAACAATAGGGTCCACGGGGGGAGCTGACAGTGTGCACCTCTGGCACAGTTTCCCTTATTTATAAAATAAGTAAAAGTGATATATGAGGGCCTCCCCGGTGGCGCAGCGGTTGAGCGCTGGGTTGCGAAGCTGCCTGCGGCCTCTGCGGCGCCGGTTCGATCCCCGGCTGCTCCCCGGCCACCGGAGGAGGATCCCACATGGTGCGCAGACCTCTCCTGCCGCCCGCTGCTCCCCTCAGCAGTGTACTTCAGTCCCTCTGCCTGCTCTGCTCCCCACTCTGGCTCTGGTGAATTCTCTCACCCTCCCGCGCTTCTGACTGTGCCCAGTGCATGTATAAACAAAACAAACAAACAAATATAATAAATAAATAAAAAAACATGCCTCTATTAAAAAAAAAAAAGTGATATATGAGCAAATGTTTAACGCCTGACTTCTCCCCCCAATACACACGCACACACACACAGACACACAATTGTGTTTTTACAATACAAAAGATATGTACCACAAAACTTACTACTACTAATGTAACATGCAATAGTCTATTGGAAATTTCATATAGCCAATTGATTCTCCTAAAATTCTTTCATTGATTTTTTTTTTTGGGGTCAAATGTTTATATCCATTGTCAATTTGTGGTTGCAACTGATAGATGAATATAGTTTCAATTGGTATGTTGGTTCACATTTTTATTTATGGTTAGGGCTAAGATGAAAGAGAAACAATGAAAATATATGCTGGAATGTGGGTCTGCTACTCCGAAGCAGCCTGTTCAGCCATCATTTTGTAATGGCCCAGTCGGTTAGGTATAGGAGCCCAACCCTGCAAGATGCCCTTCAAATCAAATAAAAGCACAAAGCTGGATAACGCTGGGAAGGCTATGCATCATGAAGTATGACTGGGAATGCCCAGGGATGGGATTGAGGACCTATGCATAACACTTTCTCCAGACTTATACATCAAGGGGTATGACCAGGAACACCTGGGGGGATGAGGACCAGTTGTATAAGAAAGGACCCCAGAAGCAGATCAGTGGAATGCCTTGTTGATAAGATTAAAACCATGGCTGGGAGTTTAGGGCATGATCTCAATTACAATACCAAGTCATCAAGCAGATAAGAAGTGCCTGGAGGGCAGACTCACAATCCCTGATCTTCTACTCCTTCCCCTTTCCTTAATCTCCTTCCCCTTTCCTTTTGCTCCTCCCCCTTACAAGCAATGCTCTATATCAATAAAAAGCCCGGCAACTTGCTGTTCAGCAGCATCCTGCGTTGTGTAGCCTGCTCCACAACTCGCGTTTGTCAGTGTGGTGTTGCCCAGTGCAACACTGGAATATCACTTGTCCTTCAGTGACACAAATGAGTTCTAGCTGAATTAGATAATACTTTTCAAATACTGGAAGCATATTCTCACAACATAATGGCTGCACAAATCACACACTTCTAGGTTTGCTCTCCTTTAGTAACATTTTCTGTCACTTCAATCCATGATTTAATTTAACCCCAAAATTCATATGTTGAAGCCCTAGTCCCCAATGTGAAGTTAGAGATAGGATGTATATAGGTATACAGAAATAATATAGATTAAATGAGGTCATCATAATGGTGGAGCCCTTATGTAGGATTAGTGTCCTTAGTAGATCAACACCAGAGATTTTCCTTTACTCAATCATGTGATTACACAAGGAGCAGGAAGCTTCAAACACGAAAGGCAGTTCTTACCAGAAACTCAACCTATTAACCAACTATATTGGACTTCTAGACTCTAGAACTATGAGAAAATAAATTCCTGCTGTGTAAGTCAACTAATATATGGAATTTTGTTATGTCAGCCCCAGGTGACTAATACATTTTCTTAATTCTAGTTCAGGGTATGGCACATTGTGTCCTGTAGGCCAAATTTGGTCTACCATAGGTGAAATCTGCCCATGCCTTTTCATTTATGTATTGTCTATGGCTAATTTCAGATAACAATGGTAGAGATTACATGGCCTAGCAAGTGTAAAATATTTGTTATGTGGCCCTTTACAGAAAACATTTGCCAACCCTGATGTAGGCAATTGATAAGCAAATCAAGACTTGTAGCATTTGGTGATTTCTTTGGTGTAAATGCTTGCCCATGGCTGATTTCAACTGTGGCACTGCAGAGTATACTTGAGAAGAGACATGCAGTAGTAGTTTCATCACAGGTGTAATAGTTGTAAGTAACATAAAGAACATATAATAGTAAAATGTTCTAAAATAATTGGGAATTGATCATGTTTGACTACTCATTTCCTTCATTTTTAAAATATAATTTACTCTGTTTATATAATATAAACTTTAATAAAACTTGTTTAGTGATCAGCTTGCAAATTCCTATTTAACAAGCAAGTCTCATGAGCTAATATGAACCAGCTCTATCTCACTATAGCTTACCTTAAATTTCAGATTCTTTTTAGTTGCTCTATTATAGTAACCTTAAATCGTTATGTGTAGGATTGTCTATAACTTGGGTTTTTCCAAAATAGAAGAAAAATAACTATTTAAAAATAAGCTTCCACTTGAGTCGTCTTTATAGGGACAAATAACTTTCACATGTTTCTTCTAATTATTTCCCAAACTTTCTTGAAGTTATGTACCACTTGGGATACTTATTAAAACATGGAGATGATGAGACTCTTTTCCTGAGGATCCTAATCTGCAGGGGTGGTTTGGGACCTGGGTATCTTATTTTTAACTAATCCCTTAGTTAAATCGTATTAGTATATTGGGAAACCTTGGCAGTTGGACTGTAGTTTCAACAAAGGAATCAGCAGGAGCTATTATCCATTAGCAAAAAAAAAAAAAAAATTGTATTCTTCCATCACCAAAATAAATCTAAACAGATCAAAGATATAAAAGAAAAAATATAAAAAGAAAACAGAAGAAAGCATTAATATTTTGAATGTTGGTGTGTTTAGTTTTTCTAAGCAAGAAAAGTATATTTTATAATATAAAAATGTGAAATTATCTGCAATTAAAAAACAAATGAAAAACTGGGACAATAGTGAATTACATGTTAAAAAATTTAATAGGGTTAATATTATTAATTTAGAAAAAGTTTTTTAGAATCAACAGGAAAATGCCATGAACCCAAAATAAAATAGGGATCATGAATAGGCAATTCAATAGAATTGTTGAATTTATTATCCTATTACTGTTCTATTCTGAAATTTTCAATTCAGTGAAAATACAAATGACTAACACATTGAAAAAATTTAATATATATATATATAAATTTTGGAAATAATTCTCCCATAAGATTAGCAAAAATAAAAATTTCGGAACTTTAATATGATATGTGGACAAACTTTCAGACATATGGAACATTAGTGGGAGAGTAAGTTGGAACAAGTTCAACAAGGTGTTTTGTTTTGTTTTTTTTTAAAGATTTATTTATTGGGCCTCCCCTGGTGGTACAGTGGTTGAACGCTGGGCTGCGAAGCTGCCCGCAGCCTCTGCAGTGCTGGTTCAATCCCCGGCCGACCGGCAAGGGTCCCACGTGATGCGACAGACCTCTTCTGCCGCGCCCGCTGCTCCCCTCAGCAGTGTATTTCGTCAGTCTGCCTGTTCTGTTCCCTGCTCTGGCTCTGGTGAATCCTCTCAACCTCCCGTCCTTCTGACTGTACCCAGTGCTTGCATAAAATAAATAAATAAAGTGTATTTCATCAGTCTGCCTGTTCTGTTCCCCGCTCTGGCTCTGGTGAATCCTCTCACCCTCCCGTGCTTCTGACTATACCCAGTGCTTGTATAAATAAATAAATTAATTTCAAAAAAGATTTATTTATTTATTTTATGCAAGCACTGGGTACAGTCAGAAGGGCGGGAGGTTGAGAGGATTCACCAGAGCCAGAGCAGGGAACAGAACAGGCAGACTGACGAAATACACTGCTGAGGGGAGCAGTGGGCGCGGCAGAAGAGGTCTGTGCGCCATGTGGGACCCTTGCCCGTGGGCTAGGGATTGAACCGGCGCTGCAGGCAGCTTCGCAGCCCAGTGCTCAACCGCTGCACCACCAGGGGAGTCCTTCAACAAAGTTTTATGTAAGGATTTTTTGGTACAAAATTCTCAATTGTTTAAGAGATGACAACTAATTTTGGTTTTCTGTGTTATGTGAGCATGTTATGCCCTAGCAAGGAAACTTGTGTAAGGAAAATAAAGTACTGCAGTAAATCAGAAAAGAAAAAAAAGAAAAAAAAAAAAAGAAAAAAGACAGTATGGTGTTCATTACTTTAAATCTCTCAATTCCATTTCAAGAAAATTTTGTCACCTTAAGGAGATACTTACACAAATGTGAACTTGGAGTGGTGTTTTAGTTGGAAAAAAATCTGGATTATGTTTAAATACCAATTCACCAAATGTCATTACAGCATGTAATTCACATTTCAACAAATACTTCTATTCTAATGAGATAGAACTTGCCTCCAGGTAAGTAGATAGAACTACTCCAGATAAAATCTTGTGTTGGTTGTACTTTCATTGGGGAGTTTAGGATAGCAAACTAGCAGGGAGTAAGAGAGAGGTAAGTACTTTTTACTTTTTTACCTGAACTGTTTGCTAGGTAAAAACTAGGTGCTAGGGTAGTGTTGGAGAGGAAGAGCTCTTGCAGATTGTTGGTGCTATTGACCAGTTCCAAATTATCCTACTCTCTAGATGTATTTTTTGCAAATATAAAGTTTACTGTGTTTTTGTATTTACAGGCCCAGAGCATTTGAAAGCTTCCAAAATCAATTAATTATATTTTATAGACCTTTAAGCTTGTCATTTTAACCTGATGCATGTTTTAAACTCCAAACAGCCACTGACAGAAGCCTATTTTGAGGGCTACATTCAGTAGACAGTGGTCTCTAGTTCACTTGAGCAGACATTTTTTCCAGCATTTTGCATGAACTTGTTTTTTGTCCCCAAATCTCATTAAGGACAAAATTAAACTACTGTTGTATCAACGACAATTTTCTTAAAGATGATTCCATATAGGCCAGAACCTTGCTTCTTACACTGGTGGTACTCTTATCCCATGCAGAGTAACACAACATTTTATTCTATGGGGAACAATTTTCAAATTATTTTATATTACAGCAAATAAGGACTCATCCCACAGTATATTACTTATTTCTGTTGATCTTTAAATAAATCAGGAGAGTTAAAAATATTTTCTACTTGTTGCTAATAGAACTTAAGGCCCTTTCACAAGTCCTCATTCCCATACTCCTATTTAAACTATGGTGGATTCACATTTTTACTCTGTAACTTAGGTTTTTTTGTTTTTGTTTTTGTTTTGTTTTTTCAAATGAAATCTTTAGAAAATGCTGGCCAGAGGCTTGATTTCTGCTTTCCAGGATATTATAGTGCAATCTAATTTGCAGTTGAGTTGTTTTCCTTTATGGTTGGCTGCCCCCTCCCTTCCACCTCCAGCCCCACCTCCCGTGCTACACAGGCACACAAAGACTTGCTTCCTGATTCCTGCCGATCTCCCATCCCGAGACATAGAATGTTCTTATAATTGGCCTCTCAGACCTGTTCATAGCAGTGGTGCTGATTTCCTACTAGAGGTTAGTCTGCACTCCTGCTTAGGGACTCTACAAAGTCATAAAGGCAGACATTTTCTGCATGGCTGGGATTCTCTAGCCCCACTAAATAAAGTAATTCATGTAATTCAAATGAACTTATAGAAAAATCAGCCCCCAACTTACATTGCTTCCCAATCTTTGTTTCATGGAAGATAAAGAGCAACCTGGAAAGTTAGGGTCACAGCATTTGGAGGAATCAATAGAGGAAGCTGGTAGTGTTTCTCCAGATGTTTGCCTTTCTATATTGCTCAGCTTAGTGAGGCCTCAGAGGGCATTAGAATTCTTCCATGATTACAGATACCTGCAAGAGACTTAACCTGCCCATCTGTGACACCAGCACAGGTGACAGTCTTATCCGCACTCTCATCATACTGCAACAATTTTTTATTGATTTTTCTCATGGTTCAGAGAATAGAGTTAAACTGTTACTTATCTCTGTCCTAGTACAGCTAGGCTATTTGGATTGGAAGCTACAGGAGAGAACATCTTGGTAATGTTAAAAAAAAAAAAAAAGTTTGGTTAGCTTTCAAGTATTTCCCTCAGTAGGTGAATCAAAAAATCATTTTGAATCTGAAGGTTACTCATGTAATAATTAAGATGACACATTTCCAGCTCACCCTTCCTGACAAATGTTTCTTTAAAGAGACACTGATGCCTGATAGAAAACTTGCAAGACGTGACACATCAGCAGAAATTGTTTCTGCACAGAATGTTTTTCAAAGATTTTTTCCTGAGTAATCACTGGCATTTCCCCCTTTTTTTCCTATCATCTTTGCAAAACCTTCTGTTGCTTCATGCTTGTTATTTTTGTGCTGTTAGTAAAGGTTTCATTTTTTTAAACAACTTCTAAAACCACAGTGTATGTAAAATTGGGTTTAAAATAAGCCGAACACTCTGATTTGAATACTGATTAGGATAAAGCACACTCATCAATAAACATAGAGCCACGATGACCTCAGGAGGGCGAGGAACTTGCAATGTGCATCAATTGTGTTTGGGAAATAGCTTTTACTTATGACTCCAAAGTCTGCTTAAATTCAGGTTCCTAAATGCAAGGGATGTGAACCAGCTAGCTCACCTGCCAGCACTACATTAGGCACGGCTTCTATTTTCATCAGGAAGTCAGGCAACATAATAACAACACAAGTAATTTCTCTAGCCCATCTTTTCCTTTTTTTCTATCCCAAATTGCTTTTTAGGGGTTTTAGGAGTGGCTTTGCATCCTGGACATGCACTTAGGGAGGTAATGAATCATTTTTCCTCAAGGCTTGCTCTGATTCTATTGCATGGATTTAAAAACAAGAAAAAAATAAAAATGTACCAATTTCCTGACAGGGGAATGGGATGGTGTCATGGAGTATGACTAGATATTGATCTAGCAGGCTGGTGGAGGAGAGCAGCTGGGAATATAATGCCATTCATGCTCATTCATTCATTTGTTCTGTAATTCATTGTTGCAGGAGGGAACTGTTTGGGTGCCTAGAGAAAGGGTCAGGGAACATTTAATTAGCACCTGTTTCAGCCTCAATTATAGAGACTGATGGACAAAGCTTGCACTGTGCATCCCCTGGGGTTTACTATCCACCAGGGTACAGGCCAAATCCAGTCTGGGGACCCATTCCTGACTGGGGTAGATGCCAGCCCCAGATGGAAGAGGATGAGTGTGTTCAGTCAGAGTGGACAGCTCCATCCTGCTCTATTGGTAACACTGTGTGGCCAGTTGGATCCCCAAAGGGAATGTCTGTGTGGCAAGTGACACTAAAATTATGCAGAGGAATTCCTGTCTTAATATCTGTGTGTGAGGGGTGCTACTCTCTCACATATGCCCCTAATCTACCCCTTATTTTTACCCTTTCTTCCAGGTTCTGAGTCTTATCTTTCATAGGCAAGTCAAGCCTCAAAGCAGAGACTTTTTCCTTGGGTTTTTTTTTTTTTTTTTTTGAGAAACTTCCCACAATGCAGAGATTTCAGTACATACTTGAAACTGAAGAATAATAAAATGGTGGTGGTGGGGAGGAGGTAAGGGAGAGGGTGGAAAGACAGAGAAAAAGAGAGACAAACCACACACTTAATCAGGAGAAATTCCTGGAAGCAGCAACGCTATAAGGAATTTATGACCCTACTGATGGCTATTTAGCTACGCATCTGAAAGATCCTGGGCAGGTTAATAAGCTTTGACAACTGGCAGCTCCATCTCTTTTTTTTTTTTTTTTTTCACAGCTTTTTGAAATACTCTACCTACCCCATCTTATTGATATTAATGTTGTAGCAGCTGCACTGGCTCACCTGGTGTGTCATCAAACACTCTGCACTCAGCCTGCTGGTGCTGTGCGGAGCCTTCTTAAAGGAGCTGCCCTGGACCTCCCATAGGCCTGGGTCAAAGCTTTCAACCTACAGACCCTCTTGTCACTTCTGGATAGGGATCCTGGTGATATTTACAGATTGGACAGAATTTTTTACATTTCAAGGTGTAAAATGTCCTACAACACAGGTGCTGGGGAAAAGATGTGCTTTGTTTTTGTCCCAGACAGCTTTTGGCCTCTTTCTCACAAAGGAAATAACTCATGGGAAAATAATTAAATGACTCTGCCTGATTCAGAAAGGGAAAGGTGAGAGTATCTTTTTTTAGCAAGTTGGATAGGCATGGCTGGGACTCATAAAAGGATGTTTCACACTATAAACACAGCCCTGAGAAGTACACTGGCTTACTTTTAAATTTTAAGCATTTTCCAGAGGCTGAATTTATCACTGAGGTCTTAGACAGCAACAGATTATATTGGATTTACTAAAAATCACTTATTACGAAGTGATAGCATGGAGGACATAGTACTCCCAGAGAATGATCTTAATACTGATTTCTGTTTGTGTTTCCTAGTGGAAAATAGCTGCAGTAAAATGTAATAAATAGCGATGGGAGAAAAAAAACAACTAGTATTGGAAAGGTTGTTATCACTAAAGGGAATGATGATAATAAATTAGTGATTAACAGCAGCCTATAGAGAGCAATCAAGTGAAAAGCAGTCCCTGGAAGATTATAGCTAATAGTGACCCAGATAGGGTCTTGGAAAGTTTGGAGTCATCTGCTCTTTTCTGCTGAACTTCCTTTACTCGTGACTTTCGTTATATAAATGTGATGCTTTATACAAAGATATGAAGACATTTATTTACATCTCAGGATGTAATCTTGCACTGCAGGTATGTTGAATAAAGGAAAATTTCAGAAGCTGAAGACTAGTTTAAGGAAGATGACAAAGATGGTATTCTGTCATTACATGTGTTGTTGGACAGAGCAATGCCCAGGAGAAGGAACCTACTAGAACAGGCCATCCCTGTTCTTTCTTGCTCAAGCATAGCAGTTCACTCTCTCGTGGTGTAATTTGGAGGAGGTTATTTTACTATCTATGTTGATTTATCCCTGTGTAGAATGGAAATTATTGCATATGCTTAACTTTCCGATGCAGTTCAAGGAAGGTAATATGTGAAAAGGCCTTTGAAAAGTTATTAAGTCTTTTATAAGTACTAAGGCTCTTTGTATCAAAGATTGGGAGCATGACGTTTACCCTGAATGTGCCAGTTTGGGATGGGGTGGGACAACATGAGAACAGATCTCTGTCTTAATATGATAGCAAAGCACAGAAGCTCAAACAGCAACCAGCTTTGAATGATCCACTGATCACAGAGTAATAAGTGATAGGTTTGCTGAGGTCGGGGACTATATTGGTCCTTACGGAATGAGAATTTCATCCAGAATATAAAGGAAGTAAGAAGGGACAGAACAGGGGCCTCCCTGGTGGCACAAGGGGTTAAGCACAGCACCGTGAAGCTATCCCATAGCCTCTGCAGCACGAGTTTGACCCCCAGCCAGGGAGCTGACTCCCATGGCACAGCAGACTTTTCCTGCCTCATCCGCTGCTCCCCTCAGCAGTGTATTTCAGTAGATCTGCCTGTTCTGCTTCCAACTCTTTTCTCTGGTGAATCCTCTTACCCCCCGCCCCCCACACCTCTGCCCTGTACCCCAGTTCTTGTATGCATAAATAAATAAATCTTTAAAAAAAAGCAGGGACAGAAAACTGAAATATCAGCACATGTTTTTAAGGATATGAGGTGCCTCTGCTATGAAAACTTTCCCAAATATTTAATAAAATTTACCCCTTCAATTTTCCTGCCCCATTTGTTCCCTGTACAAGATTTTATAATAGCAGTTACACCATATTTTAGGACTTGATTTTTACATTTCTAAGTACTAATTTGCACTTCTGAAAGTTGTAGGGTATGATTTATTTTTAAATTCCTACTACAATGCCTGGAATGTGGTGGTTATCTGATCTGTATTTCTTGAATAAATACATGAAATCAAAGACATGGAAACCTAAAAATAAGAGGTTGGTATTTATGAAAATGTATATAATTTAGCAAGTCTAGTTTATAGGTTGCTTGGGTTGGGGAAAACAGTTATAGATAAGTTGTGGGAGATAAAGATAGAGAGGAGAGATGGGATTAGTTCATGGTTAAGGAGTTGGGTTTAAGGAGTTGGGTTTAACTCTGAACCTTCAGTATCTACAAGTTACTAAGCATGGAAGTGACGAGATCAGAAAAATTTGGCAACAATACAGAAGATGGGTGGAAAAGAGAGAAAACAGAGGTGAAGGAGACCAGAAAGGATATGGGTAAATAGCCCTGGAGGAGATAGTGAGATGAGGGGTGCTCACCTAGGACAATAGAGAACATACTGGAAATGGAGAATTAGGAAATGGACTTGAAAGGCATTTGGGGATCGGGATGGTTAATTTTTATTATGCTTTCTCTTGATTATCAACTCAATACATACATATTGAGCAAATAGGTAAGGATAGTGTTATGGGATGAATTATGTCCCTTCAAAAAATATGTGTAAGTCCTAAGCCCCAGGAACTCATACTACAAGCTGAACTAGAAATAGGGGCTTTCACTAAGTGAAAATGTCACTAGAATGGACCCTAATCCTATAGGATGGGTAGTCTTATAAAAAGTGGAAGTTTGGATAGAGACAGAGATGCACAGAAGGAACATAACACATCAACACACAGGGAGAAGATAGTAACTGGATCAAGGCACCTACAAGCCAAGGAACACCAAGGATTGCCACAAACACCAGGAGCTACAAGAGGCAAGGAAGGATCACCCCCTAGATCAGGCAGAGAGGGCATAGTTTTGCAGTTACCTTGATTTTGAACTTCTAGCAGAACTGTAAGACAAATTTCTATTGTTTTAAGCCACCCAGTTTTTGGTACATTGTTATAGCACCCCTAAAAAAGCTGATATGTACAGAAGAATATGAAGGATTTGGAAAAGAAAAGCTTAATACCACCTCCCTGAAGTAATTACAGTCATCTTGGTACATTAACTTCAAATCTTTTTAAAGCTCTACCAGAAGTGAACGAGAGTCTGATTCATCACACTGTCTAACATTGATCATTATACTTTGTATTTATTTTGCTAATTTTATAGGTAAAAATAATTGATGCCCTTTTCCTGTTGCGGCCCCTTTCTTTATGTAGAAAATTTCAAGTATTATAGAATATAAATACCCCCATTTATATGCCAATCATTCATAATTTCACACTCTTGTGTCTTTCACTCATTCATTCCACATATTTCTTTTCAAATTTCAATAATTTTTTCAGTTGAATTCATATCATATAAAATTTTTCGAAATTTATTTTTCAAAGGAAATATTGCATGATACTTACATTCTCATATTACTAG
Source organism: Talpa europaea (assembly GCF_964194135.1). NCBI lineage: Eukaryota > Metazoa > Chordata > Mammalia > Eulipotyphla > Talpidae > Talpa > Talpa europaea. The sequence continues at coordinate 34,674,178 of NC_140068.1, read as the reverse complement.
AAACTTCAAAAACTTGCTGTTCCATAATATATTATCACATTTGATCAGTAGATATACCATATTTAATCAATTTCTTTGTGGTAGACCCTCATATTATTTCCCTTTTTTGTTGTTGTTAAAGCATATGGAAAGAAATACCCTTTTGCTTACAGAAATGTGTCTACATTCTCATCATCTTCTTGGGATGTTTTCACAGGAGAGCAATTACTGAATAAGAAGGAAATGAACAGTTATAAGACTCAATACATATTGCTACATGTTTTCTGGGAAGGTTGTACTACTAGAATGACTATAAGAGTATGCTTATTTCATCTAAGATCATCAAATTGAATTTTTTTTTGTGTTTTGTTAAGATATTAACCCCTTGAAATATTTTCCATATGTATGGAAATATATACTGAGAAATAAATATATATATGTACACACATTTAAGCATATGTCCTTAATATATGTATATACCCTCATAAATATGCACAGTTCCTTATGATTCTTTTTTATTATGCAGAGGAGTTACTGATTTTTTTCCCAGTTTTTACTTTTCAATGTATTTATGTCTCAAATATAATGGGGTCTCCTAGGAAACATAAACTAGGATTCTAAATTTGACTGTTGGAATTTGTGGGTGTAGCTACTCATTTATGGAGTATGCTTTTATTAGAATTGATGTGCATTGCAGTTTGAGAATTGGCTAGACAAAGAATGAGATGGTAGTCTTTGCCAGAGTTGCTGGCCCTCTGACTAGTCCAGCAGAGAGAATTGAACACCACTGGTTTCCAACTTGAATCTTGAGAATAGGTGGGAGGTCTAGGGGCAAAGGATGAGAAAGATGATGGGGTGAATTACTGAGAGATGCTGTAAGAGCTGACAATCAGTAATTCTGTTTCTAGTACAAGAGACAATGTATGACCTGAATGCAGTGAAGGACTGTTTTCATTTGTGCATAAAGCATGATGCCCTGATGTCTCATAGCATGTGGCTTTAGGAAACTTGGGGAAGAAAATTCTAAGCAGTATCACTTGTTTTCTCATTTTGGGGACCATTGGCAGAAGCAATTTACAGAACTTTTAAAAGTGGCATCTAGGCAGCCCTCACTACACTAAGAAAACTAAGGCATGGGAAAATAAAAACTGAAGGTGGCTTTCCCTCGGCAGATTGGATATACTGGAGGATCCACAGATATAGATTGTAAAGGAAAAGGAAATTGGGTTATTAGAGTCAGTGTTACTATAAATGGTTGAGTTTTAAAGCATATAGCTAACATTTGGAGACCTTCAACACTCCAGAAATTTGGTTAATATTGAGGGATATTTTGAAAGAAGAAGACTAGAAAAAGTGACTGACTAGCACTGAGACATAAGAATAAAAGAGGCTTTCTGGGGACTGGCTGGAGTTTCCAATCTGGGCAGTGGGATAGATTCTTTTTTTTTTTTTTTAAAGATTTATTTATACAAGCACTGGGTACAGTCAGAAGCACAGGAGGGTGAGAGAATTCACCAGAGCCAGAGCAGGGAGCAGAGCATGCAGAAGGACCGAAGTACACTGCTGAGGGGAGCAGCGGGCGGCAGGAGAGGTCTGTGCACCATGTGGGACCCTCATCTGGTGGCCTGGGAGCAGCCGGGGATCAAACCGGCGCCGCAGAGGCTGCAGGCAGCTTTGCAACCCAGTGCTCAACCGCTGCGCCACCAGGGAGCCTAAATCTTAGTTGTGGTCTTGCGATAGATCCAGGTAGAGAGTATTAGAAAGTCCTGGGAACATAAGAGGTTAAGACTAGGAGAAAAATGGTTCAGGAGATACTTCTAGAAATCATGAAATATAGGTAAAAGTTAAAGTTGTGAAATTAGGTAAGATCAGTTAGGGAGGATATGATCTATTCATGTATTCATCCTATTTTTCATTTCATGATTCATTCTATGACATTTTTCAGAAAAGGATTGAATCTTGGAACCTCAGAGCATTAGGAATCTTGGCTACATATGTGAAAGGAATTTCAGAGGGGTGACTAGAGAGAATCCAGATAGTGGACTGAAAAGAGAACGAGAGGAGTGTGGGCACAGAATTTGGGGTCTATAAGGAAGGGAATTAAAAAAAAATATTGGGAAGCAGACTGGGAAGCAGAATAATCTCTGGAATTGATTTTATTTTGGATGCGGAAGAATAAATGAAAGGAATATATATTTATTGAGTTAGCATATGTACCAAGCATTGGGCTGAGTATTTTAGGTACACTATCTCATTTTATCCTACCCTAAACTCTGTGAGACATAGATTGTTATTCCTATTTTGAAGATGATGAAACTGAGGTTAGAGAGCTTATCTGTGGTTACATAACTTGACATGTGTACAGTTAGAAAGATCTGCAGGCTTCAAAACTCTCAGGGGAGATAGAGAAAATGAAGGTATAAGGACAAAGTCAGCTAATTGATAGAAAGATATCATGGAAGATGTTGAAAGGGGGGGACCCATTTGTAGGTGCTTCATCTGGGAAAGGAAATGTTTTCCTTTGAGAAGGAAAAAGAATGAAAGAAAAGGATGACTGTAGACTTAAATAAAAAGTAAGGAGATAAAGAAGAGATGAAAAAAAAGTTATACCTGATGACCTTTATATTTAGTAGGGTATTATGACATCTGTTGCAGTCAGATTTTGGGATTAATTTTAATGGGATTTGGGGAAGATCAAAACAACTGCATGGAGGTAGAGATAGGCTAGGTAGTAGGAAAAGAGTTAGCATTGCTGGGTTTCGCCAAAGACCTCCTGAGATTGGAAATAATGTTTAGAATGGATCTAATGGGATTATATATGTGTGTATATACATATATACACATACATACATACTTTATATATATATATATATATAAATAAAAGTATTCATAAGAACTCTCTAATGACCTGGGAAGAAGAGAAATTTTAATTTCTTTAGCTTGGGGATCTATAAGGAAATACCCCTCATTGATTCCTCAGATATTGAGTATCAGAACCTGTGTTGAATGCTGGGGATATATGCACAGCTGTGTCTTCCTTGTGTGAGCACACTGCCCATGGAAGAATAGATGTGTGGTTACATAATTGCATTATCATTTTTAAAGAACTATGATGAACAACTTTACAGTGCAGAAAACTGGGAACTAGGGAGAGACCACAGAGAGGCTCTTATTTAAAGTGGGCCTGGAAAGGGCTCTAAGACTCTCTTATTTCTGGGCCTGATGTAATTCACATGTCTTGTATGACTCTCCTCTGTCCTATGATAATCAAAGCTTTCAAGTGGCCTCCTGGTTTCTAGCTGTTCCTTAATTGATCAAAGCATGCCGAGTTCTCAGTAAGTATGTTCGGTCTTAGAAAAGCAAAGACTCTTCCTTTATGCACTCACATCTTGAGACTTGTACTTAATAGTTTCCAGAAAGTAGGGAATAGATCAGGATGGATGCAGTCAAATGGCTCACTATCTTTGGACAATAGAGAGAATTCACAGAATACTCAAAGAGTTCCCAGGAAACTCGAATGAATTTTCCTCCCTTCTGCTCTTGGCATTTTGCTCCAAGCTGGCTCGCCAGCTTCTCAAGAGGAGGCCTCTCTTGCCTAAAGTAAATGCAGCCTCTTGACTATCTGAGAACATGCGGGAGCTGGATAGCTAATGTCCTTCAGTGAGTTGTATAGCCTTCAGTCAGCAAATTCTAGGCAGAAGCTATAGAACTGTGAACTGACAGTTCTCTCTACGTCAGTCAGGAAGAAAACACTCATTCTATCTCTCGTAACAACAGAATGTCCTTAAAACGTGGCCTTGGAATGATAGAGTGAGGCATTGATTTGAAAAGCTATTTCTTGCTTCCCTTAAATACAGTGCTAATATTCTTCTAAAAACTTTCTATATAAAGGCTACAGTGTCCCCCCCCCCCCTTCTTTTCTCTGAGAATGAGTTTTTCCAGAATAAGCTTTAACTGGTGAAACAGACTTGAAGCTTCTCATTTGCATTGTTGTGTTATGCTTCTTTCATAGTTTCATGAACAATAACCTCCCACTTCTCCACAGGCTGATGGGATAATTTGCTCTGCTGAGGAGACGAAAACCAAAATGTAGAGGTTTTTTTTTTTTTTTTTTTTTTAAAGCCTGTGGTTCAATGGAGAAGCTTCCAGCTGTGCAAGGAGTGAAGTTTCAGGTCTTTTAGATTATAGCTTGGACTAAAAGTTCTTCTGGTAAGGAAACTATATGCAAGCCATGTGACCAATACTTTTTGAGACTTAAATAAAATCCTTTAACAATACAACTGTTTGTCTTGTGATTTCCTGGTGATGATGCTATGACAGAGAAAGGCTACCTGCCATGGAATTGCACTGTGAGGGTAGACCTCCTTTTTCTTCACTCATTATGTCATATTTCATAAATTTCATTTACGGCTTGCAGTCCTGGTGATTAGGAAAAGGTAGATTGTGGAAAGACTGCCCTTAAAAAGAACTTTAGCACTGAGAACCTCATGTAGGATCCTGGTTTTTCCTTGGGTGACCCCTGTTGGTGGTGCATTTGAGAGCTGCAGTGTGCTGGTGCCTTCAATCCTGCATTCACAAGGAGGGCAGTGGAGACAGAAGGAAAAACAATCTAACATCCAGCCCCCACACTGACACTGTGAATACACTGCTGGCTAGTTGAAGGACTGTTTGGTTCAGCTTTTGCCTCTGGGACTGTTTAAGAACAGGAGATTTAGCAGACTGTTAGCTTGCTCCTGCGCTTTTCTTAGTGGCTGGTGGCTGGCAAGGGGAATCTTTCCCTTGTTTCTCTTACACTGTCACTTGAACTCCTCCCATGGAAAGAAAAAGCTATGAGTCCCCCTAGAATAATTTTATTAGTGCTCATAGAGTGTCTAGGCAACCCTACGAAAGCATAATGTCAAGAACCAGTAATAAGGGATTGCACTTTAGATTAACTTTGGGTGTTCAAGGTTTGTTTGCTTCTGAATGACTGACTCATGGGGTGTTCTAATGGGAGCATTCCATAATCATTACTGTTGTGCTTTCTGCAGGAAATGCCATAATCTTAACAGATGTTATTCATATTCATGGAAATGTCTAATGCTGTTTTTGAGTTTTGCTAAGCCCCATACTCTGTAGCAGTGAAATCTGCAGTGAGCATGGGGCACAGCTGGCTTCCCATGCTGCTGCTTTCTCAAACCTCCCACCCCTGCCTCCTGGAAGAGGGGCTGCAGTCAGCCTCACACCTTAAGATACCTCCTGGGAATACCAGGGGCATGGACTAGAGGTACATATCACTGATGTTAAAAGACACCATATTTCTTTTTTGAAAAATATCTTCAATACTTGATAACTCATTTTCTCCAAATTAAAGAATTCTTGCTGAATTAAACCTGCTGTATTTCAGAGTAGGCTGGGCCATAGAAACAAATAGACTTTCATTTTTGGTTTTTCCTGGTACTTAAGACAATGTACATTTGTAACTTTTGAGCCTGTAATATTTAGTACATTAAAATATTGTTTTCTTGATCAACTGAAACTTTTAGATGACGTGATCCACTTTAATCTCACATGGAGCTTCTTGTCTTAAAGTTTATTTTGTGCTTGTAGTTTTTATAGACAAATCTGTTTCCTCTTGGTTAATTCTTGCTGATTCATTTCCCCTTCCTCATTTGATGTTCGAACTTGCTGTCTTAGGTTTACATGTGTCACTCATTGCATTTAAGATCTTTCTGTTTTTTGTTATGGTGAATTATTTTTAATTTAAATGTGTACATTTTGAGTAATGTTACATGATTTAAACCATCTGTTTTAAAAGGCCTTTTCTGATACCTCCCTAGCAGAAGTTGGGGCAGAGGATGGGGCTGCCTTGTTAGTGCTGGTGAGAGTGAATGTTCCAATTCCCTCTTAGGCCCCCACAGATACCTCCAAGCTGGGAAGGGTGGAAGTGCCTCATCACTGCTCCCCACTTCAGGTTGATGGACAATGGTAAATATCTTGACTCTCTACTAGACCTTCTTTGACATCATCTCTGCGTGTCATTACTACCAGGTGGGGATGTAAGTCCAGGAGCTCCATTTGGGCTCTGTTAACATTGTAAAATAGGGGGCTTTTCCATTCAGCAGAAATAAAGCCTCTACTTGTCTTCTCTGACTCCACTCCTGTAGTGTGGGGGCATGGGAGGGTCTCATTATAGTCTGGTAAGGGTCCAAGTATAGACTCCTCACCTTGCTTTTGCTGCCATGGGTGAGCTTCTTGGTTTTTTCTTGTTTTTTGCCCAGAGTTGAGTAGTCATTGCCTAAACATTTTCTTTCCTGCTAGGCCTAATTTTTGGTCCTTTGGCTAGAGACATCATATTTTTGTTGGGATTTGTTTTTTTTTTCTTCTTATATTTAGATTGGTTAGTGCTTTACTTATATATATATATATATTATTTTTTACAACTTTGTTCATTTTTAAACAATATTTGCTTTCCCCCACCCCCTATAGTCCCCATAGAGTTTCCTTCACCAATGCACCTGTTGCTACTGAAAAAGTGCTGCAGTGAACACAGGAGTGCATAAATCCCTTTGAATTAGTATTTTTCCTATGAATGGCATTTCTGGGTCATATGGTAGATCTCTTTCTAATATTTTGAGAAATCTCCATACTGTTTTCCATAGGAGAAGCAGTTTAAATTCCCACTAACAGTGTGCAGGGATTCCTTTTTTCCCACATCCTCAGCACACTTGTTGTTTCTGGTCTTTTTAATATGGGCTATTCTCACAGGTGTGTGGTGGTATCTCATTGTGCTTTGGATTTGCAGATGATAAATGGTGCTGAGTATTTTTCCATGTGCCTGTTGGCCATCTGTATGTCTTCTATTTAGCTTTTCTGCCTAGTTTTTGATTGGGTGGTTTTGTTTTTGTTTTGTTGTTTATGCTCCTTGTAGATTTTGGATATCAACCCCTTGTTGGATGTATGCTGTGCAGATATTTTCTTCCATTCATTAGGGTGTCTTTGTCTTAGTGACAGCCACTTGTACTGTGCAGATCTTTTAGTATGATACAGTCTAATACTATTTTTTTCTTGCTGGTAGAAATGAAGCCACAAAGACATCACAAAAGTATGTGTCTGTGTTTTCTTCTATTAATTTTATGGCTTCAGGTCTTACATTAATTTGTTTATCCATTTTAAGTTAATTTTTGTGCATGGTGTGAGAGTGTTCTAGTTTCATTCTTTTTCATGTGGCTATCCTGTTTTCCCAAAACTATTTGCTGTAAAGACTCTCAAATTTCTACTCTTGGTTCATTTGTCATAGATTTACTGTCCATATAAGTCAGAGTTTATTTCTAGGCTCTCATTTCTATTCCTGTGTGTGTGTGTGTGTGTGTGTGTGTGCGTGTGTGATGACATTGTGATAACACCATTCTTTTTTTTTGTCAGGATTTGGCTGTCTGGAGTCTTTTGTAGTTCCATATGATAGTAATGTTTGTGCTATTTCTTTAAAGAATACTATTGGAACTTTGGTGGAGACCGCATTGAGTCTTTGTTTTGGTTTGATGCATAAGCAGGGACTATCTTCCATTTCTTTTTGTCTTCTATTTCTTTTAACAATGTCTTATAGTTTTCATTGTGTAGTTTCTTTTCTGTCTTTTTTTTTTTTTTTAAAGATTTATTTATTTATTTATACAAGCACTGGGTACAGTCAGAAGCGTGGGAGGGTGAGAGAATTCACCAGAGCCAGAGCAGGGAACAGAGGAGGCAGACTGACGAAATACACTGCTGAGGGGAGCAGCGAGCAGCAGGAGAGGTCAGCAGGAGAGGTCTGTATGTCATGTGGGACCCTCGCCCAGTGGACAGGGATCAAGCCGGTGCTGCAGAGGCTGCGGGCAGCCTCGCAGCCCAGTGCTCAACCGCTGCGTCACCAGGGAGGCCCATTGTATAGTTTATTTTCCTTCATTGTTAAGTTTGCTCCCACTATTTCATTGTTTTTGCTGCAGTTATATATGGAATTGTTATCTTGATTTCTTTCTCTTTTAGCTTGTTTTCATATAGGAATGTGATTGATTTAGGCAAATTGGTTTTGTACTCTTCCACTTTGCTGTACTAATTTATTGTTTCAATTAATTTTTTAGTATCGTCTTTATGGTTTTCTTTGTATATTATCATGTCATGTTCAAATAGTTTTAATATTTCTTTTTGAATTTGAATTCTTTTCGTACAGTTCTCTGGGCTAATTCTTCTAGTTAGGACTTCCATTACTATGCTGAATTGTAGTGGTGAAGGGGACACCTTTGTCTTTTACCAGATCTTAGTAGCAGAACTTTTAGTTTTTCATTATTGAGAATGATGTTAGCTGTGGGTTCGTCACATATAACCTTTACTGTGTCAAGATATATCCCATCTATTCCCTATTTTTTAAGGGTAATTATCATAAATGATACTGAGTCTTACCAAGGTTAATAATTATTTTCAACAGGATGTTGTTTTAGGCTAAGTAGCCTACTGTATTACCAGAGGTAGAAGTAAAATCATATTTGAATCTGAACTATAGTGATTATATTGACCTTCTTGGGAGCATGTCTATGTTGTTCTTTCCATTAGTTGAATTTTTCTTTTTTTATTGTCTTGTATTTTAGCTTATGCTGATCCCACTATTTTTTAATTCCTTTTTTCTATTCACTTTCACTAATACTGGTACATATTTCTGACTGGGGCTTTGATGTTATTAACCTGAAGAATCAGGTTATTAACCTGAAGAATCAGTTACTTTTGTCTTTTTAATTCATTTTGTATTTGGTTCATTAAAAAAAAAGTGCCCAATAAATCTCTGGTGTAATTCATATTTAATCAAGTAATGTTTTCCATAAGGTAATTATGGTATTATTTTAGCAGTATTCATAAGCAATGATGGCATTTATTCAAATAAGTTAGTAAGATAGTATTTTAAAAGGCCAAAGTAAAGTTGGTTTAGCTTCCTCATTCAAGAAACTCTGAATTGGTTAAAATCTTAATTTGAAAATATGTAAAAGCTACACATGTAAACACTGGAAAATGTGGGTTTCCAGTGGTATAAGATTGTACAGAGGTATTAGACTTGCTCAAAACCTGAAGTATGAGTCACTTAACAGAAGTTAGATGCTTATGTCACTAGAAACTTGCTATAACTTCTGAAAAGATGGTTATTCAAAAACTTACTCATCATTTCATGCTAAAAGTTCATTCATCATGAGTATTTTATGTCATTCTTAAAAAAAGAAAACTTTATCAGAGATTCCAGTTTCTGCAAGGCTCATTGTGATATGTCCATATGGTACATTTTGCAACTAACAAAAGAAGAAGGAAATAACATTCTAATCTGTTTCATTTATTCATCTGCTCTCTTTATTTCATTCAGAAGGATTTTCAACAGAAAGAGCTTTAGTGATCGTGGAAGCTGCAGAAATAATGTTGGGAATGCATTATTGGATGCAAATGTTGGAGAAGAGTGAGGAGCCTACGTAATTCATAATTCGTAATTCTTCCTGTCCTGCTTTGCATAACTGAGCGCCTATCTCCCACATCAAAAAGAGAAGATTTCCTATAGTGTTTTCTGCAGTTGGAAATGAAGAACACAGCAGTTTTATTTATTTTTGCATTAGGAGACACAGGTTAAAATACTGAGTATTTGAAGTGAATTCTTACAGAATATGATACACCTCACAGTATATTAAGGTAATTTAATGAAGTTAGTCTAAACCAGCACTGTAAGTAGAAATATATTTCAAGCCAGATATGTAAATTAAAACAGTCTAATAATTACATTAAAGCAGATAAAAAGACACAAATGAAAGTAACTTTGGTACTATATTTTATTTTATTCAGTATATCAACAGTGTAATTTCAGGATATAAACAACATAAAATTGAGATATTTTACTTTACCTTTTTCACACTGAGTCTTCAGAATCCTGTGTGCACTTTATACTTATGGCATAGTAGTGTTAGAAATATTGTATCTGATTGGGCCTCCCTGGTGGTGCAAGAGGTGAAGCACCACACTATGAAGCAAGCCGTAGCCTCTATAGCACGAGTTAGATCTCCAGCCAGCCAGAGAGAAACCCACATGGTGAAGCAGACCTCTCCTGTCTCACCCGCTGCTCCCCTCAGCAGTGTGTTTCAGTCAGTCCTGTTCTGTTCCCCACTCTGTCTCTGGTGAATCCTCTCGCCACCCCCATCTCTGGCCTGTACCCCAGCTCTTGTATGCATAAATAAATCTAAAAAAAGAAAAAAAAATACTGTATCTGCGGTTAGATTTCATGTAAAGAACAGAAAAAGTAGATTTATATCTAAGATGCTCAAAAATACTTAAAATTTTCAAAACACTGAAAATATCACTTTTAAAATTTAAATCCTAATTCAGTAAAATTACATAAAGTCAGTGTTATCCTAGCCATATTTTAAGTTTCAATTGCCTCATGTGACTAGAGTATACTAGTCAGCATAACTCTAAGCCATAGATTTGAGAAATGAAACCTTATTTAATACATACAAATGAGGTTAGGCTCATGTTTCTTGTGGTGAATTGGCAAAGAAATATAACTTATATAAAATTGTGTAAACAAAGCAATTTTTATAGTAATCTTGTCCTCAAGACTAAATTTCTATGCTAATTTTGGCAAAAGCATAGATGTCACTTGTTCTAGATTTTCTATTTCCAGGCTAATCAGAACCAAAGCTCATAGTCAGCATAAACAAAGCAACATCTAGGTTAGGTGCTGGGTCTGGTCTGAAACCCAGAGTTCAGGGTCACGAGTGAGGTGAGGCAGTGGCAGAATGTAACAGAGTAAAGGGGTTTACCTTTCACCCCACAAAGCTCAGAGACGGAGTCTTGTTAACCCCTGATGCCCAATCAGGCTGTCACAATGCACTGTCAGGTCCAGGGAAACATCTGCAGCTATTAGGCAACCCAGTAATCAGCACTGTCTGTCTGTCTGTCTGACTATCTCTATCATTTCCTTCCTTCTCCCTCCCTCCCTCCCTTCTCTGCCATCCATCTACCTTACAGAGAACCATATTATGTATTGTAGGATTCATGCTAGTGGTAACTTAGATCACCAGATGAGGAATTTTGATATTACAGCATTAAATATTACAGCATTAAAAGTAAAGTTTTTAATGGACCCAAAAGAGAATACACCCACATCTGCTAACATTCCTAATTTGTTTATTCAAGCTGCAGAACACAATAAGCATGAGAGGATGATAGGGAACAGGAGCCACATGTCACTGCACAGCTCTTCTCTTGTTCCTTCTTTCAGGACCCGGGAAGCCCTAGATAAACCTCACTCTAGTCTCTTAGTGATCTGAAAGCCCATCTCTCCACAGATATATTGTTCAGTTTTGTTGATATTATCCCTCCTGGTAATTTCTTTTTACCCTTTGAACAGAATATAAAATGGGATCTGGAGGCAGGGGAGGAGGGTGGGAATGAGTTGAGTTGGCTAAGATCTTGTTTCTGTCACATTGCAAGTGGGTACTCAAAATAGAAATTAAATTCAGTCATGACATAGAAAAAAAGGCATCTAATGCATGTTTTGTCATTCCCACACACTATTTTTCAGCTTGTTCTTCATTTAGGGTAGAATTTGTATTACGTCCATTGCCACAAGATAGAGTTGTTATAGCACCAAAGAGCAAAAAAAAGGATTTTTGGGTTTTGAAAATCTAGGCTGTTTTACTGTTGAGTTTCAACAGTAAAAACCACAAAGGACTTGGCCAAATAATAGATTTAGAAGAACATGCATTTTATTAATAAGAATCTGTTTCTCCTCACTCAGTGACTAGATACATTTTCCCCAAACTAAAGGCAAGGAAAGAGGTAACCACAAAATAATATATATTCTGCTGATTTTTCATGAAGTAATGTATGTCCTAGTCTTGAACAAAGAACTGAGAATGAAATACAAGAAGATGATCGTGGCTTGAAAATTTTGAAGGCAATAGAGGGAGTAGTAGTTCAGATGCTGGGTCTGTTTGAAGGAGGACACAGCAAAGTTTGTAGAAAGAGTAAATAAATATTGTAAAGAAGTAGAAGATAGTCAAGGATGACCTCAAGGCTTTTGACTTGAGCTATAAGGAAGGAATTGTTATTAACTGAGATAAGGAAGGCTGTAGGTTGACAAATAATTTTGGTGGAGGGTAGTGTGAATATGTTATTTAATTTTAGGCAAGTTAAATATGAGGCAGCCATTATGTATCCAAAAGTAGTTAAGTAGGCAGGTAGTGAGGTCAGGATTAGAGACATACTTGGCAGTTATTGCCATATAAATGGTGGGACTTGATAAGATCACCAATGAAGAGAGTGTAGATAGAGAAGAAAGGAGGACCAAAAAGAAAAAAATGCTGTGGCTTTTAAAAATTTTGAGGTGAATAGAAGAAAAAGATCCAGTAAAGAGGATAGAAGAGGAACAGTCTGTGAAGTAAGAGGAAAACTAGGAGTTTCCCTAAATACATACTCATCCAACAATCCCAAATTGTAACACATGTTCTGGTGAAATCTACTTTACTTGAATTGAGGTTGTACTTTAGAATTTGTGGAAGAGGAAAAGTGGAAAAAGATGGATAGGATCCTTCTCTCCCTCTGTCCCCAAGCCTCTGATTTCCTAAGTAGATACTGTACAAATTTTAGTGGAGTGATAGTGTGTTATAAAACTCTCAGGTCTGGGTCAGTATCTGCTCTTGGCAGATTCTTCTATTGGTTTCCTGCTTGTTTTCTCCATGAGTCAATGGTACAATTTTCTGTGGCTTTAACAGAACCTCTTGTAATTCAGGCCCAAAAGATAAACACTCCAATTTTTCATATTTTATAAGTGTGTCATTTCACCATTTCTAGAAATTTTTACAATACTTGAACTGTTTCTTGTATAAAGCTTTCTGAAAGTATTTTTTAAAAAGTATATTCCATTTGTTCCTCAAATGTTCTGATCTGTATCCCCTGATGTATTAGAGGGAAGCCTAGCCTAGCACTATTTGGACTCTTCTCATTACAGTAATTGAATTTACTACAGAAGTGAATTGTTACTATGGAAAGATGTAAATGTTTTTTTTTTCCTTAATGCTCATTGTTCATTGTATATCAGCACCGCCTGTTAAAGGAAATGCTTAATCACTAGCTTTTCCCCCCACTACTATCCCTTATATTATATTCCCTTGAAACTTTCTCCCTCCTCCTTCCCTCTAAACCTCAGAAGCTTTATTTATTAATGTCTGCTAGTTTTTATAAGTATTTTTTTAAGATTTATTTGTGCATGCAAGAACTGGGGTACAGGCCAAAGGTGTGGGGAATGAGAGGATTCACCAGAGACAGAGTGGGGAGCAGAACAGACAGATTGACTGAACTACACTGCTGAGGGGAGCAGTGGGTGAGACAAGACATGTGCCATGTAGGTAGCCCCCTGGCTGGGGATCAAACTTGTGCTTTAGTGGCTGTGGATAGCTACATAGGCTGCACCTTAACCCCTTGCACTAGCAGGGAGGCCCCTAGTTTTTATAAGTATTTTACTTTGTCAAGTTATCCATTATGTAAATGTCCAGTATTTGTCTTTGTCAATCTGACTTGGTTTACCACACACAATTCCCTCAAATTCTTCCCATTTTGTTGTTAATGGCAGAATTTCATACTTCCTTCTGCCAAACAGTATTCTATGTGAATACCACATCTGCTTGGTCCAGTCCTCTATCAATGGGCAATTAAGCTTGTTTCCTTCTCCTAACTTTTGTGAAGACTACAGCAATAAATAATATTAGGGAACATTTAAAAAAATTATTTTCATAGTCTTTGGATAGGTGTCTAAGAGTGGGTCATACTGTATTTCCATTTTTAGTTTTTTAAGGTCAATCCAGATCACTTTCCACAGTGGTTGTACCAGTTTACATACTGTAGGGTGAGGAAAAATGTTAGGCTTTTCTACCCTCCCGCCATCAGGATAGATGATGGATCCTTGGGGTCCTGAATGCATGCCTGATGGCGGGCACCTGGAGTAGGGTGTGGGCATAGGTAGATGGGATTCACCTGGGCTGAGACTGGGCTTTTAAGGGCGGCATCATGGGGACGCCAACAGAAGCCAAGAAGCCGAAGGAGAAGCCGAGAGAGAGAACGCGGGAGAGCCCAGATGGACTTGCTGGGGGTTGGGAGGCCTGCCAGCCTACCGGCCCCCCAGCGCCCCTGCCTGCTGTATACCCGGTAATCCCAATAAAAACCTGCAAAACCACTGAGGACTCCGATTCCTTCTTTACCCGGTCTGTATGGGATCAGAAAACCTGCTCAGTGGTCATTCCTGACCCTACACATACCAAGAGTGTAATAAGTTTCTCTCTCTCCCTACCTTCTCTCCAGCACTTTTTGGATTTCTTTTCAATGTGTGAGATGATATCTTATTGTGGTTTGTAGCGGCAGCAAGGCACAGAGCAGGTTTTCTATGATCCAGACAGATGGGTAAAGGAGAGTCCTGGAGGCCTCAGTGGATTTGCAGGCTTTTATTGAGCGCTTTTTATACCATATGTAGTGAGGCAACCAGGTGCACGGCAGGCTGGGAGACCAGGGGCCAGGAGGCCAGCAGCCCTTGCTGCCTCCGGAGAATCTTCTCTTCTTCTCTCATGGTCTCTGCTTCTCTGCTGGTTCTGCTCTTGTTCTGTTGCTCTCATTCTTCTACTCGTTCTGCTGTCTCCTGGTTCCCCTGATGCCACCCTATAAGCCCAGGGGTGCTCACCTATGTATGCCCACACCCTACTGCAGGTGTCCACCATCAGGCATGCATGTAGGACCGCAGGGGTCAATCATTAAAGGTAATGGTGGGAGGGCGGAAAAGCCTGATATTTTTCAGTTATCCTACATGGTTCTAACATGCATCTCTCTTATTGGGAGTCATGATGAACATTTTTTTTTTTTTAAAGTGGGTATGAGAAATCAGTTTTTTTCTTTTCTTTTTTTTTTTTTTTGTGGGACCCTCGCCGGTGGCCGGGGAACGAACCAGTGCTGCAGAGGCTGCGGGCAGCCTCACAGCCCAGTGCTCAACCGCTGCACCACCAGGGGAGGCCCCATGATGAACAATTTTTCCATTTATCTATTGTGCTTTCTAGTACAGAGCCTTACCTTGGGGTGCTTGCTTCTATTGCTCCAGGTGCTGAAACTCTGTTTTGGCCATGGGTGGGGTGAGGGTGGCAGGTGTATAGAATATCACAGCCTCATGCTGCAAGTAGTAACCTCTGCTTAGATCTTCTTTCCTGTTTGGGCCTCAGCTATTCTAAATTAGAAGCTTCAGGTTTAAGCCATTTTATCATTACTCTGCATCCCCGCTCCTATATTTATTGACTAGTGCTCCCTCCTTGGATGCTAACTCTGTGCACCTCCATTTCCAGTGCAGTGCCAGGTCTCCAAAGTCTCTGATGTGAGTATGTGCCCCTAAATGAATGGTTGCAGGAGGGCTTTGTATGGCAGCCCTTCCTCTTTTTCTTGAGTTTTACTGCCACAGCAGCACTGCAAACAGTTCAAGTAAAATTTTTCCTGTTTCTTTCCACCAGATCTTTGTTCCTTATGTGCTATAGATGTCTGTTTATCTTTCAGGGGTTGTTAACTTTGTTCTGCTACAATTTATTTGTGACTCAATGGGAGATGTTGGCCCAGGACCCTCACTCTGCCGCCATCTTGCCAGACTCCAATCTAGTCCACTTCCGATGGGTTTTTTGCTTCTAGAGTGAACTAGATTCAGTTATGACAGATAATGTTTCTCATTCTTTTTCCCTTGTAGTAAGTTCCTTTTAGGAATGTTTGAATTCTATATATAAATAATCCACATTAGGAAATTATTATAAAATCTGATTTACTATCTGAAGCCAAACTTCTTTTAAATAAGATGGGTTCCTTAGGAAATAAAGAAGGAGTAGAAGGCATGCAATTTTCTAGTAGAGTGAGGAGGAGCGCTTTGTCTGAATAAAGTAGCTCTTGAGCCCAATGACTCAAGTGGATGCATCAGAAGCCTCAAAGGTAATCAAATGGATTCTGAGGCTGGGTAGAAGCTTATGTCCAGAAAACAGGATACCCTTCACCAGCTGACTGATAAGGCAAAACTAGCAAATATTAAGCACATACCCTACCTTGCAGTCCTTTGGGCTTTCTCTTTGCTTCATTTTGACCTTTTTTGACATTGGAGAACACAGGGGACACAGCCATTTTATGGGACACAGCCATTTTTTTTTTGCCTTCTTATAGACAATCTTCGTCATTGTTATATTTCGAGCTAAAAAAGATGGCTGTGAAAATAATATTTCATATCATTCCTTGTGGCATTTGTGTATTGTATAGAAGTATGTGTCTCAGTGCATACAATAATGTTGCCATTCCTTTGATTTCTGGAAAGGAATAGATTATGTCTCCTTTGCATGATTTGTACAATATTTAAATCCAATATTCTACTTATGCTGGAATTAAAATACAATTTAATGAAAATATACCTTGTTAAATTAATGAATTTAATACTGCATAATAGAATAGCTATTTATTTGTTAAAGCAGAGAACTTTTCCTTTTTTATCACTTTTTATACAAGTAAATAATTAGGATGATTTTTATATCTTTTCTTTGCAGAAATTGCCTTCAAGTCTCAGTCAAATCTTTAGCTGTATCTTGTGCACTGTGACATAGTCTATGGCACAGGAGTCTAGCCATTATGGTATTTGCCAAGCAGGCACAAAGGTTAATTGAAAATCTGTAATAGCTACAATACTATACAGCAAAATCCTCATAGCAATTTTCTTCATTTATAAAAGCTTGAGCCTGTCTTACTATTAATGTCAGAAGCACAAATGATTCCTTTGAATGGGATTTTAGTGCACAGAATCTACAAAAGAGGAGAGAGTTCATGCATGTGGATTGCTTTCCAGGAGGTAGGCAATTCCTTTTATAGGCTTACTTTAAAATGCCTTCCTTAGATCTACCCAGAACTTACAAGTATGTGCTAAGAGTGGAGTAAGAAGTCAATTGTAAAACTAATATGAGGTATAAATGAGTCATATATATTTAGTTTTTTTTCCCCCCCTGCAAGTATTGGATTTTAATTGGCGTTTTCAGGTGATGTTATAAATATTTTAATTAATGTGTAAGACAAAAGGCTATGTGCTAAAAAGTGGATGGAACTAAACCCACAGTCCACAAAAATTGTGGCTTAAGGCTCTCAGGTGATTTTGTGCACATATATAATACTCAAAAGAATTGGCCCTCCGGAATGGGATTGTCAATTGAGACTTGAAAAGCTCTGATTTTAAGAATGTTTGCTTACTGACATTTGATCTTGGCTAAGTCACAGAACCATCTCTACTCCATTTTCTTTTCAGTAAAAGAGAGATGATCCTTGACATCTACTGAGCTCAGAAGATGTTATTAAAGTACCTTTGGTTAACATGGTACCAAACAGAATTTTGGTACCTTAAACACAGACTATTGAACCAGAAGTCTCCATTAATCTTATGTCACTAATGTTGCTTTTTTGTGCATGTAAGAAAACTTCATGTTAAATCCACATTTTCCTATCTCTTTAGTCTACATATCTTTAGTGATAACACCACATAAATATCATTCTCTTTGCTTTGTATTGAACAACTGATGTGGAATATATAGCTAGGAAAAATTATTACTTGCTCTCTTCCATTAATAAATTAAACATTTTCCTGCTCTTCTGCCTGAAATTAGAAAAATATTTGCTTCATTAAAAAATTTAGCTAGTTCCTATCATTAATATGAATTTAAAGATCTGTCTTCGAAGCACAGAGCCTGTCTTGTAAATATTTTAAATCATATGTTCCCATCTTAAGCTAGCAAGTGAATATCCTTTATAGAACTACAAAATGAGTCTTAATGAATGAATATTTTTTTCCTGTTGCTGTTACATGAATGTAGAAGGCCTTAATAGATGAGATAATAGCTCAGAGAATGAAAAGAAAGGAAAAGCAAATAAAACATATCTGAGAACTAAATTCAAGAGTTCTCAAGGCATTCCATCACTCAGTTCACCTTGCAATTTAAAACATTGTACATTTGTGCTATTACTGCCTATTTTGAGTGTTTCCTAAGATTTTCAGTTTTTTGTTACTACTTTACTGCTGAGAATTGCTTTCTTCTGTGATACTAAGATTATTTTTCATTGTGCTTTTCCTTACAACTTCATAACAGTAGAATTTGTTCCCCTCAGCAGAAACTAGTTCCTTGTTATTTTCCTGTCTTCACTTATTTCCAATATACTAGTCAGCCAGGAAACCAGTAAAATGAAAGGCCTGTTGGCATCATTATGTGTGAGATCTTCCATGGGAAAAGATTTTCTTTCACTCACTTTTTTTTATGGTGTCTGAGATGAGGACATGAGGCAAAAAGCTCAAATTGGATTTTTAAAAATAAAAATATAGGAAAAGGAACTGACTCAAAAACATAGGGGACGAAAATGCCATCTTAGTTCTAAAAATTGAGTATAGATCTCATATTGAAAGCAAAAGATTATTCATTTTGGGGTCAGAAGGCACCATATGGAACAGACTTTAAATAATTATACTAATAAGAGTTTGTAATGAAATGGTTTATAAATAATAAAACCTAGATTAACTAGTACCCAGGTAGCTAGAACTTTCAATAATCCATTTTCTGTTTTTCCCTTTTTTAAAATAGCAAAGTGATGATCAAAAATAATTTATGAAGTTAAAAGTCTCCTCTTGTTACATTGGTGAGAATGAGGTCTGTTTTTTTTCTGCCTAAATTCAGAGATCTAGCCACATAGGGAATTGTTTTTGTTTTATTGGAAACATTCAAATAACACATTTTACTATTTACAGTATTTCAGGCCAGAGGTGCAAAGTGCCCTTCACACATCTTTTTTTTTTTTTTTCCCAATGTGGTGGCTCAGATGAAAACTGCAATATAAAATTAAAATTTAAAATTCCTGTTTATGCTAGTTCTACTCAAGGATGACTTGTCTTGTGAAATTTGCATTTATATGTTCTATATCTGACATCAGACAGGCAGTGGCTTTGTACACGAGTGTTGGAAAGTGTTTTCCAGCAGCAATCTCATGGGAGACACAGAATACTCCAAAAATCGAAGCCTAGGAATTTGGAAAAAGGAACTTCCCTTGATTTTACTTGATGATAGTCACTCTTCCTTCATTTTCTTCTGTGTAAATAAACCCAATGGTCTGTAATTCATGAGGGTGTTTTAAAGATTTAATTTATTTGTTGTAGGCCTGAAAGATTTTAAACAAAGGTACTTCTTCCACAAACCTCCGCCATCCTAGGAGGACAAGAAGAAATATCAGGGATAGGGGACACTATGTTCTTAGCCACTAAATGAGAATCACACAATTAAGTTAACTTGTACACTAAAGAACTATGTCATTTTTCTTCTGGAAGTGTCTTAGCTTGAGTGTAAAAGTTCCCATTAAGGCTGATATTTCAGAAATAGTGTTAGAAGAATCAGAATTGCTGTTGCAGATAGGCAGATTCTGGGTTTTATTCCTCCTGCCTGTGAATCAGCACATCCTATTATGTTTTAAGGAATCACATTTTGCTGCTCCGGCAGTCTTGCAACTTTTCTAATTAAAACTGCCAGCTATTCTGAACAGGTTTTGTAAGCTTTCAAAACAAACTTTTGTGTTTATTTCCCTTTATTTGTGTTTTTAGTGCCATTTTTGATACTGCCTTTAGCAAAGTAGAAATATGGTATGCTTAGATATAGTGCTGTTAAAGTGCTTATAACAGGAGTATCTGGTTACTTATATAAATAGATATGAAATGCTTTGGGATATAGGAAATTTCAATTGCACCAATGGTTTTCTAAGAGCAGCCTCTGATTGACTTGAAAGTTAATCTAAGATTTTAAAAGGAATTGAAAACATTTGCGTTTAATTCAGGAGAGAATAAAAGCTGAAATTGGAGAGAGTAAAAATAATAGGAAATAGGAATAGAGAAAGGAGAGTCTGAAATGGCCAAAGTAGAACTGAAAAAGCTAAATTGTGGGTATATTCAGGCATCTATCATTGTATTGAGATATCTGCAGATTGAGGTCAGTCCTTGATGTCACAATGAAATGCAGGGAGATTAA
The DNA here is from genome assembly GCF_964194135.1 of Talpa europaea. NCBI lineage: Eukaryota > Metazoa > Chordata > Mammalia > Eulipotyphla > Talpidae > Talpa > Talpa europaea. The sequence continues at coordinate 34,654,121 of NC_140068.1, read as the reverse complement.
ACAACTTTCCCCAAGTCATGTGAGTAGAGAACATGAGTTGGGATCCAAAGCCAGGAGGTCTGAAACTGTTACTTTTACTGCCCTAACCCCACCAAATGCATCAGTTTATTGTGTTTGAATCTGTCTCTTAATCTTGTACAAAACACAGCTTTTGTTACCATGTTTCCTCCTTGTGTACTTGTACCCTGGGGTGAAGGTTCACTGATGATGGTGGTAACTGGTACTTAGATTCCTGTAACTCCTTTCATGAGTCACCGACCCGGGATGTTGCTCCTAAACTCAATCCTCTGGCTTTATCTCTTTGTTCCATTGCTACCTCAGCTCTAGCTTTGAAAAGAAGAAAATATTACCAAAAGAACAGTGTGAAGAAAATTTGAATACCTTAAAGAGAAGGAAATAACCTTATTTTCAGGCAGAAGGGACTAAATTGATGTTGGAGACCAATACTGTTTCCCCGAGAGATGATTTTCATTTGCTTAGCAGTCTTCATGAGTAGGAATGTTATTCAGTTTGCCTTAGAATACCCCTGAGTGCTCTTTCACCTTCTTAATCTATTTGTTTGATTATATTGACTTGGCAGAAAAAGGTGTTTGAATATGTTAATGTTCAAATATTCTTGTTTGTAAAACAAGTCGGCTGAACAAACTATGCCTTATGTGTGTGACTACATTAGTAAATCTTATTTTGAAAGTCACATATTTTCCTTACCCATACCCCAATATATAAAGTCTATTATATGTTAGATACAAGAGAATGCAGTACTCTTTATTTGTTTAAGCAATTTTTGCACCATAAAAATGAAAAACATTCAAGGGAAATGGCTGCTCATCAATGGGGGAGGAGATTGTCAGGATAACACTCATGCAGAGAACCTTAATAGAAATAAACCCACACGCAGAAACACACATAACACCCGTTTAAAGGAATGGAGAGCAGTCATAATCAGTCAGAACCTGAAGAGGCTTTGGCCATAAAAGGTAAGCAGTTTGAGTGAAATTCACATTTTAAAGCTCCTTCTCCTGAGGGCATCTCATTCACTGTGACCTGCAGGGAGGCTGGAACTCCAGAAAAAAGCTACATTTTTTTTCTTTGCTTGCATTTTAAGTGGGAGAGTTTAAAAGTGCACAACACTGGAAATCGAAGAAGAAAATCTTGGAATGAATGGAGTTCTCAAATCTGAGTACAATTCTCTTTAAATTCTTGGCTGAACCCTGTAGAATGCTTTTAAAAGAACCTTGAAGAAAACCACAGTTGGAAGGCAGAGTGGGCTTATGGAAGGTATTAGTTGATTAATGTTACAGATGCAATAAGTTTGGCTTTTGAGTCCCACCAAATTAGAGGGCTTTGATAAAGTAAATCAAGTCTTCTCAAGTTCAGGATGATAAATCAGTAATCCCACTGTCTGCTTGAATAAAAGTCAACATTCTGTAAGAAAGAAAAACAGAATCAGATTGTCTAAAATGTCTTATTTGAATTACCCTTTTAAATAAAATTTGTAAGACATATAAAGACATATTTGAAGAAAACAAAAATGCTGTCAATAGAGACATATATAGCAAGTAGGAATTAGAAGGCAAGGACTTAAAAGTTGCCATTTGAAATAATTTACAGGCCTAAAGAGTAAGAAGGACATACAAAAATCGGGTAGGAAAATTCAAAAACCCAAACAATCTGAAAACAAACAACAAAAACTATATGTGATTGATTAATTTTTGTAGGGAGGAAAAGGCAGTGCAAAAGAAATGATCATATATGAACAAATGTAGAGACCAAAATGATAGGAAAAAAAAAATAAGCCAGAGCTCCTCTGACCTGTGAGACAATATTAAGCCATCTCATTTGTATTTCAAGTCCCAGAAGGAAAATATAGTTGTTTTTTTTTCCCCCTAAGGGAGGTCTGTGAAGACACTCATATGGTGGGACATGGGAAACAACTATAGTCAACTTTCTCACAAATTTATTGAAAACACCAACTTAATTAGATCAAGAATCTCAGTAAGCCACACACTGAATAAATGAAAAGAAAATAACACATGGGCATATGTGGCTGAAATCAGAGAAAAAGAAAAAGTTTTAATTTCCACAGCAAAATCCCCACATAACTTGAAAAAACAACACTATTATCATGGTTGACTTCTTATCAGAAACAGTGGAAATTAGAAGCCAATAGAATGGCATTTTTGATGTACTTAAAAATATCCCAATTCAGAATTCTGTATCCATTAATAACATTTATCAAAAATGAGGATGAAAATAAGATATTTTCAAATAGATGAAGGCTGAGAAAAGCATTGCCAGATGATCTATAGTATAAGAAATGCTAAAGGAATTTGGGGAAGAGAAAACATACTAGTAATTACAGTAAATGAAAAGATAGTGTTGATATTAAAAGGGAATATTATAAAGTTGTGACAATAAATATGACAACATAGATAAAATGAACAAATTTCTCAATTATAGTAAGGGAAAAATAGAAAATCTAAATATCCCTATAAGTATTAAAGAAATACAATCTATAGTTAGAAAAAAATATCTTCCCATAAAGGAGAGCCCAGTCCCAGAACAAGGTGAATTCTAGCAAACATATATAGGAGAAATAACAAACTTACAAAACACTGTAGAAAATTAAAAAGAAAACACTTCACTAGTCACTTTATGAAAATGGCATAACTTTTAAACTAACACCTGATAAATATATTACAAGAAAATTTCAAGTGAATATTGCTATGAAAATTCCATAAAAGTCAACAAAATATGGTAAATTGAATATGTCAGTATACAAAAAAGACACATGAAGATCAATGAAATTTATCTCTGGAATGAAAGGTTAATGCAACATTTGAAATTTTAATGTAATTCACACCTTGACCAATTAAATGATAAAATAATTTGAGCATCTCAAAATATGCAGAAAAAGCATATGACTGAATTCAACATCTGTTCATGAACTAGCAACAGAAGGGATCTTCCTAAATCTAATAAGACATCTACCAAAAATTACAGCTAACTACAAAAGCCTTAAATATCTGGCCTTAAAAGTGGGAATAAATAAATTTGTTCTCACTACTTCTGTCCAGCATGATACTAGATAGGGATAGGTATAGCTAGTGCAAAAAGGGAATAAATAAAAAGGAATAAAGTATGCAAAAAAGGGAATAAATGGTTATGTGAAATGATGTAAAACCAAATCTATCCCCTGTCCAGAGAAAATCCTACCAATGTATCTACTACTAAGAAGACCCAAATTAACAAATAAAAACCACAAAAAAATGAAACTCTAACTTAAAAAATGAATTTAGGAAATTTTCAGGATATAGGGTCAATCAAAATAATGCATTATTTTTCTATATACTATTTTAGCCCATATTTTTCTATATACTAACTGCAAACAACTTTAAATCAAATTAAAAAAAGCACTGTTAAACCAATACATGTAAAACTTATCAGGAATAAATATTACACAACATATGCAAGAACTCTTTACACTGAAATCTACAAATCTTTGCTAAGTGTAATTAAAAGCTCTCCAAATAAATGGAAAGGACTTTTCATGGGTTGAAAGATTAATAGTCAATATAATACCCTAAAACTCCATTTATTTTTTATAAACATGAACAAACTGATTTAAAAATTTACATGGAAAGGAAAATAACAGTATTCAAAAGAATAGTGAAAAAAGAACAAAACTGGAAAATTTTTTAATATCAGGATATCTGATATTAGCTTACTATATAATCTTCTGTAATTAAGATAGTGTGGTACTGGAATAAAGATGACAAATACATAAAAATGACAGGAGAGTCTAGAAATAGGTGCATAATTATATGGTCAAGTGATTTTCAACAGACCAATACAATTCAATGGGAAAGGAAAAAACTTTATACCAGAAGGGTTAGAATCACTGAATATGTGTGAAAACAAATGGATCTTGGCAACTGCCTCACAATCCATTGGGTCAGAACTTAATGGAAAAATAAGCAATAATGATTCTAGAATACACATTGGCAAATCTCAGTAAGATTTTAATATAAACATAGGTTTTATAGATACAAGATAAACAATACCAAACATGAAATCAATATTGATAAAATTCATCAAAATTTGAATGTTTGCTCATCAAAATACATAAAAAGACAAGTCATAATTTTTTTTGACATATCCACCAAAGGACTTGATCCTCAAATATATAAAGAACACTTTCAAATCAATGACAAAAAGAAAAAAATGAGCAAGAAACATGGACAGTTTACAAAAGGAAATATACCAATAGTCACCTACTACCTGTCAAGATACTCAACATTCTTAGGTGACAGAGAGATGCAGATTAATATGAAGTGCCATTTCATGCTCATCAGAAAGGCTGATAATTCAAAATGTTGGTAAGAATATAAAACAATCTGACCACTCATATTCATACTCATGGCGGGAGTATAAAGTAATATAACAACTTTGGAAAGCTGTTTTTAACCCATGTGACTCAGCAATTCCAATTCTAGGCATTTACAGAAGATTAATGAAATTTTATATAGATGAGTATATAGAAAAGCCTTCCTAATAGTTTACTAGAAACAACTCAAACATCCATTTAAATGTGAATAAGCAAATACAATATATATTTATACAATGCAATACTATTCAGCAATAAAAAAATACATGCAACAACCTTCCAGAAACATCAAGTGAAAAAGTCAGTGATATGAATACATAAATCAATTTATCTGAAGTTCAAGAAACAGCAAAACTAAAATATAGTAATAAATATTGGAACAATATTTGGTTATGGAGGTGAGAATAAACTGGAAGGAAGCACATGCAAATTTTATGATATGATAGAAATGATTTGTGACCCTGATTTGGGTGGTGATTATACAGATGCATACAGTTATTAAAACTTTTTTGTAGTTTTGTGTATATATAATATATAAAAAAGAAACTTCTAGTTTCCTGTATGTGTATAATACCAGCTATAGACCATACTTAAGTCTTTGCATATCTAATACTCATTTACATCCGTAGTCCTGTCTTATGTATAGAGATTACACTCAGTACTGTGTGAAGGGCTTTCTTTGCATGCATCGTGTAGTTTAATTATCATAATCTTAAGAAGTAGGCCCTGGGGGAGCCTGTCCATCTGTCCAAATCTGTTACCTGACTTGGGCTTCTAGGACTAATCCTATTTCTTGCTTCTCCAGTTTTACTTGTCACTTTTGTGCCAATCAAACAAAACTTGATTTCCTTACTGGTTCAATCCCAAGTAACACCAAACTCCTATTTAAGGATCTCTTTCAATTGAGGGCTGGATTGCTCTTGTCCAAATCACTTCTTGTTGTGCCTTACTATCCAGTTCTTAGTGAGGAAAATATGCTTTCTTACATTACTGCATGTGTGTATTAAAGAACACAGAAAAATGGCTTTCAACAGTGGAATGAAAATCATAGAAATATCCACAGAAATATCAAATATGTGTTTGTATTACTTATTGATGATAATGACTTAGTTGTCCTCTTTCACCATAGAGCACCAAATGCACATAATCTAAGTATTTAGAAAAAAGGGGAAGACTGTCCTTAGTGATCCATGTGCAGAAAAACAAAAAATGACTAGATGCTTACAAAATGGACTGCAGTTTTATGGGATGGATTCTCTAGAAGTCAAATCCTAGGAATCATTAAACATTCTTGATCAGTTACAGCTAAGCAATTGGTCAGAGGCAGGGTAGCTAGCTCCACACTAATGGCTCTTGATACAGAAAGAAAACTAGCAATTTCCATCTCACTGAGAGGAGAAACAGGCAAGTGGTATTACATTCTCCTTGGTCTAACCAGGAAACCAAAATAGTAAAATTTATATATTCTCATCAGGGGAGCTATCGGGTGGTATGTTTGGTGAAGGACAGATTGTGACTTTTCAAAGAGGGAAATTTACAAATGTAGTAACACAAAGGTAGTGACAGATGTAGAACTGAAGAACCACAGGGTAGAGGGAGGCTTTTTAGCTGTTGCTTATTAAAATATTGTGTGGGAAGTGAGAAACTTTTCATCCTGCACTAACACATTCATCTAAAACTATTTGTCTTTGTGATGTGAAGCAAAAATTATTCCATCATTGTTAAACTTTTCTACCAAAGTGCCCTAAAACAGGATGAAATCAATTATTTACCCAGGAATCTGAGGTAAGGGTAATGGAGGAAGAAAGGAGGCAAAGTGGAGGAAGACGGTATAGTCTACAATAGTCCTAGTCAAGTGGAATGTTTTATCCTTTAACAAGTGTGTAGGGACCTCCCTGGTAGCACAGGGGTGAAAGCTGTCGCCAGCCACAGCAACAGGAGTTCGATTCCTGGTCAGGGAGCTGACACATATGGCACAGCAGACCTCTCCTCTCTCTCCTGCTGCTCCCTTCAGCAGCGTGTTTCAGTCAGTCTGCCTGTTCTGTTCCCCACTCTGTCTCTGGTGAATCTTCTCACCTCCTGTACCTCTGGCCTACATCCCAGTTCTTGTATGTATAAATAAATAAAAATAAATCTTTAAAAATAAAATTATGTAAATAACACCAGGCTTATTAGAAAAGTTGTAAAATACTTTTAATTATTCTTAAAGTTATTTTGCCACATTTAACATGTGAAGTTGTGTTAGTGTGTGTGTGCATGTGTGTGTGTGTATGTGTGCATGCACTAGTTTGGGAAACTAAATATATAATTGATGGTCTTGATTTTCTTATAAAACTTCCCTAGGAACTTAATTAGCCTAAGTTTTTCTTACTTGTACTATCCTCTGGACGGGTGGTGGTGCTGGGTGCTGGTAAGGGGGTTGGGAGGGCAGGAAAGCAACCAAGAGTAAGCATCTACTTTCCTCTAACTGTGGGTCACTGACATCTGTGGTTTCATTCCAAGCATCGATGTTGCCAAGTTGTTCCATTGAAAAAACTTGGAAATATCATTCTGGAATTTGTTGTTGGCCAAAGTAATTGGGATCAGCGCTCTCAGGAAGCTCTCAAGATAGTTATTTCTGATATTCATCATATTGTGTGTGGCATCATGCTTTGTCCAAGATGCTAGTTCATCCAAAAGTCCTTTCAGGATGGTTCTTGAAGACATCATCCATAATTATACTTCATTTATTCTATATTTTGTTATTCTAATTTGGGTATCATAGGTGTGGGTGCTGTAGCAGGAAACCAGCAATGGCATATGCACAGAGCAGCTTTGAGTCTTCATCTCTACCTGATCCCATTCCCATTATATTCTTTCCTTCCATCAATATGTGATTTTTAAAAATGCAAATAGTTTCATTGTTCTCTCTTTTTTTTGTGTCCTTGTTTGGTTTTGCCTGGAGGTGGTCTCCTCTCTTTCTATCCCCACTCCACCTCCAGGTCTGCATAATTTGCAAAATTTTCCGTAATTTAGCGTTCTTTTTTGTTCTTAACTTATTTTTATTGAGATAAGGTTGGTTTGTGACCCTGCATGTGTTTTAGAGACATACCTTTCCAATTTTATGTTACCACATCACATCCACCACCAAAAGTTCCAGTAACCCCCTACAGAAGTCCATTGGGCCCCATGCCCCATGGACTCTACACTCCCAAACGCCCCTCTGGTAGGCTCAGTCTGTAGCCAGAGTTGTAGGGTTTGTTTTGTCTGTCCCTTTGCTTTGTTTCTTTCATTGCACATATGAGTTCCATCATCTGATATTTGTCTTTTTTCCTTATTACTTATTTTACCTAGCATAATCCCCTCCAGTTCACTCCATGTTGTTGCAAATGGCAAGATTCTTTTCATATAGATGAGTAGTATTGCATTATGTATCTATATAACATCGTATTAATCTACTCATCTGTCTTAGGGCATTTAGGTTGCTTCCTGGTTGCCGTAAGTAGTGCTGCAATGAACATAGGATTGCATGAGCGCATATATAACCCCTTGAATTAGTGTTTTTGTGTTCTTTGGGTAGATACCTAGGAGTGGGGTTGCTGGGTCATATAATAGATACATTTTTAATTTTTTTGAGAGATCTCCTTACTGTTTGCATAGGGTCTGGAACAATCCACATTCCCACCTACAGTTTGCAAAGATTCCTTTTCCCTCCATATATTTGCCAATGCATTTTTTTGATCTTTTTGAGATGGGCCATTCTCACAGGTGTGAGGCATTATCTCTTTGTGGTTTTGATTTGCATTTCCCTGATAAATGATGATTTTTGAAAAAATATTTATTTATTTATTTATACAAGCACTGGGTACAATCAGAAGCGCGGGAGGGTGAGAGAATTCACCAGAGCCAGAGTGGGGAACAGAACAGGCAGACCAACGAAATACACTGCTGAGGGGAGCAGCGGGCGGCAGGAGAGGTCTGCACGCCATGTGGGACCCTCGCCCAGCAGCCAGGGATTGAACAGGAGCTGCAAAGGCTGCGGGCAGCTTTGCAACCCAGTGCTCAACCACTGCACCACCGGTGAGGCCTAATGATGATGATTTTTTTTTTTTTAATGAGCCCTTTGTTCATCCATAAATCTTCTTAAAGAGCCAGCTTTTAACTCCTTTGATCATTTTTGGACTTAAAAAAAATTGTTTCATTCACTTATGTTCTAAAACTTATTTCCTTTCTTCTACTAGATTTTAGTTGTACTTGTTTCTTTTCTTAGATCCTTAAATTATAAGATTATTCATTTGAGATCTTTGTTTCTTGATGTGTGCCTGTAAACTTCCCACTTACTACTGCTTTTGCTATGCCCATAGGTTAGAATAGTTGGTGTCTTCATTTTTCTTTGTCTCAAGCTATTTTTTCATTTCTTCTTTGATTTCCTCATTAATGCAGTCATCATTCAGTAGTATGTTCTTTAGTCTCCACATATTTGAGGTGTTTTCCTGCTTTCTTTCTGGGTTGAGTTCTGGTTTAAGACATTGTGATCTAAAAAGACATTTGATATGATTTTATACATACATATTTTCTACTCTGGTTAATTATTTTTCATTTTTTAAATTTTTAAACAATATTTGCTTCCCCCACCCCCTCAGATTGAGTCCCCATAGAATTTCCTTCCTCAAGGCACCATCACCACAGTCCTCTGTGCCCCTTCCTCCTTCCCTTTGATCCTTCTCCCTCCTCCTTCCCTGCAGTATGTCTCTGATTTATAATTGTCTGTTTTTCGTTTGTTGTGTTTTGTACTGTTATTATTTTTTTTACACTGATATCTTATTTGGTTCCTCTATATTCTTGTTATAAGTGAAACCACCCGATATTTTTCTTTTTCCTTCTGGCTTATTTCACTGAGCATATTCCTTCTAGCTCCATCCACGTTGCTGCGAATGGCATGAGTTTATCTTTTATGATTTCTGAATTATATTCCATGGTGTATGTATACCACATATTCTTGATCCAGTCATCTATTTTTGGGCATTTGGGTTGTTTTCAGGTTTTACCTATTGTAAATAATGCTGCAATAAACATATGTGTACAGGTGCTCTTTTGAATCAATGTTTTTGTATAAGACCTGAAACCATAAAATATATAGAAGAAAATATAGGTAAAACACTACAAGACATACATCTCAGAAATACCTTTAAAGACTCATCACCCAAAGTAGTGATAGTGAAGGCAGAGATAAACACCTAGGATTACATCAAACTGAAAAGCTTCTGTACAGCAAAAGAGACATTAACCAAAACAGAGAGATACTCCACTGATTGGGAAAAAATCTTCGCACTCCATTCAACTGATAAGGGACTGATCACAAAGATTTACAAAGAACTCACACGGCTCAACAAAAAACAAAATAAACAATCCAGTCAAGAAATGGGCAGAAGAACTTAAAAGATATTTCTCCAAAGAGGAAATGCAAATGGCAAAGAGGCATATGAAAAAATGTACAACATCCCTTATAATCAGGGAAATGCAAATCAAAACCACAGTGAGATTCTACCTTACACCAGTAAGAATGGCACATATCAGAAAAACAAGCAACAACAAATGTTGGCAGAGGATGTGGTGAAAAAGGAACCCTCTTACATTGCTGGTGGGAGTGCAATCTGGTCCAACCACTATGGAAAGCTGTCTGGAGGTTCCTCAGTCTACTAAAAATGGAGCTACCATATGATCCAGAAATTCCACTAGTAGGGATCTACCCAAAGGATATTCTGGTTAATATTTCTACAACAATCTTACTAGGTTATGGTGATAGCAATGAAAATAATACTTTTTTATTTGTAAAGCTTTTAAGGAACAGGGTATTTGAGTGAAAATGATGTCATCAACACATGGTGAGTGATTGCTCTATGCCAGATACTCATTACATCGCAACTCTTTCAATTTTCAATAAATAAGATCATGTTATATGGATAAGGAAACTGAAACAGAGAGAGCTTAGTAATTTGCAAGGTATTACTTCTAATAGTAAGCATAACACTGAGATTTAAGCTCAGTTTAATTCTATACATCCTGCTATACTGCTATCAACACTAATTTTACATGTATTATGATGGTGGCTATTTTGTAATACTTTGCTAAAATAGTCAACACCATGTTGTAACATTCAAGTTTATTTTAATTTCCCTTTACCTTCCTTATTATAGTAAACTAAAAGAGACTCATTATAAACCTGAAAATGGGTAATGCTTATAAGGGAGGGGAGAGACTGCAGGCAAAGAAAGTCCAGGTACAGTCAGGTGGGAATGCATAAGTATGCTGATGGCTTAGTAAGTAGATACATAATGTGTGTACATGTGTGTGCGCATGTGCACATGAGCACATGTGCATGCAGACTTAAGTGTGTACTCATGGAGTTAAAAATAGTTGCAAAAGATTAGAGAAATTGGGATATTTATACAGCAGGCAATGTGATAATGTGTGCCAGGCAGAGGTGGGGGACGTAATGCAATGTCCTATAGACTAGTGAATAATGAAGGCCTTGGAGATGGTTGCTATATAGCTCTGAGTGACGGCAGCTCATGCATCAGTCATGTGAGTGCCCCTGGCTGAGTGTAATCTTGTTAGCAGATTCATTTTTTTAAAAAAAGATTTATTTTTATTTATATATGCATACAGGAACTGGGGTGTAGGCCAGTAGGAGTAGGGTGTAGGTGTAGGGTGGGAGTGAGAGGATTCACCAGAGATAGAGTGGGGACAGAACAGGCAGTTCCACTGAAATACACTGCTGAGGGGAGCAGCAGGCGAAACAGGAGAGGTCCGCTGCACCATGTGGGTTAGCTCCCTGGTCAGGGATTGAACTCATGCTGCAGTGGCTGGTGATAGCTTGATAGCGCTGAGACTTTAACCCCTGTGCCACCAGGGAAGCCCCAACAGATTAATTTTAAATATGAAGAACATAATAGTCCATGGCAGTACAAGCTGTTTATATTTAGCAGTCTGTTTTCTGCAAAATATAAATAAATACAGAAGAGGTCTACATCAGCTTACATTGCTTTTTTCACGATTATTCATTAGTATGGTCTTATATACTTGTATAAAAGCTTATATTGGATTACTTGATAAAGAAATTTGATTCCAGCATATGAAAGTAGTGGAGAAGAGAGATAAGACTCAATTAGGTTAAGGATCTGTTATAAGGAGTGCAGAGAGCCAATTTTCCATTTACCACATTTTTATGATCTGCTGTGATATTCACATTGGGTTACTCCCCAAGAGTTGCTTCTAGCTGATGCCTGAGCATGTGGTAACAGAGCCTTGCAATTTCTGCCCAGTGTAGAGTTCTTTCGTGATTGTTCTTTGCACTGAAGCTCTCTGTTGGACTGGCCAAGGCATTCTCAAGCTATACCAAGTCATTTGAGACTCTCCTAACGAATCCTCTCTGCTGCTTCTTCTCCTTTCAAGTTGTATCTTGGTGTGAAGCTTCCCCTGACTACTCTTTCGCCCATCTCTTTAATAAATCTTCTGACCTCTAATTGTTTCTTGATATCCATTTCCTGGAGGACCCAAACTTAAATGCATTTGTGTGTGGTCTATATCCAGTAAATAGGACTATGGTCTTGCTCACAGCTGCAATGGTTTCCTGTTTCTTCACTGAAGTACTATACACGATCATCATGATCATCATGATCATCATACTGTTTCCAAATGAATGTTCCAATTCTCCGAGTTTAATGACTTTACTTATGGATATGTTTCTCTTTGACATTTTTGCCTGCTGAAATTCTAGCTCTTTTTCAAACCTAGATCAATGTTATCATGCATGTAAAGTATTTTCATCATTTTCACCCTTGTTCTTTCATAGAAACTGGTAACTTTTCTGATTCCACATTCTTTTATTTGTATTATAGTTATTTGTGTTTATATATCATCTTCCTATTTTGGAAAATTTTTGAGATCGTGTTGATTTTAATTTTTTTTAAAAATATTTTTATTTATGCAAGAGCTGGAGTACAGGCCAGAGTTGTGGGAGGGTGAGAGAATTCACCAGAGACAGAGTGGGGAGCAGAACAGGCAGACTGACAAAATATACTGCTGAGGGGAGCAGCGGGTGTGACAGGAGAGGTCTGCCTCGCCATGTGGGACCTTCCCTGGCCGGCCAGGATCGAACCTGCACTGTGGAGGCTGTGGACAGCTTCACAGCACAGCGCTCAACCCACTGTGCCACCGGGGAGGCCTGACTTTAATTTTTTATATATCTTAGTAAAAGTCAGAATTTTTGGTTTTAGTGTGTGATAAATGAATATTCAATTAAATTGAAAGTAATTGAAGAATAAGAATAAAAGAATAATTCCCTTTGGTCTTACTAGATAGGAAGCATGAGAAAGGTGATAATTAAATTAGAAGAGTATTATTACAAGAAATGGCAATACAAGATGATATAAATAATAAAATATCATAAACCAATGATGCTGGAAGAGTTAGCTTGCTATTTGTAAAAAAACATATAAGGAAAAAAGAAAAATTTGGTCTAGTGTCTTACCTACACTTTGCCAAAATAAATTTCAGATAGAGCTAACCTAAAAAAATATCAAGCATAAACCACTTGTAATGATTGATATTTATGTAAAGTACTTGAAAAGATTAATATTTATATTGTGTCTGGGATTGTAAAGACTTAAAGGTACTGGAAGAAATTTTTTAAAATGCAAATGACTTAAAAAAACAAGTTTAAATAAGTAAAGTTCTTCAAAATAGACACAAGCATGAAGACAAGCATCAATTCTGAAGAAATATTTGAAAGAAATAAAAAATCTACATCCTCAAAATACAGAGTTTGCATAACTTAGATGGATAATAGTACTAAAATAGCACATGAGCTAAAAATTAATAAAATTACTTTAACTTCGTTAGAAGTTGAAACAATGGTAATTAGAAGAATAATGAGAAACAATTTTGACCTATCAGATATTAAAGATTTCACACTTGATAATACTGAGTGTTATTATGTGTCAGAGTCATGAGTTTATACTTACGGGAGTAGAATCTTTCTAGACGCAATTTAATAGTACATACTAAAAGGCTAGAAATGTTTATAACTATTGACTCATTAATTCTACTGCTAAGGACTGATCCCAAAAGAAATACTGTACAGTACAAGGTTTTATGCACAATGATGATTGGAGAAATGTTATTAAAAATGATGAAACCTAGAACCAACTTAGATATCTAGTTTGAGGGGAATAGTACAGTAAATTGTAATATATTTAGTAAAAACATTATATAGTCACTAGCAATTTCTATAAAGAGTTTTAAATAATGTGATGAATTGCTTGTGATATGCCTTTGAACAAAAGCAAAGGACACACACCTTTATAAAATTTCAAAGAGAAAAAAGTATGTCCAAATATTTACTGTGCTTATCCATGTTATTTTCTAAATGTTTCCTTTTTTGAAATTTTCAGATTGTCTGCAATATAATGCACTTATTTTTAAACAGAAAATTCCAAGCAGATACACCAATTTTTAAAAGACCAATAAGTTGCATGAAAATCTGGAAAAGTAGGATGATAAAATGACTGCATGCAAATATAGAAGTTCATGAATTTGAACTTCAGAATTTTTTCAAGGGTCTTTAAGACATTTTAACATTTAGAATCACATTCAATTTGGGTAGATTGAAGGAAATTTTATAAAGGAATTTAGTAAAGTATTTAAGTTGCTTAGTGAAACTAAGAAGAGACAGTGCAGAGCGCCATGAGAAGCAAAATGAGAAGCTGTTTCTAGCTGTAGATATGGAGTGTCAGCTGGATGAAATGACATTCATTGGGAAAGGGTATTCATATGGAAAATTTCCTTGGTAGGCTCAACCAATTCAGGGAAAGCAGCTATTGGGGAAAGGGAGTAATTAATTTTGCTTCCCTCCTGCCCTCCAAACTCCTGCCTCTGATCCCCATTCCAGGACCTGCCTCCAACGAGAAACCAGAGGATGAGGGAGCCTGTTGATGATCAGCTTTCTGTTGCATGGAGCAAGATGGAGGAAGGAGAGTGGCTCAAGGGATATATGGGAAATCAGCGTATATGCTGTTGGAAAAAAAGAAGAGTTTGTCATAGATTTCTTAAGATTCTTTACTTAATGAACCATTGGATTAAGATAATATGAATTGGGAATTGATTGATTAAAAACATCTTCCAAACAGAGGGGAAACCTGGTCAATTAAGGTTTGGACATGTCACATATTACAAAAAGATTTTTGGGACCAGTTAATATTATAGGGGAAATAAAATAGGTTATTGTAACAAATAAGTGATTTTTTTTAGTTGTATTGAAATAAAAGCTGACCAAGAAAGAATGATCAATTTGGGAATAAGACATCCCTGGAATAGCAAAAATGTAGTTTACAAATAAATGTGTGTGGGTCATCTGAGACAAATTATATTAACGAGAATACAGTACTAATGAGGAAAATCGTGGTGATTATTTGAAAATTGGAATATAGAGGTTTACCTACATTGCATACAATTTATGCAGAAAAGTGAAAAAATTAAAAGTGTAAAAGGAGGAATTTGAAGCTAAAAATCTGAGGTTAAAATTATGATTTTGTTATTTGAGATTAAAGCAAAGTTGAATAATTTTGCAATTTTTGTGTCTGCTGTATTGAGTATTAACTTTTCAATGATTAATTTATTTGAAACACATTTTTGTGAATTGCTTAGATATGAGATCATGTTGTAAAAAGCAGAATGTAGTAGCTTGCCAAAGTTCTTGGATAATTGTTTTAAGTGATACTATTACCCTTGAAAAATAAGATGTGACTGTTTTGGAAAGATAGCACTTTCTTCAAAGATTAAAACTGTATCGACAGCTCCTGAGATTCAACAGGAATTCATCTTTAAGATAAAGCCCACATAAAAATTTTAGATATTGCCTGATGGCAGAGAGATAAATGGTTGTCAGAAAATGGAAAAGACTCATTTTCTAAGTCTGAGTGGCAATTTTCCTATAACTCTGTCATACAGATAAAAAACTTGCCCTTCTGAAGCAGGCTGGCTGAAGGGAAGGAAGGGATGGTCAAGATTAATGAGATAAACCAAAATATTATTTATTTTCTGAGGCACTCTATTAACATCTCAGAGTGTGTCAGCTAGAATCTTGCTCTCAATATCATTATGTGGATGACATAGTTAAGACATTTATTAAGTTAATAGTGATAGAAAATAGAGATGCCCCGAAGAAACATCGTTGGCAAATGTGAAGGAATTGGTTGCAATTCTACATTATGTCTGTTGCTCTTCTTTTGACTGATTTTATCACTGTGCACTTGGAATTTGTTCATACTTCTTCCCTTCTTTTTAAAGCCGGAGGAAGGGAACATGGAAAGAGTACAGTGTCATTTTTAAGATTAAGAATAAAGAGGGCCTGTGGTTTAGCTCAAGAAACAATTTCAGCAGTAAAATTATTGCTCCTTTATGAGAGAAAGCGAGAGCGCAAAAGAGAGGGAGAACTAAAATTTAAAAAACACTTTAAATCAGCCAGCTAAGGTGTGTATTTGCCTGTGCATTATCCTACACAGACCTGTTTACTAGCCTGTGTAGTTGCTAGTGAATTAAAGAATATTTCGAAGTCTCACTGAGTATTCTTCCCTTATTCTTCCCTTATTCATCTTTTCCACATTCTGGGTCTGACATTAGTCTTATACTAATGAGACTAATTGTGAGGCAAATTTTAACTTGTATGCTATTTTCTGGCCAGGGAAGTCATTACATCATGAAAGTAGCCTATATCATCTAAAAATACTTATGCAAAACACTCTAACAGAATGACCAGCACCCCACGTGTGCATTTATGTGCACTTAGTGTGTCTCATGTGTCCTTTGGATTATTCTTTGTCTGCGCTTCAGAATGGCATAGGTGTGGGAGACTCTCAGAAGCCCTGTATGCCCACTCTCCAGAGATAAACTTGGTCATTTCTTTTTTGAGTCCTCTGCAGTACACATTTAAATATGTACATTTTTTTATATTTTGCACGTTTAACTTTAATCTAAATTTAATCTGATAATCTAATACCTTGCAATTTTTGATCCTTTCCAATGACTGCATAGTATTCTGCTGTAGAAATACACTCAAATTAAAAACAACAACAAACCCTTCATTTGGTAACTTTTAAATTATTTCAAATTTTGCTAATGAAACAATGTCCCCAAGAACTTCACAATGATATGTATCTTTGAATTTTTGTTTTATTTCCTTTAGAATAAATCCAAAATATGGAATTTTTGTGACAATGTGCCCATAGATTGTTGGGGTGTGTGCATAGCCACATTGCCATATAGAAAGCTTGTACAATTCATATTCCAAGTATAAAAGCTTTATTCCTTATTTTCCTGCATTGGACTTTTTTATTGCTTAAATTGTTACATTTCAACTAGTTGAATGGTTGAATAAAGTCTTTTTAAAAGTTCAAAATCTAAGTAGTATTAAAAAAAGGACATTTTCCCCAGAATACACCCTGTTTTCAACTCTGTGTTGCAGATGTTAAACGTTATCATTTTTCTCTCTGTGCCATTTTAGGTACCTTTTGTGTTTGCAAATGTTCTACTATAATGTTGTAACTGGAGTTACTGATCCTTATTATAATTTGTGTGGACTCCTGTTTTTCTGGAAGAGTGCATTTCCCTCTGTGGGATTAACTAAAGGGAAGGTTCTGTCTGATGTGCTTGATGCTGATCCTGACACGACTCACTTGATGGATCCTATTTATTTTAACTTTATGGTGGTGACTTTTGCAGTTTTGAAAATAGTTTCTATTTGAGATTTGCCATTTATGCAGGGTTTTATTTTTCTGAACAATGTCCTTTTGTATGGTAGCGAATATGTTTTCTGGTTGTGTGAATTTCATCTGGATCAGAGCACAAATGTCTAAACTCAATAGTTATTAGACAATGATAGTTGTTAAAATTTTCACTTTATACATTATTTATATGTTCATATCTAGATTCACAGTAAAAGCATACATTTTTTATTGTTTTATGTAAGAAATCACATTGAACTTTATAAATCTGGTAGAAGGAGTGTGTTTGACATTGAAAACCTTGTTCATTAATGTTTCAATGTTGTAATAGTATGTATTGGGAAGTGAAAAGAGGCACTTGGTATTAATTTATGTGAGACTGATATTATGAAATATATGTGCATGGGAAAAATTGATGAGAAATGGAACTACATGTAAATTTTTTTTCATGTCAATTATGCCAAAGGCTATGACAACTTAGAAAAAGAGTATCAAACATCATCATTTTTAAGTGCACATTCAGAACATGTAAGCAAGTTAGTTGGAACAAAGGTTACTTTATCTGGAAAATGAGGAAAATAATGTAATTCTAGTCCACATACAAAACAATGTATTAATAATAAAATAGATTTATATTTGACATGAAATCAAATATTCATCTAGAGTTGCCTTTTTCCAATCTTTTTATTACCTAAATCCCATGTTTCTGCTGTTTATGTAAAGGTTAGGAATTTTAAATGACTATTCATGAGTCTTCATATTAATTACATAAATTATTCAAGTGCATCATTTATGTGTACATCTTTTAGAAAAAGGTAGTTTTATGGAGAGAAATAGGAACATAATTAAAGGGGAAAAGTCCAGGCAAATGTGTCTATTTTGTATTTTTATCTTCATTTCCATTCATCTTTTCCACATTCTGGATCTGATTTTTAATGTGGTATCAAATGGATTGTTAAATTAGTATCCAGGTGTCTGCATTAAGCACCTTTAAATAAAAACATTTTCTATTTTATAGATGAAGAAACAGGATCACAGAGACTTGTGGAAACTCACACTAGTAAATAAAAGAGATGGGTCAGAAACCCCAGCTTTTGGGGACCCAAACATTGTCCCTAACATCATTGTTCTTTATCCACTGAGGCATTTGTGGTCATTCACCAGTATTGTATAACTTTTTGTATTTCATGAATACAGCTGAGAGTAACAAATACATTAGTAATAAAAGTCAGAAATCTAGGGTTCTATGTCACTTTTTACAGAATCTTGTTAGCTCTGTGAATCTCTGCTTATAATTTAAATTTCCCTGGGCTTTCATATCACATTCCGGTAAATGAAGCTGGTGATATTATTTACTTTTTCCTACCTATTTCATAGGAATGCTATGTGTTTACAGTGACATGTATTTTTTAAAGATTTATTTATTTATGCATACAAGAACTGGGGTATAAACCAGAGGTGTGTGTCCATCAGTGATGCCCCCTCACAATGAAAATTTTTGTAGCTATTGTATTAAAATCCCCTAGTATAATTCTGTTGTCAATATTTCTCTTTATTTTTGTTAGGAAATGTTTTATGTATCTTCGTGTTCCATTGTTCAATGCATATATAATTATTAGTGTTATTTCTTCTTAGGCGATTAATAAAGTAATGCCTATATCTAGTATTACCTTTTTGTATTTATTTTATTTTATTTTTTAAAGATTTATTTATGCATATAAGAGCTGGGGCATAGGCCAGAGGCACGGGGGTGAGAGGATTCATCAGAGACAGAGTGGGGAACAGAACAGGCAAACTGACTAAAATACACTGCTGAGGGGAGCAGTGGGCAAGGTCTGCTGCACCAGGTGGGTAGCTCCTTGGCCGGGGATACAACTCCTGCTACAGTGGCTGCAGATAGCTTCATAGGTTGCATCTTAACCCTTGCGCCACCAGGAAGGCCCCTAGTATTACCATTTTTAAAAATTGAAAGTCTATTTTACAGGCCTCCCTGGTGGTGCAGGCGGTTGAGTGCTGCACTGTGAAGCTGTCCTCAGCCTCTGCTGCACGGGTTCGATCCCGGCCAGCCGGCGAAAATCCCACATGGCGAAGCAGACCTCTCCTGTCTCGCCCGCTGCTCCCCTCAGCAGTGTATTTCTTCAGTCTGCCTGTTCTGTTCTCCACTTTATCTCTGGTGAATCTTCTCACCCTCCCGTGCATTTGGCCTGTACCCCGGTTCTTGTATAAAAATAAATAAAATCTTAAAAAAAAAAGAAAGTCTATTTTATCTGCTATAAGTATAGCTGCTCCATTTTTGTTTTTGTTTTTGTTTTTTTGTATTGGATTGTATTTGTTTGTAGGATTATCCTCCAGTGTTTAATTGTCAGTATGTGCTTGTCTTTGTTGGTGCGTTAGCGTTCCCTGGGAACAATAAAAGGTTGGATTTTGTTTTAAAATGCACTGAGTCAAGTTACACCTTTTCCATTTCTTATATGTAACTTCTCTTGGTTTTATTTGAAGGTTCTGAGTAATACATAGAAGATTGTTTGTGTATCTAGTGTGATCCTTTGGATGATCTGGTCTGAAACCCATTATAAAGGGCCACATTGTTATTTTACCCCTTCCCACATATATAATTATTTGTTACCTCTATATTTGTTGTTCTATCTTTTTATTAATAATCCCTTTAACACATTTTTCATGGCAGTAAATTTTAGTTTTTACTTTCTTGAACTTTATTCTTATTTTATATTGGCCATTAAAAAATAAATTCAATAAGCATTGTTGAAAAGTCTCTTGAGTGTATTTTTTTTCTCCAGCATTTGTGATATGTTCTGTCACTTCATTTTAAATTTTCATTGGTTGCAATAAGAATAGACTTTCAGATTGCTTCCATTTCACCTGTTGCAGTGATTGGAGAACTGGTATTATAGGGATGATGCTATGTAGAAAGCAACTGGGACAATAGGACATCAAAGTATCTCCGCCAGTGATTATTAGGGGTCACGCTTCCTAGTGTGCTGTGGTGGGAAGTGTGTGGTGGGAATCAAAAGGAATTGCTACCTTTAGATTTGCTCCTTTGTCTAAGTGTCTCATACAATCTCATGTTAGTTTCCATCCTTTGGCTATGTCTGAGCACAGATGCAACATTGGGTACACAGATTGTAGTTAAAACAGTGTCATAAGCTAGGAATGGTCTCTTCTACCTTAGAGCCTTGGGCTGTATGCTCCTGTTGATAACAGGTACTTTAACTTTGGTTATTTGAAATGTTCAGTTGTTGTCTCTGTTTTATGTCTGGGTATGTGCATTTGGGGTAGATAGCAGATGATTTGAATATCTTAACCATGGGCTGCAGGTAGTAGCCTCTTTTGTGAGTAGACATAGATGATGTGACTTGGCTCTCTCAGCTGGCTTAGTCTTCACTGATCTATATTGAGAGCTAAAGCCAGTAAAAAAAAGTCTCAAGCCTGCTGCTATAGTTCTCTGATAAGTGCACCTTCTGTCCAGGATGCTGACCCTGTGCACACCATTATTCAGTGCAGTTTTGGGTCTCTACAGATATGTGGCCTTGAATAAAAAACTTTGGGGGATTTCATTATAGCAACCTCCCCTCCCTCTCCTGGGTTGTACTACCCCAGGTTCAGTGTGAACAGAGCTCCGTTAGTTTTTACTATTCCTTTACAGTGGACTGTTCCAACATGCATGGTATTTTTCCATTTATCATTCAAGGTTTATTGACTTGTTCCTTTGCAACTTGTTGTGAGTGTACAGAGAAGACAAGTTGGTGTCTTTTCTCTGTGTCATCTTACTGAACTCGTATGTAGATATTGTAAAACTTTGTGATAGACTGATGTTTGTTCAAAATTGTTACTGTCCTTCCCTATGGAAGTGTGAATTCCTTTCATTTTCCACTGATAGAAGATTGAGCATGTGTTCTGCTTTGATCAAAGCAAGATGAGCAGAACTGAAATGCTTTGTTATAAACAGAAGCTTTTGATAGATTCTCCCTGACTCTCATTTCTTCTTGCAAAAAAGGTTTTTTTTTTTTTTTTCTGAATTCATCTCTTTTTTTGTACACAGTTGCTGAACATAGACAAGATTAGCCTACACATCACATTAAATAGGTTAGGGCTAAGTAAAACAGGCAAAATATCTTCTACCTAATCAAGGGTATGGCCATAATTCTCATTATTAAAATGTTCAAACAGACTAAGGTGATAACAGATAAATTCTTCAAGTTTCCACAGGTAAGGAGATGAAGATCCTGACTATGCCATAGAAGCACAGTAAGATTAGTCTAAAGTAGAGTCATGTTTTATCATAAAGGCTATGGCGCTCTTGGTACATGGTATCTCTTTGAGTCAAGTAGATAAGAAACTATGTGTTTTATAGGCTAGCATGACTGCCAGTTCCACTAACCTTAACTAGTAGAGACTCAATGTTCAAAACTTTACATGATCCTTACGTCTCCAATATTTTATGGGCAGAAAACAGAATGTGAAAAATCTGTTTTCAAGAAAGTCATTTGCTCTAATGTCTTCTTGGAGAGGTCAAGGGAAATAATGGAAATAGACCCTTCAGAGCCTGAGCCAAGGGCTACTGAGAACAATGGAAAAGAGAGTTACTCCTCTAGGCAGAAACAAGGCTTAATAAATAAATATTCCTTACTGTATTGGACTCTAAAGCTGCTATAGGAAAATACCAGAGACCAGATGGTTTAAACAACTGAAATTTACTCACAATTCCAGAGGTTGGAAGTCTGAGATCAAGGTGCTAACACGGCCAGTTGCTGGTGAGGACTCTATTCCTGACTTACAGACAGCTGTTTCTTTTACATATTCACTGGGGCTTTTCTTAGTGTGGAGACAGTAAACTCTCTGGTACCTCTTCTTATAAAGACATTAATCCTCTTAGATCAAGTCCCCATCCTTAGTACCTAATTTAATCTTAATTACTTCCCTAGAAGCCCCATCCCCAAATACAACCACATTAGGTATTAGAACTTCAACATATGAATTTGAAGGTATACAAACATTCAGCCACAATATTTACCTTCAAAGTAGAGGCCTTGAATGCCTGCCAACAGGTTTTTTGAATTACTGTGAATCAGTGACTATTTGTATCTGCAATTATTCCTGTTTCTGAAAGGGAGTGATTACTGTGATGGGAAATGTAGTAGAGAGGCTGATATCTTTTTTCTTTCTTCCTATTTTTTTTTAGTCCTTGGTCTTTGGATCAAGGGGAGCCATAAGAGAACGAGTTTCATGCCTTGATGGGCTAGAGGAACTTAATTCCTTATGGAGACAGGACAGGAACTATATTTCATATGTAGAAAAGGGGATGCTCTAATTAATTAAAAAATAAAATAAGGGCCTCTCTTGGTGGCACAGCGGTTGAGCGCCGGGTTGTGAAGCTGCCCGCAGCCTCTGCAGTGCTGGTTCGATCCCCAGCCGCCAGCGAGGGTCTCACATGGCACAACAGACCTCTCCTGTTTTGCTCACTGCTCCCCTTAGCAGTGTTATTTCATCTGTCTGCCTGTTCTGCTCCCTGCTTTGGCTCTGGTGAATTCTCTCACCCTCCCGCACTTCTGACTGTATCCAGTGCTTGTATAAATAAACAAATCGTTGAAATAAAATAAAATAAAATTTATTTCACAATAAAAAAGAAAATGTAAAATTTTTCAAATAAGAGAGTAGATTGTTACAAATTATAATATGGTTTACATTTTTTTTTTCTGCCATTCCTACCATGCTGCTGCTTGTCATGTATCGCCCTTGGAAAGATTTTCATATTCCCATTGACATTGGCAATGATTTGTTTTGTTTGGCCAATAAAATGAGGCTTTTCACTTTGGGAATTTTAAGCCAGAGTATGCTTCACTCTGAAATGGACAATATCTTACATAAAGGTTACTCTGCCAGCCTGAGTGCTATTAAAGGATATAACACGGAGTAAACTGTAATGGGCATGTGGTATGAATGGGCAAAAACCATAATAAAACAAAGTTTTGTTATTGAGAGACATTGAAGAGTATACTCTTTCTCTCTTCACATTAAGAGACACCCCCAGTGAATATATAGAAGAAATGGCTGGCAGGAACCTGTATGTACATGGAGTGTTAATGTTTCATTTAGCATTTAGGTTATATCCAGGTTATATTGAGGTTAAGATTGAATGATAACTACAGTTATAATTAAAAGATTGCACCTCTAACAATAAAAAGGCTAATTTTCATATTGAAAAGGAGCGCTACTAAACCATTCATAACACAAATTTGGAATGAGGTCTTAAAATGAATAGAGCTTCATCCAGCAAGTGTCCCATGACTCTCTGCAGTTCCTTCACTGTACTGTGATCAGGGTACAGTGCACTATTTCTGCTCTCAGGGATGACAAACATGCTGACTCATCCAGTCCCATTTCATTATAATAAATTCAGGATGACTTCAGCAACATTTTCTATGAACTGGCCAAAGCTATTAAGAGACTAACTCTGCTTTTTCCTAATTTAAATTCAATTGATACTCCAGTGTGAGCTCTCTAGCTTATCTGGTCTTCATTAAGGGCCTGTTAAACTATGAAAAAAGTATTACCTTTTTTTGACATTTATACCATTACATATAATATTAATTGCCAAAGTATACTAATTAGCTGATTAGAGTAAGTGTTCTTTGTGTATATATCATTTCATTTACTAAAGAGTCTGCATTCTGAGTAGTATTAAAAGCAGAGAGAGAGTTTTTGTGTTATAAAGGAAATTGTCACCCAAGCATTCCCTCGTCATCAGTATTCTTTTCAAAGTTACACCAACTAAAAAAATCCCTTGGTCATTCCTTTGTCTTCAATCATTGACTGGACCTTGCACTCATTAGTAAGCTTCTCTCTCCAGTTTCTGGTTCTGAGCAGAGTGTTGAAGAAAGGAGATAAAATGGACTTACTCAGCACTGCAGATAGAGTCAATTGATCTTCTAGGCAGCAAAATACTTGATCAGCTCTTCTCATATTAGCATGTCTATGTGGAGACATCTGAAATCAGTGAACAGCAGTAACAGCTTGGCCAACTGAGATACTAACTAGATGTGCTATCACTAAAAGGACATTCTATCAGACTACATTGAGACCCAAAATAATGTGTGTACATGAAGGCCCATCCTAATTAACAAGGTTTGTGTTTAATCCTTCAACCTTCAATAATTCCAAAGTTATAAATTTTCTGTTAAGTTTTTATCAAGTAAATACAATGTACAGTCCCAATGTGAAACACTAATTTTATAGGTGTGAAGTATGAATATTTGCTTGTAGCTCATGTCAAATGAGGAAAAGAAAATTAAATGTGATTTTGTCTTCAAAAAAGAATTCCATTTTATCCTGACAATATAGTACCCAGGACTATAGAATGATGCCTGAAAGTTGGAAGAATCTTGGAGGCAAGAAACCTTAGTGTTCTAGGATCAAGCCACTGAAGTTCTGTAATGAGAACATCTAAAAACAGGTGACTTTCTTTACAAAACTACAAAAGATTAGTTATTTCTAGTATGAACAATATACTGTTTGAGAAGTCCATGTCTATGTTTTCTGAATATTGCCAATAGAAGTGCCAGTAACACTCAAGGAAATTTCCAAATACTGTGGTGCCCAAACTTCAAATATTATGTATACTTAGTTTCTTGTTTCACTGTTTATTTAACTTTTAATTTCATTTAAATCAGTTTAGACTCTCTAACTATTTGGAGAAGGTAAATCCTTAATGTCAAACCTTTCCTGCAATGTAACAAGGATAATTTAATATTCTTGTTTATATTTATTCAATATCGAGTTCTCTCTAAGTGCTTATTTAGTTTTAACAGTCAGTTTATGTGTTGGCAACACAATTTCTATTGATCACTCACTTGAGTAATTTCTTGTACAATAACATGATCATGGTTTATATTTATTTTCAACATTGACATTCCCTGCCATGTAAATAGAACCATTGTTAAGTAAGAGTAAAGTTGTTTTTATAACTATGTGTTGAAGAAAGGTTAAGTATTTACCCATGGGAAAATTATGGAGATGATTACTCAAGAAATTCATCATCTGTGTTTATTTTTTAAAAAGATTTATTTATTTTTATTTATT
Organism: Talpa europaea; assembly: GCF_964194135.1. Taxonomy (NCBI): domain Eukaryota; kingdom Metazoa; phylum Chordata; class Mammalia; order Eulipotyphla; family Talpidae; genus Talpa; species Talpa europaea. Next base: position 34,628,876 of record NC_140068.1, on the reverse strand, counting down.
TATACAAGCACTGGGTATAGTCAGAAGCGCGGGAGGGTGAGAGAATTCACCAGAGCCAGAGCAGGGAGCAGAACAGGCAGAAGGACCAAGGTACACTGCTGAGGGGAGCAGTGGGCACAGCAGGAGAGGTCTGCGCACCATGTGGGACCCTCACCCGGTGGCCAGGGATCGAACCGGCGCTGCAAAGGCTGTGGGCAGCTTCGCAACCCAGGGCTCAGCCGCTGCACCACCGGGGAGGCCCTGTGTTTATTCTTATAGAGGATATAGTGTATCTATCTAGACTAGGACATAGCAATGATAGACAGATTGTATAAGATCTTGTATAAGAGTTTGGGAAAATATTGATAAAGAATCAAATATGAAGATCTTTCAAAATTGTTTTAATTCATATATACTTGAAAATATTTAATAACACTAGAAATGCTTCTAGGTAACAGAGTATGAAATTTTAGTTCTGAAAAAACTCTCAGAAATCACTTTGCCCAGGTTTTCTTCTATATTTTAGAGAGGAGGGAAGTGACCCAAACAGGTCTAGTATTACAGTGCAAAGAAGTAACAGATTTGAATAAAGGAGTCTTTGTGATTAATATAGTGTTCTTTTGCCTGCTCAAAGCTGACTTCTTCTTAAAAATTAAAACTCATTAGTGATTAAAACTTATTAGTGATCTTTTTTATCAGATCAGATGGGGATTGTTTGGTGCATGACTCAGTAAAATTGGTAGTTCTCTTTGACCTGAATTCTAAAATTCATAATTTTAGGAAGAATTAATGATAATTAAGAACTCTGACATATAATTTTCTGAAGGCAGGGGTAATATCCTAAATTTCTTTAATCTATATCTGGTCTTTTCATTCTATGTAGAATTTGCTTTCTTATGTTTGCTGAACTAAAGACATGGATAAATAATCTTATGAGAGATACCAGGTTCAGCTGTAAATTGAGCTTACAATAAATAGTCTAGCAGTTATTTTTCAAACATAGCTTTGAAAACAGTTAATAGTGTGACTTCCCTACCCAATTATTCTAATGTAGCTCCCATGCTCCTCAGTGCTCCCAGCATCTCTCCATGTCTCTATTCACTCTACTTCTGGCAAGTAAGAGTCATTTATCTGACTACATAATTTGGGAAATATAAATTCATAATGCTTGTCTCAGTTCTCCCTTATTTTCCTTTGGAGGTTGGTTGGTCCAGGATGCAAGAATTCTCCACCATACCCTTTAGAGTGAGGAGACCCTCATAATGTTATGAAGTGGTACAATTTGCCAAATTCTTGGGTTTAGTTAGTAGGGTGTCATAGTTCTCACAATAAGCCATAGTCCTCTAACTCAGTCTTTAGGGGGTAAGAAGTGAGATATTTTACTCTGTCCATTCCTTATCTAAGTTTTCAATTTGTTTGGAAGAAACAAGGATGCTGCAGATCTCAATGGATGCTCTTGGAATAGCCTAAGAAAAAAACCCACAAAAAATAGGCTATTCAACAATTAGCTTAAGAACATTGTAGGGAAAAGGAAAACTTCCATAAGTTCCATTCCCAATCAACTGTATCCGTGAACTCTTGAATGAGTGAGCACTCCTTGTTTACTTAGAAGCAAACAAATTTATCCTCATGATATCTTCTTGATGCTACAGTCCCAGTCTGTTCCTGTATTGTGAGATCCTCCTCTTCTCACTTTTTGGGAGTTGGTCCTGAGTTCCCTCTCAGGAATATATTGACCTTGTGTCAATACATCTAGTATTCCATAGAATCCTGGCTTACTTCTGCAAGCTTCTTTCTGAAAAGAAGCTCACATTTTAATTTTTATTGCTCTCCCCTTTAAAACCCTGTGCTCGTTAGAGTCTGTTTTTCTCATACATTCGGATAATATTCTTCCCACCCCAAACTACACCCTCACATATAACATCAATATGAATATCTATATTTCTGTGTAGTATACATAATTCTTACATTTTGCACTGTAGAAAAATGATTGATGTGTAGTGAATAACTCCTACCCACTCTCCCATTTATATTATGTTCATATCTGCCATTATTCTTTAAACTTACTGAAGAGGAGTTACTGGAACTGACAGTCTGAGAGAAGCTACCTGACTTTATTCACCCTCCCTCCCCTCAAAAAAGGAAGTCAATAATGCATATGGAGAGCACATTACAATCTGCTGAGCTAGACACAGTGCTTGATGTTGAGATACATTTGCAACTTTGATTTTTTTAGAGAAGGAAATGTGTGTTACTAAGTGTTCAGTGAGCTTCAGTCAAGGATCATTTTTCTTTATCTATTGCATTTCTTTGTTCTGACTGTAACTTTCAATGTTTCATATCCTACAATCTTCACTTGGAAGTCAGTGAAAAGTCCCAATTGAAATTCCGTTATTTTGAGCCATCTGTTAGAAAAAGATTTTACAAGAAATTAGAAAATGGTCAATGCATCGTTTGGCAAAAACAGTATCAAGTAATATGAACTTAAGACATTTTTCCAAGATGACAAAGCCTAGACCAAATTTAACTAGTGTTGGAAGACTCTTGTCCATTAGATCTTATAGGTCAGGTCAGCTAGTAAAGTAAAACTAAAATACTTAGTAAGTTTTAGTTGTGACACTAGAATTATGTGACTTCATGGGCAAAGGTTAAAGTTACTTCAAAACTTAAAGAGACAGTCAAAATCCATTGCAAATAAAATGTAGTGACCAAATAAAATTACTCTGTGGTGAACTGAAGGAAGGACTCTGTGCAGGGTAATGAGGACTCTGTTAAGGAGCAAGGATCGTGCCATCCCCGTAAAATCACCTTTGAAGACAAAGAACATCTCAGGTCATTTTGATGTGAAGATGAGTCAGTGATTAGGAATGACATCCTATTGATTGGGGTGTGTGTGTGCAGAGCCCAAAGCAGTATTTGCCCTAATAAGGAACTAGAGAGTTTTAAAAATGAATTTTTGGTTTCATTAAAAAAATTAGCTTTGAAAGATCAACAGGAAATGAGCTATTGACTATGTGTTGACATTTCAGACCATAAAGGAACTGGAAGTAACACAAACATACCCTTCAAATATGCTGATATGTTTAAGTGACATTTACATGGTAGAGAGATATTAAAATCATGTTTCCCTCACTCTTAAGGCTATGCACCAAGGTTAGGGAATTAAGCAATGGCCTTTTCTAGAGATTTCTAATTTATAATGTTTGTTTTTGCTTCAGTGACTTATTGGGTATTAAGACCATTATCCAAATTGACCCCAGGTCCTAATGACCTTCAAGTCTCACTGTTGACAAACAATCCCCTCTAGGGCAGTTTTATGCCTCTTTCAACATTAACCAAATGGTAAGGTGAACTGAATCACATCCCAGAGCTAATGATGAAAAAATAAGTGTTTCCAAAAGTTTGTCATATTTCTGTTAATATTAGCCAAATATAAGAACAAACCTTTCCTTATATAATTATTTTCTTCTAGAACAGAGGTCATGCATGATTGCCTTTAAGCTCAAGTAGCATGTACATATTTTTGTTTGTCCTTATCAGTTTGATACATATTGAGAATACTAATTCAAAAATCCAGATCTTCAGATTCTTTTGAGAAATTAGAAGATTTGGCATCACTTTTTCTAATTTCCTCTTGGCAATGCTGTGATGGAGTTGAACACGTCTACTGATCCAAGCAGAGCAGGTGCTATCCAGGTGGTGTCACTCCTTGTTCTCTTATGTTAGACCAACTTTATTACTTTATCTGAGTAGCCTTGTAGGTATTTTAATTTGTGACTTGATCTTTCTTCAAACTGTCTCCTGCAGGCCTTTTTACTTACTTTGCCAGTTACATTACTTTCCTATACATTTAAAAAACAAAATGTTTTTTAATTTTGCCAAAGCAATCTTTCCTTACAGGCAAATATGTCAGACTTTGCCATAGTGAGGATTCTTTACTTAAAATAAGTCCATTATACTGATGTAGTAGATGGTGGTAGAGAATATGAGAGAATTAAATAAGTAGAAGTTGGTAAATAAACGTGTTTCCTTTGTGTAAAACAAAACTCACATTGTCTTCTGGATTTCTGTCTCTTAGTGTGCAGGACTTTGATATGTTAGTTTTTCTCCTAAGATCTAACTAACCTATGTCACTTTGTTGATTCTGATCTCTAGCAATGTGTTAAATTAATGATTAAATCTCAGTGGGTGATTGTGTGCATACTTTAGGCAAGCTGCTCTGTGGGGAAGAAATTTTTTTCTCTGAGTCTTTATTTTTCTTTGGTTCTCAAGTGACACCCCCCAACTTGCTGCCCTGATTCAGTTAGTGGAATAAATTTCAGCTAGACATCTGTATTTTAATTTGCGATATCATGATGAATCACTGTTAAATGGGTTCCAACTTGTCTGTAGTGCATCATTCTAAGTTTTTAGTTAAATTTTTAATATACTTCTTAGCCAGATATTATTCAACTTGATCCTTTTCTGGTGGATATGGAGAGAGTGTTATTTAGCCTTGTTTATTGTACCAACCCATGAACAGGATATGAAACAATCTTCATCTTATTATACTCTGTTTCAAAGAAAGCATCAACTTAGTATTTCTTCATAAAAATTAATATCACTATAGGGGTTACCCTCCCCCCTGTAGATACTTGCTGGTCTGACTTTAATATTTTAAATGAATTTTGGGGTAAACGAACACCTAAAAGTGGGAAGCTAAAATATATCACTACACATTACAAAATTGGTAAGTTGTTAATTTTTTGGAAAATTATGTTGGTGTTTATTGAGTTTTATAACCTGTTTTAGAACTGCAGGCAAGGCAGGTGGAGCAAACTTGGAAAATGAAAATATCTTGATCATTTGCTTAAAACCCAAATTTATCCAACAGGTAACTAAATCAGAGGGCAGTATATTCAGGAGACAAATATAGTTTTGAGAGGAAAGCAAACAATTTGAGCAGTAAATAACAGAAATTTAAAAGAATATGCAAAAGAACATTGACAGAATATTCTGAGATTGCATATATAAAAATACTTTGAGCACAGGGAGTGGTTTTATTAATTTTTGAATGATCTCTGATGATGAGCCTCAGGATGTAGCATAGGAAAGTACTCAGTAACTGTCCAGTGAATTACCTTGAATATGGTTGTGTGTGGAATTAGACTGCAGCCTAGATTTCTCCCCCCACCGCCTTCAAATTCTTGGTTTAATAGGACTTGTTTAATTTGAGAAAAACAGGTCTCTAACATAAGGCTCTCCACAAAAATAATCCTCAGTATCAGCTTTAGAAAACAAATCTGAAAACTATTGCACTGTTTGTCTAGAGGTTGTATTTGACATGGCTATTGTCATTCACAAAGATACATTGCTACATTTGTGTTGAACAGCCCCCACATAACACTCTTAATGTGCAGTGTAACACCCATACCTGTATCTCAAAGCAGCTCTCAGGTGCTACTCAAATAATGATATTACCTTTGCAGTTAGGGAAGCAACTACTAAATTCATGTATGAATGGAAAGAACTGTACAGCCTGCATAATGAGAGAGTATTTTGGAGACAATTGATAAAAACCATAAACCCTTTTTATTGTTAAGTCCTAAAGAGGTACCAAAATTAAAGGCAAAAATTACAGGGTGAGATTTAACATAACTACTAGGAGCATCAGTATCTGGTGAAAATCTGTATTTTGCAACTGCTCAGATTTCAATGGATAGACAAAGCCAGTGGGAATACTTGGCTCCCAAGGTCATATAATTAATAAAGTCCTTCAGAAAAATGAAGAAATGACACAGAAACATGTTCCTCACCGCAGCAGTAAAAAGTGCTTGCTCATTGAAAGATGAGTTAGATTCACTGTGTTTATAGAGACCTAGGTGGGCAGGGCTTGAAGATTCTGTGGTCTGACTCAAAAGGAAATGAAAATTGATAGTACAAAAGGAATCTAGTGAATAATAAGCTTACATTTAATTTTAAGATAAATTAGTGTTACAAAACCACAGAAAAGTGGAACTTTTGAGTGTACGTCCAGAACTTTGTAAAGAAATGTTAGACTTTACCCTTGACTAGAGTAAAAGCTTTGATAATTTCTCATCAATGATAGAGTTCTCTGTAATCTAGATTAGTGGTTTTCAAAGTTTCTGACCACTAAGTGTGTCTCCTTGGATACATGCATATGCATATGACTGAAGACAACAAGGTTTAGAAGGTCACCCCCACTTGACACATTTTGGGCTGATTTCAAGTTTTCAAATGAACTATTTATTTACTTATTTATTTAATTATTTATGCATACATGTGGTATTGGCCGCAGGTGTGGGGTGTGTGTGAGAGGATTCACCAGAGGCAGAGTGGGGAACAGAACAGACAGATTGACTGAAATACACTGCTGAGGGGAGCATCGGGCAAGGCAGGTGATGTCTGCTGTGCCGTGAGGGTCAGCTCCCTGGTCAGGGATCGAACTCGTGCTGCAGTAGCTGCAGATATTTTCAGAGTGCTGCGACTCAACCCTTTGCGCCACCAGGGAGGCCCTCAAATGAACTCTTGACCACTCTAGAACACTAAGTTGTTCTCTATTTCCTTTCACTTTTTTTTTATTATTTCAGTTAAAAGTGAAGCAGTTACAATCCATTAAACTCATACTCACTAATAGTTTGTAATCCTTAAGGTTGAAAATCACTGTAGGAGAGCTACTAACAGTACAAGAAACTAAATAGACACCGATGAAATGCTTCTTAAAAGTGGCATTTATTACACATCAATAGAGTGCTCAGTAATAGAGTGCTCGTGGCTTGTTTAGTTAATATATATGATCATTGATGAGAATACTTGTGCTAGGCAAGATTCCAAGATGGTCCCTGAGATTCCCCAGTTCTCTAGTGTTCATGCCTTGCATGATCCCTGAGATGGTGAATTTGATGTCTTTTATTCCCATAGTTATGTAATATGGCACAGTTGATCTTAAGGGGATTTGTCTGGAAGCCTGACATTTCAAAGCAGAGAGTTTTCTTAGTGGCAGAAGAGGAAGTGAGAGATGGAAAGTGTGAGAAGAACTTGATGCCTCATTACTGACTTGAAGATGGAGGGCCACAAAGCCGAGTGGCCCCCACAAAAAGCCAGGAAGGAATTGGGTACCTACAAAAACACGGAATATAATTCTGCCATTGAGAATGATCTTGGAAATTGATTTTTACTCAAAACATCCAGACTACAACTCAGCCTGCCTGACACCTTGATGGCAGCCTTCTGAGACTTTGAGCAGAGGACCCAGCAAAATTATTGAAACTTTGAAGTAATCAGATTCACAGGAGTGAATTGGAACTGGGGTTCTCAGACCTCAAGTTCACAATTTTTGTTTCAGGAATGAAAAAATTTAATGTCAACAGTAGAGTTAGGCAGAAAAGTATAGATTTATTTACAGATAAAGAGAAGGGCAGGAAGGCTTTCTGCGCAGGGAAGGATCCCATGGGAGCAAGAAACAGGTGTTTTATATGGTTATAGTGGGCAAGGAGTCAGGGTTTGACCATTGGGTGTCTCAGTGTTGTGTCTCTTGCTGATTAGTTGGGCCCTATGGGGTCTCCTAGGTGACTGAGGCCCACTGAGTCTCCCAGGTTTCCTAGCCTGCCTTCTGGAAAGGAGCTTTGGTCTTTTGCTTTAGCATTACATTATTGTGTTGATGTTCTGAACATTCCACTTTTACTGGGTTGGGGGCTGTAGGGAAAGTGATTATCAGGCTTTACTGCCCTCCCGCCATTGACATTGATGATGGATCCCTGCAGTCCTGAATGCATGCTTAAAGGCGGACACCTGGAGTGGGGTTTGGGCATACGTAGGTAGGTACACCTGGGCTGAGAGACTGGCTCATAAGAGCAGCGTCATGGGGAACCAGCAGAAAATAAGCAGAAGAATGAGGAGAAGGGAAAGAGAAGCAGAAGAGAGAGAGCGAGAGCATGAGAGAATACCACAGAGCCCAGGAAGAGTGAAGATTCACTGGGGGTTGGTAGGCCTGCCAGACTTCTGGTCCTCTGGTACCCCTGCCTGCCCTGTACCTGGTAAAATCTCAATAAAGCCTGAAAAAGCTGAGGGCTCCGGGACTCTCCTTTACCCTTTGTAACAGCAGGAAGGGCACGGAGCATGTTCTCTATGATCCGAGCAGATGGGGTAAAGGAGGAGAGAGTCCTGGAGCCCTCGGTGGCTCCAGCAAGACAGCTGCCAGCAAGTCTTCACTCTATCTGGGCTCGCCGGTGTTCTCTTTGCTTTTCTCATGGTTCTGCTTCTACCACTCTGCTGCTCTCATGGTTCTTCTGGCATCCCCGTGATGCCGCCCTTGTAAGCACAGCCTTAGCCCAGGTGTACCCACTTACGCATGCCTATACCCCACTCCAGGTGCCCGCCATCAGACATGCATTCAGGACCACAAGGATCCATCATCAATCCTAATGGTGGGAAGGCAGAAAAGCCTGATACTTTTTCACTTATCCTACACCTGTCAGCATAGAATCATAGAGATCCTGCCCTGTAGCCTTCCTTCCACTGCAGGGGCACCCTGACTCCCAGTGACTGTTCCTTCTTCAGATCAATAAATCGGCTTGGGGCAACTGGGTTTGCCACACACACATCCCTTCCCCCGTCCTACCTACCTACCTGTACCCATTTCCTGACTGCTCATTCAATAAGACCTCCAGGTGATCCTCATGTAGCTCGTTTGACAAATGGTGTTTGGTCTCATTTCCACCCAAATTACAAAAGTGAGTAGTTTGGGGTGCTTTATGTTTAACTTTTAATTTGAAAGGGCTAATTACTATCATTATAAATATTGTGGGTAAGAGTGAAACCCCATAATTGAGATCAAATGCATTCAGCTTGATAAGTGGGCGTAGGACACCTGGCTTGGGGTACCCATGATTCTAGCTAACTACCTGTGCCCATTTCCTAACTTCCTCATTCAGAAGCTGTGAGATAATTGTGTTTGGTCTTAAACTTCTAAGTTTGGTGTAATTTGTTACGAAGCAAAGAAAACTAAGACAGTAGTTATACCAATTTACATTCCCAGGAGTGGTGTAAGAGTACACATGCTTGGCCACATGTGGCATAGTTGTATTTTAATTTTAGCCATTCCAGTGATGTGTGGAATTAACTCTCTGGGGTTTAATTTGTATTTCTCTAGTTTCTACTAAAGTTGAGCATCATTTCATAAGTTTATCAGTCATTTGGTTTCCTCAAGTGCCTGTTAAAATCTCTTGCCCACTTTCTTTTGAAAACCAGCTAGTGCACTGGTTTTTTTCTTTTTGACTCAAGAGTTTTGAATGTTTCTAGATACGAGCCCTTCTGTTTAATGTGTTGCAAATGTATTCTCCTATTCTATGACTTGCCTTTTTATTGACTGTCTATATCTTTTGAAGAACAGACATTCAAGCTTAACAATCTCCTACTTAATGTTAGTGCTTTTTGAGTCTTTCCCTAGACTCCTATCATGAACATATTCTTCTATGTAAGTTTTAGTATCTTAATTTAAATTTATAATGTACTCATAGTTGATTTTTGTGTCAAATTTGTAGCAGGGATCACCTTTTCTCTCACTCTTTTTAAAAATATAGATATCCAATTGATCAAACACTGCCCAAATCAGTTCTCACTGTTTGTAGAGCATTTTTATTATAAATCATCAGTAAATGTTACGAACTCTATTCTATGCCAATGGTCAAATAATCTATTTTTAACCAATTACATTCTATTTTAATTAATTAAAAACATAATAAATCTTGATGCTCACTAGGTCAAGTCCTCTATTATTTTCTTGTTTCTCCAGGAGTGTTTTGATTATACTGACATTTCTATTTAAATTTTAAATTCAATTGTCAAGACCAATATACAAAAAAGCCTCCTGAGATTTTGATAGCTATTGCACTGATCTATGGGTCAACTTGGAAAGAAGAATAATTTTCTGAATACGGTATATCCCTCCATTTTTATATTTTTTCTTTAATTTCAGGGATTTGTACATTATTTTCTTCAGGGTCATGTTTGTATTCCTCCATTTGGTCTATTTGCTTCCACAGCTTTCTCTGATCCACAATTTTACATAACCTTTTTATCTTTTTACATCTTACATATCTGTTATTTTATTTAAAACTTCAATTTTTATTTTCTGCTCCTTAATTTTATTTCTCATGTGTATTCATTTGTTTTCCCAAATTTTGTTGTATCTCTTTGATTGGTTTTTCTGAGTTTTCTTTTATTACATTGACTTGCATTTTCCATATTTTCTCCCATTTCTTTGAATTTCTTTATCATGGCAGTTTTGAACTGTATCAGATAGGAAGATAAAATCTCCTTCATATTTGGGGTTGGGTTTCTTGAGAATTATTTATTTTTTCTTGTGATGACATATTTCCTTGAGGTTTCCAGGTATCCTGTGTTGTATTTTTTGTCTGCTAATTTTGCTACTTTAGATTTCCTTATTTTTAAAATATTTGTATCAGTAACTATATTAATTCTACTTTTCCAGTTTAGGTTTTTTTTTCCTGCCTTTCCCAACTCCTATAGTTCCGGAGACCTGATCTTGCAGGGTCTAAGTCAGGTGGAAGGACTTGAAGGAGTCCAGTTGCTGGTGGTGTTGAGCTGGGGGCAGACTGGTGTATATTTGCAGTACCAACAATATCCCGCCTTTGTGGGATTTGAGGCCTGCATCTTTGCAGTCTGTGTGTGGTCAGTGTACATCAGGCGGTCAGTACCAGTCCTGAGGGATGGCAGTGGAGGTGCAGAGTTCACTTACTGTCCTTATTCTCTGCATTGGGGATCTTGCCCCAACGTACAGCTGCCCTGCAGGTGTTTCCCTCTGTCAAGGCTGTGTGCCTCCACACCGCTCAGCCCTCTCCTCCTCAGGGCTGCTCACCAGCTGCAGAAGCAACAGTTTGTGTGACAGCAACCAGACTACAGTCTCCAGGCATTTCTCTCCACTCACTTGTTTAATGAAGCCAGATACTCCTCACTGTCCCTGCTGGTGCAGCCTGCACTGGTTTCTGATGTTCACGAGGTGCTTCAGTTTTATCCCAGTCAAGGATTTAGTGCCAGTTCGGTTAACTTTCAGATGATCCTCTTGGGTGTGAAGCAAGGAACTCTTCTGATGCTGTCTGGTTCCAATCTCCCAGACTCATTTTAAAGCCTACAGAGGAGACACTTAACCTGTAGACACTAAAAGTTTGCTTTTCCTGTCTTTTATTGTTATTGATTTTCAATCATACCCACTTCTTCACTCTGGTATGAGATTTTTTTTTTTTAATTTTGAGTATGCTTGTAATATTGTATGAAGAAATAATTCAGTGCTTAGAGAGATGTCTTCCTTTTGAGGGAAATTATATTTATTTCTTCCTGGAAGCACTCTGGAAGCTAGACTCACTTGATTTCAGGTCACCCTAATATAATTTCAAGAACGAATAAGATTCAGAGTTGGGCTCTAGTTCCTGTGAGATTTATTTCCATTTCCAGTTTACCTTTATTCCTAGGTTCTAACCCTTTTTGTGCCTCAATCCAGGGTGAGGGGGATTCACCAAGGATCTCTCACGTGATGAATCCTGGACTTCAGTCACTCTCCCCAGACCCTCAAACATCCATTCAAAGCTCTGCTCAATCTCTTATTCTCTCAATCTTCCCCTCCAAGAGCAGTCAATGTCCCCAGGTAAAAATTAGCCCCCCAAAGGTAGACTTACTTTCTGGGTCTTTGTATTGTCTTTAATGTCATCACGCTTTTATAAAAATATACTTTGCCAACTCCTTTAGCTATTCTGTACCTGTGAGTTGGCTAAAATTATCCACTATTAGTGGAAATACATGTCTTCATAACCCTTAGTTTCTTATTAATATATTATTAAAATGAGTGATAGTTATAACACTTTATATGAATGAAAGGACTTATTGATGTTGATAGTTGTTTTTAAGATTTATTTATTTATGCATACAAGAGCTGGGGTGCAGGCCAGAGGGGGTGAGAGGATTCACCAGAGATAGAGTGGGGAACAGAACAGGCAGATTGACTGAAGGACACTGCTGACGGGAGCAGCGGGTGAGTCAGGACAGGTCTGCTGTGTCATGTAGGTAGGTCCCTGGCCAGGGATCGAACTCGTGCTGCAGAGGCTGGGGACAGCTTCATAGGTTGCATCTTAACCCCTTGCGCCACCAGGAAGACCCCTGATAGGTATTTTTGAGTTGAGTGTTAGGTTGGTCCTCTCTCAAGTGAGAATATTTGACTTTATTGTCATAAAAAATATTTTCTTTGAGATGATAATTACCTCCCCAAAGTGAATTAAACTCTTGTTTGCTCTGGTAGTAGAACATGTGAGATACCTAGAAATGTAGTTGTGTCTCCCTTTTTAAAGCATATTTCATTAAAAACTCTAGACAGATTTTAGGAAATCCTTTTAATGCCTACCCATTGGTTTTGGAGAGAATAGTTTTTTACTGAATTAAAACCTATCATGCTTGTATTAGCAATATTCTATGTGTACTATAATTTCACATTTTCACATGAAAATTTTTGGGTTTTTTGGCTTCACAAACTGAAGATCCATGACAGAAAGTACTTTGTGATTTTGCTGAGGATAAACTTGACTCATGAACTCTTTGAGGTTGGTGTGGTGACTCAAAAAGTGAGCTGTTAGGCGGTAGTTGAGTCCAGTTGATAACTGAACACCCAGCTATACTGTTTTATATGCAGTTTTTATTTTCTGTGGTGATATGAAAAATTCCAGGAACTACCTGATATAAATGTCAAGGACCTACTGTGTTTCATTTTAATTAGAGAAAGGAATGTGTTTCTCTACTTAAGTTTTGCAATCTTACCACAATTTTTCCAGAAGAACAGTTGGAACTTGGAGTAGTAAAAACATCTTGAGGAAATGAAATTGTGAGCTGAAAATTATATGAGAAACCCTCTCCTAATCAATCTTGGAAGTCAACCACATTAGGGAACTTATAAACATGCAACTTTATATAGAAATATTTCAGCATTGCCTCTTTATTATAGCTAAGTTATGTGAAAATGACTGTATCTTTCAAGATAAGCAAATTGATATTTGGAAGATCAAAAACATTCTTGTCTTTGGCACTAAAAGCTAAGTACTTAAATAGATTTTGATAATATAGTTGAAAAACATTTACTAGTATGGTATAGTATAATTGTTGCAAAGTTTTTGAGCCATTTTATTTAATTTTCTTCTTTTTTGTTATTTCTAAGTTTATTAAAATGTTTTATAAAATTCTTAGAGAATAGGGGTTTTGGATTCATAAAACTTCCTGATTAATTGCTGCTCAACCTTATAATTTTTTTTATGTTGATGGAAATAAAAATACATTTTCATGTGCTTAACTGACTTAGTAGTATATACTGAACATAATTGAATTTCCTTTTTTGATCATGACACAATTAATGATTCATTATGGTCATTCAGAACATAAGAGTTTTCTGTACTTTTCGGAAACTGAACTAAATTTCTTCTGATTTTGGACACTGTGGAAATGATTTTCTCAAACCGTGTGATATCAGCTTCTTTTCTTGTAATTTATCTTTGTCCCTTAGGTTTGTAGACTATGAGGTTATAATCACATAATGGTTAATAGAGATAGTTCATCCAAGTGTTGGGAATGGATTTTATATTAATCTTGGGAGCTAGCATATTTGCTTTTTTGACAAAGATTACATAATCAAGCTAAAACATTTAAATATATCTAAAATTGAATTTATATTATTTTTTATATTTGTGTAAGTTTGGTGTCATTTCTGTCTTGCTGGATGATTGATAGTTAATCTGTAATTAGAAGCTACAGCAGTAATTTCTAGTAATAGCTTACAAGCTGCATCTAATTTCTCCTTGGGGGAGAATTTCAATTGTGTATAACTCCCCAAATACAGACTTACTTGGCTGCTAGCCTTTTCTTGAATTTGGTATTAATCTTTCTGGTGAGCCTGCAGTTTTCATTTGTTTATCACAATAATTTTTAACATGAACAAATAAAATCCTTTGATATTTTCACAACCAGAACTTAACATCTTGGTTTCAGGAAAATTTATAGCAAACAGGAAAATAAATTTCTTTGGTAGAAGTCACTGAGTTCAACTTTCAATGCTAACTGTCATAATAATAATTATTATTATGATAAATTACTTAATAAAATGTTATTGAGAGCCTGCTGTTCTTTTATATGTTAGGCACTGTGATAAGCAGTCCTGTGAACAGATTGTGGAACATCTAATCATAGCTTTAGATCATATCTAAGTTCCATAGCTTAAACATGAAACCATTTTATACATGCACACACACACACACACACACACAGAGATTTTGTTTCAAAAGCTTTTCACATCTCATTAGATCCTCAGAAGATTAAAAAGTTCAGAAAATGAAACTGAGAAATCTGCTAAAGTTTTTCATTATGATAGAGTTATGCTGTTCGCTGTTGTACACTTTCTGGCTAATCTAAATTTTGGTACCAAGACTCACTTCAGCTAGTATTATAATAATATTTTGGTTCTCACCACCCCCTGCAATGCAATCTCAGTCCTATTTCTAGCCCTGCTGTCAAGTCATACAATATTCTTCTGCTTATGGGAAAGACTGTTGAATGTATATTTGATATCTATGAAAATAAAAGTGAATACAACTTGAATGACTTTTAACGTGGGAGAGGAAGTACAGTCTTTGAAGTCTAATCTATTGAAATATCAGATCATTAAAAATTTTACTTTTCATGATTTTTGTGCAAATATACAAGGACCCCTTCATAACTGACTATTTTAGATGTAAAATAAATTATAATTGCTTTTAATTATACCAGGAGGTAAAGATCAAAATCCTGTGCCTATACATTCTATTGGGCACGAATAATAAAGTCATGACTGAATTGCACCTGTGGAGAAACCATAGTCACTGAAAAAGTTGGAGCAAAAGAAACCTTTAAAAGTTTATGAGATTTCTGAGGATGTATATTTTTCTGTTGGCAGCCGTATGAGGAAATCTAAACATTTGGAAATGTTATTGAGGTTGGTATATATTTTTTCTCCTCTTAAGTTACCTCAATGAAAGAAAGTAATAGTGTTATTCTTCTATTTATAGACATTGTGTTCATGTATTAAGGATAAAAGCAAGAGTTTAAGTTCTAACTTCAATGTTACATTAGCCCAAATAGCACATATAGTCCTCACACTAGAGAAGTATTACTGGTGCTTAACATACACTTACCCATTTAGGGATAATGTTGATTTCTGTTCCCCACACTTCCCCTTTTTTGTGTAATGTTTTGTATAATGTTCCCCAACATTATAATAATGTTGATTTCTGTTGCCACACTGCCCCTTTTTTGTATGTGGATTGATGAATAAATCAATGCTCTGTTAATTTACAAATATTCCATGTCTCATTCATTGCTCCATCTTATGTTGTCTTGTGAGTCAAATTAGTTTATTTGTTTGTTTATTTATTTATTTATATTGAGGTAACATTGGTTCACAACACTATGTGATTTAGGGGAATAAGTTCACACCTCCTCAGATGTATATAACTACACTGTACCCACCACCAAAGTATCTATAGTTCTTTACCACAGACCATTAGGCTCTCACCCACTTGTTCCCACTCTTACCCTGCCTCCCACTCTGGTAACCTCAATTCTGCAGTCATATTTCTAGAGTCTGTTTTGGTTTAGTTTTACCAGTTCCTTTGTTTTGTTTCTCTGTATTCCACATGTGAGTCAAATCATCTGGCACTTGTCTTTCTCCTTCGGACTTATTTAATCTTTTTCATTATTTTATAGTTGGTTAGTATTCTATCATGTATGTATACCATGTTTTCTTATTTCACATCCCTGTAACTGGGCATTTAGGTTGTTTCCATAACTTAGCTATTGTAAATAGAACTGCAATGAACATGGGAGACCATATATCCCTTTAAATGAGTGTTTTTGCACTCTTCAGGTAGATACTTAGGAGTGGAATTGCTGTAGTTGTATTTTTAGTATTTTGAGGACCCTCAGTATTTTTTTTTTTTTGCAGAAATAAATGGTCTACATTTCCACCAATGTGCACAGCAGTTTCTTTTTCTCCACATCAGCACTTGTTTCTGATTGTTTGCTATAAACCATTCTCACTAGAGTGATATGATAATCTCATTTGTTTTATTTCTGGACTCTCAATTCTATTGCATTGGTTTGTGTGTCTATTTTTATTTCATTACCATACTTTTTGATTACTATAGTGTTAGAGTATACTTTCAATTTTGGGAGCATGAAAACTTTATTCCCTTTCTTTGTTGTCAAGATTGCTTTGGCTATTTGGGGGTCTTTTGTTGTTCTATATAAGTTTCAGTTATGTTTGCTCTATTTCTTTGAAGAATTCAATTGAAACTTTGATAAGAATTTCATCAAAACTGTAAATTGCTTCAGGTAAGGTGGCCATTTTAATAATGTTAATTCTTCTATTTCAGGGGCAGGGAATCCATTTCCTTGTTTTATTCTATTTCTTTTAACATTTTCTTATAGTTTTCATTGAATATGTCTTTCATTTCCTTTGTTTGGTGTATTCCTAGGTATTTAATACTTTTTGATGTTAGAATAAATGGAATTATTTTCTTTATTTATTTCTCTTTTAATTCATCTTTTGCATATAAGCACACAACAGACTTTTGTATATGTATTTTGTAGCCTGCCACCTTACTAATTTAGTGTTTCTAATAGTTTTTTTAAAAAAGATTTATTTATTTATGCATACAAGAACTGGGGTACAGGCCAGAGATGCGAGGGGTGAGTGGATTCACCAGAGACAGTGGAGAACAGAACAAGCAAACTGACTGAAATATGCTGTTGAGGGGAGCAGTGGGCGAGACAGGAGAGGTCTGCTTCGCCATGTGGGTTGCTCCCTGGCTGGCTGGGGATTGCACTTGTGCTGCAGAGGCTGCAGATTGCTTCATAGTGCAGTGCTTAACCCCCTTGCGCCACCAGGGATGCCCTGTTTCTAACAGTTTTTAATGGTGCTTTTATGGTTCTCTATGTGTATTATTATGTCACCTGCAAATATTGATAGCTTTGTTTTTCTTAATTTTTTTTAAAGATTTATTTATTTATTTATTTATACAAGCACTGGGTACAGTCAGAAGTGTGGGAGGGTGAGAGAATTCACCAGAGCCAGAGCGGGGAACAGAACAGGCAGACCGATGAAATACACTGCTGAGCGGAGCAGCGGGCTGCAGGAGAGATCTGCGCGCCATGTGGGACCCTCGCCCAATGGACGGGATCGAGCCGGCGCTGCAGAGGCTGCGGGCAGCTTCCAACCCAGCGCTCAACCACTGCACCACCGGGGAGGCCCCAAATATTGATAGTTTATTCTTTTTCCAACTTGGATTCCTTTTATATTTTTCTCTTGCCTATTTGTCCTAATAAAGACTTCCAATACTAGGTTGAACAACAGTGGTGAGAATGGAATTTTTGTCCTGCTCCTGGTATTAGAGGAAAAGTTTTCAGTTTTTCACCACTCAGTATGATGCTAGCTGTCAATTTGGTATATATGGCCTTGATTATGTTGTAGTATGTTTCTCTATTCCTATTTTTAAAAATTTTCATCATAAATGGCTACTGAACCTATTCAAATGCCATCTCTGCATTTATTATGTGGCGATATTATTAGTTTATATTTATACTTTTCTTTCCATCCAAAAAAAACACCTGTGCCCAAATTTTTCTTAACTTTTGTTTATTTGGTGAACTACATCAATTGATTTGTGTATGTTGAATTGTCCTTGCATCCTTGGAATAAAAACTACTGGTCATGATACATGATCCTTTTAATATATTGTTGAGTTCAGTTTGGTAAGATTTTGTTGACAATTTTTGCACCTATGTTCATAAAGGATATTGGTCTGTAGTTTTTGTGGTGTTCTTGTCTGCTTTTGTTATCAAAGTAATATTGACCCCATGAAATCTGTTTGGGAGCATTTCATCTTCCTCAAATTTTGGAACAGCTTGTAAAGGATGGGTAATAGTTCCTCTCTGAAGTTTGGTAAAACCCACTAGTGACTGAAGTGGAGAAAATTGGTTGAGGTAATCTAATTTTTAGCATTCTTTCCATCAATTCTTTCCAAACTACCATCAATGTCCTTGTTCCCCTTGTCTTATAGGCTGTGCCCTACCAATACCCTGCAAGTTCTTTTCTTTTCCTGCTGTTGAGGTGGATATTCTGGTAGAGGGGAAGGGAGCTTTATACTAGGATTGAAGGTTAAATTACTAATATTTTTTTCTTTTTAATAAAAGATTTATTTATTTCTGCATACAAGAACTGGGGTACAGGCCAGAAGTGTGGGGCCTGAGAAGATTCATCAGAGACAGAGTGGGGAACAGAACAGGTAGACTGACTGAAATATACTGATGAGGGGAGCAGTGGGCGAGTCAGGAGAGGACTGCTGCGCCATGTGGGTAGCTCCCTGGCTGGGGATCGAACTCATGCTGCAGTGGCTACAGATAGCTTCATAGGTTGCATCTTAACCCCTTGCGCCAGCAGGGAGGCCCACTAATATTCTTTATTAATCCATCTGAGATAGTTTGAAAGGCAACTGAATCATCCTGGGAATAGTCTTCAGTGGACATCTCAAAAGACTCTGAGGTCAAAGTTGGGTTAAACTTCTTTGATGAGTCCACTGAAATTCACCAGTTTATATGTTTTGAAATGACATAAGAACACAAGAAATTTGGGATAAAATCTTGCTTACTTTGACTTTCATAGAAAAATTTAACATATAGATGAGATAGAAGTGTAACCAAGACTTTAATTCTCCTTCAGTTGTAAAAGTTATTTTACCACAAGCAGATTTCATTGTGTGTCTGCTACTGTGTGACCCAAGTAGCTGTTTCCATGACTGCCATTTGTTTTCTGGGTATTAAGTTTACAAGAAAGCAATATAAAGTTGTTTTCAACCATTAGCTCAGGAGAAAAAGCTCCATGTTTTACATCAGTGAATTTGGAAAGGGCAATATATTTAGTTACCTGTGTGTGAGGTGATTATACAATTGCTCTGTGTCTTTTTATGTAGTGATCAATTGAGAAGGCTTTAAAAGCTTATTTGAATTTATGGTTGTTGCCTCGCCCTCCTCTGGCTTTATATCAAGCAAGGTAAACAGGGTGAATTCACCCATGTGGGCTTAGTGTTGACAACTTACTGGGGCTTGCAGTCATTGTTGCATGCTCTCCAGTCACTCCAAGTGAAAATGCTTATTAACAACATGGCAAGGCTTAACTCTCCTCCAGGAACTTCTTCCTAATCAATGCCTTTGTGGCTGATCTCTTTAGAGCTCCAGAGCCTGCAGCCTGAGACATGCTCAGCAGTCAGATTCTGATTCAAAAGCATGGTAATTTACAATGAGTTTCTGAACATGCCAGGTAATGGAGGAGCCCTCAGGGCTCTTTCTGTGTGGACAGCTAAAAGTTATTCAGAAAATTAATCTGGAGCATTGATTTTCTTTATTCCTCTAATTTTATTTTAAAAATGATATTAGACATACCCACACAAAATTTTTCATTTTACCCATGAGGGACAGTCTTATTGTTTTATATAAAAATAATTCTATAAATAAGATTAAGATTATCATTTCTGTTTCCAGAAGCAAGAAGTACTAAGAGTATGTTACTGTTCTTGGATCATACTATAGGATCTTACAACCTCTAAGGCCTAATTTAGGGGATTATAAAGAGGTTATGACTCAGATGTAAAATAAAAAACAAAAAACATAGGAACTGTGAAGTAAGGTTAAAGAACCTCCCTTATGACTCTATTCTAAGTATGACACATATTCATATAGAGTCTTTGAACTAGAAGGTATAAAAGCAAATTAAATTCTGACAGAAAAAGTAAGATTTTCTGGCTTGTCAAATCTTTGCTCATTCTAAAATCTAATCTTGAATAATTTTATCTTGAATCATTCACATTTTAAATGGATTATTAGTAGAAAATAATACTATCCTACTTCACACTTGAAGAAACTTAGGTTCAAACACCTATCTAGTAAGTAAGGAAGCCATTATATCTATAATGAGGGGTTGGTTTTAAAACCATATTAAGTTCTATAAGATTGTTTTTAAAATGGAAAAAAAAATTTCCTTCAGATTTTCTCTTCTGTCTGTGGGGTAGATGATCTATGTAGCTTTTTTCTAATTTCCAAGAGGATGTGAACTAGTTTGTCTTCATTTAGATTTTTTAAAATGTGAATTCTCAATTTTCTCCATAATGGTGGTCTAGGTTGGTTTGGGAAAGAAAGAACGCCTTGGATTTACTTTAAAGGCATTGTCAAATGCCACCTTCTTTTTCTCTTTTTCTTTGCTTTCATTGCTTATACCATTCTAAAGATGAGTCATGAGGAACAAAGAATTAGGATTTTCAACTAGCCCAAGAGGGAGGAATAGTCTCATTTACTGTGCTACATGGCACTATAAATCAGTCAGTATAATACCCATGTGACTGTAATCTGACATTAATTCTAGCACTAAAAATTTAATGCTTCCCTTGCCAACCCTCAGAAGTGTTGAGGGTTAATAAGGGATTTTATTGGGAAACTCTGAGTTCCTCTGGAGATATTTATTTGGGAATTTGGAGTATCCCTCTCAAAGTGAGCTCTGTGAGGTCTGTGTATCATTAGAAATGATATCAACAAGCAAGCTAGAGTCTATGAAAATGGTGGACTCTGTATTTTTAACAGTTCATTTTTCATTTTTATCTAGACGCTGATATCAACTCTGTTTCTGTGGGGTTTAAGATGAATCTTGAAAACAAGAATGTTGAAATGTTTATAAAAAATATATTCTTCTTCATAGGCTCATGGACTGATGTTCACTGCCAAATGAACCAAATCAATAGTCTTTTCTGCAAACTGTATTAATTTAGACTTGCTATGTAGGTGTCTATTTATAAGGCTGGATTGTGTATTCTGGACTTCATGTATTAGGCTTAATACATATTCTCCCTGAATAGTCTCCATTGCTTAAGCCCATGCCTATATGGGAAATGTTTCATAAAAGAGGACTGACACTGATAGAATATGTATGTTGTAATAAGAATGCAAAAAAAATAATAAAAGTGGTATAGAAATGTAAGACCCAAGATGGCTACCTGGGGCCTGACCCATCAGGGTAGTGTTAAGAGATCTTTGGGGGGAATTAGGACACCATAATGAAAAGTACTTGAAGACATTTTGCTTAAAACTAGCAGTTGAAGGGGGACTCCTTGGTATCCAGAAGTAAGGTCGCTACTTATGTCAGGAAACTGTAGAAGAGATATTACAGAGATGGGAGTGGTTGTGGCTTTGAGGAATCCAAAGAAGTGTCAGGAAGAAAAAGAGAGAACTTAAAATATCTTCTAATGCCAGAAAAAACCAATGCCAGATGACACTGGTACCAGTTTTACAAAATTTTTCCTCACTTTTTTCGCCATCTCTTCTCCTCAACCATGACAAGGACTAGAAGCTGTAGCCAAGAGGAGAGAGTAGAAAGAAAGGTGATGGGGGACGGGGACCTAATGAACAAATGTCTGTGCTTCCCTTTTCTACTGTAGGAGGATAGCTGCCTGTAGCAGGTCTACTGTAGGATAGCTGCCTATAGCAGTCTACTGTAGGATAGTTGCCGGTAGCAGGTCTACTGTAGGATAGCTGCCTGTAGTAGGTCTACTGTAGGATAGCTGCCTGTAGCAGGTCAAACTTGGCAGAGATAGTTTAACTTTGATTAAGCTTCTGAGTTTTATGTTCTCTGAGACTGGACATATCAATTACTGAATTTTGAGAGAATCAAGATAAATTTTCAGTATCAGATTGTTTTTATGGTCCTAGACTTTGTGGTTGAAAATTTTATTGCACATTAATATATTAATGTGACATCAATTTATGTAAACATGAAACAAATTAATAACTAGATAAGCAAGAAAGATTAATAAGTTCTTTTCTGTGATTTAGGTATAAGGAAAAGACAAGGATGTCCCCAAGGGACTGGTCAGTAGGACTGGATTGGCTGGTCAGGGAACAGTTCTTTGAGAGAAAAAGCAGCAATGTATATATTGGGGAAACATTTTAAGTAGAAAGAAATAATTAGTGCAAAGGATGGAAGGAGTTTAGTGCATTTGGGAAAGAGAGAGAAGGTCAGAGTGGCTAAAGATACAGGTAAAACTTTAAGATATAGGTAAAACTTTAAAAATGCTTGTGACTCTGGAGAATTTAGTGGAGACACATCCCAAATACCTTCATAATCTAGAATTAGGCAGAGAAATATCTCAGGGCCCTATCAAGGTATAAGGTCCGAATTATATTTGTAAAATCATGTCTCTAGTGCATGAGATAAATAAATTGTTGGAATAAATGAACTGAAATAGGGGACCAGTCAGAGGTTTTTCAAAATCCAGAATAAAGATGATCATGACTTGAATGAGAATAATAGGAATAGAAGTAGAGATAAATGGTTGGCTTCTGAATATTATTTGGGCTTTGTGAGTAACCTTAAAGATGCTTTGATGCATGATGCTTTGGAAGTGTTGTCAAGGATGTGTCCTAGGATTTTTGCTGAAATGACTAGGGTGGTGGTACAGTCATTTTATCAGTCCATCATTGAGGAGACTTGACTGGCTACTACTGTAAGTGGGCCACAATAACAGACCAATTAAGTTTGAAAAGGAACTTTTCATTGGTGCTCTCACCAGTCATGATAAAGCAACATCAGACCTCAGAAGGGTGGCCATAGCAATCCCAGCATAGGCAGCGGTGTTGGCTGTAGTGGTTGCTGCCTAACAGTAGTTAATATGGGGTGTGTGCCACTGGAGATAGTAGAGTGGGTAATAACAGGTAGAGTTAGTGAAAGGACTCCAGCATCATGCTCTCATAGGATATGCGCATCAACAGCATTTCTGAAGTCGGCAGTAGCAGTACCCATGGATGACAAAGGGCTTGTGGTGGTCGTGACTGGAAGTCAGGGTGCTCATGCCTTTGGAGAAATGAGACAACACTGTTACTATTTTTGATGTTGTCTACACAATACTTAACCAAAAGAGACCTAAAGCAGGAGGGCAGGAAAATGGTAGTGACCAAATAATAAATTAATTATTGGTTTCCCATGTGAAAGAAATGCTATTCTGTTTCCTAGAACATTTTCTGGGGAGTTTGTAGAATGCTTGAATTCTCAAAGAACAAGTGGGAGAGGATTGGAAATATTTTGTTTTGTAGTTATGTGCTGGAATAATCTGCAAAATATAGATCACAACGAAGTGTACCTACTCTTGAAAAAGATGAAGTGTGTATATATATGAGGAGATATAAAAGCTCAGGTAAAATATAAATGATTTAGATATACAAGCTATGATTTATACAAAAAATACAGGATAGCATCCAGAGATGCCATATGAAGTTTTGTTGGTGGGAGTGAATAAGTTATTTTGGTGTTAGTGGAGGTTTTCAGTTCTGAACTGTGATTTGGAATCTACTCCTAGTGTGGCTTCAGGGCTTCCTGCCTCTGCAGATAGGGAGATAACTCACCACCAAATGGGTATGTGGAGTCAGGTTCAGATTCTGAGCACTGAGGAGATACAGCGTTAGAGTAAGTCAAGGTTTGCCTAGATTGTGATTTACTGGACTAGCCTTAATGTTTGTTATTGTGTGGTTTTCTGGGACAGATTCTTATTCCCAGCACGATCGTGACTCAACCTTTCAACCACCTAAATGGAGTGCTAGAAGGACAAGCCCATAAAAAAATGAGTCTTTACCTGCATCTTGTGGGAATTCAAGTGCTCCTGGTCCTCTCTGTAATGTCGTTTTGACTATCTGAAATTGGTTCAAAGTACTTTTTCCTTTATCACCATTAGGCTCTTTGCTACTTTTTTTTTTCTGTTTTTCTTCTATTCCTGAGGGTTTACATTTCTTTGGTGAAATTGAACATGTGAGGCTTTGAGAAATTCATCAGGAAGAAGTGCTATCTATCAATCCAAAACACTACCAAGAGATTTATTTGTTGTTTGCTTGTTCCTCCCACCTCCTCACCTCTTTGCTTCCTAATACATTTTTCTTCCATTTCTATTTTTTCTTCCATCCACAGCAGAGAAGGGCTGCCTGCAGTTTTTCCCCAGAGCTATTCAGCAAAACAGTCTTACAGAAAAGTTAAAGCCTTCAATATCTCCCTTGACAGGCACTAGAACTTTATTTTTTTTAACTCTACCATCAATGATCTTTGTCACCAAGTAGCCACCACTCTTTTTCTCTTCCCCCCAAAAAATACTATTTTTGATGGTGAGTGGCTAGGGGGCAAAGGGCACTGCTATCAAACCAGTTTTCATCTTGTTACAAGTAGAAAAGACAGTTGCATTGCTAGACATGTTTGTAGGAGGAATTAATAATACTATTCACATTATTCAAGTTGGTAAATTACTCACTTAGTGAAGTTTGACTGGATCAGAAAATACAAAAATCCAGAGTGCTGAACTGTGACAATGATCATCACTGTATCTGTCTCAGTGAAAGACCACTGCAATTACTAGAAAATCGGTATGATATAGACTCATCCTGTTTTGCCCTACAAGTATACTTCTGTCCACCATCCATTAGAATATGCACATCTAAGTCATGCTAGTCCGTCCTTGTCATTTTGTTTAAGTTGTACCAGGGAAACCACCTTCAGGCTTTGGCTCAGCATGACTACATTTCTGGTTTTTAGGCACTTTCCTGTTAGGATTCTTAAAGCAGTCAATAGTTTTAGGAGAGTTTCATTGATTGAAGCTCTGACCTGATTATAAGAATCAAAAAGCTTGGGTGATTATCTAAAGCCTATAGGAACTTAAATCATGTTGCTTTAGTCATGGAAATAAGCCAGGATTCCACAATCAGCTTTTCAAGTAAGATATTTGGATATCTAAGTTGAAAGAATAATATGCTCCTTCTTTTAAAATCTGATCTTCCTTTTAGAGCAGGCAATGATGAGTTTGGTTTTACCAAAATCAGGCATCATGGAAGGAAGAAGTCCTTGCTACTACCATTAATGATGCTATTTCACAATTTCCTAGTGATACTTGAGAGATCATTGTTGAACATTTAAAACATACAAATTACCTGAACACAACTCCGTAAGTATTTCTTTCTTTAGAGTCTTATATAAAGTCATTTTATAATCAGCTAAATTCACTTAGAATGTTTTTTCAGATTGAATTGATTTTTTAAAATTTTTTTATTTATTTATGCAAACAAGAGCTAGGTACAGGCCAGAGATGCGGGATGGTGAGAGGATTCAGCAGAGACAGAGTGGGGAGCAGAACAGGTAGATTGATTGAAACACCCTGCTGAGGGGAGCAGCGGGTGAGACAGGAGAGGTCTGCTTTAACATGTGGGTTGCTCCCTGGCTGGCCGGAGATCGAACTCTTGCTGATTGCTTCATAGTGCAGTGCTTAACACCTTGTGCCACCAGGGAGGCCCTGAATTGATATTTTAACTAAGTGTTCAAAATTTTAGTAAATGCTAATCTAGCCTATATTGGCAGGTATATATCATTAACCCCCTATCCTAGTGTTAAATGCCAAACTTTGCCTTAGATATAGATACCTCCTCTGTCTATCTGTAGTCATTTGGGGACAACAAACTAGTTGGAGAGCTTGCTTCCACCTGTGTCATTTTGTGGGAACACATTAGTTCACCTAGTAGTTCTGGCAGTCTTTGTGCTAAATAGCGGAGTGCAACAGAGTCTTTGTAGCCTAAAAACCTAGAAATTTGCTATCTGATCCTTTAAGATAAAGTTTTCCAAGCTCTGGTCTATGAAACTATAAATGCCTTTCTCAACTCACCAGCCTTTTGGCTCTAAAGTTTTCTAAAAGTGTCTAGTCTATTTCACCTCCATTCAAAGTTCTTGGAAAGGACTAACCACTCATTGATTTATTCTCCAATTCACTCTTCAGCTCTGCATTCTTATTTTTGCTTTTGCTGCATTGTAGCTGCTGACATGCAGGTTAAAAATGGTTTCTTAATTATTAAATCCACTGGACACATTTTTTGTCCTTCTCTTTGGCATTTGACATTGAGATGATTGGTCTTCAAGATGAACTCTTTTACTCTTGACAACAATGGTTTATACTCCTTTTTACACTTTTGTCCTCTTAGTAATAATCCTTGGACCTTTTGGGAGCCACACCTCAACTGCTAGAACTCTATTTCAGGCTCCCATTACCTGTCACTTAAATTGTCTTAGAAGACTTCTAACTGGTTTGCCATTCTGATCCATTGTCCTCTTTAAATCTATTATATAGAGTGTTCTACATTGAAACACAGTATTACTGTATACAAAGCTGTAGTAATCACCATTACCTTTAGAGTAATAGTCAAACTCTTGTAGCTACAATGAAAACCAGGGCTCAGATTTTTCCCTTACCCACTGTTTCCCTCTCAGGAGACATGCTAAAATCACTGTTTTATGTCCTGCATAGTATTCCAGAAAAAACAAACCACAGTAAGAACAGAGTAGTGATAGGGACTATATTGTGTGAAATTGTTCAGGATTTCACAGATGCCCAAGACAGATGGTTAGAAGAGATGAGGAAAGATGAATAGTGAACAGATAATGAGGAACTCATATGCTGTGTTAGAGAATTATATCTTATTTAATAAGAATCCATTGGCTAATTTTTTTTTTATAGAGGCATGTTTTATTTATTTATTTGTTTGTTTTGTTTATACATGCTCTGGGTACAGTCAGAAGCGGGAGGGTGAGAGAATTCACCAGAGCCAGAGCGGGGAGCAGAGCAGGCAGAAGGACCGAAGTACACTGCTGAGGGGAGCAGCGGGAGGCAGGAGAGGTCTGCGCGCCATGTGGGACCCTCCTCTGGTGGCCAGGGAGCAGCTGGGGATCGAACCGGCGCTGCAGAGGCTGCGGGCAGCTTTGCAACCCAGCGCTCAACCGCTGCTCCACCGGGGAGGCCCTCCATTGACTAATTTTAAGCCAATTAGCATATTGGTTTTCCTAGTGAAGAAAATCCATTCTGAAAATGGTATATTTCTAGAAAGCAATTTTTATAATATGTATTAAGATTTTTAAATGATTATAGGGGCATTACACTTTTCATTTTTAACTAGGAAATATTTGAACATACTTACATGCAACCATTAAACCTGATAAGGCAAGAAAGAAATGGGATAATTGGTAGGACAAATTAGCAATGGTATGATTCCAGTTAAAGGATTAGCATGGATGACACAAGGAGCATCTCAACAGAAGGCAGGCAGAAGGTTGGGGAGAATAGAAGGGACACCTATATTATCAAGGTGGGCAAATAAAATTAAGAGGATTCTTAGAGGTTCTAGTTAATTTGTGAACTAGGAAGCCATGTGCTCATTTGAGAATGATGAGGGAAGTAAGGCAGAAGATAGTTCAGTGACATTTTTGACCTAGCAGCTGAAGAAAACAGGAATTAGAAATAAATGTAGTCAGAAGGATTATTTAGCAGTGTTAAAGGTCATATGAGATGGGAAGTCATCAACCTACAGTGACTTCAATAGAAAATTGTTCTGTCTATAACACTTGACCAGTCGTATAGACTAAAGGTGGTTGGACAGGTATAGACCTGGGGTTTGTCATAAAGATGGAAGATGGTATGGGGCAAAGGGTATTCACAAATACCATCTTTGAATCTGTGCTGCCGAAGCAAGCACTACACAAATACCATCTTTGAAACCCTGCTTTGTAGTGTCTAAGGTTGACTGCAGATGGATTCAGAATTATGATTGGTACACAGAGCATCAGCCCATCATGTTAATACTCTTGAGCAGTTCCTAATTGCTTTGCATGTTAATGTAATCTATTGGTAATCAGCTTTAATGTCCTCCAACTGTTAGCTTTCTTTTATCTAACAGTGGATGTTTCGAAAGGGAGAATCTCAGGCAGAATTGGAATGAATTATGAGGAACAACCAGTTTATCAGGGAGCTAGCATGTCTAATTCTTAATTCCTCCTCTTTTCCTTCCTGTCACCCACAAACTTCCTTCCTTTTCTGCTATCCCAGAAGCCTTTTGTTGTTCATTTTCTCAGTCAATACCTGTTTGCGCATTATGTGCTAGACTCTCTAGTTACCCACCAATTGGCATCACCTGAGCTGGAATGCATTATTTTAGTATTTTTGATATGGGAGAATTTGACAATTATTCTTGGTTCTAACATGTCGGGAATAATTAGATATATTTGGGCCTTTTTCACAGCTAATGGATTTTGTGTATAACAATGTGACAAAAACTCCCAAGAAAACACAACAACATGAAACCACCAAGGATAAGCATCCAGTATAAGGGATAAGAATCATTGTTCCTTCAATCTCTTCATCTCTGATAATATCTCTTTTATTATGAGATATAGGTGGCTGGGATGATAGTATTTATCTATATAACACTTTCTTAACGTTTATCTATTTGAGTTTGAGATAGACTCCTCCTGGCTCTTCTCCCACTAGCCTACAAGCCCGGGAGGGCAATCACGGCCTAGGATGTGCTCAAAAGTACTTGCTAAATGAATGAATGAATCATGCTGACAGATATCATTGGTCTAGTAAGGTTGTCTAGATTGTAAGCCAAGACTGGGTTATATTATAATCCAGTGATCTGAGGGGAACCATAGCTACTGGGAAGTGAGGTTCCTGACATGAGTAACACAAATTATAATTTCTTTCTTTTTTTTTTATATAGAGGCATGTTTTTCTTTCTTTATTTGTTTATTTGTTTGTTTGTTTATACATGCACTGGGTACAGTCAGAAGCGCGGGAGGGTGAGAGAATTCACCAGAGCCAGAGCGGGGAGCAGAGCAGGCAGAAGGACCGAAGTACACTGCTGAGGGGGGCAGCGGGCGGCAGGAGAGGTCTGCGCGCCATGTGGGACCCTCCTCCGGTGGCCGGGGAGCAGCCGGGGATCGAACCGGCGCCGCAGAGGCCGCGGGCAGCTTCGCAACCCAGCGCTCAACCGCTGCGCCACTGGGGAGGCCCAACTTATCATAATTTCTACGATGTTAAACTTCATACAGGTCAGCCATTGTTAAAAACTCTGATGTGACTGGCTGTACTTCTCTGCTCTCTATTTCAAATCTCCTCAAGGCAAGTTTCATCTGAAAAATTCATCTGAAGAATCTAAATCATCTTGAATTATTTCCTGCCTACCATTACAATCACTGTTTGAGACTTTACCCTCTTCATTTGTTCTCTTTCCTTGTTCCATGGTGCTACCAATTTCTGGGGAAAACAATATTGTATGATGATGTATTAATTATATTTTTGCACCTTAACAAATAACTAGTGCTTAGGAGATAGCTTGGTTTCTTGCATAAGTTAAAACTAAGCAAGTAAAACAAAAAGCAAGTAAACCAAAAAATAAATAAATAAATAAATAAATAAAATAAAAAATAACCAAAGGCTACTATATTCAGATCCTTGGAATACACAAAGCTGCTGTCATGATTCCTTTATCTATAGCCCTGACTAAGTCATATCTTTATTTTTCTCTCGGTAAATGTTTTTAGTTACCGCCTAACATTCCCTTGTTTTTCTCTCCATGGATATCGATACATGATGTAGTCTGGGGAGGTGTCTTTTCTTGAGGACCTCATTTAATTCTTATTCTAAATCTGTGAGATAAGTGCTATGTATATTTTGCTGATGAGGAGGCTGATTCAGAGAGGTTAATTGAGCTGATGGTATTGTAACAGAAAGAGTAGCTTTCAAATAAATGATAATGCAAATACCAAGCCAGGTAAGTATTATCATCACCATTTTGCAGATTGTTTCAGTTCCAAGAAGTATTTTGCCCACGGCCACTTCACTAATACTAGTGTGTGATGGAAACGAGTGTTGCAGCCTGGTGTTTGTAATACTTTTGCTATTCCTGACTGACTGACTTGTTTAACTGAGGCTTTTCTCTCAGCAGTGGACAATTGTTGAGTGTGTATATCTCCCCAGTAAAAGGGGAATTTCTGAATGAAAGTGTGTGGTGTCTTGTCCAATTATAAGACAATCAGTGCTGGGAACACCTTACTGGCTAAAAGTGAGTGTTAACACCTAAGTTCTTTTGCAAGCATAGTTTTCACCTTGCTCTCAGGAAAATAAAACAAGATAAACAAAAAGCAAGTAAAAGTCCTTGTTGTCTTTGCATTTTTCTTTCTTTTTTCCTTAGTCAGAGCCAAAGTAATCACCTAATACACAACCCCCAGGGACATTATGCTGACAGATCCTGATATTCCTTTCCCTTCTATGTTCTTGTTAGAATCTTGCAGTTATATCTTTAGTCAAATGGAGAAAGCCTGTGAGAAGTGTGGGTGGCTTTTTTCAAAAAGCAGTCAGGATCACAACAACGTTCTTGCTGCCTTTCAGTGGGGGTGGAAATGCAGGAAAATAAAATGAAAATGAAAAATAATAGTTTCTTCCATACTGCCTGATAGAAGTACTTTTCTAGCTATATTCTATCCACATTTATCACTTCGAACTAGCTGATAAAATAAAAGCTCTCCTCCCTTGGCCCCATGCTAATTATTCTTGTTAATTATTTTTTAATTATCTTCCTATCACTGCTTCTAGAACAACTGTTGTAATTTCCACCTCAGAGGCTCCCGACAGGACATACCTAAAAACATAGTATAAAGGATGTGGCATTTGTGTTAATGTTCTCAAAGGAAACACAGAAGGGAAATCAGATTCAACGGCAGCTCCGACCACATTAGTATGGGTATCTCTCAAATTGCTTCTGTTAATTATTCATTACAGAAGCAAATGCACACTAAGCTCCTTAATTTTTAAAATTTTTTAAAATTTATGCATACAAGAACTGCAGTACAGGCCAGAGGTGTGGGGGTGAGAGGATTCACCAGAGACAGAGTGGGGAACAGAACAGACAGATTGACTGAAATACACTGCTGAGGAAAGCAGTGGGTGAGTCAGGAGAGGTCTGTTGCACCTTGTGGGTAGCTCCCTGGCAGGGAATCGAATGCATGCTGCAGGGGCTGCAGATAGCTTAGGTTGCATCTTAACCCCTTGCACCATCAGGGAGACCCTAAGCCCCTTAATTTGTCGAGAGTTCCCATTACCTAGTTCATATCTCTGTATTTGTCAGGTGTCTGACAGTATGTTGGACATAGCAGAGCTGAAGTAACCTGCTGTTGTCTCTAATCTCACTTCTGGAATTAAACCAGTAATTATGCTGTGTGCTAATTAATTATGTGGATCTTTAAGGTCCACCACAAAACACTGAGCTTTCTCGCGATTGAGTGAGGTAGTTAACACAATACTAGGCCCACTGAGAGGATACAAAGTCATTTGATTTCTATTCTCTGCTCTCAAGTAATTATGATATGAATCACAAGCCTAAAGATGTACTTGTGATATTAAAAATGTAGAGATTGAAGACATGGAAAATATAGGAGTCTAGAGGAGACTATTAGGGCAAAGTTTTCCTGAAAGATGTTTAGGTGAGAGAATTTTACCAAGCATGGATACAAGTTTAAAGGGTTCATGGTGGCAATAAACATGGGTATTTAGTGAGTAGATAGAATCATTAAAATGAAGACTATGTGGCAGAATACTAATAAGAAAGAAATATATATATTGATATATATGTATAAAATATGTATATATACATACACTATATGATATTATGGAATATATATCATATAAGGTGTTAATCTGCTGCTCAGAATATCCTTGACCAAATACTGTTTCAGAGGCCTGAAACCCTGCAACAATTGCAAAAGTTTTTAATCTTCTTTCACATAATATTAATAAGTTGTACTTAAGGTCTGTCCCATCTAGATCTGTGTATTTGCTTCTCAGAAAAGGAAATTTTGTGCCAATGTTACAACTAGAATAAATAATGTTTATAAAGTTTCATGCAAAATCTCTATTGGGCCAATCTATTGTATATGTAGTATGAAATATCAGGTGCTGTAAAAATACTCTTGTCATTTCTATTGATGAGGAGTATGTTTTCCCTGCTCCATTAAAATGGAAAATAAATTTTAAGCAAAATCTTCAGTGTCATACTCAGAGTTGGGATATCTAGCTTTTATTTTTTGAAAGTAGGAGAAAACTGATCATCTTTCAGGCAGAGAGTCTAAGAATGTCTAAATGTGTTGAAATGATTGAATAATGGAGTAACACTTTGGTTTCCAGCTCCTTCTAAAAATATAACTTCATTGTCTTTTTTTTTCCCCTCCAGTAAGAATTAGAGGTCAACCTTAGAGAAGAGTTACTCCAGATTTTGACAAGGGCATCAAATATAGTTCACATATATTAGCATATTTAATTCTCATACAATTTTAGAAAAGGGGTATAGTTATCTCAATCATTCCTGCCTTAAACATGAGTGGGAGAGGCCCTTAATCAACACTCTGAGCTTTAGGGGATTCTATAAAACATAGATATGGAAACGCAAAGACTTACTTTTCTAGCTAAGAGCTTCATTTTCCCTTTTTCTAATGTTTAAAATTAATTGGATTTTAAAGGAATTAATAGAAAGAAATGAATTGATCAAATTGACTGTCCCAGACCAGAAGATCATGATGTGCTGAGTCAGTGTGTACATGTATGTATGTGACCAAATCTTCTGCCTTGGGAAACTAGAGAATAAATACTGGGTGTTTTGCTTAAATCTATCCAAAACTACCAACACATGTGTCTAGGCAGACCAAGATCCCCAAATAACTATAATTTCTTTCTCCCTTATCCCCTGCTTGGATGGTTTAGTTTGTGTAGGTGCTTAGAGCAGTCTATAAATCCTGAGTCAGAAGCTATTGCTTTGGCACTGAATCGCCATATGGGAGATCTGGGAAACTTCTGCCCTGCCCCAGCCCCAGCCCCAGCGGGATCTGCACTTGCACTCCCACCCAGACTTGCAAGCACAAGCAGAGTGGTTCTCTGGCCTCTGTGTAGTGAGCACATTCCAGAGGATAGGCTTAAGGGGTGGCAGAGGGAAGGCTGAAGAGGAACTAGGCCTGGAGGGGGAGAAGCTTATCTGATAATTTTTAGGTATTTAGGTACAAGGTAATGTGTGCCGTGTATGTCCTATTCCACTTACTAAATTACAGGCAACTGAACTCATATACACATGAACAAGTTAAAGTTAAAAGATATTTAACTAATTGCCCAATAGCTGGAAAATAACAGAGGTGGGACTTGAACACTGGTCTGCTGACTTTAGAATCACAAATTTTGTATAGAACAAAGGCAATTAATAGGGGGAAACAATGAAAAATGGGAACTTGTGTAATAAATAACATTTTTTATAGAATATGAGGTGAAAAGCAACACAAGAATATCTGATCTTAGAAATATCTGTCTAGTGGTCTAAAGTTACTGATCTCAGGTTTCAATAAGATTTGGCTTTGGCTCTCAATCCAAAGAGTTCTAGAAAGTTTTTTCTCAAAGCTTGAGTTACTACATTCTAATAGTTTTTTACATATGCAAAAACCAAAAAAAAAGTTTGCAAATTTAAGAAGAGTAGGAAATTCAAGGTTAAGCAAAATGATGTAATATTTCTTATTGTAGTACTTGAGTCTTAGGTCTACCTATTTGCATAGCTATGGAGTAGTAACATGCAGAACTTCCCCAAAGTAATTGCTGATTGCCTTGTTTATGTGGAAACCATTGTTGGAGTAGGGATATTTTGCTCTTTTCCTTCTGGGGACAGTGAAGGGAAACAACCCAATAGCAGCTCTCTAATGACCAAGATTCATAGTTAACATGTCTGATCAGTATCTGGGTGTCTGCCAGGTGAAGAAGAGAGTGACCAGCAGTGACAACAAAACTAGTTGAAGTTATAGTAATGGTCCCATAACCAAGAAAACTGTTTTGGGCAAAACCTTAAGAATTCTTGCATGTGGGAGTTAGGCTTCTAGTTTTCCACATAAAATAGAAATATAAACTGAAAGCAAGTATCCTTACTCATTATTTTGTATTGGGGAAGTAAGAGAAGAAATGATAACCCAAATAAATTTCGACAATGTCAGAGAAGAGGAGGAAATGAAAATTATCGAGTATCTGTGCCTGTAGGCTAGTTATATTAGAAACAAAACATTCACAGCATGGGTGACAGAAGAAAATTATGAGATACAAAGACTTTATATTTTAAAAAATCTTACTGCTGCAGGAAAGCAGGAAAAAAATCTAAAGATGTTATTATGCAACTGGAAAAGGTGATGAAGCAATATAAATGGAAATATTTTTAACTAATTTTCATATATTAAGAATAAGTTAAGAGAGTAAGTTAGTGCTTTTCTAAAACCACCAACTTTTACTAGGATTATGTATAGGTTGTAGGCCTCTAGGACAAAAGACATAGGCAAAGAAATATATGAAATAAGAGCAAGAGATGATAACAAGATTAGACTTCTAGGAGACTTCAAACTTCCTTATTGCAATGTGTGGTTTGTGAAACTTTTGAGACAAGAGAAGAATGAGGGAAAAGGACATGATGGATTTTCGAAATACTAATCATAGTTTTTTATAAACTTGCAAATCCCTTGACAAGGGCTGCTCAGGCAAATTTGGCTATGGTGAAATTTGTAAAATATTCTCATGCACACCGGTAGAAGTTTAAATCTACGTAAACTCTGTGGGATATTTATCTATCCAAAGAAAATATTCTTAGTAGCATGCCCATATAAAGTGACTGCAACCCCAATAGTTCCCTGAAGATCTCCCAACACTTAATATTATTCTTGGGGTGCTACTAGATGGCATTGAGTACAACTTATTCTGCCATATACCAAATTCCTCTCGGCGGATGTCAATATGATGTCTTGGAGTTAAAAGCATCTAATCTAAGGAGATCCCTGTTTGAACATCAAAGTTATGGTCAGCGTACTGTTTATGATCTCCTGGAACTTAGGAAACAAAGGAATCAAAAGAAGAATTTAATAGTTTATAAAGAAATTAAGGCATTAAACTTGGTATGTATATATATATGTGTGTAATTACAAATATATTGTTGACTTTTACACTTTTACATAGTTAAGTTTTTTGTATTATTAATTCTACTGACTAGGGACTTGGTCAATCATTCTGAACCTGAGTGGGTGGGAGCCATATTAAAACTGTGGTTCACAAATTCATTTCTTCCTCAGCCTCCTTGAATTTTGTTTCTGTTCACTTATTAGATTGTCTCTTTCTATAAAAGATTTATCTCTGAACATATCTTGGCACTGTAGCCTTTCAAACCTCTTTCTTTACTATAGTTAAGTCTCAATTTTATTGTAGACACATTTCTACTTTTACCACTATTGCTGCTAGCCTGTTGCTACTGCTAGTCATTTTCATTTAGCTCTATTATGCCATGTTCTTGCATTCTATTGTGAAGTTAGAGGTACCACTCTCTTTAGTCAGGAAAAATGT
This sequence comes from Talpa europaea, assembly GCF_964194135.1. NCBI lineage: Eukaryota > Metazoa > Chordata > Mammalia > Eulipotyphla > Talpidae > Talpa > Talpa europaea. Next base: position 34,593,525 of record NC_140068.1, on the reverse strand, counting down.
CAACTTTTCTTTTTGTCTGTTCCTTGAAAAGTTTTTCCAGCATAGAATATGGTCTTTTATATTTTTGTCCCAGAGCATTTTTTAAAAAATTAGGTTACCAATGTAACATTTTTTTTCTACCAAATAACATTTAAACAGTCAATTGAACACCACACATCTTCACTGATTACTTAATATGGGCTAAAGACTAAGTAAACTGCAAAAAGAAAATATGCTTGCTCCACACATAGTGGAGGAGTAAGCCATTGTGCAGTCCTACTATGTGAGGGCTGTCATTGAGGTTTTTGAATATTCCTCGAACCCTTTGACATAGTACTCTACTAGTTTCCCCCATCTTTCTGGCTCCTGTTTGTTTATATTTTCCATTGCAAACATACACTCTATGTGGCCAACAATTTGGTGTTCCTCTGGTGGATCTTAACCTTCCATTCTTTTCACCCTACATTTTTCTGTATCGTTGTCTGTTATCTCAATTGGTATGCATAGATGGCATAGATTTTTTTTCTTTAGGAGGAAGAACTCTATTCTGAGTTTCAAATATGTGTTGCCTAATTTTTATTTGACATCTTTCTAGGAAAATTCTAACTCAACATCATGAAAGACTGAACTCAGTATTTCCACTCGTTCAACTCCTTCTCAAAATCTGATCATCTTCCAATACCACAATAAATGAATGATACTAATATCCATTCTCTTGTTCATGCTAGAAAATTTGGGGGTACACTTTGACATTGCCTTTTTATTTGTCTCCAATACTCAAGGTATCAAAGAGTCCTGTTAACTTTTCTGTCTAAATTTCTCTCATTTAGATTATTACTAGAGGCTTTTTTCCTTATTCCTAAATCTTTTCTTTTTTACACTGAAGCCGGAGTGATGCTTTCAAAACACTAATCTTCTTATTCTCTAATTCTCCCCTCTTAAAATACTTCAAACTTTGCCTTTTTTAATAATCACCTTATCAAGATATAATTTACATACCTTAAAATTTATCCTTTTAAAGTGTGTAATGCAGAGGCTTTATTCAGAGTTGTATGATCATTAGTGTCTAATTTTAGAATGATTTCATTTTCCTAAAAAGTAACCTGCTATCCATTAGCACTCAAACTTCATCTTCAACCCACCAATCCCTGGAAACTACTAATCTACTTTCAGTTTATGTGGATTGTCCTATTTTGTATACTTTATATCAATAACATTACACAGGTTTTTTTGTAATTCATTAACCTTGACTTTAAAACCCTGCAGAACTTGGCCTCTGTTTTTTCTCATGTCTCTTCTCATTGTATCATCCTCATTCTTTTGATTCTGTTTATACTGGGCTTTTTCTTGACTTCCTGCTTATGCCTCCTACGGCTAAAGGTCTTTGTGCATGCTATTTTGTATTTTTGTTCTACTTCTCTAGAAAAATCTGCCTCATTGTTCAACCAAAACTCAATTGTTACTCTTTCAGGATGGTCTTCTCTGACCTCTCTAATGAGGTCAGTCTCCTAAAACAGGGTCTGCTGACAATGGGTACTTCTACTTTATAGCATTTGCTAGGGTTGTAATATTTGTTTTTATAAACATTTAATAATTTCTTTACTGCTCCAGTTTCCATGAGAGTATGGGCTACCTGTATGCCATTGCAGCCTAGTATCCAGGTACATGGTGGGAGTTGATTAATGTTTGCTTAATGAATGAAAGAAGCTTGTAATAAAAATATTTCTATACGATGAATAGATGTCAATGAAGTTGAACATTAGAAAAAGATGAAAGATTTTAGTGGGAGAATGAAGCAAATATTAATGAAATTGATTTCTGGCATCCTGGGATACAACTGTATCTCATCCTTCTACATCTTCTTGTCTCTTCTTCCTCATTTATGTAACATGGGTTTACATTTGCCTTTTATGTCCCTCAAATAGGATAATGTATTTGAGTAAGTTTTGCATACCATTTATCACATTATGATATTAAAAAGTGTTTTGATTAAATAACCAAGAAAGATAACCCAATAATCTTGGTTATTTAGAGGCTATGAACTACGTTGTGTGGAAAATCGGAAGAATGATATTTTCCCCATTTGAGTATGTAATGCATATATTTGTCAATCATAAAAATTAAATCATTTTTGGTAAGAGTATGAAAAGAAATTTGAAATTTTATGAAAAATGTGAAATTAGAGCTGAGATAAGAAAGATGATAGGGCCTCCCCGGTGGCGCAGCGGTTGAGCACTGGGTTGCGAAGCTGCCCGAAGCCTCCGCGGCACCAGTTCGATTACTGACTGCTCCCTGGCCACTGGAGGCGGGTCCTGAATGGTGCGCAGACCTCTCCTGCCGCCTACTGCTCCCCTCAGCAGTGTGCTTTGGTCCTTCTGCCTGCTCTGCTCCCCACTCTGGCTCTGGTGAATTCTCTCACCCTCCTGTGCTTCTGACTGTACCCAGTGCTTGTATAAATAAATAAATAAACAAACAAACAAACAAATAAATAAATAAATCTTAAAAAAAAAGAAAGATGATATATGTGACAACAGAAATAGCATAAACATGAGTACTGTCTTATAAATCCCAGATATCTAAGATCATAATTATTACTGAACCAATAAAATATTCAAGATGAGTTTGCTGAATTGGATGATGTGAGATTTATTTAGGAAGGAAAAAACCTTATTTTAGTTTCATGTTGTTGATTACATATGTGACAATAATTCAAGTATTCCTCAGAATTTTATGTTCTTGAAAACTCATGATGGCTTGTGGGGTAAAAAAAGTTCTTGTGGATACCAACCATAATATTTTGGAGAGAGGAAGAAGTTGTTAGCATTAAATATAGTGCCTGTTAAATACACATTTTTATCTAAATATATGTTATAATGATATGTAATTCCTATGGACTTAACATTGGATTTGGTTATATATATCCAGGAGCAGAAAGACCATTTGTGGACACTTAAGTTACTAATATATAAGTAATTTAGGGCAAACAGGGTCTCAAGCGTTATTGGGTTGTAATCCAAGGAGGATATGGTTGTCTTAGAGGCTTAGAGATAGTTAGTGGCAAAAGCACTTAGGACACAGGAATTAATATTTACAATCTTGTGTTTATTCCACTAGCCTCATTCCTGAATTAAGATTTTCAGCAAAGAGAAAGAAAATGAAATAAGAGAAAGTGAATATTCTTGGTGGATGAGGAAAGTAACAAAATGTCTGATTGGTTCCAGCCCATTTGTGTTTATCTCTAATTTCAGGTATACATCCACAGGTTGAGTTGTTTACATTCCTACTTGCAAACCATTGTGTAACACTCTCTAATCCAGTTGTAGCATGATTACCCTTTTAGTTTTAGGGCTACCATGATTAATTTTTATAGCATAATTATTCAGGCCTTTCACATCTATGAAATATAAGTAGCTGATCCATAGGTGTGTGAGAAGTCCTTGGAATAGCAAACCTAAAAATGTTGGGGAACAGTGTTTATTCCAGTATTATAAACTTAAAATTTGATTAATGAATACAAGTGAGAAATCAAGGATGCACATATAGATTGAGTAAAATTAAAAGCTTGAAAGAAAATGATAAGACTATATAAAATTGCTTAATGTTTTATAAGTGAAAAAGGGGCATTTAAAAAAGTGCTGTATTGTACATTTGGAGTATTTCCGAAAATAGCTCATTTCTAGAATTAGAATTGGCTGCTATGTAAGAGCACCAACCACAGTGCAAGAAATAAGTATTCTAAGTTAAAGTTATGGTCAGTAAAGTAAATAATGAACAGAAGTTCTGAAAGATAAAACTTGGGAATAGTTGATAATGTAGAAGAATATAAACAGAGAAAAAAGTGTAAGCTATAGAGGGAAATATTGGCGGTCCAATGTTTTACTAATGCAATTTATATAAGGAAGAGAAAAGAGAAAACATGGAAGGAAGACATGCAGAAATTGGAAGATCTCACTGAAATGAAGACAATTTTAAGAGTTTACTAAAGACCAAACATAATGAATGAACCTATATGTGCCCTAGATACATCTTAATGAAAGTTCAGAATTAAAACAAAGAAAACTTTCAAAGCTTCCAGGGAAAATAAAACAATACATAAAAGGACAAGAATTTTATTTTTGTCAGAATTCTCACCACCAATACCTATTTGAAGCCAAGAAGGAAAGTTTTGAAAATCTGAATAAAATTATTTTGAACCTAGAAATCTTAGTAAGTTTATCAACTGATTCTGAGAATAAAGGAAAACATAATCAAAGAAAAAAGAATTTCACTTATCATTAACTTAAAATACACAAGAAAGTACTCCAATAAAACATGAGTGGAAGCTAAGCAAAAGGACAGAAAGAAAATTATATATGTATCTACATGTGTATGTATATACATGGAATTAAACTTGTAATACTATAAAAAAAGTTAATGAGAAACATGCATCAAATTTGGAAAAGATAGCGGCAGATCTCTAAGAAGACTGTTTTCAAGAAAAAAAACATTTCATTTGACATATTTCATTGATTAAGAAGTTTAATGACTGTTAATAAGAAAACAAATGTGGGAGTAAAGGGAGGGATAGTGTATTTTCAAGAGAAAACAAAATATTAGCTAATAAGAAATTTATCTTGAATGTAGGAAGCAACTTGAGTAACTGAGAGTTTAAAATAAATAGCTTATTTGACCATGAGTGTTCAATATTCTCCTTTATAAAACACAGCTTTTAAAAGAAAGTTACTTTCATTTTATATTTGTCTGATCATTATACTTAGTCTTGTAGTGAATAATATTTACATAATGATGTTTTCAGTCTTCAGAACTGAAACTTAATATTAATTATAAAACATAATAACTGATTATTGTAATATAAAAGAATATAAGTGCTAAAAACTTTGATAATTGAAAATAGGTAGTATTTGACAAAAACTGGCAGGTTGAAACATGGGATGAAAACTAGAGAATGAAAGAACAGCAATAATTTCTTCACTTTCCATGGTAGAGCACTGAGTCTATATTTAATTCTGACTATAGCCAACTTGGTCATTAACTACTTGTATTATTTATATTGGATAAAAATCACTTACTACATCATAACCATAAAATGAAGATTTTGAGTACATAGTAGCTATTGCATTGAAGTAACATCCCATTTAAATATAAATTTTAATTAGCAATTTGAGGTAGACAAGAAAAATTTCTAGATAAAAATTTAAAACTAGTAAACTAACCAGTTCTCCTGGAGGAAAAAAAGGAAAAATTGTTATAATTTGATATTTAAAAAACACTGCACATGAGATTGATAATAGGGAATGGTTGAAATATCAAGGAAGACAATATGATAATCATCAGTTAACATTTATTAAATATCTACTATGTACTTGAGTTGTAAGCAGATAAAATATATGAAAACAAAGTAAATGCATGCTCCAGTTTTTAACTATTTGAATGGATGGAAATGATTACCAATAAACAAGTGATTTATGACTTACATACAGTGTTTATGGTCCAAAAGAAACAGTTTTTAAGAGATGATGGGAAAAAAGGTCTTTGTGGACATCCCTTTCCTTGACCTCAGTAGTGCAGTAATAAATATGAAAAGATGATGATTGGGGAGAAAGAAGGCAGTGCAGAAGCATGCCAGGGAGTCCAGGCAGGACTGGATGAGAGTTGTATCAAATTGCTACAGTGTTTGGCTCCCCAAATAACACTTTAAAATGTTTTAAATGTCACTATTTGTATTGTGATAGAAATCACATCTTTAGTAGCCATTCAAATTTAAGATGTAAAAATGTAGAAGTTATCAGTATTTGAGGGAATGCAAAATTATTAATTATTTGGGGTCATACTGCCTAATAAATGGGAAGATCAGTAATAGCTAGCCTTTAATTTCCTTTCCAGTTTTTAAATTCTGACTCAAAACATTTATCTAAAAATATGTGAACTCTTAGAAAATTTGTATCTTTTGTATTCTTCTTTGACCTCAATTTTCCATTATATGTCACCTGTAAACTTTTACTCTAGTGCAACATATTTTTATCTTCTGAAAGTCTTTTGTCACATATCGTGTATATCTGTAACAAAATTGTTATATAAATTAAAATTTAGTAAGTTTTAGGTTTTTAGCAATAAGGTTTTAAGTGCTTAAAATTTCCTTTAGATTCAATTTCATGAAAATTATTATTAATATGGAATGATTAAGAAAACATAAATATTCACCATAACAAAATTTGATAGATGCATATTCAATGTTAAACATTAAGTAGTGTTGACAATGAATCTTTTATTTTTTTAAAATTTATTTATATAAGAACTGGGGTACAGGTCAGAGGCGTGGGAGGGTGAGAGAATTTACCAGAGAGAGTGGGGAGCAGAACAGGTGGGACCAAAGACACTGCTGAGGGGAGCAAGGGGTGAGGCAGGAGAGGGCCAGGAATCAAACCTGCACTGCAGAGGCTGCGGACAGCTTCACAGTGCAGCGCTTAACCTGCTGCACCATCGGGGAGGCCCGACAATGAATCTCTTAAGAAGAAGAATAGCTTATATGCCTGGAAAATATTAGTTTTCATTTGATTGAAGAAAATTTAACATTGATTAAATTTGTATTTTTCTATTTTATATATATGTAAGCACTGAGGGAACTTATAAATAAGAAGTTAGAAATTAAAAGAATTTTAGGATAGCATTCTCACTGAGTTCTTTGAACTATTTCCAAGTTATGTACACAAATTATTATAGTGATTTATGATCAAAATATTTTTATTGGGGGCCTCCCTGGTGGCACAAAGGGGTAAGTTGCAGCGCTATGAAGCTATCCACAGCCACTGCAGCACCAGTTCAATCCCCAGCCAGAGAGCTGACCCACATGGCACAGCAGACCTTTCCTGTCTTGCTCACTGATCCCATCAGCAGTGTGTTTCACTAGATCTGCCTGTTCTGCTCCCTACTCTGTCTCTTTGAATCCTCTTACCCCTCCATGCCTCTGGCCTGCACCCCAGCTCTTGTATGCATAAGTAAATAAATCTTTAAAAAAATATTTTTATTAATTTATCAGCTGACAATTCAATTAGATTTCTTCAATTTTGATCCTGACTTGTAAAAAGATTTATCACCCTATAATTACAGTCATTTTCTTTGTCAATTTATGGAAAGTATATCAAAAAGACTGTACTGAGATATATTCAATAAGTGACATTTTTAAATTTGATGCAAACTTACCAATATATAATTTTGATAAAGTACTTTCTTTTCATGCAGTTTTTAATATAGAGTTGTTAAAATATCAGAGCTACAGAGAATTAGCTAATTTATGAAAAAATTTACTTATTTTGGCAAAGCCTAACCAATCAGCCAAATCAGATTTACTGCCTGTCAGAAAATGTTTGACTTCTTTTCTTAATTCAATTACATATGTTAATATGTGTATTCATGAAACCCTCTCATGTCTGAATTCAAATTCTAAAAAAGATAGTCACAACATAGAGACCTCCTGAAACTTTGTTGCTTGGATGGAATAAAACAATTGTGATGTTGAGTTGTGTAAGTGATAGGATGCATAAGAAAAAAAACCCAAAGAAATACTAGTTTCAGTCAAACCTCCCTCTAAATTTTATAGAAGCTGGTATCCAAAAGTTGGTGGGGAAAAAGAAATAGGCACACCTCAAAACCAGATAGTCTTAAAGGAAGAAATGAAAGATAGAAAAAGCTGATAGTAAAATTGCTATTTATTCTTAGGAAAAACCAAAGGGGAAACAACTAAAGAAATCATAGACCTTCACAGAAAATGCTGTAATGAATTCAGATCCCAAATGACCCAAACAGTGGAATGAAGAATGTAATGCTATATATTTATAAAAGAGTGGCAGAGCTCTGCAAGAATATCAAAACAGACAAAAGACTAGAATAGTAGAAAATTACAAATGGCTGCTATAGAGGACAGGGAGCAAGATGAATAAAGAAGGACACACACACTAATTCCCTAAATGCTATATGATAGATTATTTCCCTAAATCAGTTTTCTTCTTATTCAAATGCAAGAAAATTACTTTTCAACTAGAAAAGTATAATTCAAGTTAGAAATACTTGATGAAGTAATAAAAGACATGTTTTTTACACAAAATCATCTTAATTCCAGTGAATTAACCCGTGGTTTACTGAAGAAATTACAAACACAGTTGTAGTTTCTATTAATAATATTTAAGAACTGATGATTAAGTGGGAGGCATCATATGTAGAGCCCAATACTCTTCTAGAAAAGTCTATCAAATCCTCAAATTTGAATGTTGATATATTTAAGTCAATGTTAAAATCTTTCCAGAAATAAAAAGTACAATAAAATAATTGACTAATGATCTCTTAGAAAGTCATCTCTTGTCTCTCTCTCCCTAGAACCAGCCAGAATCCCAGGTAAAAACCATAAGGAACCAGATCACAACTCAAGGTAAGATGAATTTTCTAAAAATTTGCAGGGTTCAAACTTCATCTGCCATCATGACTGTATGTTCTCAATGCATGCAGGGGACAGATACTGAAGAAGGATCATTAGTCCAGTCTGAAGGGCAATTGAGGGGTGATTGACTGGATTCGTGGGATTGAATTTAGGTGATCTCAAATTTTGGTTGAGTTGAAATTCTTGGAATTCTATACATCTGTTTTGGGTAGATAGAATAGACCTGCTCAAAAAGTGCATTTCTTTGAATGCATGCTAAGTTTTCCTCAGTGGTACACAAGCATTTGGACAAAGGTAGCGTGAGGTTGTTGATCCAGCAGGTTGTGGAAGCACAGGTATGCATAATGGGTGAGGGTAGAGGAGAAGGAATTGCTCTCTGCAAATTCTGGACAGTGTGTGTCATCAGTATGAGAGATGGGAAGACCATTGGGGCATTGTGCTTGGATTCTCTAGTGTTAATCTTTATTTGCCTTACATTTGGTCTCACATGGTCCCTTGCTACCCTTATGGATTTGGTGGTTCATGACAATTTGAAAGTAGGTTAATCATTTACAAAATCTCCTTTTTTATTTGCCTCTATTGTGCCTGTCTCTCACTCCTGCTGACAAGTCAGTTATGTGTTTTATTGATTATTCTTCATGCAGAGAGGCTTCTGTTGGCCTTTAATCATCACCATGCTCACAGCTTTTAGTTTCTGCCTTATGGAAAAAGGACTCTCCAGCTCCCATTAATACTTTGAAAATATAGGTTTATAGGAATTCTTCAGTTTTCCTTTATAAAAAGTATTTGAAAATTGTAGACCTTGTTCAAAGCAGAGATAGAGTTGCTTATAAGCTGGCTTTAAGTGGTGTGTGTGTGAGTGTGTATGTGTGTGTGAGTGCTAGTGCGTGTGTGTGCATGTGCATGAATAGTAACAGACTGGTTTCAGTACACATTGAAATGAAGTTGCATTTCGTGTGCGTAACAGACCCTACTCAGCAATCTCTTAGCTTCCTGTATTTACAAACCAGGAGCTTTAGCTGTTTTATTAAAGACTTGATATGAAAGCTGAAGTGCTTTGCCGACACAGACATCAAAGGCACCTACCTGTACTTTTTCCCCATATGTTTTAGATAGTTTTTCCCTTCATGTCTGATATCAGTCAGACAGAGTGTTAGAATGTAATGCCTTACACTTCAAAGATTAAACACCTTCTCAGCTGGTATTTCTGTTTTGACTTCCTTTCCTGTCACCTTCTATCATAAGCACCTTGCACCATGTCATGTATACTCTTGGTTCTGTCTGAGCAATGAGACTGTGTTTCTTAAAAGCATTTTCCTACAAATAAGGAGACTCTGGCTTGTCTTTGACGTGAGCTTAGTTGCTGAATGAATAGCCTTGTTGGACAGTAAGATAAGATTAAAATAGAGTCATAATAACAATGCCAATCACGATGGTGAGAGGGCTGTTTTTCTTGGATTGTGTATTTGTAAATCACACTAGAGTTCCCATAGCTTAATCTAAAAATGCCACCTTGTCAGTGGTATAGAGGCTTACATTTTGAGTTCCTAAGAAAAAACATTTCAGAAAGATCACCCTACTCTTCTTAACTGTGTAATAAATAAGTTGCAGGAAGGTGTCCTGTCATCTAAGGAATTACCCAGGTGGCATTTTCACTTCTGTGCTGGTGTGACTCAGGCAGTTTTAACATTCACTTCTATGGAAAATGATTCTTAATTCGCATTGAAGCTGTGCATTTGTTTTCATTTCTTTTTTGCATTAATTGGAAGCGTATGTTCTGAGATGGGCTAGATTTGGGAGTTTGGGAGTTCTGTGGTTAGGGAGCAGATTTATAGGAGGAAGAAGAAAGTCAGAGGAGCAGTTAGGGTTGAAGAATCAGCCTTTAGAAGCGAGGAGAGTTGGAGCTGGGTATTAAAAGAAAATAAAAAGAAAAACGGAAGTGCTTCCAAACATCCTACAGTTCTTCATGGAATTGATAAGTTCTTAAGAGCCAAACACCAAGATGCAGCGAAATAATCAGATATTGTGTTTCATTTGCTATGAACCTTCAGAGATGTTTCATTTTTTATCTTGAGAGGATGACTGCTCTCATTTCAGTTTTAAATTTTTCAGTTTTAAATTTTTCTACTTTATATCCCTTTTCTGTTTACCCTAGTGACTAAAAAGCAGAACAGTCTCCACTGTGTAGCTGCAACAGCAAAGCAATCATGGGCTCTTGCTCTATAAGGAAAAGACAATTTAAAATTCAATTCTAAGTCTGGAATATTAAGAACTAGAAACAGTAGCTAATATTTATAGATAACCACTTAAATGAGTCATTATTTAAATGGACATTTTAAGAAAATAAAGGAAATTGTTGGAAAATTTTGATTTAGAAAGAATATCATGTCATTTTATACAATCTTTATAGTTGAAAGAGAAGTAAAATGAGGCTTAGAAAAAAAATTGTGTCATAAGTTTTGTTGAATGAACCAAGTGTGAAATCTGGGTCTCTTGAGTATTATTCCTGCATTCAACTTCCCTTAAATATGTTTTGAATCTACTGTAATGTAACTATTCATAACTAAATCTACCTATTTTGTGATACATATGAAATTTTTTTTCAATCTCAAGAAATATCCTTAATTGTAAATTGTTAGTTGCAATGAAGTAGGAAACAAAATCTAAAACATGACAAGAATGAAACAGCACAGAAAGAAAAAAAACACAAATGACTAATTTCCTCTTTTAAAAAAAGTTCTAATAGGTTAAACTCATTTAAAAGTATAGCACATTATTAAATGATTTATCTGATAACAGACAGTTTAATTATAAAATATTTTCAACTGCATTTTCTTGTGTATTCACACAAAAAAAAACCTACAAAAGGAGTGGTTCTTAGCTACATTTTATTTACTGATTTATTTTTAATTTATTTGTTTTTTAATTTTTTTACTTATATCTTTTACATCATTGTGTATTCCCCATAAAATTCCCACCACCAGTTCACCCGTGAATTTCACATAGTCCCTTGTACTCTTCTCACCCCTGTTTTGAGCCCCTTTCCCCCTGCTCCCTTACATAATGTCTCTTATTTATGGTTGCCTGCTAGTATTATTATTATTGTTAATTTTGTTCCCTGATCCCTTCTTTGGTTCTCCTATGTCCCTCATAAAAGTGAAACCATTTGATTTTTTTTCTTTTTCCTTCTGACTTATTTCACTGAGCATGATCCCTTCTAGCTCCATCCATGTTGCTGCAAATGGCATGAGTTTATCTTTTTTGATTGCTGAATAGTATTACATTGTGTACATATGCCATATCTTTTTGATCCAGTCATCTATTTTTGGGCATTTGAGTTGTTTCCAGGTTTTATCTATTATAAGTAGTGCTGCAATAAACATAGGGGTATAGGTATTCTTTTGAATCAGTGTTGTTTTGTCCTTTGGGTAGAGTCCTAGGAGTGGAATTGCTGGATCATATGGTAGCTCCATTTTTAGTAGTTTGAGGAAACTCCACACAGCTTTCCATAGTGGTTGGAACAGTTTGCATTCCCACCAGCAGTGTAGGAGAGTTCCTTTTTCTCCACATCCTCGCCAACATTTGCTATTGTCTGCTTTTTTAATGTGTGCCATTCTCACTGGTGTAAGGTGGTATCTCATTGTGGTTTTGATTTGTATTTTCCTAATTACAAGTGATTTTTTATATTCCTGTTGGCCATTTGCATTTCCTCTTTGCAAAAGTGTCTTTATAGCTCTTCAGCCCATTTCTTGACTGGATTGTTTTACTTTGTTTTTGTTGAGTTGTGTGAGCTCTTAGTAGATTTTTGTGATTAGTCCCTTACCAGTTGCATTATGTACAAAAATTTTCTCCCAATCAGTAGGGTGTCTCTTTGTTTTGATTAGTGTCTCTTTTGCTGTACAGAAGCTTTTTAGTTTGATGTCATCCCAGTTGTTTATCTTTTCCTTCACTTTTTTGGGGGGGATGTGGCTTTAAAGATGTTACTGAGATGTATGTCATATAGTGTTTTGCTATATTTTGTTCTAAATATTTTGTGATTTCATTTTAGCTACATTTTATAGATAAGAATTCTGCAATTCAAAATTCAAAAGATACATCTGATCAAAAAAGACTAGGTCTTAGGTCCAGCTGTTCTGAATGCAAATCACAGTGCTCATTCATATTCCATAGTTCGCTTTTTAGTGGTTAATTGCCCCACCCTCCTCCATATACATTAATTAGTCCTCAAATATGATTCCAATTTTCTGAATTGGGAGATTATTTAAGTCTATAGAGATTTTAGTAGGGAATTTCCAAAAATAATGCTGCAACTGAGAACTTATGCCTAGAAGTAATAAGCAGTTTAGCATGCTGTCTGCTGGCGCTGAGAAGATATAGAGGCAGTGGTATACTGAAGCTAGATTGTGCAGGTTTGCAAGGGAGGGACCTGGTAAATTTACAGAATTTTGCTGTTTTTTTTTTTTTTCCTAAAGATTTATTTATTTATTTATTTATTTATTCATTCATTCAAGCACTGGGTACAGTCAGAAGCGAGGGAGGGTGAGAGAATTCACCAGAGTCAGAGCAGATAACAGAGGAGTCAGACTGAAGAAGTACAGTGCTGAGGGGAGCAGCGGGCAGCAGGAGAGGGCCGCACGCCATGTGGGACCCTCGCCCTGGGGATCGAACCGGCGCTGCAGAGACTGTGGGCAGCCTCACAACCCAGCGCTCAACCGCTGCGCCACCGGGGAGGCCCAGTTTTGCTGTTTGTTAAGAGCAAAGTGGGGAGGGAGCTTGATGGACAGTGGCAGTGGACTATAGGAGCTTTAGTGGTGGGTGTGGTGTGGTAATGACACCTGAAGGGGGAGATCCTGTGCTTCTAAAACACAACACTGTAAACCAAATTTACCTTTGCAAAGAAGAAAACATAATTATATAAGCTTATAATTGAATATTATGTTAAAAACAAATGCAGTAAATAGTTAATACATATCTCTCCTAGTTGTTTTACTATTATCTATGTTTTTGATGTTATTTACATATATAGTATCCAGAAGTTGGAGGAACTATGTAATGGTGTATTGCTTTTCCCAGTCCTGCATTGGTAATTTGAAATTGACCATGATAGATGTATTTACACCATAAAAATCACAAATGACACAAGTTATTCTTTTGTTCATCAGAGTTAAATATGATAGAGAAAATAGTAATGCAGATTAAATTTAAAATTGTGTTGTATCTGTTACTGTTACATTGTGAATAGTACATAAAATTGAGAAAATATTCTTCTAATACTTGAAAATTACTATCTGTTTGAGTGAAGAAATAGCTCATGTCATTGAAAATTGAATAAAGTTGACAAACGTCCTTGCTGTTTTACTTTAGTCTCAGTCTATAATGTAATAGAAAATATCAACCAACATTTATGTGATAACTATACTCATTTATCAGTGACATGAGTGACTTCTTTTTGAACTGAATTATAATCAAGTATTTTATACATAGTCTGACTTTGCAGCATTATCATTGGAGACAGAATAAAACAATGATAGTGGTTTATAGAGAAAACAGCAAGTCATATCAAAGTCATTGGTTTGGGGTATACAGTGATGATTACCGTATATTTTACATTACTTGTAATCAGGTGCTATATGTTTTCCGGCAGTAAGAAGTTATAATAAGCATTTCTATTCTTTGAGATCCAATTGTTAAATACTTATCAGCACACCACAGATTGGAGGGCGCGTTTTGTTGGAAGATGAGTAGTCTTTTGCAGATAAACGAAATACAGAAAAATCCATGCTGTCCCTAGGTAATTCTCATTGAACAGGAATTCTAAGCATGTATGATATTACCAGTTTTATCATTATATGTATTTTGTTCTATTTGTGACCTTTCTCTATGTTGTGTGAGGAGACTCTTCTCTACTTGTGGGATATCCACTTCTAATGTCAGAATGTGTTGTAGGTTGTAAAATGTCACCAACATAATGGTAGTGACAGTGAACATTCAATACATAGTTGTGGATTGATTGATAGGGTGTCCTTCCAGACTCCTTCAATTATAGCACTTCTAGCTTGTTCTATGCTGATAAATTAGTCATATGATTCCAATTCCTTTTTATTTACTTTTTAAAAAAGATTTATTTATTTATTTATTTATTGATACAAGCACTGGGTACAGTCAGAAGCGCAGGAGGATGAGAGAATTCACCGGACCAGAGTGGGGAGCAGAGCAGGCAGAAGGACCGAAGTACACTGCTGAGGGGAGCAGTGGGAGGCAGGAGAGGTCTGCGCGCCATGTGGGACCCCCCTTCAGTGGCCAGGGAGCAGCCAGGGATTGAACCGGTGCTGCAGAGGCTGTGGGCAGCTTCGCAACCCAGCGCTCAACCACTGCGCCACCAGGGAGGCCCTTTATTGACTTTTGAATCAAAATTAATGTATGCAAAATCCAAAATTGCAGATTGAGTGTCTACTAGTTTTCTGATAAAGCTATCTTGGATTTTGAGCTGGCTTGCATTGCTGTTCACATATGCCCCGTTGATTTTTATCTGGGATTTAGCTTGTGCACAGTTAATCATACTTAAGTTCTATTTGGAAAGGTCTTGATGAGACAGCAGAAATATGAAAGGGAAAAAAAAATCATGAAGTGCCATGGTGTTTTGCCTTCCAATTGAAGAGTGGAGGTTAATAATAGGTCAAAGTGAGTGAAGTGATGTTTTACAGTTGCAAGACGTTTGCTAAGGTAAAACAGGAGAATCTTACTGACAATACAACCCTCTTAATCCTTACCTTGATGCTTTGTGAGTTAAACAGGGACATCATGATCTTATAGATATCTTATAAATGAAATAAGTACCTGAGTATGACCATAACAGAGATGATTCGGGCCCCCCTGGTGATGTAGTGGTAGAACGTTGGGCTGTGAAGCCGCCCATAGCCTCTGCAGTGCCAGTTCGATCCCCAGCTGCCTTTGAGGGTCCCACATGGCAGGACAGACCTCTCCTGCTGCTCCCACTGCTCCCCTCAGCAGTGTATTTCGTCAGTCTGCCTGTTCTGCTCCCCGCTCTGGCTCTGGTGAATTCTGTCACCCTCCTGTGCTTCTGACTGTACCCAGTGCTTGTATAAATAAATAAATCTTAAAAAACAAAAAAAACCCCCAAAAAACAGAGAGATAGTTCAAGTAATAAAGCAGCCTAGCTTCCATCTGAGCTCTGCCTTCTCAGGAAACTTAATCTATCTTAATTTTATTATCCATAAAATTGGAGATTATTTATAATGTGCCTCCTTTTTAGGGTTATTTTAAGTGTAACAAAATAATAAATAAAAATGCTTAGCAAAATTTTCACTCACAGATGTTAATAACAACATGTTGCCAAGAGCAGTGTTTTTTCCATGATGCAAAACCATATTGAGAAAGCAAGTTGGAAAATCATTTCCCTTTAGAGAATCTATTATTTCTTGGGCTACATCATGACTTTCTCTGTTATTATTCCTAAATGATGCTATTTCATGAAAATATTTTGACAACCTACAAATAGATTTAGCACTGTAAAATTATTTGTTGAATTCTGAAGGATAACTCAAATATTTTTATTACATGCAATTTGTGAATGTGGACATTTTTGAATTATAAATAATCTATGTTAGGGAGATCATATGCATAAGATCATTGTATCTTAAGGAAGGTTTAGTACAATAGTGCTGTCATGGTGTCTGATTTAGTTCCAAATCCAATCAGTTTCCATTTTTATCCATATTTTCTGTGAATTTAAACTTTATCTGAATGAATGTTTTTAACAAAACTTTATGGGTATATTCTGTAGTAACCCCTGAAACATTTATCTGTCATGTTTATCAGATGAAATTTTCTATATCATCAAAAGCCTAGAGCTCACATATAATTTATTTTCCAGAATTTATATTTTATTCTCTGTTAGATTAAAAAAATTGTATGTGAGAAATAAGCAAACACAAAGCCTATCAAACCTCACTTACCAGGTCTGATAAAAACCCTCTCTTCCCACATCATTGGGACTTTATATTCTGCAGTTTGCTCCTTAGAAGTTTGCACCTGAAAAGGTTTGCTGTTATAGAAGGTCACCTCAGAGTTCCAAGTAGCGTAGGAAATGCTGCTTTTGGAAATTTATAAAGCTCATTAGCATATTAAAATCTCTGAGGAGTCCTTCCATAAAGCAAGTTGTTTGACCCAGTGTTTTCCTCTTTAATTGCATAATACTTTTATCTTGCATTATTTGACTTGGAGGAAACATATTTTAGGAAGTTTTGCTGTGGATTACAATTTTTCAGCCAGAAATAAGATAAACAAACCAGAAATTGCTTTTAACAATGTCCTTAGACTTGCATTGGAATGAGAAAAACTGAGTTTGAATCATTGCTCTATAATTTTATAATTAGGTTACATTTGGTAAGTTATTTTAGCTCTCCAAGTCTTTCCTTTTCTGTAATAGTGTAAAATATCTAACATTTCTCTACAGATTGTTAAAAATATTATGTAAGTAAATGTAAAGTAAATGATATATAAGATCAATGGATGGTGTTTACTGACTCAAATACTTTTCTCATGGATTTATTAGGCCTTATTTAACATGCACATATTAATAAGTTTACGTCTCCTGTGTCTCAGTCTATGATAAATTAGAATTAGTAAAAACAACTAGAAAGCTATTGAGGCGATTATGGAGCGCTGACAATAAGAGCAACCATTCTAAAATCGATCAACAGACAGATTGTATAGACAGATGGCATATTAGTTGATGGTTACAGTTCATCAAGAAATGGTTAAATAATGGTGGGAGTTATCCATCTAAAAAGAGTAAGGTATAATGTTTTAGGGAAAATTCCACAAATGTGGTTTCTTTTGATCAAGGTCTCTTTTGTTATCCGTATTTGAATATCTACCTTGTCCAAGGAGTCAGGACATACTGAGATCTCTAAATTTCTGCTCAATATAATTTTCACAATTATTTGTGAACAACTCTTTCCCAGAAAATTCTACATTGGTGATGGTGGTGGTTTTTTTTTTTTTTTTTTTGAATTTTTATTTTCTAAAAAGTTAGTGTCTGACCCATGGAGTGAAAAGTAATCGTTATCAAATAATATCAAAACATTTGTTAAAATGTACATAAAGAAAAATATCTGGTTGGAAAAATATTGGTTAGTGTTGAGTTTGCCTTGGTGGTGAATTTGAGTTAATTTGATTTATTTTATTTTATAATTGTATGTCTTCATGTTCTATTTTTTTTTTTTACAATCCCTATCAATGTGGAATATTTGATATTAATGTAACCAAAAATAAAATCTTTTCTATGATATTTCTGACTGTCTTATGTCCGGGCCAGCCGGGCAGATCAACGCAGTACCCGGGGGAGGAAGCAGGGGCTTGGTATGGGACAGGGGTACGCGAGAAGTGGAGACAAAGCCAGGATCATCGCCAGTCTCATTTGTTCAGGAATGTGTACAATGTTATATAGGGTTCAGAGGGGGAGGTCTCTTGTTATCTCGAACAAGGAGAGACCACCAATAAAAACAAGCCACAAGGAGCAAGCAGGGGGAAGGGTTCAGTCATCACAATAGGAAACTTGAAACCTTCACTGGAGCTAACATTCAGTACCTGCTTCAGGCAAGAACCTGGATGTTCAGGTCTGGGCCCCGACAGTCTTAGTCTATTTGGATTGCTCCCACACAATACCACAGACTAGCCAGGTTATAGCCTATAGAAATGTATTCCCATAGTTCTGGAGGTTGGACATTCAAGGTCAAGATGTAGGCAGATTCATTGTTTATGAAGACTCACTGTCTGGTTACAGATGGTGCCTTTCAGCTGTGTCCTCAATATGGTATAAGGGTCAAGGCGTGTGTGTCAGTCTGGTTCTTCATAAGGGCACTAAACCCATTCACAAAAGCTTTTCACTGTATGACCTAAGACTCTCCCAAAGGTCCATCTCCTAATATCATATTGGGTGTTACCATTTCAATATGAATTTAGGGGGAGGGATACAAATATTTAGACTATAGCATTGGCCAAAGCAACTGAACAGAACAAAGGTGGGCACAACATGTACAAACTCAGGAGCATGAGGGTGTGTCTTTTGGTTGCCAAGATGCCTTTCTGGCCCCTTCTTCCCTGAGTGTCACAGTCTCTGAGCACATGATGGACTGTTAATCAAAGTCTTACCTGGATGGATTTTCTAAAAGATGACAATGTATATATCAACAAAAATAAGAAACACATCAATCTTAACATCTTCCCAGAACTCTTCAAGAAGTTTCCAACTCCCATGTTAAGCAGTTGAGTAAAATAAATTAGAAAGAACAAGATAGAACCTAGTGAAAATTTTAAGCAATTTTGTAGGTCATTTTTCAACTGGACTCTCCTAACAAATGTAGCTCTAAGTTTTTTAATGATTATTCAGTACTGGTGGGGTACTATTGGTGACATAATAGGGATATAAAAAGTTTTCAGCATACCATCTCTTAGAGATAAATCTTGGAAGATAGCAAAAAAGACCTCACCAAATATCATCTGTGAGATGCAGTGCTGAAAACATAGCCCATGAATGTAATCCATCTGAGATGGTACTTAACTCCAGGTAAGAGATAAATGACAGAACCAGTACTGCATATGGTTCCTGAGAAACTTTATCATTAGACATTATTGATATTTTCTTTTGTCAGAGAATACAAGATCACAAACTAAAAGCTATTTTCCCATATCTCCTCTAGAACATTCATTGGCCACTGTGTTTATTGTTCATGATGACAAGATTGAGGAAGACTCTTGTAAGATAATTAGACTTTTAGATTATTAGATTAGAGTATAAAATTTACGTGACATTAATTCCTCAAAGCTCCTTATGGTTTGTTTTACTTAAAAAGTTAATGAATTATTTATGTTACATTGGTATGAAGTCAGGGTTAGTGAGCAAATTGTTATTCATATGTGAAAGAACAGACTATTCACTTATTATCGTGTATTTCAAAAGATAGAAGATTCCAAATGCAAGGAAATTATTTAATTGCATAATTCATACAAAGACATATTTTGGTGACCTTCTATTACTTTTATCATTACTTTTGATTATTTCTATTACTTCTATTACTTTTCAAAGGGGAACTAAAAGTCCAATATTACTCAAAATCTTGTCTTAGGCTTCTGTGCAAAGGTTTCTATTCCTCTCGTAATCTTTATTTTTTTTTATGTTTGTTGTTGATTTGGTGCTTGAAATATGGATTAACAACAGCAACCCTGGTTTGAGAAATGGCCAAAGGCTACACATTCATACAGATTTACTGCTCATGCTCCTCCTTATTACTTGTTATGTTTTCCTTATATCTCTCTCCCCATTTGTCTTTGGTTAATTTTTATTCTTCTCTGACCCCTCAGTTCATTTCCTTTTATTTTCTCCTTTTATTTTTTCCTTTTTGTTTCTCCTGTGTCCTTCTTATATTCCCAATTCCTTTATTTCGCCAGAATTCTCTTCCTCTGCTCCCTCCATCATCCCTCCAGCTCCTGTTTCCATAGGTCTCCTCCTGGTCTCCTCCCTGCGGTACCCAGCAGCTCTCCTCCAGCACTCTTGCCCATTGTTTCTATTTCTGTTCCATCAAAAACCCTCTTGGACACCTTAATCCCTGTGCACACTGAGACTCATTTGGACTTGTCTGGTACTAGCAGTAGAGGAGTCTTACTTAGGGTAGGGAACATGGGATACAGTGTGTATCACTTGTGTCTTTTTTAGCTAGCTGAGATCTGGCTTCTTGCCAGAATTAGGAACCAATCAGGATTCAGAAGATGTGAATTTCAGTTACAGGTACAATGGTGACATGTGAGCCTGGGACAGGGGAAGCAATGGGGAGTGGGCTCTGCAGACCTGTGAGTCCTGGGCTCATTAGGTGTGTTTCAGTGCTGACAGAGGGGCTCCATGCTCTCACCCCTGCCCACTGTATCACTTAGTGTGAGGTATATATTGTTGCCAAACTCATTCACCAAATCACTTGCTTAAGTTAAGTTTCCCATCTCTTGAAGTCCTTTCAGAGACTACAGTTACTGCTTTGTGCAAACCTTTGCTCCTTAGCGACTTACCACCAAATGAAAGATTAATTTTTCTCTGCACTCCCCTTTTCAACTTTTCTTCCTTCTCACCCTCATACTCTATGCATAATTACTTGACATTTTATCCCAAAGTGTCTTTGTTTTTTGAGATACTAACCCCAACATGTCAGGAGGATTTACGTCATTTAAGTAGCCATAATCCCCATATTTTTCACACTGCATTAAAATTTAAATTTATGCTTTTCCTACATATTAATTTTAATCCCATATTCTTTTTCTCTCTAATAAAAACTACATACATAAACCATATACCTATCCTACCTATGTCTAAAATATTAATTTTAAAAAGATAGAATTTTACTTCAAACTATTTTGTAATTAGTATAGTCTTAGTGCTTCTACTGATGTGTATAAAATATTACAGAGGCAGTAATGTTTGAAGAACTTTATAATACTGTGCTTAATTTTTGAGGAGTAAATATTCTTACCCATACTCCTTTCCCAAAAAAAGTCCTGGGGAAAGCACATTCTTCTGTGACTAGGAATTTTGATGTCCAGCCCTACCTCTAAGTGCTGCAAGTGAGTGTATCAAGGGTGGTCTGTTGGGAGGACAGCACAGTAGTCCTTGTGACTTGGATAATTCACCTCTTTCTAGGAGATGTTAGGGGATCTTTTCATGCTTTAAATGCCTATATTTGTCCTATGCTATAATTTCCTGGATTGCCTTCTGGACACATATCTTTAAAGTTCACATCACTGGGACATTTCAAGTACCCTCATAAGTACTTTCTAGGAGAAACATATTCTGGACCCATAACAGGCATGTACATGTACACTTTTCCTGCAATACTCATGCCCTTTACACAGATTGTGTTCTAGCCACCACTGCTGAGTGGGCAGTCAACTAGGTGAGCCTCTTTCTAAAGCAGCATCACTTGATATCAGTGATCTGTTTGACCAACAAGGTATTTTCTCCTAGAAATTTGAAGCTGGGACAAGGGAGTTTCTCTATAGATGTATAAGTGATGTCAATCCGGAACTGAGAAGAGCAGTGCTTGACTTAGATCTAAACAGGTAGATGCATCGGGGCAACACAAAAGGAAGACACTAGAGACAGAGACATGAGGGCAGAACAGAAGAAAGACTTTGCGGTATGAGAGCCAGAAACAAAATTAAGCAGAGTGATAAACACAGAGAGATACACTTACATGGATATAGAGGGATACACAACAGGGGGTTAGAGAGAGAGGAGAGAAAGAGAGAAACAGAAGAAAGAGGGATGGAGGATCACACAAAGAACAGGTGCCTCGGATCCTAAGTAGTCTGCTGCTCCTGATTCCAAGGCTCCCATTATTTTTTTGCCCCCCATGAAGATTGAGACAGATATCCTTGTGCTGAAAGCAGATTAAATTGTTTCTATTCTATTTATCGCAAAGATACTGGCCTATGATAAAGTCCACTCTAGTCTGTTTTGTCAAAGTCAGAATAACTTGTGTCAAAAGAGTATCATGTTCTTCCTATGAACAAAGAGTTTATGGATTCTGTCTCTGTTTATTTAATAAGTTGCCAAAGCTCATCAGCAGTCATTATCATACAAAATCCACAATGATGATTTTTTTTGCTGAATAATATTGAAACATTGCTGCCAAATTTTGTAATTTGGAGTGCTTTATTAAATTCATTGGTTGATTAAAATAACTGATCACTGTTTACAAAGAATTGTCTAAACATAGTTTTACTTGACAAAGATTCAAATAATGGGCCATTGGATTCCAAACATCTATGTGAAAGATGTATTTTTTCTTTGAAACATCCCTAGTGATTGGCTTTAAATTTAAATAAATAATTACTTATACTAATTTAATGTTCATAAGTACAAGTTCATTGATTTTGTAGTTTTACTGTGATTTAACTTATTAGATTGTTGATAGTTTAGCTCCATAAATGCATAAGCACAAGGACTTTACACTGATTTTATGTTCATAAATATATAGATAATATTAGGAAAATAGCTTAAAAATAGATTACCTAATATTTTTCCCTTCAAAAATATTCCATATATTATTCCAATTTGAGAAAATTTGAATTATCTAGTTATTTTAAATGAAAGGTTGTCTTTATGTGGTTGTTTTTTTTTTAAACAAAACTTGTTGGTTCACTTTATTTTTAAAAAATTTTTGGTAACATTTCTAAATTTGTCCATGTACACTTAATATTTATATATGCTGTAGTTGGCAAGATCTGATGTGTAAGTCTTCAGACAAATTTTTTTTCTCCAGGAAAACCTCAGCTTTGCTCTTAAGCCCTTTCCGGTGATTGAATGTGTCCCACCCACCTAATCAAAGATAATCTCCTTTACTAAAAGCCAACTGATTGTACATGTTAACCAGATCTCAGAAACAGCTTTACAGGAGCTCCTAAATTAGCATATCTCAGGATACTGAATACTACAGTCTAGCCAAGCTGACACAAAAGCTATCATAGTCCCTAAAATCTTATCAAAATTGTACACATGCTGACTGATAGACCTCAACTTTATGCTTCTAAAATGCCTTTGGAATCCTCAAGAAGGAAAGAGCTGATTTACATTTTTTTGAGTTGCTGTTCCTGTTTTCCAGTCTTGGTGGCTGTTGGTCTCTACACTAAAGCTGCCTTCAAATTTATGCTGCTTTAATGAAATTCCTGACCCTCTGCTGAGGCTGCCCTTGCAGGGATGCTGATCAGTACTTGAACTTTAGAACCTCCTTTCCCTACTTCCCATTCTATTTTCTCTTACCTCTGCTGGTGCATTGACTTCTTGGGTTCTTTACCCAATGGAGTAGCCTTTACCTTTATTCCATAGAATTTAAACCCTTACCTTTACTGAATTTCTGTGATTTCCATAAATTCTGCAGGCATTCCAGTCACTATTTTAGACTCTCCACAGACCCCTACTTTTTCCCATTCCTTTGTAGCAACACAATCAACTCTTGGCAAGTGGGATAGATCACATTAACAATATTATAAGCTGCCTCTCTGCATTTCAATTCAGTGGCATTAGAACACTAAATTAACAAGAGGTGGAAATAGCTTCTAATATAATGGAATTGTGCTTTCATTCCCAGTTGGAAACATTATTCTCTTAGGAACTTATAATTCCAAGTGTGTGGTCCCCCAGAGCAACAAGCAAATATTTCAACATAGAGATTTTAGATTTAGTATTGAAAAGCTACTCCCACTCCCACACTTTGTTTTCTGGACCTGGTTATAGGATACGGTGGGGTGTACTGCCATTTTTGGTCACTAAATTAAAGCGCTCTAATTCTACCTTCCACAGCTGGTGCTATTGCTGAACCTTCATTAGGCTTTGTGCTTCTAGATATATGGTGATTCCATAGCGTGGACTCATTGCTACATTTGTTCCATTATAAAGTGGGTTGCTGATTGAAGATAATGTTTTGTGACTTAATATGTTAGTGAATAAAGCAAGATTAAAGGTGTGTATTAGATAACAACCCAAATGCCCAAAAATAGATGACTGGATCAAGAAGATGTGGTCCATATATACCATGGAATATTACTCAGCATTCAAAAAAGATAAACACATGCAATTTGCAGCAACATGGATGGCGCTGGAAGGGATCATGCTCAGTGAAATAAGCCAAAAAGAAAAAGAAAAATACCGGATGGTCTCACTCATAGCAGGAATCTAGAAAACTTAAATAAGGAACCAGGAAAACGAATAACTATAAGAAAGTGAAAATCAAAATCAACAAAAAACTATGAACCAGAGACACTTTTAGGGGGGCGGGGGCGGGAGGGGAGGGATTGGGGTCAGAATGGGGGGGCTGCAATTGTATGGGGAATATAACAATAAAATTTATTATTAAAAAAAAAGATTCCTATAATAAAGTACTACAAATGGGAAGCTTAAAGAAATAGAAATTATTGCGAAATTCTAGAGGCTAGAGGTTCTGATATCCAGGTGTCTTGCACTCTCAAGGCACTAGGGGAAAATTAGTTCTATGTTCTTATTTTTTGGTGTTGATGAGAATGCCTTGATTCCTTAATTTATAACTGTGTAACTATAATCCTGCCTCCATCACCACCTGATATTCTCCTTCTATGTCTTCACACTGTCTTCTTATAAAGACATTAGTCATATTTGATGAAGGGCCAGCACCACCCCAGTATGACTTCAACTAATTACAAATTTCTTGACCCTATTTCCAAATAAAGTTTCATTCTGAGATAATGGGGATCATGACATAAGCATATTTTTTGGAAGGAGACACAATTCAACCTCTAATAAGATGTTAGGAAAAATATTGTGGATCAGAAGTTCAATATATATCTGGGACAGGTATTTAGGTTTGAGGATAAAATATCTCCACCTTCCAAATTAAAAGAATCTAATGTAATCAACTTTCCATCTAGGAATTGACTGATGCCTTTGGGGAATGGTGCAATATTAGAGTTCATCTTTGGTCTCAGTGGTTGACAGCCTGGTCACTTAACAATTGCAATAACCAGATTGGTATTGAGGAGAGATAGTCCATGTTGTTGAGACCAATGTATAACCTCCAACCTCATCACCATTTTGAACAAGCACTAGATTGAACTAGGTAAGGAGGCTGGTGATAACTGCCATAGGAATTACCTAGTCTCTCTGATTGAGTCTCTCCTGCAATGAATATCCTCTGGTGGGTTTCTTTATAGGAAATATCCTAAAATTCCATAATTTTTCCAAGAAATATATCCATATCTCTTCTACCCAGAACTTCTTGTCACCAACCCTCTAATCTTATTTCTCAGGTCTCTAATGGAATAAACATCCCATTAGCTTCTCCCAGAAGTCATCATTGGACCCACACAGTAGACAGTCTCTCCCAGAACATTTGCAACAATAAATATACCAACTTAAACTCTGCCTACTGGGAATATTTCTCTTTAGGACTATCTTTCAGACTGCCATAAATAGGTTTAGAGTCCAGCAGCTGTTCATTCCTAGATGGAATCAGTATTATCATATAGATGAACAATTTCTCCTCCTTAGCTAATAGATACAGATAACTTCCCATGAGGACACAGGTGAGGTTTGAGGGACTGCTAACACAGGAATAGGAGTAAGTAATTTGAAGTCTGCTTCTGCTCAGATGGTTTATTTGAGGTTTTGGCATCTTATTGGGTCCTGTTAGGTATCTTTCATTCTCATTCAGTCATTCAGGATTGCAGATCACATCTACTTTTAGGATAAATTTGATGAGATAATACCTGACTCATGATGAGCAGCTCAGATCATAAAGTCCTCTGGCTGATAGTCTCAGGTATTGTTCAATACTAGAAGTGACTGGTAGCAAATCAGAAATAGTTTTACAAATGGAAAACAGGCAATTGTTGGCAGATAATTTTGGATTTGTTCCAGAATATTTGGGTATGTACATATTTCCTATTAAGTCATATTAGAGATTTCAAAAGTCACCCTATTTGCAACAGGGTTTCAAGTACTATTTTGATATTTTACTTTATGAAGTCCAGGAGTTAGGGAAACTTGTACTATATGGACCTATTTGTAATGTTTTTCTTGTTGTGGATAGTAAACAAGGCTGGTATCCTCATGGATTACTCAGGAAATAGGTAATAGTTCTCCCAAATAAAGTTTATGCTTCTTTCAGAATCCAAAGATTTATGCTACATGTGGTATATCTTTCTCCATACTACGAAGTTCAAGGTACAGTTAATTATTGTTCACTTTAGAAGAAGCACCAACATATGCTCTGCATCAAAGGATTGATATTATTTTTGCAATTTGGCAGTATTACAACACTCTGAAGGGTTTATCTCTCACCAGCACACATGATTTTACTAAGGCATGCAGGTACTTGTGAACTCTTGCTCATCAGGTCCAATGAACATATTTACTGTAATATATCAGAAAATGTTTTATTGGATTTCAACCTGATCAAGATTGTGACAAGGTCCAGAGGGTTTATATAATCCTGAGGCATGATCCTGAAAGTATAATTCTCCTACCATTTGGATAAAGATGAATTGCTTTAGACTGCCTTTACTAACTTAGAGGGGAAAAACCCTCACAAAATAAACCACTTCCTAGATCAATAGCTGCTCTCTATAAGCCTGTACCCATGTTGATTGGCACTACATCTGAATCAGCAGCTGTGGTTGTTGGCACCGATAATTCAAGGTCATTCAAAGCAGCATTTGACTTTTGTAAGAGTTAAATGTGGGAAAGACGGGCGTTACCATTCCTGTTTCTTTTAATCTTTACTAATAGTACAAATGTCTACAGTTTTTCTGGTATGTATTTCTTTTTGTTTACTATTTGGGGAAATCCCAGGGATTCTACTTATCTCTTCCTACCATCACAGCATTTACTTCATGGGTCAGAGAATCAATATAAGGCAGTTTCAAGTTGTTAAGTATGAATATTTCAAGGACGCAAATAGGAACATGGGAAATAACCACCACAAGAGATACAGTCCCATTGACCATTCTAGGGTGGATGTGGGCCAAGATTCCTTTTACTTCCTGACTTTATGCCCACACCGAGTAGTGCTAAATTGGGGCAATGATTAATAACTCTTGGTGGTGTGGTTATTTCCCTTTCTCAGTTCACTGTCATCCTGTTAAATGGCCATGGATCTTCTAGGGGAAGACTTAGAGGAAGATTTACAGTGTATATTTATGTTCACATTTCCGAGAGAATCCTTAAAAGTAACTAGCCTTTGCCTCAAGAGGCTCTAGGTTTGTGAACTAAGTGTGAGATCATGGATTCCCACTATAGCATTTTGATCTGGTTTATTGCTACCAGAGGAAGAATTGGTTCGATAACATGGACTAAGTAATATTTTAAAAGGATGGCAATCTATTTCATTCTTAAGGTACTCACACAAAAGATGTTAACTACAACTGTGCATCCATGTGCGTCAAAACCCTTGCATTGCCATTCTTCTGTCTTTGTGGTAAATTGTGGCAATTGTGCCAATTCATTCCTCTGCCACTCCAAGACCCCTTCATGTCCAAATCAGGTAGTTCAGTTCGTCTAGCATCTCTGGCTACATAGGGCAACTGGCACAGAGCTTTTCAGGGGTAGTCCTGTTCAGTATTAACTTATTATAATATTTTTATTGCCTTGTGAAGGGAATGTTATTTGGTCCCTCCTGGAGATATGACAAATATGTGACTGAGTAAGCTATCCATGCTAGGTCCACTTTAGCATGTTCCCTATGTTTGATTCATTTCTTCTTTGTAGCACAGAGTGCCGGCATCTCAAAGTCACTAATGACTCCAGACTTCAAGCAGACTATGAGAGTCTATCCCAGGAGCTTTCACTGACACAGCATATCTAGAATCCTAAGCTTTCTCATATTGATATGGTTTTCTTCAGCCAAGCTCATATTTTTATCCATTTGATTTAAATCCTTCTAAACATGCTTCCTATTTCCTGTCTATAAAAATTGACAAGGTCCTATCACCCCTTTAGCATAGGAAGTATCTTATTTGGGGGGATACTTTGCAATTATCCTTCTGGCCATTGAAGTAATAAATAGTGAGGATTATCTTGAGAAGAATGAGAATTGCTTAGCATTTGCTAAGCAAATGCTCCAGATAAAGTCACTGAAAACAGTTTTCTCAGATAGCCTGGAGAGATTGCTTCAATTAGACAGAAAGATTCAAGGAGCTTTGAGAATTCAAGTGAAGGACCATCTCAGATTTCCACTTTATTTTCATTCAGTTTCTTATTATAACAAGTCTCTTAAATTATAGTTAGAACCCTGGTTACAAGGGAGTGGGACTCTGAGATTTGGGGTGAGCAGTTAGCTTTAATTTTAACTTTAACTCTCAAAGCCCACTGACTGTTTAATGGACATGGCACCAGGTCACAGTTCTGATCATCAACTAGGAATGTCCTACATATACACAAGGTATGGGATATGTTCATACTGATCAGATGCTCTCCACCATACCTGAGTTGAAAGTTCAAGCTTATGTATTTATTTTTGTAAGCTTTACAGTGGAGTGAGAAGCACTCTGATAATCTTTATCATTATCTCACAAACCTTTTTCTCTGCTGGTAACAACCTGCCCTCTCCACATAGGGAAGCCATGTGTGTGCTATAAAGTAATATGTGTGGGATCAATATTAGAATTTCAACTTGAGGGTCTCTTTCTTGAAGTTATTCCTGGTGCCTATTACTGTACCAACCAGGAGACAGAAAGAGACAGAAAGAATACTGATGGAATACTGAGGAAAATTTAATGAAGTACTATTAGAGGTGTGTGTGAGTGGCGGATATAAAAAGCAAGAGGACTTGGGTCATCCCCAGTACTAACACTGGGATGGTGTTACCACCTCTAAGTCTGGAGGGTGCAGCAGCTCATCAATGTCCTGTGGGATCTGTGGCAGAGGGCACCACATTCACTGTTAGAATCTTGGTGTTAAAAAGGGACTTGAGCAAGCCAAGAACAGCTGTAGTCTCTCTTTTCCCTCTTTTTACTACCTGTGCCTTCAACATTGACCCACACAGTGCATTTTGGACAAGACAGCCTTTCTGGCGTATGCAGAATGTAACAGAAAAGGGATCTAAATCAGGGGAGAATAATTAGTGAGGTGGTGGTGGTGGTAGGAGCTGTCTATACAGTAGCAGTGAATTCAAGGAGAGTCTCCTACTGCTATCAGATATTTTATTCCTTTTTACTATTGCTCCTGCTGGAGAATCCATTTTCAGTCTCATTGAATCACCATTACAATCCCTTTCTGTACCTATTCCACCCCAATATTCAGAAATTCTTTCCTAGGGGCCTCCTGGTCCCCAGGCAACTCTGGAACTATGGTTAGAAGTGTTTTAAGTGTCCTTGAGAATTCTCAAACAGTTGAGGTGATTGTATAAGGTGGTGGCATATAAAGTCTCCAGAGAGATTGCTGCTTAGTGCAACTGCGTCTGAGCCAGGATAACCTGTTAGAGCACTGATGTAAAAGAAAATTAAGGTGAGCATTACTTGAAAGCAAAATTAATTTATAATGTAATGTGGCAATAGAAAAGCTGAATGATTTTTGAAGAACTATATGAAGAATAATCACAGTCCTCAGTATTTCTTCCCACACAATTCAGCTACAATGCTTCAGACATCACGTCTGATTTTGAGTGTCTGAGTCACAATCAGTTGCAGACATTTGGTGGAAGAAATGGTGGTGGAAAAGTAAAATGTACAATTAAAAAAAATCTTAATAGTCGAAAATATCCCGGCCCCCCAAAAAAATGTGAACTAGATTGATTGGCTTGAATCTAGAAAAAAATGAAATTTTACCCTAACGTGAGAAAAATTTATTTTTATATATTTATATAAATATAAATATAATTTACCTAAGACATATTAAAAACTGAAATAGAGACAATAGGGAAAATAGAGCTGGGACATGAGCAAAATGTACAGAGATTAACATTATTGTATCAGTAGCACAATCTTTTCTTGAAAAGCAAAATCAGCAATTCATAGAAGTATGGAGGGGTGTTGATTGTTGCTTTTAAGTATAGCTTGTTTAATCATAGTTGTGTATCCCATTCTGTTATGTATCCCCTAACTGTGAAGGTGAACATTCAAACTGCAACTGGGGAAACAGGAATCTTTACTCTCCTTCCATTCCCATAAGTAGAACAAATTTAGCTGTTTTATGCTAGAGGCGAGTGTGCTGAACTTGAATAACCTTTACATTGATTGCTATAGACATCCAGGTAAGACTGCAAAGCTTTTTCTGTGGTGATGCAGTTTTACATGGTGTACGTTTTGGTCATTGTGTCAACCTACATTGCTTGTCTCGGACTGTCTCTATTTGAGTCACTCCTTTAAATAGAAAGTGTCCTTTACTAGAGATAATGGATTTCTCATCATTATGCTATGGGGGAGGACATGCAAACTAGGAAGCCAGTTGACTAAGTTTGAGTCTTGCTTTGTCGACCTACTAGCTGTGTGAAGTTGGACATATTTTTAGTGCCTATGAGCCTTAGTTTCTTTCCTTAAAAATGGAATTATTAGTGCTTACAGTAATGTTTTGAAGTTTAATATATATGTAAAACATTTGACATGTTTGGCGAAAGTGGGGGTTAAGTAAATAAAACTGCTGTATTTCTTCATGGTTGTCTCTTATTTCTCAGTTAAGAAATAAGTGTAACATCCCTTCAAAGTACAGTGGTGGTAATTCCACTGGAGAGAATGTTGGCAGAACAAGGACTTGTCTCTATTGCATGAGTTAGATACCATTTACTTAAAGTAACTTCTCTGATTCTCCTTCCCAGCATAGACTGATTCAGCACCCCCTGGAGACTTTGGCTTCTTCCTTAATAAATGAAAAGTTTGAATCTGAAGGCAGGTAACATTTTGCCTTAAAGCATTGTCTTAAATGGATTTTTCTTTCCTGCTTAAAAGAAAGTCAGAAAAGATTTATTATAAATGTTCTCAGGAGACTACTTCCAAAATGCTTCTCCTTAAAGAGGTAGTTATAAAAATGAACACTGAACTCTGCTTTGGTGATTTGTAAAGTGTTAGGAAACCCATTTTCTGCATGCCTATTAGTGAATTTCAGATGAGTTTGAGTAAGCTAAAAATTAACCTCAAAGTTCACATTTGATTAAATTGAGATCCATATGTGAAGACGTGGGTAATAATTCATTTTTTTTAAAAGAACCAATTACTAAAAATGAGATCTGTGTGAGAAAACTTATAAGCTATTAAGGTAGCTTTATAGCTATATCTCTAATTCTACTATCTCTTTAAGAGGTCATTCCACTAGTATTTAAATTACATTTACATATTACATGAGACTCAAATAGCAATTTTGAACTTAATTCAGATGCCATAACTTTTTCTTTTCCTATTTGCTATTTTACACATCTTTGCAAATAAACTTTTAATGCTGGGCATGGGTGGGATTAAAAATTAAGAACATGAATTTTACCCTTCAGGTATCTCTTGCTAGCTTTAGGCTTTGTGTAAATTTTGAAGATGGCAAGAGCTTGTAGTGTGCCAATTTGCTTCTTGTATACTCTAAGCTGTAACAACTGCTTAATATTTATTAAGCAGGAATGCTGTCTATCTAGAGACTCTTCCTAAATTGACCTCTTTGAAAGATAATAGCAGCTTGATAGATGAGCAAATAAATGTCAGGAAATGTTAGTTCCTTTTATGAGGCATGATCACTTGTTTCATTTTTTTCTAGTTTAATAAATCCTTTATTATCAGTTAATATAGAGTAGTAGGTTTTGATTACAGAATCAGATTCAACGAAAAAAGAATCTAGGAGTTTTTATGCCATGTGCAGTTATTCTTCTTGCTTCCATTAACTTAACATTGAAATCTTGTTCAGTTCAATTAGATATTTTGAATCTCATTTTTCTCCTCTGTGAAATGGAAATAGCAGCTCTTGTCTGTGGTGGGCATGGTTGATTGGTCTGTCTTCAACATGCATTTCTAAATCCTTCTGCTTAATCTTGTCTTGCAGAGGCTGGAAAGCTAAAAATCCACATATCTCAGGCTCCCTTGCTGCTAGTTTGGTATCACATTAGAGTCATTACTTAGAAAAATCTATTCAAGGTTTTTAAGTTGGAAGTATTTAATATGGAAGTTATCTTTCTGAAGCTTTGGTTGTTTTATTCCAGAAAACAGGTTCTAAAAAATAGGTTTTTTTCTCAAGCCGTGTTCTAGTGTCCATTCTAACTAGAAGCTAAAGTGAAAGGAGCAATTGCTTTGTCATTTCCAGGTCAAAGCCATAGTGGGATATTCTTGTTGTAGGAGAAAATTCTCTTTATTTTTACTTTTTGGTGACCACAGAATCAGCAAACTTCAGGTGTTTCAGTTTTGTAATTTTAGGGAGTTACTTCTGTAAGTCCAGACTAAAGCCCATTTCTTCCAACTTCTAGTTATTTTGTAAGTCTCCAGTTTCTTATATTACACTCTTTTCTCTCTTTTTTTTTCATTTTTTCATTTAATATATATTTTTTTATTTTTTATATCATTGTTCATTTTGAAACAATATTTGCTTCCCCACCCCCTCAGGTGTGGTCCCCATAGAGTTTCCTTCACCAATGCACCCATGCACCATCATCACAGTCCCCTGTGCTCCTTTCTCCCTCCCTCCTGCTCCCCTGCAGTTTGTCTCTGATTTATAATTATCTGTTTTTGCCTTGTTGTGTTTTGTACTGTTATTATTTTTTTACACTGATGTGTTATTGGGTTCCCCTATATTCCTGCTATAAGTGAAACCAAGAAAGAACTCAAAGAAACAACCTAATCTCACATCTCAAAGAGCTAGAAAAAGAAAAACAAAAAAACCCTAAAGCCAGTAGAAGAAAGGAAATAATAAAAATCAAAGCAGAAATAAACAAAATAGAAATTTAAAAAAGCAATCCAAAAGATCAATAAAACCAAAAGTTGGTTCTTTGAAAAAAAAATAAACAAAATAGACAAACCTCTATCCAGGCTCACAAAGAAAAAATAGGAGAAAACACATATAAATAGAATTATAAATGAAAGAGAAGTCACAACAGAATTAGTAGAAATCAAAAGAATAATCAGAGATTACTGTGGACACATATGCAAACAAATTCAACAACCTAGAAGAGATGGATGAATTCCTATAACGATATAATCATCCAAAGCTGGACAAAGAAGAATAGAACACCTAAACAGACCAATTACAAACAGCAAAATTGAGGTAGTAATTAAGTCACTCCCCAAAAAGAAAAGCTCAGGCCCAGATGGCTTCACAAATGAATTCTACCAAATGTTCAGCAGTGAATTAGTGCCTATACTACACCCTTTTCTCTTAAAGGACAAAAGTATTCTACTTGTTGGTTGAAACTCTGATATGTAGCCTAAAGTCTTGTGAACATCAAAAAGAATTAATGGTACATTTAAGATGCTTTTTTAAAATACCATATGGACATAGGAATTACTATGTTTAACATAAAAGATTTGACATGTTATTTGACTAGTGGAAATGGAAATATAATGGAAATATAACTCATAGTATGTCCCTTGAGACTATAAAAGAGTTAAGTCAGAGTGGGTATTTTGTCACTGAGGAAAGGAATAACTGTGCTACTGGTTACAGTAAGTTTTCTGATTATTCCCCGACCCTGGGTTCAAGGTAGATTAGATTGGGGGGGCAGGGGACTGACCTTATACTTGTTGAATAACTTGGGGTCTAGCTGTACAAGACCTGTTGGACCTGATTGAGTTCCTTTTTTCCATACCCCATTCTGATCTCAATGCCTTTCACTAGAACTTTCTGCAGCACTTGTGAATTTGAAGTTTCTTAAAATAAGAGTACTGTACTATTGTTTGCTTTCCCTTTTCTCTTTTCAGCTAAGTTCCTTGGGAAACAAGATTAGAGGTTCACAGTTATAAAGGACTGAGCCAATTCCTAACATGGTTGGTTATTCCAAGTTGTATCCTGGTATATTTCCTGCTAGAAATAAAATTATTCAGTTAGAAAATACAATGATTCTTGAAACATAACATGAAAGTCATACATGCTAAGTCAGCACACTGTGTCTCAAGATTTTTGAGTTATGATTGGCTTATCTCAGTGTTATCATTCACTTAATATAGCTGCCTTTAATATTTGTGGCTTTGGATTTATGGTTCGTATGGTGAGTCAATCATAATTCACTTGCTCAGTGTTGGGGAAAATAAGATTTATAATCACTGAATTATTCTGATCAAACACAATAATTTTCAAAGGAAATATGTTTTTAGTGCTACTTTGAATCAATAAGCATTTACTAAAAACAAATGTTTAATTTTACATTGAATAATATATGCATATTTTATGATACCATATATTAAGGTGATGCTGATGAGATTTTTTATTATAGCACATGTTGGGAATTAGAAAGATCATATCTGCTAACTCTGTTTAAATGCTCAGTAACTCTAATACCAGGAGTAAAACTTGATTTTACTTCATAGTTTCTTTCTACTTTAAGTGAGACACATAATTGTACAAATTTATATGTAGTTTGTTTTTCTCCTATGAAGTCTTAAATCCAGCCTTAAGCCACACTTAAGAATGAGGTATGCTCTCATGAGTCAGTGGTTTTCTCAACACTTTTGAAATGTAATTTGTTACCCAAGTGAATTTAGAAGATTGTGTCTTGGGCAGCTGTGAATTTAGCAAATCACATTTAAAAATGATTTTTTAGTACTATCTATAAATGTAATGAGTTGGATAAATGTGAAATACTTCTCAATCTCTGTTAATATTTAGAGATGTATCATGTGTAGGCTAATTCTCTTTTTTGAAATACATATAAGCATTGTTGATGTATAAATATAGATGTGCATATGTATTACTTAATCTTTATCCATACATATTAATCAAAAACATTAATGTGTGTATATGTACATATATGTGGAAGGATAGAATCTGAAATAACGATATGTGTCATAATAAATTGCAATATCAAATAATATTTATATCTTTTTTCTGTTCCTCCTCCAACTTTGCGTCTTATGGGTCTACTAGGGTTAAGTCATCTAAGGTAAAGCAGAGGAGTCC
The DNA here is from genome assembly GCF_964194135.1 of Talpa europaea. Classification (NCBI taxonomy): domain Eukaryota; kingdom Metazoa; phylum Chordata; class Mammalia; order Eulipotyphla; family Talpidae; genus Talpa; species Talpa europaea. The sequence continues at coordinate 34,558,507 of NC_140068.1, read as the reverse complement.
CTTTTCACTCCTCTTTCCACACATAAGGAGCTTTCAAACATGTTGAGTGTTGAGAGGGAGGAACTGAGTTTTAGATGAAGAGGAGAGAGGGGGAACCAACATGATGTTATTTTGTCCCTTGATCCTTATGCTGAATATCAAGTGGAAACAGAGGACAGGAATAGAAAAAGCCCCCAGGGAGTAGGTAGATACCTGAGGAAAGGACATGAAGGTGCTCTCTTCTGACTGTAGTTATGACTTGACTCTCAGAAGGAAGGTAGGAGACGATATTTAAAGGCTAAGTCCATGAGGAGAGGAGAAGAAGAGCAGCTTCATAGCTTGTTCTGGATTGGGGTACTCTGGGCACAGACACACGGGTTACATACCAACTGCATATGTGGGCTCTCAGCTTTCCCCCTTCAAAAAATCATTAGTCTGGGCCTCCCTGGTGGTGCAAGGGGTTAAGCATAGCACTGTGAAGCTATCTGCAGCCTCTGCAGCACGAGTTCGGTCCCCCGGCAGGGCAGGGAGCAACCCACATGGCGCAGCAGACCTCTCCTGTCTTGCCTGCTGCTCCCCTCAGCAGTGTATTTCAGTCAATTTGCCCATTCTGTTCCCCACTCTGTCTCTGGTGAATCCTCTCACCCCCACACCTCTGGCCTGTACGCCAGTCCTTGTATGCATAAATAAATAAATCTTTAAAAAGAATGATTAGTCTCGATCTAATGCATTTTATCTATCATGGCACCTCATGGTCAGTGTGGTGGCTGAACTATTTGTCAGGGCTCACTAGTCCATGACGAGTTTGCCTGTCTAAATAGGATAGGGGTGACTACCGGCTCACAGTTTCTTTCCCTAGACTGTGTCATTGGGAGAAATTGGTTGGGTACTCTGTTTTTTTATGAGGCACAGATGCAGGTCACAGGCTTTAACTTGAAGAAATTTACACAGTGTATGGATCCCCCACCTTTTGAAAGTTTACTTTAAGCCACTTCACTTTTACAAGAGACCTATATTAGTACCTAATTTTTGTTAATAGCAAGAAATCTGAGGATTTTTGCTTTTGTGACAAAAATGAAAAGCAAAACTAGTGTTCAGCAACTGTCTTGCAGTAACTGTCACAGAGGCAGCATGCAACTTCACAGTGAGGGTAGCAATGCCAAGTGTTCTTCCCTGGGAACTACTTTATACAAGGTGTGTACTTATATCACCCCTGCTTTGACCAAAATCGCTCAGCACATAACATTTTGATCAATGATGGGCCACATTACAATACATTCACAAGTGGTCTCCAAATAACTGTTGCCGAATGATGTTGTTGTCTTGGTAATGGTCGAGCCTTTTATGTCAGCAACAGCCTCATGTACTGGGGTTTACGGCATCTCTGATAGCATTACTCCCTTGTGCTTGATTTAATCTCCTGTCCTTTTGTTCAGTGTGCTCTTTAAACAAACAAAATTCACTGCTAATGCTGGTTTTACAACAATGATGAAGTCATCTAACAACATATTTCTAGACTATATCTCTGTCATTAAACAACACATGATTGTGTATAGTTTTGTTTTAGGTTTTTATGTGTGATTTGATAGGTTATATTTTGGGAGTTTGGAATGGTCACAATATTTCCATATAAATTAATGGTAATAACTTCTTTGCTTTACATTATTTTGTCTTAGGAAAACTGAAGGAATGTGGGGAAACCTACAGAGGTTTCACATGGTAGGGAAACCTGTAGAGGCTGGTTGGATTTGCCTGCTGTGGTAGAGTGAACAGGAAGTCTACACTATTTGGGGAGCAAAAATATTCCTAGCCCATTGAGTACATTAGGAAAAAATACCCATTGCTCCTGGTACACAAGGCTCCATTCCAGGGTGCACAGTTTGATGTCAAGAATGAGGGGAATATAACCAAAATGAAAATGCATACATTGTACAAAAATGAAAAATGATGTAAGAATTATATAAAATAAAATAAAAAATGAATGAGGGCCCCTTATGTACACAAAAACACTGTGTATTAAACACAAAACACGGTGTTTCATGGTAACTTTGGGCAAACATGCCATAGTTATATATTTTTTAACCAGGGCTAGGTAGACTTTTCAGAAGAAAACCAAGCTAGAGATGTCTTGAAAGAACCCCATTACATAGTAGTATCTGCAAAGGACATTCCTAGCAGAGGAGGGATGATATTTGATAGAGAAAGAGTGAAAATAATTGATAGGGATTCTTAACTGATGCAAACAAAGCTTTTCCATAGCTTCTCTGGGCACAATTATGCAAGTTACTATGAAATGGGCAGCTTGTAATTATAAAAAAGGGAATGAAATCTGTTTGAAATAAAACAAAAGCAAATACATGGCACAAGGTGGGACAGGGGTCTTGTGAGAAAAGGTAAGTATGCAAATTTCATTACATGGCCAGGGAATATGCCTCTGGTGATCTAAGGAATCTTCATTCCCTGGCAAAGGTAGTATTTTCTTGAATCAGCCATTAGCTTATTTTTTGTTCCAAGGAAGAAAAATAAAGTTCTCTTAGTTGTTAAGCTAGTGTGTGATTTACAACTTCCCTCTGTGTATTCACAGAAAAAAATGGCATAGCATTATAACAAGGAAACTTTGGAAGTCAATGCTCCAAATTTGTTCCAGAGTATCTGATTTATGCTAAAAGCCTATGGCACATTGATATTGCCTGACCCCATGTGAAGTTGCATTTGGTATTTGGACTGTGAGTAGAATTTCCTTCATTTACAATAACATGAAACTCAGCAGTAAATCTTCACAAGATTATTGTAACTCACATGATTGGAAGCTATCCTTGGGGTTTACAGTGTAATGGTGAAATTTCAAATCTTAGGTGATAAACAACAAAAGAAAACTCCCCTTATCCCTTCCTCAAAAATTCTATACAGATAGAATGATGCTACTTGTCCCAGTGTCTAGTCTTTGGGCCTTTATAAAATCACCAAGAAATAATGCCTTATTAAATGTCTATAGTCTTAAATTTAAGCAGCTAGAATAGTACTAAAATAGATTAGTACACGTTGCCTAGGTGTAATAATTTATATCAGAGGTGAAAGACAAGCAGAAATCCCCAAACTGTTGTAACTTGAAAAATGAAACAAATTTAACCTACTGCAAATGGGCCATGTGGATATCAGAGAGGACATATTAATCAAACCTTACCAATTAAGGAACTGGTACTTCACTGGTATTAAACTCTGAGATGAATTTCAAAAGCATGGCTTGATGGAAAGGATATTTATGTTATTAAGATATCATAGCAACCAATCTTTATCTGTTCTGAGTACTACATAGAGGTCAAGTTGAAAGTTCTCTGCTGATTACCATCGTGACAATTAATAAAGATGATTTAGTTTGTCTATTCTAACTTCTCTGAAAACATGAATATCTAGAGGTAGGAGATTCTCCTGCTTAAAAATAATGTCTTCTGTTAAATAAGTGAAAGATAAATGAATTAAGCCATTTCCAATCATTGAACAAATAACTTCAAACCAATTTTAATTAATATGAAAGCTCTTAGAATTTGTGAAATTTGAAACTCAAGTCCTACTATTGTCTGAAATAAATTTAATTATACCTTCTAAAGATGATTTATCTTGGGATGTTATTTTCTCCTAGGTCTTACTTTGATTACTATTGCTACTTTCTAAAATGCTACAGATTTGGGATTTGAGGCTATGCACTTATTCTCACTTATATAAGAAGCTTGCTATGGTTTTGTACTTTTCTGTTTTCCAATTACTAAATTAGCATTTGTGGAGCTTCTGCTCTTGGGTACCCTATTTTAGACTTCTCCCCTAGCCTTCCACATCTCATAACTGTATCACTAATCACCCCTTTTGGGATAATAAATAGAAGTAATCTCTGATTTTTTTATTTCCTCACAACTCAGGAAAACCATTAACAAATTCAATCTTCTGATTCGACTGTCAAAGTCTATTTAGAATCTGACCACTTCTCATCATTGCTACCTCAATCCCACCCACTAATACATCTTGCCTGTTTCACTGTAATTCCTCCCAACTGGTCTCCCAGTTTCTACTGGCCCACTTGCCACAGAGCTGCAAGAATAATCTTCTTAAAAGACAAATCAGATTATGCCATTTTCTTGCTCAAAACCTTTCATAAGCTTATTATATGAATATAAAATTTAAAATGCTTTTTTTTTATCTCTTTGTCTAAAACATTTTTCTAGCCAGATCTTTCACTGATTACCTTAATATGTTCAGTTTTTGCTTAAACATTCCCTGACTACCTCTTAAATAACCATCATCCTTATTATTTTCTAACCCCCTTAAACTGAGACATATTTTCATAAGACTTTCAAGTTAAAATTGCCTTATTTGTCTACTTGTTTAATCATTTCTCCACCTCGCCTTTGTCATAACTATTCGTTATAGCTTCTTGAGAGCAGGGACTTTATCTTGATCTTTACTATATATTCTGGGTCTAGCAGAGTAACTGACACATAACAGACACTCAGTAAATATTTAGTGCTACAGATTTAGAATGTGATATGGTAAGAAAGAAGGACAATTAGTGATTAAAATGAGCTAACTGAAAGTCAAGGTATCGGTTGCCAGGGTACTTCAGATCTAATCAGAGGAAAAGAAACTACAACTATGCAAAAGTATATAAAGCACTGCAGATTAAATGCATAATCCCCATGTAAGGCAGAGAAAAGCAGGACATTTTATTATGTATATTACATGAAGCCATCTGTCTCCCTCCTGTTTCTTATGCTGTATTACCTAATATGGTCTCTGCACATAAATGTTGATTATGACTAATTGATTATTTTTTAAAATATACAAGTACAAGTAGAAAATAATATTGAAAGGAAAACTAAAGTGAAATCTAGAGCTACTCTTGAATTACCTATTATTTAATTTTCCATGCTTGATAGAAGAACATAGATGGGGATATGTATTGACTTTTGTTTAGCTACTAGATATAGATCAAACAATTTTTATTGTATGGCACAATATTTTCAGGACACTACTACTTAAAGATCACTTGTATTTAAAGAAAAGATAAAATGATAATTTCTAATGTTTTACTCATCTACTCTTCTATATAACCTATACATTTTGGGAAATTAGGTTATACATGTTGAGAATTATTTTTTTATAAATTGGCTATATTTATAGAGTGTAAATGTATAGCACACAATCCATGGGTCAATCATGGATTCAGAAAATTGTTCTGAATTGTGTAAAAATGGGCCTAAAATATTAAATAAGGCATAGCTCCAGTTCTCAAGAAGCTATTATTCATTTATTCAGTCAGTCAGTCACCTGATTTTTTTTCCCAAACAGTTGAAAACCAACAGATTCCAGGCACTGTCCTAGGCATTGGGGATACATTTGAGAACAAGGCTGCCAAGGTCCTTGCAGTCACAGATTTTAAGATTTCAGCAAATAGAAATGGCACAGATACCAAGAAATGGGATTTTCTGTAAAGGAAGAGACTAGTCCAGAATGGGAGCATATAATGGAACTAACTTTAAGCCTTCAGGGAAGACTTGCTTGAGGAGTAACTATCAGTTTGGACATCAAGAAGAAATCTAAGGGAAAAGGTAGGGGCAGGGGAGAAAACTGGGTGTACAAACAAATGACCCATGGTACAGTATAATCAGGGCTTTAGTAGAAGTAAGGAAGTTAAGCACAGAAACTGCTGGACTCATTGAAAAAGGAAAAAGAAACTGACATTTGGCAGCAGGACAGCTTTGCCTTGGAGGAGATTCCAATCTTCAGAGTGTGGATTTGCCAGATGGATAAAGGGTAGGATTCAGCATGTGTACCAGCTGAAGGTTGTAACATTGTGTGAGACAGTAAACAAGCAGCATGACCCAGACTCACACAAAATCAACTGGTGGTAGAACTGGCCTAGGGAGCCTAACTTGTAGAATCATGCCTTTCTGTCCACATTTCAAGCACTTGGCATTCAGAAAGGTGAGTGACACTTGGGAAGAGTGCATGGCAGTGCCCTGAAGAGCTATCTGCTGCTAATTCATCGCATGACAGAGCGTTGTGGTTGCACACCAGCAATTTGCCCTTGCCTGGATGCCATGCTGGTTGAAAAAAGGGCAGTTACTGAGACACAGGCTTTATTGTTCAAGATTGCTCTGCACTTGGCACTGGAAATGCAGAAGTAGAGCTAAAAGGTTTTCAAAATGTATGGGAACTGCCTAAATGAACAAATTGTGTTACATAAATGTAGATTATATTGGTATTATGTAAGTGTAGATTAGGATCTTTTTTAAGAAAACATGAAAATAAATAGGGATCATTAATTTTCCTGTTAAGAAAAATTTTAATAATCTGTTCTGGATTCATGTAGAAACCAGACAATCTTTAAGAAATAGCAAAATGTATACCCGGGCTTGACATCCACTTCTTTATGAGCAAATACAGAGTAGATTGGAAGGAGAGAGATTCATGAAAACAACTTGAATTCTCTAAGACAGATTTTTTAAAAAAGGATTTTATCTGCTTCAGAGAAAGTAGTTATTTCAAAGACTGTGATTTTCTCCATGGTGCCCTGTTTTGAGAACATGGATTTACTTGGCTGTTATATGCAATTGGTTGCCTTCTATAGCTCTCTTAGTAACAATATTTTTCATATATTCAAAAAAGAGGCAAGTGGGTTTGTGACATGGTGTCTCGTTGTTTGATTAGCTGTATGAAAGCTGCCTTTTCGTGAAAGGTCTTAATTGTAATAATTGTTTAGCAGAACTTAGTGATATCTTTTCAGGCAGTGCTACTATTTAAGGCTTTGCTTGTGCCCTCGCCAAACAGATGTGTTTATTTACATGTCTGATCTAAACGGGAAGACAAAGGGACTCTGCCCACAGCCTTGTACTTCCTCTAATATAGATAAAGGGGAGGAGAGACACAAGCAGTTGGGGCTCAGGGAAATGAGAGTGGGAATGAAGAAAAGCCCTGTAGGTGTGAGTCAAACTGAGGCAGCTGTGCTTTTCCTCTCTGCACGTTAACAGCTGTGTGGGGGCTGAAAGGAACCAGAGGGAGAGCTAGCTGGTGGCACTGCTTCTTGGGGGGGGGGGGTGGTCTCTGCCTGTGTGCCTGAGAAGGAATAGAGGTGTGATGACGTGCCTAGGCAAAGAGACTATGGCCAGAGCAGATTTGAATTCATGTCAGCTTGGGTACAGCTAAGCACAGAGACATGCACTGTTGCAACTGTGACTCTACATGAGCCAAGCAACACAAAGAGGCTACTTTTCTTCAAATCTGGAGGAAAAGCTTGAAGTCTTGGAAAAGTTTAGCAGGTAGAGAAAATGAAAATCTCGAGTACATAGAATGGAAGAAGTGTGGGCCTCCCTGGTGGTCTAGGGGCTAATTTTTAGTGCTATCACAGCTGTGGCCGAGTTCCATCCCCTGCCAGGGAGGTGACCCACATATGGCACAGTAGACCTCTCCTTTCTCGCCCCCTGCTCCCCTCAGCAGTGTATTTCAGTCAGTGTAGCTGTTCTGCTCCCCACTCTGTTCCTGGTGAATCCTCTCAACCCCCAATCCTCTGGCCTGCACCCCAGTTCTTCTATGCAATGAAAAACAAAACAACAAAACAAAACAGTGAGGTTGATGGGTTTGCCCAGAGTTTGGAGAATCAGTCATTAGGGAAAACTTAAAACCCTGCATGGGTTTTAGGAGGATCTGAGACCTTTAAAAAAATGGAAGCAGTCAGATTGAGAAATGACATGGTCTTTTTGAGAATCAGCTGAGATGGTATAGAGTTAGGAATCAGGGGACGGTTCTTTACCCAAGTAGGTGCGGACTTAGAAGTAGAGAGTAAGTCATGGACAGCAACCGAGAAATGAAGAGTGGCAATTTTACTTCACTTAAGCACACTTAAAAAAAAAAAAAAAACTGTAACAGAGATTTTCATTGATGGTTAATTCATATTCTTTTTCCTTAATATTTAATAACATATAGTAAGTGAAACTTTGCAGAAAGCAAAACTCAAAAACTACAGTAGCAATAGACTTCGAGTTTTGTCTTCTGTTGCTACTCAGTGAAAGAAAGGTTGTTATTAGTTTTAGTCTTTCCTTGAAAAATATATTTAGTTGTTGTTCTTTTACTCATAGACTAGAGATATTACCTATATCAAAACTGCACACACACAACAGTCTACAGAAAAATGTACCTTGTAGCTTTGTGAAATTTGCCTTTTGATTCTAACTCATTTTGTGCTTTTTATCACATTCTGTTCTCTAAAACTAATTCTTAGAGGAAACAAACTTTAGTAAAGAAAATTAATAACACCAATTTTAGTGTGACATTTTTCTCAGGACATGGATCCTGTTGAAAATGGCACCAAAAACCAATTCTGAACTATGGAATTAGTGTCAGCTGAGGTTTGTTTATTTTTGTTTTAATGGGTTTATTTGCTTGCTAAACCCAGGGATTCTCCTCCAGTTTTATATTAAATATTTATTATGGGTAGTAAGAAATGTAGATATCCTTTGTGCCTCATTTGTCATGTTTGTGATAAGACAGGGTGAGAAGCTCAAAGGAAAATATGAGTTATGCTTATTATAACTGTAACTGTTTTCCATAGTGAACACACCTTGACAGGCCAAATACATATTTATGCATAGGTCTGAATGGAATTGAATATGTACTCTGAATTACTGCGCTTCCCTAAAAATTGTGTATGCATTTTTTGGGGGGGCGTGCATATCTGTGTTTTTAATTGTAGCAATGTTGAACAGAAAAATGAAGACTTGTTCTATTAGAGGATCCGAAGTTCAGAGTTTTGGAGTATGTTGTGAAACCGCATATTTATAAAAGGAAGGAGTAACAGAACAAGTAGCAAGAGGTAACAGGGATAGGCTATGTTAGCTTCCATATTTTTCTGATGGTGAGGCCACCAGTATCTACCATTACAGTTCAGCCAAGCATTTGCAGTAATATGAATCTCTTCAAATGTTTAGTGGAAATAGTGTTTTTCTTCAGAGGAAGTATAGTTAAAATATGCATTGCTTCAGTTCCAGTATGTTTGTTTTTAGAGTAAATGTTCTTTCGAATATAGTAGGTGCTTTCTTGGTAAGCAAATCATGTTAATATGTGAACTATCTTGATCTTTGGCTAGCTGTTCTGTTTACCAGCTGTGTGTGGTTAGTGTGCTGGGAGCTGCCAATAAATCAAAGCCGTGACTGGTCTTCAGTGGGGGGTACCAGCACCCTGCCATTTACGTGATCATTTTTACAGCAGCACTCTTATCCCTAGGAGAGTTATAACTAATTCTTAGGCAGAAGGATTCATTGCCAGGCAATGCTCTCAATTGAGAAAGGGAAGGGACAGAAATACTGGAAGAAAGAAGGTAATTTTCCTGTTTTGAGAACTTCATACTTTCAAAGATTCTTTCAAAGATCTGCATTTGTGCAGAGACTAAAGTGTTTTGTTCTCTCCTGGAATGTAAAAATATGGTCAAGTAGCCAAGTAATGGATTGCACAAGGTTTTTTTTTTTTATTTCTGAATTAAAATGAAATTCATTTTATCACATGTAAGAGCTCTTTTTAATTTTTAAAAATCAAGTATTTTAAAAGTCTTAAGTGCAACTGGATGGCTTGTCAAGAGAGTAGTAACTTGAAACACTTGGTTTAAGTGAAATAGACTGCTAGGAGCAGGAACATTGCCTCTGTATTTCTCACCTAACCTTAGATAATATATTCAGTAGGAGTTTAGTAGAAAGGTTCAGAGGGTAGAGTTTCCAAAGCTATAGATGGACTTGTTGATTTGATTTATTGGAAATGACAATTTAGCTCATATCACTTCTAATTTTTTTCTGTTTATCTTAGTGAGCTTATTCCATTTCCTTTTCTTACCCTACTCAACTGAGAGAATAGAATGGAAATAAACTAGGTACTCTGAGTTATTTTAAAAAACAAGAAAGAGAACTTTGTTTCCATTTTTGCTAAGTTAAATATAAAATGTGGAAAGCCGGAGAATGATAACTGAATATAAATAATAAAGATATTCTCAATTGGGATTGAAATGTAGATAAGGAGGAAAAACCTACAGATGCTCAATCTGTGAAGCTTTTGAATTAGATCCTCTGTAAATCTTCATTATTGATGGAAGGAAATGCATGGTATTCTCCTTCTTTGAAATACTTGAAAAATTATTGAATTGCTGCTGAAAGCTATAGAAGGCAAGGGAACCTTCCTGAAGGCAATTCTATTTCATTTTGCTTCTGAAATTTTTAAGTTTTTCACTGGTGGTAGGGAAACTAAGTGAAACTAAGGAAAACATAATGTTAAAATAGATCATCATTGCTTGCCTAGAATTAGTCCATCCTTGCAGGGTTTGATAATGATGGTTCAATATATATCTCAGAAAATTGTTTCTCTGCCAAATGACAGATGGTCCAAAACCAGAAGAGAAGGACATGTAGTTGAGGTAAGGCTGATTCTGAAAAGAGCTGAACAGCTGCTTAGTGGTTGTGTTCACACTGATTGTTACTACAGTCTCTTCTACATTCTGCTATATTAATTTGGTGTTGTTTTCACTTTTGTGATGATTCAACTAGGCTCTTTATTGGAAAGGATGCTATCTGCATAAAGGCTCACTGGGTGAAAATATTCTGAAACAATTAAACTAAATATAGTTTTTTTTTTTTTAAGCTGAGAATTTTTTTATAGCTTTTTTTTTTTTAAAGATTTATTTATTTATTTATACAAGCACTGGGTACAGTCAGAAGTGCGGGAGGGTGAGAGAATTCACCAGAGCCAGAGCGGGGAACAGAACAGACAGACGGATGAAATACACTGCTGAGTGGAACAGCGGGCAGCAGGAGAGGTCTTCGCTACATGTAGGACCCTCGCCCGGTGGCCGGGGATTGAACCGGCGCTGCAGAGGCTGCAGACAGCTTTGCAGCCCAGCGCTCAACCACTGTGCCACCAGGGGAGACCCTAAATATAGTTTTTCAGATGGAGAAACACTAATGCTCTGTATTGTACATTAGTTAAAACATTTGATAATTCATTCTTGGTGCTTTCTGAGATACTGATGAGAAATGTCATTGTGTTTCTAATGAAAGGGCCTCAAAAGAGGTAAGCTAAAGAAACTTCACATTATGTGGAGCTCATGAATTATTATGAATTTTTAAGTTAATAAATATTTAATTGCTTTAAGTCAATATATTATTGACTTAAACAATAAAATTCACCCATTTTAAGTGTACATTAATGTGTTTTGACAAACTTAAAACCCTGTGTGAACAACATCACATCAATATATAGACCCTGTCCATCATTTTTAAGTTCCTTATATCTTTTCCTGCTTAATTTATCCCACCTTGTCTGGGTGACTTCTGATCTATTTCCCATACATTAAAGTTGTCATTTTTAGACATTCATATTAAATAGTTGTGCAGTATACATGCTTTGCTTGCAGCTACCTTTGCATAGTGAAGTGCTTTCAGGATGCCTTTATGTATTCCAATTGTGTATTAATTTTTATGGGTGACTAGAATTTCATTGTATGAATATTATTAGTTTGTCTTATTGAATTGTAGGCATTTTGATTCATTTTCTTCACAGAGTTTTTTGAAGGACAGACAAAAATTTAAAATTTTGAAGGTGGTTGTTTTATTGTTTTTTCCTTTTCTGATTTACATTTTGTATTGAGATGCTGACCTTAGTAATTCTACCATTATATGTCCTCATCTGATCCAAAACAGAATCTTGTTCATCTTAGATTCATCTGTTCCCTTAAGAATCTTTGTTGATTCTACCTTCTAAATATCTCCAGACTCCACTTTTCTCTCTCTCTCTCTCTTTTTTAAGATTTATTTATTTATTTATACAAGCACTGGGTACAGTCAGAAGCGCGGGAGGGTGAGAAAATTCACCAGAGCCAGAGTGGGGAAAAGAACAGGCAGACCGACGAAATACACTGCTAAGGAGAGCAGTGGGCATGGCAGGAGAGGTCTGCATGCCATGTGGGACCCCCGCCGGGGGCCGGGTGTTGAACTGGCGCTGCAGAGGCTGTGGGCAGCTTTGCAGCCCAGCGCTCAACCGCTGCGCCACCGGGGGGGGGGGCACTTTTCTTTCTCTTTTCTCTCTCTTCACTTCCATTCACATAGTCCAGATAATCATCCTTTCTTAACTGGATTTCCATAAAAATGTTCTTGGGTGATTTTTAAAAAGCTTGAAAATCCTGAAGTTTATGACTAGTGTTTTTACAATAAATTACAAATTTTTAAATATAGGTCCTAATAATCTGGACCTAATTTACATTTCCAATACTTTGTTTCCACTTTCTTCCTCCTTTCCAGTCCTGCTTACAACATTCAGCTCCTTAGTCATGATGAACAATTATCATTTCCTTAATAATTCTAATTTTTTCCTATTTGTATATCTTTAGTATAGCTATACCTATTCATTTTGTATGAGTTTAACTCGTAACCATCCTGTGGAGGCTTTCTCATGGCTAGGTTGGATTATGTGGCTCTGATTGTGTGGGTTCATTTAGTGAGGACTATAAAAAGATTAGTAATGATGTGTCTTTAAGAAAGTGGGATTAGTGCTATGCAAATAAACTCATGAAGGAAGCACTCTCAGATGGAAAATATATAGTATGCTTCAAAGTCATTCTTTGCAAGTGTCAGGTCACAAAGTCAATATATAAATAATCTCTTGTATTTCTAAATCTAAACAAAGAATGAGAAGAATAAGAATGAATTTAAGAAAACAATTCCATTCATTCACAATGGCTTCAAAAAGAATCAACTATCTAGGAATTAACCTAACAAAGGAGGGTAAAGAAACTATACACAGAAATAGAAAGCATTATTAAAGGAGTTATATTGGGACATAAGGATATGGGAAGCTATTAGTAAGATTTATGTTACCATAAAAGGCCTTGAATAGCAAGTGCAATCCTGAGCATAAAGGAGAGAAATGGAGGCATCCTATTACCTGACTCTAAACTATATTACAAAGCAACAAAAAATATGGTATTGTCATAAAAGTAGACAAATGAATCAATGGCACAGAATCAAAATTTCAGAAATAAATTCATATATAAATCAATTCTTAATTCATGATAAAAAGGCACTGACCATACTATGGGTAAAGGAGGGCCTCTTTGACAAATGCTGCTGGGAAAACTGGATGGCCACACATAAAAGAATGAAGTGGGATCACACTCTAACTCCATGCACAAACATAAATTCCAAATTGAAGAAAGGTTTAGATATACCTGAAAAAATAAAATATGTAGAAGAAAACATTGATGATGTTTTCCATGAAATAAATGGGATAAAAATATTCTTGGAAACTTGATCCTTATGGTAAGGAAAATAGAAGCTAAAATAAACAATTGGGTTATCTTAGGTTAAAAATCTTTTACAAAGCAAAATAAAATATAAGTAGATCAAAAAGACATCCTACAGAATGGGAGAAAATGTTTACACATTATGCAGCTGACGAGGGGATAATAACTGAAATATTAAAAACCTACACAATTTAACAATAAAGAAACAAAGAGCCCAATTAATAAATGGGCACATGTTCCCTAAATTAACAAGACAGTTCACCTAAGAGGATATCCAGAAGGCCAATAGATATATGTAAAAAATGTTGATTATAAGGGAGATCCATGTTAAAACCATAGTGATATTATCTCATACCCATGAGAATGGCACAGATTAAAAAGAACCCCAAAACAAGTGCTGGACAAGATAAGAATAAAGAACCCTACTGAATTATTGTAGGGAATATAAAATGATGGGGCCATTTTGGAAAGTGATCTGTGTTTACCTTAAAAAACTAAAAATGGATATACCATATAAAATTATGTGTGCATAATTATAAAATTATTATAAAATTATATATTGTATAATTATAAAATTATATTATAATATTATAATTATTATAAAATTATGCTGTGCATTACTTATTACAACATTATGTACAATAGCTAGGTCATGAAAACAACTTAAATGCCCACTAATAGAACATTGTCTCTAAAAGTTGTGGTCTATCCATACTATGGAACACTGTTCAGTCATAAAGAGGAAATGTTGGCATTTATATCAAAATGGAGGAAGTTCAAGGAAATTGCATGTAGTAAAAACAAGTCAGAATGACAAAGGCAGGTATTGGACATTTACTTAGTTGGTGATTTGACAAAGTGAAATACTTGCAAAAACTAGCGATACTAATAAAGTGAAATTTGAAATTAAGAGGGAAGGGGGAAGGAGAAAAATCAAAGGGATGGGGGCATAAGGGACAGTGGAAGGAAAAACAAATCTAAATGAATAAAAATAGTGCTCAAAAAAATAGAGGTCAAAGGCCTAAAATATAAACAACAAAGTCATTCTTTACCATATGAAACTTTGTAATCACTTGGATATAATCCATACACAGCATTGCACACACTAAACTGAAAACAATATGTCTCAATAGAATCATACTGATTTTAAATAGCTATAAATTAAGATGGGTGGGTAAAGTGAGCAGAGGATCATGGGAGGGTAGGAGACAGAGGACCAGATACCAAGAAAGTTATGAGGGGTGGGGCAAGGGTTTGTCTAGGCATAGTTATCTCCCGTCACTAGTCAAGTTAAACTGTTTCCCTTTTGTTTCTCAATAATAATGATAAAATCTAAAGGAGTTGAGATGTAAAAACTCAAACTCAATTCCTACAGGAAGGTGATGAAGCAAACTTCTGTGAACATAACAATTATAAAACAAAGGATAATTAAAAGTCTGCAGGTCAACTTGTGGGTTATCTTTTCCACCTGAATGTCAATGAAATGAAATAAATTCTGCTAGATAAAATTCTCTTGTACCATCTCTGCACATGTCAAGAATTGGTGACCCTAGGTTGTCATTAGAAAAGACACACTGTAAACTGCATTTGAAGACTGGAAAGGAGGCAGGAAGTATAGGCAGGGGAGAGCTAGAATCAGGACTAGAAGAGATAGAAGTGAGGTTCTTTATTTGGGATCAAGGTACTCATGATTAATATTGATATGAATAAGTATTATTGGGTATCTAATAAGTGTATCAAGAAATATATATACAGAGCCTCTTGGTGGCACAGGGGTTAAAGACAGTGCTGTCAGGCTGGCTCCAGCCACTGCAGCATGAGTTCCATTCCTTGCCGAGCAACCCACATGGCGCAGCAGACCTCTCCTGTCTCGCCTGCTGCTCCCCTGAGCAGTGTATTAAAAAAAAGAAAAAAAAAAAAGGATATACAGTTTCACTTAATTCTCTCATTACAGCCGTTGAAAGTATGAGTTATTATACTCATTTACACATGGACAAACTGAGCACCCTAGTGCAATTCCATGTAAAGCTTAAGTCCTACCTGACTCTAACTTCAAGTCTCTAAAGTAGATGGGAGAATTGGTAAAAATTAGACTTGGGATTCAGAAACAGGTTGAAAATGAGGTACTATTAGAATTGTAGGCCCGTGCTTTTTCAAGATTTAATGTGCATCTAAATCCCCTGGGAGTCATGATAAAATACAAATTCTGATTCAGTGAGAGAAGCTGTGATTGCTGCTCTGTGGACTATGCTGTGAGTAGCGAGGTAGCAGACATGCTCAAGTGGAACTTGTATTGCTGCAGTGGGTTTTATTCCCTAACTTGAAAATACAGAGTGATTTATAGTAAATTACTTTTATATAATGAAGGCTGATGCTTAATTATACCCAGGACAGTTTCTAAACTGTAAGATCTCCTTGTTTTCTATTAGAAGATATGAATTTCAGTCAGTTCCACTAATTCTTACCTGAGTGACCTTGAACAAATAAAGTCTCCCTAAATAAAGTTTCCTCATCCACAAAATAGAAACAATAATAAAAATGTTTACTAAATAATTAGCAATGTCCTTTAGTAATTTTAATATTTCATAATATAAAATAATTTGACTAATGATGACTTTGGCACAATGATTGGCACATACATTTTGATCATTAACTGTTTGCTGAAGAATGAATGATAACAACTTGATAAAACTGACATAGCACCTAATATAAATATTTGCAAAAATGTTGAATTACTATTTATTTTCATCCACATTTAAAAACTATAGTGTTATATGTTATATCCAGAGTGCAAAATATTGTAAAATAAAATTTGAATCTTTTTTCTTTAAACAAGAAAAATGCCATATGAAACTAACTTTTTAGTATGTAGTTCAGTGCATCTGAATTATAGTATTAGAATATTGAAATTTTTTAACAAAACCATTGTGATATAGGCATTGTTTTCACATTTATTGAACAAGGAAATGGAAGTTTATAATTTTAGGTAACTTGTTCAAAATCAGGGCCATCCCTTAGAATGAGGTGTGTGTGTATATGTGTAGGGACAAATGCTTTTTGCTGAACCCCTGTCAATATTAGCAATTTGAAAAATCTCAAATCATTCAGACACAACCCATTAACAATCCTGATCATTTTCTTATGACCGGGTTGGGCATGGATCCCAAAAGAAATAATAGGTATGAGTCCTAGAGCTCCTTAGGGCATCTGGCTCACTCCATGTGTGGGAGATGGGAAGCGTGCATAGGTAGAGGATTGAAAGCTCCCTGCAAGATGGTGGGATAGGGAATTTTGAGGTGGAAACTGTTAGGGGGAAGTGATGTCCTGAGTTAATCCTATACAGGCTTTGTGGACTCCACCCCCACTCCAGACTAAAGCCATCAAGACTCTGGGAAAGACAAATCCCGTCACCACCAAGGGGAGGGTGGCTGGGACCTGAGGGTGGAGTTGGGCAGCCAGATTGGATATAAAAACCAAACACGTGGGCCTTGCTCGCTCTCTGGCTCGCGATTGCTCGCCTCCTGGCTTCACCGCTCCTGGCTGGCGGCCAGCTCTCAGAGCGCCATTTTGGGATTCCTAATCGGCGGATCGGGTAGGACTCATTTAAAACTTTGTCTCCCACTTTTCTCCCAGAGCTGTACATTTCCTCATTTCCCCTTCCCTTTGTAAATAAACCTTTTATTAACCTTTCACGTGTGCCTGCAGTAGAGCATTGATAAGTCCTTTTAAGCGCGCGGGTGAGGACCCATAGTCAGGCACCCCGTTTTGTATCGGGGTTGCTCTACAACAAAACTACTGGTTACTGGGGTCCATGGGGACTGGTTGGGGTGTACAACACCCTTTTTGGAATACTGTAGTTCCAAGCATAGTATGGCTGTGTTAGACAGTTTTGATGACAGATCTCTAAAATGTAGGGTCTCCTAGGCGTGGGCCCAGGGCAGGAGCCCTGCTTGCTGGCTTTAAGAACAGTACTGCTACACAGCCAGTGAGGATTCCAGTCCAAGTCTTTTTGCCTCCTATATCCATAATCTTAACCCAGAAAATCATCATTTGCATGCTTGTGTTTGATCAATCTTTAGAGAAAATACAAATCATCTTTAAAAAAAAATATCTTGTGTAGAAGAACTGGGGTATAGGCCAGAGGTGTGGCAGGGTGGAGGGTTGAGAGAATTCACAGAGTGGGGAGCAGAATAGGCAGATTTTCTGAGATACAGTGCTAAGGAGAGCAGTGGGCAAGATAGGAGAGGTTTGCTCCGTCATGTGTGGGTTAGCTCTCTGGCCGGGGATCAACTCAGGCCATAGTAGTGATGGCCCTGAGTTAAACCCTAGACCACCAGGAAGGCCCCAAAATACAAATCATCTTTACTCTACCATCACTTTGTTTCTACTCTGGCCTGGACATTAGTTGTACCTATGTAATCTAACCAAATTTTCCTCTTTCTGTTCCTCCTATTCGCTTCCTTTTCTTCATTTATGTTTTTTTTTTCTTAACATCATCATTATCATTGTTATTTGAACTTTATAATAATTTGAGAATAAAGACATTTGTAAAATAAAATTAAAATGTCCTTGCAATATTAAATTTATATAAAAAATAAACTTTCACTTCCTGAACTTTCTTTACCTAGACCACTTGGTCCATGGCATGAACTTAGCTCTGGATGAACCCAGCAGCTGAATAGTTTCCCATTTACTCAGGACTCCTGACTACCATGTTCCCATAATTTATAATTAAAATAAATTCACATTTACATATATCTTGCAAAGAATTGAAGATGACAACTCATTAATCCGAATAGGTGAAAACTAGAGGAGCCAAGTCTTTGGGATTGTCTTCATTTTTCATCTCATGTACCACTTAACTGAGACATTTTTGAGACCAGTGCTCAGAATTTGTCATAGAGATTTTAATTTATAGCGGTCTGGAGATTGATGGGTTTCTGTGGTTGATATCTTTTAACATTTGACTTCTTATCCTCCCTCAAACTATCCAGATGTGTGTAGTTAACTTCATCATCTACATATAGAGGCATTTTTGTAATTTGCATATGAGTGACTTCTCCTGGTTGCACCTGGTTGGAGGGGTATGAAATACTGTTTATGCAAGAAAGAAAATTAATATTGTGGTGACTGCATCTGCCAGATTTTTACATCTCCCCATCCATGTAATCATTTATATGAAAGTTCCTTTAGTGGGCAACAACTCACAGTTGAGGGAATTTGCCTATAATAAACCACTTGGCTTATGTTACATCAAATTAGATCAGATCAATTTCCTTCATTCTTAATTCCTTCCACATCACATCAGAATGTTACTTAAATGAGATGCCTGTAAACAGATCTGGTTCCTGAAGGGGCATGAAAAGATATGAACATAAATGTCAAAATGCTTTTTGGGAAAGGAGATTTTTCTTCTGTGAATGATCAGTTGAGGAATGGCAGAATACAAAGCTGGTTTCAAGGAATAGTTGAGAGGGAAAATAAATATTCATTATATATTTGCATATTTTTGCTAAGTCAATTTTTATAATTTTGAGACTGAAAACTTGCTAGGTTCTTATCTTTTTAGGAAAGGATGCTGCTGGTTCATAGAAAGTTTAGAAAAAACATGTTTTATTTATAAACAAAAGAAGAGTTTAAGTGAGTGTTATAATATTGGAAGGTCTCCTGTAGGCCTACCACTTTATAACACTGATTTCCTGCAAGCATATATCAGCTCACATTAATGTGCATATAGCTAGGTATGCCATCTGTTACAGCTTTAGATGCCAGAAAACATTTCTTGAATCATACTAATTTAGAGAATATCTGTGATATTTGATGGACTTTCTGACCAAACAAGCTAAGGAAAAAGTTGTTTATCTCCATGAAAATATTTTTTTCCATTTTTTACATGACTTGAGATCATGTTGTCCTTGAAATCTCTGTAGGATTTATTGCGTTACTTCTCATTTGGAATTTTAATTATATTTCTATTCATCCTAATTATCTTTCTTGTGTAACTTTGTTTTTTATTCACATAACTATCAGCCAACAATAAAAACTTAAGTTATGACTCTAGGGGTTGAAGGGCTGAATATATTTTTCTCTGATAAGAGGAATAAATGTAATCACTGGGTAGAGATAAGATTATTTCAATCAAGCTAAATTTTTTTCAAGGTAAAATTGTTAGATGAATTAATTGCCATTGACTTAACAATATAAAATTGGAAATATGTATTCGTAGAGGAAAAGATCTAACCAAAACTAAAAGACCAATCAAGGAATGAGGCAGAGGGTAGCTGCTCTCAATAGCTTGCCTGGCAAGGTGGCATTCCACTGACACTGAGACTAAGAAGTGCTTTGTATCTCCTAACAGCATGCATTACAAATTCCAAGATATTATAACTACTAGTAATTATAATTTTTGATGTCAGCTGTTGACATGTACTCAATATGTATGGTAAAAGTAGAAAGACAATGAAAGGCTTGTAGCTCAGTAATCCATGAAATCTTTCGACCAGCAAAGCTGTCAAGACATGTTAAATATTAAACAGCTTTTAAATAATTTTTTTGGTAGACAACCCAAAAATCATCTCAGGAGAAACAGTAAGCATTAAAATTCTATGACATAGGACAAACCTCATATCCTCGAAGGACTGTTTGTAAGTTGTGTGTGATAGTTATCAATCACAGGCAAGACAGCTGGTAGGGAAAGGAAGACTTATGGTATATTTAAAACAACTGTTGTCTTATTTATTTATTTATTTATTTATTTATTTAAGATTTATTTTATTTATATAAGAGCTGGGGTACAGGCCAGATGCACGGGAGGGTGAGAGGACTCAGCAGAGACAGAGTAGGAAACAGAACAGGCAGAGTGACAAAATATACTGCTGAGGGGAGCAGCAGGCAAGACAGGAGAGGTCTGCTTGCCAAGTGGGTTGCTCCGTGGCTGGCGGGCATCGAACCGGCACTGCAGAGGCTGTGGACAGCTTCACGGCGTTGCTTTCAACCTCCTGCGCCACCAGGGAGGCCCCTGTTGTCTTATTTGAAACACATTTTTAGAAAACAAGGTGAATATATTAATGCTAGTGTTAATGCACAGGAATAAGTCATGTAATATTTTTAGAATTTTTTTTTCTGCTTTATTTTGTTCTTAAGGTCACTGGGCAGGCACTGTACTGATGGTGTGCTGGATTTTTCCATACCTCCATGTGTGGTTTTTCATTTGTTCCACATACAAATAGAAATGCCTGGGAAGACCTGAATCTGATATAGAGCTTAGCATATGGTAGTCATTCAGCTAATATTTGATAATGATAATAGATTTTATGCCAAATGTATTTTGAGAACTGGAGTCTTTTTGTGAACAAGAGTAATAAACATAATGAACCCTTATCAAACACTTATTTCAAGCAAGATGCTAAGTATTCCACATGGATTTTAAAAACTCTATTAGTCCAACCCAAAGAGACACATATTCTTTTTTTTTTTTTTTTTTTTTTTGGTGGGACCCTCGCCCGCCCCCGGGGAATGAACTTGCACTGCAGAGGCTGAGGGCAGCCTCGCAGCCCAGTGCTCAACCGCTGCGCCACCAGGGGAGGCCCCAGACACATATTCTTATCCTTCTTTTAGATTTTAAAATAAAACAAAACAAGCTAAGAGTTGGAGGTGTTGGGCAATGTTGCAGCTCTAAATCTTGATGTGAAACAAACATCATTAGTACAGAACTCACTCATTTACCCATTCACTGAACTAGTCTGCCTTGCCACATGATGTTCTGGAGTTGTGGTGATAGCTGTCAAAGAGCTAAATTAAATGAAGAACTGATTTCAAAAGAATTGAGTAAAGTACACATTTGTGAAGCACCTTGCTATGGCACTCAGATCTCTTGATCTTAGAAAGGGTGGTTTATTAGATACTAGTTTAATGAACCAATTTCATCTTGAGTCTCTAGGAAGCTGACTCCTTTTATCAAGGGATTGACTCTGAAAAGTGTCTGCCTTTTGCAGCTGACAGTGTAACCTAACAAATTATCTATGTAGTAGGTATATGGCTTCCTGACTGTTTTATGCTATTTTCAAAGGCTGTTCCCTAATCACAGAAATGAATATAGTAGGCTAAGAAGTAAGATATGGCGTCAAAAGGTAGATGATATTATTTAGCTATAGGCTAGCTGACATGTAAAATAGAAAAGATGGGGAAATTAAGTGTTAGAATTATTTAATTTGTGTTTGCTTCTAGCCGCTGTCAAGCGGGGTCTGGTTCTTTATTTTAGAATACCACGGCAAGTTTCTCTATAAAGTTGTGTGACATTTCTGTTTTAACAATCTAGGTATTATTAAGTAGATTTAACATTCACCAAAATTTTTATTTTGTTTCATTTTTTTACCCAATTTATATGTTTTGTGATATTTAACTCTGCACTATTAATACTTCTTAAATTGAAAGTATGTTGTCTTTACCTGGTCTTCACTGTCTTATATTATTGTGGTTCAGAAATTAGTTATATAATGTGTTGACAGTTTAATTATGATTATTGTGCCTAAAAGATTAGGTTAAACCCAAAATGTCAGAATACTCAGTTTTAAAATAAATATGAGCTGCTTCTTATCTTGTTTTCTTTGTGAAATAGTACATAGATGCAGAACCATGTTAACTAGCATAAGACCAAAATCCTCCATGTTTTACAGAATAATATCTAGTTTTTTTACAATATTTTAAATTTTGTTGTTTAAGTTCTTTAACATTTGATGTTTTTTCTCTTTGACAGTAGCTGTACTCCAAGTCTCTTTTATGAAATCAAGTTTGTAGCAAAGGTATCAAACTATTTTTTACTTCAAAACTCCAGTGTTCTGTATATTGGAAGTAAACTCCATGCAGTATGAACTACTTATTTACTTCAATGACTTTTTCTCATTCTGACAGGCATCTGTCTCTCTTCCATCTAATGTCCAGTGGTGAGTTTTACTAGGTTTCTAGGAAGAGCTTGGCAAACCAGTGATCTCAGTCTTGCACATTTCTCCAATCAAAGCTTAGTCATGTGCTTTGATCATGCCCAAGCTGTTTCTTGTTTTCCTATGAATTGCCACAACTATCTGTTTTACTTTGAGTACTCTTGAAAATGTATCTACATCTGTCCATTTTATTACCTATTTCATAGACATAAACAACATGCTGGCAACATGTATTATGATGAAGGGAGCAATAAAAGTTTAGCATCAGATAGTCACATGCAAAAAATATGAAAATGTGAAAAAGAAAGATGCTGGGGTAGTCTCCAGATGTTCCAACTTCCAGTTAACTGACTCTAGAAGATCTAATTGTGATCACATGAGAGAACCCAAGTTATAACTACTCAGCTGAGAGCTTTCTTTCTAAAGCACAGAAATCATGGAAGGCAGTGAAATAATTTTGTTAAGTTATACAACAATAGTAACTAGAACAGAATTTGTATCTGGAAGTGGAGATCTGTTGAAGCAAAACACTAAAATTTGTGGCAATGGACTTGGAGCAAGTCATCAGTAGAATGGACTTACCTTGAGGAGACTTTAAGAAATGTCTGAAGAGGGCCTCCCCGGTGGTGCAATGGTTGAGCGCTGGGTTGCAAAGCTGCCCACAGCTCTGCTGTGCTGGTTTGATCCTCAGCTGTTCCCTGGCCACCCGAGGAGGGTCCCACATGGTGCGCAGACCTCTCCTGCCGCCCACTGCTCCCCTCAGCAGTGTACTTCGGTCCTTCTGCCTGCTCTGCTCCCCGCTCTGGCTCTGGTGAATTCTCTCACTCTCCCGTGCTTCTGACTATACCCAGTGCTTGTATAAATAAATAAACAAATAAATCTTTAAAAAAAAAGAAAAGTCTGGAGAACATTGAGGAATGTAATCGTGGAAGTCACAGGGACTCCAAGAGGCTGTGAGAGAGGGCTAAAGAAAAGGAGGAAGGTGCTATTGATCACTGGTGAAATGGACACCCTAGTTATATAGTGAAAGAAATTTGAATAGAACTGTTGTCTGTTTTAACATGGAAAAAGGAAGATGAATATTATCATATAGTTAGATATATTTCCAGGCCTAGTCCTAAGGGTACTACCTAACTACTCCTAGCTATCAATAATAAAGTGAGAGACATGTATTAAAGAATAAATTATTGTTTTAAAATGGAATTTAGAAGAAATGTAAAGCATTCAGAAACTTCTCAAGGAGACAGAGGACCTCAATGTGAAGATCATTTGTAATTACAAGACCCTTTGTTAAGATTTTAGAATGATTTAAAGTAGAGCAATATTAGAGACTTTCAGATAGACATACTTCATTGACCCCTTTAGTTAAATATTATAAGACTTCTAAGACTCTGAAGGGTATTGTCCCACAATCAAGGACATCTGCAGTAGAAAAATTGCTTTGAAGAGATGTATGGTTGAGCGTATTGTATAGTTAAATAAACCTCAGTAGTATTAATAGAAATTTCACAAAATTTCAAAGAGAATATCCTAGTTTGGGGACTGTCAACTTGGATGAAAAGGGTGAGAGAGAATACAAAGTAAAAATAAACTGTTGGATAACTTCCTCCAACTTTTATGGGCAGGCAATAGTCTTGAGAAGTCTAGATAGTTGCAGACACAGTTTCTTTATTATTGGAATGAAGGCTGTCATGGAGAGGTAGAGCCACAGCCCAGAGGTACAGAGAACAGTAGGGAGTATGACTGAGTCATCATCAGTAAAATGGTAACACGTACTCTGCTAGATTTCAGAATGTTTGTGGACTAATGTTGTAAGATGTATTTTCCTTGGGCTTCTTACACTTTGTCTTAGCGAATCTAGTAAGCAAAGAAGGTCATGGTCACTGTTTACTTGGGTTATTTTTCAAGCTTTTGTTTAAAATGAACAACTTTAAGGAATGAGGTAATGTCTTTCTCTGGGTCAAAGAGTAGGCTTATTTATTTCTTAGGATAAAAGTGATGGATTCCCCAAGATTAATGCTCCTCAGTTGCAATGTAAAGATACTGGGTAAAGCCATTTGAGTCATGTCACCTATTCTAATGGGTCTTGAGGACAAAGGGAACTAAGACAAACATATTTATACACATATTACTAAGAGAAGTAAATTATTTTGCTCCGTCTCAGAAATTTCATCTCTTCTGCCAGCATTTATAAAGCTGTTACATGCTAATAGTCAATAGGAAAAATTGAATCCCAGCCTCTACAACCAGCAATTGCTGTAGACCTCTAGTTTTTTCCTTTGTGAATGGGCTATCTACTTCAGTTATCATTTGTCAGATAACTTATCCAGTTCTCAGATCTACTCTTTAAGTCAGATAATACAGAAGTAGCTGAAAGAGTAGCTGCTCCTCAGAAGTCTCACCCACTCCACCAGAACTTGATTGAGATGACAAGATCCTAGTCCTTGTGATGGTTTCACAATAGATGGCACTTGGGGACTTGGGAGAAGCGATCCATATATTTTGCACATGGAAAAGATTAGAAAGGACAAGAATTATGGCCAGTGAAGGGACAGTAGCAGATTATAATTTATAATTATAATGGTTCCAGTGTATGCCACTACACATGTTTTGCAATGAGACTGGCATTTCTCAGAATCATTACTCTATATGATTTTATCCTATATTTCCCCAAAGAGACGCTCAGGTTCTTTTACTTAATATTCAACTACTTACAAATCCTCAGATTCTCTTTATCTCTCTTCAAGTCATCAATATAAGTTAACCAAACAACTTCAGTGTTACTGAGGGTATTTCTTGTCCTGTATCTTTCAGATGCTTCAGTCTTTATACCAACAGGGGCATTCTCCTTCCACCTAAGTGTTTTCCCTGTTCACCTTTGGTGTTCCTGGGAAATAGGCTAGTGAGTAATTCACTAGTTTTTTTATATCTCTGAACATATTGAAAAATTTTCTCCCTTCCCTTCTCATCCCTCTGTCTAGTAGGCAAGAGAGCAAAGTCATCTTCCTAGTGAAAAGGCTCCATCCTGTTGCTTATGCAGGAATTCTGTTGCAGGAGGGTAAAATCAGGCACCCACTGATGACCATGGAGACAGATAAAGAAAATTTAATAGGTATTCAGCCTTTGCATCTCTGCAGTGCCTTCTTAAGAAAGGAAAAACTTAAATCCTGCATTGGCTTCTTCTAGTATTAGCATATCTTTAGCTCTAGACAACTGAAAGCTAGAAGCCCTGCCTATCAACAATAATCACATTCTTTTTTTTAAAATTTTTTTAAAGTTTTTTTTTTTTTTTAAGATTTGTTTATTTATTTATACAAGCACTGGGCACAGTCAGAAGTGCGGGAGGGTGAGAGAATTCACCAGAGCCAGAGCAGGGAACAGAACAGGCAGACTGATGAAATACACTGCTGAGGGGAGCAGTGGACACGGCAGGAGAGGTCTGTCGAGCCATGTGGGACCCTCGCAGGCGCTCAGGGATTGAACCGGTGCTACAGAGGCTGTGGGCAGCTTCGCAGCCCAGTGTTCAACCACTGCACCACCAGGGGAGGCCCAATAATCACATTCTTAGTGCTAATGACTCACTCTTCTGCCTATAAACAAAATTCCAACTTGTGTTTATTGGAGCAACTCTCACAGAATAAAATCTGTTGGGCTGCTTCCCTGGTTTGAATCCTCTCTTTGATACTTTGATTATCTGTTGAACTCTTTTTTTTCTTTTTTTTTTTTTTGAGAACAGAAGGGCAGATGTATTGAAATACCCTGATAAGAGAAGCAGCAGGTGAGACAGGAGAAATCTGCTGCTTAGGTTATCCAATTTATTTGCCCAAAGATGTTCATAGCAGTTTCTTATAATCCTCTGTTTCTAGCAGTCTATTTTAATTTAGCCTATGTCATTTCTTATTACATTCATTAGGTTTTTCCTTTTCCTGTCTTAGTCAGACGAGCTAGAGGTTTGTCTATTTTGTTTATCTTGTCAAAGAACCAGCATTTGGTTTCATCATTGTTTTGGACTGTTTTTTTTTTTTCCTACTTCATTTATTTCTATCATAAGTTTTATTATTTTTGGTTTTGCCTGTTCTTTTTTTTTCTAGTTCCTTATGGAATAAGGTTAAGTTATTTGAAATATTTATTGTTTCTTGATATAAGATTATACATTTTTAATGTCTAGCTATTTGGTACTGCTTTTGCTGTCTGCAATAGATTCTGGTACTTTTTGTCTTTTTATTTGCCTCCAACGACTTTAAAATTTCTTTTCAATTTCATCATTAACAAAATAGTTAATCAGTAATATGTTGTTTAATCTCTACATATTTGGGCAAATACAGCTTCTTCCCAAGGTGTATTGCTCTTTGGTAGATCCCAGCTTTAGTTGTTCCTATGGTTGAATGCACAGTCTAACCCTGATGCAATAAACAACTTGATCCTAAATTTGCTGTAACACCTTAGTAATAAAAGCTCTGGCAGTAAAGATCATTGTGTTACAGGCAAGGAGAGGGGCACTCCAGAGACCCCAAACCTGCCTGTTCTAAATGTATTTTTTTTTTTAATAGAGGCATGTTTTTATTTATTTATTTGTTTGTTTGTTTGTTTTGTTTATACATGCACTGGGTACAGTCAGAAGCATGGGAGGGTGAGAGAATTCACCAGAGCCAGAGCGGGGAGCAGAGCAGGCAGAAGGACCGAAGTACACTGCTGAGGGGAGCAGCGGGCGGCAGGAGAGGTCTGCGCGCCATGTGGGACCCTCCTCTGGTGGCCGGGGAGCAGCCGGGGATCGAACCGGCACCGCAGAGGCCGCGGGCAGCTTCGCAACCCAGCGCTCAACCGCTGCGCCACCGGGGAGGCCCAACCTGCCTGTTCTAAATAGGTTCTGCCATCTGTCACATCAACACAAAACACAAGACTTTAATGGAAAGGAACTTTAATACAATTAGTAAACAATACAGAAAAGACAATATAGTTTATAAATCAAGCACCCAAAGTTATCCATCCCCTCATGGGTAAAAGCCCACCCAAACAGGATTGGCCCAGAGCAAGGCCTGAAAGCCTGCCCAAGTCTAAAGCATCTTCCAGTAGAGACCTACAGAAAAGGATCAGAAACAACCAGACAAGTCTGGGAGGAAAAGAGCAAAATTAAAATCAAGATAAAAGCTACCATTGTTATCCTCCTCACAGATCTCTCACCCACATCTTTTCCAACCAGTCCATGACCAAAAGGCAAGCATAGTTTCTTTACATGTCTCTCTGCTACATGTGCCTCCTCCAGGTCTTCTGGTTCTCCATCCTGCTTCCTTCTTTCCTCAGTCTCCTCTGCAACTTCTCTTCTCTCTTTAGCTCCACCCTCCCTTGGGTGGGGCAGGAAACCTGGAACTTCCCCTTTTCCTGGGGACCACCCTGTTACAATTTTAAGTACAATAGTAATTTGATTCCCCCTCCCTCCTTGACACCCATTTAATGGAGTTGAAAGGGAGGGGCCTTTGATCAAATGCATCACAATTATTCTGATTCAATTGTATAGCATTCTTTAATCCATTCCAGCACCTAATGGAGAAATCAATTCCTTATTCCAAACCACTTCATCCTGGAGAAGTCAAACAACTAATAATCATTAGTATATAGGTATGTTTTGAAAAATATACACATAATATTTATTCTCTATATCATTTAAGAGTTTCATACATTCAATTATTCAAATTAATTATAATTTATATAGTCTTTGTAATATTTGTATTGATAAAATTTGGTCACTAGTAGCACTATTTTCAAACTGACCTCATTAACTCTTTCTTCCCCCAGACATCCCTTATATCTTTTTGATTCTTTCTCCCTCCCTCTGCCATCTTAACATCATAAATCTAGCTTCATTTATTAATTTCCATTAGTTTTTCTAAGAATTTTAATTCGTTTAATTGTCCACTCTGTAAATTTCCAGTATTTGTCTTTGTCATTCTGATTTATTTTACTACTACTCACCATTCCCTTGAATGCTTTCCATTTTGCTGTAAATGGCAGCATTTGTATTCCTTATGGCTAAATAGCATCCCATATGGATACAGCACATCTTCTTCACCTACTCTGTTATCAGCAGGCATTTAGGTTGCTTCTGTATCCTAGTTATACCTAGTTATATTATAAGTAATGCTGTGATAAACAACACGAACATTTGATTTTTTGAGTCAATGGTTTCATGTACTTTGGGTAGATGCGCAAGAGTAGGATTGCTGGATCATATGATATTTCCATCTTTAGCATGTAATGGCATTCTTCATTTCTTGGAACTTTCCTTGTTTTGAAATCTGGTCTAAAATTAATATGGCTACTCATAATTTATTTGATTAATTTAAACATGATATATATTTATAATTAAAATGGGTTTCTTATAGATAATAGTTTTGTTGTGTTTTGTATCCACTCAACAATTCGCCTTCCAAGTGGCACACTTAGACCATTGATATGCAAGGTGGTTTGATATAGTTGGATTGATATCTACAATATTTCTTACGATTTTCTATTTGTTGCCCTTGTACCTTGTTCATTCAGTCTTCCACTCTTTGTCTGCCTTCTGTGGTTATAGTAATGCATTTTATATAATTAAATTTTCACTTCTTTCTTAGCATGTGAGTTCTGCCATTTTTTAAGCTTTGGAAAATTGCTGCCCTATATTTTTCAATATTTACATAATAATTGCAAATATTCCAAATCCACTTTCAAATAGAACTATATAACTTCATGGGTAGTGTAAGTGCTTATAATAACAAAATAATTCCTCCTACTTATCCACTGTGTTACTGTTATTCATTTTTCTTATAAATAAGCATGCATAATGATTTCCTGCTTTAAATTTTTTGAAGAAAATGAGAGTGCTGATGTAAATATCCTCTATCCATTATAAATATAGGAACAAAATTATTACTTTAATTTGTGATTTTAAATATTGTACTTGTTGTAGTATGAAGGAATGAATCAGATCATAAAAGTTATCAAAATCTGAGTCCCAGTATTTCAGGGAAAATCACTTTAGAGTGAAATCCTTGAAGACAAAGAGAGAGTTTTGATAACTGTATGTGGGATTAGGGGCAAGGATATGTATAATAGTACTACCTTTTTCCAATATGCTATATTTGTCAGATTATCAGTTTTCCCAAATATATTTTGTATTACCCTGAGAAAAGATAGATATGTTTTTTTATACCTTAGAAATTTAAGTAACTAAAGAAAAAGATGGTTCATAAAGCACTATTTAAACATTTAAATTTTTTATGACAGCAAAGGAAAAAAAGCCATTGAAATGAATGGTTTGCTTGGGTGAGTAGTCACACCATGACTGTGCCTGGCTTCCTCCTGTGTCTTTCCTGTGTGTCTTGTTAATAAATCACAAGCAATTCTTTGCCTGTCTATGTTGCTAAGGAAGGGATGGAAAAAACATGCCTATGGATTATGTGTAAAAAAGTCAATGATGAGTTTTTAATAATTCAAAGGCAACACTTAAGTTAATTTAATTTTACTGAGTTTGACTACCTTTAATCTCCACACGCTTATTAAAGTTTTCTGCTGTCATTTCTTTGATATTTGATGGTGAAGTTAATTAATCCCCAAGAACTACTCTCCCACTTGCATGAGTCAGGCATAACTCCTGTGGTTCTGTTGTGGAATCCTGGCATTTCTATGACACACCATGTCCTGATCTAGTTCTTTTCCTCTTGGGTCTCTGACTGTGCATAGTGGGTCAGCACCTGTCAGAGATCAGGCTGGACTGCTGAGTGTTGGCAAGTTAATGGTTGCCCTGGCTAGGGAGGCAGATTGAGAAGGAGCTGTACACACCAGAACTTTTATGTGTTGTCAGGTTGGCTGAAAAACGTGAATCATCAGAGATGTAGAGCAATAGGGACAAAAATAAACAAAATAAATGAGTCTTTTATCTTTTCCACTAAAAATTAATATATTATTTAGTAACTGGCAAAACATTACTTGAGCACCTGATATAACCAAGATAAAGTTCTAGCCCCAGCGAAAGTTGTGGAAAGAACAGGACCATATGACAGATGCTATAAGTCATCACACAAAGAGTCTATGGGAGCTCAGAGAAAAAATATATCGGGGGCAAGATAGTCTTTATGACTTTATGCTTTTCTTGATTTTTTTCCCCTCTCTTTAGGATGCCCAATTGTAGTAACAGGGGAGCTAACTCAAATTGGCTTAAATAAGAAAGATAAATTTTTGTTTCAAATAAGTGAGAGTCCAGTGACAGGATTGCTTGCAGGCATGGTTCATCAGGATTCTACACTTTTGTGATGATTTCACATTCTTGTGAAGAATAAATAAGACAATAAATGAAAACATTGTATACACAGAGTAAATTATAAATGGATAGATACAATCTATTATCACTACTTTTATGGTATAAACATATTGAGTGTAAAAATTTAATGTTCATGACTCCCATTTTTTTGTCCTACTTTAATTAATATTAAAAAAGAAACTTGGAATCATGTGGCAGTGTATTAGCTTGAAACCATAGAAGGGATAGATGGGATAATGGCATTGGTGGTTTGGTGGAGGGTGAGTGAAGCATGGTTATGTATGTATGAGAACAAATTTAACCCCAAAATTGAAGTAAAAATAGATGTATTTTTGATTTGTGATTAAGAAGTTTTCCACATGTGCAAAAGAACACTATCCTATTATTTTACTTTTCCAAAGACTACTTGCCTTGTGTGTGTGTATGTATGTGTTTGGGGTGTGTATATGTGACATGTGGTATGTGAATTTAGAAAGGAAAAGTATCACTGAGACTCATCTAAGTCATATGTTGGAGTTAGGAGAGTTACATGGGTTTCAATGTATAGATTAAAGTCCTTACATAAATTTATAGTTCAGCATGTAGATCAAATGCTTAAAGAAAGCTAGATTAAAGAGGAAAGAGAAGAAAACATATTTGCAATTACTATTTAGTAATTTTACTTTTAGAAATGAGGCACTCAAAAGAGTTTCTTCAAGAACAAAAGTGGGAGTAAACTATTCCATTCACAATTGTGGTTATTATGCTTCTAAAAGATAAAGTTAAAGTAGAATAATAGGCAAGAGCTCCATGTCTATGGAGAGACTATCTTTTTCATCTATATAGATTCTTGTAATTTACATTTTTATATATGTGTGTGTATGCTTATATATATGTATATATTTACACATTTATAATTGTAATAAATATGGCAGAATTTCTAATATCATTTTACAGATGAAAATACTGCAACTGAGATCAATTTAATGATTAGACCCATGTTTAGTTATGGGATTGGTTGATGCATAGGAAAATATCCTATCATTCATCAAATAATCTAAATACTAAATCACATCCTCTGTCCTGACCTATGAAATTTTTCAAATTTTATATTTCTTTCCTTTCTCCTGGAAATGAAGTTTAAGGGATTATATCCTAACTACGTGAAAAAATTCTAGGGGATTTTTTTCCTTCTGCATTGGCTACATCACCAACCTTTAGCCTGAAAATGATCTACTGTCTGCTATAATTTTGAAGGAATATTTAAAAACAAGTTGATATTACAAATTAAACTTTTCAGTTATGCCAGGTAAGTAAAATTAAGTATATAGGACAAATGGGAGTTAGGAGTACATGGGATATCTAATATAATTTAAAAAAACATTAGAAAAAATTTCCAGAAATCCTATGACAAGAGCATTTTACTCATTAACTATGAAGTTTGAATTGGATTTGTATTAGTTTATTTTATTGTACTGAAATTTGTTTTGTCACACTATCCAGCTTATGAAATATTAGAAAACCTATGTATTTTTCATAAACATAAAATATACCATTTTTTAAAATTCAAAATTGCTTCAGTTGCCCCAATGCCAACAATTTCTAATAGACCAATATTTCTGCATAGGGAAATGGAGAATTAGAAATCTACTCTTTGTGATACTCTAGCTAATGCTGTTGACATTTCACAGAAGTGGCTGTAATGTTGGTGTGAAAGAGGGAATAGAAGGATAAGGAAGATAATTATAGCAATAATATAATAGTGATTGTATTTATTGGGGCAGAAGGGCTAAGTTGATTTTTTGTCAACATTGGAAGAATATATTTCTTTGAACTAAGTTTCAAAAAATTGACTGCATGTTTCTACGTACCAACATACTTCAAAGTATCAGTGATATTTCCCAAGAGTTTCAAAGGCAATGGCAGGATAGGGGTAGGGGGGGAAACATCCTATTGGTTGTACAAAAATAGTTCATGTTATAGGAAACAGACATTTGGGGAGATAAAGAGAAGGATGTTTAAGAATAAGGAATGTAGGGAAAAGAATGTAAATGATTTCCTTTTCAGAAGAACTTTGTTGTATAAGGAAGAAGGATGAGGCCATTGTGATGAGTTCAGGGCATTGGGGAGGTTGGTCTATAAGATAAGGATGTTTGTAGACAGCCTCCCTTTGGCCTAATGGTTTATTTCTTCTGCTGTGTTGAATGAAGAATGGGTATCATGATAAATCTTGGTCAGTTTGCTCCTTTTCTCAGGCACTTAAGTATGTCTGGTCAGATTGTCTCAGGAACTCTTTTTCTAGCCTTGTGCATAGGAACATAAGTACCTCTTCCTCAACCAACACCAGTGATGAAAGCTATCCTTTTCTATCTAGTTCAGTCCCATAGTTCATTTTACTCAGCCTATTAACATTTCTCCTGTGTTTAAAGCAATGATCTTGTACAAAACTAAGTTACTAAGTTACTATCTGAAAGCTGTAGGCTGCTGTACTTATAATTAGAAACTTCCAACTTTATGTGGCCCAATGGAACAAAGTAGGCCTTCTGGCATTTAGTGGTATAACACATTTCCTTTAGAAGAAAGGCACATTTTAGGGGGCTTGGGGTGCTTTCTTTATCTTTTGACAGGTAGGGGTCTTATGGGATGTGTTAACCATGTAGAGGCCATTACTACCTAACTACAATTTGGAAACTATGGAGGCAACCCTAGGAATTAAATAGTATAAATAATGTAACACCTGATTATAAAATATTAGCTATTTATATATAAAATGCTATATTCAGTTCATCAGAGTCTTTAAAAGGCTTCTTGCCTTTAAAGAGATTGTTAAATTTGTTATTGGGAATAGCAGGTATGCAGATGTTTATATTACAAGACAAACTATGGTATCAAAAAGAAAAATATGGATGCTCTTAGAAAAGTAATACATCAAGAAGAAAGTACTGTTTAAGATGGATAGCCTCTTTCTGCCATCTTTTCGTGCCACCATAATGGTGCGCATGAATGTCCTGGCTGATGCTCTCAAGAGCATTAATAATGCTGAAAAGAGAGGCAAACGCCAGGTTCTTATTAGACAGTACTCCAAAGTTATGGTCTGGTTTCTAACTGTGATGATGAAGCATAGTTACATTGGCGAATTTGAAATCACTGATGATCACAGAGCTGGGAAAATTGTTGTGAACCTCACAGGCAGGTTAAACAAGTGTGCAGTGATCAGCCCCAGATTTGATGTGCAATTCAAAGATCTAGAAAAATGGCAGAATAATCTGCTTCCATCCCGTCATTGTGGTTTCATTGTACTGACAACCTCAGCTGGCCTCATGGACCATGAAAAAGCAAGATGAAAACACACAGGAGGGAAAATCCTGGGATTCTTTTTCTAGGAATGTAAAACACATGTGGAAATAAAATGCCTCAATGGAAAAAAAAAAAGATGGACATTGAAAAGCAGTGATCTGAGAAGGAACTTAATATTGTAGGCTAATAAAAATAAAAAAACCTGGCTAAAAGAAATTGCACACTGATCTTGGAGAGCAGAAAATGGTTTGCTTGTTCTAGAGTTGAGAATCTCAAAAATACATAGGTGTTGTACACATGTATTACAAATATGTGCACACTTGTTAC
This sequence comes from Talpa europaea, assembly GCF_964194135.1. Taxonomy (NCBI): domain Eukaryota; kingdom Metazoa; phylum Chordata; class Mammalia; order Eulipotyphla; family Talpidae; genus Talpa; species Talpa europaea. The sequence goes on along the minus strand of NC_140068.1, from coordinate 34,524,366 downwards.
AAATGCTTAGTTTCTTTTTTTTAATAAACTATTGTAACCATTGAGTAAACTAAGTAGCCACTGAAAATTCCAGATCTGGATTGTAAACTACTTGCACACTAGGAGATGCAAATAAGAAAGTCCTTCCACTCTGAAAACTCATAAGGGATATGATAATAGAAATAATAATAACCCCTGGTGGTGCAGATGGTTGACTGCAGTGCTGTGAAGCTTTCTGCAGCCTCTCCAGCACAGGTTCTATCCCAGCCGGCCAGCAAGATACCCGCATGGCTTGGCAGACCTCTCCTGTCTCGCCCGCTGCTCCCCTCAGCCGTGTATTTCGTCAGTCTGCCTGTTCTGTTCCCCACTCTGTCTCTGGTGAATCCTCTCACCCTCCCACACATCTGGCCTGTATCCCAGTTCTTGTATGCATGAATAAATAAATCTTTAAAAAAATAATGAAAGAAGGAAATAATCAAAGATAGGATATTATATATGGGAGTACAAGAGAGAAATTCCTACTAAATTTCAGGTATAAATCAAATGCTTATTTTCATTTATTTGAATGTGCCCAGTCCCTTGGGAACTGAATCATAGCATAATGGATGTACGTTGATAACTGATGAAAACTGTAAAAATGTGTCCAGAATTAATTTGAAAATAAAAGAGCTATAAGAGTAATTTAATAAGTTAATTATTGAAAAAATCTAGATGAGATGCTAAAATTTTCTTTCAAGTAGTAACTAACATTGAAAAATTCCAACAAATAATCAGGAAAGATTATTTTTGCAGTGCAAATGAGATGGTATTGAAGTGGTATTTTGATGGTTTAATTGAATTTTTTGATGAAGAGCTGATGTGTACAATTTGAAGTTCATGGAACAAGAGTAAATACTTGCTGACCTTGCACGGAAGGGAAAAGAGCAACCTTTTCAATGTGATATCTAGGCATCTGAATTCCACAGATTGATTTACACAATAGCAACCTAGAGAAATGAGGTTTCAGCCTCAATCTCTTTACATGTCTTTTATCTTTGATTGGTCCATGGTTAGAGACTGATTCCCAAGCATGGACACCTATCTTAACATGGGTTGCAATTGAAGGAGAGAATATGAAGGGATCATCCATATATATAAGTAGTTTGGGAAAAATCATTCCAAGTTGATGGAGCAGTTGTTTATTTCCAGAGAACTATGCAATGAATATTTCCCAGATTAAACATTACATTTTCAAATTAAGCATTACATTTCAAATTGTGACACAATGTCCAGATTCTGAGTATGAATTTTTATTATGCTTGTCATTTTTGAAAATACAACCGTGTATGTTGGCCTTTAGTTTCCATGACTGGGCAGGTTCAATTGAAGGAAGGTGATTAAATATTTATTTCATACCTGAAGTATAGTACAAATTTCTCCCTGATACTCCCTTAGATCACACTGTCTTTTATTATGATTATTTATGTTTTTATTTATCAGCAGTCTAAGTACTCAGAATGCAATTATTTATCCTGTTTATCTTTGCATACCATGAAATATCTATCATAATATTTCTCAGTGTTGATTTTTAATAAATGTTAACATGAATAGAATTAAATGTATAAATTATTTAGTTATAAGTTAAGTTTGGCAAAGATACCCAGCAACTGATTCTCCATCTAAAGAAGTAAATATGACTAGCATAGTATAAAACTTTTTAATGTTATATCATTTAACACTCATAAATGATTCTATAAGGTGGCATTATAATTTTTCCCATTATATTACAGTCATGCATAGCTTAACAAGGATGCATTCTGAAGAGAAGCACCGTTAGGCAATTTGGGTTTTGTGCCAATGACATAGAATTTAATTACACAAACTTAGATGGTGTAACCAACTATAATACATACCTATGTTATATGGTATAGCCTTTTGAGATTGTTATAATATATGCAATCCAGGGCCTCCCTGGTGGCGCAGCGGTTGAGCGCTGTGTTGCGAAGCTGCCCGCAGCCTCTGCAGTGCCGGTTCGTTCCCCAGCCGCCGGCGAGGGTCTCACATGGCGTGGCAGACCTCTCCTGCCACGCCCGCTGCTCCCCTCAGCAGTGTATTTCATCAGTCTGCCTGTTCTGTTCCCCACTCTGGCTCTGGTGAATTCTCTCACTCTCTGGCGCTTCTGACTGTACCCGGTGCTTGTATAAATAAATAAATAAATCTTAAAAAAGAAAAAATGAAATCCATCACTGACCAAAACACTATTAAACAGTGATGTGTAATCTTATACCAATATGTAAACTGAGGTACCTGATTAGGCAACTGTGCTAAGATTACACAGGTAGAACACAGTCAATTCAAGATACACACTTTGTGCAATGCCAGGTTCTCAGCAATTCATCTACTTTGCTCATATTGATTCCATCAGCATGACTTTATAACTGTAATAAAACCATTATATTTGTGAAGGACTTTCTAAAACATGTAGATTCAATGTGTTACCTAATTGCTATCACAAAACCATTGTGGAAGGTCGGCAGGGCGAGTATCATTTTTATATTATAGATGAAGAAACTGAAGTTCAGAGAGGTTATTCTTTACCTCAGAGTCACAGAGCTCATAACTGGAAGGGTTTCTGTTGATACCATTTGACACTAAAAAACAACAGAAGCCAGATAACTTAAATGTGATTAGTTGATTATTTTAGGTAATTATATAAATAAGATCCCCAAATTAGAAGAAGAAAATCTTGGTATACTTCCAAAATATGAAAGCATAATTTATTATGATTTTGACAAATAATATGATGAATAAAAATTATTTTTTCCTACCTCCATACACCATTTATTCTTTATTACATTTGAATCTAAATTCATTTCATTGCTTTCAACTCTTAAGTTATTGTAAATGGGAAGTTTCATTTCTTTTCAAGAAAAATTTTCAGAAGTTGCATATGAAATATTGGAAATTCATCATAAACTTATTCATTCATCAGTGCATCTATGTTTTAGAAAATTTAGTCTAATCAGTAATATTGTGGCAGAAGTAGTTACTTAAAAGTGTGAGGTATAGTTTACCTGTGGGTTAAATTAAAATAGAAATTGGCATATTTTCTAATTTTCTTTTTCTACACCATTTTGTATATTTGTAGTTTAATATAATGGGAGTTAAATTTGATCATTTCTAAACTTATCTGTATCTCTGAATATTATGCTTGTGTTATGAACAGAAGGCCATTGAATCACTGATTTATTCTCAAAATGTGTTAGTTCTCCTTTTGCCTTTGCTCATATCACCACAATAACCTTTGAGTGGTGGTCTGTTAATTTGTTTGTACTTTATCATTTGAACATCCAACTGGTAGGAAATATATCCATATTCCTGATTAGTTATACTAAAGATTGTACCTTCTACCATTTTGTACATAGCAATAGAAATTATTTTCTACTTTCATTCTTATTGTCTTGATAAATGATAAACATGCTTTTTATTTCATATGAAACGGTTTTAATACTACACAACTGTGGAATAATAATTTGCATTTATTTCTGTTGTGAATTAACGTAGAAAGTTGACAAATGTGAATAAAATAAATACCATGAATTTAATAAGTGTATAGGTTTTGCCTTAATTCTTTTTTTTAAAGATTTATTTATCCATAGAAGAACTGGGGTACAGGCCAGAGGTGTGGGAGGTGAGAGGATTCACCAGAGGCATTGTGGGAAACAGAACTGGCAGATTGACTGATATACACTGCTGAGGGGAGAAGGGGGTAAGTCAGGAGAGGTCTGTTGTACCATGTGGTTAGCTCCCTGGCCAGGAATCAAACTCATGCTGCAGTGGCTGCAGATAGCTTCATAGGTTGTATCTTAACCCCTTGCACCACGAGGGAGGCCCTTGCCTTAATTCTTGGCTAGGTCCAGTTTTAAGGTCATGCAGGGCTCCTGTCATGGATCAAACTGATTTATTATCTGTTTAAATAAATTAAGTCTTAATTAAGTCTTCACAGTATTCTGTGTAGGCTAACAGCAGATTGTATATGTAGACATAATGAAGATCACGTGTACATATTCATCCTGCAAGTGTATACATTTATAGAAGAACATGGACAATATTTTCCCCCTTTTATTGGTACTTACTAATATGTATGATCATTAGTAAAATAAGAATCTTGAGATTTTAAAAAAAACAATACAAATTCTTGATAAGGACCTAAATGCTATTTTTTTTTATCTTTAATAGTAACTGCTGTAGCTGGAGATAGACTTTTCTACATTTTTGAGTGAAGCGATTTCCACATGCACCAGAAAACAATAACCAAATGAAAATGTAATGTCTTTGTGGTTACTTCATTTCACAAACAAGTATCTAATGTCAGTTGGGGAAATATCTGTGGTAACCTCATGTTTTGAAAAATGAACATTATGATGAATTTGAGAATATTGAATATCTTAATATTTTATTTCCCATATTTTATTTTCCATCTTTGTCTTTTGTTTTGACCATTCTGTCTCTTACAGCTTCCTCCTACCTTCCTACCAGATCCCTTGGATAGTCTTGTTATAGGACAGGGAGAGGGGGACCACCCTGTTACAGTCTGAGTATGCCTGTGTGGTTGTTTTGCACTCATACATGACTGAATTCTAACAGAAAATGGATTTTTGTCTGTCTGGCCCAGGATCCTGTGTTTGCAGTGTCTTCCTGAGTCAGAGAGAAGGTAGAGTTGGATGTAAGGCCTTGCAACAAGAGCAAGGGGCCTAGGACTACTTCTGTTGACTTGGGTTCTATTTTCTTATTCTTTGTTAAGAGTTCCCAGAGAAAATGACTACATTACATATTTCCTTTTACTCTCAAGGAATTAAAAACCCCAAATGGAAATAAGGAACTGGGGAAATAAAAGGTATACACTTCTCGGCTAGCTAAATGCACAATTTTCATGTCATAACTATATATCATGATGTATGTTATGCTATTACAACACATTTTTTGGTTGCTTATCAGTGTTTTTGATTGGCTGTGACTAAACAAAGGGAATAAGAAACACATGAATTTCTATAGCTGCACCCAACCCTCTTTCTAGTTTTGACATTATCTTTGAAGACAATATGATGAATTCAAGCATTGCAATGATTTGACTCCCAAACGTTCCTGTAAATTTCCTTCCTTGCTCTGTGCAAAGTACCCATCTTTTGTGTCCATTGTTGTGCTACATTAAGGAGTCACCATGCATTTTCCCTCTGTGTTTTCTTATCTGAGCTAGTGCTTCTTGTGTTTCATCTTCCTTTGTTAAGCTTTGTTTTATTTTTGAGATTGAATTCTCAACCTTATGATGAGGAGGTGGCCTCACACAATTTTCCTTTATTCTCTTTCCAGAGTGGTCACAGCGTGCATTTTGTCTTTGTTATACTTGGCAACTGAGTTCTGAATGGCAGATGAGTTGTTTTCTAATTGCATCATATCGTGTAGCTATCTAGCTTTTGTCTTCAGAATGAGACTTCAAAAACTGTGATTTTACAAGTAAATTCATTTTGATTTATTTTAAGTTAGGCTACCCTCTGCTGTAATACTTCTGGAAACTGATATTTTATTGAAATGTAGATTAAGTTCACTTAGCATATTTTATTGTGTTTTTAATTATATATGTCTAGCACTAAAAACTGAACTATAAGACCCAGATCTTTGCCTAACAGGGATCTTACAGGCTAGTTGATTGAAAAAAAAAAATAAGGACTTTGGGGGAAAAAAAGAATAATACCAATCTGACTCTCTTTTAAAAGAGACACAGTGATACAAGGGAGAGCTCACAGGTACAAATATAATGTGTAAGAGTAGCTCTGACCTTACAATCATGTGATTAGTGAGATTATAATTAAGCTAGTTTGAGCTTTTAAAGCTATAATGATTATAAATCAAGTTGACTTGTGGGAGGATAAAGGGGGTAACCACAAATTTAGAATCAGAAAAAGCTTGGGAACAGAACTGGTGTCAGGCACTTGAATGGCTACAGGGCTGAAGAACACGAGAATATACAAAGGTGGAGATGGGAGGGCAGGGTGAATTTGGAAATTATAGAAAAGAAAATTAGAGAGTATATCCTGGAACAGTCTCATAACCCTGGGCATGGTCCAAACCAGATTCATCTTATACTCAAGGTCAGCTTGCTAAGTGTACTATAAGTGCTGCAGTGAAAGAGATTGTGCATTAAAGACCTGACTCTGGCTCATGACTCAGCTGTATGGCTCTCTACTGTAAAACAGAGTGATAACTATGCATAATGTCTTAAGGTCTGCTGATAAGATGCCAGGGACATTGAAGATGCTCACTAAATGGTGACTATAGTACTTGTAGTTAGGTACAGAAAGGGTCCTATATATACTAGCATTTGTTATTGCAATCCAATCTTTAAACATTTTTTGTTTCAATATTTTGCATTTTTATGTTTTTCTTTTTAATATTTTGATTTTCTTTTCCACTGCTACCACTTTTCTAAAGGAGTAATTTCTTAGCTATAATTACAGCTAAGAAAAAAAAATACTGTAAGAACCAGAGGGTGAAATGATGTTAGAGGATAAATCTAAGAGAGCATCAGTTACCCGTCTGGAAAAATGGGGAAATGCAATTAAAGAAAGCAATGGTACAGAGCGTACAGAGCTAAAGTCATTTCAGGTGTGATTTCCAGCCTACTTCCACCTTGAGCTATTCATTTCCTTACATATTTCCCCCTTTTTCTCTCTGCTATTTTTTTGTCATTTAGGAAAGTCATGTTGATATTGCTAGAAGTTGCACTTGCATGATACTTTGGAAGTAAGACACAATTAAGAGCACACAGTCAAATATTATGAAAGCAGGGTGGGGCAGATTTTGTGGCAAGACTTTTGAGGCATACTGGGAGGAAAGAGGACCAAAAAAGGAATTATAAAGAAGTGATGCCTAATCCTGGATGTTTATTACAATCATTTATGGTCCTTTGAAAAATTTTGAGGGTTGGGCCCCTCACCCAAAGATTTTGATATAATAAGTATTGATGGGACCTGAGGATTAGCATGTCTCAGAAATTTCTAAATTTTCTAAGTCTCAGTGAGGACTAAGATCTATTGGTCTAAACTAAGATGTAGTTCTAAAGCAGATGCTTTTCATATGGGATGCATTCAAAGAGCCAAGATTAATCAAATCATGGAAATGAAAGTAGAATATTAATGTGAACACATATGTGTGTAAGGTACACACACACACCACACATACGTCCCCCCACAGAGTGAAGATTAAAAAAAGTGATGCCAATGTTGGTTCAGATCTTTGTAGAAATATGTGAAAATAGGCAAGCTGTGTTTAAAGAGATGGGATAGATTTTTTTAAAGGAGGAAATGTAGTCTGTACTTTTTGGATTCAGTTGAATTTTTTAATTTCAGCCTTAGAGGTGGTAGAGCGATATCATTGTTGTTGATTTTGTATGAAAGTAAACATTTTATGTCCATGACAAATGGACTATTGGTATGAAGATAAAGGAAAAAAACAAAACAAAGGAAAGTCTGATACTCAGCTCTCAGAGGTTTGAGTTAGAAGATAGGATTCTGAGGTACTGGTTAATGTTCAATTGGGGACATGGGGGTATCAGAGGGAAAATCTTAAGTGAGAGGAATTGGGTGGTTGACCAGGAATAAAGCAGGACCATGATGATTGAGGAAGACAAGGTATGTGAGTACAAAATTATATAAGCAAAGAGACACAAGGCTGTAAGTGTTTAAAGAATGTAGTAGAAGTGGTAGTAAATTAACAATGCTACAGGACTATTATTCTTATTGTTTAAATATAAACAGTCAGTAAATTAGGGTGTATGTTCCTAGCTGTTAGAGCAGAAGTTACAGGAGGAGTATGATGGGTCTGCATTCAAAATAGTTGAAAAGTCTTCCAGAAAGATATCGAAGGGGCAGTTTCAAAATATGTAGATACCAGCATTTACTAGCAGTCAATGATAGAGTATCCAAATAGAACCAAAAAACGGGCAGCTTGAATTCAGTTAAAGAACAATTGCTCACATAGCACAGGGTAGTGCAAATAAGTGGAATTTTTCATTTGTATTTCAAGTTGCAGAAATGCTTAGAGACCTGTAATAATATATTCAGATTCTTATGACTTAAGTATAGTACTTTCACCTTAGTTTGTTTTGATCACTCATTCATTCATTTTTGAGTGTCTACTGCATGGCAGACTTATAGACATTGCTTTATCCTTGTACTGGGCATTGGAACTTTATTTATTTTTAAATAGAAGCAATATATTGATTTGTATATTCAGATTACAAATTTGCATATTCAGATATTTTATTTTCCTACAATAATCTGTTATCTCTTAATTTTTAATTGCCAAAATGCATATGCTCAGTGGCAGTGTAGCCTATGTGTTATGAAGTACATACAAAATAAGCCCCTCTAAATCTTTATGTGAGTCTGTGAGTGTGGTCTGCCTTCTATGAGATCATTTTTTGCATGTTTTGGTGGCATTCAGTGCACTTAAACGTTCAATCTCCTGATACATCTTCCCTGCTCACCTCCTCCCCACAACACATTGTCTCCAGTAGTATACTTTTGGCATGAATTACAAATTGTTCTTTACCTTTTCTTGTTCTAATTTCCTTGAACTTGACACATCATCTCCTACTGGCCCCAGCATAATGGCACGTGACTAGTTAATGCTGGTAGAATTTGATGCTGTATGTATAATTGAAGCAGTATCTTTATCATAAAGTTACTGGTGATAAAACTTCACAGATATTCAAGTGAGTCCTTGCAAATGGCTTCAGTACAGCCCATGACACAGGAAGACTTATAGTGTGTGTGTTTCAACGTCATTACCATAAAATGTACTTCAGCAATAACACCATGTTTTTATTTTCTTAAGTCTTGCTAGAACATAAAAACTCTGAACTCACAATACTTATCTCAGAAGAAATAACATTTCTGTATTCTGGAATACTTTCATAGAATAATGGAAAATAATAATGATAAAGAACACAAATAATTATAGTTAATATATACTGAGGGCTTCCCGTGTGTCAGACATGGTTGTAAATGTTAACTATGCTTTATCTTATTTAATTCTCATGCTATGACATATGAGGCACAAATAATTTAGGACAAAAAACATCCCTGAGGAATACAGCTAGGTAGTAGAATTATGATGTTGGACAGCAAAGATAGAGAAGTGCTACTTAAGCATACAGTCAATATTTTATAAAAGAAGAAGAAAACTGACTTTCTGAATAAAATTCATTTTTAATTAAAACCTCTTGCTTTGATACCTCCAAATTATTTCCATTTTTAAACTAAATTTAAAATAATTCACAATTCAGAAATGTTAATAATTCAATGTCATCTACACTATATGCATAAATTTATGTTATAAACTGTTGTTTTAGGAAAACACTTATAGTATGTCTGGTATATATTTATTACACATTGCTCAATACTCTTAGTGGAATAGGGAACAAGAAACTCAACTCAGAGTTTTGAAATAATAGTCTTGAATAACTCAGCAGAACCTATCATCTAGGACAAAAAGAATTGAAAGCATAAGCTTAACATTTTCATAAAATTTCAATAAAATGTAGATATCCTGGAAAGAGAATTTGCTTGTTAAAGTCCCTCTTTAAAATTGAGAAATAGGCCTTTTCTCCTACATATGATTAATAAGTTTTGATCAATAATAAGTTTTTGATTATTGGTCAATAATCAAATGGTTAATAAGTTTCAAAATTACACCAAGTCAATGGACAGTCAATGACCACATGCCCTATATATATTTTTTTTTACAGATTATATTTGAGAATTTCAGGTGTTTCAAGATTCAGAAAGAATGTTCTGGGACTTATTTGATGCCTATTATATAGTTCTCTTAAGGCTTGACAAGAGAGTCATATTTGCTTTCAAGTTTAAAGTTTTTTTGAGATTCAAGTTTTATTTAGAGTTTATGAGTCTTATAACTGAGAGGATCTACCTTATTATTAAAGCACACAATAATTCACAGTAGTCAAATGAAAGAACATGAAGTCAAGGAATAGCAGTAATAAACAAATGTTATTTACAGATCATATGGATATTTCTTGGGTGTCACGGAGAAATGAAAAGCTAGTATGTCCATACTAGTGAAATAATTAAATTTTAGTAAGATTTGGAACAAGACAACACACAGGGTACATTTCTCTACCACTACTCTTGCTCTAAATTCCTTAAACTGAAAGCTAGCTCAAAAACTGATACTTCAATATACTAATAAAAAGAAATCCACATTATCAGATATTCTTGGGAATTCCTAAAATGCAGAAATTAACCTGACATAGAGCAAAGGAGAACTCAGTGACTAAAAGTACTTGTGGGAGAAAACTGCTCCAAAGAAAGTAGTGATTTTAAGCCCTCCTCTTTCTCAGCATGAATATGAGGGACAGAAGCGGATACAGAAAGAATTCTTATGATAAATAACTGTGGAGCTGCATTTGGAGCAGTTAGTTGTGTTGATTCTTTATTTTTCCTGTGACTGTGCTATTCCCCAGATCCCAAATTTAATGACACAGAGACTAAATCTGTGCTAGTTTCAAAGTTACACCAAGTCAGTGGACAGTTATTGACCCACACAAATAAAAAGAATTCCTTTTTTTTTTTTAATTTGGATAATCACTAAATTTTCTTTTTTTTTTTTTTTGTGGTAACATTGATTTACAAGACTAAGTGATTCAGAGGGGTAGGATCACCCCTCTTCATATGTATGTTAACACACCACATACATGTTTCTGAGACTGAATTAAAAATACAAACTACTCCACAGCAGTAAGTCATGTCCTCTTCCACAAATAGTCATAGAAAGCCTAGAATGAACAGAACCATAACCACATAAGGCCTACAGGGAATCATAAATGCAAAGATAAATAAGCACTCAGTAGTAACCAAAGTTTTGTTGAAATAAAAAACATGAAATGGAGATATCAAAATCAATAAAAGTAAAATGAAGTATTGAGAACAGAATTACTATAGCAAGTAGTGAATAATTTCAGATAAATTTAGGAGTTCTTTGTATCTACTAGATGATTGGGAGTTAGAAATGAAAGGTGAAATTTTAAAACTCTCAAAATATGGAATTAGTGAGATTCAAGATGGACTAGAAGGTAATAAAAGGAGATTTTAACAGAATGTAATACAAAGAGAAAATATTTAAAAAGCGTAAGAGTAAAATTGAGATAAGGAGGAAAAAGTTAAGATGTTTAAACATCTACTTGATAAGGTATAAAGGAAAAGATCTAAGAAAGGAGAAAACAATTCAAGGAGTAAGGACAGGTCATATAAAAGGGATGAGAAAATACACGTACTTTTTTGTGAAAAAATTTGCTGAACATGCAATCAAAGAAATCATATTCTGATAAAACATGGTTAAATATAAAAATATAAAACATAAAAATAAAACCCAAAGATATCTAGAGAAGCAAAGTAGGAATTCCATAAAGGAAAGTCACTTGCTGTTATGGTACAATGAATAATATTTCTTAAAATAAAAAAAATGGTAGCCTAATTCTGTTATTAAAAAGATGCAAAATTCTAAATAAATCCTAGTAAATAGAATCCAGCAATAGAGTAAAATAATATTAAGGCTAATAATCTATCTTGACTTTTAAACTTCTTATAAATGCCAAAATAATTTAATTTAGGAAATCTTAAAGCAATTTGCTGCATTACATTATCTTAGAAGTAAAGCATATGATCACTGTGGGAAAAAATAGGAAAGAAAACAAATTACCAGTTCTTAAAGTGAATTTCTAGAAAAGTAAGGCTGAATCTCATGTGCTCTTAGTCTTGTAAAGGATGGCCTGAAGGTAAAATGTACCTGTCACGGGCCCACAAAAGATTTGATGGCGAGAGATTAGAAATATTTCCAATAAAATCAAGAATAAGATAAGGATACTATTTATATAACTATTATTCAACCTGCATTGGGTTTAGCTAATGGCGTAAAACAACCAAACAATCTAAAAAAAAAATAAATAGTTACTGGAGTAACTTTTCTTATAGTTTCTGCTCCTTTTCCCCTGTAAGCCCAAAACTGCTTTATAAAAATAAATGGTTTTCATTATTTAAACTTCCACTATCTAGAACTAGTATTCCCATTTCTCCAAATCATTAACAGTTAGTACTATCTGTCTGAACAATTTTGGCTAATTTGCTATATGTAGTGTTATCTCATTGTAGTTTTAATTTTCATTTCCCTGACCACTCATGAATTATAGCACATTTCAGTATGTCTATTTGCAATTTTAATGCCCTATTCATGATATGCTTATTCAATACCTTGCCATTTTTTTAACCATTTGTATTATCTCTATTTTTTCTTATTAATGTGTATGTCATCTTTAATATTTGAATATAAACTCTTGTTGATTATATATGTTGCATATATCTTGTACTGCCCTGAATTTACCTTCATACCCCTATGCTATGGTTGAATGAGCAAGAGGTAAAAACAAATGTATCAATCTTTCCCTTTATAATTACTGTATTTTGTGTCCTATTTAAGAAATATTTCGCTATTGCAGAGTCATAGAGTTTGTGGCCAACATTATCATTTAGAAATGTCATCTGTTTTACTTGTATCACCTAGTAATAATTTTGTGTACTACAGTCAATTTTTTTAAATATATAAATCCAACAACCCAACCTCATTTAGTGAAAAGATCAACATTAACACACTGCACTTGTGAGGTATCATTGTCATAACTGAAAAGTTCATATGTTCACTGGAAAGGTTCTGAACTGGGTACTTTTTGTGCTTCCCATTCTATTTATTTGGTCTAATTATCTTTGTGTACTCTAATAGCAAGGATCTGAATTTTTGAAGATTGTAAGTTGTCTTGATAACCAGTGAGGTAAATCCTCTCTATTCTTCATTTGGCATGTCTTGCCCAAATGCATTGTAGAATCAGATTGTAATTCCCTATGACAATCTCTTGATATTTTTATTGGGATTATGTTAAATCTATAGATCCATATAGATAAAATTTGATGTTTCTGACATTGTTTTATTTAAGAAATGAACATGTACTTTATTATTTTATTCAGGACTTTTATGGTATTGACAAACTTTTTTTGGGTCGAGATTTTATACATTTTTGTAAGGATTTATTCCTTGAAATTCAATGTTTTTATGAAATGAAATAATTTCCCTTTTTTAAAATTTAATTTTCTCTTTGTTTATGTGTATGGAAAATACAAATGTAAATGTCTTATGTATTTGCAAAGAATGTGTATTTTATAGCTATTGGTCTAGTTATTAATCTTTATTGAAGGGATAAAGGGATGCTGGTCATTTGAGTGTTAAGATCACAAAACAGCCTTTACAAAGCTTTGTTCTTAAATTTTGTTTCCTTATTTATTTATTTTGTAAATATGTCTATTTTTGTTTCTTGCTTTGCTGAGACTAAAATTATATTCTATTCCTGAATGGGCATTGCAGCGCAACTCTAGTGAGCTGTACATACATGTGTGAATGTGGTTGCAGGAAGCCAACAGGTCCTTTGTGGTCTGCTCATTATTCTTAGGACTCTGGGTTTAAATTTCTTCTTAAATGACAGCAGTTTTATGTTGTCTTTTATTTCATTTGGTCTTGGCAGTGCATTAGATTTTGTTTACTACATTGATCCAGCATCTGTTTTGTTTGAAGCAGGATTTGAAATTGCATCTACTCAGTCTTCCAGTTTGTCAGTTGTGTTCAGAAATCCTATTTTCAACATATGCTATTACTTCATCTCTCTCTTTTCAAAAGTCTGTATAGCATGTTTATTTAAGAGTGAATTAAGAAAACTTGTTACTATCTATTGTTCCTGATCCATGCCGAATTCACTAAAACATAGTATATTGCAAATCATTTTTATTTTATGTTAAAGATTTTTAATTTTTCTTTAAAAGTATGTTATGCATGTAATTTGAACTAGCTAAAAAAAGCTGTGTCAAATAAAGTGGCATTTTTTATAATCTGACTACTATTCATGTTATATATTTTTCTTTGTGCATATTCATAGCAGGCAAATTTGTCAGACAAGTATTATCAAAGAAAGCATTATCAGAAAAGAGGGAACAGAATCTATTCTTTAGATCCATGGTTTATTTATTGCAGCCCTTTTTCTTTGAGAGGAATAAGAATTTTTGTAAGAGCAGAAATAAATTTTTCCCTTATAATTTCCACTTCAGAAAAGAGGATTACATACCAAACCTTTAAGTTCCTTTAATAACCTATTATGAATTTATCATCTAAAAATTTATAGAAAGTATATTTTTGGCTTGTTCTACCAGTTGGGGGAATAAGTTTCATGAGCTTTCTGCCTGCTGTGTAAATTAGTACTTTACTTTTGTTGTTTTATAACTACAGCTTTTAGACTACCTAGGGTGCCCTTTAGTTCTGCTATTATAGAATTTGGTGAACAAGATTGTAGTGGATGAATGTGACTTTTTAGATTCTGATGATGTAAGAAAACTGCCATATAACTGTTCAAAAGTATTATTATATTGCATTTTAGCCTGTATTCAAACTGTTGAAAAAAAGGTATGGCTACTTTGAAAATTTAGTTTCTTATAGAAAACATCTAGTTTTGCTCACCAAAAGCAATTAGGCTAATAGCAATGGTGGAAGTAGTGTTTGAACTGTGAAATATCTTTACTGAGCCCAACCTGAAAGATGCAGGAATCTAAATGACAAACATCGGCATCAAGAGACTCCATCCAAAGAGCTGATGAGACTCAAGAGCAACAAAGAAAATAATCCAGTCAAAAAATGGGCAGAAGAGCTAAAAAGAAACTTCTCTGAAGAGAAAATGCAAATGGCCAACAGGCATATGAAAAAATGTTCAACATCACTTGTAATCAGGGAAATGCATATCAAAACTACCATGAGATACCATCTTACACCAGTGAGAATGGCACATATTAAAAAAAAACTAGCAACAACAAATGTTGGTGAGGTTGTGGAGAAAAAGGAACTCTCCTGCTCTGTTGGTGGGAGTGCAAACTGGTCCAACCACTATGGAGAGCTGTGTGGAGATTTCTGGACCTACTAAACATAGAGCTTCCATATGATCCAGCAATTCCACTCCGAGGTATTTACCCAAAGGACAGAGAAACATCAATTCCAAAGAGCACCTGCACCCCTGTTTATAGCAGCACTATTTACAAAGCTAAGCTTTGGAAACAACCCAAATGCCCAAAAATAGATGACTGGATCAAGAAGATGTGGTCCATATATACCATGGAATATTACTCAGCATTCAAAAAAGATAAACACATGCAATTTGCAGCAACATGGATGGTGCTGGAAGGGATCATGCTCAGCGAAATAAGCCAGAAAGAAAAAGAAAAATACCGGATGGTCTCACTCATAGCAGGAATCTAGAAAACTTAAATAAGGGACCAGGAAAATGAATAACTATGAGAAAGTGAAAATCAAAATCAACAAAAAACTATGAACCAGAGACACTCTATGGGGGGTAGGGGGCGGGGAGGGGAGGGATTGGGGTCAAATAAGGAGGTTGCAATTATATGGGGAATATAAAAATAAAATTTATTAAAATAAAAAAAAGAGACTCTTTCCTCTATTCCAGCAAGGTATTCCTAAATGGTGTAAAACAATCGAGTAAAGATAATGATAATTGGGCCTCCCTGGTTGTGCAAGGGGTTAAGCACAGTACTATGAAGGTATGCGCAGCCTCTGCACCATGAGTTTGATCCCTGGCCAGCCAGGGAGCTACCCACATGGCTCTGCAGACTTCTCCTGTCTCGCCTGCTGCTCCCCTCAGCAGTGTATTTCAGTAAGTCCTCCTGTTCTGTTCCCTGCTCCGTCTCTGGTGAATTCTCTCACGGCCCACATCTTTGGCCTGTACCCCAGTTCTTGTATGCATAAATAAATAAATCATTTTAAAAAAAGATAATGATTATAATTTATATTTACTTAGCATTTGTTCTTTAATTGCACCTACCTTATAGTTCCCCAACATTTCATCAAATTGTCATATTTATTTCAATATCTGGAGCATTGAACATTTCCTGAGAAAATACCAGACTTTTGTTTTGGGTGCCACCTGGAACTGATGACCATCAACCTGTTTGGGCCCTCAGTGTTACTGACATACCTTACTACTGTCTACAATCAGCTCTGCCCCTATTTTTCTCTGCAGTCAGCCTCCCTCATTACTCCTGCTCTCAGAACATTGCTTCCTATTTCAACACCAGAAACTTCTCAGTGACTTCAGATTCTATCTCTGTTTCCTTCTTTTCTCCTTCCTCTGGGCTTGGCTCAATATGCATCCCTTTTCCAATCCAATATATCATCTTTTGGAATGATGCTGTATACAATAACAGGTACACAAACTCATCACCCCATTTTGCTCTTTAGGCTTTCCAAATCCCATTTAGTATCCACTTTTATTTAGTTTCAATTTTATGTTGCCCTCCTTAAGAATATTATCAAAAATGTTTCCTCTTGCTTCCTATTGTATGCACTTGCACAAACTCTAACTTTATTTGTTCCAATTATCTGTATATTTTATGCCCACAACAGAACATCTGAAACTTCTGGAAGGAGAAATCACATTCCTGGAATAACTGCTTTTATTTTAATTACAACAAATCTGAGCAACACTTAATAATGCCCAGCAATAATTTTATGTTTGTATAGCAACTTTGCTTTACCATTCATTTATTTAAAAAAAAATTAAGGTTTTTTTTAATTTATTTATTTATACAAGCACTGGGTACAGTCAGAAGTGTGGGAGTGTGAGAGAATTCACCAGAGCCAGAGCGGGGAGCAGAGCAGGCAGATTGGTGAAGTATACTGCTGAGGGGAGCAGCGGGTGACAGGAGAGGTCTGTGTGCCATGTGGGACCCTGGCGCCATGTGGGAACCTCACTGGTGGTCGGGAATCCAACCAGTGCTGCAGAGGCTGCAGGCAGCTTTGCAACCCAGCGCTCAACCGCTGCACCACCGGGGAGGCACTTTACCATTCATTTAAAGAACTTTTAAAAACATTTCCTTTTTCCTTAAACTTCTCACACTTTATGTACTCCATACATTCTGGGCTGATAGCCTTCCTCATACCTCATTAATCAAATAAAAGCAGAAGGCAGATGTTGTCATTCTCCCATCACCAAGTTGACAAACTTATCTGCATCTTTAACCATCCTCTCTTGTATTTCTTTCCTTTTATGATTAAAAGAAAAGTTCTTGCTTTTATCAAGGTCCAGTTCCTTCACTTGAACTCTCATTCTGTATTTCCAATTTTAATTTCAAATCCCCTCCTTTGACCTCACATCCTCCACTTAGCCGCCATTCTACTTTTTTTTTTTCAAAGCAGAACTCTATAGAGCAGGTCCTTGAGTAAAATCATTTTGTTCAACATAGTTTCATTCTAATGTTGCTGAGAAACTTTGATTCCAAGCTGGGACAAGTGTGGAGTTTGCCCATTCTCCCCAAGTCTGTCTGGATTTTCTCCTGGTGCTGTTTTCTTTCACATTCCAAAGATGTACACACTTGGTTCATTGGCTTGTATAAATTATACCAGTGTGAGTGTGTGTGTGTGTGTGTGTGTGTGTGTGTGTGTGTGAGAGAGAGAGAGAGAGAGAGAGAGAGTATTCTGCGATGGAATGAAGCCTTGTCCAGAGATGGCTCCTCCCTCCCTTGTAGCCTAAGCTGTTGGGATAGATGCTGGCTACCCATGACCCTGAACTGAATAAGTGGGTTGGAAATGAATGAATGAATGATTGAATGCAAAATATTGTTTAATATTAGAAGTATTATGAGTCCTTAATTAGAACTTTGTGTTGCTTTTGTAACCATAAATATGCCATAGGAACCAGCTTCTTGTTTATATCACTTAAGCCTATGGGGATATTGGCTTTGTTATATGTTGTCTTACTTAAAATCACAGTTTCCAAGAACCTATTGATGATGTTAAGGATGGACTTACTGACTTCAAATCCTATTTACTCTTCAACCCACTTTAGATTGGCCTCTTTCCTCACTGTCCCATTGTCAGTGTGGCTATCAACAATTACAAGATTGTGAAACATATGGGGCAGTTCTCTGTCTTCCTTTCACTTGACTTCTTAGGGGTGTATAAAACAGCCAACTCCCTCATTTTGGGAAACTTTCCTTTGTTGGGCTTGATGAAATGACTTTCTCCTGAAAAACATTTTCCTCTTCTACCTAACTACAACTTTTTCCATTCTTTTTAATCTTATGCTCCTGCACATATTCCCATCTCTAAATGTGTGAGTACTGCAGAGGTCAATCAAAGACCTACTTTTCCTCTTATACTTTTTTAAGAGCAAGAAGTTCTAAGAATTTATTAAATGGGCTCCCATTTGAGTTCAGCATCTGCATAGACAACAGTTACATTTGTAACATAAGTCCTGATTTTTGTTCTTAGCTATAGTCTCAAATATTCAACTACCAACTTGATGTTCTTTGGATGTCTGGTATGCATCCCAAAAATAAATGAGCCAAAATCTTACTTCACCCATCTCTTCCCACCATTGAAAAACTATTTCTATGTGAGTTTATAGTAGAAATTATAGCAAACACCATTCTCACAGTATTTCAAGCAGAAACATGACTTTTTCTTGACCCAGTTTTGTACTTTATCTACTTCATCCATCAACAGTTCTTACTGATGTAAACATAGAGCACTTTTCTGTACACAATATCAGTGGTGTATGTTCTCTAAGATTTGGTACCCTTGTGCAATAAACAACCTGCACAGTCATGCTTGATGATTCTTGTTCCCAACAACATATTTCTCAAAACTGACTTCTCTCTTTACTACCGCCATACTAGAGGAAACCACCATGATTTTTGGTTGGACTACATGCTGTAGTTCCCAGTTGGCCCTGCTGCTTTTCTTCATTTTATTTAATATACAATTGTAGGCATGATCTTCATTAAATATATAAATTAAAATTTAATTTAAACAAAAATTCCTTATAGATGCCCATCTGATCTGCCCCTTTTTTATATTTTGGAATTCATCTTGGCCACTATCTCCTTGCTTGTCTCTTTCCAAGTTTCTTCCTGTTTTCAAACTTCTCTTCTCTTTGCCTAAAATACTCTTTCCTCTTCAACTGGTTAGTAGTTGAGTACCTCTTCCTGTTACTTCTTCTACTTCATTGTAAGGTCCCAAAATCACCTCCTCAGATTGGCATTTCCTGCCCTTCCAATCTTAAGCAGAATCTCCTCCTCTCCACAGACCTTTTTTTTTAAGTTCTGTGTTTATTTATTATTTATTATTTATTTATTTATTTACACAAGCGCTGGGTACAGTCAGAAGAGTGGGAGGGTGAGAGAATTCACCAGAGCCAGAGCGGGGAACAGAACAGGCAGACTGACGAAGTACACTGCTGAGGGGAGCGGTGGGTGGCAGGAGAGGTCTGCGCGCCATGTGGGACCCTCGTCTGGTGGCCAGGGAGCAGCCGGGGATCAAACCGGCTCTGCAGAGGCGGCGGATCAGCTTCGCAACCCAGTGCTCAACCACTGTGCCCCTGGGGAGGCCCTCTCCACAGACTTTTCTGCTATAGAACAGTGACTATTCCTGTCATAGCATTTATCACAAACTCTTGTTAATGAGAACATCACATATTTTGTTTGTTTACTTGTATATGTCTGTCCCATAAGCATAGAGACATTATCTTGCTCACCTTCTATTTTTAACTCATGTCTAGCACAGCTGCTCCACAAATATTTTTTGAATTATATATATGTTGAGTGGATAAATGACACTATGAGAGAGCCACAAAAGTGTTATTGTGTCTATTTTAAGATTTATATTTAGTGAAGTTAGGTCACTTGCCCAAGAATATCTATCTGGCCCATGATTGACCCAGATTTCTGGGAGTCAGTCTATTTCTATTGGGCTGAATTGAATACCATTTCCAGAAGAGTTTAGAGAAATCATGTTAAGTTTCTGTAGAAGTATACATTACTTGTTTTGTACAGGAAAATGTTTAGGGCAAATAATCATAAAAATTGGACACATGACATCTTGAATAAAAATGTGATACCTGCTTTTGATGGGGCATAGATGATTATGCATGGTGCTGAGAAAACAGCTGGTTTGTTTTAGGCAGAGATCTCCCAACATTGGCAAGCTCTGGAAACAACTAAAGAAGGGATTGGTGGGGGCAATCTAGATAACTGTATTAAGTGACAACTGGCTATGTCGTGAGGATATATGGATAGAAATATGAATGACAAGGCCACTTGGGGCCAGGACTGGGAGTCAGTTGAACTTGAGAGGACCTGGCAGTTACTCAAGAACAGAAAGTTAATTATAATAAGCAGGTATAATACAGAAATTTGTAAATTCAAGCAGTAAATCGAAGTTTAGACTTATGATTTCCTTAAGTCTAAAAGCACTCTGGTACTCCTGAGAGGTGATTTAGAAAATCAAATGACTCAAATAATTTCAAATATCAACTGAAGAAATGTAAATTTAGTAAGTATAACACAGGCAGTAATAGAAAATAGTAGTGTGACCTCATATCCTTTGGCAGAGGAATTTTGCCTGTTTTGAGAATCCTGTTTTGCAAAGAAGTCAGCTAGCATCCCAAGTGCCAAGAGATACTGACAGATTATGTCAGAGTCACTAAACTATTCCTTTCAGCTAAAGTTAACAGAATTTGTTAATGTCAATATACGTACTACTTTAAATGTAATGTAAATGTTTTTAGGAATGTTGCCTATTTTAATAGTTGCCTATTTTAATAGTTGCAAAAACTAATTTAGATTCATTTATTCCAGCCTATAACCAATCAGTGTTTTAGTATATCTTGACTACTAATAGATTTCTCATATAGTAGCCATTTCTTAATATAGCAGTTATAAAATTCGGCAAAAACATATAAAAATGTCACAAAACCATGTATCACTTTATTTTCCAAAGCTTTTCCTCCCCTTTTGTTTTTCTTGATAAAATAGATCTTTATGTTTGCTGCCTGTGGTGATTATTTTTCAGTGTTAACTTGGCTAA
This sequence comes from Talpa europaea, assembly GCF_964194135.1. NCBI lineage: Eukaryota > Metazoa > Chordata > Mammalia > Eulipotyphla > Talpidae > Talpa > Talpa europaea. Next base: position 34,503,366 of record NC_140068.1, on the reverse strand, counting down.
GCTATGGTGCCAGTCATCTAGTCAAACACTAGTTTACAAATTGCTGTGATGGTATTTTGGAGAAGTGATAAATATTTACAGTCAGTAGACTTTAAATAAATGAAATTATCTGATTTATGGGTAGACTTCATTCAATCATTTGAAGACTTTAAGAGCAAGAACTGAAGGTTTTACAGAGAAAGAATTCTAGCTCCAGACAAATCCTGCCTGAGTTTCCAGTCTACAAGCTGGCCCTTCAAATTTCACTGTTGCTAACCCCCACAATCAAAAGAGCTGACTCCTTAATATCTTGTTGTGTCTCTCATCTCTTTCTCCCTCCCTCCCTTCCTCCCTACCTGCTTCCTCCCTATCTCTCTTTATCATATCAGGATTCCTTGGAGAACTCTGATAGACTACCCTTGTGTGACTTTCACCAGGCACCTGTGTGGGCTTGGGCTTTTGTTTCAAATATGGAGACATTACACATTTCTGTAAGGGTAAATATTTTTTTTTTTTCTGTAGGCTTTCATAACTTTCTCAAGGATAAATTACATGGTTTGTTCCTTTGGTGGTAATACTACCTTGGGAATTTCAACACTATTCCATGTTTCACGAGGAATGATTTGTAGTAATTTTTGGTAGCTTTCCAGATTATAATTGATGACATTATCTAAGCTGTGCCCAAGAGTTTGTGTTTATGTTTTCTTGGAAACTAATTATCTTCAGTGGTCCGCACACTAAACTATATTAAAGATCAATAAATTTCTCCAGAGATCCTGATACACATTGAATAACGGTGGATAGTTCATAAATTTTCACTGTATGTGGTTCACATGATTTTGCTAATGCTAAAACTCACTTTCCACTATTTTCTTTTACATGCAAAGCAAAATAAGTTTTTCAAATTTTGTCAATTGCGGTTCCATTTCATTATCTGAAAGAACATATCCTCTCACACTTAAGGAATATGCCATTTGTTATTTCATACCAGTGACTTATGAAATTCTGATCCCTTGTGCACTCAATGCTTTGTGCCTCACTCTCCAAAGTAGTTACAGTGCTGTCTCTTTAAAATTCAGCTTTTTGTCCATGACAAAAACAACCATGTCCCAAAATTTCTGGTGTCCATGTAGTCCATTTAATTTTACAGCATTCTTTGAACACTCAAAACCTATTAATTACTGAGGTTACCACTGAGTGTACCAAAATAGTTACCACTGAGTTACAAAAATAAATAGGAACTCATAGCAGGATCAGAGTCTAGCTTTAAAGGATCTTTGGAACTAAATAAACCATATCTACTTGTTTTCAATTGTGCTTTATCTAGGTCCCAAACTAGTACCCCTGATCTCTTTTTTTTAATTCTTCTTCTTTTTTATCTTTTTTTTAGTAATTTATTTTATATTTTTACATTGTTGTTCATTTTTTTTTTGATTTTTTTTAAATAGTTTTTATTTATTTATTATTATTTTTTAAATAATAAATTTTATTTTTATATTCCCCATACAATTGCAGCCCCCCATTTTGACCCCAATCCCTCCCCTCCCACCCCCCACCCCCCAAAAAGTGTCTCTGGTTCATAGTTTTTTGTTGATTTTGATTTTCACTTTCTTATAGTTATTCATTTTCCTAGTCCCTTATGTAAGTTTTCTGGATTCCTGCTATGAGTGAGACCATCCAGTATTTTTCTTTTTCTTTCTGGCTTATTTCGCTGAGCATGATCCCTTCCAGCGCCATCCATGTTGCTGCAAATTGCATGTGTTTATCTTTTTTGAATGCTGAGTAATATTCCATGGTGTATATGTACCACATCTTCTTGATCCAGTCATCTATTTTTGGGTATTTGGGCTGTTTCCAAAGCTTAGCTATTGTAAACAGTGCTGTCGTTTTTAAACATTGTTTGCTTTCCCCACAGCCTAGGTGCAGTCCCCATGGAATTTGGGGAAGGAAATCTCCCCTGATCTCTTGCAGTGCTTCTTTTCCTTTTGAGATCTTGCCTGTTTTAACATATACTGAATTTGCAATTCTTAAGAATCTAATAGACTTTCTTAGTATGCAAGTAAGATTCATTGGTCTGTACTTTCTTGTAGTTTATGAAATTCCTATGGATGGAGTTTTCGCTAGTGTTTCAATGAACTGCTCACATGACAAATTGTGTGATTTGGGAAGCAAGTAACTGATGATTTTCAAAAGTATAAATATCTTTGTTTTCAAAATTTGGAAAAGTTATTATCAGTTCAGACAGATATTTACCTCAGTGTTAAAGGTATAAAAATCAAATAGCTTATTTTAAATATTAAAGAACATTGTTAAAAGAAGTATTAAGTAACACAAAGATTTATAATACTATGTAATATAATATACTAAGTACAATAAATGTACATATTTATAATTACATATATGTGGTATACATATACATATAATTTATTTATAAAGTGCAATTCACCAAAACTGGTGGTTTTAAAGGGGTTTTGCACGTTAATAAAAAAAAAAAAAACTTAGGTACATAAGCAAGAAAACATAATGGAGAAAATACATTGTACTTTAATGTACATAATTGAATGTAGTGGGATGTTTTTATAAAGAATGTCAAAATTACTAGATGCAGTTTGTGTGGGATAAAATAAAAGGAAAGGGGTGGCAGTTTGTGCCAGTAACATTTACTAAGCAACTGAGTCCTTTTAAAAATTGCAAAATGACAAAATAGTTTGAATAAACCCCATTAGCAAAGAAAATTAAGTCCTACCCAGATAGTCTTGCACTGAATTTGATTCTTGGATTGGTTTTGTGTACCATTTTGTTTCTTCTAAGAAGACATTGTTTTTTCTGCTCTCCTACTACTCCTTGGGGCTCTGAAAAGGGCTGAGTGGGAGACACAGACATCTATTATTTTTCTAATTTGAAGAGAGCCCTATATAAATAAATACAGAAGAATTCTGAGATATCTTGCCATCCTGGGTAGTTTTCCATACATGCCTACCATTGGCTATAATAATTAGGGTGGATGTGAGCTGTTTCCGTGCTTTATCATTAATCTCTCAGATACTCAAAAATATATCACACCAGCAGTGTGGTCTCTCCAAATCCTTTTATTGACTTCATTGATCAGACTGTGCCTGCCTTAGTTTAGCACTCTATATATCTGAGGTATCCTTAGTTTTTAACTTTCACCTTTTGCAATCCTATTCATCTTGCAAATGCCTACTCTCTCTGTTTTCCTTGTGAACTTCCATGTAACCTTTTACTACCTCCCTTCTGTACTGACAGCCCCCTCTTTTCCTTGAACTCATGGAATTTAATGTCTGGATTACTCATCAGTTGCTATCTTGGGTTTTAAGAAGCAGCAGGCTAAGAAAGCAGATTGGCGAACAAAACTGGAAGCTGAGGACAGGTTTTCCCCACTATCCAACTGTAGAATGTCCCTGTGAAAAACCTTTAGTGAACTAAAATGAAATGAAGTAAAAGCAAATGAGCAGTTAGTATTAATTTATATGAAAAAAAATTCCCAGACCCAAAATTGATCCACCTAATCATACCAGATAACATATAAAACCTAAGATAATGCTGACCTATGGTAAAAGCTGGAATAATATGATACATACCCAGCCTGTATAAAATAACTCCCAGGGAAAAAGCTGTCAGTGCCACTCTCACTACAGGGGTGCTGCATAACAGCTGCTACAAAACAAATGCTGAACACTAATTTTACTTTTCACCTTTTGTAAGAGTATCCTCTTTGGATTTCATTCAGATAGCAAAAACAGGTATTTATGTAGGTCTTTCATAAGAATGAAGTGACTTAACAAGGATTCTCAAAAAGAAGGTTTCATTTGAATGTGTGTGTTATGCATGCCTGCAGATTTTCTGCATGGCTCTGTATGATCTATTGGAATCTCTTTGGGGTCTATTCTTCGTCATATAATTTCAGAAATTATGAAATATTTCAAATATATAAGATGATTAAAAATAATATAATCATCAGTTACCTGCTTAAAATTAAAGCATTAAAACAACAGGAGAACAAGAACTAAAAGTCAATTCACTGCTACAAGTCAATGTTGTAAAAAGCAGCAAACATTGGGACTTAATTTGTCTTATGCATTGGTAATATTAAAAGAATTGATATGTGTCCTCTGACCTCCTTTACTTTACTTGGTGGGATATTATTATAGGAGGCATATTAAAAATTGAAGAGTATGAAATGAGTTTTACATCACACCATGCTTCATTGATATGCATGATAATCTATAGAGCTGTATTAAAAAGATACAGTGGCTTAACCAGAAAGATATTAAGAATGATTAGTTGATATGTGCCATGGGCACAGCCACAATTAAGAATGATTAGTTGATATCTGCCATGGTATTGTGTTTGGAGTGTCTCATTGTCTAAGCATCTGGGATGTAACAGAGGCATTGAAATATAAATATAAGCCCAAATGAGTAGTCACCACAGAAGATGTAGTATTTGAACTGGTCCTTGAAAACACAGCCCTTCAAATGAACTAAGGATTGATTCTGATGAGTAGAAAGAAGAGAAACGGAGATGAGAAGGTAATAATATATATATTTTAGGGATCTTAAGCAGATTTACTATGCGAGGGCAGAAAACATGATATGGTTGAAATGTTTAAAATAGAAGGTTAAATCGAGTCTTTTATCTAAATTTCTCTTAGGTCCAGAGACAGAGAACTAAATGATTACATGTTAAATATTCCAAAACTAACATTATAGATCACCTAGATAAGACTTGCAAAGAAGGTATTTGAGAACTGTTTTTGAGAACTGTAGCCCTCCTTTCACACACAGCCTTTAAAAGATCTTAGAGAAGCTAATTGAGAATTTGGTGTGAGAATTGTTGCGGTATTCTCAGTTGCACTTTTGCCCTCCTGGGGAAGAGGAATATGCTACTGCCTCCCCCTTCCTCAAGTAAAAGGGGCTTCAGTTGACCAAAGAGCTTGAGACGAGGTCAGATATACCTCAGATGCTCTCATTCAATCTGTGTAGCATTCAGAACTGATTTTCTGTCTCCTCAGAGATTCTGTAACCTATCTGGTGGCCATAAAGGACAGATGTTACATAGACTGAGAAACAGAAAGATGAAGGGGTCAGCCTGGAGTTTCTTCCTTTGACAGCAGATAAATTCTGGTGATTGTTTGTTCAACTTTCACCTCCAAAATTTGATGGATGTGAAGTTAGTGTTAACATTTTACTAAGACTGAAAATGGACTAGATTCAAGATTTCCAGTTTGAAATTCCCTTAGATATTATCTAAGAAGCTCATGTGAGTAGAAGATACCTTAACAAAAATAAGTAGACAATTCCCTGATTAACTCCCAGGAACCAAAGGAAGATTGAAATATCCGTTCTGTTTATGAGTGAAATTCTTAGTTATGATGTGAAATTCCTAGTTATGATGAAGAGGGAGGTCTCTAAAGAGTACCCAAAGCTCCTATTGGTCAGGATTATTTATTGCAAAGTTAACACACAGGGATTCATTAAGGTTGTGTTATAGTTCACACCATCTGGGAGTCCCAGAAATACAGTTTTGAATAATATAAAGCTGGGAACTAACTGGGAGAAAATCAACTTCATCACAGAACTGGCTTTTGCATCAGAAAATTATTGCTGCTGCCTAACACAGACTGAAAGTTAGGAGAGAGGAAATTGTGTAATCTTTGCTAGAGCTATCCTAAGCAATGAAAATTCCTCTCTTTAGGAAGAATCCAACCCCATTGATAGCTCATTTTGTCTCTTATTGATAGAAAGTCAGACACTTCTAACACTGACTGTTAACGTTGTAGCCTGGTTAATATAGAAATTATACTGACAGACAATGGTTGGCACCAGGGCATAGGTTAGTGAAACTCTTGTATTGCTACATGCTATAAGAAAGTCAACTTTAGAGATTTTTAACATAGGAGGAAACTGATAGCAAATCCCAGTATACTTACATAGTAAGACAAGTAGGATTTTTCTGTCATTGATGTCATTTAATTACATTAAGACCAGAGAATATGTACTTTGCATGGTTATAATACATCTCTATATATTTTTGTGCTTGTATTATGGCACTGCATTTTATTTGACATATTGAAACCTCTAACAGTCAATGTACTTGACTGGGTTTAAATCTTTCATCAAGCCATGTGTTCTCCATTTTCCCATCTATTCTTTTTCTTTTTTCCCTCTTGTTCTGAACTTGTTTGGATTGAGTACATTTTTTTTTTTGTATTCTAGTTTATTTCCACTATTGACATAAGAATGATTGTTGCTTTTATTTTACTTATTTACATATTTTTTGAAATTTCTCTATGGTTTAGAGTAAATGTTTTATCAGTCAACTTTCAAATAATATTATGCCACTTACAGATAATATAAAATCTAACAACTACGCAATTCCATTTCTAGTCCTTTATTCTATTGCTGTGAAATAATTTACTTCTACATATGTTATAAACCCCAAAATATATTGTCATTATTTTTGCTTTAAAGAGTAAACACTTCCAATTTTTTATTTTTAACTAATTTTATTTATTTATTTATTTTTTAAAGATTTATTTATTTATGCAAGCACTGGGTACAGTCAGAAGCATAGGAGAGTGAGAGAATTCACCGAGCCAGAGCAGGGAACAGAACAGGCAGACTGCTGAGGGGAGCAGTGGGTGGCAAGAGAGGTCTGCGCGCCATGTGGGACCCTTGCCCGGCACCAGGGATCGAACCAGCGCTGCAGAGACTGCAGGCAGCTTCGCAACCCAGCACTCAACTACTGTGCCACCAGGGAGGCCCTATTTTTAAATAATTTTAAACTTACAGAAATATCTCAGAATGTAGTACAGAGGCTTCTCATATATCTCTTCCTCAGATTCCCTTAATGTTAACATCTAACATGCCATACCACAAAATTCAAGACTAATGTGTTCCCCTTTACAGGCTCTGAGACTAAAACAGGTGGTAAATCTGGAGAAGTTTTGTTAAATTTCATTCTGTATATACAAAATTAATATTTAATTCTGGACTTAATGGAAACCCTATTTCTGCAGCCTCTTTTTTTTTCCTGCATATGCAGCTCTATTCTAGAAACTTGCCCTATAGTATGAATCTCCTCTATCTCTTTCCAAACTCTGATCTCTCTCTATTCAATCTGGTATGCCTGTCTTCTCTGTTTATTCACAAGTACCTTCAGGCAGAAAGAAAATTTGTGTTATTCTCTTACAAATCTCAATACTGTATTTTCTGTGTAAACAACATCCAATGTCTAAAAATGACTATCCTACCTTTTTTTGATCAGTTTTGTGTTTGTTTATGGTGGGAAGTTTAGCCTAGATACTTTGTGATAGAAGCAGAAATCCACTGTATTGTAGAAGGAATGATGATTTTACAAAAGGAAGGAACATGATATGTTTTGTATTTTTAAAGTGATACTCTATCTTCTTTATGGACATTGAGCTTTCGATCACCAGGGCCGATGTAATGATATCTTTTAGAAGGCTTTTACGATTGTGCCAAGTGTGATAATGATTATTTGGGCAGAAATGTTTCCAGTCAATATGTAAAAGTGATTGATTTTAAGATATATTCATGAGATAGGTTTGATAATTTGCTGATGGATTGGATTTGGTAGGGAGGAGTAGGAGAGGGATCAAGAGCAACCTCTAAGTTTTTGTCATAAGCAACCAGATGAGTAGGGATATATGTATGAGTAGAAGTAAATTTAAGGGAAGTAGGAGAGTCAAGAGCTTTTTTGTTTGGACAGATTAATCTTAGTCTCTAAGAAATCCAAATTAGATATGCAAATGAGAGTTCTTATTCAAAGATGGATTCTGAAGCCAATGTTTTTGGAAAGTAGTAGTTAACATTTTTGGGTGTTTTGTTTTACTGATTTTCATTGTGAATGTTCAAGCAGAAGATAGAGTGTGTTGTTTTCCAGTGTTTTCAGAACATTGTTCCTAAGGAACATCTTATAGGACAAGTATTCCATAGAATATTTTTCAGCAGTTTTGCTCTAGGGAGTCAGGGGAGTCAGTGACTGTTTTAAAGAGGGATACATGATCTCAAACATTTTAGAAGGGTTATTTTGGCAGGACTATGGTTTGATGAGAAAGAGGCTGAAGGCCTGGAGAACAGATGGGAGCTTGTTGATATCAGCATGTAGACATTTGGGGATGAGTGTCCAGATGAGGGATGACAGTGGGAATCAAAATAAATATGTAGTGAGATGCAAGAGAGCATGTGAAGAACAAAAAACAACAGATAATTATGCTTATTTCTCTAACTTAAGTGACCCATATTATACCATAAAAAGTTGAAATGAAAAACTTTATATAGGCAGATTCTGCTTGTCTGCATATTGTAAGAAAAATGAAGTAATTTATCTGTGATCACATGACCAAAGTTGGAGTAATTATTAAGTGGTACTGTAATTGAGATTTTCTGGACTGCAGACCTAGTTAAAAGAATACTAGCAATTAGAAATATTTACTCTATGATATAATCTAAATAATATAAAAAAAAATCTAAGTTTTTTATATTGGGAATTTTTTTTTTTTAATAGAGGCATGTTTATTTATTTATTTGTTTTGTTTGTTTGTTTTGTTTATACATGCACTGGGTACAGTCAGAAGTGCGGGAGGGTGAGAGAATTCACCAGAGCCAGAGTGGGGAGCAGAGCAGGCAGAAGGACCGAAGTACACTGCTGAGGGGAGCAGCGGGCGGCAGGAGAAGTCTGAGCGCCATGTGGGACCCTCCTCCGGAGGCCGGGGAGCAGCCGGGGATCGAACCGGCGCCGCAGAGGCCGCGGGCAGCTTCGCAACTGAGCGCTCAACCGCTGCGCCACCGGGGAGGCCCTTATATTGGGAATTAAAGTAAACATGACAATTTAAAATTTAGAGTGAATTCTGGGGTCAAAATATGATAGATAATATAACATTATATTACATATAATTAGATATAACATTGCATAAATTGGTATAGCATAATTTAAAAGCTCTTTAACTTCTAAAGTTTTATTTTTAAAAATGTGGCTGGGTCTCCTGGTGGCACAAGGGGTTAAGCACCATAATGTGAAGTGGTCCACAGCCTCTGCAGCTTGAGTTTGATTCCCGGCCACCCAGGGAGAAACGTACATGGTGCAGCAGACCTCTCCTGTCTCACCCACTGCTCCCTTCAGCAGTGTGTTTCAGTCAGTCTGCCTGTTCTGTTCCCCACTCTGTCTCTGGTGAATCCTCTCTTCCCCGGCATCTCTGACCTAAACCCCAGCTCTTGTATGCATAAATAAATAAATCTTTAAAAATGTGGTTGCTAATTAATGCCAGATAGACATTTGAGAACAAAGTAATGGGACAAATAAAGACTGTAGAAATGACTAGCTAGATTCATTTTAGCAGATCATGCTCACCAAATAAAGACTGTAGAAATGACTAGCTAGATTCATTTTAGCAGATCATGCTCACCATAAAATACAGTATCTATTTTCTGCTGAGACTAGATAGTCCGTTCTACAGTAATAGCTTAGTGTTGTATGTCAGGCACTGTAAAAATTAGTTTCTCTAAACTAGTTCCTTTACCTGACAAGAATTTTGTGAAGGTGGATATATATATATTATGCCTGTTTAATATATGAAGAAACTAAGATTCAGAGGTTAACTTATCAAAGATTTGAACTCAGTTATTTACAGAACTAAAGTAAAAATTTGAATCTGGGTCATTTTTGTTGGTGGTGGTACTTTACTGCACCAAGATTTTAAAGATGTTTTGGCATTTCTTTATATAATTTTGTGATTGTTTTAAAAAGTTTTTGAATATCATATAAATATATCCTTTTTTGTTTATTTGAGACTTCTTTTGTAGAGCTTTTATATTTCTTTTGTAAAGCTTTTTCAGAATACAAGTGATAAACAAGATTGTACTTCCTTACCAAATGGTGGATAATCATGTTTGAGATAATGAAATGTAAATATTTACCCTTGGGCCTTGTAATTCATGACATCTTGGTTTTTTGTGTTGCTATATTTTATTCAACTGGACAGTCTTCCTGGTTAAGGAAGGAATCCTCAAATGGAAATTAGGAAGGGTTTGAAAAGATTTAAAGCCTTTATAAATATGTTCAGTAGTAAGGAGATATGGTGAAGTAGTTTTTTCATCATCATACTTTTGTAAATTTGCTTTAGTGATATGATGAAAGAAGGAATTTTTTTTTTTTGAAGTATTTTACAGGGCTTCCCCGGTGGCGCAGCAGTTGAGCGCTGGGTTGTGAAGCTGCCCGCAGTCTCTGCAGTGCGGGTTCGATCCCCGGCTGCTCCCCAGCCACCAGAGGAGGGTCCCACATGGCGCGCAGACCTCTCCTGCCGCACACTGCTCCCCTCAGCAGTGTACTTCGGTCCTTCTGCCTGCTCTGCTCCCCGCTCTGGCTCTGGTGAATTCTCTCACCCTCCTGCGCTTCTGACTGTACCCAGTGCATGTATAAATAAATAAAAAAAAAATCTTAAAAAAAAGTATTTTACAAACATTCCTGTAAATAGGAACAACATAAACACTGTTGAGTACCAGAAAAATCCGAACATGATGTTCTAATTACAAGAGATATGGACAAAGAATAAGGAGATCCATTCTGTGTGGAAAGAAGGAGGTGTATGTTTTAGAAAAATAATGAAAAACGAGATGTTCAGAGGGAAACAATAATCAGGAAATAGTATTGTCGAAAAGATGGTTATAGGAAACAAATTAGAAATAAAACTTAAATGTGATGGTACATTGGAAATTTATGATGATTTTAGAGTCATGTATGGAAGCATATACAGAGCAGGAGGGAGCTCTGTCACTTCAGAGAATGAAGACACAATCACAGTTGAAATAATAAATACTTCTGTTTGGAGGACATCATTACCAGAAAATTATATTCAAAATGGAAGAACAGAGAAGAGTATTAATAGTGGTTAGGAAACTGCCAGGATTACTTGCAGAAGAGATGATTAAGAAAATTAAATAGCTTGGTAAGGGGCGACTAGGAGGACAGGAGTGCTTATAGCCATTTGGAGATTATTAACCCTATAAAGAGTGACATATCAGTTATTTAGCATGGTGGCAAGAACTATAGTTAGAAGCAATTTAGTAAGTTTAGGAATAGGAGAACTGAGGCAACAGACATAAGACCCATTCAATCACTGAGGGAAGAATATGTAAAGAAAATAGCCTAGGTTTATTGCTTGCAATTTTCACTTCCATGATTCTGAACATTTCTGAAAGTCTTTTATGTTCTTTTCCTTCCTTTATTCCCTTTTCTCCTTATAGCTTTTATCCCTCTGATTTGAACAATGAGCTCTGTGTTCCTTTGTGTCAATACATTTTATGGATCATCCATGGATTCCTACTCACTTAAATAAGCTAGCTTTGAAAATTTATGTTTCAGCCTTGAGCTAGCAATCATTTTGCAAGCACTGGAGGCAACCTTTTCCTTAAAAATTTATCTTCCTTTAATCCATGGGGATATCATATTTCCAGGTACTATAATAATAAATATCTGTAACCAGAATTTCTCTGTGTTCTAATAAAAGGTATAAAAAGGGCATAGTTATTGGTAATTCATCTTAAATGTTACATCATAGCATTCGATGTTTCCTGATCACCAACTTTGTCTTAATATGAACTTTAAACAGTATTAGCTTTGAATTATGAATACAGTGAATTATAACCAAAATATGTAAGGAGTCCCACAGAAATGTAAATTGATGGCAATATTTTATTGTGGAATAGCTGCCTTCTTGTGTAAATGTGACATCACCTCTGTAAAGCCCTATTATCTACATTTTATACATATATAAAATATTGTAAGAATAAAAATGGAGAGCTGCTTTAAAGTACAAACATCATCTTTCTCAGTAGTACACAGAAATATTATAAATATCCAAGGAAATGAAAATGAGAGCAATGCAAGCATTAGCACTTAAGGAAGGCCGAAGTACTTGCCTGTGTTCATAGCTCTTCAGTACCCTTAGGAGAAATGTTCTCTTAATCAAGAATTAAAATATTCCATGTTCTTTACAAAATCTAATGTCATTTCTGGGAAGGCTGATGAGTGATGTGGGAGAACTCATTCTGCAACTACAAACAACAAAGAAATCTATTTTAATTGCTTTTACATTGGAAAAATATTCAATTTACATCTAGAGAAATTATTTTATCTTACTTTACCTTCTCCCTTCTGTTTCAATTAATGTTACTAGAAATAAGAGCTTATTATTTTGACCAAATGAAATGCCACAGACTATAGGAATCATAAGAAAGCTGAGGGATTGGTCTTTTTCTTGTTCAGATGATGCCATCACACAGATGGTGCCTAAAGTGTTTTCTTTCAGGGGGTATGGGGACTGGGTGTTTGCAGTGGCAGCCAGAACTTTCTCTTCCTTTTTAAGTTTTAATTGGTTAGTTAATTATTTATTTTATTGAGGTAACATTGGTTTACAACATCATACATGATTGGGTCATGTGTTACCACATATGACCGGGCATATGATACCACAGCACATTCACCACCAAGGCACCCACAGTCCTCCACCATAGTTCATTGTGCCCCCCCTCATTTACTCCCCCCTCTCTCCAACATGCCATGCATGTTGTTGCAAATAGCAAGAATTTATCTTTTTTATAGTTGACTCATATTCGGTTGTGTATATATGCCACATCTTCCTAATTCTCTGGTCTTAGGTTGTTTCCATAGCTCTGCTATTGTGTATAGAGCTGCAATGAATGTAGGAGTGCTGCTGGAATCTACCCTTGTGCTTGGCATAAATGTTGCAAAGAGAATACTATGTACTTCTAAGTCTTCCAGAGCCTGATTGTATGCTAGTTCCTGGTGAGATAACTAATTGTTCCCACTTTTTGGGAAAAGAAAATCTTTTCTAACTTGTGCAGATACTTATCTCTGAATTCCATTTCAGTTTAAAGGGAATAAGTAGGTTGAATATGTGTCTTGCAATCTTCACTCAGTACTGGTAATCAGACTGGTTAATGGGATCATAGGGATCCCACCATTGATGCTCAGTCCTGACTTACCCTTTTTTTAGAGATAGAAACAGATTGAAGCACTTGGCTACCTGTCTGTCTTTGCCTCCTGTTGGTTTTTTTATTCCACATTAAAAGGAATTGAAGGGGATGAAAAGGGCCTACTTATATTACATATATATTATGATTTTATATATTTCTTAGTGAATTACTAAGTGAAATGCAAACCTGGATCTAAGAACTATGGTGGCAAAAGAGGAAATGAGGAGCAGTGCCCAAAATTGTACTGTTTAAAGTGCTAACCCAGGATTTAGATGTTAAAGGGCACTTGGATACACAAACACACACGTATACATATAAAAGCATATATTTAACCAGGCACACTTAAACCAGGTCCCAGTCCTTCTCTTTTGTAATAATAAGTTTAACATAAAAGGAATGTATTTTAACATAGAAAATAATAATAAATGCATACATTTGGTTGTCATATAAGCATACATATGTGAGTGTATGTACACATATTATATACACATGCATGAATATATAATTTATTAAGAAAATTTTTATTTGTAGAGAAACCGCAAGTTGGAAAATAGTACATTTCTATACCCCAAATGTAATTGGAAAATCATTGTTAATATTTTTTTTGTTCCCCTCCCCAGGCTTTTATTTAATATAGTAGTGGTTTTCCTTTATTTTGTATCCTTTTTCAAATGGTAATGAGCATTTCATGTGCTTCTATAAACTCATTATAGAAATCATTTGAAATAATTTTAAGAATTTTTTTCTTTCTCTTTATCCCACTCTTATCTCTTTCTCTTTCTTTCTTATTCTGAGACTCTGTGCCAAAACTGTGAGATATGATTGGCATTTTAGATGGGTCACAGTCCTTGTTTCAGGGAAATATTTATGTCCATCAATTTTGGCTGTTGAGGAGACTCATTTTGGGGATTAAAACAATCATGGCAACAGCATTCCTTAAAAAAATCTTGAATCATATTTGCATAAGAGTATGAGTGTGCATGTGTGTTTGTGTATATGCATACATACATGTGTAGGTGCATGTATATGCTTTTATATTTATGTGTAAATTTATGGTCTTGTGTATATAAGTATGTATGCATGTATATATCTGTATATTATATATCAGAGGTATAGGAATATCAACAGTCAACAATCTATAGACTTTAGAGGGAGATGAATAGATCTGTCAAACTGTTAAAGTGTAGTGGCAATTCAGCTTGCCAACATGGATATAAAGTGACTTTGGATATAAAGTGACAGCTAGTATGGACACCTTTGTCCTCCCGCTTTATTGACAAATAACTGACATAGGACACTGTGTAAATTTAAGGTATACAAAGTAATGATTTGATAAACATATTGCAAATGATTATGGTGAAGGCACCTTTTTCAGTCCAGATGCTCTGATATGTGTGCCTGGAATGAGAAGAGAGGAAGAACCATACATTTCACCTGAAGGACTGTTGGTAATTCTTTAATAGCCAGGTAACAGCCATGGAAGTCTGACTTATACCCCCAGAATGAGCATACCTCAGGAGGAACATGACTTTCTAGATCTGAGAAGCTACCGAAAAGAAACGGGAGCAATGCCAGGAGAAGTAACACAGGGCCCTCAGCTGTGGGCAGCAAAGAGAGGATAAAGGTAGAGCCCTTTGATGGTCACAATCCTAAATGACTTGGAGGTGAACTACTTGTGGACTTTCAAACAGGATTCTAGACAAGTTCTAGTCTTTAATGTTAAAGTATTGATATTCAGATATCACTGTTAATGTAACCTCACTAACAGACTTGTGGAGATTTAGGTCACATGGCTAGAATCACATCGATCAATCTTTGTTTATAAGGGTCTCCATGACCAGTGTTTCCAATTATTTCCTTAGAGAAAGACTCCCAGATTTTGCCTTATCAAAATTTCCAGTTTGAGTTTGCTCAAAAGCAAACTCAGCAGAGTATTTGTTTGCCAAGAGTTTATTTAGAAGATCCCATAATACCCAAGGGAGGAATTAGAGAAAATGAGATGTGGAAGACAGAAAGGGCAATGAAGACTGCTGTAATGAGTGGATTACCCAAATGGGGCTCTGTCATATTGGGAACTCTCTGGGAGATCAGGCAATCAGGGTCAGTGAACAGGTTGAGTCTTTGGTGCACTTACTAGGATCTCCATTCTCTGAGGATTGCTGCAGGCTCATTAAATCCTCCAGGCTTCCAGCAAATGCCTCCTTGGAGGTGAGCTGGATGATAAGAATAGAAATGTAGATGCTTGAGATGTAAAATTGTCATCAGGCTGAAAATTACATATTGCCACTGCCAAATCACTCAAATAGGCCAAGGGTAAGGGCATGTGGGGGTAGAATCTACCACACTAGGTTTCCCAAGTCTCCCTCCATTTCTGCATGAAGGTCTTGTGTTTGTGTGCCAAATAATTGGGACAGTCATTCCTTTGTTTTCTCCTTCCAGGAATCACAAGAATTGTAGGTATGAAATATAAACTGAGTGTCTCCAAAGCTTTTCTCAATTCCTGTGCCATAGTTGTCTTGAGCAACCAAAGCATAGAGGACATTTGCCTTTGAAGGTCAGCTGTGATGACATTCTTCTTTCTAGAAAGAAGAAACATTGAGGCAGAAATAGACTTGCCGTGAAATGCTCATGAGAAATGTGCACCAAAGCAGCCTCTCTCTGATGGTGGCCTAATTGATTTATTGTTTTGGCTCTTAGCTTTAAAAATTCTCTTTATTCCCACACCAATTCAAGAATGTTTGGTATCACTTCATATTTCTTTATATAGCATTTCTTTCATTTTCCTGTTCTCCCTCATTCTTCTTGTAATAAATCAAACAATAAACATTTTGATTTTTCCTATGTCATATTTTTCTTTATTTTTTTCTTAGTTAGGGATTTTGAGGAGAAAAGAAAAAATAATGTAGTTTATATTTTCTGACCAAGAAATTACACCTCAATACATGAAAGTCTGACTTCCAACTCCATCAATGAAGTCATTGAGAATGTGCTCATAGTATTCACCTAGTGGATATTAGCAAATCCAATGAGCAACTTTTTATTTTATTTTAACCTACTGATTACTCTGCTGAGATCAACTATGACATAGCACAGATGAACATCTCTTCTGCTACAATCCATAAAACTGAAATTAAAAGCTAATCTTAATATCTCTCAAATCAGCCACACCTCCTATCCTGTTCCATATTTACTCCTTTTATTTAATGTTTTTATCTTGGATTCTAGCATTGCCATCTACCTATACCCTAAGCAAAAACATTGGAGAAGATTTCAGAAAATTATTTATCACTCATTTTCCATATTCAATCAGTCTTATATTTGTTACCTCCAATTTAAAATATCTTTGAGGCTTTGCAGTAAGTCATAAAATATTATTTCTTTGACTTTGGACCTGCCTGATCTTTGGAAATTCTAGTCTCTTTGAGATCTTAAACTTCCCTTGGTATTTTCAGAGAGTAGCTCATAATTATTTCAAAAACATGCCACTTCTTAGAGCTCTATTTGGTTTATAAGTAGAGGTAAAGTTTCTTTACCTTATATCTTCAATTGCTTAAGAGATCAACAGTAAATCACACTACCAGTGTCATAGTGTAGAAGTTCCAGGGCTGCTGCTACTTTACAAAAATGTTGCTAGTACATCTGGTATTTATGTGATTTGCAGTATGAATGTGGAAACCCAGATCCAAATGTATTAAGAATACTGATGCTGGTGGTCTAGGAAGCTAGAGAGATCATGGCCTCTGCTTACTATCACTGCAAATGCTACTGATACTGTATAATTATTGCCAGTGCTTGTCTGGTGATTGTATTGCCAGCAACCTCCTAGATTATTTTTCTTCCTTGCTTATGTTCCCTGATAATTTATTTAGTTAGGACCTTGACCAACTATGGTAACTTGTTTCCCTGACAAGTCCATATACTCTTGAGTACTATGATAAGTAGAATTTAGGCTCAAGTTTGAAATCGCTATATTTAGTTTCCATAAAATAATTGAAATTTCTCTAAGTGTCTTTCTCTCCCCTCACCCCCTACATACACCACCCCCCTCTAAATTCTGACTCACAGTGAACAGATATGAAAAGCTCTTTGCCTAAACCACTTGAACATTTCTTCTGGGGACAGACTCTCAGATACAGGGACAGAATGTGGATGGGACACCTTCTGGAACATACAAGTTGTGGAAGAAAGGGAATGCCTCATATGCCTCCCATACTTTGGAAATGATAGATTCTTTTTGGAGGTGACAGTCTTTATCACCTATCCTTGTTACATTTAGCAGTGAGACTTCTGCTCACCTCTGGGATCTTACTTGGAGGTATAACAGGTTTAAAAGATTACACATAATTTCCATTCTATGCACACAGGATGACTGAGTCATTTTCCCCTCCCAATCCTTTATGTATCTTTGATGTTAGAGTTTCCTGAGAGATCAAAAATGAAGTTCTTCAAAACATGAATGATTAAACTCTTCTTCTTCTTACCTTTATACTTACCACCAGGTCCAGGAAGTTGCAGTAAAAAAAATAGCGATTTTTTTTTCCTTATGGTATCACCCTACTATGCTACATTTAGTATTTGGGGGAGCCCAACTGCTTGTCTTCTTGCTGGGGAGTAGTTTTCCATCAGTTACTAACAATCCTTGTGCCCTCTGCAAGGTATCACAGCCAGTCCTGTCCCTGTGGAAGTTACCATTGCTTCTCTCACCTTCTTCATACTGCCACACTGGGCTATGTGGGGTGGGTCCCTGGAACCCACATGCTCCATGACAGAGAGAAGGAAGATATATTGTTTTCTTATGTGTCTTTTGAAGATAAACCAAGGGGAATTTAAATAATACATAACTAGTTCCCCCTGTTAGTTGGTATGTGCTATGTTGATTATAGAGTTCATTAGCCTTGAGTCAAAGTTACACCTTTGCTTTATTCTCCTAGGGTGAACTTTGTTATAAGGCAGTGCTTCAATTTTTCATATAAATATACCTTTCAGGAGTACATTTCACTGATTTTCTTGATCTGTCCAATCATCTCATATTCCCAGTATACCAATATTTACCAATATGTGTTTCTGTTGTCATATTACCAGCATTGTTCCTTAGAGACAGACCCCCATTTCTAGAGTATGATGAGGAAATTCCAGGTGAAACAAACTTCAAATTTTGGCTCTGCTGTTTATTATGTGTACCTTGTTACTTACCATCCTCCCTTATAGTAAATGGAGTCATCTTTAAAATAAAAGTGATAGCAGTATGTACCTTGTACGATGATAGTGGGACTGAATATACTGAGCTAGTATATATGAAGCATTAAGAACAGAAGTCAGTACTTAATGCATGCTCTATAAATGTTAGCCGTTATTATTGCTACTACTTTTGCCTGGATTACTGCAGAATTGTCTTAACTTGCCTCCTAATCTTTATTTGGAGCTTTTCCAGTCTATTCCCCACACTGCTGTGAAAGTGATTTTTATGAAACTTAGCTGTGATTGTGTTACTCTCCTGGTTAAAACTTTAACTGGTCTTCATAATTTTTATCATCATAGTCTATACTCCTTAGCCAGGCAAGCAACCCACTGTAAGCTTATGATGTCATTCTAGTCTTGTTTTTTGCTAGTCTTTCTCCAATTTTCATTCCTCTTAGTGAAAACAAATATTTACAGTTCCTGGAAAGCAGCATCCTCTTTTTTTCTTTATATTTTACATATCCCTGCTCACAGAAGATCTTTGTTTCCCTCCAGTTTTATTAGACATATTTGATGTACATCACTGTAAGTTTAAAGTGTATAGTATGATGCTTTGATTTTCATATATTTTGAAATGGTTTAGTTAACATCCATCTTTTCATATAGATACAATAGAAAGAAAATAAAGGAGAAAAGAAAAAAGGAAAACAAATCTTATGGTACGAATTCTTGGGTTTTAGTCTCTTTAGTCTCTTTATCCTATTGATATATGTCCTCCAATGGTGTTAACTACAGTCATCATGTTGTACTTTACATCCTTGGTACTTATTTATCTTATAAGTGGAAGCTTATGCCTTTTCACCATTTTCTTCCAGCTCCCCTCCCCACCCCTCTGCTTCTGATTACCACAAGTTTGATCTCTTTCCTGTGAGTTTGGGTTGGATTATTTTAGATTCCACATAGGAAAAAGATTATATAGTATTTGTCTTTTTCTTTTTGATACTTCACTTAGCATAATGTCTTCAAGTTTCATCATCCACGTTGTCACAAATGACAGGAGTTCCTCATTTTATGTGACTGAATAATATTCCCATATATTAGCTATACAACTTTTCTATTCATCCACATTAAAGGACACTTAGATTGTTTTAAGGTACATCTCAGACCCATTCTCCTCTCTTCAATTTCTAATTATTCTTCAAAATACAGCAGAGCAGAAGCAGTAAAGCCCCTAGGAAACACTTCTGCTCTCTGAGTTAAACTGAGAAGACCTCACCCTTTGCCTTGCTTATTCCTTCTAAACTGGTGGACCCTGGCACTTTACTTGTGGTGCTTTAATTACCCCTATCTGTCTGTCACCATTCGTTGAAAGTTTTCCAAAGAGTAAGAGCATGAATTGTCATATGTCCTCAATGCTTGTAAGCAGTAGGAAAGAGTACATACTTAATATGTATTGAATAAATGTCTGACAGAGGAAACAAACAAATGAATGAAGAAATAATGTATGAGTGGGAGGAGAGGGGCAGTGACATGCAGAGGAAGAGCAAAAGATTTCTCTCCCATATTTGGAAAATACCTATCATTGCTAAGCGGATAAGGTGGACCTTGAAAGTGTCAGCGTTTTTCCCTAAGACCTTTGGAAGTATGTGTACGAAGGAATTTGAGATTCCCAGATGCTGCTGGCATAGATTTATATTTGGGTTGAGCTGTGGAATGTAATAAATGGTCTGAAACTGCCCCTCCTCTAGGCTATGGAAAATAGCTGAGTTTTTCAAAGTTTCCTTATTCTCAGGAACACCTTAGTGCAAATTCAAATAACTGATATGTTGATTTTCAATTTTATTTCATTCTATAAGTTTCTCAGGGTCATAGCTCCTCTCCCACCTTTAACCTTTTTACAAATAAATGTCTTAGTTTGTTTAATACATTTCACATATGAAACAATAGCCAGTTTACATAATAGAATGGTGTGAAGAAAGTCTTTTTTTTTTTTTTTAGATTTATTTATTTATGCATACAAGAGCTGGGGTGTAGGCCAGAGATGTGGAAGGTGAGAGGATTCACCAGAGACAGAGTGGGGAGCAGAACAGGCAGATCTACTGAAAAACACTGCTGAGGGGAGTAGCGGGTGAGACAGGAGGGGTCTGCTATGGCATGTGGGTCAGCTCCCTGGCCAGGGATTGAATTAGTGCTGCAGTGGCTGCGGATAGCTTCATAGTGCAGCTTTTTAACCCCTTGTGCCACGAGGAAGGTCCCTACCAAAGTCTTAACCGAGTTTCTGTGGAAAGGCCTGGAAATTATTTTATGTTTGAAGGCTATTTAGATCATTTAATACTTCTTTTCTTCCTACAAAATTTTCTCATTGAACATAGTTTATTTTAGCCAGACACTGTATTACACAATAGGTAAATGTCTTTATCTCTAATAAGTAAATGTGGTTTAAAAGGCTTTATTAGAAATAGAATTTCCCATGGTTATATTTTACCTAATGGCCACATTATTTGAAAAAATTTAAAAAAAAATCCAATAATGAAAAGATAATTTTATACATGACATGTTATCCAAAAAGAACTTAAACAATTTTATGGCCTTCCCATAAATGCAATATAGTATTTCACAATCTCTGTTGCTGAAATTCAATTATTGAGCTTTTAATAAAGCACATCATAGTAAATTGCAAAAATGGTTTAAGGCAAAAAAAATTGAAAGAACACCATAAACATTTGAAACCATAAAATTATAAACATCCAAAATTTATAAATAGGGCTTTAAAGGAAGTTAATTAGCTTCTTATAATTGTTAAAATAGGGATATTTGGTGCTAGTCTTAATAATCATAAAAAAGAAATATTTAAAATCACTTCTACTTTAAATTGGAGTAATTTATGTTGATATTATCACATTAAATTAAAAATAAAACATGATGAATTCTTAAGGCAACATACGGACAGTTTTCAATTTACAGATTTATAGTTAATTCTCCTAGAGTTTCCTTCTGTATTCTTTGAATGGAACTTTGATAAAACAATGATTAGATCCCATTATCTGTCTAGTTAGAGTTCCAGAGCAAGAAATAGAAGGTGTTTTCAGGAAGTAGAGTACTAGCTAATGTGACACCATTTCAGTAGGAATGTTCCTTAACACTTTGGATTATATTCAGAGATCTATTCCTGATGAAATTAAACCATGTTTTGTTGGAGTGAGAATGAGAATGAGAATGACTCTAAATCTAAATATTAAGAGCCCTCATAACTTCAGTGACTGTATATCTTATATTTTCTGAGTTAGTTATGATAGTATGATAGGTAAGCAGATTCCAATTCTAGGTAATTAGAAAAGAAAGAACTTAAGAATGTTTGGGCTGGTCATCAGAGGTGCCCATGAAGAAGTGGAGCCTACAGGAAAAGTAGGAGCTACCAGACCAATATATGGTGGAAGTAAGATTAATGAAAGTCCTGAAGTACAAATTTCAGTGTATGAGATGAATTGAAAGATAATCAAAATTACTGTACTACAGCAAGCTTACAATATTACAATGAGACTGGAAAAGGAGTCAAGGGCCGGATGGTGCAGGGTCTTTTTTTACTTTACTAATGATTCTGGACCTTATACTAAGGGCAGTGGTTATTCATTGGAAGGATTTAGTAGGGAAATAGCTTGATTATGTTAATATCCAATGCAAATAAATTCTGACCTGAACTGAATAATTTAATCGTCTAGGTAAAAGCACCAGTACCAATGAGGGAACACTCACTTATTCCTTCAGTGCTGGGCAGTGTTACACAGTGTCAATTTCTGGCAATGGAAACTCCCAGCAGCTACTTCCTTTGGCAACTTCTATGTAACTGCGCCAAGGCCAAGTTCATTTATGTGTAACCAAACCTTCTAGCTGTCCAGCCCAACCATAAAGTGAAGCAAGGTGGTTAACAATTCTAGTTTTCCCACTATTGAGGAGTTTCTGGGGATGTAAGACCTTCAGAGCCAAAATAAGGACAGAGGCAGACAAACCAGGATGATCAGACACCCTATAGGCAAGCCAGAATCATTTGATATAAAACTTTTGCAAATAGCCAATAGATCTATTCTTGAAAGGCATGATGGTTAAAACTTATTATTTCTCATGATAATCCTAGTATATTAAAAATTCTTTAATCAAATTAATTGATTTAACTTCTCCAAAGAAGTTATGTCAAAACCTTCCTACACTGTGCCAAGATATGTAAGTGAAGGAACCATATGGATATAGAAAATGCCCTATAGATGGATTTCAAATTCAATTTGTTATTTATATGTATGATTTAGTCAAATATAGTGGAAGCAGCTATTAAAGTTCCTATTCTGAGGTAGATTTCCTAGATGATCTTGCATTCAGAAAATGATTTCAGAGCCTATTTAAATGAACTTAGATTGGTGACATGACTTTTCATCTGCAATTTCTATGTGTTTTGATTTGAAAGAACTATCCTGTGAAACTTGCAATTAAGAGAAAGCAGAATAATAATTTTTATGTAACCTTTGTAGCAGAAGAATCTTAATGGTGGGTAATAAAATGTTGAAATGAGATATATTTTAATTAGGTAATAATACCAAGCTTTGTTTATTAACTACTCTGAAGGTTCTAATGAGCTGTGAATTTCTGAGGGCTCTTTGGCAAGGAAATGAGAACATTTAACAATCTCCCAAACTAATCTCATTATGAAGAAGTCTGTTTTGTACATGCTTATTTAAAAATGAAGCAGAAATGGAAAACTGTTGGCTCCTCATGGCACCTCTTGAATACAACTTCTTTTGTTCTTCATAATCTAGGAAAATAATATTTTTATACCTAAAAACTAATAGTCAAAGTTTCCTGTCCCAGGATCAACATAATAAGCTGAGTCATCTTTTTTTCAGGATTTCGGAAAGACTTTATGAGTCTGAGATCTTCAAATCTTTTTCTATTCTTGCTTTACTCAGAAGAAATAAGTGGTGTACGTCTGTCTATATCCCAGGCTGGAGCAATGATGGCAGCTTCATGACTCGTTAGCCCAAAGGCCACAGGATTTCTTAAGCAGAAGATGACCAGCACTCTCAGTCACAGAGCTAATCAGAGCAGGAGCATGACAGCACCCAGCCGGGTTAGGAAGCTAAGTCTACAGACTTTCAGCCACATAAATTGAAATTAACACCAGTCCATCCTGGTTACCCTGTATTGTCATATCCGTACTGAGATGAATTCTTGAAATGTGTCTTTATTGTATGTCCTAAGGGTTTTATCCAATCTTGAAAGGCAAATAGCTGTGACATTTTTTTTTTTTTTAACCATGTGGACTGTTAAAATATAACTTTGTGGGGCCTCCCCTGTGGCACAGCGGTTGAGCCCTGGGTTGCGAAGCTGCCCGCAGCCTCTGCATTGGCAGTTCGATCCCCGACCGCCGGGTAAGGGTCCCACATGGTGCACAGACCTCTCCTGCTGTGCCCGCTGCTCCCCTCAGCAGTGTACTTTGGTCCTTCTGCCTGTTTCTGCTCCCTGCTCTGGCTCTGGTGAATTTTCTCACCCTCCCGCGCTTCTGACTATACCCAGTGCTAGTATAAATAAATAAATAAATCTTTTAAAAAATATATATTAATAAAAAAAGAAATATAACTTTGTATAAAGTGTTTTCATTCTGGATTATTTGCGATAGGTACAGCAATGGAAAAATATTTTATTTTTTACCTCTTCTTTTAGTGGAATGTTTATGTCTGGGAAAACTACATTTTTGTGATAAGCATTTTTATTATTTCCAAGTTTAAGCCTTTTCTGGCAGTAACACAAAATAATTTTGTTAGAAATAAAAGAAGTACGACTGGAACTCTTAGAAGAATGGTATCACAATTACAAGGCATATAAAATAAAATAATATTGTGACATGCATGCTTAGATGCTTTATACAGTCAAGCTGGGCTTGGCCTTTCCACTTATCCTGTCAAAATGTATATAGGTTCTTCTCCTCAATAATTCATACCTATATTATTTACTTTAAAGGTGTTTCACCTGATGTAATTTGCAGTCCTCTGTTAATATTTTATTATTTGAAAAATATTGGAAGGTAAATTCCTTACAGACTCCTTTTCTGGAAATAGTTACCAATATCATAGAAAATAGTATTTGGCTAAATTTATCTTAAGCACTCTTAATAGCTGACAGCCTATGGTGGTGACAGTATTATTGGCTACTTACCTGTCATCACACATTTTTGCATGTTTGAACTATATGGTTTAGATTATTTGAAATCTTTTGCTTTTTTTTCTATTTTATTTTATTTGGCATAGCTACTCAGTCTATTTATACTGAATCAGGATTTTAAGATGTTGAAATAGAATAAGGTTTCTAACTCTATAAATGAATTGATGTTAATGATGTACCAATAGATTATTATCTCTTAAGAAGGCTTACTCCCAAAGATAAAGCAGCCAAGCACAGACTCCATAGTATGTGTCCTAGACATTATGGATGAGAAATGGCCTTATATATTAGTAACATCTATTCCCCTGGTGATAAGAACATGCCTATGCAAATTTGAAAATTGGGGTGTTGGTCATTTTTGTTTAAAAGTAAAATCTTAATCATTTCATAATCAAATAATAATTCATTATCTTATTTTAAGAGTACCTGTAGACATTTATTAAATACCAGTTAAATGAGCCAGAAATAACAATTCACTCCCAACTTCCCAGTAACTTTGCAAGAAAGTAGGAGAGAAGACAAATACATAGTACTCAAATATAGGATTGTACATTCTCAGATGTGTGAGCAAAGTTCTGAAAAACAGGGCACATAACTTCTCATGCAGCCTGGAAAGGAATGGAGTGGTGACTGGGGTCTCAGGAAAAATTTACATTTGAGAGATTTGGAAGCCATGCAAGTTGGTATAACATGCTCAAATTTTGAGTTACCCAGACTTGGTTTTTGAATTTAAATATATGACTTTTGGTGAAATGCAATAACTTTCTGACCCACAGTGTACTCTTCTGGAAATCTGGAATAGTAATTCCTATCCTGTAATATTGCGAGGATTGAATAAGAAATGAGCATGCATAAAAAGTTAATATTTAATAAATGGTAGCTCTTGGTAGGATTCTTAGATATGAGTGATAATTCCCTTCATAGAGAAAAAGAAAATGATCTACTACACATGACTTTGTATAGGATGCTGGAGAAAATGGTGTTTCCTGCGTAGCCAGCAAGCCTATTGGCAGATTAAGGATAAAAAGTTTGATCTCAGATTTACTGACCAAAGGAGAGAGGATGTAATGTTTTATAAACTGTCACAAATTTCCAGAAAGGTGGACTGTCAGGATGAGATCTGTCGTTTAGTAAAATCAGTCTGGGGGCAATATAAAGAATATATCTTCATAAGAGGTCATAGACAAATTAAATGCTATGTATGCACATATGAAATATAGAGATGTAGGGAGTTTTGAATCCAGACACACCTACCCACTGTGCTAGAGTAGAAATATATGATTCACTGGGGTTTGGGAAGAAAATATTGGAACTTCTATTTAGTTTTATTATATGTTTTGAAGTTCTTTTTGTATATTTAAAATGTGCATTATTTTAGTAAAATAAGACACATGATTTATGAATAATTAAATGCACATATATTGTAAATGTACATGAAAGATTTTTTTTTTTCCCACTAGCACCTTTTGTGTCCCTTTGTTCCTTTTCCTTCTTCCCCTCCCTCATAACCTCAGAGCCTTCAGGATGTTTGTTGATGTCTAGTAGTTATTGAAATTCTTACGTTGTTGAATTGTCTGTTACATGAAATAGTTGTGTTTTATCATTCTGACTTGTCTTGCATATATTTTTTTCGAATTCTATCTTGTTGAAAATGACTGCATTTCATCCTTTCTTATGGCTATGTACTGTCCCTTGGTACATATGTACCACATTCTTTTGATCCATTCATCCATTAAAGGAGATTTAGGCTGCTTCCATGTACTAGCTATTGTAAATAAGATTTCCTTTTTTGTGGAGAGATAAATGATCCCATGTTTTTGAGCATTCCACTTAAGAGGATCTAGTTCAGAATTTGAGAACTTCTGTATTAGAAGTAGGAAAGCCAGTTGGTGATAATGTTTTAGCAGTCCCAATATGTTTTAGTATTTTTACCTATGTTAAAACACTGGAATTGAGAAAGGGGCTAGATTTGAAAGACTGAAAAGTAAATTTATCTGTATCAGCTTGAAAGTCATAACATCACCTTGACTATATTTGCTTATCGAAGATTTGTTAGAGTGAAAAGCCACCATTTTTTGCTGTTCCTGGGAAATATAGATTTCTGTGATACCAGTTTGCATAGTTAAATTAAAAAATTTAGTTGACATTAAAGAATATTGTGTATATGGTTTTCAGTGTAGATGTGGTTCCCTGAGGAAGAGTTGATTAGAGTAGACTTTTCTACCACATTGCTTGAATTGAATAGTGATAACTTAATTAAAATGATTAAACTATCAATTAGCTACATGACTATGGAGAGCAAAGTTGCATGCTTTCTTGGTATAGAGTTAATAGGCAAGGTTAATTTTGAAGAATGCCCTTATGTACTGTATCTGAATGGATGAAACTTTAAAAAGTCACAAATTGCTAAAATAAGCAAGGAAATAAAGCTTTCCTGAGAAATCAAATATGAATAAAGGCTACATATTTTATTTCTGTAAATGAGAGTCATACATTGTCCATATAGAGATATTTCTCTTTGATTTTTGTCATAGTCCTCTGTGAAAACATGGGGAAGGTTGCTTATTTCCTCTCAGAAATGGAGGAAACATGAGTAATTTTAAATCACTTGTTCTTAAAAATATTATTTATAGTAATGTAATATAGTTAAACAGATTTGAGAGGGCACACTCTATATAACAGCTGTATATTCTAGAATACATGTTAATTAATTCATTTATCCAACCAACTTTCAGTCATTTATTCATTAAATATTTATTGGTTATCTACTATCTGAATCAAAAATATGGTAGGTCTGTGAATAGTGTATACAGACAGAAAAGATCTTGACTTTATAGAATTAAGTTCAAATGGGAGAGATAGATAATACATAAGTAAATTAATAATAAGATTAATTACTGATAGCAAATACAGTGAAGTTTATTAACAAATGATATAATTAAATATAAGTGGAAGGAGGTGTAACATGTGTGGCTTCTTTAGACACAATAGACAGGGAAGTTCTCTGAAGATAGGTGACATTTGAAGCTTTAAAATCAGGAGTCAAACTTCTTCAAATTTTTGTTCTTCATTAAGATGGAAAAATGATCTTTCCCTATCATGATTTTTCTTCTTTTTCCCAGGCAAACATAAATATTACTAAAATACAAAGTCATTGCCCCAATTAACCCCTGGTATATCTGCTTAACTTATAATTCCACCTCCATTCTTTTTTGCCTATCTTAAGATGTATTCTGCAGTTTCTACCATGTCTTTCCTACCACAGCTCAATTCACTGTAGTCGGCCACTTCTTGTCTTTATGTTTATCACAGTTCAACCATGCTTGGCAAAAAGACATATAGCTGTATAGTTAAAAGCTACAAGGATCCCTAAAGAGGTCAGGATGAGGAAAGGGATGTAAAATAGATTTTATTTATTTATATCTATATCTATCTATCTATCTATCTATCTATCTATCTATCTATCTATCTATCTATCTATCTATCTATCTATCTATACAAGCACAGGTCACAGTCAGAAGCGCAGGAGGGTGAGAGAATCCCCCAGAGCCAGAGTGGGGAGCAGAACAGACAGACTGACGAAGTACACTGCTGAGGGGAGCAGCGAACATGGCAGGAGAGGTCTGTGCTCCATGTGGACCCTTGCTGGTGGCCAGGGATTGAACCAGTGCTGCAGAGGCTGCGGGCTGCTTTGCAGCCCAACGCTCAACCACTGCGCCACTGGGGAGGGCCTAAAATAGATTTTAATAAAGTTTTTTACTTTTGTATCCAGTGTTCATTTCCAACCAAATCACACTCCTTTAGTCTTCTATTCCTTCTACTGGGTTGAGTGTCTTGCCTTTCTGATACTCTAGCTTTTGCTCTTGTTCTTTCTGATTCAAGATGTTCGAGCTGATTATACTCACCAAAGTATTTTGATATTTTGTACTCAGTCAAAAGAAGTATTTTTTTTAATAGAGGCATGTTTTATTTATTTATTTGTTTGTTTGTTTTGTTTGTTTGTTTTGTTTGTACATGCACTGGGTACAGTCAGAAGCGCGGGAGGGTGAGAGAATTCACCAGAGCCAGAGCGGGGAGCAGAACAGGCAAAAGGACTGAAGTACACTGCTGAGGGGAGCAGCGGGTGGCAGGAGAGGTCTGCGCGCCATGTGGGACCCTCCTGCGGTGGCTGGGGAGCAGCCGGGGATCGAACCGGTGCCACAGAGGCCGAGGGCAGCTTCGCAACCCAGCGCTCAACTGCTGCGCCACCGGGGAGGCCCAAAAGAAGTATTTTTTTACTGATACATTCTTTCCTAAATTTAATCTCTAACAATTTAGTATAATCTGAAATATAATCTAATAATCAATACTTGGCCTTACTATACTGAAATAAACATAAGGTATTGCAATGTCTCAAAGTTCTTAAATAATTTAAGTCTGTTACAGTTTCTATCCCCACATTTGATATGTTCCAAGAGATTATTACTAAGTGGCCAGAGATATTGTCATTGACCAATTCCTATGAACAGAAGATAAATTAGCAATCATAGTCCATAAAAATTGTCTCCAGGCTAGTCCTGAGGGTCTCTTGATAGAAAGTAGAAATATCTTTCTTTTCAAACCCAGAAGAAACTCTACATTTAAGCATTCATTTTAGTATGTGCTTTCATTCCTGCATTAAATTCCTTGTTCCCTTATGACTACCCTGGGAATTCTAATCTGAAGTGCACTATTCTGGTCCTGTCCTTAGGGGCTGCCAAAGTAACATCTTTTTCTTCATCTCTAATTAAATTCACTAACATTGATAATCTAGGTGGATGCTTGAGATTCTGGAGCAAATCTGTTCATTTAGCAACCTTTGGCTTTAAATTTCTCCTGCACTGACTTGACCCAGTCATTCCTTCAAATTGCACTGGAGCAAAACTCCATGATCTACTTTCAGAGGCCTTGCATCTCATCACCATGCAGAAAACTTCTGCCTTTCCTCTAACATATTTTTATAAGTTGATGCCATCAACTTCCTGTCTTGCTCTGCATTGTTTTTAGGACCATTAGGCATTCACTCATGGAAATGGAAATCTACAGCTTCCAATCCTCAAACTATTCTTAATGCAAGACTTATAATATACTTTTTAATCTCTGTTGATTTTCAGCCTCTGAGACCAGCCACTATTGTATTATTTCAGTTGCAAATTTCTTTTTCAGTCTTGGAATGTAATTTCTAGAAGCTTTTCTAGTTTCTCAGGGGAAGGATTTTTCAGTTCACTGAGGTTTCCAAGCACCAGTGAATCAGGTCTTCTCCTAAGAGTTCAGGAAAAAGCTCTAAAATTATTCAATTCTACATGCCACACACCTCTTCTTTTCTAGGAGAGACTTGGATGTTTCAATAAATTATGTGTTTATAGCTTACACACTAATTTCTATCCTACCATCTCATAAGGGAGTTTCTTAGAATTTTATAGTCTTGAGATCTTGCCTAGGTCTAAGACTCCATTCCATTTGATATATCTACTTACAGATTGGGCACTCGTCCCAACCTCACAGTAATTCTTACTCTTTAAAGTACTATAAGGACAATACAATTCTGGCTGTGTCTTCTTCTGGCTTGTCCCCCAGATTCAGCAATCTGACTTATGATGAAAAGACAGTCTTGGCTCACTGGAGGTAAACTGAGCAATCACCATATAAAGTCTGATATTCCTTGAGCCACTGAAATGTTACTTGAATAAAATTATGAGTTTTCCCCCCTCTACTTTGAGAATAGCATGTTGAAGCATAAAAAAACGTTGGAGGGGCCTCCCTGGTACTATAGAAGTTAAAGAATCAGCATTATCAAACTACCCCCAGCCACTGTAGCCTGTTTGATCCCTGGGCAGGGAACTAATCCGCATGGTGCATCAGATCTCTCCTGTCTCACCTGCTGCTCCCCTTGGCAGTGTATTTCAGTAGATCTGCTAGTTCTGCTCCCCACTCTACCTTGGTGAATTTTCTCACCCCCCCACCTCCCCACCTCTGGCCTACACCCCAGTTCTTGTATGCATAAATAGAAAAAAATAAATCTTTAAAATGCATAGGGCTTCAGATGAGAGCATTATATTTCACATTATAAGGTATAACTAAACACCTTTTTCTTCAAAGACATTTCTCATTGCAGTTGTCCAAATCTCAACTACCTTGTCTTTTTTTTTTTTTAATCTTTATGATATAAATCCCAAACTTACTGGTCCTTTCTCCCACAACTCCTTACTCTTTCCTTTGGTTCAGTTCTTCCAACACTGATGCTTTCTACCTTCTCACCTCCTTAAGCTACCTCCTTAAGCTCC
This sequence comes from Talpa europaea, assembly GCF_964194135.1. Classification (NCBI taxonomy): domain Eukaryota; kingdom Metazoa; phylum Chordata; class Mammalia; order Eulipotyphla; family Talpidae; genus Talpa; species Talpa europaea. The sequence goes on along the minus strand of NC_140068.1, from coordinate 34,472,660 downwards.
TTAAGAATCTCTTCATCATATTTCTTTTTTCGTTTTAAAGATTTGTTTATTTATGCACACACGAACTGGGGTATAGGCCAGAGGTGGGGGTTAAGAGGATTCACCAGAGACAGAGTGGGGAGCAGAACAGGCAGACTGACTGACATACACCACTGATGGGAGCAACAGACGAGACAGGAGAGGTCTGCTGCACTATGTGGGTCCCCTCCCTGGCTGGGGATCCAACTTGTGCTCCAGTGGGTTCAGATAGCTTCATAGGTTGCGTCTTAACCCCTTGGGCCACAAGGAATGCCCTCTTCATCATATTTCTATACACTTCCTTACTCCAAATTATTTAATCATTTGCCTAATCTCCCCTCCCAGTCTATTACACTTCACTCAGCATAATGCTGGCCTCCTGGCTGAAGTGTACACAAAAGATCAAAGAAAAATGATACCTTCGGTTGAAGGCAAGTCTTCTTACAATTGGATTTTTTTTTGCATTTATCACATTAGTACAAATTCCATAACTCCAAGATGACTCATAAACGTTTTTCAAAATGACACCAAGATAGACTCGAATCACTGATGAAAACTCTTAGCATTCAGCCCTTATTAGGGGTTCTAATTTCCTTCTTAACATATGTAAAGTGATCAAATTAAGCACTCTTGACATTTAGACTCTTAAAACAAAACAAGGAGCCAATTTACACTTCACTCAGAATAAGCAAAAAAAGAAAAAGGAAAAGAAACAACCTCATAGATTCAACCTGCCCTCCCCCCAACCTGTGTGCCTCATGATCTTATGGATAAATGCCTGACAAGAAAAGGCCACAGCAGGCTGATGGTTTCTTTTTGTGTCAGAGCAGGTACAGGCATGCAGTGAGATTATGCTATATACCTACTCTGAGGTTAGACCAATGTCTGGTTGGTTATTATTCCTATGGAAGAGCAAGGTCAAATCATTAAAAGTCTCTAAAAGGGACAGGCATCCCCTCTCTGTATTTCCTAATTGCTTCCCAGTACACTAATCTAATGTTCATCCAATGTCAGAGACTAGAAAAGATCCCATACCAGGTGATATTTAAATACCTTGACTCTCAAAAATATTTTCCTACTTGGTTGTTTTCTTGATCTTCTCATTGTAACTAGACCAATACAAGGCATTTTACTCCTCCAGATTTTTTTGTTGTTTGTATAAGACCATTGGAGAGGTATTGACATAGGATAATCCAAAGCAAGAATTTGCAGTAGTTAGTTGTTTTGCCTACATTGTAATTTTCATAGTAATGTATTTACAACAAGGAACATCTTAAGAATTATGATTTATAAAATGACATCACACCTAGGACATATTTTAAAGCAGTCATATATGGAAAGAATATATTGAATATCATTTATCATGACAAAAGATATTTTAACTAAAGATGAGCTATACCACAGATAATCATAATTCATATTTTGAAATATTTCTCAATCTTGGTTTTTCCAGAAAAAAAAATATAGAGCCTCAGAAAGACAGGTGGTTGCCTGAATACCCACCAGTTCAAAGTTGTTAAAAGAAGGTAACATTTAAAAAAAAATAACTATATATAAAGATAACTGGTAAATGTTAAAAACAGAAGTCCTCAGATAGTTTAACTCATCAAATTACAACTGGAATATGGGTAAGAATTTCAAATCTGTTGCCCTTTAACCTGAGTGTGTTATCCTCCCCTAAGGTCACAACTAAGTAAAATGGCAGCAGGTTAAGTGCTAAGTTTCAGAGTTCAAGACTGAAAGAGCAGTCAGTACTTAAAAGGGGGAATCCTGAGCAGCACAAAATACAGACTCCCACATTTTTTAGCAGAAATTGCCCAAATATCAGGTGGACAACTAAATCATTCATGTATAGTGGAAACCCCAGGAGGTATAATGAAAAAGAAGTCAGAGACCAGGGGGTGAAATATAGGATATCAGATGATATCAGTCATGATTTAGATCTGACTCTGATGCTTTTCTCAACTGTCCGCATTCCTCAGCCATGCTCAGTACAGTCAGTAGGAAGATTGAAGTACCAGAGCTGGAGCCTGTGGCCACCAGAAGAACTAGAAAGTAATGGATTCCCTGGAAGCAAGAGACTGATAGGAAGCAGATCGCTAAATTTCCAACTGATTGACAGATATAGGGTGACCCATAGAAAGCTAGGCTAAAAATGCTGCAGTAGGATGGTGCAAGGACAAAGCAGATATATTAGAGACTATATACTGCTGGATCTGAGAGAGTAGGGGAGGTCAAGGCGGGAGCCAAATGCACAAGGTTTATCAACAGAGTTTGCAGTTTGATTTTAGGCAAGTTAATTACCTAATAAAACAAAAACAAAATAATCTTCAGAAGAACAGGATAGAATTTGGAGTTATTACCATGTACCTGCAAAGTTGCATTTGCAACCAAATAGCAGCCATCCAGAGAAAATTAGATGTAACAAATAAAAGCAAATAAAAGTCAGGAAAATAAAGGCAGTCCACAGAAACTGGCCCCAAAGTGAATCCACATGTTGGATTTGATAGATATGGACTTCAAAGCATTAAAAATATGTTAAAAGAAGCAAAGGAAAATATCTTTAATATCCTAAAATGATATTATAAGGGTAATCCAAAGTTATGGTTTATATTTACTTTGACTTGCCCTCCAAATTCAACAACCTGACTCTCAAAAATATGGTATTAGTGAATGAACAGATGGGGTATATCAACAGAAAAATGGAAATTAATAAAAGAAAGTAAATTAATAGAGTGGCAAGGCAAAGTTCATGCGATGAGGAATCACTGGATGAATTCAACAGCAGATTGCAGATGACAAAAGAATGAATTAGTAAATGCAAAATAGATTAATGGAAATTATCTAATGGAAAAAGAAATAGAAAAAGGAATAAATAAAATAAATTGAATCTTAAAGTTCTGGGAAGAAAGTATGAAGTGAGAGGATCTAACATATATGTAATCGAAATCTCAAAAAGGATACAGGAAAAAGCTGGCAAATTTTTAAGGAATACAGGGCCAAAATATTCCAAATTTGTTGGAAAAAAATCTACAAACCCAAGAAGCTCAAGTAGAAACTTATACACATTAAACATAAAGAAATATAGTCCTAGGCTTATCACAGTCCTCTGCTAAAATCTGTGAAAAAGCCACAGTGCAGAATCACTCAGAGAAAAATGACCCACTAAGTCCTGGGAAACTATAATAAGATTGATTCCTGACTTTTCAGATTATGAAGGTTCACGAGCAAACTTCCAGAACAATTCTAAAAAGGATCAACCTTCTGGAACAGAAGCTGCTTTTGAGAGCTCATCAGAGAGCACAAGAATTGGGACTTTTGGGCCTCCCCTGTGGCGCAGCGGTTGAGTGCTGGGTTGCAAAGCCACCTGCAGACTCTGCAGTGCCGGTTTGATCCCCGGCTGCTCCCCAGCCACTAGAGGAGGGTCCCACATGGCGCGCAGACCTCTCCTGCCACCTGCTGATCCCCTCAGCAGTGTACTTCGGTCCTTCTGCCTGCTCTGCTCCCTGCTCTGGCTCTGGTGAATTCTCTCACCCTCCCGCGCTTCTGACTGTATCCAGTGCTTGCATAAATAAACAAATAAATAAATAATTAAATAATTAAAAAAAAAAAAAGAATTGGGACTTTTCTATGAGGATGACCTTTTGGTTTCCAAATTGGTTGTGTTATTTAAAATAACTTAGAATAGCACCAGAACAGCATATTTAAAGCACTAAAGAAAAGTAAACTTAGCTAATAGCTTATATAAAGTGAATCTATCCTGTAAACTGAAGATGAAAAAAATATTCAGATTAAGAAACCATACGGAATTCATTGCCAGGAGACCTGCATGATGAAAACCAAAGTGTAAAAAAATATCTTCAGGTTTGAAGGTGAATAATTCTAGCTGGTAAAATTAAACTATAGCAATGAGACAATCACTGAAAGCTATACATTAAAGGATTCATTTTTATAAATTCTAAAAAAGGTTGAACTATAATGATTGAAGCACGTCAATGTGTCAAGGTGAGGTGGGAATTAATGGCCAAGAGACATGAGGGAAATTTGGATGATGAAAGTTTGAATTTTGTGATAGTTATGTGAATATATGCAATAGTCAAAACTTACTGAATCATGCACTTAAAATGGTGATTTTTATTTTATGTAAAATATATGCCCTACACAGTAAAAGGCCTTACTAAGTTATTCACTAAAACCCAATAAAAAACACCTTGCTATAACTAGTAAATATATTTAATAATATATATTCTAGTACAATTATAGTTTACATTATTTTATATAAATACATATTTTCAGTCATTTTTAATGAAGTAATACAGGTTGCGATACTTCTATCATACCTATTTAAATTTGATTCAACACACAAAACCTGTTCATTAATGACATCTTATAAAAGGTATTCTGAAACATAGTAGATAATGAGGGAGGATGGGCATCAGTGGTTGAGTGAGAGATACCCCTAGATGTGAATCCCAGCTTCCCCTTCAGTAGTTTTATAATCTTTAAACATTTACTCATTCCCTAAACTTGCCTTGATTGATTTGTTAAGTGAAGATATTAACTGTCCAATAAGGATGTCTTGAGGATGTCAAAAGTATGTAGACTACTTAGTTAAGTGTCTAACGTAGAACCATAAATGCCATAAATATTACTTAGTTTGTTACTTGTAGAAACATTTATTCTAAGTAATGTATAGAATAGATTTTTTAAAAAACAAATTGCCATAATGGCTACTGACAAATAAAAACACTATTATGCTACTCCTATTTATAAATAAGAAGAATGTGATAGATGATAAAAATCAGTAACAGGAAGAATAAATGTGATTCATGTAAATCTGTTTGTTGAGGGTCTTCATCAATAGCCTGTCTCTCTTACAAGTTAACAATCCAAAGAATATGTGATTTTTCATCTCTTTCTCTCAGTCTCCTCCTTCCCTTTTCTCTGTTATCCCTGACATATTCTCCATTCCTCTATCAATCTTTTTTTTTTTTTAAATCAACTAAAGATTTTTCCTCTTTACTAGTGTGATTATGTAATTTAGCCCTTTCCTTTGTTGGGTCTGAATATAATCCTAATATTTAACTCCTTTTACCTCTCCTTTCTCCTGTTTTGTCAAAACACTTTCCCTTTGAGTCATCCTAAGGCGATATTTAACCTGTGAAATTTTTGTCTTTCCATATACCTTCCATCCCATTTGAAAGTCAAGGTAACATTTATTTGAAAGGAGATGAAGGTAATAGCCACACACATGATGAAGAGGGGCTAAGCCTTCCTAAGTGGGGAGGCCCCTTGTAAAGAAATAAGTATTCTTTGCTGGTATTGAAAAAGAAAGTAGAGAATATTTGACAGAAAATGGATAAAGGAGACCAATATGAACCAAAAAGAAGTGAGACATAATCAATAAATTCAAAAAATATTCTAGGCAAGGGCAGAAGAAAGGAACGCAGTAAGAACTAGGATGTAGGTCTTCCCTGGTGACCTAGGGGTTAAGTCTCAATGCTATCACCACTATGGCCAGGGAACCAACACATATGGCACAGCATACCTCTCCTATTTTGTCCTCTGCTCCCCTTAGCAGTGTATTTTAGTAAATCTTCCTGCTCTGTTCCCCACTCTGTCACTGGTGAATCCTCTCACCCCCTGCACCTCTCGTTTACACTCCAGTTCTTCTATGCAGAAATAAATTAGGAAAAAAAAAAAAAAGAACTAGGATGTATTGCTAGATCACCTTTTGTCTGAGACCCTGGAGCTGTGGTAAATATTAGTTTTTTATTCACCTGTGCCTAGAAATATTTACAAATAGAAAGAGTGAGTGAGATTACTTTGAGTCTGGAAGTAGTTTAGGTCAAAAGTCTATGCAGGAAAAAATTCACATATAGTTTGTGCCTGCTCTGATAGAATGAACAAGCGCTAAGTAAGTGAAAAGGAGAAGGAAAAAGTACCCTGCATTTTGAAAGATAAAGGAGAAAAGATAATCAATCATTAAGGAAAAAAGCCGTGCATAAGAGAGTTGGGCTAGGGAAATCATAAGTGAAAATGAGGCTATATTTCAAAGACACTTTAATTTTGAACATATCATAGCTTAATAAAGTGCTATTGGCTTGTGTATTTGTGAAGTTTGTGTAGTAAGGTTTTTTCTGGTCAATAGGTCTCTCCATTTTGCTGACTATATACCTCACACTTTTCCTAATACCCCTTTTAAAAAATTTGTTTACTACAATTTCACTTCTGTCTAAATCCTTTGCAATGGATACAGAGTAAGTTGAAAGAAATGAAGAAGAACCAACAAAACAAATATAGACCCTGCAATTGTTAAAGTTTTTAATTTTTTTCTTGAGGGGAAGGGATTAAAATCACATTTAATGGAGGGTGCTCTGGTCACGACTCTGTTTCTACCTATCATCTGTTCTCAGAAACATCACAAGATTTTTCTCTCACTTAGGAAAACAGATACATGGATATTCCCTTTTCTCACAAATACCTTGGTCCCTTTGGTTTCTACATTTTCCTGCTCTGTCTATGTCCCAGTGTCCTTATACTTTAGCTCCCATTCTTTCTCTAATAAGTATAATTTCTTTCTTTTTTAAGATTTATTTATTTATTTATACAAGCACTGGGTACAGTCAGAAGCGCGGGAGGGTGAGAGAATTCACCAGAGCCAGAGCGGGGAGCAGAGCAGGCAGAAGGACCGAAGTACACTGCTGAGGGGAGCAGCGGGCGGCAGGAGAGGTCTGCGCGCCATGTGAGACCCTCCTCCGGTGGCCGGGGTGCAGCTGGGGATCGAACCGGCACTGCAGAGGATGCGGGTAGCTTCGCAACCCAGCGCTCAACCGCTGCGCCACCGGGAAGGCACAGGATATTTTCATTTTAAAAGAGGGAAACTTCAGAACCTAGCTCATTGGTTGATTTTTCAGGTAGAATTATAGGCTTACATTATAACTGCTCAGGAAAATATTAGTTAGTAGATGGTAAAAAGAACTTTCCATTGCCCCTGAATTACACTACTTACTACCTGTCTGTTGATGAGTAAGATTAGGGATGTTGAAATTCTAAACAATGACAAACTGTTGAAGCTAATGGTCAGTGTAGTCTGAAAGAGAGTTTACAATGGAAATAAAAGTAGATTTCTAAAGATGTTGCCAGTAGAGGAAAGACAAAAAAGTTAAGATGACTATGTAAGATACATGCATGTGCGCTAACCTCTGCTCTCCCACATGCCTAAAGAATGCCCCTTCCCAATTTTTAGACACTGTTTGATTGACTGTCAGTCATTGCCTTCCCCTACCTTTCTCCTTCAACAGCTCTAAATTATTTTCCTGTGAGTTCTATAACAAAGTGATGCAATGATCTCTTCCTTTATAAAGATAAATGTAAAAAAGGAGGTGATAATAATGCCAGATCTTGATTAAGAAGTTTGAATTATTAATTTGAAAGAGGGTTATCAACATCCTCTTAACTGGGCTAGGGTGTGGGTACAATAAGGAACATCTGATGTGCTCATTCAGTTGAGCTTATTAAGCATTGGTGAAAGCTTGTTTGTGTGCTTTTTAATTATATCTCAGTCTTGTCCATATAAGTTTAGTTTATCAAATGACAGAGGCAGAGTTATTGGAACTTTCTTGTATTCTCAGAGAAGGAAGAAGGGATGCTGTCCAGTTTTCCCTCCTGGATATGCACGTGTGTGCCTTGACTCGGTTCTAAAAGCCAGGTCAATATTGTTTGCAGTTTTCTGGTCCTGGTCCTTGATGCCAACTCAACTGCTATGACAGAGGGAACACTCAGTATCAAAGCATGATGGGATGATCCTAAGAAGCAAATGACTGATAGCAAGTAACTTTTCTATGAAATATAATAAATCATGGCTTGGTAAAAAGTGGTAAGTGTTGCCAACTGCTAAACGATCCTTTCCCTCTTATTAAGACCGTTGAGTGACGACATGAATGGAGCTGGATGGGATTATACTAAGTGAAATAAGCCAGGAGAAAGAAAATACTGGATAATTTCACTTGTATGTGGAATAAGGGAAAAAATATAAACAAAGCAAATGATAAGACTAAACAAAAATTCCCTAGAAATAAGATTGCAGAATTGAGGCTACTAGAGAGGGTGGGAAGGTAGGGGCAGAAACAATGATCTGTGATAAAGGACTATGGGTGATTTAGTGGGTGTGACAAACATCTGAGAAGGTGTGAAACTATTCTCCTAAATCATGTACAGTGTTGTAAACCAATGTTACCTTAAAATAATATTAATAATAACTACAACAATAATCAAAATAATTACTAGGCTATCTATATTGATTTCCAAATTAAATCTTTGCTCTGATTATGCAGCTTTTCAAATGCTATGCTTGGAATAATAGCAGAATTGATTGGGCCTCCCGGGTGCCACAGCAGGTTGAGCGCTGCTCTGTGAAGCTATCCGCAGCCTCTGCGGTGCCGGTTCGATTCCTGGCTAGCCAGGGAGATACCCACATGGCACCGCAGACCTCTCCTGCCTTGCCCACTGCTCCCCTCAGCAGTGTCTTAGGTCCATCTGCCTCTTCTGCTCCCCACTCTGTCTGGTGAATTCTCTCACCCTCCCGCGCCTCTGGCCTGTACCCCAGCTCTAAAAAAAAAAAAAAAAAAAAAAAAGCAGAGTTGATTATACAACCTGATATTTTAGTCCACAGAATTTCTTAGAAGACTCAAATTTTCTTCTTTGTTATTTATAGTATATAAATGAATGAGAGCTGGATTTAATTATTTGCCCTCTCAAAGAACCACCCTCCTCCTCATAATGGCGTTTTTTCCCCTTCCCTCTGTTTATTAGGTAATTTGGTTGTATCTGATTGTTTTATATGCATTAGCTATAACCAAGAAATTTAAAATGGAATGACTTCAGCTTATGTTGCTGTGAATTTACTTTTTTATAGAATAACATCTCATATTGCTTTTAATGCATCAACATAGTTGAAATTCAGCTACAGAAATACACATACTGCCAGATCTAGATTTTTAGCCCACTGGGGACTTCATTAGTAGATGTCTTCTTCAGTTCAAAGATGGCACTTGAGAGTTTTAATACTCTCTAGTTTACTAATTAGCTTGCCTCCAAGGACCATGTTTAACATCGCTCAAACCTTTTTAACTTTTATTGATAAGGGCATTTGCACATAACTGTTTTCAGTTTAATGTATCCAAATCCCTAGTCATATTCAAGGACAAGTACTTTAGAAAACATAAAAAATCCTGTTTAATGATATCCTTTGTCATATTTATGCATGTTTATTTATGAGTAAATAATTTGTTTTCTTTTACTTTTCATCCAACTAAACATATTTTCTTTGCTGGTATTCCCTTAAGCCTTTTAGAATATAGTAACCACATAAAAGTAAACTCACTATGAATTGGTGAATTCTAAAATTAATCCCACCCAGTGGGATACTAATCATGGTGGAAACATTTGACATAAATCTATCTATATTCATTAGATAGTTTTCTCGGAATTAGAAAGCTCTCTTGGTAGCTAAACACAGGATTAGTTTTATAAACTCAACTGCCCTCTTCTGTTTTCTACAAATTATTACTAGAAAGTGTTACATTTAAAGTATTTTTGTAAAGTTATTGTCAAAATTTTATCTTGGGTGAAGAACAAACAACTGGCATTTCTTTCCTGATATTAAATTTACACTGAAATATCATAGAAGATATACTTTAGAGCTGTTTGCTTTTTCCATCTCTACTGTCACTATGAGAGTCTTCCTCACATTATGGCAGAAGTATGATAACCTCACGGTCACACTGGGTCCTTATAATCCATTCCTACCACTCTCAGCACCACAGTAAATTTTTAAAAATTGAGTTTGGGCTTGTTCTCCCTGTGCTTCCCATTGTTGATCAGAAAAATGCCCAAATCATTTGACATATCCTAGCAAGCCCTGCATGCCGTGGCTTGTACACTTTTCTACGACCTCTGCTCTCTATCACTCATACAGCTCTTGCCTTACTGCCCACCTTTCAATTCCTCAAAAATATTAAGATCTTTCCCATAGTCAACCCTTTCTACACATTGCTTTCTCTTCTTGAAGAGATTTAACTTGCAAATGCTAATATTCTTTCAGAACTTAGAGTCAATGTTTTTTCTTTAATCTCAATTTGATTTTTCTTTTTTCTCTATCAAACTACCTTTTCATCATACACCTTACCAGAATATGTAGCTGAATATTTATTTGTGTAACAGTTTAGGGTTTGTCTTCCATATAGAAATATAAACTCTTTCTCATATATATATATATATATATATCTTTCCCATATATATCTTTATATCTTTCCCTTATATATATCTTTCCTATGTATATAAACATATATGCATATAAGGAAAGGGTTTATATTTCTATATGGAAGACAAACCCTAAACTGTCACACAAATAAATATTCAGCTACGTAGTCTGGTAAAGTCTATGATATATATATATATATATATAAGTCTATGATATATATATATGATTATATATAGTCTATATAGTCTATGATATAATATATGATATATATATAAAGTCTATGATATATATATATATTTTTTTTTTTTTTAACACCGGTCAGTGTTTCTTCTAGTAACCTTTCCATGTCAGTGTTTAAGACATCGCCATGTGATTAGTTATAAATACTCATTTGTTGCTTGAATAATTGTATAAAATTTGATGTTGATTTATTTTTTAAGTTATCGCTTCATTTTGGGTGTTCTGTCAAAAATCTGTTCTCTAATGGGAAGATTAACATTCTTGTATAAACAAAATCTCTTGGTAATTTATTTAATAATTTTTAAATAATGTTATTTACTTTTCCTAACATTCATAAGGGACAAGAGTACTCGTAGGGATTTATATGGATGAAGTCATATGACTGGCAGAGAACACTTCATTTAACTAGAGTATCTGGTAGGTAATATTTTTGTTATAATTTGTATATATAGTATATATATAATTATATACGTGTGTATATATGTGTGTGTAGACACACACACACACACAGAGCAAAATTATCTGATCTTCAATTAGAAGGATCATCTGTATTATCTGTTTTACTTCTTTTTCATATAATTCCAGATAATTTAGATAACAGTTCTTTGTCTTCTTGAAGACTTCCTATGAAGAAACATACATGGCTGTCTTATATACAACTTGTTCTAGATTTTCCCTTATAAAAAATACATTTTTTACCTAGTCTATGTATTTTTATTTAGTAGAACCAGAATATAGTTAATCACAGCAATCATCTCAGAATTATGATTACAAAATCAAAATATTAATTTCCTTTATAGCTACTTATGTGACTGAAAATAATTCCCAATAGTGAAATTATTAAATAATACCTAAATGTTATAAGCAACAATAAATTGTTTTGAAAAAAATTTATTTAAACATGTATACTTACATGTTTCTTAGAAAACACTGGCTTCAAGTTCTATTCCTGTGGAATTTCTATACATTTTTGAGATAAAATATTCTAGACAAAAAGAGAAACTTTTGGTGACTTACAAAAAATTCTTTCTGATTTGTTAGGTCTTTTGGTGTTGAACAAATTTCTTCCAAAACAATATCATCAAGATATGATTGGTTACTCTTTCTCATGGAAGATTTTGACTATGTGCTGTTGCTAGTAGCTCCCTTTTTCTCATATATTAGTTCGATTCTACCAATCCCTCTCCAAGAAATCACCTACTGCATTTGGTATCCATTTACTTGCCTTATGGATTGCATTTGTGGTTGATAGTCTATTAAATTACTGTGCAGATTGGATTCAGGCCAGTGGTTAAAATATTTCTATTAGACTCCAACAGCATACGTGTATTTCTTACAAATTCACGTTACTCTCTTATCATTCACAGTGTTTCATTCTGTCTAAGGAGGCTGAATTGGGTGCACACTCAATTTCACAGGTGAACACCAGCCAGCAGTTTTTCTGGGATGAGTGTTTGGGAACAGAGCAGTACCCATAGTCAGTATAAAGGCTTGTGTGTCACCAGTACTCTATCAAAAGAACCTTATGTCTCAGTTAGGAGCTATCAAAAGAGAAGTTTCCCCTTTTTAGATTATAAAAGACCCTTCAATGTAGTTTTTTTAAAATGCATCGTTGACTTCTTTATGTGATTAGAATGTAATTAGAATTACATTAGAATGTTAGTCCGTGACTTACATTGACCTCTTTCTTTAAAAAGCAACACGTGTTTTGTTCTCTTATTTAGACTAAATATATCTCTCCCTGCTCCAAACAAACTTTAAACTGTTACACAAATAAATGTACAGCTACATATTCTGGTAAGGTCTATGATGAAAAGGTAAAGCAGTTTGATAGAGAAGAATGAAAAATCTAATTTAGATTGGAGAAACATTGAATCTGAGTTCTGAAAGAACATTAGCATTTGAAAGTTAAATCTTTTCTTCAAGCAGAGAAAGCAATGTGTAGAAAGGGTTGAATATGGGAAAGATCTTAATATTTTTGAGGGATTGTGAGAGGTAAGCAGTGAGGCAATAGCTATGTGAGTGATAGAGGTAAGGTTGGAGAGGTAAGGTTGGAGAAATGTGTGCCGGCCAGAGCATGCAGGGCTTGGTGGGATATATCAAATAATTTGGGCTTTTTTCCCAGGGTTATAGTTCTGAGATACGAGACATAGCTCTGGATTCAAGGAGAAGCTGTATTTAGAAGTTGTGTATGGGCCTCCCTGGTGGCACAAGGGGTAAGATGCAACCTATGAAGCTATCTGCAGCCATTGCAGCACGAGTTCGATTCCTAGCCAGGGAGCTACTCACATGGCATGGCAGGCCTCTCCTGTCTCACCTGCTGCTCCCCTCAGCAGTGTACTTCAGTCAGTCTGCCTGTTCTGCTCCCTACTCTGTCTCTGGTGAATCCTCTCACCCCTCCACACCTCTGGCCTATACCCCAATTATTGTATGCACAAATAAGTAAATATTAAAAAATAGAAGTTATATGTACAGCTTTTATTATATTCCCTTTTGCTATTAATTACTTGAAAAACCATACTGTTTTCTATAATAGGAGATTTCTGATAGGGACAGAAAGGTACCACTGTTTCCTGTTACTCAATTGGCAAGTGATATTTGGCCTTGGGACTATTCATTCTCTGATTCTGAACTGGTTTTCTTCAATTTGATCTCTGATTCCTAGAGGATTACAGGATGTGATCACTAAGCTTGACAAAGTATGTGAGTGGAGAAACTGGACAGCAGCATGGAAAAGAATGAAACTAGACCACCGTCTCACACCATATACAAAAATCAATTCAAAATGCTTGGATATAAAACCTGAAACCATGACATACATAAAAGAAAACAGACAAAACATTTCATGGCATAAGCTTTAGCAATACCTTTAGGGATTCATCCCCAGCAGCAAGGAAAACAAAAGGTAACATCAATAACTGGGACTGCATGAAACAAAAAAGCTTCCACACAGCAGAGAAACCATAACTAAAACAAAAAGATACCCTATTGAAAAGGAGAAAATATTTGCTCACCATGCATCTCACAAAGGGCTGATATCAAAGATATATGAAGAATTCATAAAACTCTACTAAAACAAAACAAGTAACCCAATCAAAAAATGTGAAGAACTAAAAAGACACTTCTCCAAGGAGGGTATTCAGATTGCAGACAAGTACATGAAAAAATGTTCACCATCACTTGTTATTAGAGAAATGTAAATCAAGACCACAATGAGATACCATCTTATACCTGAAAAGAAAAGGCTATTGAGGTTGTGGAGAAAACGTACTCTTCTATTCTTCTGGAAGGAATCCAAACTGCTCCATCCCTATGGAAAGCAATATAGAGGTGTCTCAAAACATTAAATGTGGATCTGCCATTAGACTTAGTAATTCCACAAAATTCAAAGCACTAACTTGAAAGGAGACTTGCACCCCCATTTGTATTGCAGCACTATTTACTATAGCTCAGCTATGGAAACAACCTAAGTGCTTAAAACAGATGAGTGAATCAAGAAGATGTGGTATATGCACACAATGGGATATCATTCAGTGATTAAAAAAAAAAAGATAAACTGTCATTTGCAGCAACATGGATGGAGCAGGAAGAGATTTTGCTAAGTGAAATAAATTAGAAAGAGAAAGAGAAATATCAAATGGTATCTCTAATATGTGGAATATAAAATAACTAAACTAAGAGTCAGATAAAGACATGCTTAAAAACTAACTCTTGATATCTGACTATAGAAATGAAGCAGCAATGTGTGAAGGGAGGGGGAAGGGGTAAAAACAAAGAGTGAAGAAAGCACAATAGACTATGGTGGTGGACACGGGGCAATTTGGTAGTGGTGATACCTAGTGGGGTATCCAAATATTACCTCAATTAAAAATAAGTAAATACATTGAATTTAAAAAATAAAAAATAGAAGCATATACTTTACCTACTGAACCCTTGCTGATAGACCAAAATTATTCTGAGCACAACTGGGCCCTTTAAAATATATTTTGGTAAAAAGAATTAGAAAATATAATAATTTTCTAAGATCAATTTCATTTAAAAAAAATAAATTTAGATAGTTTTTCTAATACTTGGCATGAATGACAGCTAAGTGATTCAAATAAAATTAAAAGACTAGTGAAAAAATATTTCAGAGTAACAAGACTTATGATTTGTTTGGAAAGGCAAACAACTTGAGGTTCCTGGATATGAAATAGACAGGAATGTGGTAAGGACTCAGCTCAGGGAAAGTCTGGAATGGGAGTTGCAAAATTACTCTGTACATGATTCTATTAAGTCAGGGAAGAATCATGAAAGTGAGTTGGTTTTGCAGAGGATGTGTTTTTCAGCCATCAATCCTGGTTCTTCTCTTTCCTGGCATCAAAGAATGAAATCAAGAAGAAAAGAACACGTAGAGAGATTCTGTTTGCATTCCAACTAAATCTAAGAATTGTCTCTAGGCACGTGTCTTGAGGTAAATGGAAAATGAAGACATTGATCTGAGTTTATCAGAGAAAACATTTTTTTTTGTCTGTCAGTGGATATTAAGTATTTTAAACAGTGATTCATTCAAGGGGCTTATTTGTCAATTTGAGTTGGTGAAAATTCAATAATTTTCTTTTAAGGAATATCTGAAGTTTGTTCTCCTAAATCCCAAGAGTGATTTTCTTTATAGACATTGTATTTTTAAAGTAAGTTTTATTTATCCTGATTTATAGATCTATTTTTTAAGAAAATATCTTTCTTCCTTTTTTTTAAAGATTTATTTATTTATGCATACAAGAACTGGGGTACTGGCCAGAGGTGTGGGGGTGGGTGAGAGGATTCACCAGAGACAGAGCAGGGAACAGAACAGGCAGACTGAGTGAAATACAATGCTGAGGGGAGCAGGGGATGAGACAGGAGAGGTCTGCTGTGTGCTATGTCTGTTGCTCTCTGACTGGCCAGCCAGGGATCAAACTCATGCTGCAGAGGCTGCAGATTACTTCATAGTGCAATGTTTACGTAACCCCTTGCACCACCAGGGAGGCCCTCCTCTTTTTTCCATTTTTAACACCTAAAATATTTTAAACGTACATGTACTCAAACCTAATTTATATCCATCCTAAGTCAAATTTAATTCATATTTACATTAATTGTGTTTGCCTTGAAATTTTCCAATATTCACTGGTCTTTTTTAATATATATTTGTCTACCAATCCAATTTAGGCAACACCTGTTTGATAGTCAACTCTAATCCTAACTTTACCATAAAAGTAAATCTGATTATGAAATAAGTACATGAAATTAAAATTGGAGAATGATGTATATTCCATCAATTTATTTTTAAGCAACCCAACATTGGAAATTTGTAGAATGAACTAACATTTGAAAATATGCATTATCAGGAGAAGGGAACTGTGTTTGAAGAATGAATTATTTCTCCAGTGTTCCTAATCTCTTGACAATACTCTAAAGAGAAATTTCTTTAGCACAGTCTTTAGGGTAATCAACTATAGATATGTATATAATGAATACCCAGTAATTGCTCACTTAGAGATAACTAAGTGTTGCATACATATGATAAGTCTACGTAAAGAAACAAGACTCATACATTCAGATTTTGCTAATGAAGACACTTAGGGAAAAAAGAAAAAATCTAACACTAAAGAAATATTTATGCTGCAATTATTTGGCTGACAACTAAAATTTTTCATGACATTTTGGTTTATTTTATCCATTAATCCAAGATATTTATTAGGTCTATTACACTTCAGTTTATATTGACTTCAGCTCCCAGTTCCTTAATTAAGGTAATATGGAGAATCCAAAAATCTTCCTGAGAAGTCTGGCAAGATGATGGCAGAGTGAAAACATTGGGTTTGCCTCTTCCACTTATTTACAACCAAACTTCACCTAAAGAAAGACAATAGACACTTCAGAGATTCTTTTAGAGCATCAAATCATACCACTACACCTTAGGTTTCATTTACATGGTATAATGTAGAGAGAAATAAAAAAGCTGCTTTGAGACTTTTGTGACCTGATTTCTAACTTTAGCTCTGCTGTTATGATCATGCTTAAGTAACTTTGCCTCCTTCGGCCTTAGTTAAGTCCTCTGTAAAATGAAGGGTTTAATTAACCATCCCCAGCTCTAAAATGTTACAACTCATGATTTCTAAAACAGAATAGAAGCCAATAAGATATAAAAAAGTCTTATCTTCTGTAACTTTCCACCTATTTGATTAAGAGTGGAATTGCATTGATGGAATTAAAAGAACCGGTCACATTTTATTTGGGATCTTTCAATTCTGTCATTTTTGTGTGTGTGAGTGAACCAGATTAAGATTTTTATTCATTTATTTTTTTAAAGTTTATTTTATTTATTTATGCATTCAAGAGCTGGGGTGTAGGCCAGAGGTGGCCGGGGATGGGGGGTGGTGGTGGTGGTGAAAGGATTCACCAGAAACAGAGTGGGGAGCAGAACAGGCAGACTGACTAAAATGCACTGCTGAGAGGAGTAGCAGGTGAGACAGGAGAGGTCTGCTGTGCCATGTGAGTTAGCTCCCTGGCAGGGGATCAAACTTGTCTGCAGTGTCTGTAGATAGCTTCATAGTGCTGAGACCCCTCTTACTACCAGGGAGGCCCAAGACTTTAATTTTAATATCTAATTCACATATTGAATCCTTTCAATACTAACATATTTTTTACTTGATTAATAGGAACTCACTAAAATTCATTGATTTAATATTTATTGAGTAGATAAAACATAACAGGAGCTGATAAGATATATCAAGCATCTTATAAATGAATAATAACTATCAATCATTGGGGACTACTGACATGCCGGTTATATTGTGTACGTTTCACCAAGGATTCTTAGCAGGGTCTCTGTACAGTTCATATTGGCCTTAGAGAACAAATGAAAACTGAGATTATAGACTTTGTAAGTAGCAAAGCTGAGAAAGGAATGCTTACCTGTCTCTAAAACTTAAGCTTTGCTTATTGTAACAATTGATGAGTCTTGTCTGTTGACTCCCCTTCCTTTTCTTTCAGGGCCCTTGAGAAACTGTTGAAGGATTAAACTTAATTCTTGTAGTGTACAGTTACAGTTTTTCAGATTATGTAAAAGTTATTTATCAACACAGCTAAATAGAGATCATGATCTAAGAAATAATATTTTAAGTTGAAGGAGCAATCAGTCAAGGAGAATCTGTCATTCATTTCTAGCCAGCTGGCTTCACAAATTCCTCCCACTCACCTTGGTGTGAGTCCATCTGTGTCTGTTGAGACGACTGTTTTAATTCTCCCATTTTCCAGGTCAACTGTTATGTCACAGTCCAAAGGAAGTTGCCTGGCTTCACAATGTGATTCAGTAGAAAACAGCATGTAATATTCTGTGAGCCACATATGGTTTGAGGGTTGTAGGATGAATATCACTATACAATTCTGGATCCACTGATACTGAAAAAAATAACCTGTTTTTCTCAATTCTGTGTGTTTTCAAAGATTGAAACAAGAGTGTTTGGTTTCCAAGCAGCCTATATAAAAGTGATTGCCTGATGTTCTCCAACTCAGTCAAATCATGAAACAAAAATGAAAAAGCCCACAAATAAAGCAATTTCATAAATGGCACCTGTAGAGAAATTTGTTCCTAAAAGAAAAGACTCAATTCCCTATACTTAAATTAGCTCCTAATGTAAC
This sequence comes from Talpa europaea, assembly GCF_964194135.1. Taxonomy (NCBI): domain Eukaryota; kingdom Metazoa; phylum Chordata; class Mammalia; order Eulipotyphla; family Talpidae; genus Talpa; species Talpa europaea. The sequence continues at coordinate 34,454,476 of NC_140068.1, read as the reverse complement.
TTTAATACACAGTTTTTCCGGTGATATCATTTAGTAGTCTGCTTGAATATATATCAGAAACAAAGCATCCCTTTCTTATTATTCCCATTACATAATGGCCAGAACAATAATAAAATTAAAAACACTCACTTCTGCTTTTTTATTTCAACTGAGAAATCACATTGCTTAAATGAGGGAAATACCGTTTTAGTTTATTTCAAAAAGGAAGCAATTATTTTGTTTAGAATGGTCATCAAGTCATTCTAGTTACATATGCTATTATGAATTTTATTCAAAATGGAAAACTTAAGCACTAATTGATACCATCAGTTCTTACAGTAGGAGACTGCTTCTGTAGAAAACTCAGCAGATTAGAGCAGAATTTCACCAGAGCAACAAGGGCACCATTACTCTCTCAGGATGTTCGAAACTTTAGAGAAGGGCTGAAAACTGAGGCTGCCCAGCTACATTTTTGATATATTTTGAAAAAAAATCTCATTTCCTCTGTTGACATTTGACTTGTTATTTAAGAGGTAGTTCTGAATTTTGAATCTTTATTAAACTAGTAAAACTGTTAATAAGAGCCTAGCTAATATATAGCTTCCTGGCAAATTTGTTACCAAAAGAAATGCTTTGAAAGCAGAATTTGTCACCAGCTAGAAAAACATACAAAAAGTCTATAAACAGCAAAGTTTTTTCCCTTATCCCTTTCAGGAGTAATTTTCCACACCTCCTACACTTCCTCACATCGCTGGGCTAAGAGAACAAAATGTGTATCTTCATACTGTTCACTTTGAGATTAATCACATCAAATTGAGCAGGTTTCTGAGTGTATCAGGATGGGGTGCATTTCTTTCAAGTCCATTGCTTTATTTCCTTCAAATCCTTAATATTTGAGAAAATTGCTATTCTTAAGGTAGATTTAGGGAATTAAGATGACTGAAGCTGCAGAACCAGACTAAGGTTAGATTTGAGGAAATTATCTTTGAGATGAAGTCTAGATCAACATTTTCATTATGTAATTAGAATGCCTAGTCAGATACTTATCTGGGTCCAATTTCAAGTTCGTACCACCTTTTAAAACCTCCTTAGACATTTTAAGCTCTTCATATTCAAAAGATCACACCAAATCTTGTTTCATAAGAAAAATACAGATTCCAGTGAGACCCTCCTCTCCCCACATCCTGAATCACTTTCGTTTGTTCCCAAGGTTTGAACTATATTTATAACCAGGTTCTATATTACCATTTCCAGCAGGACCCTGCTCTAATAGGTGCCTTCTTTCTGTCTAGGATTTTCATTCTCTGCTCTAGTCCACCCATCCTTTCTCAATATAAAACAAAAGAAGAGTATACAGAAGGTAAGCTCTTCTCATTAGTGCTAGCTCCCCCTATAGCTGTGTCTTATTTCTTCTGTCTTTCCAAATCAAGTAGTTTAATGAATTGTCTGAACTCACTGTCCCATTTTTTTCTATAATTGCTTCATTAAGGTATAATGCAGCAAAGGGAACTGATTTTCAGTATACAATTTGATAGGTTTTGACAAATATATACACCCAAGCAACCTCTACTCCATTATAGATGTAGAACATTTCCCTGAAAATTCCCTCTTGCCTTTTCTGAGTGAACCCTGTTCTTCCTTTCTCCTTAAATACTTGTCTGGTGTTTTTACTCTATGTTATATATTTTTCTGTTCTGTCTTTTTTCTTCAAATTTTAAAACAACCTCAAGCTCACAAAACTTTTGTAAGCACAGTACAAAAGCTTTTTTTTCCCTTTAACCATTTGAAATTAACTAGACAATCTGTTGTCCATTAAATCCGAGTATTTATGTTTGCTTTTCCAACAACAATGACATTTTCCTACCAGACTTCAATGTAACTATCACAATTAGGAAAGTAGCATAGAAGTGTCACTAACATCTAATTATCAGGATCCATTCAAGTTTCACCCAGAAATGTCCATTAGACTAAAAGGATTCAGTTCAAAACTGCTTATCACATTTAGCTGTATGTCATCAGTTTCCTTTAATCTGGAACTGTTTTTCGTTCTTTCCTTGAGCATTCTCATTAGTTTGACACCTTTAAAAAGTATAGACCAATTATTCTATGTTTCTCAATTTGGTTTGTCTAGCATTTCCTCTACTAGACATGTTAAGCAAAACTATTATGAGTGTTCTCATTGCATCCTGTTCATGGCTTATGACTTAAATTTGCCCCATTATTGATGATATAAACATTGATCAGTTAATTAAGATGTTAACTTCCAGGTTCCAGGATTCTCCACTATAAATTATTCTCATTTTCATGAATAAAAAAATATTTCATGAGGAAGGTAATTTCAGTCTATGTAAATATTTCATTTCTCTACAAACTTTCCAATTATATATTTCTTTATTTCCACATGAGCTCCGGTTTCCTATTTTATTCAATGTATCACAGTCTTTTTCTATAATTATTTATTTTAATCTCATATTGACAAGTATTTGGTCAGTGATAACTCCTTTAAGTTGGCTTCTTTTTGATGTGTGTTCATTCTTTGACACTTACTTTCTGGCATAAAATACACACAAATACATATACACACACACTATATACATACATTCATTGGTTTCTATTTGTATCTTTTCTTTATACATTAAAAACCAAGAGTACACTGAAACTTCTAATTAAATCTCACATCTTGAGTTTCACTCTAGTTTTCTCTTTTTCTATATTTGTAAGTCCTTTCTGTGATAATGAGAAACAGATCACAATTATTCTTAACATTTTTATTTATTCAATTAATTTTCCTCTGTGTTACCACTCTCATTCTTGCCATATGTTCTCCATATGTGGAAATTCTTCTTAATGCCACTCACACTCAAATAACATGTGCCACACTTCCACCATCAGGCCTTCCTCACCCCAATAGCATAGTGAGATTCTGTGCAAGGCATCTCCTCCACCTGCATGAAGCCCTTCTCTCCCTGCTTGAGAGCCAATATTCTGTGCTGGCTGCTCCTACCCCTCCCATGTGAATGTATTTTTTTTAATTTTTATTTACATATTTTATTTTATATAATTCTTACATCTTTTTCATCTTTGCACAATGTATGCATTTTCATTTTGGTTATAGTCCCCATACAATTCCATCCCCCACTCTAGTCCTTCCTTTCCCTGCCCCTCTGTGTCTCTGGTTTATAGTGCTTGTTGATTTTGATTTTTACTTTGTATTGATTAGTCATTTTCCTGGTCTCTTATTTAGGTTTTTTAAATTCCTGCTGTGAGTGAGACCATCCGGTATTTTTCTTTTTCTTTCTGACTTATTTAGCTGAACATGATCCCTTCTAGCTCCATCCATGTTGCTGCAAACTGCATGTGTTTATCTTTTTTGATTGCTGAGTAATATTCCATTGTGTATATGTACCACATCTTCTTGATCCAGTCATCTATTTTGGGGCATTTGGGTTGCTTCCATAGCTTAGCTATTGTAAATAGTGCTGCTGTAAACATAGGGGTGCAGGTGCCCTTTGGAATTACTGTTTCCATGTCATTTGGGTAAATATCTAGTAGTGGGATTGCTGGATCATATGGAAGCTCTATGTTTAGTAGTTCAAGAAATCTTTATCTTGCCTATGCATTAACTCCTCTGTCATGCCTCCCTGCTAGGTAGACCTCTGCTTCAATTTGCCTTGTACCAAGAAAGCATGATGGGCCATCTTTCCCACTCCTGCGAACCTGGATATTCTTTATCACCCCCACTCTCAATCTTTAACACCCTATGCCTCTCTGCTCCTAATACCCACATTGTGGCTGCCTTCCTGTCACTCTTCTCACCCTGCATAAGCTATGGCACACTGTAACAGGTCACTCTTCAGCTATTCTGCTTGAGGAATATCAGTATAGATGTGGAATCTGGAGGATATTAAGACATAAATCGAAGATGATATTTCTATGAGTTCTGATAATGATGATATGATCAAACAAAAAATAACACTGAAAGGTAAAAAGAAGTTGTACATATATGGAGAGAGATCCTTGCTCAGTACTTGACACAGAGAAGACACTCAATATTAAAATAATTGGTGAATAGATGTTAAAAATGTTATGGGGATGGGTGATTGCTCTGAATATTAGGTGTGTGAGAGGTTGGCGAGGCTGGCAGGGTTGGCAGGGTAGGCTGTGTTGGTGACTGCAGTGTGTCCTTTGTGTCTAGCACAGTGTTCAGCTGAATGTGCACACTGAATTGAATGTGTTTAAATAAGTTTTTATAATAAATTATTTCCCCACTAAGGAATTATATACTCTCTCTTGATTACGACTTTAAAAGTCATATCTCTTTTCTACCTATTTCTTACAGCAGTGGAGAACTATGACTATGCATCTGTAATGTCACTTGAGGTAGATGCCCTTTCAGTATGACTGTGTTCAAGGTAGAACTTTAACTTTCATCCTCCTCTTCACAGCAGGTATTTATTTTCACTGAAATACAGCCTCAGGCTTTAACTAAGTTTCCAGGACACCTGTAGCATTGTTGTTCCTGGCAGCTGAAAACACTCTTAATTTTGCTCCATTTTCCAGTGTATCTTGGCAAGGTGGAAGAGCAACTTGTAAGGAGGAGTTTGGACCCCTGTTTTGGTTCAGGTGAAACAGAGGCGTTGTCAAAGGTCCTACAGCTTGTTCATCATATACACCTATCATTTTATGACATTCGAACCCTAAGGCAGGAAATCAACCAACATCCCTACAGATTTCTCACCATCTGAGCAGATGGGTGTGATTTTCAGGAGCCAACAGTGCACATATGTTCCTAATGTTAAAAAGAGGTTTATGAGCCAAGAGTGACTGCAAAAGCCTGTCTTTTCATACCTTTTTTTCTCTCAGGTGGCAACAGTAAAAATGGCCCTCTGTAGGATTAATTAAATGTAATGAAAAGCACAGTAAAACATTAAGAGATGAAATGGAAGATAGCATGTGGGAGTGAGTCGGATGGTGATTTGATCTCAGTGGGAAATACTGGAGAAAATTCCTCACAAATTTTTCACTAGGACATCATCCATTGGTCAGCCTGTGTTTCCAACGATGGGTTAGTTACTACAGAAACTGTAAACCATAAAAACACACATGACCAAGCTTAGACCCAGATATTTACTTAATATCTGCATCTAGATATTAAACATAATGTTTGTTAAAAATCAGCACATTTTGCACAGTACTCAAATTAGCAAAAGAATTGTCAGTAATTGTGGATTTTCACCACCAGCATGTTTCAATGAGTAATTTCTTCCTAACTTTTCAGTGACTGTAGTTACTTATCAAAACTTAGCACAGACTAGAACATAATCTCTTCTTTCAAGTGTTTGATCTATGATGACATAATTTGTATATATTACAAAACTATAGAATATCTGCAAGAATAGATTTTTCCACTAGGCTTGCTACATAATCATTGAACAAGAGTGAAATACTTTTTCATTGAGATGAAAATTAAAGTATTTGTTAAAGATTGTAATACTCCCACAGGTGACACATATATAGATTCTTATTTCATTTCACTTTAAAAATTAGAAATATAATCATTTCAAAGCAAAATATACTGGTTATTTTATCCTTGTATATTATATAAACTTATAGTTTAATGTTCGTTTTCTAAATACAGAATACTTCTAATTATCTTGATAATCTTTTCCAGTTTTACTTTTTTTCCAAGGTAATCTTCAAACAAGCAAATATGCTGTTTCCTGATAGGAAAAAGGAGAGATTTAATGATAGAGCCTAGTCTTTCAGAAAACAGATTTAATCTCTGAAGAATAAAATTAAATTCTAATTCAAATGATATGAATATTTATATCCATGGATGGTGCATACAGTTTGGCAAAACATCACAGTTGTATATAACAATGAGTCACAGCAGCTAGTGGCAACTTGCTCCTCAGTGTCCGAAGAGCTGGCTAACCATCTGGGACCCAGTCAGTTCAGCACAAATTTTTACTGGATTTTTCACACCACTGGATAAGAAACTACCACTTTCTATCACAGGGCATCTCAGATGACCAATATACAGATCAAAATATAACATGGTGCGTTGTCCTAATGTGCAGTTTTTTTCCAGTGTTGGTGAAGTTTGGAGAAGGTGTAAAGACACTAAAACAGGAGTGAGACCAATAGATGGGGCATCTTTCTCTGGTCTTTGCTGCTGCATGACAGTCACTCCATTTTCATTTCTAGTCTTTAAAATTGGAGACAATTACACCAACTTGCCGATGGAGAGATTGTTGAGGATATATGTGTCTGACAGTGTTTGTAAATTTTGAAGTGTAGCTTCATCATATGTATTGTTACAAACTAAATGTTTATGGTGTTTCCAAAATATACACATTGAGTCCTAATGCCCAGTATGGCAATATGAAGAAGTAGGGCTTTTAAGAGCTCATTACATCATGAGAATTGAGCTCTAAGAATAGGATCAGTATGCCCATAAGAAGAGACATGAGAGAGCATTTATTTCTCTCTCTCTCTCTCTCTCTCATTGTCTCACTCATTGTTTCTCTGATGTGTGCCACTCAATCACCGACCAAGCTGGTATCTTGGTATTGGATTTCCCAGTTTCCATACATGGGAAATATAAACGTTCATCAATGAGTCACTTAATTTATGGTATTATTGTTATAGCAACCAGAACTCACATCTTACAGCTATTGTGAGACATATTAAGTAGCCAGGCATGATTTTCAAACTTTTCTCTGGAGTAGCAGCTTTGATCCCCTGTGTCATTTGCCTGGAGCCTATCATTTGCCTAGAGCCTATGGCAGTCTTGTAATAATATTGCACGAATGGCAGTGATGAATATTACACTGAAATGTGTAAAACTCACTTAAATATGCAACATGGTTCCATTTTACACTGATATTTCTGATAACCTTTATGGTGTACTAACTCTTCCAAAATTTTTTTGTCAATTTGGTTAGCCATCACAGCCTTGAATAGTTTAACAAATATATATTGTTACCAACAGGGATTTAAAGGTTGCAGTGACTGTAAGAGGTCACTTTTAGGCCAGGTTTAAGAGTTGCAGAAATGAACTTGGGTTTGGTGAGTAAAGAAAAACCTTAGTAGAGAAGTTCTATGGAAGTCACTTTAGTATCATTAGCATTAGTCTATCTTCATCCAGGCTATTTGGTTTGCTAACTGGTGAGTAGTCGGTAGATATAGTGATACCACATCCACCAAGTCCCATCTGAATGGCTGGTGTGCATGAATTCAGCATAATGACTTGAGACCAGTTGCTGCCCTACAGGGATGCTTGATGCTAGGTAGTTTTATTTGAAGACTTCAAACCAAAAATGTATGTCACATCTGGTAGACATGTTCTGCAGGGCAAACACCTTGATAATTTCTCTATTTTATGGAAATTGGAAAGTAAAACCCTATTGACTCATAATATGGGGCTTTTTGCATGATACAACACTAGGCTTTGCTTCTCAAATATTTTAGCGATGACTGGCAAACTGATTTATCTCACCAGATTCATTTACTTAAGAATTCATATAAAACTATAGATGGAATACTTTTTATGTCATCAGTTGTTCCATCTCTGCATAAAATTTTTTTATCTCCACATTTAAATAAGCCTGACTTGATGTATACACTTCCACATAGAAATTCTAATGTACTTGTTATCCTGGCTCATGTACAACTGGTTTCAAGATTTAGGTAGGCTTTTTGGTTTAGGTTATTTATCTATTTTTTAAAGGCTATTTATAAGATTCTGAAATTTGATGGTTTTAATTTTAAAAACAACTGACAGTTAACATACCACACTGGATATATTTTTCTATATTGCCAAAAATAGCATTTATGGATGGACTAAACTTAGGTACAGATCCTTTATTTTTCTGACATGTAATTTGTCTAGAAATTTCAGGAATATATTTTTATAGATAGCACATTTTCATAACTCTTGTTTATAATTCTTGGATCCCTTAAATGTCAATAAGGTTTCTGATATTCCTTTCCAGGAGTAACCACACACAACTGATGAAAGAGAGTGTGTGCTTGTGTGAGTGTGTGTCTGTGTGTATGTGGCACCTGCCTCTATAAAATTCTTGGTGTCCAGGAAATCTCCTATGTTCCATTATACACTATTTCAGCCAGTGAATTAAGATCTCAAGGATGTCAACAGGCTTTCTGGTGAAGACCCTAATTCTGAAACATTTGTTTTCTATCGACTTAGCCAAATAGAGAGTTTCCATTGGAGAAACTACAATTGTGATTCTAAGTCTCTGAAAAGGATTGCAAGAACTCTGGCTGGAGGGATGAATCATAAAATTTCTCAGGGCCAAGACTAGGATTTCTTACAAGGAATTATCCTACGAATCCAGGTGGTACTTTGCAGTTTCACCAAAATGCCCAAATTTCTTTCTACCCAGCAATGACATATGAGTAATTGCTCATTAACACCACAAGCATTTGTGGTCTCTCTGCTGGCAATGTGAGAGTGACAACTGACAGGCTTTACTCCTGTGGTAGAAGAATCCATGAAAAAATTGAGAATATTTAACAGTTAATCTCTCAGTTAAGATTCATTTAAAATGCAATCTTTCTTTGCAGATCATCTTTGTCAAGGTTTCTTACATCTGTCTAGAAGGTTCAGATTTGAAAGATGTAGGGAGGTCAATGGAACAATTAATACATGTCTTTTTTTTTTTTTAGTGTTTGTTCAGCATGTGAACTATTTAGTATGTTTTTTGCATGTACAGTTTAGGCTTAAAGTTCATTATTTCAGTTCATTATATGTGAGTATAGTCTTAAAAAAAGTTTTTCCCCCATTTGTGAAAAGGGTAAATGATAGGTATATGGAGGTCAGTCTAAGATATTTACAAACTATTTGAGGACTGAATGATTGGCTACACCATTTGAAAACTGATGATCTATCTTTTCAGATAAATGATCTCAAATTAAAGAAAGGAATTCTATTCTGATTCTTTCCTTCACTTGAATGTGTTTCTTGTCAAAGTGGCAGAAGATCTCATTTCTTTCCCCTTATGGCCTTGCACATAACACAGTGCAGATATGAGGCATTTGTTTTAATAACTTGGTGAAAGTTAATGTAGTGTATAATAGACTCTAGCTGGCTGGACTTAAACAGTTCTCATCCACTTGTGGACAGGACATTTGATTTGGAGGAACATTGGTACTAAAACAGAAATGTGTTGCACTGAGATCCAGTGGCTTTTTTTGAGCCACACTCTCAGCAATGTTTCTTGTTCCAGCGACAGACTCAAGTGCAGCAGCCCTGAAAGCTTGAGAGAGAGGTGGTGGCATTTCAGACTGAGATTTGTCATATTTTACCATTTGTGGATTTTTACTTGTTTCCAGCATGTGCCATATCTTCTCTCCTAAGAGTTAGCCATGGAGGGCTCTAAATCTTTTTAACTGTCTATTTACAATTTCTCAGGTACAGTATGATTTATACTCTGTATTGCAACATACGTCATTTTGGCCTCTTTGGCAGGGCATTCAGAGGAGAATTGTCGAGTAAGGCATATTGTTGTTTTTGTCATTCTTCTAGCCACTGATCATTCCATCTTCTCACCCCCTGCTACCTGTGTGGTTTCTCCATGAAGGTCACTTCCTAGATCATCTGGATACTCCTGGTTCCTACAACAAATGACCGTGCCCTTGCTGCCAAGCCCTGGCCACAGCTGCAGGCAGCAGAAGTCTTAATGAAATAGAACAACCTCAGCTTTTGTGGGTACAAACTGATTTTTTTTTTCCTTTTCCCAGGTGATCTAGTGCATTTGATCCCTTGAATGGGTTAAATAAACACGTGTCTCTGAAGGTCCCCGTGGAATGTATGCATCTGAGAAATGAGTGCTGGTGGGAAAGGCATTTTTCCATCCCTAGGCCTTATTAATTTCTACAAAAACTATTCAATAGAGAGAGATCAGAAGGATGCAAACCCAACCCCCATGGTGAAGGAGAGTGAAATGTTTTATGCTTTTGGACGAGGAGACAAGATTATAGATTGATTATCAGAGTTGTTGTATCATCTCTTAGAAAACTCACACATTTCAAAAATATTAAAATATTAAAATTTTAGAATCTATATTTCATTAGTATTTTTTTTTAGAGTATAAAAAGAATTCGGTGTAGGAGTTTTATTGAAATGCATAATTTAAAAATTTTGCTTTTTTCACTTTTTTTAATATCATAAAGGGCAGGTTCATTATAAAAAGAGAAGGGAAGGAAAGAAAGGAGGCTTGCATAGACACAAGCAGACAGAAAGAGCTTCCTCTGAAAGGGACAGGTCTGCTAAAAGCGAAACCTGCATGGTCACAGGCAGGCAGTCTTGGGAGCAGAGCTGCCTCTGTTGCTTTGCAAAAGGAGGAGTTGGTGAAGAGAAACACTTGCATAGTCACAAGCTGCTAAATTTTCAGTTTAGCTCCTACCTCTCTCAAGCATACACACATATACAGCAGATAAAAAAAATATTTCAAAAAACAAGCAGGACTCACAGAGTACAATGAGAAAACTACCTCCCCCGCACCCCCCCCCCCTCCACTATCCCTGACCCCCTCATGTGTTTAAAAACCTTCGATGGGGTTAGGTGATATTTTTAGCAGGTTTTATGCTAATTCAGAGATATTAAGAAGTGTTCACAAGAAAATTTATCGCAAGGTAATTATTTTCATAATTAAAAGGTAAGGTCTCTTATTTTTTTAATAATGTTTCCCCTCCCCCAATTCAAACCTGTTCCACATGGGAAGTTTTCAGTGGGTAGGGAGAGCAAGACTGTGTATTTTCTTTCCTCATCATCTCTTCAGTCCTCCACACCTCTGGGATTAGCAGGATAACCATAGGTCATGCTGCTCATGACCACTGCACAGGGCTGGTGTGAACACAAGTACTTTTTATATATTAACATCCTATTAGCCAAAGGTAGTCATGTGGAAAAATCCAGAGTCAATGGTGCATAGGCTTTTCGTAGGGAAAGGAGAGGGATGGAATGAATATTTCTGAACAATAATTTCATCTGCCAACAATTGGTAGCTCTTGCCCCTTCAGTCTGGGCTTCAGATTAAAAATATGTGAAGCAGAACTGAGATAGGAGTTCTAGGCTAGGGTCTACTTGGCCCATAGCTTAAAACAGAACTGGCCAACTGATCCCTGGCTAACATTCATCCAGCCCATGAATCTGTAAGAATAAATGCTTATTTTGTATGCTACTGGTTTTGTAGTTGCTTGTTACACAGTGATAGATGTCTGATCATGACAAGATCCGTGGCAACCCCAACAAATTCACTCTAATGTCACCCATATTTCATTTACAGGAAACACACACCTTTGCCCCAGTCTGTGATACTGCAGCTACATTTGAAACACATCCCTCTGTTCTGTAATCATAAACTGCTTCAGTCAGTTTTAGACTCTTTAAAATTAACCTGGTATAAATCTGTCCTTTGAATTTCTGGGTCATATGTCAAGCTCTCTGAGTGGTCTTCCTGAACCACACTCACCTCATGCTAGGCTTAAAGAGAAGGAAGACAACCTCCCTTCATTTCCTATGTGGGGATGGGTATCTTGAGACTCAAAGTATACTCATCTAAGATCACAGAATCAATATTTATCACTCCCTTCATATCTCTGTGACTTCCTTTGTGGAATTGTTTGTTATTTATAGTTTTTTTTAAATAAGGATAAATATTTCTGAGCTTACATAAAAATCCATTGTTTTGTTAGAAAAGACAAAAATATTTACGAAGCCTGATTCCTTCTCTTTTTGTGGATGATTTTATTGTTTAATACTTTCTGGCTTTTCAAGCCACTTAGAAATGACACAAAAAGATTGCATTTTTGTATCATTTTGTATCTTGGAATACTTGTTCAAATACATGTATAAAGGGATCCCAGTTTGCCTATTACTTTGTAGATTTTTTTTTATCTTATAAAGATTTTTATCATTAAGAAATTCTATAATATCATTTTAATTAATAGATTATATTTCATTATTTATGGAACAATCCCCTATTACATAGATGAGTCATTTCCTTTTATTTCTTTTTTTATAATCTACTGTCATAAACATGTTTTGCTGTAACTTCACAAAAATTCTTGGTGCCATATGTCCAGTGGACGAAAAATTCAGTGCTTAAAATCTCATCTACACATTACCATTTACTTTATTCATCACAGCTTTGGTGTTTAAAAATTTCTGCCTTTATCTTTCTATGTGTGAGTGAGTATCATTTTAACTTTTCACATATTTGATGTCAGCAATGACAGAACTCGTTGTATATACTTACCAAGAGTCTTATTTTTCTTAAATCAAGCCAATTGGAAGCAAGTTGAAAACAATACAAGACTTTTTTTTTTTTTTACAATATACTCTATTTTAGAGTTATCCATTAATCAAGTGTCCAGTGGATACTCAGTATTGTTTGGTTGAGAGGAGAATGAAAAATTGTAGGATACATTTTACAGTTCCAAAGAACTAACTTTTTGGCCAACAGTATGGACATGTACAAGAATAAATAAGGCAACTGAATACAGAGTATATGATCAAAAGCTATTCTTAGAGGCTGGCCTTTTAGATTCATACTGTAGCTTAGACACCATGACTTACTGAAAAGACTGTGACCTTACAATGAGATTCAGAGTAGGAGATTTCTCTCATCACTTTTCTACTTGTAAAATGGGTGATTTGGGGGAAAAAGTCTAATTTTTTTTAAGTTCAAGAAAATTGTTATTAAAAAGGGGGTTAGTAATGATGAAATCCTACAAGAGTTTTGTGAGAACTTGAAACATGTGTTTAAAATTGTACGAATAAAATGATTGGGTCTGTTACTGCTTTTGACCAGACACAACAAATCAAAATTGGCCTTTAAGACAGCACTAATTTACTGTTCAATAATATTGAAGTGGTTCTGTTTCCTCAAAGCAATGTGTATATTGTAGCCTTAAAAATATTTAAAAAATCCCTTTACTCTGTGGAATTAATTTTGTGTTAAGAATACACAAGTCATATGATTAGGACATTTTTGATTTGGACATTTTTTTAAGGTGAGCTTATATAAGCAAGAACCATAGTTTATTTCATTGTAGTGATGGTGTCAACAACCCTTTAAACTTACAAGGAGATACTGACCTCCACTGTTAGGTGATGTACAGGAAAATATATCTACTGTGTTAGCCTGAAAAATTTCATACAACTTCTATAACCCAAAAATTTATATTATACCACTTCAAAAAATTTTTACATAATAATAGAATTGAGTTTTGTAATACCGTCATATTGTAGAAACCTTTTTCCCTGTTAATTGCTTAGACTGTTCCCCCAAAAATGTGTTAACCAACATGTTTCCATAGAGCTAAACATTTCAGGCTTGTTAATCAGATGACGTTTTGCTTCCCCTTCCCCAAAATAAATCACACTAAATAGAGTTATTATTATAATGATCCTTAATCATGTAGGCTTCTTTTATTTATCATGTTACATTACTTAGCAGGGATTTTAACCACTAGAGGGAAGGTTAGCCATTTTGATCATTGTTAGACTGTTCTCTGGACAATGAGAACACAAAGGAAATTTACTTACTTTAATGCCATTTATGATGCTTCAGTACCCATTGAATTTCATACAGTTTTGAATTGTGAGACTTAGAATGTCCAATGACATTCAACCTGAGGCCAACACACTGGGGTTTTGTAAATTTTGTTATACTGTAACCTTCTTATCTCCCTATATGCATGTACTGACCATACCAAAGAAACTGATAGGATAAAAATGTACTTAATTATAACCACTGATTACCTTCCTTCTATATTAAGGTGACCTGTGTGTTCTTGATGTGTTAAACTGGCAGTTTGGGAAATGATATAGACTGATACTCCTTTGGACTTAGTTCTGTGTGCAAATTGTTTTGGAAGTGTAGAAATCAAGCAAGTACTATTAGAATATATTCTATATGTGGTGGGAATGGAAATGTGTTAAATTTTAGAAGACATTTCTACAAGTTCAGAGAAAAGATTAAATTGATTTTATATTTCAAAAAGAAAGAGGATTGAATGAGGACTTTTCTATATTTGAATCTAGAAGAAGAGAAAAACAAAACTAGGCTTGGTGTTTGAGGTGTGAAAAATATCTGAATAATAGCATATAACTCTCATTTGCTTTACTTGCATTTTTTTTCTCTTTCGTAGATAATTCACTTCATGTTTAAAAGGCTGGAAATTTTATTGATAATAGAGAAATGAAGTCAATTTAATGAAGAAAAAGAAAATGTGTACATAATTGTTCTAAATGAGTTCTACTCTTCTGGATTAGATTAATTGCCTGCTAGTTTTTCAAGAGTATGGAGCTTGGTATAAGTGATTGCAATTTGGATACTAACAACTGTTAATCATTTTTTTGTAAGGAATGGAAGAAAATTATTTATATAACATTAAAATTAGTAAGAATGATGGTATTCATAGAAAACTTGCCAGAATTAATAATTAACAGGATAGATTATTATTACTTAGTGTAAGTATCTGTGATCAGTGGGAGCAATATATATTCATATATAGTATATTGTAGCAGATATGTAGATTGGCTAATCATTAATCCTTTGAACTTGTTTCCTATTATTTATATTAGCATCTTAGACATAAAATACTTGATTTTTTGCCTCTTTTGCAGTTTGTGATGGATTTTGACATATTTCTGACCAATAAGATAGAAGAAAATTTGTCACTATTGCTATATTGCCCTTCATCTTTCTTACTTTTTACTACTAGGAATAAGATGTCATGCTTGGAGGGGTAGGATCTGTCCTTCCCCTTACACTAAGGATAAAGGTATTATATTAAATCAATATTTACAGTAATACATTTCTTGGACTTAGTTCCAGATATCACTGTCAAGCGTGACAAGATGTGGTCAAATATGCCAAAGATGGAGAGACATAAGTTAAGAGTAGTACATTGGAAAAATACATGATTTTTTAACTGATAGTAAGTTTAATGCATAATGTGATATTACCTCTAAAATTCTAGCCTGAGTTTTAGCTACACTAAATGTAGTTGTTATATATTCTACGGTTTTTAACCGTAGTTATTAACCAAGTCCAAACTGCAAGGATGTAGAAAATATTATGATGCCCTGATATATGAATAAAGGCAATTGGTTGTTTAGCTTGTAGAGGACAGATTTAAGTAAAATGTGACTGTAAACTTTAAATATTAGATGGCTATAACTCAGAAGAGAAGGCAATCAATTTTAATGACTCCAAGTACAAACTTATTATAGAAAGGGGCACTAGAACTCAAGAGATATAGCAATGTTGCTTAATCTAAAGTAGAATAGGCTAAACAGACAGGCAAGTAATTTCTGAATCCTTGACTATATGCAGGTAGAGTTTGAATTTCCCTTTGAATTTTGCGAGTATATTGATATATTGAAATATAGAACTTTTCTAGTTTTTATCAATCATTATATAATGCCTTGCTGCTTTTAAAACATTAATTTCAATATCCCAAATAAAAAATATTTGGTTGCAGATATTTGAAGTTAATCATATTTATGTATGTCGCCAAAATTTTATCGGTCACTAATTCTACTGCAATACTTACAAATTTATTTCAGCTTAAAATTCAGAATGGAATGACAGGTTTCTCATTCATTTATATCCATTCTTATGCCTTTCCATATTCCAAAATAAAAGGTCATACATTTAAAGCTATTGGGGGAAAAGTTAATTGTCTGGATTGTTAGATTCAGTTTGTTCCCTGATTGTGACTTAAAGGTCAAGATCACGGATTTATCCTCATGCATGAATTTGATGCAATTTATATTAAATAGAAAAGCAACAATCTGCTCCACTGAATACATAATCAGTGGTCTTAACAGTGCATTCAGTTTGGAAAGCAGACTACTTAGAAGAGGGTCAGAAGAATTTTACAGGATATCCTAGATTGAATCCTTAAATTCTCTCATTTTGGTAGGAAAGAACAAAAAGCTAAAAGCTGCATTTTGCAGGTTTCATTGAGACTGGGATTCTGATGACAAAATAGTCTTACCAATTAGATGCATTTTGTGTATTTTAGAAGGTAGAAATGAAGGAAAGGTCATTTTTTGATCTACACTTTAGCTGTTGCCACTGTCAAGTATGGTTGTGTGATCATTGTGTGCCTGGCAGCAATATTCCACAGTCCATACTATAGACTTTGGGATGTGAGTCCTGTGTTTGGGGTAGGGAAGCAACTAGCAGTTCATTACAGCTCCTAGGCATCCTAAGGATAGTAATGCTATAATTTTATGGCTGTTTTTTTTTTTGGGGGGGGCATCTTTGCTTTGCTCTTCCAACCTTTGTAAAATGTTAACAAATCCTTAATTCTCTTTATACTCCCTTTTTGCCTAAAATATTTGAAATGTTTTGAGCCCTAGCCCATGATAGTTTTTCATATTTAAACAATGACAAATTAAAAATGAGTAGACCTTTCTCCCAGATACATAAGCTACATCATCTTGATCTCAGCACCTTGGCACATGCTCCACCAAGACCTAGAATATGCTATTCCAAGTTCTCTGCCTTACTAACTCCATGTCATTCTTTGGGATCTCAGCTAAAGTAGTCCTCAATATCCTGATGCTGTCTCTTACCCCTTACTCCTGATTTCTGGGAATCTCTTAGAATCCATACTTCTTTTTGTCTCTACTATAACCATTTTATCTGACTACACAGAGGCCTGTTTTTACAGCTATATTCTGAGGCTTTTAAGTACAATTGTGAGATCTTTTTTCCCTGGATATAGCACAGTGTCTGACAAATTGAAAACACTAGATAGCGTTTATTGTTCAAGTTAATGTTTAATTAATGTACAACTGAATGGAACATAAAAAGAAACAATATAATATTCATTGTTGTGAAAACAAGGAATTCAGGAATCCTTTGCCCTATAAGTCCTCAGATTTTTTTAAAATCTAGAGGATATGCATGTTGTAATATTTAGGAATAGAGTGTCATAGTGTTTGCAACTTTCAAATGCTACATGAAAGAAGTATATAACTTTTTTTTAACACTTAAAAAGAGTCGCAGACTGTATATACCTAAATGCATACACTATTATACCACATTTTCTTCATATGTAAATATACATTATATAATCTATATATGCATATAACATATACAAATATGGTAAGTAATCATTATCAATGTGGGGGCTGCATTAGTATTCCTGATATTCTTTTGTCTTAACTTTTTGAATATATATAAATTCTGTAATAGAAAGTTTGGAAATATAAAAGTATATCAAGAAACTGTAAATATATACTTATTTGCATACTATAACTACCATCCACACAAGCTTTTTCCAGTATATTTGATAAACTTTGCATACGGATGAGAAATAAAACTCAGAAGAACTCAGTTGAAAGCCATAATATAATTTGAGTCATGGAAGAATAATTTTAAAATAAGCTCATGTACATGCAATATTTGCATTAGTCTGCATTATATTTATCATAGATGTTGATTATAATGCAGAGTGGAGGTTGGTTACGGCAAGCCAAATGCTGTTCACAAAACTATTTTGAATTTTTTGCAAATATTCAAATATTTAAGAGTTGCATCTAAAAGTTTAGATTTTGGCCTATAGAAAATAGATGAGCTGGAAGCTTTTGTTTCCATGAAGCAGCAGTCCCTGGAGGGAAGGGGAGTGCTAGCTTCCCCTTTCAGTAGTGGCTTGTATCCTCAGTTTAGCACAGTCTTCTAATTCCAGCTTTCTTAAAGCTCGGGCCAAGTAGTTGCCTTTGTGCCAGAGCATGTGTACTGTTGATTATTTTACCATAAAGTATACTTTATTGAAGAAGGAATAGAGAAACTAGGTAGTTGGAGATTTACAAGAAAATAATGTATTTATTTTTCAAAATGAATGTCACTATACTTCTAATATGCAAAATTGTCATTAAAAAATACAATCTGACTCAAATTGTTTGCCTAACCTCTGTAGGAATTTGAGTTGTCAGCTAGAGAGCAAGAGAGAGAGAGAGAGCAGGAGAGAAAACCTGTTTAATAAATATTATATTTTATTTCACATTGCAGTAAAATATCATGTGACAGTCACTATTCTAAATGCTTCAGATGTTTGCATTCATTTTTCATGCAACCCAACAAGGAAGGAATTGTTACTGTGTTTAAGAGTGAAGGAAGATCCTTACAGAATACAGCAGGCACTTCTCAAATAACATTGTTTCATTCAAAATCATTTTATTATAACATTTATGAGAAGAAAAAATCCCCACCCATGTTGAACCCATTCATAATCATCCAAGACAGCCCTCTGATTATAGAGTGTTTGCTCTAAGCCACCATGCTTACAAGCAGTTTCTCTTTAATTTTCCAACAATACATTTTATTTATTTATTTTATTTTTTTTTAACGATTTATTTATTTATTTATACAAGCACTGGGTACAGTTAGAAGTGCGGGAGGGTGAAAGAATTCACCAGAGCCAGAGCGGGGAACAGAATAGGCAGACTGATGAAGAAATACACTGCTGAGGGGAGCAGCGCGGGCGGCAGGAGAGTCTGCGCACCATGTGGGACCCTCTTTCAGTGGCCGGGGATTGACCCCGCGTTGCAGAGGCTGCAGGCAGCTTTGCAACCCAGAGCTCAACCGCTGCACCACCAGGGAGGCCCCAACAATACATTTTAATGGATAAAAATACTTCATTTATGCTGCAAAGAACCTTAGTGCAATCACTTCCAGCGCAGATGCTGGACAAAAGTCTGAAGATACACAAGAATTTGTCTGGATGATGGGTCTTGCTATCAGATGAATTAGCTACTCTCTGATGGAATTTCTTAATCTATGTTAGCGTATATTCTTATCAATTTAAAGAGCTAATGATCATAGCAACCTCTTATCATCTTTTGTATTTCCGTAGTCTTTGTTTAAATTTCTCCTCTTCCATTTCTGATTTTATCAGTGCTTTCTCTCTTTTTTATTTTAAGTGAGTCTTGCTAAAGATTTGTGAATTTTGTTCATATTTTTCAAAGACCCATTGGTTTCATTAATCCTTTGTATTGTAATAGTCATTAAGTTATCTGTGAACCCAGGGAAAGGAAGCTATATTCAGATGTAAAAAATGCTTCCCCAAATATCATATTTGTCAATACTATGAAGCCAAGAATTAAACAAAATGTTTATGAATTCTTATGCTTCCTTCCCCTTACACCTAAATATATCTGATTGGAAAGTGAGCATAATTTTTTGAAGAGAGCTATTTGAAAGGATTAAAGTCTCAGGTAACTTCTCCATTCTCTCACTCCTCTTTCAGAAATATACTCAGATGTCTATGAAATAAAGTCTTATGACGGTTCTCATTTTTTAAAGTAAAACTGAGTCCCTTCTGCTTTGCCAATTTAGATAATGTTATTATCACTACATTTCTAGAAATATTTTCTTTTCTACCATACAGGAAATTGCATGTCAATTTTTAAATATCATTGTAGATAATTTTAGTCAAACCTGGCTCTACATGACACTTCATTGAGGTGAGAAATGTAAGGCAAAAGAGGTTTATATCCCCTTTGCATAACAAGTATGAAATTACTACCTGAATCATTTAAGATGAAAAGCACCCCATTGGCGGGCACAATTAAAAGAGTAGCACTTCATCCAGGAGTTTCACATCATTTACTTGAGTGAAAATTTGTGGAAAGAGAGAGCAAGACACTAGACACTTTAATAAAATTTATCACCAAAGGACTGAGATATCATAAGCACTGAAGGAATTATACTTTTGAGACCATACAGTTAAGTCTATAAAATCAGTGATTTTACCAATTAATAACAACCAGGTTATGTTGAATTTTAAAATGAGTGGACTATCCTGTATTTTCCTAAAATTGCTTTTCATTTTATTATTGCTATGCTCATATAATGCATATAATTTTATATATAACAAATGAAGTATCACATTCTTGGCTAGATGTTGGATTTTCATATCTTATAAATCTCTAAGTGTAGTTGTTGCGCATGGTACATTTTCAGATGAGGTGTTATTTGAAGTCTCCCTGGTCTGCTGCTACAGATAAGTTAAAATTCAGGAACTTTCTTAGTAAAACTGGGGGTAATTTCTCCTTGTTGTGATTAAATATATATTTTTTTCTCTTTATAGGGAGTACTCAATATTTAGTTTGAGATTTTTTCTGGAAATGGGAAGTACATTTTCAATGCCATGGTGAATTTGTTAACATAGAATCTGGTATGACATATTTTTATATTTAGTTCATAAAATCACAAGTATGATGCATCATAGGATTTATAAAGAACACATTTTAAATGTCAAATATTTGCTTGGCTTGAACATCTTACTGGTCCACAAATACAATTTACTAGTGTCTCATTATGTTATAAAGAACACGTGAAAGTCCCTTTTAGAGCCTATTTAAGTAGATTTAATTATTGACATAGCAAATACCTCTCATTGTCAAGTGGTTATGTCCAACATTGATAGCGTTCTGTTTCTTGAAATGTTTATTCTTCTTTATTTCTGATTCTCATTATGAACTATTCCCATCTCCTGACTGAAACATTCCAAAGAATTGCTAAATCTGGGCCTCCCTGGTGGCGCAAGGGGTTAAGACGCAACCTTTGAAGCTATCCACAGCTTCTGCAGCACGAGTTCTATCCCTGGCCAGGAAGCAACCCACATGGCACAGCAGACCTCTCCTGACTTGCCCGCTGCCCCCTCAGCAGTGTATTTCAGTAGAGCTCCTTGTTCTGTTCCTCACCCTGTCTCTGGTGAAACCTCTCACTCCTGTACCTCTGGCCTGTACCCCATTTCTTGTATGCATAAATAAATCTTTTTCTAAAAAAATAATTGCTAAATCTTGCCCACTTTGTTTCTTGCATCTTTTTTTCTTGCTTTAGGACTGAGGCATCTTACCTAGACCACTTTCCAGTGGGTTCTTCTCTTTTCTGTGACTGGAAAGGATGGAGTGGACATGAGTTTGATACATTTTCAGAAATAAATTTTCTTCCCAAATTAAAGTAAGTTATAAATAATTTTAGAAATTAATGCAGCTTTGAAAATCATGTCAAAGAATAGCAAAATCTCGGGGGACTATCAAGAGATTTTGAGAGACACAGACAAGTTGGCTTCCCTGCTCTGCCCCCACCTCACTGTGTGACTCTGAGCCATTGCCTTTTATTTCATCAGTTTTCTTATCCTTAGATATAAATAATAAAACCTGTAAGTAATAAGATATACTTCAGAGGACATTTGTGTATCTTAAACATTATAACACAGATAAGACATCCAGCAGATCCCCAGAAAATTATAGATTTGTCATTCTTAAAAACAAATCATTCCACTCTCCCTTCCATTTCACGTATATGAAAAATATACATATGCTCTCTCTCTACACACACACATATATATACATATACATATATATACATATATGGTTCCTGTTTATATATATATATATCCCTTAAAACAGAAAAAAATTAGTCAAACATGTGCACAATATTTTTAAAAACAAATACTCTAAAGAACAGAATGTGCTTTGTCATTATTATGTTAAAATATGATTGTTTTGTATAAATAGTGTTCTTTCCCAGGAATGAAACTTTAATCTCAGAATTTATTAACTGATTTTCTGATTTACCTTCCTTTATCAATTGAGAATTTTTCCTCATAACTAACATTTTTTTTTATATTTCAATCTGAACCCTATGCCTTTTACTTCATATTTCTTAACAATGAAATAAGTGTTAAAGTGCAGGTTTCCCTGAACTAGAATTAATTTAACTTCTTTATTTGCTTTCTCCTTCAGGAGTTATCTTGTGATGTCTTAGCAAAGCATTATTTTATGGTCTTGCAACATTTGCATTCGTTAGCATTCCATTATAGATAAATATAGTCTTTGCCTCTAGAGTGAAGTGAATGAAAAATAATGTAAGCTCCCATGATGGATCAGGTCAAGGCCTCAATCTAAGATTCCTCCAACAACTTGCCTTCTATACTATAAAACTCCTTGTGGAATAATAGTGTTTTATATTTCATGATTTTTTTTTGAATCTCCACAATCCCTTATAGCCTTGGATATTATGTCATAGCATCTTGCTCTAGCTTGCTGTTTAGGTAAAATTTTCTTTTTATGTGTTGCATGAATTTGAGAAAAGCATGTCTCGCTACACACCTGGCTTTCCATCAGATTAATCCCCACTAATTTCTCATGTCTTTTGGTTGCTTAGTGGTATAGTTAGTGTTTTTTGATTTATGCTCTTTGGGTTTATATCTTTTGGCACATTCTTTTGCTATTCTTTCCTAAGAATTCTCAGACCCCTCTGGGGCACCTTTACAAGATCTCTACAGAAATCTAAGTCTCTAGAGAGAAAGTTGATGGAAAAGGGCACAGGGACCACAGTATTTTTCAATTGAGAGGAAAGGAGGGCTTTTCCCTTCTCTTTTCTTTGTATTGATCCATGTAAGCTAACCATGTAAGCAAGGTGGCATTGAAAAGATAATATACTGCTCAAATGATTTTTAAAATGAAAATCTGTTGTTGTCCAGTTCTTTGTCTTCTCTCCATGCTTATCTTTTTTCTTTTGTTGACTTTAACCTTGGTCCTTTATTAAGAAAACAATCATCACTCAGGAAAAGTGTGCATACTCATTTCATATCTTTTACTGCTTGGAAAACAATAACATATTCATTTCTCTTCTAAATAGAAGCTTCTGAAATAACTAGGCAGGATTTGTGTGAATGAAAACACATTTGCTTTAATTACACCACCAGTGAGAAAGAAGTTCTAACATGTTCTCCTGTATTGCTTTGTATACTAAATGAGCTCGCACATCCTATACAGACACTTTCATATTTCAAATACAAGGTGATAATAGTTCTTGTTTTCAAATTTGATTGTTTCCTGCTTCCTTCCTTACCCATAGATTTCTTCTAGCTTATGTTGATATATGTTACTTTTCACTTCCTTGTTGACATGATTCTTCACAATCTTACTATTATCCACTGTTAATTTTCAAGTTTATGACCTACCTAATCTTAATGTAAATTAACAAAATTAGATCATGCTTAATCAGATTGAGTTAATCCGAGAAAATTGTAGAATAATTGTTTCATAGATATTTTCTTACAGTTACATACATTTCTAGGTTCTGGAAAACCATGATGAGCAAGTCCAAGGCATGCCCTTGGGAAGTACAGAATCCAGTGGGGCAGCTGACATTCTAAATATGTGGTTGTGCTGTGAAAAGTGTTAGAGTATCTGAATGAGAGAACTCATTTCTTTTGATCTTTTGTCTCATTCATACTTAACCCACCCAAAGTTCATTGAGACTGAGGTGAATCATAATGTTATCTGGTGAATTGGTGGGGAATGAGGAAAATATAGTCTCATATTCAGTGTAGTCTAGAATAAGTGCTTGGTTTAAATTTGTTTGTTGGATTTCTGGATGATCATAGCTTTAGCTATGAAAAGTTGCATTCTGAGAAGCTCCTTGGCTACCTTTTTAGCAGGACAGAATTTGGTTGTCTTCTGTTTTGCCATCTGTCATCATATACTTTTATATTTCATCTAACCAGTGGTAGCATAATAGACTCTAACTATCTGAAACCTCCAAACTCCCACTTGCCCAAGCACCGTTTTATAAGATATAACTTGAGTCCACCTGAGTCTTATAGCCAGAAATATTCAGAGACATTCTGCCAAATAACTGATGACTGGGTTTAGTGCTTAGCCCACTCATTTGAGAATTTTGAACAATGGTTTTTTCAGCATTAGTGAGGTCTGTTTTAATTGAATCTGTAAAAGACAATAATAATAGCAATATAGACATAATATATAACATTTAAAATATTTTTAAGACAGCATTCTATTGTGCACTTTTATATTTTTCACTTTTCACAATAATCCTATCAGATGTGAACAGTGAAACTCAGAGCGAGTATGACACATGTTCAAGATGACAAGTAGGAGTTTTAGAGTTGAAGTTGAAATTTTTGCCACCTAACTGAAGAACACCTGAATCCTATACTGAGCTCTCTCACCAGCCTCACTGTCTGGCTTATTCCTCTACCTCTGTTATGATGACAAGTTCCCGAATTCTTGATGATTTTTGAACAAATCAATTATGTTCCCAACTGACTGGTTTGGTTCTCATTTAACCTCTAGCAATAGTTCTTACTATAAAGAAGGCTGCTGTTGAGATATTTCATGAGATTCTTGGCATTTTTGAACATAGAGATTTCCATACCATCTGGTACAATGTCACTCCTTTATGGAAAAATTGGTTTGGAGATGACAGAGAAATATTTGGTTGCATTCATTTTAGCAGTGATTCATCCTGAGGCAAGATTAAGCACTCTATATGCAAAATACAAGTCATGGCAGAGTAACCCATTTGGTCTCATAATGCCTCATGAAGTGTAAAAAAAAAATAGTCTTCATGTTTTTCTTGCTTTGAGCTATCAGGTTTGAGTATAAAAATTTTATTTTTGTGACAATACATGAGAATTATCAGCACAGTACTTTACTGTAATTTTATAAGGCTGGACATTAGATCAAAATTTGTACAGAATGAAAATCAGGAAAGAAGAAAACAACAACTCTTATAGATATCCATACTCCTGCCCTTCCAACAGCAACATGGTTGTTCAAATTGAAATTGAAACATATCTGAATCCATTAGGAGGTCTGTGTCTTAACACTTAAGAGACACTAACGGATTTCTGAAGCATAGCAATGACTCTATAAATGTGATGGTTCTGTTAGCTGCAATTTTCTTTAAATAATAGTCTACCATTTAATTTTCTCTTTTCTGTATGAGCGGTAATTCAGTGACAAATTTTTCAATCCACACAGGTATATTTAGGCATGCCAAAGAATAAAGCTATCTTTGGCGTACAGTGTAGACTTCTTTCCAGTGCTGAGAACTGATTTTAGAACTTACTTTACTATTAATAAGTGCTTTCACTCCAGGAAAATCATGCAGGGAGTTTATAGAGTTTTTTTGTTTTTTTTTTTTTAACCAAAGGGTCTATGTTGAGCACAACTATATAGGGCCAAATAAATGGACTGAACCCAGTAACTACATGAAAAATTTGTAAGGTAAATCAGCGCAGCGAGAGTTCCTTCTTCTCAATGAATTTCAAACTTACTTGGACATTTTTTTCTTTTATCTCTCAATACTTTATCAAGTATTGTTATTCTTATTGTTATTTTCTCTTCATGGTAGAACATATGCTCCTGCTATGTGTTTGTCTTCACACTACTTGTTTTCTATACATTGACTTGAAGGAAAGTTCAAGAGAAATAAGGCAGAACCATCTTGAAATAGAATCTTTGGGTCAGTGTTGGATATGGGGGAGGGATAAAATAAGAGAATCAAGAAACCTATGTTTTGCCCTGGTTTCTACCATTCCTTTTTATCATTCATTTAATCATTCTATTATTCTGTCAGTGAGTGATCAGTCAACATATATTTATTTGTTTCTACTAAATATGAGAACTATTTAAGGCACACAGGATGCAGAAATGAAATAAAAAAAAACTGGTACTACCTCTGGGAAGCTATATATGTGTCTTTGTTGCTAATATCAGTCTCTCTGAAAATGAGGAATTTTATTAGATGATCTGCTAAGATTCCAGGTACTGATTAACTATTAAACCTGGCGTGACCAATTCAGTTCTAAAATTTGGCTTTATTTATCCAGCTTCTGTTCCTACAACATTCTCTGACTCTCAGACCCTACATTTCCAAAGAGAATTTAAAAGTTCTATTAATGATGTATTCAGGAATTTTAATAGTGATATCTTCCCCAT
Source organism: Talpa europaea (assembly GCF_964194135.1). Lineage (NCBI taxonomy): Eukaryota > Metazoa > Chordata > Mammalia > Eulipotyphla > Talpidae > Talpa > Talpa europaea. Next base: position 34,428,684 of record NC_140068.1, on the reverse strand, counting down.
ATTTCAATTCCATATTTTCCCCATTATATTTAGTTTTATTTTTTTCAGTGTGTGGTTATGTTATCTAAGGCTTAGGAGTAGGGGTAACCTAAATTTTTGATGGAAAAAAATCATGTTGCTACAACCCATAAGAAAAATAGCTAACATTTCTTTAACACCCTGTGCCTTGCCTGGGGTATGGCACGTTCATTTATTCCTCAGATAAGTAATTTACCCAGGTCATTTAATAAGTAAGGGATGAAGTCAGTATTCAAACACAGGCTTTCTAAATCTAGACCTTCGTTTTTTAATCAAGTATAAGCAGGTGGTGGGCAACTTGGGGGAGGTGGCATTTTAGGTTTGAGTGACCAGCCATTCTGGTTTTCCCAGGACTGTGCCAATGTTAGCACAGACAGACTTGCATTCTGGGAAACCTCTCAGCTCTGAGTAAACTGGGAAGAAAGAACTCAGGTTAAAATTTGAGTGGTAGTAACTGAATCTTGAAGAAAGCCCATATTCTGTGAATCTTAGAAAATCTTAAATGACCATTTTACAGAAATGTGTTCTGTGTTGTGGTATCTTAAAATAAAATGATTTCTTTTAGGGATGCAGAGGCATGAATTATTATTATAGTTTAATTAAAAGATATATCTTTCTTTGTAACAAGAGTATTTTAACACTTAATAAAAACTACTATGCTGACTCTCCATTTTAGTCTTTAAAAACAATCTTAAAGGAGTTTTTAAAGAAAATTTTTCTTTTTTTTGGCAAGGGTGTTGGGCAGAGTATGTTATTTCAAACAATGTCTCCTCCCCTCAGACCTTGCCAAACACTGAGGAAAGTTCAAAAAAGAAACTCAGCAGATTTGATTTTGGACCTCACAATCAAAGGGAAGAGACAAGGTACAGGAGGCCCAAGACAGCTTGAGAGGGGAAAGGATGTCACCTCTACCCAGAGGTGCTGAAAGTGAGGAATCTAATACCTAAATAGGCAAATCCTCCTTTTCCCCATGATAATTGGAAATGATATGAAAATTATGTGAAAACACTGGAGGATCCTTAGTAAAAAATATCAAGAAGTACAAATTTATCCCAGGGAAATGAATAAAAATATGTACCTCAGGAAAAGACAAATTTCAAAGAGAGATTTTTGAATTATGGCTATTTGCTTGAACATCTGGATAGTATTTGACAAATTTGTCAACTATTTAAGTGAATAATTAGCATCATAAAACTTGACTCTGAAAGTTGCTTTGAAGCTTAGTTTTATAGTGCTAGGCATTTTTAAGTTTTAGCGTTTGATTTAAGAAATTGATTTTTAACTATTGATTGGTGAAAACATTATTGACCTCTGTGTGACTCAAATGGTACATGCCTTACTGAACTATGAGCAGCAATTTTCACAGTTGATTATTCCCTTTGATAATATTATTTCAATGTTCTAAGTGAACATTTCAGATGTCTTGATATTTGTAGAAAATTGAAAAGGAAACAGTAAGTGCAAAATCCACTCATACTAGAAATGAAAATTCAATGCCAAAACTCCATACTTAGAGTACAAGAGTGGTCATTTCTAGCCCCACAATTTTAGGAGGTTCTATGGCAAGGAGTTCTCAAAGTGTGGTTCCTTGACAAGGACAAGCAGAAATGCTCGATCAGAAGGCTTATAGAATAGGTATGTACTTTTCTGGATACTTCATCAGGCTCTCCATCCTCCACAGATTTTGGCATTTTTTTGCCAGGTAGGTGAAGATCCAGTCTCTTTGTTAAGAATTTGTATAGGAGCCTCCCTGGTGGCACAGGGTGTTGGGCACAGCACTGTGAAGTTGTCCATAGCCTCTGTGACACAAGTTCAATCCCCAGCTGGCTGGGGAGCAACCCACATGGTAGAGCAGACCTCTCCTGACTTGCCTGCTGCTCCTCTCAGCAGTGTATTTCAGTCAGTCTGCCTGTTCTGTTGCCCACTCTGTCTCTGGTGAATCCTCTCACCTCTCCACACCTCTGGCCTATGCCCTAGTTCTTTTATGCATAAATAAATAAATAAATCTTAAAAAAAAATGAATTTGTATAGTAACATTCTGACAGCCAGGAAAGCCAGCCTGGGGGCACTATATGTAGAAAAAAAACCTTAAAGGGAAATTTCCAAAGGGCTTACAGACAATCCTTTGTAAATTGTCAGTACAAAGAAGGAAGGTACAGTGAGTAGTGGGGAATTAAAGGCTCTATCATGAGGGCTTAGCCCAGCGGTAAAATGACATCCTGTCCAGCACAGTGAGCCTGGTCAAGGTGAAGGGGAAAGTATTAGCAGTAAAGGTAATCATCACATAAGCTCCGTGAAGGGTGGGATGTCAGGCTTATTCAACTTTGTATCCCCAATGTCTAGGACCGTGCCTGGTACATAGTGGCTACTGAGTAAATAGTTATGAATGCTAGGGAAAAGAGAAAATAGAGGAAAAAAAAGAATTATATATAGTAAGAAAAGGATACAAAATGAAGAAAGACAAAAGCAAAGAAAGAATATATACAGAATTATTAAATCTTTGACTCATCAAAACTCCCCCAAATTAGATATATAATAGCCAGATATAAAGAAATTCTAAACATTTCTTTAAAAACATATGCAGATATTAAATGACAACAGTCCAACTTAAAGCATTGAGACAGGATCCTGCTCAGAAAATACTTGCCAACTCTCTGTGTAAGGAAAAATATGTCATCTTCAGTATTGAATGCAAATTGTACACTGTATTCATATTAAGTTGTAATGTTTTTTTAGGTATTAAGTAAGTTTCTGCAAGGTTGATGATAACACATGATTAAGTGACACTTGAGCAAATCCTTTTTGTTCTGTTTGGTTTTAAGTCAGAGTGGGAAGATATTAATTATATAGAAGATCAGGAACCTTGACTGGTTAGGGTGATTTATAACTCATTGTGTATATATTGTATTGAAACACATGGAATTGCTGTTTTTGATAATAAAATGAGTTTTTTGGCAACTGCAATTTATTTATTTAGTTATGGAAATTTCAGAAATTTGGAGAATAATATGACACCTCCATATGTTTGTGTACACTACGCACATCTTTAGAAAAGATACCATTTTGTGAGTGTCTCGACATATGACTGTAGAGACCATGGAACATACCACATACATGCACTACTTGTGTGGTGGCTCCCCCTGGAGTACATACGGGGCAGACTTATGCTTTGCAATGTTTGCAACATTTTTAAGAGAAATGAATCATGATCTGAAATCTCTTTTTATGTTCTCTTAATCATATTTCTTCCAAAAGTAGACTGCAAGTCTAAAGTTCATATGTATTTTTCATATTAGTATTTATGCCTTTCTAAAAATACTTATTTTAATAGATAATTAGAAGAGGCTGAAGTTTCTTTATTCATGTTAGTAGCTCTTATTATCAAATGATCATTGTGAAACATTAAGGAGCACCTTGTTTAAATGAAAATTTAAGAGAAGACTATCTAGAGTTATTTTTTCCCCCAGGTGTAGTTCTGGGGAAGTATTGTTTGGGTAACTAGTTCAAAATGTAAATTCCTAGATGTTATGCATCTACTCACATACCCTAATGAACTAATACCAGAAAACTTGGAATTACTAATTCCAAGTAATTCTCACACTCACTAAAATTTAGGACCCACATATGTAAGGAGAAAATGTAGTCACATGAAGATAAGCAATCTAATTTCATAACTAACCCTAAAAGGATCTGTATGGTTTGATTATGTCATAAGTATATCTAAATGAGTAGGAGCATCTCAAATAGATGAATAATTTTGGTTTCATATTTTTCTGCCAAAGAAAATTTAATATATCATTTGAAAGATGTGTCATTATTTTATGCACCACTAAAAAACTCTGCCAACTAAATCATGACAAATTGCTTTCTTATCACTTAAAATTTTTTTGTTTATTGAAAAACCTCTTTTCAATGTCTCCATGTTGAAACTACGTAATTTGTTCTCTGATCTTCAACCCTTCAGCAGTTTTACCATTGATAGCATAATTCTGAGGCTTGTGAAGATTCTATCAGAATTTCCCATGAGATAAGGACTTCTGCTTCACATTTGTATCTGTTTAATCACTTGCCCATGGGAGGTATTCATATTTAGTTCAAAGGTAGTCAGAAATTTTTCACAAATCAATGTTTAATGACTTTATGCCAGTCCTATACAACATCTATATCACATGACAATCATTCCAAATATGCAGGATTTTGAGATATATTTATACAAGTGATTTGTCAGTTTTCACCATACTGCATTTGCTTATAATAATGGTATGTGATATTTCCCATAAAGTAGCCTCCGTCCCCAACCACTTCCTATATTCACTCTACATACAGTGAGATGTGGCAGCTCTGCTATCAAAGGAAAGTTCTAATTCTCACCCTTTGTCTTGGCCTTAGAACTTTCTTGGGCTAGCGGTCTGGTGAAGTGACACTGAAACCAGTTGGGAATCTAGTCTTCAGGATGACTGACATATTTTCCCTTTCTCTCTTTAGACATCTACTACCATGTGAATAAGCCCCATCTAGCATGATGGAGAATGCGAGACTATGTGGTCCAGAACATTCCATTTCTCCAATAACATATATTTACTTCATATTTATGTCCTGCTTGTTTTATTTCTGAGAATTTCTGGGTGATATACTATTTCATTTTGTAGCAGAAACAGTGCAGTCTTTTCAAAGCTATATTAAATAGTAATTAAACTCAATACATGAACTAATACCAGTAAACATAACTCAAAATGATGACAATATGACCAACACTAATGTGTTTGTACATGCATAACAATGACTACATGTGGCTATTTCCCATCTGAGAGTGAGTCTATCCCCCTCACAACACACATGAACATATATGCTTAGAAAATAAATACCAGAAGGACACTTGTGTTTTTAAAATTTGTCCTTGCTTTTTTTTTCATTCTAAGAAATTAGAAAAGTGTCTGGACTCTGGAAGTTTCTCAGGAACTCTTTGTTGATTAGCTAGATGAACATAGTGAGTTTGGTAGTTTTTAAGATCTTAAACCTTTCCTTAATAGATTGGATGCACAATAGTATTGTCTGGAAGCTGTTTGGGCTTGACAAGGACATGTATGTCACCAAGAGCATAGTCCTCAACTCAGTTCATCAGTAAATTTTTGGATTATATGACAGATATATTTTGGTTGATTTTAAAACACATAAACAGTATCCCCAATATAATTTCTCTTCTCTATACCCTCATGTTCATTACAACTTTATTTACAATATTCAAGACATGGAAACAGCCTAAGTGCCTATTGATGGATGAATGGGTAAAGAGATTGTGATCACAACTTTACTACACTTGAGAATATTATGTGAAGTGAAATAAATTACGCAGAGAAAGAAAAATACTGTATATTTAGGATATTAAGGCCTCATAGAGATTGTATTTGTGGTTACCAGAAGCAGGAGGTAGGGAGAGGGGGAAATGGAGAAAGGCAGTCAAATGGCACAAATTTCCATATATATTAATATGTGACATGATGACTCTAGCTCACACTACCTTGTGATAAAAGGGAAATCTGTTAAGAGAGGAGCTCCTAAGAGTTCTCATCACAAGGAGAAAAATGCTGCCTTTCTTTTTTATATCTATATACAATGATAGATATTAACTAAAAATAATCACTTCACAATATTTGCAAGACAAGTCATTATGCTCATGTGTAATAAGTGGGTCAATGGAGTTGTTGTCCCAGCAAATGTATATATATTTGAGAAACACGTTTGGTTCCTTTTTCAATGCTGACATTTATTTTCTCAAATAAATACAACTTCCTGAGTCTTCTTTCCAATATTGGACTATTTTTAATACTGGATTCCAAATTATATATCTGAATTAAACCATTACGATTGGAACTTTCATTATTGAGTTTAACTTTCTCAATTATAGCTGGTAGTGTCAACAGACTTTAGAAGTTACTGAATTGCTGTGCAATATGGTAGTATAAAGCAGATATGATGACATCAGAATATCAGGATTATATCCATATCTGCTAATTAGTTACTGTAAGATATTTGGAGAATTCTATTCATGTTTTTGGTAATGAATTACAAGAAATATTGCCCCTAGGTCAGGATTCATGCCATAATTCTCTATTACAAATTTATTCTCAAAAAACAAGACTTGTTATTGGCATTTGTGGGTAGAGGAAAAAAATCCAGCTCTCCTGTTTATATAGAGGCAGTAATAAAGACCAAAATATAATATTAAATACTTTATAACCTCTATGTTTGAAATTACAAATTTAAATAATACCTACCTCATGTACACTTCTGTGTAGACGATGACCCAATTTATTTCATCTATTTTATTATTGCTTTAGGGCTGTAAGCATTACAGATTGGTTTTCCTAAGATGAGATATGGAAAATGCACATAGAACTGGGTCTTCCTAAATTAGTAGAGGTTTATTCCCTAAGGACACAAGGATGCTTTTAGCCCTTCTAGTTTCTTTCCAAAAAAATTCCATGATTTCATAGAAGAAAAATTGTTCAAGTTTTCTTTTCCCCTGCTTTGTTGAAAGACTGATGCTTTGTGTTGAGGAGTGAAGGCAGGTTTGTGAATTAAATTTTCTATTTAGAAACTTTAAATGAACTACCTTTTTTCCAGCACTTTCTTTTATCTGGGATTTTGAAGGGAAAACAAGAACTTTTCTAAACTGTAAAATATCTTATTAATATTTCCAAATATGAGAGCCTATCCTTTTAATCTGTTTACATTTATTAAATCCTTATTTCACTTATTGTATTGTACCTTATTTCACTTTTGTATTTTTTATTTATATTATTTATTTTTTGTAAGTGATTTCTTCCTGTTTATTTTGCAGTTTCAAGACTGTTCTTTGCCTACTTTTTTTCCTTGAGTGTTTTAAAGCAATGTTATCCTATTTTAAATCTGGTTATTTGATGTGCATATAATTTTTACATTCTCATTAGTCTTAATTTTTTAATCAATTAATTTTGATATCTTATAAGATGAGGTTAAAATTAATATATTTATTTTAATTAATTAATTTTAAGTCATATTTAACAGGTAATGTGTTATTTAAAATAAACTTGTGATTTATAAACCTAATATTGTACCTTATTTATAAACATACATTAAACTTTCAAATATGCCATTACATTTGTTTCCCATTATTCTTGATTTTATTATTGGTGTGAATGTTTATTTCTATTAAAATATCATTTTATTTTCAAAATACATTGACTACCTGTTCAATTAGTGTTGCCCTTATTATTTTCCTCATTAAATAATTTCAAAAAATACTCATGTATTTATTCTTTCTTATGGAACTTCAAATCACTTCATCAAATTCAGATCATCTTATTTCATTTTGATAAATTCATGTATTAACTTAGGCAAAAGTGTTATAATATTTATTTTCCATTTCAGGTATATTACCTTTCCCCTGTTTACATTTATATAAACAGTTCATAGCATTATTTGAGCAACTCTCACACTTTTATGTAATAACCAGTCTGTTGTTTTCTTCCATGTATAAATATGTAAATATATATGGACATATTCTCAATTTTCTTGAAATTTTAAAATTTTACCAGGCTCTATGTTTTAATTTTCATCTACTTTGTATATTGTTAACTAATTTTAGCTTCATGTTAAGAACTTTTTTTAAAACTATAGTAAGTTTCCTTTTTCACATCTTTGCTTATTGGTGTAGCAGAAATTATGGTATTTTCATCTCAAACCTGAATATTTGAAGAAAAAAAATAATTTTCTTCATATTCATCATATTTTTTATTATCTCTGTCTTTTTAAACTTCCTCTAAAATCTGGAAAGACTTTTGTATCTAGTCTTGTATCATATATTAAAAAGTTAATTTTCGGAGCCAGTTCTGCTCTTTACATTCTTATTACAGTAGATTTTAATTGATCTCTTCCATTTTTGTGTTATTAAAATATTTTTTTAGACCTCCCTAGTGGAGCAAGGGGTTAAGACACAACCTGTGAAGCTGTCTGAAGCCTCTGTGGCATGAGTTTGATCTCCTGCCTGGCCAGGGAGCAACGCACATGGTGCAGCAGACCTCTTCTGACTTGCCTGCTGTTCCCCTCGGTCAATCTGCCTGTTCTGTTCCCCACCCTGTCTCTGGTGAATCCCTTAGCCTCCGCACCTCTGGCCTGTATCCCAGCTCTTGTATGCATAAATAAATCTTTAAAAAATATTTTCTCAACTTGTTCTTTTTTCTCAGCCTTCATCTTAGTTAGTTGCCTTTATCTGAACTTCTTCTCTTTATGAGGTTTTCACATTAGCTGCTTATATGGTTTATATTTCCATATTGGTTTATGTAGACATTAATAGCTGAATTTTTTTAGAGACATGAAGCAGATATTTTAAAAACCCTGTGCTAAATTATTTTCAAGCTATTGATACTTTTCTGAAATAATAATGCATCACTTTTACTTTGAACTGGGCTTTTAATAGTTTCACCAGAGTGTAATCATCTATATATGAAAGAAGATACATTTTTTTAATGTCAAACATTTGCTATAAATAGGATGCTTTGATTATTTTTAGAGCTTTTTTCATGTCCTTGAGTGTTAATAGACTCTCAGATCTAAAACTTAGTTGATGTGTCTGGCATGAAGTCTTATTTCTAATACCTACAGACTTTAATCTTACATTGTTCTATGCTGAAGTTGTGATTTTTCCCTCTTAGATTACTGCTTTTTTATTATTATTTTAAATAATAATAGAGACTATTCTCAAATAATACAAGTAGAGTCATTTAAGATTCTCTCTGGGTTTGGAACAAGGTTCAAGCATGTGTACTTTGTTTTTTGTTTTGGGTGCAAAAAAACAGGGCATGCCAAAATTCAGGAACCAGGACAAATGTTATTTATATGTAAATATATTGCATTATGTCTACATAACACAATACTGAAAATAAAAAATCATTTTGGGAAGCAGTTTCTCATAATTAGTCCTGTATTATAAATAAAATTTTATTAGCGCTAGTGTGAGGCTTAGGATGAGGTGAGAATGAATAGTGCAAATATAGGTTCACATAGTGATTTAGTTTAAAAATTTTTTTTTGATTTCTTGCATTTAAAAAATAAAATTAATATTACATATTTTAACTACTGAATTTTTGGTGCTCCATTATGTTTTGCATTTTATATTTTATAGTTAAAAAATGCAAGAAATTTTATATTTTATATTTTATAGTTAAATTATAAATTTAATTATAAATTTATAATTTAAAAATTATAAATTTAAAATTAATTTTATATTTTAAATTTTATATTTTATAGTTAAAAATGCAAGAAATTGTGCTGATTATTATGCTTTGATGCACTCTGCATCAACTTTTTCAGTTTTTTTGTTTTTTTTTTTGCCTGAGCGAGGCAGGCCTTATATGCCTGATTCTAGTCCTAGCTCTGAGATGGATAACTTTTTTTTTTAAGATTTATTTATTTATTTATACAAGCACTGGGTACAGTTAGAAGTGAGGGAGGGTGAGAGGATTCACCAGAGCCAGAGTGGGAAGCAAAACAGCCAAAAGGACTGAAGTACACTGCTGAGGGGAGCAGCGGGTGGCAGGAGAGGTCTGCATGCCATGCAGGACCCTCCTCTGGTGGCCGGGGAGCATCCGGGGATCAAACCGGCGCTTCAGCACTCAACCACTGCCCAGCACTCAACCACTGCCCCACCAAGGGAGGCCCTCAATAACTTTTTTTTTAAAGATTTATTTATTTATGCATACAAGAACTAGGGTACGGGCCAGAGGTATGGGGGGTGAGAGGCTTCACCAGAGACAGAGTGGGAAACAGAACAGGCAGACTGACTAAAATACACTGCTGATGGGAGTAGCTGGTGAGACAGGAGAGGTCTGCTTCGCCATGTGGGTAGCTCCCTGGCAGGCCTGATATCTAATTCGTACTGCAGCTTCACAGTGCTGTGCTTAACAGTGCTTCACAGTGGACAGCTTCACAGTGCTGTGCTTAACCCCTTTTGCCACCAAGAAGAGACAAAATGGAGAACTTTATTTAAAATTCATGTATCCAACTTCTCCCTTTAAACCTATTCATTTTAGATAAGTCTCCAGAGGATCCAATCACTTCTTCCCATTCCTCGCTCCAGACCCTTCCTCACCTCATCCTCATTAAAAACTGCTGAGTAAGATATTTTTCATCCTAGAGAATCTAAAAAAGCGCATAGTATTTCTAAAGAATCCCATCTAGACTTTTAAAAATTTCTTCCCATAAAGCTACAAATCCTTTCTGTAAACACCACCATATGCTTCCTAATTTTTCTATATCTACTTGATGTACCAGAGAGTTTTTAGTATATGTAAATGGATGATATAGAAGAGAAACAGGTGTACATTTGTGTTATCTGCTTGGACCGTTATAACAAAATGACACATACCGAATGACTTAGATAACAAAAATTAATTTCTCACAGTTCTGGAGTTTGGCAAATCCAAGATCATCGTACCTACTATTTTGGATTCAGCAGGACCCCTTTTCTCTCTGTATTCACTATGGTGGAGAGTGAGAAATCTTTGGCTGGTCCTCTTTACAGAAACAGATGCCATTGTGAGGACGCCACCACTTGACCTCATCTGAACCTAATTATTTCTCAAGATCCTCTCTCCAAACACAGTCACAATGGGGATTAAGGTTTCAACATAGGAATTTTTGAAGATCCAATTCAATTATAGCAGTATATGATTCTGATAGTTTTAGAATATAATTTTCCTATATTTGGGAGCAGCATGCAGTTTAGTGATGATTATGGAAGAAACTTTTTTTTGTAATTTATGCACTAGACAATTAAAATATATGTAGATTGTCCTTTGCTTGTTTGCTGCTTCCTGATTAGTTCCTTGCTTTATATTAGTGGGAACCTCTGCAATTGGCTCTGTTGCTTAATCTACTTTCATCAATTAAAGTTTATTTCTTTGACAAAAGGTTGACATGTATTCTTACTCTGAGATGCTGGATTTTTAATCTGCAGAGAAAAAGTGTCAGAGACTGTAAACTTGACACTTTGATCCAGAGAGATAATTTTTATTTAATTATATTACTTCCTAGAGTTACTCGTTTTTAAAACGTCCTTTAATGACATGTGAAATAATTTGGTGCTTATATTCTGATTATCTATCTCAAATTTCTCTTAAGTACATAATGTTTTCTTTGCCAAATTCTTAACAGTCAAGTGTTAGGTAACCATAGGTTTTCATCCAGTTCCAACAGTCTTACCATTGTCCTCTTGCTGTATTGCTGTTGCTGCTGACAAGCTGCATCATATCATATTTTTTTCTCATTTTTAAAATTGAAAAAGCTATAAAGAAAGCTAAATATCTGATCTCTATTCTCAGCTCCACCTTTTCCAGCTGCATGGTCTAGCACATTCACAGTACTACTTTGGCCCTTAGTTTTCACATCTATTTAGTAAGGATCTACCGCAGCTCTGTACATAAAATAAGTTTTGATAACTTCATAGTGAAACAACAAGACTTCTAATTTAAAATAATTTTTGAACTATGTCTTAAAATATGCAGTCTTTCCCAGTAGAAGGCTCTTGAAGATGCTTTGAAAGACAAAATTTCAAAATAGTGCAATGAAACTTAAAGGTAGTGTAATTTCTACAAGAAAGAAACAATAATTACCAAGTTGAGTTCTGGACTGAGAAAATCATGATCAGGTTATAATTCAGTATTTTTTCCAACCAGGGAAAAATTAGAACTTAGCCTCATACTGCCTACCGTTCCCAATTCAAAATTTCAGGGACTCTAACAAATTGGAAAAAATATTCTTGTTATCTATCCTTTGCATCATGAGCTGTGCTTTTCAATATTGTTCCTACCCACTCTCTGCATCATGTTTAATCCTAGGCTACACCTGGAACTCCCAGGAAGCCATTGGTTGGAGGCCATAGCACACTTACAGGGATACAGTATATTCAGGGATCTGTCATTCTATAAGTGAAATGCTGTGGATAATAGCAGTTTTATAGCAGTGCTTATTTGGAAATGTAATTTAAGACTTTCTTTAAAAAAAAAAAAAGATTTTATTTATTTATTTTTGCAGAGAAGAACTGTTGTGTAGGCCAGAGGTACAGGAGGTGAGAGGATTCACCAGAGACAGAGTGGGGAGCAGAACAGGCAGATTTATTAAAATAAACTGCAAAGGGTAGCAGAGGATGAGACAGGAGAGGTCTGTCTCCCATGTGCGTTAGCTCCCTAGTCAGTATTGAACTCAGGCCTTTAGGGTGTTAACACTTGAGACTTAACCCCTAGGTCACCAGGGAGGCCCAATTTATGCATTCTTATCTAATGTAGTAGGATCCACTGATTGGCTAATTAACATTTTTGTTTGTTTTGTTTGATATTTTAAATTTCTTTTTATACATTGTGTGTAATGTATATGTACACCATAATTATTTGATACATACACACATAGTAAAATGAATACTGTGGTCAAATTAATTTATCTTCTCAAAGGTACCTTAGTTTTTGTGTATGACGAAAACACCTGAAATCTACTCTCATAGCAAATTTTCAGTATTCATAGTCAAAACAATATTTTTTTTATTTTAATTATAACTTAAGATATATACATGGCTTGTTAATATCAGTAACTTCCCCTTCTTCAGAAGAATGCACATTCTTTTGCATTATACATTTTCCATTCATCATAATATCAGTGACTACTGGTTCAAACTTTCTCAGTGTAACAGTGAAATATGTGGAGAGTATCCTTCTACACATCCATATATATATATATATATATATGCAATTTTTCTACATATCTAATTTTAATATCAAAATATCCATTTTTTCTTACTTTGAATTGATTGTGTCTTCTTAATGAGACATAATGCACCAAGCTTTTGTTAAAAAATTGATTTTTTGTAAGAGCTACAAGGAAAATAATGAGTTTGCTGGAGAAGAACACTGGTCACTGTTTAGGTATCAAATTTTTATCTTTTTTTTTTAGATTTTTATCTTAAATTTCTTTGTGTATATTTCCCTAAATATGTCAAACTACATTAGGAATTATAAACATTTTGATTTTTTTCTTTTGCTTTCCTTAAGATCCTTCATAGTAATTTGAGGAACTAAATCACTTAAAAGGTTTAAAATCTTTTTAGTTAAATATTCTTGTTCATAATACATTCTTAGAAAAAGAAAATGATTAAATCAGAGTCAATTCATGTAATTTTTTATGTGGCCCTTTAGTATGCTGAAACAAATAATTTCTACTTTATACCATTCTAAAATTCCTTTGAATACCCAATAATAAAGAGCAACATTTTAAATTACAGTTTTATTGCCCTAGGCAGTTAATGTGGTCTTTTATTATTTTTTTTTCCTATCATGTTATATATGCTATACTTTGTGTGTCATTTTAGTAGGTAAAATCATATAATTTAGAGCTCATTCATCAATATTATAGAGTTACTTTGCTGCCAAATCTTTTTCTTGCTAAAATAATTTAATCATGCAAGTATTTAACAACAAGTTGACCTGTTTAGCCAATGTCATGCTCATTGCATAAATATGGGGATATTTCTCTTTAAAAGTCAAACTACTATTTGCTATAAATTTCCTGTGTTTCAGATCTTTTCCCAGATGTCAGAAGTCTTCTTTTGCTTATGAATCCACAGATGAGAGTTTGTCTTCATTTTTTCTTTCTTTTTTTTTAAAGATTCATTTTTATTCATGCACACAAGATCTGGGGCACAAGCCAGAGGTGCGGGGGGTGAGAGGATCCATCAGAGAGTGGGGAGCAGAACAGGCAGATAGACCGAAACACACTGCTGAGGAGAGCAGCGGGCGACACAGGAGAGGTCTGCCACTCCATGTGAGCTGCTCCCCGGCTGGGGATCGAACCCATGCTGCAGTGGCCGTGGACAGTAACACAGGTTGCATCTTAACCCCTTGTGCCACCAGGGAGGCCCCATCTTTTCTTTTTTTTTACATAAATCACATCATAATACAACCTGTGTCTCATTTAAATTTTATTAATCAGACTGAGGTCAGATTTCTTCTAGAATGTAGAGTTTATTTTCCTTGATTTTTACAGCTAAGTTCTCAAAGCTACTTTAGTAGTAGTAGGGAGTTTCTTCTGGGAGTTGCTCCAGAAGAAATAAAGAATATATGGAAAACCATAACTATATGGAAATGTGCTTTTCCTCATTTTAAGTCATTGAGCTTCATTAAATGTGTCAAAGAAGATATATCATTTCCTGAACATATAAATCAATATATAAAAGAAAAATACTTCAAGAAAGACAAAGCAATGTGAATAATATATACATGCATTTTACCAAAATATGCAAATTTAACCACAACAGTACATAAATAGTATTAAAACAACAGTTACTACTTTCTTCCTGTTAAAAAGAAAAATTTAAATGAGTATTTTTTACTAAATTATTTTTATTGAGATAATATTATTTTATAACACTGTGTGTTTTAGGGGTATAGGGTGACACCTCTTCAGATGTATGTTGCCACATCATGCCCACCACCAAAACCCCCATATTCCTTTACCAGAGTCCACTGGACCTCTTTACCCTTTTGTTTCCCATTTCCCTTCTTCCACTAAGCTAAGTTTTTTTTTTTAAAGATTTAATTATTTATGCATACAAGAACTGGGGTACAGGCCAGAGATGTGGGAGGTGAGAAGATTCACCAGAGACAGAGTGGGGAACAGAACAGGAAGACTGAAATACACTGTTGAGGGGAGCAGCGGGTGAGTCAGGAGAGGTCTGCTGCACCATGTGGGTAGCTCCCTGCCCAGGGATAGAATTAGTGCTGCAGTGGCTGTGGGTAGATTCATAGGTTGCATTTTAACCCCTTGTGCAGCTAGGGAGGCCATCAAATGAGTAAGTTTTAAAGATTTAATTGGCCTTATTCAACAATTCATGAATCAGGACACATCCAATCTAGCAAATAGAAAGAAAGGAGCTCTCAGAAGATGTACAATATGAAAGGCAGAGAGTATAGGAACAAGGGAGTTATACTAGGCAAAAAAGGAGATTGATTACTGCAGTTAGTTTTCTTTAGGTGAGGGTAGCATCTATCAGGTAGATTACCTAATTTCAGTTCTGATTGACTGGACTAAGATTCCGTTTCTGGAATAAATTGTATCAAGATTTTATTTTACTGACATGGAGCTTAGCATAAGTGACACTATATTGGACAAATTGTCTTGTTTTTAACATGCCTGTGTGAGAATATGTAGTGTTTCTGAGATGTTGTGGAATGAGAGCTTTTACGACTATTTTGGATGCAAAATTTCCAGATGATTGGTAATATAAGTTATTAGATTTAATAAGTACACTTTTGCTCAGTGGATCCACTTCTAGGTATTTAAGTATATGTTTTAGCAATAGTAATATTTGTACTAGAATACTTACTGCAACATTCATAAAATAGTAAACAGAATGGCCAACAATATTGTCCTAGTTGATAACATTACAGAGGATAACATTACAGAGGAATAGTATGTGTGATAACATTACAGAGGAATAGATATGCAACTCTTTCAAATATTGAATTTGTATAAATGTGTGTATATAAATATACATAGATATTATTTTCTAAAAAATAGTCTCAACTGTAACTTTTAATTTTGTAACAAAATTTACCAATCTCTATATAGTTTGATTTTGCTTTTGTAAACTCTTTAACATACTTTTGTAAATACCTAGAAAAATCATAAATCAAAATATAAATATACCAAGCTCAGTAAGATTTTACTTTTAATTTTAACTTCATAGTTTTTCTTTTTTTTTTTAAGATTTATTTATTTATTTATACAAACACTGGGTACAGTCAGAAGCGCTGGAGGGTGAGAATATACCAGAGCCAGAGCTGGGGGCAACCCAGCGCTCAACTGCTGCACCACCGGGGAGGCCCTTAACTTCATAGTTTTTCATTTTGCTTTTGCTTTTTCCATGATGAACTTATATTGTTTGTGCAAAATTATTCAAATATAGTTTCAAAATTCAAAAGCAGTTTTCAAATGGTATAAGACAAATGTGGAGGGGATCATAAAATTCACATCAGGGGGGATTTTCCCAAATTTAGGATGTAACTCTCGAATTGAGCTGCAATAAGCTGTGACATTTTCAAAGCTCAGAAATATGTGCTGGACCCCAATAAAGGACACCATCTGGCTATGTCTTTGTTAGAGGTTTTCCTTTTCGATTACATTTTCTGTCATTTTTGCATAAAAATGCTTCTCTCAGTGCATTTCAAGCACATGTTTGGAAGGTTCTGTGTTGGGCTGTATTCAGCCTATTTAGCTGTATTGTGCAGGCATTTAGCAATAGGCTTTAGGCATTCAGGCAGGTGTATTTTTGACTTAAATACCAAAAGGAAAAGAGGTAACATAGAGTAGGAGGTCAGGGATAGGGCAGGCAGCATGATTATCATGACCTAATCCTGGAACACATCCCTGGAAACACAGAATGTTGTTGGACATTAGGAAATGTCTTTTTTCCTTCTTTCTTTGGGTAGATGATTACTTGTGTGAATGTGCAATCAGATATTTTCAATTCATTTTCTGAAAACCTAGTTTGGCTTTCATAAGAAGGATTTAAGTTGTAATATTTTTGCCATGCAGGTATGGATTTATTTGTAAGATAACAATATATGAATGTGTTTCTTTCCCTTTCAGCATTTGACATTTTGTACTACTCATTAAGGGAACTGATATAATGCTGAAGTTGTTCATAAAAAATAGGAAAAAATAATTTCTGCGAAAATTCTAGCAAAGACTATTACCCATTTTGAATCAGGAAGACACTCACTTTACAGCAAATAAGTACATGATGAACATATGCAGGACCTTTACACACTAAACTGCCTTACGAGGAAGCTGTTATTTTGAAATTCAGCTCTTATGAAACTTTACTTTTTGGATTGAACAAATATGACATGCTTTCATGGAATTCACCCTGGGAATGGTAATGGTCTTTCTATATGACCATGATGTGATTTCTAATGGTTTTCTATAAAAGTGTTATTAGTAGTCCTTTTCTTCCCTATCTCATATAGCGTCATAAATTGCAAAGTCTCAATCTCACAAAATCTCATGTAAATCACATAGTCTCATATAGTGGAATCATAAGTGCAAAAATATATTGACCAAAAGTTGTAGAAGTACCTTCTACATTAGTATTCAGATTTAACTTTTGCATGTTCCCATAATTAGAACAGCTAAGACTGAATATTTGCTGACAGACACAATGGTAATTAATTGGCGTGAACTGGATCAGCAGGGTACTTAACAATGCCAGTAATCTGTCAGCATCATTCTCTTTAGGGTATGGAAAAAATTGATTTGTAAGATAAAAGTAAGAGGTAGATTAAGGGAAGTCTGGCAGATCTTTAAAGAATTAATTTTGAATAATAATATTAAGTCAACATATTTTGCTTAGATTCATCATTGACAAAGAGTTTTTATTGACTCCCTTCAAATGGTGCCAGGCATTTTTCTAGTAGTGTGGTACTGAGAGTTTGAACTCAATGTTGTAACCTTTGTAAATCTATAACTGGCATCTTATGACATGAAAATGCCTTTTCTACATGTTCTAAGGGGAGATTCATTTGAGATAACATCTTGATATGTTTTCAGGGTATATTTGGAGAAAGCAAATAACCTTACCTTTTTCTGTACTTTATTGAGCAGAGAAAGGATGAAATCATTGGCATAGAAGTTTACTGGATTTATAGGGGAAAAAACAAAAAATACATTGCAGGGTGGCAAAGGTAGTATATACTGTCATCATATTTTCTTTCTGCTTCCCTCCAATACCTGTGTAGTAGAAAAGATAATAGAAATAGAACTTGAATCTTGAACAGTCACTAACTCTAGAAGTCATAATGTGAGTTACAGGACTTGGGAGGCCTGCTGGAATATTGTGGGCCTACATCTAGCTATAGTATATGAAATAGACAGGAATGTTCACCCTGACTGTAAGTGGGGTTTTTCTCTGTCCATTTCTGTACATATGGAATGACTGACTGTAAACTTACAGGTAGTCCTTTCTTAAGATTTTCTATATTATGATTTTTAATATTGCTTTCCATTATCCATCCCAAATAGCATTTTTTTTTTAATTTAGTTGACTGCACTACTTATATAAGAGAAAACTGACTGAAGACACTGAGAGCCAGACATGTCACAGTCTGGCTGGAGCCTCTGCTGGGACTTATAGGCTGGAACTGAAGTGTTGGTCAAGCTATGTTCCTTTGTGGAGCTCTCCTCTGTGATTATGTGGATTTTCACAAATTCCACTTGTTGTTGTAGACTGAGTTCCCCCTTTTTCTTGCTGATTGTTGTCCAGAGACTACACTCAGGAACCAACTAAGGCTAACTTCTGGCTCTCTCTACAACATGCCACTTTGTTTTTTCAAAGTCAGTTCAGTAAGAGAATCCTACTCATTTCTGAATCTCTCTTCATTTTTAAGGACACTCATCTGATGACATCAGGTGTACCCAGAAAATGACCTTTGGAATATATCAAAATCAAATGATTTGCTGCTTTGATTGTGTCTATAGAATTCTTTAGCCACAGAGTCATGCCTGTACTCAATAGGAAGACATTATATATAATCTGTACCCAGTGGGGTGGGGGCCCAAGTTGAATTCTGCTTACCACAGCATGATTTTGAGAACTATGGGTTTTAGAAATAAAGAATATTCTAAGCACAAAAATCTGGTATAGGAAGACTGGAGACTGAACTTTGACTATATAATGCATATTTATATAATGCATATTAGAGAAAATAAACACAGAATAGAGATTTGGCAGCAAGTGATTTGTTAACAATGAGAAACATGCAGTTTGTAAAAACACAAGTTTCAGGATGGCATCATAAGCAAAAACAAACAAGCAAACCAACCAAACAATATTCTAAAGAGAGTTTTTGGGTGCATTTATGATAGGGAAAATCTACATCACCAACTTTATCTTTCATTCTCTCTCCACTTGCTTAAAATCATTCTTTCATTCCATACCTCAACATCATAGTTAAGCTTTTCAATTGTCCTTTTATATTTTTCAAGAATTTTATTTGAAGAATAACTGCAATGGATATAGTTTTTTCTTTTTAAATACTATATGCTATCTTGTATTCATGTGGAAGATAACATTTTCACTACAGTGAAAATTAAAAGACTAGATATGTATCTACTAAAATTACATCTTATTTACAATGTAAATTACTTTAAGCTTACATAGACGATGGGAATGGGGGGGGGCAGGGGATAGAATGGAAGGAGGAATTGCCATATACATTTCTAATTTTTTTTCTTCATGTATGTAGAACAAATTGGCATTCTCCTCATAATTATATTCTCGCCACTCAACAGTAAGTCACCTTGCAGTCAGTCCACTGCTCTCTTTTTTAAATAATTCCAATTCAATTAAATTTCCCTTATAAAGCCCATTGTCTAGCTACTTAATAGCTTTCCTTTTTTCTCTTGAAATTTATGTTTTTTTAATATGACTTTAAATCTTTTTACAGTGTAGACATTATGGTATAGTCTATTAGGAATATGGAGGTTTTGAAAGACATTGATAATTATGGATTATAGTTTATAAATGTACTTTTATTGTTAATCCAAAAATGACAAGGTAGACCTTGATAAGAACATTACTGCCTAAACTTACATTTTCATGTTTGAATTTATATAGCAAATACCTAATTTTGAAATTTACTGTTTTTATAGGTTAATATTTCAATTTATACATTGTGATTTTCTGCTGCTATGAAAACATGGTATGGAATTTTAAATTCCTAAATATGATAAACTATGGCTGCCATATTATACCATGTTATACAAATGATTCTATAAACATATAAATTCTTTAAAAAATTTTCTTATGTAACAAATGTTAAAAAGTTGCAAAGTAGTATTTAAAAAGGAATTTCATACTTGCTAATAAAATGAGATGGGTAGAGTCAAATGTAAAATAGGAGATTATAAATATTAAATAACAGTTTAGGTGATACAAGGAAGAGTTCAATCTGAAGGTATTTGGCATCCAGAACTATTAATTTTTACAGGCGAACATCATTTATAAAATTTCTTAACTACCCCAGTTCATCAGGGTATGAGTGCATAAATATGACTTAAAAGAAGCAGAAATTTGGAAAGTTACATTGGAAATATGTTTTTAATTTACTATGTTTGAAATTATATTATAAAACATACCATGTAATTAATACATTATTATTATAGATTCTTATTGAAAGGGCTTATTTATTGTGATTTTTGTATATTCTTACAATAAGAAACTAGATATTTAAACTCTACTTTCATGGGAGATTCATAGTTTATAAATAAATGAATGTTACATTTGAAAACAATTATAAAACTTTATAGAGAACTAGATGACTTTCCGAGTGGGGTAGGATATATACAAGATTAATTCAGAGCATCATTATGATTAAATAGATGCCCTGTTGACTAGGAGAAAATATTTACATAATATATAATTAATAATATGGGTTAATATCCAAGATATCAAAAATATCATACAATTCAATGATAAAAAATAAAATAAATAACCTAATCAACATATGGGCAGTAGATATAATGAACAGACAATTCTACCAAAGAGGATATTCAAAAAGAAAAAAAAAATAAAAGAAAAAATGCCCATCATCACTCCTAATAAGAGAGATTTAGATTAAAATGATAATGAGAGTGGTGTATATTAAAACACACACACACACACACACACACACAAAACCCACCCAACAGCCAGAGCTAGAGAGGATGTGGAATAAAAGCAACTCTTTTACACTGTTGATGGAATGTGTGAACTGGTAAAACCATTATATAAAGTCACCTGGAATCATCTCAAAATGCTAAAAATGAACGTTTTGTATGACCTGGCAATCCCAGTCATGGGCCTACATACACAAAATATGAAACCATCAATAAGAAAACCCATATATTCCACGATACTCACAGCAGCATTATTTGCAATAGCCAGCACAGGGAAGCAACCTAAATCTCCTTCAACAGACAAAAGGATCAAGGAGAGGTCGCACATACACACTATGGAGTATTATATAGCCATCAGAAAGGATGAAATGCAGCTACTTTCAACAGAATGCAGAGAATTTGAGAGAATTATGTACAGCAAAGTAAATCAAAATAATGAGAATAAATATTGGACATTCACACACCAGATAACTGACAACATAATAACTTTAAAACACTGGAGGACGATAATAAACATGCAAAAGTGCCAAGGTTACGAGGGAGGTGAGAGGGAAAGGGACAAGGGGCGCAGGGGCTGGGGAGAGGGGAAAAAATAAAGCCTTTTGAAAAGCAGCTAAAAGATATAATGTTTAAAAATGAGTCACATAATTTGATTTATAAAATATGTGGAAATAAAATATATGCAACAATATAAAAAATGTAATGGAAGAAATGGTAATTTACTCTTACAAGTGTTTCATGTTATGTGTGAATTAGTGTATAATGTTTATGGTGTGATAGTTACAGGGGTAAATTGTAAACCCGCAGCATTTAGAGAAAAATGGAATACTAGGTTAGGTTGTTAATCTATGAAAACACTGTAAACAGGAAAAAAGAAAAAATAGCATAAAGCCGATGTAATAAAGAGAATACAAATGGCAGTGCAGACATGTTTATAACATTAGATATTAATTTCTTAGATGGGCACAAAACACAAACATACAAGTAAACTGATAAATTGGATTTCATCAAAATCAAAAGCCTTTGTTCTTTAATAACCTAAGCTGTAGTCTGTGAGAAAGTATTTGTAGTATCTGGAGTGTGAATGAAGAAATCAGTATTTTGCTATTATAACAAATGATACCCATAGGTCAATAGCTTAATCTATCTAATTTCTAGATCATTTTACATATTAGAAGGGGATCCAGCTAAATAGAAACAATAGGATGGATGGATGGATGGATGGATGGATGGATGGATGGATGTATAGATGGAGGCATGGATAGATGGAGACATTATCTTCTGTGATTATGAATAAAGACACAAAATTTCTGTACTCAGAAAGCTGGGGACTCAGGAGAGCTGATAACATGCTTCTTTCCAAAGTTCTACAGGCTCAAGACCCAGCAGAAGTCGATGTTATAGTTCAAATCTGATGATGGTCAGAAATGAGGAAATCTCCTCTTGGAGAAGTTGAGTATTTTTGTTCTATTTAGTTCTTCAAATGATTTAAAGGGGCCCGTAAGGAAAGTCAATCTATTTTGCTCTTACTCAAATATGAATTTCATCTCCAAACAGTACATTGATTTTTTGGTTAAAAGTCTTACATATGCAATATATAAAGAACCCTTAGACACACCCAGAATGTTTGACTAAATGTATCTAGATCTCTAGTCACTTATGTCCCTGTCAATTTGATGTATAATAAACTGCCATGCAGAGCAACACCAGTTTTGAACCTGTGCACTCTTAACTAGGGACAGGACTGAAGGAAATATTTTCTGATGCTTGATAATATTGAGACAAGGAAATAGCAGGAATAAGGAAATCACACGCTCTCTGTTTAGTACTGGACACCCTTTCTACTTTTTATTAGCTAAATCAGATCACATGGCTAAGCTGATGTAAATCAGTGGGAAAGTATACTTATAACACAGGAATATACTGCAAGTCACATAAAAATGAATGCAGATAAATAATCTCCTATGGACAGCATGGAAATTGGGGACAGTGATTCATTCTATCATGTCCAAGCACTCCTTAAGATCAAACTGTCCTATATTTTTAAATTTAAAATAGATAAATACTTCAGCATCAAGGGAGGTTTATCTACTTTATTAACTTTGTGAACTTGACAAAGAACTATAGTAAATGACACAATAAAATAATCAAAAATAATTTATTGGAAAAAATCATGGCATCATTTTGAACATAAAATAGAATTAGGAGTTGCAAAAAGATGGCTCTTGATTTATTCTTACTGCCATTTTCATATGAATCACTAGTATATTAATATATCCTGTACAAGTTAGTTTTCTCATCACAACTGACAAAGGAAATTTTGTCTAAAACTGTGTCTATTTTTCTAATTCTGGCAAAATAGAAACTCAGTTGATGATAATACCCCAACCACTGATGGAAGTAGTGTCTGGGTTCAGTCTGTCACACTATGTCTATCCATGGAATATGTACAGGCTGGAATCTGTTGAAAAAATTTATATGAGATTTACTTGCAAGCCTTGTTTTATGAATTAGCTTTAAATTTTAATATTCCTCATCCATAACCAGAAAATATTGACAGTGACAGATCATTATTTTATTTTCCTACATCTTCCTTTTTTTCCTTTCAAGTAATAGAATACTTCAAACACATACACAAACAGAAACATATTGTGTTTCATTTAGGCAGACTTTGACATTTAATATTCTAGCTTCATTTGCCACTAGATATGGCCCTATATCTATGGAATGCAGGTAGTGTCTATCTATTGTCAGGTCAATGAGTGCTGGTTTCCTTAACTTCCCTCCTTTTTGCCTTATCATCATCTAGTGAAGACTGGAGCAACCAGTGACACTAAACCTAGAGAGAAAAGGCAAGGAAGGCACCCACTAAGCAAGAGAGAGAATGCATAATAACCTGATTCCCTGGGGGTTCTTGTGGGTCAGACTTGCTTACCTGCCCTGCATTGCTCACATCTGATTTATTATGTGAGAGAAATGGAAAAAAAAAAAAAACTTGGTTGAGCTGCCATATTTTGGAGTGTCTGTCACAATAACTTAGGCTACACATAAATGGTCAAGAGCTGGTAGCAGTGGATCTTGGCATCTGACTGCCTGTATGTCCTCTAGTACCAGTTTTATTATGTGTAGGTATACTTTCCTTTTGATGGTCTCTGGCCAGATGAAAAGTCTAACCCAGGTGAAAATTATCACCCATATTTGAACAAATACTCCCCAAATTAAATAAATTCTAAAATCAAAAGATTATATTTCTTAATTATAAAAGAAATTTGAATTAGTTTCTTCACATTTTAGTCAAGATCCTAGCAGTTAAGATCACTTTTGAATCTTAAAAAGCTTTTTGACCCTACATCTAATTTTCCTGTGCTTTTTAAACTATTGTGTGTGTGGTATATTTGTTACTACTAGTCTAGAGCATTAGTAAAGAGATTCAAAAATTAGGAATCCTTTAACATAAGAAACTTGCCCTAGCTTGACAAGGTCAGGAATATTTGATTTTATCTTTAGTCAAGGAAGGTTACCCATGAATTCTAAATAAAATCAGTGTCCCAGTATCCCATTCTACTTTACATGGGCACCAACAGTGGGAATTCTGCCTTTGAATTAATGGAATTATTTATCATACCAATTCCTCTGTCTGTACCCTGATATTTGTTTCTGTTTTTTTAAAATAATAAAATTATTGTTTCAAAAATAATGGGTCATATAATCAATTTCAGGAGAAAATACATTTGCTTTGTCTTCTAAACTTGGGGCTGCTATTGTAACTTTCAAGTCAGATCTTAGGTAAGACTTTTACAGAAAGTATTAAAAGTTGAAGAATAAAAGGAAATAAAACTGGTGTTTCATCATTTCCAAAGTTTCTTTGACCTTTAAGGGAAATGAATGGCACCGAGAGAAATTATAGTGAATATTGGCTCCAGTGTTGTGACATTTTATTACCTCATTGTTTGATAATTTCTCTCTACCCTGCTCAAATGATGTCTGTAGCTTGCTTTATCCATTTTTCACCTTGTGATTTATCTGGTGTTATTGAGGAATCAGTCTGTTTACTGTAACTGTGTTTTTATTATCCTTGTCTAAGGATGACTTTATGATTATGAGTTCCCTCCGAGTCTGCTCTAAATTCTTTGTTGCTAGCATTCTACAGCATAACTTTAACTCATAATGTCTTACAGTACACTGCTGAATATATAGCTGTACAAACAGTATACAAATTTATTTATTTCCCTCCTAAGATTTTAATTCAGCAATCAAGTGTCTTGGGGAGTGGTATATTCAGTAAACAAAAATGAAGGAGATATGGATTCAATAACCAAATATGGCTGGTGAGAATATTCCACAGAAACAGAAATATTAGACATTCATAGCTTTCCTATACTAGTAAACTCCAAGAATTTTCATTTATTTTGTAAATGTAAAGATAAACCTGAAGGCTATCTTAAAATATATTGCACCACAGACACCTTAATGGAATGTGAAAGTGAAGCTGTCAAGTTATGCTTACAGATAACGTTATTTCCTAGACAATTTTATTTTAGGGATTTGTACACATATTTCCTGAACAAATTTGTGGATTAAGCCAAGATATGTCAATAAAAATGCTGGGGAAATGTCTTATGGATTTGAACACATTATCTGATAAAAATTCATATGCAGCTATTTGCTCATGGCTGAAGATATAGATAGGCCAAAGATCATTGAAGAGTAGAGAAAGCTCGTGCATGTGAATTGCTCAGCATAAGGGAGCACAATTCCACTGCACCAAAACAGGACAGTATAAAATTTTTAAATATGCAGTTGTGTCTAAGATCAAAAAGAACTTTGATCTCATAGAAATGATTTTCATCTTAGAAGAATTGCGATACAGAACTTCTTATCATTGTGTTGCTGCTTAAAAAAAAATGTCCATGTACCTCTCCTTACCTTAAATATAGCTGTAAATAGGGATATCCAGAGAATTATTACAAATCAGAATCCTGGTTTAGAATTTTTCTATCTTTCTCTACTCTAGGAGGCTACCTAGCACCATGTTAAGAGCTGATTGAGGTCAGGTAGCTGAGTGAGTTTAAATATGGGCTCTGCCTAACTCCGTGACTATGAATGACTTTGGGAATTTCTTCAACAGAATGGGGTTAATAAAGGGACCTATCTCACAGATGTTGTGTGACGCATTTAGCACATATTAGAGGGGAGATGAGATAGTGTGTAGAAAATGGTTGTTTTTGGGAGAGATGTTGCTTGTTTGGTAAAACATGTTTCTGCATCCCTGATATCCTAGTTCACATTCAGACCTACTTAAATAACATCAGCAGAATAACATTATCTTCCTTTTTTTACATTAGGAAATATTAATTGTGCATATAGGCATTGTGACTCCCTATTAGCCAAGAGACTGGTGACCCAATATTTATAAACATCAAGTCCTAAGTACCTTTCAGAATTATTAGGATTGATCATTAGTTATGTATTGATTAAAAAAAGACTCTTTTGTGAATTTTAGAAAGAAAAAAAGCACTTATTACACATTTATAAATGGAGAAAGCATAATTAAAAATAATGAATAATATGCTTCCCTCTGACTAATTTGAAAAATGAATTTCTCAAACTATAATGTTGGATCAGCACAGTGTGCAGATTATTGAAATAAATTGCTAGAAAATACTGTAAAATGAAAAAAATCAAGTGATATGAGACTTGAAAATAATTGCTTACTTTATTACATTTTCAAATTGCAGCAATTTTAAAGAAAGCGAAATATCAGTCTCAGTAGAAAAATGATATTAATCTAATAACTAGTAAGGTTTCACTTTTCAAATTAGGCTCAAAATTACCAAAATAATCTAAAAGAATTTAAATTGTGATTGTATAACTATCATAAGAAATGGATAAAATTGCTAGAGAGAGTGTCTAAGGGAATTGGTAGTGGGGATATTGGAGGGAAGCAACAATGTATACTAAATGCTTTGTACTTAATGAACAAACAGATATTTCAAGTTACTCTTATTTCATGAGAGTAGTGCTTTAATCAGATTACTTTAGTTTTAATTCTTACATATGTCTATGAATTATATTGAATTAATTTCTGTGTGTGAAGTGAGAAAGAGGTTTAGTTTCATTTTTTAAATGCTGATATCCAGTTACCCTAACACCATTTTTGAAAGACTACTTCCCCCATTGAATTATCTTTTCATTCTTGTTGAACTGAATCGACAATAAATGTGAATGTTTATGAACGGATTCCTAATTCCATTGCATTGATCTTTATGTCATCTTATGTGAGTGTCACCACACTTTGTTAACTAGTATAGATTTTCAGTGAGTTTTGAAATGGGAAAATGTGAATTCTCCAACTTTTCCCTTTTTGTCAATATTGTTTTGGTTTCCCGTGCAATTTTTTTTAAAAAAATCTATTTATTTATTTATTCATTCATTCATTCATTCATTTATTTATTTATCTATCTATTTATCTATTTATTTATACAAGCAGTGGGTACAGTCAGAAGCGCGGGAGGGTGAGAGAATTTACCATAGCCAGATCAGGGAACAGAACAGGCAGACTGACGAAGAAGTACACTGCTGAGGGGAGCAGAGGGCGGCAGGAGCGGTCTGCACGCCATGTGAGACCCTCGCCCAGCGGCCGCGGACGAACCGGCACTGAAGAGGCTGCGGGCAGCTTTGCAGCCCAGCACTCAACCGCTGCACCACCGGGGAGGCTCTCCCTTGCAATTTCATATGAACTTTATGTTCAGATTTTTGATTTCTGCAAATTATGTCATGGGAATTTTATTCAATGAGTAAATCATGGAGAATATTGCCATCTTAATTATATTAAGTCTTATGATTCATGAACATCAGATGTCTTTATATATAATTAGGTCTTATTTTATTTATTTCAACAATATTTTATAGTTTTCAGACCATATAGACTATATATATAGACTTTGCTCATTTGTATTTATTGTATTATATATATATTTTAAAGATTTATTTATTGATTTTATACAAGCACTGGGTACAGTCAGAAGCACAGGAGGGCGAGAGATTTCACCAGGGGCAGAGCAGAGAGCAGAGCAGAGCAGGCAGACTGACAAAGTACATGGCTGATGGGACCAGCGGGTGGCAGGAGAGGTCTGTGTGCCATGTGGGACACTCGCCTGGTGACTGGGGATTGAACCGGCGCTGCAGAGGCTGCGGGAAGCTTCGCAACCCAGCACTCAACTGCTGTGCCACCGGGGAAACCCTGTATTATATTTTTTGATTTTTTTGTAAATGAATTGTTTTCGATTTTCATTTTTGAGGAGTAAAATTTATTAATATATATATATATAGTTTTTACCCTTCAACCTGGATGAATTCATTTAGATATATTCTTAGTGGATTTATCAGAATTTTCTAGGTAGGAGATCCTGTCATCTGAAAAATAAAGATAGCTTTATATTCCTCTCCAGTCTGGAAGATTTTTGTTTCATTTTATGCTGAACTGTGATCAAATCTTTAGTACAATATTGAGTAGACAAATAATAGCAGATACCCTTGCCATGTCCCTTATCTTAGGGAAGCATTCAATACTTCATCAGTAAGTATGATCCTATCTGTGGATTTGCTGGATGTCTCTATCATATGGAACATGGTCCCAACTATTTGCAGTGTGTTGACATTTATTTTCACCAAGTGTGGTTGGACATTATCATACATTTTCTCTGTATCTATTAAGATGATCATCTAGCATCTGTCCTTTATTCTGTTGATATAGAACCTATCAACTGACATAGGTTCTTTCATAAAGTGCCTATTAATTATAATTATTATATTTTCCTCATGGATTGAAAAGTTTTCATCATAAAGCATTCTTTTTTTTTTAAGATTTATTTATTTATTTATACAAGCACTGGGTACAGTCAGAAGCACGGGAGGGCGAGAGAATTCACCAGAGCCAGAGCAGAGAGCAGAACAGGCAGAGTGATGAAGTACACTGCTGAGAGGAGCAGTGGGCGGCAGGAGAGGTCTGTGTGCCATGTGGGACCCTCACCCGGAGGCTGGGGATTGAACCGGTGCTACAGAGGCTGCGGGAAGCTCCACAACCCAGCGTTCAACCACTGCACCACCAGGGAGGCCCATAAAGCATTCTTATTTATCTCTAGTAATATATATTGTAAAGCTCTTTAAAATTTTCTGTTAGTCTAGGTATTCCAGTTCTCTCATGGTTTCTGTCTGAAAATCATTTTCTAAACTTTTTATTTAAATGTATTTGTACCTTTCACTCTAAACTGTGTCTCTTTTCTGTCTCATGTTCTGACATGCATAGAAAGTCAGCACAACTCTGTGGGATTGAGAGAAGGCAAGAAAACTTAAGCACTGCACTGTAACATACAAATGGGAAATTCCCAACCATTAGACTGGTTTTTTGGGGGTTGGGAGTAGAAGTACAATCTTAAGAATTACCCCGTAAGAAGGAACAAGATGTGTGGAACAGACTTACCCATAGAAAATGTCTGAAGGAGTCTAAAAATCCGTAGTTTGACTGTGAAGTGTGTCTCTCTCAAAGTCAGTCAGTAAAGGGTGAAGGAAGCAACTGCTTCTCTAATGTGAAGACAGAAATACAAGACTTTAAGGAACCAAAAATCCATGAAAACCAAGAAAAAATAATGCCAAAAAACACAATAATTTTCTAGTAACTAACCTATCTATAAATTGCCTCATAAGGAATTCAAAATAAATGTTTAAGTAAACTCAGTGACTTTTAAGAGTTTGCAAGCAACTTAGTAAAGTCATAAAAAAAAGAATATATGAACAAACAAGAAGTTCAACAAAGATATGAAAATAATTATAAAAACAAAACTGGAATTCTGGAGCTGAGAATAGAATAAATGAAATTAAAAAATGCAAGAGAATTAACAACAAACCTGATCAAGAAAAAGGAAAAAAAAATAGGAATACAAAGAAAAGTAATTTAAACTGATCCAGAAGAAAAGCAGAAAAAAAGAAAGTAAGACAATAAAAAAAAAAGTCTATGGGATTAATGGGAGTCCATTATAGGGAAGGAATATTTAAAATGAGAAATGGTGACTGAAAACGTCCCAAATCTTGGCAAGATTGAATATCTAGGTACATGAAACTTGAAGCATTCTTATGTGTTGAATCTATTTTGGATTTCATCTTGATACATTATAATCAAACTATTGAAAATCAAAGGCAAAGATAATTTTGAAAGCTGAGAGTAAAAAGAGCATAGGATGAAAGTATCATAGGACCTAATAATCCCACATCTGGGTGTATATGTCCAAAGGAGATAAAATCTATCTCAAGGAGATATTTGCATTCCTATGTTTATTGTGGCATTATTCACATAGGGAAACAACCTAATTATACATCAATAGATAAATGAATAGACAAAGTACATGTCACACACACACATGCACAATGTAATAGGAGTCCATTTAGAAGGAAAATATACCATTAGCTATAACATGGTTGTACCTGGAAGATAGTAAATAAGTGAAAGAAAGCAGAAACAGAAATACTTCACACTGCATGATGGTATTTGATTGTATGATCTTAAAAAAAAATCAAACTCTTTGTGATAGAGTAGAATGATGTTTGCTAGGATCTGGGGGCTGGGAGAAATACAGATATTGGTTAATTGGATATAAATTTTAAATTATAAAATGAATAAGTACTGGATGGAAATCTAATTAGTAGCTGGGTGACTACGGTTAAAAATATGCCCTGTATACTTGAAATTTGCTAAGAGAGTAGATGTTCACACCAAATGTTCAAATGTTCACACCAAAAAAGGTGTATGTGATGTTGGATGAGTTAATTAGCTTGATTGTGGTGATAAATTTATACCTGTTATACACTTTAATATATATATATTTCTGTCAATAATATTTGTATAAAACTGAAAAAACTATTTTAAATGTCATATAGTTGGGTCCCATCTTTTTAATATTCAATATGACATCTCTGCCTTTTATTATATTGTTTAATCCATCACATTTTATTATCAATTGATTTTATCTCTGCCATATTGCATTTTGTTTTCTATGTATCTCATTTCTTTTATGTCCTCTAGTCATCCTTTATTGTATTCTTTTTCATTAAGTGATTTTCTTAGAGTAACATTTTAATTACTTTAAGGATTTTTCACTATATTTTTGAGTAATTATTATCACTGGTTGCTTTAGGGCTTAGCATATACATCTAAACTTAATTGAATCTACTTCATATATATGATAACTAATGCTACCAATATAAAGAAACATTACTCTTCTATGGCTGTATTCTTTTTATTTATTTTTGTAATATTTTGTAATTGTTATACATATTACATATAGATGTTACAACAAAGATCTGTCATTATTATTACTTTATATAATTTAGTATTTATCTTCTGCAAGTTATTTTAGTGCATCATTGCACTTAATACTGCTATTCAAATATTAGCTATTTCAATAGATGTCCTGACATAAAAAAGTTAGTGAGGAGTTGGATTATGACTTATTGTCAAATCTGTTTCCAGGGTTGTAATGGAAAATGTGTAAATACTTAATTTTCACTTATTGATAGTATTTTTTCATTATATAACCCAAGTTACTATCTCCTGGAATTTACATCTCTTTCAATGTCATTCTTCTCCTTAATATTTATTTATTTATTTATTTGTTTGTTTCTTTATAGAGGCATGTTTATTTATTTATTTGTTTGTTTGTTTGTTTGTTTTGTTTATACATGCACTGGGTACAGTCAAAAGTGCAGGAGGATGAGAGAATTCACCAGAGCCAGAGCAGGGATCAGAACAGGCAGAAGGACCGAAGTACACTGCTGATGGGAGCAGCGGGCGGCAGGGGAGGTCTGCACACCATGCGGGACCCTCCTCCGGTGGCCAGGGAGCAGCCGGGGATCGAACCAGCGCCGCAGAGGCAGTGGGCAGCTTCGCAACCCAGCGCTCAACCGCTGCGCCACTGGGGAGGCCCTTCTCCTCAATATTTAAACTAAATTCCTTTATCTTCTAATGCTATATATTATAAGAAATGTAGAATTTTCCTTCTGCATCCCAATATCTTTGACATGTCTGGAAGACTATTCAAACTTTTTCTAGGGAAACCATTTTCCTCTTTGTCACAACAAACTTCTATGTATTTTGCCTTGGCAGATTTCTCTGTCTTCTTATTTTTATATATTTTTTTTCTTCCATCTATTTGTATACACTGCATTTTCCATTTTGCATATTGTCCCTATCTTTCCTTTCACCAAGCTCTCTCTAATACAAAATTACATGTGTATGTGGATTTATGTGACTGGACACATGCCCAATGAATTGAATCATGATCACTCCACACTGCTCCCCAAATATATCCAACTTTCTGTATGTATTACCTATGAATGTTATATTACCTTTCATGGTAAAAGGGAGTTTGTATATGTAATTTAACTAACACACTGAGGTGAAGAGATTATCCTGATCATGAAGCTGGGTCCAGTGTAATTGCAAAGGTCTCAATAAGAGGGAGGTAGGATGACCAGAATTAGAGGTAGAAAGCAATGTGATGGTGGAAGCAGAAGCTGGAGTGCTGTGATCCCAAGTCAATGAATGTTAGCAGCCTTTAGTCAAGAGTAGAATCCAGGAGCCAATTCTCCTCTAGCACCTCCCAAAATGCTCTAGCCACACTGCCACCCGATGTTTACACCAAATAACTCATTTTGGACTCCTGACCTTCATAAGTGGAAGAGAATAATTTGGGTTGTTTTAAAGAACTATGTTTATTGTAACTTATTACAGCAGCAACAATAAAATAAAATGTAGCCCACTTTTCCTAAGGTCCTGTGTTTATGTCTTAAGAGAAAGAAATGAATTTTCATAATGTATTAGATATGTAGCTATATCACTATATTGGCTAACCAAGGGTCAACTAATGTCTAAAAAATAACATCCAGAAAAACATGAAGTCATTATAAAAGATTTCAGATACAATAATGATCAAATTCAGGGTAAAAAGTAATGAGCATGTTCATTTTTTAGAAAAAAAAATTATATATCTAAAATTTCCTATATTGATTTCTAACTTATTTTAACACAAGAAACAAGTAATTCAGTTTTTTATAGTAATGCTAACTTACATCATAAATTTGAAGGTTATTAAAAAAATTGCTCTATGTAATTTATTTTATCTTAATACATATAAAGGTTTAGGTGTCCAAAGTTAGCTTTAATTTTACATTCATTAGTAATATATTATCAGTGCCAAACACTACTTTTTTTCAGTATGTTTGTTTGCTTTAGTTGCAATCTATGTAGTCTTAAAGCTTCTACTCAATCAACTAATGGCTTTGAATTTAATGACAAAAACAACCATGACCTTAGAAATGGTGTTCAGATTTTTATTTCACTGTATTTTCTAGGTGAGACTGTGGTACTATGGTCGCCATCATTGGGAGTCTCAGGGAAGAGGACAGGTGCTGCAGTAAAAGGTTATGTACCATTGTAGCTGATGAGCCCGAGCCTGTCAAACATTCCAGGACAAAAAAGGCAGCATATTTATAAAGAGAATTTCAGTTGCACATTCCTGTTTTACCTATTGTATAAGACTTAGTTCAAGTTACCCCTTTTTCTGGAAAACTTTTGTGACTCTTCCTAATTTGGTTATTTGTTCTTTTTTTTTTTCTTTTTTCTTTTTTTTTTACTGGGGAACTTCCAAACTTCTCCATGTTTCCACTATTTGTGAATGAAATTGCAGGAGAATAAACAGCTAGAAAGACAGACCCACAACAGCTGCTCTCTGTATACATGAGGCAGAAATTTTCTTTGTGGAATAATTTTTTGTGTGTGTGGGACCCTCGCCAGTGGCTGGGGATCGAACTGGTGCGGCAGAGGCTGCGAGTAGCCTCGCAACCCAGCGCTCAACCGCTGTGCCACCAGGGGAGGCCCTGTGGAATAAATTTTTGCAAATAAATTCAGTCAGAAG
This sequence comes from Talpa europaea, assembly GCF_964194135.1. Lineage (NCBI taxonomy): Eukaryota > Metazoa > Chordata > Mammalia > Eulipotyphla > Talpidae > Talpa > Talpa europaea. The sequence goes on along the minus strand of NC_140068.1, from coordinate 34,394,959 downwards.
ACAGCAATGCTTTACTGATACCTTAAAGCCAAATTGGTATGAAGGGATGGAACTTTGTAAAATATACACAACACCCAGTGCTTTTTCTAGTGGTTGGTGTTTGTATTATTTGGGCCAGTTCACAAGGAATTTGGAATTTTTAATGGAGCATCTATAACTTCAACTATTATTATTATTATTATTACTATGGTCCCACAACCATTTTAATATATTACTTTGTCCAGATGTGGTTTGGATCGTGCATGGACTACAACTGACATGAGAGGAAGAAACTGTTCTGTTACTGGAGAGAGAATCCTGATAATTATCTAGAAACTGCTTCTTGAAAGAGCTTTACTCTCCAGAGCATTCAGTATGTGAAGACTGGGGAAGGTTCAAGCACCTTAAGTTTATCATGGCATTAGTACTTAATATACCGTGTTATAGATGCCTTTTCACTTGCTGTCTGTTTCACTAAGCTGCACGCCTCCTAAGGAATAAGACAATATTGAATTCATTTTTAATCTTCAGTGCCAATCATGATACCTTTCCTTTATCAGATATTTAAAAAGTATTTTGGGGGGGCTTCCCTGGTCACCTAGAAGTTAACAATTAGCACTGTCACCACAATGGCCCACTACGGTGGCCTGAGTAATCCCCAGCCGGAGAGCTAACCCACATGGCACAGCAGACCTCTCCTGTCTGGCCCAAAGTTCCCCTCAGCAGTGTATTTCAGTAGATCTGCCTGTTCTGCTCCCCACTCTGTTGCTGGCGAATCCTCTCACCCCTGCCCCCCACACCTCTGGCCTATACCCCAGCTCCTTTACACAAACATAAAAATAAAATCTTTTAAAAATTAAAAATAATTTTCAGTGAATGAGTGGATGAACTGAAACTTTGAAACCTTCTGTGCTATCTAGACTTTGAGTATAACTAAATTTATAATAAATAAAAATAAAAACAGGTCAATTAGAAGTTATTTTTAAAACAAATCAATGTTGTTTTCTTAGAAGAGTCATTTAGTGAACTTCGAAACCAGAATATTTCTATAATAGTAATGCAGCTCCAGAGAGAGGAGAAACATAGGGAAGGGTTTGTACTTGAGGCATTTTGAATCTGTGATGTGATTTAATATATGTTTAAAATACTTCATTAATGGCTAGGAGCTTAACTCTGTATCTAGTTGCTATTGACTTTCTAGGGAGATGTAGAGGTAGATTTGAGTTGAAATTTGTTTTTCTGTTCTGTATGTGAAATGAGACATGCCTTGGGGCAACTAAAATCAAAGAAAAGAGAAGTCATTTGCAATATTTTATGCTACATTAGTTGTCACTCAGCAGTTATTACCATTTACTTATGACTCCAATTCCTTAATTACATCTCCATTTTACCACATGGGTGTAGAGGGTAAAACCTTATTTAGTGCATACAATTTCCTGCTTAGTTTCAAAAGTGTTAGTTGAGTGTTTTCTCTATATGTGAAGCAAGTCCAGTATTCATGCTTGTGTTTCTGATGTATTTTTCCTTGCCTTTTCTGAATTTAAGTAAAAGGTCTTAGAAAATTAAAAGCAGTGTTCTTGCCTATTATAATAAAGGGATAGACTGGGGCAATTGAAGAATGACAGAAAAATTAAATTTAAAATTTATGGGTCCTAAGAAGATAAATAAATATTGAATAGATGTTTCTCCAAAGGCATACAAATGAGCAATAAACACATGGGGAGCAATAAACACATGACCATCTGGTTAACAGTATTAGTCATTAAGAACATGTATCAAAACCATATGAGTACCTACTAAGATAGGTATTAAAAGAAATACCAAAGACCAACACAAAAATAAAATAAAATGGAAAATAATGAATGTTAGAGGGATATGCAGGAATTGGATTCCTCCTCTATTGCTTATGAGAATGGTTCAGCCTCTGTTTAAAACAGTTTGGCAGTTCCTCAAAAAGATAAACATAAAATTGCATATGACCCTGTAATTCTACTTCCATATATACCAAAAAGAATTTTAAAAAGACATCTAAAAAAGTTCATGTACACACATGTTGACAACAGAACTATTCACAATAGTTGAAAGGTGGAAACAGTCCAAATGTCCATGAACAGATGAAGGAAAAACACATTGTTAATTATACACAAAATAGAATATTATTCCAACATAAAAGGAAGTACTGATGAACCTTTAAAATATTCTGCTAATAAAATAAGACAAAAAAAGGTCCATATTCAATGAGTCCTTTTATGTGAAATACCTGGACTAGACAAATACATAGAGGATATAGATTGGTAGGTATGTAAGGGAGCAAAAATCTGCTATTCCCAAATATGTCTTTTTTGGCAAAAGTTTGATTTCATATGAGGTGCTCTTAAGGCTGGGTGGAAGTTACTCTTTTTTTTCCTAAAGATTTATTTATGCATACAAGAACTAGGGTACAGGCCAGAGGTGTGGGGGGTGAGAGGATTCACCAGAGACAGAGTGGCAAGCAGAACAGGCAGACTGACTGAAATACACTGCTGAGGGGAGCAGCGGGTGAGCCAGGAGAGGTCTGCTGCACGATGTGGGTAAACTCCCTGGCAGGGGATCGAACTTGTGCTCCTGTAGCTGTGGATATAGGCTGTGTCTTAACCCACTGCACCACCAGGGAGGCTCCACAAGTGGAAGTTACTTTTGAAAAAAAGATACATTTACATGAAAACTACTCCATTAGGTCTCCCAAAAGAGACCTAATCTCCTCATCTCTTTTCAGTGGAGAAGGCAGAACTTAAATCTGCCACCATTGTTTAGTATTTATTTCTTGGTAAACTCCTTACTCCTTGACTTTTCTTCCCCCAACCTTCCTTGTCTTCATGTTGTTTAAGATATCAGAAGCCATGCAGGCATCCACATTATTATTAAAATCCTTACTGCCTTTTTCTCTTATTAATCTGTCTGATATTTATATGATTTTTTTTGCTAGCATTAAGGAATCCATAGGGGTCTGGAATGGTTTCCTTTGTGCCCCAAACAGTTGCCAATGGATAGGTAAAGGGGAAATGGAAAGAAACTTTTTTTTTTTAAAGATTTATTTATGCATACAAGAACTTGGGTACAGGCCAGAAGTGTGGGAGGTGACAGGATTCACCAGAGACAGAGTGGGCAACAGAACAGGCAGACGGACTGAAATACACTGCTGAAGGGAGCAGTGGGTGAGACAGGAGAGGTCTGTTGCACCATGTGGGTAGCTCCCTGGCCACCTGGGGATTGAACTCATGCTGCAGAGGCTATGGATAGCTTCACAGTGCTGTGCTTAACCCCTTGCACTACCTGGGAAGCCCCTGGAAAGAAACTTCTAATGGATAAAGGGTTTTACTTTGGAATGATGCAATGTTTTCAAACTAGATAGAGGTAGTAATATTGATGTTGTGAATATACTAAGTGCCATTGAATTAATCACTCTAAAATAGTTAATTCTATTATGTGTGTTTCACCTCAAATTATTTTCAAAAATACAAATGTTGATTAATATTGATTTAGGCACATAAGTTTTAGGAGTGGGGTTATGGACAGAGGTTAAGTAGGATGAGTTCTTAAATTTTCTTTTAAGAATATGTTGGTTTCTTAGTCAAATAGTTGCTGAGACTAAAGAGCTGCTATTATAGGACTTGAAAATGTGATTAACCCACTCTAAATACAAAGAGCAATGCCACAGTCATTTCATTTAAATTATAATATAGCAGCAATAGTAATAAATATTGCAGAATACATCTTCAAGGTCTAACTCCATTAACTATGACCAAAATAAAATGTTTGTTCCTCTATACCTGCTCAAGATTGCTTGAAAACAGCTTCTTGTTCTCACTTTCCTCTTAATAAACCAGTCAGTTGCTAGACTAAAATCTAAAGGATGTTCCTCTGGGAGAGAGATTACTTTCTTGCTTCTTTTTTATAAATATATTTTTTATACAAGCTCAGACACAACATATTTTATCCTAATCTGCCAGCCCCCATTCCTTTATATGGCTATCACCATAATAACCTTCAAGGAGTGATTTAACTTCATAATTATAAAGATTCAAAGAATGATTAGAACAATGTTTTTCCCTCGCTCATTTCCTCTTGTTAATTCTCTAGCCTGCAATTCGCCTTTCCTTTAATGTTCACTGTTGGGGCCCAATAATGCCCCCTGGTAGAATCAGGGTGAGGAGTTTATTCATGCTGCAGGATGATGAATGTCAATGCACAGCAGTGGGATGCACAAGCATATTGAATTGATTGCTGGCTTGCTGCCCCCATTTCCTTATAAAATTTGCTGTTTAAAGACCTGTAGTGACAAATATTAATTTTGACTTTTTGGAAAATATCAACAACTATTTTCATAGTCTATAGAGCACACATGATGGAACATATTTTACATTATTTTCTGTATCTTGCATTTATAAAGTTCAGTGTAAATATATATTCTGATTTTATTGCCATTTGAATTCCTTGACATTTTATACAAATGACTGAATTGAAAACATTAAACTGTGTATTTGTATCTGCAAGTCTTATTTTCACTGAGTGCCATTTAATAATGAGGAACTTTTGATTCATCTAGAATAGAAAATAGAGGCACAGGTAGGAGAAGCAAAAGAGGAAATGTACATATACTATGAAGATGGACTCAAAATCAGATAAGGAACATTGAGGTTTTAAAGGAGTTAAGAAAAAAAGACATTATTTAACTATTAAATAAATGTGTTTTTTGGGAAAAGTTAATTATCTACTTGGATTAAAAATAACACTAACCCTCTGGATAACAATAAATCAAAATGAAGCTATTGAAGTGATAAATATGGAAAATAATATGAAAGCACTAGATTATAATATAAGAAAATATTTCAAATTAGGGACAAGATAGACTTTCTATTTAAGTTTTAGAATTATAAAGAGAAAGGTTGATACATTTGGAAATACAAAATTTCAAATCAACACAGTGAAATATAAAAGGTGCAATATAATATGTATCCTGAGATATTTACTAAATAAAACATCATTCATTATATATAATGAATGATTATATATAAATAGCTATATTTATTATATATAAATAGCTTTTAGAAACAAATAAAATTCTTAGACAACTTAAGAGCTACACAGTGGAATGTAAATGGACAATTGATTGCATTTAATTGTGTGACCTGTCACACACAGATGATCAATAACTATCTGAAAAATACTGTCCAGACTTACTAAAAAGCAGTGAAAGGCATCAGTGAATATAATTATTACATACTATACTGGAAAAATGAAGTATTAATGATATCCAACATTTGACATAAGTGAAAATCAAATATGTATTTTCATAGATATCTGATAGTAATATAAATTGATAAATCCCTTTAGAAGATCTGTTCATGACTATCAAAAAATTAAATGCAATGTAAACTTCGATTAGAAATACCTTTTCAAAGTGTTCAAACTACAGAAATGGTATGAATGAGCATTAGCTACTTCTGTATAAGAATATTCAGTGTAACATTGGGGCCTCCCTGGTGGTGCAGGGGGTTAAGGCACAGCACTCTGAAGCCATCCATAGCCACTGCTGCATGAATTCAATCCCCAGCCAGGGAGGTGACCCGCATGGTGCAGCAGACATCTCCTAACTTGTCCGATGCTCCCCTCAGCAGTGCATTTCAGTCAGTCCACCTGTTTTGTTCCACATTCTTTCTCTGGTGAATCCTGTCACTCCCCACACCTCTGGCCTGTACCAAGTTCTTGTATGCATAAATAAATTTTTTTAAAAAAAGAATATTCAGTCTAACATATTTCAAGAGAAATTTCAAAACACTCTGCATGTCATTTATAGAAAATGTTTGATTAAACAATAATCCATCTGTACTTCAGAATATACTGCACATTTTTAAAAAAATGTAGACTTGTGGTGGTAATATAGAAATGTACTCATGATTTTTTGTTCCATGAGGGAATTTTTCAAAAATTTGCAAAAAAAAAATAGAGTATGATCTAATTTTTGTTTAAACATTACATGTGCCCACATGTATAGAAGTGTTTAAACTGCATAGAATAAAGCTCAGGATGGTTATTCAAATATATTTGAAAAACAGAAGGGAATGTATTGGGGGAGAATGTAAGGATGAAACAGGTCACATAAGCTTTACCTGGTAAACTCCCATATTCTTTGACATTTTATTAATTAATGCAATTTTTATTTTATTTTATTTTTAAAGGTTCATTTATGCATACAAGAGCTGGGGTGTAGGCCAGAGGTGCCTGTGTGTGTGTGTGTGTTTGTAGGAGAGAGAGAGAAAGAGAGAGAGAGAGAGGGAGAGGGAGAGGATTCCCCAGAGACATAGTGGGGAGCAGAACAGGTCCATCTATTGAATTATACTGCTGAGGGGAGCAGTGGGCGAGACAGGAGAGGTCTGCTGTGCCATGTGGGTCAGCTCCCTGGCCAGGGATCAAACTCGTGCTACAGTGGCTGCAGATAGCTTCATAGTGCTGTCTTTTTTTAAAAAAAAAATATTTATTTATTTTTGCATATAAGAACTGGGGTACAGGCCAAAGGTGTGGGGAGGGTGACAGGATTCATCAGAGACAGAGTGAGGAACAGAACAGGGAGATCTACTGAAATACACTGCTGAGGGCAGCAGCGGGTGAGCCAGGAGAGGTCTACTGCACCATGTAGGTTGCTCCCTGGCTGTGGATCGAACTTGTGCTGCAGTGGCTGTGGATAACTTCATAGGTTGTGTCTTAACCCCTTGTGCCAACAGGGAGGTCCCATGGTACTGAGTCTTAATCGCTTACACCACCAGGGAGTCCCTTTAATTAATTTTAAATATAATGCGTACGATTGGAGAAATAGAGATTTTTTTAGTTCCACTTTTTGTTTTTTAAATTGAATTTTTAATAAAGTAATTATTCTTAAAAAGTCTCCCCCAAAACATTTAGTTGGCCTAGTATTTAAGGCTACTAAAATGAAGTCACTTTCAAATTAACTTTTGATGACAGTACAGATTGAAATAAAATGAGTATGTTCTAACAGGGCTTCAGGCATTTCCTGTGCATTTGTGTTTCTATGAATGAGATCAAAACTGCAAGGTGTCTAAATCAGAGTGTCCATGAGGAACTATGAACCCACACATCCTCTGAAGTGTTGAAGAAATTATAAAACCAAACAGAAATTATTCACCTTGTGAAAAGTAATCTTCAAGTGTTATAGATTTTCTTGGTTCTTGAAAATAACTTTTATTGCCTTTCACCTTGCCTGAACTTGTAACTTACAATGCACTTATTTTTTTTCTTACCAACAAAACCACTCACTGTAACATTAAAGCCAATCTTATATATTTGCACATGGCTTTCATATATGCATTTATGTTAATAAGTACACTGTTGTAAGGAATTCTTTTTATCTGGCTTTTGTACAATCTCTATAATATATTGTCATATATTCAAAACAATTTTATGAAAATAATTTCATTATATACTTCTTATAGGCTAGATTTTCCTAAAATTATAAGAAGAGGGAATTACACTAAACAATTGCCTTTTTTAAAATGGTATTTAGAAGTGATACATTTGTTTTAATATTGTTTTATTTCCTTTATAGTTGGTTAGTTGGTCACTATTTAAAAAAAAAAAAGAATCTGAATTACCGTGATTTTTCATTACAAAAATATAGTAATCATGGAAACTTACTGACTATATTGTTTGTGACTCCCTAGAATGTAAATGTACTTGGGCATCCTCTGTTGAAGGGGTTACTTGAATAAGGCATTTTGAGAGCTTGTTTGGAGGTTCTAGCAGGGGAGCGCAGCTACTCGTATACCCTCGACCGAAGACCGGTCCGTCTCTATTCCGGGAAGGCCGTCCTCTTCGACCGAGCGCGCAGCTTCGGGAGGGACGCACATGGAGCGGTGAGGGAGGAAGGGGACACCCGCCTAGCCAGCCAGATCAGCCGAATCAACCCTGGCGATCAATGGGGTGACAGATGTCGCAGCCAGATCGCCCTCACATCCTGAATAAGGCATTTTGTTTGCTGTTTTCCTTGTGGTTTATCTCCATGAATTGAATTAAGTAAGGAAGCAAAGTTTAATTGATGGTAGAATACCATTCTAAGATGATACTGCTTTTTAGATGGAAGAGTTTATTAATATATGGAAATTATAGTCAGAGACATCCTCCTTATTCTTCTTATTTTTCCCAATCTTAAGAACTCTGTCCTCTTTCACTAAAAAAAAAAAAAAAAAAAAGAAGTAAAAAAAAAAAAAAAAACACACAGGCATTTCTTCTAAATTAGTTGTAGTTACTATGAAATTTCCCTGGGTCGAAAGGAAATGTTCTTTTATGCACCTAACAGTTATAGCATATTCTAGTTTTGGTAGAATTATAGATACCCAATGTCCCATTAATCTCTGAGTCACCTTCTAAAATAACATGAATGCAATGTGGCTGATAACATTATGAATCAATCAACTATACAAGCTGTTCTTTAGCTGACTGCATTTAGTTTGTCTACAGTTATTGTAGTCTTTGATAGTGCACACTCTAGGTTACTGTCCTATTGTGAATTTGTCCTCTTGCTATTCCAGATGTCTTCTTGCTCTTCTGAAGTATTAATGACTGACATTTGGCATAAGATAATTTACTTGGGAAAGCATGCTATCATTTTAATTTAGGATTCACTGATTTCTTCTGTTGCCACTTTATGCAACCCTTAAACTATTCTGTGACTGTTTTTCTGCATTAAAAAGCAAGTTAAGTGTAAAGTAGTTATAAACTCATTTTGTAAATAAGACATGAGATTGGTAATGCACATATTCCTTGGTGTCTTGCAGCAAACATGTAGCCACAAAGCAGATATATTAATGCGACTGGAATTGATCTTTGACTTTTGAATTAGGTACACTTTTATTAGTGAGTTAATTATTTCATGTGACTATATCATATAGTTTATTTTGTTTATAGTAGGAGTCTATCTTTAAATGCCTTATAACATTTGAGATCCCCTCTGGTAGTTCAAATTGTGTTGCTATAGCACATAAAAATGATTGTGAAACATCTTGACTTCAAAGTCATTGCAAAATTTGTGTACAATGGTTACAGAAGGGGAAATATGTACTTGAAATATTGCTAATAAGATCCTTGCAGTGAATAAAGGGATAAAATATTTGTTAAGGAGTAAGGAAAACCCACTCATTTTTAAAGAACAGAGGTCTTTGTGTCATTTTGAATTCTTCATTTTTCCCTTTTTTTCTCCTTGAGTTCTATAGGATTATTTTGGCTTAGCCTCAGAATGAATAGAGGCAATATTAAAGAAAGTATTTTTTTTGCTTCACCTTTCTCCAGTGTTGCTGTTCCAAAGCATGACCTAAAAAAGCTTACCTTTATCTGTTTCAATAGCAAATTGTAACCTTATAGACATTAATAATAAAATTAAATGCCTGTAATATTGCAAAATATTACAAATATTACAAAGTCTCATTTAATCATCATATGAACTTTCACATTTTATAACTAAGAAAATAGAGGATTGGTATTTTTTCATGATTTAAAAATGTCATTATAATTATAACTATAAATCAATTAGTTACAGGCTTTTTTACATTTCAGTTTTCATAGAGTGAATCATATCAAATAAATACAGTTACCTGACCCCCTATTACCTAAATCTAGAAGTTTGAGATTTGTATGTTGCTAAAACATGTATACATAGTGCTATGACATTCTTATGCAGGACATTATTCCAAATAACTTCTTGTTTCTAGCCAAAAAGACACACATCAGTGATTTCAGGTCCAGGTAGAACAAGCTGTGCTAAAATATGAAGATAAGGGTCATGTACCAAAAGTTACTTATGCAGGGCAATGGGTTATGGCAAGACATTCCAGAGGCAGTGACACCTGAGCAAGGTGTGGAAGGATGTGATGGCATAAGACGGAAGTGATTGAAACTGAGAGATAGAAGATGTCCTTTGGTGGCACTGTTCTCCCTTACGATGAATGCAATGCTAAGGCTATCCCTTGTGAACAGATAGATCCTGACGAATTTGTTGTTGCAATGAATTGATCAGGAGAAAGGAAAGGATAGTGAAATATGGCCCATAGATTTTTGCTTGATCCAAACTTTTGACTCTGTCTCAATTCAAAACTTAGTCTAAGATTTCTAATTATTGTTGGAAAGGTGAGCACTATTTTACCCAAGGAATGGCATCTCTAATCTAGATCATTTAGTCACTTGAGAAATTTGTTTTTTATAAAATTCAAAGTAAGTTAGAAATATATTGGGGGGCCTCCCCTGGTGGCACAGGTGGTTGAGTGCAGTGCTGTGAAGCTGTCCACAGCCTCTGTAGTGCCAGTTCGATCCCAGCTGGCAGGCGAGGGTCCCACATGGTGTGGCAGACCTCTCCTGTCATGCCCGCTGCTTCCCTCAACAGTGTATTTCATCAGTCGGCTTGTTCTGTTCCCTGCTCTGTCTCTGGTGAATCCTCTCGCCCTCCCATGCATCTGGCCTGTACCCTGGTTTTTGTTGTATGTACAAATAAATTAATAAATAAATAAATCTTTAAAAAAATATATATTGGGTCAATGCTTTCATGTGGGGGAAAAAGTAAAAACTAAGACTGGCCAGTTATTTTCAGTTTGAATTGCAAAGTCAGACTCACTATGGTCAGAGTTTGTTTTGGCTTGCTGAGCTTACCTAATTTGTATTTACTAAACTGGGTGAATTTCACCTAAATTGATTCAAAATACATTCAACTCTTTGACAGTTGGCAAAAGATTTTCATCCACTTTGTATCCTGTTCTCATCAAAGAAAAAAATCTAAGAATTTATTTTGGAATCATATAAATAGACAAATCATTGGGGAATATCCTTACAGGATGATCATTTCATGACCTCCAGATAGAAAGAGCTCATTTAATGGTGATGGTGCTAGCAACAGTGATGGCAGATTTTCGTTAAGTTGTTTTCCTCTGTTAAAAATCCCACAACTAATATTCTCTGTTGGCTGCCTTTACTAGGTAGCTACAAAAATAAAGACACCTTTACTGATGGCTGCAAAAATAGTTCAGACTGTTGATTAAATCCTACTGGCATAAGATAAAAAGAAACTCAGACTTTCCATGAACCAAGTTCCCTTATTTATTCAGTTTCACTCACACTTTTTTCCAGCTACCCATGGGATATTTTTGGTAAGCTGAACATCATGCACATAGATGTAGTCTTTACATTGGATTATTTTTCTGATTTCTTATCTGAATAATTGAATATTATTATCTGAGCTATGCATTTAAAGTCATGGCCAATGAATATGAAGGAGGAAATATGTGTGACTGCCATCTTAGCACCTGCAAATTATAGGAATTCTATGAGGATAGCTGGCCTTGACTTTTTCCCATTAATATATGTAATTTTACTTTTGGATACACATGCATAAGTTGCCTTCCAGAAGGCAGTTTTAGTTGACACTCTCATTAATAGTACATTATTGTGCTGACTTCCACAGATATTTTTCAATAGTGGGTATCCTCAATCTTCTAAATATTTTCAAATCTGAGTCACAATTAAATCATTGTTATTTATTTTTAAAAACAATTACTATGAATGAGGATATACATTTACCCCTGCTTATTTGATCAACACATTTCTTATACTCTGATTTGTTTAGTTCTATCTCCCACTCATTTATCTTTTGGGGTATTGACCTTTTACCAATCTTTTTGGCAGGTGATTTCCCTGTATTATGTTGTAGAGACTGCATTTCAAGCTATTTCATACAAATGTGGTTGGGATCATTTAAGACATAACAGTGTTAAGTTCATGTGAATATACAAGGCATATTTTTTCACATTTATTTTAAGCAGCTATGTTTTAAAAGTCTATTAAAAGCTGACACATAAGGGCTTTCAAGTCTGTTTATTAACAAATTAATCAGTTCTAATTAGACAGTATACACCAATTAGATAGGTATTGCTTGAACATGAGACATCTATGTCACAGAAGTAAGGTTGAAATTGTAGTGCTGATTAATTTCCCTTGAATCCTTCTCTAGACATTATAACACCTAGTTTTCTAATGTAAAAGAATCTTAATAATAATATAGCTCAATTTTTGTGTTCAATTTGGCTACATATAAGAAACCCTGGAGATTCATTACCCTGCCAGAATTTTATTCATCATAATCTGAAAATGTAATAATGAAAGTAATCATCAATAAGATAATGAACATTCCTACTCTGACATATTCAAAATTGGAATATTATCCACCAAAGAATATCAACAAATTGAGATATGGGTGCAAGACATAATAAAATACATATTGTACAATTATAAAGACATCAAGAATAGATCATATTTAGTTCTTATGGGGAAAATGACATCACTAATTATTTGAGGCAGGGAGAGGTGTTGTTGACTATAAATCTGTAAAAATTTTGCTGAAATGATTAAGTAAATTCATGAGCATATGAATTCTCTTCAGAGTTATCCGAAGGATGTCTAGTCACACCACTGGTTTTCTCTCTAATTTCCTGGCAGTAAATTCCCCAATTTTATCATGTACAGTATAAATTGATTGACCGCCCAAAGTTGATACCATTTTGCTTAACAGTTTCTTCCCTTATAACTCTTTCATTTCACATTTTACTGAAAACCAGGGAGAAACCCACATGGCACAGCAGACCTTTCCTGCCTCGCACGCTGCTCCCCTCAGCAGTGTCTTCGGTCCATCTGCCTGTTCTACTCCCCACTCTGTCTCTGATGAATTGTCTCACCCTCCTGCGCCTCTGACCTGTACCCCAGTTCTTATATAATTAAATAAATCTTTAAAAAACAAAACAGGACAAACCAGAAATGTCCATCAACACATTACTAGGAAATCTCCTTTATTAAATGTTAAAATACATTGCTTACATGTTTTGTTTTCCACGTAACCATAGGGGATAATTCAGCTAAGCCTTCTGCCACCCTGTACCACACACACATATGTATAGTTATATATATAATTATATTTCCAACAACACATTTCTTATGTCCTTCTAACCCTCATCAGCAACACTTTTAACTTGTGTTGCTAACCATATTCTGTTAATATAGACTTAGGTATTCACTGAAACTATACAGACTAGCATACTTCTCTATCATACTCATGCCTTTCTCCTAAGCTCTCATCATTTGTGCCTCTAATATTTATGTTTATATTTATATTAAGTTTATTTTTATATTTATCAAAGAGCTTTATTTAGAAAAAGAGAAGTGATTATTTTATTTTATCGTTTTTAATCAAGGAAATATTGGGGTACCTTCATTGGGTATTACCACTGCAGTGTACTCATCACCAGCTCACTAGTATTCCACCACCATCGATCATTATTCTTTCCCCACTTCAACTCCCTCCCCACCTTGGTGCTTCAATTCTGTAAAGCTTTCAAGGGTTAGTTTAAGCTTGTCTTTATCTGACTCTTATTAACAGTTTGTTCAAGGCAAGTTGTCAGTAGTGCCAGAGTTAAAAAACCCTTCCCAAGACTAACAGACATTCTGGATATGAGCCAGGGTACTGTTTTTTATTTTATCCTATGTGATACTAATATCAAATACTAATACATGATTGAGAAAAACTGAAAAAGTCCAGTCATATAACTTTACTAATAATAAGAGCTAGACACAGAAAAATTAAGTAAATTATATTCCAACTTTAAAATTAGTGTATGATAAATCTTAAAACTCAAGGCTGTTAAAATTTCATTACTACTACTTTTATTGTTTGACTAGATGGCATTCACCTTAATTACCAATTCTGCTCATACCACTTTTTTTCATATACAGTATTTTCTAACTCTACTAAAACTCTTATCATGCCATGTCTTTATGTGTGTTTTCTGTTTTCTACTTAAGAACTAAAAATAACCAAATCCTTTTGAAGTCTTTACTCCTTCAAAAGCACTGATTGAATCTTTCTCTTGAGTACTTAGAGTGCTATTTGTAAGATTTGTCTTCAAAAACTGAAATTATGACCATATATGTTGTTCTTCATAAATCATAAGCAGTAAAGAAAGATAGGCTTAAAAACATTTAGAAGCAGGAATTTTGGCCAAGATACTACTGATTGCCTCACCCATATGGAATCCAACTGACTTTTAAGTACTATAAACTTGATTTCACAGCTTGATTTCAATCTTTTGAACTTTGCTCCTATCAGCATGAGGATTCTTAGAGATTGCGTTTTTATATTATAGCTTTGGAATAAACATGTTATCTATTCTATCTATGGTACTTATCCTATTCAAGGTTTAAATATTTTAAAATTGTCTGTGCAGCTCCTGAATCAGATTTTCTCACTGTTAGCTATGCTAATGAGATCTTCAGTGCCTAACAGTAACCATTGCACTTTGAGGACATTACAGTTCTATCAATGCTAATAGCTCAAGCAATCCCGATTCCTGAGGGCTCTTTAGCTAATATTAGTAATCCAAGTTGAATTACCATTCACACTACCCTGTTAGAATTATTTTTCTTTTTGAAAACATTACTGAAGTTTCCATAGAAATATACCACTTAGTTTAATTCTATATATTGTATACAAATAATTTTCATATAAAGTAAATTTATGTATTTGCTCAGAGGTTTAAGAAATTAACTCTAGAATCATATTGTCTAAATTAAATTTTTACATCTACAATCTAGTAGTTGAGTGAACTTTAATTATTTAATCTTTCTTTGAATGTTACTGTGAAAAATGTCATGATTTTTTGGCACTTAGAATAGCTGTTGTTAGAAATTATGAGCTAAATAATTGTTAGCTGTTTTTGACACTTAAAAAAGTGAATGAATCCCTATTCTTCATATAAACATTTTTTTAAGTATTCCAGAAGTTCTTTTACCTGATCTCTTCTTAATTGCCTAAATGAACCTACAGTTTCCTTTTACTTCTATAGCAACATAATTTCCATGGTATATAGAATTCTCCCAAATGTAAGGTCAGATGTGTTGTCAGTTTGTGATACCAAGAATCAGCTTTGTTTGTTTCAAAATATATTCATGTTGATTGTATATTTGCCATTAGTATTTCATAATTTAATGACAAAGATATAAACATATTGTAAATATAAGTTGAATGCTTTGGTGAAGTGCAACTAATAGGAATCAGTGAAAAATCTGATTAGTGATGCGAGTGGGTGAAAAAAACTGTAAAAGACTGGATATAGATTGTAAAAATTCAGAAAATATGTACTTGATATCATTTCTATCATTACTCTTTAAAGGTAATAACATAGAAATTGAAGGTGATATGTGATTATGTGGCTTATGCAGTAACAGATCTTCAAATTCAAAGGTGAACCCACACGATGATAAAAGGTTTGGCCTTAAATTTTGAGACTAATATAAAATGCTAGCTAAATGTGGAATTACCAATATAAATTTGTAAAATCTGAAGAAAACATTCAAATAATGACTTGTGATCCAAGGACCGCTTTCTCAATATTTTACATTTTTAAGTATAAAAATTTCAGTCAGAATATCAAAGACTTGAACAACACTATCAGCCAACTAAAACTTGTTGATGTTTTAAAACCCCATGTTTAATAGTGGCAGAAAATACTATTTTACTTATAGAAATAAAATAGGTGTGCAGTAATTTCAAGATGAAAATTTTATGGATTATGCTTTATGGTCATTATGAAAATTAATGCAAAATTAGTAACGGATGTTATTATCTGGAAAGTTGACTAGTATTTGGTAACTAAAAATAACTTTTGTGTAACTCATATTTCAAAAAAAAGAAATGTAGGAAGAAAGGATTAAATAGTTCAAACCAAATGATAAAAGACAAACAATATAACAAAATTCAGGAAGTACATAGAGAAAAATGCCTAGTATGAAATTGTTTCATTGCAGAAACAATGAAATATGAATTAGAGAAGCAATAAAGAGAGATAGTAGAGTCCTAAGATTATTATTTGAAAAGGTTAATGAAATTGGTAAATTCTTATACTTATTAATCAATTTAAAAACACAGACTATAGTAATAATATCTCACGGGAGGGTAAGAGGGGGTAGAATTCTGTATTCCCAAAATATAAGCAACAATGTAAACAGACATTTAAGAAAATAAATAAAATAAACAAATAAATGAATAAAGATTGATTTAGTTACAAAATAAAATAGAGTAAAAACAGAGAGAAGCACAAATTATCAAATCAAAAATAAAAGAATACTAGATTCTACAAATATTTAAAGGATTATAAAGTAATGATATGCAGACTTTGTCATAGTAAGTTTCATAAGATAAAGTGGAAAATTTCTAAAGAAACAAAACTTACCAAAATTGTTACAAGTTTCACTTAAGCCAATCATTTATAAAGTTATCAAATTTTCAATTATAAGACCTTCCCATAAAGAAAAAACTTATCCCAAATAATTTTAATTTGGATATATTCAAATTTTAAAGAAGAAAATTTCTAATGAACAATTTTCTTCAGAAAGGTGAGAAAGAGGGGACATTTTACAGTGTCTCCCAAGTCCAGTATATTCTTTATACATAATAATAACAAAGATATTACAAAAAAAAGAATGTTACATTCTAAAATTGTGAGCAGAGAAATTATAATGTACAGGCCAAAGCAAGTTACACCTATCAATTTATATATTGCCCATGGCTGCTTTTACTTTAGTACAGCAAAGTTAAGCAGCTTGGTTCCACAGAGCTGAAAAATTTTATTATTCGACCCTTTAAAAATGTCTATGCCTCTGGCATAGATTCAAATATCTGTGGCAAAATATTTGCAAATGGAATCTGGTAACATAGAAGAATAATATAGCACCGTTTTGTGTTTATCTCAAGTATGTAAATTGGTTCAACATTATAAAATCAATTTATATCATTCTCCATTATCAGTAAAAGAGAAAATCCATATGATCATATCAATGGACAACAAGAAAAGGACTTGATAAC
The DNA here is from genome assembly GCF_964194135.1 of Talpa europaea. Lineage (NCBI taxonomy): Eukaryota > Metazoa > Chordata > Mammalia > Eulipotyphla > Talpidae > Talpa > Talpa europaea. The sequence goes on along the minus strand of NC_140068.1, from coordinate 34,378,038 downwards.
ATTTAATGGTCATTTAGGACATAAATTAATAGAAAACAGAAAGGAAATAAAGAAAACTTCCTGCATTTGGTAGAGCTCAACTACATGACAATTTAGTTAGGCTGATACTCAATGGTGACATATTATATGCTACCCTGTTATGACCATCACAAAGACAAGGATGTTGTCTCTCATCTCTTCTCTTCGGTTGCTTATACAAGTTTAACCAGTATCATGAGGCAAAAAGAAAAAAAGAAAACAAGAAAAAGTTGCACAATTTGTAATGAAGGCAAAGCACTTATTAGCAATCATAATCTTGTTTATAATGTACAAGTTAAAAGGCAATTACTTATTTTTTAATAAAACTCAACTTGTAATCAGTTACAACTATTAAAATGAATTAGAAAAACAAAAAGCCACACCATGTTTTCCTAAGGACATCACTTTTGCTAGACATAGCATTGTACAAAACAAAACAAAAAAATCATGGATATGTGAACATATAAAACACATTTCATTTTATTTACTTATGATGGATAAATTGATCATAATGTAGTAATTAATTTGGGGTAACAGTGAGAGCTCCCTGTACTATTTTGGAACTTCTTTGTATATAATTATAGCAATATAAGATTTAAATTAAAATACATTATTTAGTTCGTTCAGTTTATTTCTCTCATTTTAATACTCTAGAGGAGGGTACTGTGTGTGCATTTAAGAAGTTTCCTAGGAATCCATGCAACCAGAGTAGTTCTGCACTTCTTAATACTTGACTTTCAAGATTGCTTGGGTCAAATGTATCTCTGGGCAGCAGAGTTTAAAGGGAAGAAGTATGTGGGCCTCCCTGGTTGAGCGCTGAGTTGCGAAGCCGCCTGCAGCCTCTGCAGCGCCGGTTCGATCCCTGGCTGCTCCCCGGCCACCTCTGCAGCGCCGGTTCGATCCCTGGCTGCTCCCCGGCCACCGGAGCAGGGTCCCACATGGCGCGCAGACCTCTCCTGCCGCCCGCTGCTCCCCTCAGCAGTGTACTTCGGTCCTTCTGCCTGCTCTGCTCCCCGCTCTGGCTCTGGTGAATTCTCTCACCCTCCCGCGCTTCTGACTGTACCCAGTGCTTGTATGTATAAATAAATAAATAAATAAATCTTTAAAAAAAAAAAAAGGGAAGAAGTATGTCCTGGAAAGTATTTTAAGTGAATAAATGGCACAAAATATTTGTGCTCACATCCCAGTTATGAGAATCTGTGGCCATAATCTCTGGGAGGGAGACTGAGACCTGTCCTAATAGATTTGCTATGTCCTCACATAGACGTGTGAATGGATTTATGGTGAAACATAATAGTGTTCCATGTAATATTTTATAGCACATTGGTAAATATTAAAAGCTGCTACTACTATTTAAAATCAGGAGGCATAGTAAATGGACTAGAAATAGTGAAAAAAAGAAAATATGCTAATTTTACCACTGGACAGCAACCAAGAATGTATCCAAATAAATAGGGGATTGAGGGGGTTTTGCTGGCCTCTTATTCGCCTCTTCAGTGAAGGAGGGGCCCCCACACTGTTTTGGGGATGGTCACATGGAGCATTCAATGCTGGACAGATGAGATAGCAGCAATTTATGAGACATATATTCAAAGCCCAGTGAATGAGCACCTACATCCCATGCAGGGCTATGTGCAGCTATACTAGGGACAGAGGAAACAAGCAGAGGTCCTGAGAGACAGTCTCTGTAGCATCAGAAGCCCCTGGTTCACACAGGAGGACAAGATTGGCTTGTTCAATAATTCTGTGGGCAAGAAGAGAACTATAACTTATTACGCAGGTATAAGCTTGAACTGTATTTGATTTGTTTGATAAAGAGGGTTGTTTAGGAGATCTTATCCCCAAGAGATGAGTGGGGAGGAGAATTTGCAGCTAGTCACTCCTAGATCTTCTAGTTTCAGATTTTAAAGAAGCATGTAGTATTAAATTTATTCTTTACACCACAGGGGGCAATATAGTAATAATTTATGTTAACAATTATAAGGGTAATTATTAGAACAAAAAAGTGAACCCCCTGAAATGTAAGAAAAAGTATACATACATGGATACACATGTACATAAACACCAAAGAAAGCAAATTAATATTAAAAGATTGAAAAATAAATGTAAATAGGAAAAACAATACATGCAACACCAAATAATATCATACAATTAAGACCAAACTTTTTTGTCATGATAGTCAAATTTAAATTCATCAAAAAGTATTTTCAGCAAATTGAATCACAAAGCAAGCCTAATATTTTGTTGTTTATAAGAAACACATTTCGGCAAAGTATTAATATTAATAAGGGCAGAATATTAAAAAAATGGATAAAGATGCAGCAAATGAATGAAACAAAGGAAGCAGAGATGATCTAATTTACATAATGTGGGATTCAGACAAACATGCAGACACTTTAATCCCAAATGCTGTCATCATTCACTATAAAAATATACATTTAGTCATATCTAGTGATAACAGCAGTAAAGAAAAATTAAGGAGAGAAATACAGAAATATATTAGTATCTCAAAATTTTCTTTGAACTCTTTACTGAATAAAAAAGTAAAGGTCTCATTGAAGTTGATCTAATTGAGATATACTGAAGTATCATTCATATAGGTCTTATTGATACACATATTGATATGTTACCTGAAAATAAAGCCTACACCTTGCAAATAGCCAAGGGACATTTAAAAACACTGATAATACATAAGGTTACAAAGATAACTTCCATGAGATCTAAGCAGTACAAGTAACACCATTATGAAGAGTACTGTCTTTTAAAATGCAGTGCAACTGGAAAATAGGTTATTTCCCCTCAAAATTAAATGTTTCTCTTTTCAGACATTATCTTTAGACAATTGTTAATTATTGCATCAGAAAGGAACACAAACCAAACAGCACTAATTCAGAAAAAGCAATAATGAAGTATTATATATGAGAATTTTTGGTATACAGCTAATCAGTTCACATGAAAATTCATAGCCTTTCTTGCATGTATCAAAAAATAAGAAGATAATGAAAACAGATTATTTTCAGCACCTCATACCCCAAATTAGTAAAAGAACAAGATAAACTGAACTGAATAAAAAGAATGAAATAAAGATTAAATGAGAATAATTTACTTGAAAACAGAGAACATACCAATAATAATCAGTAATCCAGAGTTTGGGTCTTTGGGGAAAAAGCAATTCAACAGGTAAATGAATCAAATAAAATAATTTTTAAACAGCTCTACCACTCTTGCTTTATAGCACGTTGCCTTTATGGCCTCCTTTTTTTGCCAGTCAATTTAAAAATCACCCCTAACTCCTCAGTAGCTTTGCCATTTGCATTAGGCAAAAATAACACTCTGTTTTTCACACTGGGGAGTTCCTCTGCATCTCAGCTATTCAACTGAATGTGGTTGGAGAAAAACTCAAAACCACACTGACTGGTCTCATTTCCACTTAAGCACGTCTCTCATAATAATGTTTCCAAATCATTGCAATTCAGTTGTATTTGCATCTTCTCTTCTCAAATTTTCAATCCCTTCTTTCCCTTCTTCATGGTCAGTTGATACCTTTGTTTCCTAGATCATGAAGAACATTAAAATAATCATAACAGAATATCCCCATTACCACATACTCTGTACCTATATCTCTCTACACTCACATATTTGAGCTTCTTTCTGGCTGCCATAAATTATTCTTATTTCTACCTAAAGTTTTGGTCCTGTTTTCCTGGGGAATTTCTACAAATAGTAGTTAATTTACCTAATTTCCCCTAATATTTAATGTTAATTGTGTTTTCTTGCTTAGCTGATGTTGTTATGAACAATGTAATGTATTTGTTGGGAGAATGAGTGTTTTTATTTATAAGCAAACAGATGGAAAAACCAAATGGCCTTTTATCTGGTGAAAGCAAAACCATGCTATGATTCACCATGGTAATGGAATACTACTAAAATTAAAATAAGAAAATGTAAGCTGCTCTGCAACATGGATGAATCTCAAATACATTATGTTACATTTAAAAACAAGACAAAGCAGTACATATTGAATGATTCCATTCATTTGGTGTTCTGGAAAAGGCAAAATTACTGAGTGAGAAAACAGATTAGTGGGTAGGTGGGGAAGAGTAGACAAGGGAACTATTCTATATATCTATAATAGTGGTTTTACATGACTGGTTTTCATCAAAATGCAACATCTGTATTCAAAAATGTTATTTTTTTGTATGTAACTGAAAACATCAGGGTAAAAATAAGTTTAAGAAATATATGCAGTATACCATCATTTAGGTATAAGTATGTATAATTGAACTCTGGAAAGATGCACAAGACTTTAGGTTCTGATTATTGATATGTGTGCCTGGAATAAATGTGTTGTTACAGAACTTGTACCAGTGGGGTACTGATACAAGAGGAGGGCGTTCTCTCCTTTATTTTTATATTTATATATTACTTTTGAGTTTTGAATCATGAAAACATATAATCTATTTAAAGTCTTTTAAGAAAGATGAAAAAATAAACCTGATATAATGGAATTTTAAATATAATATATTGCCCAAAATCGGGCAATTAGAATCACAAGAAAAAATAAAGCATTACTTTAGGGTAAAGTAAAAAGTATCAGGTTTTTCTGCCCTCCTGCCATTAGGATGGATGACAGAACCCTTTGGTCCTGAATGCATACCTGATGGCAGGCACCTGGAATAGGGTGTGGCATAGGTAGATGGGATTCACCTGGGCTAAGACTGGGCTTTTAAAGGTGGTGTCACAGGGACACCAGCAGAAGCAGAAGCCGAGGGAAGCAGAACAAACAGTAGAGCACAGAGCAGAACTATGAGAAGAGCAGAGAGGACACGAGAAAATGCCGGAGAGCCCAGATAGAGTGAAGACTTTTTGGGGACTGGGAGACCTGCGAGCCTCCCGGCCCCCCGGGACCCCTGCCTGCTGTATGCCTGGTAAATCCCAATAAAAGCCTGCAAAAACCACTGAAGACTCCAAGGACTCTCTTCTCCTTTACCCCGTCTGCATAGAATCATAGAAAACCTGCACTGTCCCCTTCCTGCTCTTACAATTACCATTCAAGGAAAAGAAATATAATAATAGTATTCTGCTTGACTTGGCCGTGACCACATTTACAAAGACATGTAAATATTCAAAGGTTTAATGGAACACAGTGACATAGCATTTTGATGGAATGAGAAAGGACAGTTGGGTTTGTTGTAAGATAACTTTATCTGTCATAGATTAAAGTAAATAAAAAGTATAATTTAATCATTTTAATTAGCATTGAAATTTTTTTGTCATGGGATAATTTAAATAAGGATCTGAGTCAAAATCGGTAGTTTCTGAGAAAAGGGTTGAGGAAAATAGGAGCAGAGACAAGGTGAATTTATGTATAATCACTTTGATACTATTTGGCTTTTAAACTATGTGCATTCAGTAAAAGTGAAGTATATTCATTTTATATATTTTAATATATAAAAATGCATATCTGTGTCTATGTTTTCCTGGGGAATTTCTACAAATAGTAGTTAATTTACCTAATTTGTGTCTACTTTTAGACATAATATTTATGTATTATAATTTTTTTGTTGAAGTAACATTGCTTTACAACATTATATAGGTTCATACCTCTTCAGATGTATGTTACTTCACCATAGTGTATATATTAAAACATTAAACACACACATATATGTGCATATGAATACATACACACATATGTATATATGTGTATGAATATTAAAATATATGTAAAAATTTAACTGAAGACTTGAATGAAATTATCCAAGGTATATTACAAAAGCAGAGAAAAAAATCACTTCTCAGCCTTTTGGCTAAGATCAAAAGTAAAACTGAGAGGGAATTCTATGGGGAAAATCTTTCATTATAATCGCAGAGAATTATTTTACTCTCCAAATTTACAAACTACTGATCCATGATGGTAGACAGAAATTAAGATCCTTTGGCCAAATTTATTCTGTAAGCATATTTTGTTTGGTTATTCACTGTTGTAAGAAGTTTGCATATACATGCCTTTGTGTATGTTTCTTTATTTAACACAGCCCTTGGCCTTCAGCATGCAGCCTTCAATGATGTTGTTTGCACGAATAAGGGTGTCAAGCTAAAGGAGATAAAAGTTTCACAGATAGATGATTCAATTGGTGAAATGAGGCAACTAAGAATTTATAATTGGAATTATTACACACTCTAAGCTAGTTTAGTCACTATTAGTGCAAACCTCTGCTAATCTTATGGGTGTTAGCTGATGCTATATATCAAATTCAGCTGAGCTCATTAAATATAATTACACACATACAGAGCCTTTACTGCAGTAATTCAAATTACAGAGACAGATACACACCTCTGTTATATAAATGGAGATTTGTTTTATCCATAATGGTTATGATGAAATTATGGTCCATTGTAATTAAAACTGTTTTTCTGCAATACTTTTGTCTTAGTCTTTAAATTCAAAACCTCTTTAGCTACATCAAACTTTCAGTAAGAAGTCGTCAATGAGGTTATATCCAATATTTGCAATGTGGAAAAATAAAAATGGGCACAAACATTATTTTACATTGGCTGCATTTGTTTTCTGATTTATCTTTAGGGAAGGCTAATGTTTATTAGGGAAGGGTAATGTTAAGTAAGCTAAACTTCTTTTGTGAAGTGGAAGCTTTTACATCTGTGGAGGGTAAATCTCTTTACATAACAATGTAAAATACAGGCTTCTCCCTTGCCAGAGTTTCACTCCAATGTGTTATGTCTACTTTTAGTAAATTCTGTGTCTGAACATAGGGGTCAGGGAGGGTAGGGAGGAAGACCTATTTGACACTAAAAGCATGACTGGTCTAAGTCTGCCTTGTGGGAAAAAGAAACCACAAAGAAATGCTGGACAGCAACATCTTATGAAAGGTTGTGGCCCATGGATGGATATGCAGTATATGATCTTCTCTTGCTTCTGTTTTTCACAATGACTCATTAAAACAGTGTCCAAACCTTCACTCAGGCATCATATATAAATATTATAAAGTTATGTAGGTATATATATGTATGTGTTTATATACAGCACAGTGTGTATATAAAATATGCATAGGTATGTGTATATATACAAAGTACATTAATTATATGTATAGCAATTTATTATGCATATGTGTGTGTACATAATCTACCTACCTGTGTGTATATATGTATATGCAAATCTATATGAAATTTACTTTCACTTAAAGTAATTAAGGGGGAGATGCTGTTGGTGAAAACCATTAAAGTGTATATTCTAGAAATAACAGACTAATATAGACCAAGTCATAAAATTGACTTGTACTAAGAGTAAAACATAATTTCAGTCATTTATTGCAGAGAATGCATGGGAATGGTATAGAGTAGAAATGATTCTCCTTCTGCTGGGAAGAGAGACCTCTGTAGATGTAGGGTAAAGAAAACGTCAGGCTTTTCTGCCCTTTCGCCATCAGGATAGATGATGGATCCTTGTCCTGAATGCATGCCTGATGGCGGGCACCTGGAATAGGGTGTGGGCATAGGTAGATGGGATTCAGCTGAGTTAAGACTGTGCTTTTAAGGGCGGCGTCACGGGGACGCCAGCAGCAGCAGCAGCAGCAGCAGTAGAAGCCGAAGCCTTAGCCAAAAGAGAAGCCGAGAAACAGCAGAACGAACGCCAGATAGCCCAGATAGAGTAAAGACTTGCTGGGGGCTGGGAGGCCTGCCAGCCTCCCAGCCAGCACCCCTGTCTGCCATGTGCCTGGTGAACCCCAATAAAAGACCTGCAAAACCACTAAGGACTCTGACTCCTCCTTTACCCGGTCTGCATGGGATCAGAAAACCTGCACTTTGTCCTGTCCTGCCTCTACAGTAGATTTGGGGTGGTTGACATTATGGAAAGTCAGAGGCTATAGACAGATTGAGGTGTTCATATTGGGAAAATGCAATAGAAAGTCTTTTGAGATTTGATCCCAGCAAGACATGGTCACTGCATAAAAATTAAGCGGTCATAGGTTTTAGATAGATAATAGAATTACATGGACATACGTCAGCACTTTAGGAACATATGCTAGCAAGAGAATCTCTCTTGATTTGAACTACTCTCTTCAGGAAGGGCCCAGCCCCTTGTAATAGCTAACTCAGCTTGCTCATACTCACCCAGGATCCTCTCTTTTCTCACTAACTCAAAGTCAACTAATTTTGGGCTTTATGACTTTCCAACTCAGTAGGTAAATTTGATCCAATAAATCAAAGGGAAAGAAAGGTTGGCAAAGTACTTTAAACTGAATATAGCTTTTTTTTTTTTAATTTGGTCTCTTTAAAAATATTTTAATATAGTTATTGCTATATTGTAGCAATATTATTTTGCTATATTGCTATATTGCCATAATATAGCAATAACTCAAGATTTGTGATAGTTACTTGAATTACTTATAACTTAATAATTCTCCAGTTAATTGATTTATTTCTTAAAAAGTAAACATTTCATGTGAAAGTTGAATTAAAAAGTAGATACTTCTACATTGTATTGTGCAATATAAAATTAATATCACGGATTAAGCTAATGGTACTAATCTGTGTTAAAATAGTGTTCAGGGAAAACACACTTAACTTGCAAGTGTAAATGTGTGACCAATAATGGTTTAAAAGAATTTTCACTGTATGTTAACTGTTTATCATCGGCTGGCTCTTAGTGCCTGAGTACTTATTTTGTGACTGTTATAGTTCTATACTTGTTATAGGCATAATCTCATTTAATCCCTGTAATATTCCTTTTATACATTGTTATTATTTCCATTTTGCACAAGAAAATTTATGTACCTTGACTTAAGTTCATACTAGTTAGTGGCGGTGCCAGAGTTTAAAGCTTGGTAGACTGATTACAGAATCAATATATCTGTCTCCCAGAATAAATGAGAATAGACATTCCTAAAGACTCACTTAGAGTTGTAATATATTTATTTTAACAATGAACATCAAGTCACCCTCATATTACTCAGAAGTGCAATCCTGGTATAATTTAAATTCTAAGTTATTTTTCCCGTGAAGGACTGAGTTCTGGCAAATACCCAAAGGGAAAAAGTGCTTAATCATTCTTTTTGGGCAATTAAATGCTCAGAGATGACAAGTGTAAAGATGATTTGTTGATAATACACTTCGTAAAGATGTATACATATATGCATGGAAAAAAATAGACGAAGTCTCTAACTTTATTCTGCACAATTCTTTGTTTTCTCCTTGCCCAGTAAAACACATTGGTATACTGCATAGTCATCCCTTTGGCAAAATGATAGTTCTTTATTTTTTATCTTTTCCTAACAAATACACAGGTTGGGTAGGAACTATCTAAGCATTATGCCTCTAAGGACAGGAACACCCTGAAAAGCAGTGACATACTACATGTTGACACTTGGAGTTGTTTTGAAAAAACACTGGAAGTATGACAATAGATTATCATTAAGCAATAAATTTGATAAATCACCAAAGTAGTATGAACTGGAACTCAGCAACATGTTAAAGAAAGCCTAATGTGAACAAAGGTGCTATCACAAATAGAACTGAAGACCCCAAGTAAAGCAGGAAAAGGAACTGTCAAAGATAATATTTATTGGGTACCCAGGATAAAGTTTAAGTAACTAGCATTATCCTTGCAAAGCTTTCCAGACCTCATCCCAGATCTTTGAAAGTTCACATTTCATTGAATATGCATATGCTTACATAAATCTTACTTTCAAATGGTAGGTTCTTGCCATTTTTCAAATTAGACATTGGAATCATTTAATATCTTTAATACCAGTTGATTTTTCTTGAAATTTTGATCATGTCATGCTCCTTTTACTTTAAGTTCTAAATACTATATTTAAAAATTTATGGATTTTTTTCCTACTTAAAAGATTATGGTTGTTTTATTTACTAAAATAAAGAAATTACAGAGATCAAAAACACCAAACTCTTAGTATTACGATTGCAGTTTTCATCTTTTTCCATGTGTGCATAGATTTTTAAAGTATTTTTTTACATCATTCTTCATTTTTGTACAATGTATACTTTCTCATCTTTGTTATAGTCCCCATGAAATTCCCACCACCAATTCACCCGTGTACCTTCACCATAGTCCTTGTGTCCTTCCCACTCCTGTTTTGATCCTACTACCTTTTCTCCCCAACCCCAGTCATGCTCAGTGAAATAAGCCAGAAAGAAAAAGAAAAATGATTTCATTTTAGGAAGAATGTAGAGGATACAAATAAAGGATCAGGAGAAAAAGAGTAATTATAATAAATGAATATGAAAATCAGCAGGCATCTATAAACTAGAGATTTATGGCTTGAATTTACCCCTGTTTTCAAGCTAAAAATCTAAATGCAAGTTCATTTAGTCTAAAATATTTTTAGATTTTAAAATTTATCTTTCATAGAATTTCCCTTGGTTTTTGATACAGTTTTCAAAGTGAAGCTGAGCTGTAAATCTGTAATTAATAAATTACCTAACAGGGAAAATGAGGGGAAAGGGTAGGGAAAGGAAGAGTGGGGAGAAGATAAATTCTAAACATTTACTCAGGTATTTAGTGAATACAGAGGAAAATATAATGATGAGGAGAATATAAAATTTTGTTTTGCCTGATCCAGAAGCTGAGACATCTTTGATGTCTGTTTCACTCTAAGAGAGAATTTTTCAGAGGCATTTTGTCATCTTTAGATTTTCAACTTGTTTTATTTCCTTTCACGAATTTCATCCCTCGAATTCTGTTGATGCTTTCTAGGATTTCAGTTCCTATTTTCCCCCTTTTGCCTTCAAGTGTGTTAATAGACACTCCACACGCCTCCGTTTCCCCATGCAGTTATTCACTATCTCAGTTGAAGTCTCCAGTTCACCTCTTTGCCAGCTAAGTCCTTGTGAGGTACTGTATTGTAAGATGTCAACCCCACACCTGGGGGAGGGGGATTCCTCTCAGTTAGATATGGCAACACTTTTCCTCAAATCTGACAACATGAGATAAAACCTGCCTGCGTGTCTCAATCTTAAGTGCCACTTGTATGTCCTAGTTCCTAATATATCTTGACTGGTAGGAAGAACAATATTCTCCCCGGAGATGTCTGTATCCTATTCCTCAGAACTGTGAATAGGTTAGCTGCCTGACAAAGGGAGATTTTACATTCAGATGGAATTGTTACTAATTGGATAACCTTAAATTGGGGAATTTACCCTGGATTATGTGTTTGGACCCAATGTGATCACAAAAGTCCTATAAAGTGTAAGAAAGAGACATAGGGAGAGAATCAGAGAAGTTGATGTAAAGAAAATAATGAGAGAACAACATTATTGATTTTGAAGGAGGATGAGTGCACAGCCCAAGGAATGTAGGTAAAGTCTAGAAGTCAGAAAAGGCAAGAAAGTAGATACTCTGGCAGAGTCTCCAGAAGACAGCTTTGTCTGTCAGCATCTTGACTATGGAACTATAAGGCATATGATATTATTTTAAGACACTAAGTTTGTAATAATTTGATTAACTGTGATCAAGACCAAAACACTCCTTTGCACTTTTGCCCTTTAGTCTCCTGCAGATCCTACTGGCCCTAGCCAATGTTTCTTACTTGCATGTGTCTACCAAAGTGTCTCCAGTTATTCTGTGTCTACAGCCAACACTCATATTCCTTGACTCTTTTCCTCATTCCACCTCGTTATTTTAAGTGGTTCTTAAATATTAATGTTTGAGTTCAACCAAGGACCAAATAAATTAGACGTTATGTATGCATTTAAACAAAAACATTTCCCGGATGATTAAATATGCATCCAGGTTTTAGAATCACTGCTGTGATTGAAAACTGGGTCACTCCCAGCACCCTTTCACAATCGTCTGCCATTAGAAGTTCTTTTTGAAACAGCAGGAGTTGTTAGTTTTTAAAATTAAGTATTGCTTCCAAAACATCTGCATGAAAAATACCACTTTCATTAAAGCCATGCCAATGAACTTGATATGTGCTTTTTCTTTCCCATTTGCTATCTTCTGTTAATTTCTAGGTAATTCCTTTAATTCATTTTAATCTTGATACCTAATTCATAGTTTTCCATTACTGCCATGATTCTAACATACTTCAATATGACTATCTGAGAAATATACCATCCTCTATTGATTGATTGATGGTTCATGATCTCTGTTTTAAAATGTTTTTATTGTTATTGAAGTATCATTAATTTACATCGTTGCTAATATTTGCACAGTATAGAAATCCCCTCCTCCCACCAAGCCCCAAGTGTGGGCATCATAGCCTTCCCTTCACCAAAACATCCATTGTCCTCCATCGTAGTCCAATGTATGGACTCACCCCCACTCTTTTCAGCCTGATCCTCCTTCATCTCCTCTAAAAGCCAAAGATCAATGGTGAGTTTTCAAGGGCTGTTTTTAAAATGTATCTTTGTCGGATTCTTTGTTTTTTCTATATTCCACACAAAAGTGACACCATCTGGTATCTATCTTTCTCCTCTGGCTTATTTCACTTAGCATAAGCCTTCCCCACTCCATCCATGTGTCTGCAAGTGGGATGACTTTATCTTTTTTTGATTGCTGAATAGTATATCTTCCTTTTATTAATTGAGCTGGTAGTTAATGATTCTAGCAAAAGGGAAAAGGAGGGCCATTTTGGAGATTAACTATCATAAGCACTTACAGTCCTCTGGCAGCCCAAGTGGTGTGCAAAATAATGATTGCTTGAGCTGTTAGTTTGACCACCATTTCTTTTCTATATATTAATGTTCTGCCCTTTTCCATTATTTTATTATTTTACTCTTTGTTCTGTGTGTGTGCATGTGTGTGTGTGTATTTTCTCTACATCACTGGCATCCCCATTACACAAATCAGGTTTGTTTCCTCTGGGTTGGCTGACCTCTATTCAGTTCATGGAATTGAGCTGTATTAACCTCATCTGTGGTTACTTCCCTGTTGTCATCCATCAGTAGCCCCCTAAAGGTTGTCTTTGAGGTTCTAAAAGTGTTTTTCAAGTAAGAGTGCAGTGCTGGAGGTAAGCAGAGTAAGAGAGGTAGCAGTTAAGAGGTTCTCTGAGTACTGTTGATAAACATGTTGGTCCAACACTGCAGTACCAAAGACTCCTTTCTGGTCTGGTAGGCAGTAGTTGCTCCAGGTGGAATCCACCTCCTCCCCATATCCATTATTTTCAGTCTTTCTCCTCTAAACTAAGAGGCTTGTCCTTCAGTTCAGCAGAGCTATCAATTTGCCTGATATGACTTTGCCATATTTTGAAAATCCAAGTAAAAGAAAATGTCCTTGGCCTACAAGGTTTCTTAAGGTGTAGCTCCAGGCTTGTTATCTCTTTCTGACCAGGCTTCTCTTCTATTCTCTAATTCCATTTTTTTTTCAATTTCTTTATAATTTGTCACAATATAGAACTATTCTCAAAGTCTGGGACTTGTCTCCTTTGCTGACATTTTTCAATTTGACCATTTTTGCTTTTTAGCTAAGGAAAAACTGCATTTTCTTGTTATATGTGAATAGTTTTCTCTATTCATATGTATCAGAATTTCCTTAATCTGAAAATGTTCTCATCTTATTTCATGTCTGTTTTGTTTTTTGTGACAGGACTTGAACATTTTTTCTTTGGTTAAAATCATTTTTTTTTTAATTCTAGAAGACTCATTGAAAGAAACCATAACCAAAATGATGTTTTTTAAAGATTTATTTTATTTATTTATGCATAGAAGAACTGGGGTGTAGGCCAGAGGTATGGGAGTGGTGAGAGGATTCACCAGAGACAGAGTGGGGAGCAGAACAGGTGCATCTACTGAAATAGACTGCTGAGAGGAGCAGTGGGTGAGACAGGAGAGATCTGCTGTGCCATATGGGTTAGCTCCCTGGCAGGGGATTGAACTCACGCCACAGTGGCTGGTGATAGCTTGATAGCCCTGAGACTTTAACCCCTGTGCCACCAGGGAGGCCCACAAAAATGATGTTTGAAAGCATATTGTGGACTGGAAAACTAGTCATAGCCTGTTCAAGCATCTAAGCCTATACTGATAAGAGACTAAAGTGGAATTGTCAGGCAGTATTATGAGACAGAGAAATATTGCACTAACCTTAGGGGTTAACTTGAAGGGGCTGTAAAAGAGATGGAGAAGTCTCTGTGACATAGAGGCTTTTGAGCCTAGATATTCCAGTTGAAGTAGTAGCTACTAAAGAGAATATGAAACCCCGTTATGAGACATATGGAGTGAGAAGTTTATCAATGAAATGCACTGAATGCTTTTTAGCATGACAAATAGCTGATTCTAGATATGTAAAGCTGTTTTGCAGATGTTATATTAAAATTCTACAATCCCCATTTGAGCAGCTGCTAATTTGCCTTTGACATAATAAACACAGTCCTTCAAAGCTTACACTCAAGTTATAGGTGCTGCTGACAAGTAGAATTAGATACAAGTTGTTAGGGTTCTTATTTCCCAGAAATAGGCATTTCCAGCATTGCAAGTAATTTTTGCAGTATTTCAGACCAAAAGATAGTCTGTTGGGTGTGCAAAATTTATATTGAATGCTTCACAAATTAATTTGCTAAGCATTAGTTCTTCTCCACAGAATTTACCAGGCTTCCCTACAACATAAAATGTAGAGATTATTAACAAATACATTGGCCAATATTAACAGAAAAGCAAATGTGTTCACTGAGAAAATCTGATCATAGAAAATGTTAACACAATCACAATTTACAAGTCTTTTCAAGAGAAATATGATATTCTACCCCTACAGTCATGCTTTTTTATTTATAGTCTTGCTATGTATGCCATAGTTGGCAAACATTTTCATATCCGTATTTGGATTTAAGTTGCCATTCCTGATCCTGACCACATTTACCATTCCATACTTTCCTAATCACATCTGTCCTCTCCAACAACTTCTCACTTAATTGAAATAACAAATTTTCATCTGTAACAACTGTACACATTTTTTATAAACAAGTGCTGGTGAAAAATAAAAAAGGAAGAGAATGAAATGATATAATAATTGTCTTGTGGATATCTGATTGTTTATAAAGACTACTTTGTTCAAAAGGAGCATATGGTGATTTTTTATGATTGTAAAGTATTCAGTAACAATTGAAGAAAGAACATGTCATATTTAGATGTTCTTATTTCCCAAACATAATACTCTTTTTTTAGGCACTTATATAAGACATATACATGTAAGATATATATTATATATACATATATGTATATCTTATAGTCATTTCAGGGGTTTGTACTTGGTATCCAAAAAAGATACAAAGTTCAATATCTAACCTGAAAAATAGACCACATGAACTATCCATGTCATTGCTGGTCTAGTGACAGTGTTGTTTGCTGTATGTAGTTCTTGACATGGTGCCTTTGACACTGAGGATAATACAATCATCTCACTATCCTTTGGAAATAGTGCAGAAATACGGTAATAGAAATGTGAGTGTATATTTTCTTTTGCAATTGCTTATGGATACACTTTTTTCAAGGAACATTTAGAACTCACTGGAAGCTCATGAATTCATAATTTTAATACTTTGTAGTCTTTTTTGAAATAATATTTATTTATACAAGAACTGGGGTACAGGCCAGATGTGTGGGAGAGTGAGAGGATTCACCAGAGACAGAGTGGAGAGCAGAACATGCAGACTGATGAAATACACTCCTGAGGGGAGCAGCGGGCGAGATAGGAGAGGTCTGCCTCACCATGTGGGACCCTCGCTGGTTGGCCAGGATCGAACCGTTGCTGCAGAGGCTGTGGACAGCTTCACAGCACCACACTTAACCGCCTGCAACACCAGGGGAGGCCCTTAGTAGCCTTTATTTTTATTTTTTACAATATTTATTTCTTTATTTATACAAGCACTGGGTACAGTCAGAAGTGTGGGAGGGTGAGAGAATTCACCAGAGCCAGAGCGGGGAGCAGAGCAGACAGACTGAATTACACTGCTGTGGGGAGCAGCGGGCAGCAGGAGAGGTCTGTGTGCCATGTGTGACCCTCACCCGACTGCCGGGGATTGAACCGGCACTGCGGAGGCTGCGGACAGCTTCACAACCCAGAGCTCAACTGCTGCGCCACTGGGGAGGCTCCCTTAGTAGTCTTTAATGCTGCTGTTTAACTGGTATCTCATCTAAATTGATTCAAACATTTTAGGTTGAATTTGTTGTCATTGAGATTAACATAGCCCTTTCAAAATGCTGCCATAATGAGGTGTTATAGATAATAGCTACATCTTATTTTGTATTCTTTGAACATGTATAATTTTAGGTATAAGTATGACATGTTAAGTTTCATGTATTTACTTTGTTCTTTGTGTTCACCATTGAATCTTATGCTAAGAACTTAATGGAACGTGCAAAATTCTAATGTGTTGATAAGGAATTGGTATTCATTAAATACTCAAGAAATGTGTTCAACACTTCCTATTCCTTTGTCATATCCTTTGTCATATCCTGCTCAGCATCAAAAAAAAATTAGTTCTTCACAGCAGCAATTGTTTATAGTGTTGTCTTAAGCAAACTCTGTCACAAGGAAATCCTTTTCTTTGACATTTTCCTTTATGTAAATGGTATTAATTTTCCCAATTCATGTACAATTATCATGATCTGATAATAGATATTACAACTCATATTAATACTATAGAACATTTCATGCTAATTTTATATAAGCTTTTTTCTTTGCAGCCCTGCTATTTGGTTATAACTGTCCTTTCTAGGTAATAGTAATTAGTCATTAGCTACTATTCACCAATGGGTCATTCTAACAAGAGTAATAATTTGGGGATCAACATGCTAGAGAGATGATTCTTCTAACACTTATGTTACAGATCTTTGAATTTTTCTCTGATTTAAATGAACTTCACTTCCACAGAATTCTGCCTCCTATACTTATGCTTACACTCTGGTATTTGATATAATCCAGGATGTAATCATCTTTGAAACTAATTTATAACATGCATAGGACTTAAACAGTGGCTAGAAGGCAATTTTCCAATTAGTCAATTAAATAATTGTAACAACTGGGAAGGTGAAAATTGACAATGATATTAAAACCCAAGATGGTTGGAAATAGTCAATGCCATAAATGAGAGGAGGCAGCATTTACCATAAGGTGAGACCTGGAATGAGAATATACCCCACTTGCACTTTCTTCTTGCAAACCTTGTTTTTTCCTCATAAGGAAAACACCAATTGAAAAAAGACAGAAAACACATAACACTTATTCAAATGCAAACAAATATAAATGGAAGTAGCAGGCATATTATTTCCCATAGGACCTTTGTTTTTTTTCTGAATTTCATTAAAAGTACAAAACAAATGTTTCATACCCTTTTTTTTTCCTATTTACTGCAGTATTTTGCTCAAAAGTTTATCTTTCTAAAGCCTTTTGAATCCTATGTTCTTTGTCTTTTATGATGCATATTATTTTTGTCTTCACATTTATTCTGTTCCTTATCCTACATGTAGAAATCTAACTAAGCCTACTTTTTTTTTTTCCATTAAGAGAGAATTCATTTTCTCATCTCACATGAGTGCTGGAATTTCCCTCCTACTCTTAAATTCCTGGAGTAATAATTGATATGTAGAGTGTTTAGCCCCATTTCTGGAATATAAATCCTTTGTACTGGGTATGCCTCTTAATATGATGTGACATCTCATTAGCTGCTCCCTAGAATCTATTGATTTTTTGTAATAGCTTGAAAGTCTGAATTTGCTATTTATTTTATATTTATTTTTAAGTTCTTTAAATTTAGAGTTTAAAAATAATGTACTTACTGGAATAAGTAGTAAGAACTACCACCCCAAACTATACCATGCAAACTCCCTTGACTCTTATCTTGGACATATGTCCTCATTCGCATGATATGACTAAATAAAATAAAGGTCTTGGGAAATATATAAATGAAAGGGTTAAAGGTGAGATTTGCTCCAGCTAGGTTAGCAATCAGTTTTCATACAGTCTTTGCTCTTCTTTCATAGGCAATGACCAACTATGTGAAGTCATAACAGTCTAACATAATGATAGACTACAGTATCCTGTGTTTTATAACCTATGTTTTATCTTTTGTGCTGAAATGACCTAATTACTTGATTTATGAATTTCTATAAATTTCTAAACCTCATTAGACATTTCAGATACTTAATGTTTAAAATATATATAATAATAGGCTTCAATCTGACAATGAAGTAAGACAGCATGTCTGCACTTTGTTTATTAGATGGAGGGAAACTCTTGACCTGGGATGGAGTGATTATCAGAATCTTTCAGAGTATTAGACTTGAATGTCTGTAACATGCTCATTTTTTCTACTGCCATAAGAACTATAATATTGGAAATTTGGAAACTATGGTATTTTCACACTAGGTCTTCTATAATGCTGGAGAAGAAGAGAAAAATAGGATAATCACATATGTAGAGAGAAGTAAAGGTAAGAAACTTAAAAAGCATCTTATACTTTTCTGTATTGTAGCTACAATCTCCCTTTGTTCCAGTGGAGATCCTTTGGGTTTGCTGAGATAGTTGTTTTCTTGGAACAGATTTCCTAGTCTTATCCCAATTTTATTTTGTAAAACTAGCTCAATTTGTTTCTATTGCTTGAAAACAATCAGTGTTAACTAAAATATCTTTTTTGCACATCTGGGTTTTAGTTGCTAAAGCCTTCTCATATTGTATGCCTGTATGCCTCTGAGTATTTGGTACTTTGTAAAACAAACAGCGAAACATATCTAATATCGTTCATTCTTTATTTAAATGGAGCTAACATTGCATTGTAATATAAGTTTTAGGTATGCATTATTAAAAGTCATGCATATACTACATTAAGTTCACCATTAAAAGTCCTATTTTATTCTCCTGTATATACTCATCACAATTCTGCTTTCTTTTTTTTTATTTAAAGATTTATTTATTTATGCATACAAGAGCTGAGGTACCACAATTTTGCTTTCTTTGTAGTTTAGATTAAATGGTTTACCCAGGAAGTCTTCTCTAGATCTTGAGTTAATATATGATATTTCCATGGATGTATGTACCTACTTTGTGGGAATTATTTCATTTGTCTCATGTTTAAACTACTTAAAAACCCACACTAGTTTTAGCTTCTAACTCCTATAAGGAAAGTGCCATTTCTTCCTTTTCATTTTTATATTTCCATGGGCCTAATATGTCTTTGTACATAGTGTGTATTTAATAAAATATTATATATATACACATATATAAAATGAATGTCTAAGGAAGTCCATTATAAATACTCCTTTAATCATCAAATACAGTCAACATTTGTTGAAGATTTACTGTATGTATGAGTGCTTGTGAATGTATATACAATAGTATATTGGAAGAGGGTATAAATATCTGAGTAAATATCAGTGATGAGAAAAGAGCAAATAAAAAGTTAAAGCAGGAAGTTCAATTTCAGCAGCTGTAAGCAGTGTTCCAGGAACATAAAGTATAATTTCATGAGAGTGATCATGATAGATAAAGAGGGTAAGCTGGCTAAGCATCAGGTCAAAAGAGGCCTCTTATACAATAGTAAAGGGAAAACAAATTGCCAAATTTATGGAATGTAAATTAAGTTATTTGGAAGTATATTTACTTGTTAGATCACTGGAAGAACACTGAATGTATGTGGCTATGATTATAAAGATAATGCCCTAATGGCCAGAAAGATGAATTTGGTCTCCTGTAGCATCTAGATAAGGAGATCTACTTTTAGCAGCACAGGCTGATTCAAAATTAAAAGGACTATTAAACACTCTGAATTCATTATTTTTAACTTTTATGTTTGAATATAAATGTGCTATGTTCACTATTAAAATTCAGTTCCCCACTCAACATCCTTTGGGCAGGAAACCTAAGTTCAAAGATGCTAAACTGGACAGAGATAGTTAGTGTCTGTGCATAAATGAAGATATTATATATATATATATAATATATGCATATGTTCTTAAAAGTTTGGGAAGTGCCAAAATAAGACTGGAGTGTGCATTAACAAATCTGTTTACTTATTGATTTGTTGCTTTCTTTCATCTATAGGAAAATATACAGAGCAAATTGTTGCTCTATTTTTGAATTTATATTGAAAACATACTATTAATCATCAGAAATATTGAAGCTTTTTTTTAAGGTTTATTCCTGCATACAGGAACTGGGGTACAGGCCAGAGGTGTGGGCAGTGAGAAGATTCACCAGAAACAGAGTGGGGAGCAAAACAGGCAGATTGACTGAAATACACTGGTTAGGGGAGCAGCGGGTGAGACAGGAGAGGTCAGCTGTGCCATGTGGGTAGCTCCCTGGCTGGCCGGCCTGGGATGGAACTCATGTTGCAGAAGCTACAGATAGCTTCATAGTGCTATGCTTAACCCCTTGTGCCACCAAGGAAGCCCAAAGTAGTTTTTTTTTCTTATTTGATAACAAATACAGGGTTCAAAGAGTGACTGGATTGTGTAAAATAAGAATCACTTGCCATAAAGAAAAATTTGGTCATTTTTATGATTTCAAGTCTGCATTTGATAATAAGATGTTACATGTAAAACAATGAATCTACAATAGAGCTAAGCTCTCTAGGCTCATGCCTGAATCAGATCAAAATAGTCTATTATATTTGAATTTTTTCCTGTGTAGCTCCCAGAATAATTTATAACCTAAAATGATTTGTCAAATATGTATATTTTATGATGAGAACATTTAGAATATCAATAGTTGACTCTGTGGTTGATTCCTGAAGTATGACTATACCTCAGAAATTAATTGCATACAATATAATAAAATTTATAAATACATGTGCATCCCTATAATTCATACATGTTTATAATATTTTATATATACATCCTTGACAGA
Source organism: Talpa europaea (assembly GCF_964194135.1). NCBI lineage: Eukaryota > Metazoa > Chordata > Mammalia > Eulipotyphla > Talpidae > Talpa > Talpa europaea. The sequence goes on along the minus strand of NC_140068.1, from coordinate 34,357,208 downwards.
AGCTCATAAAAGGACTAAGATTTCAGAATCATCATCACTCTTATTGTCTTTTTCTACCTTATATATGAGTTTTATTTTTTCAGTAGTGACATTTCTTGTTTTTTACATAGTTTGTATAGTAAAGGGAATAGGCAGATGTTTTGAAAACTAAGTTATAAATTAGTTAATTCAATTTTTACCATATTCTTATAAATGTTGAACTGTGTGCTTACATATAAGTCAAAAGGCTTGCTCAGGTATAAATGTGTGTGCATGTGTACTGGGACTTTTGTTTGCAAAGAGTAGCAACCTGACTTCAAATAACTTAGGGGAAAATGAGAATGCAAAGTCTCAAGCTAAAGCAAGGGCTGAGATGTAGCATGATGCAGGGACATCTGAAATCAGAGATTTTAGTGCATTTGAGGGCTCAGTATTTAGTAATGTTAAAATCACTTAAGCAGGAAGCATGACTGCCAAACTAACAGAGACTCAAATATCAGAATGCTTTTCATTGAATAGGAACATCATGTCTTTAGTTCAAGTTGAAAATGGATCTTGAAAAGGAAAATCATTTTAGAATTAGGTAAAGAAATTAGAATTCACCTAGACAATCAATAGAGAAAGACATTTAATTTAGGAAAGTAGAGGTTTATAAAAACTTTGCTAGCTAGAACAAAGATTAGAAAGGCAATTTGCAGAAATTCCAGATCCATAATTACAGAAAAACTACAATCTATGGTTTCTGCTTCCTATAGCAAATAAGTGGAGTGCATTCTTCTTGGGAAGATGCTCAGAAATTGCTGGCAAAAGTTATTTCTGCGTTCTCCCAACTCCAGTGCACCTACATGTACCTGTCTCTGCTTTCCACAATTTTATACAAAACCATGTAAGAATATAACTGGGATCCTACTGGCAAGGGAAGTTAGAAAACGCAGTTTTTAGGTTTTATGAATTATCATATAGGGAAAGATTTAGAATGGGGAAGTCTTAGTGATTATCAACAATTTAGCCACAATCCATGTTTGAATTTTCAGTGTCTAAACTCACCTGTCTACCAACATGTAAAATAAAAACACAGTTACATCTGACAAGATATATCTCTCTATATATAAACAAGTAAGTTATGTCTCCCCGGAATGAGAAAACACAATGTCTTCTTTTTTTTTGCCTATTAATTTCTGGAGGATATTCATTCTTTTTCTAGTTACAATCATGTTTTGGTATCATGTAAACTGATTATTGACTATAAATGTTAACCAGAGAAAATATATACTATATTAAATTGGAACTGAAGGTGAGAGTAGGAATAAGTTACTATAGTAAGAAATAATCAATGTGGAAAATCTAAGAATAAAATATGCAGTTGTATATTCCCTATTGCTGGAACTAATTATGACTGAATTATGGCTCCCTGTTTCATGTTGCTTTTGCCCTGAGCTAAAAGGTAAACTGATCATGGTTGTTAAATTTTTATTAGGTTATTCAAACTTTTATTTTTAAAATCTCTGATCCATTAGAAGTCTTTCATCTACATCATACCAAAGAAGTTCTGGTATTTCTGTTTATGTTGATGTGCTGCTGGCATTTTATTAAGCAACCAAGTACATTATGAGTATTGTTCTCAGCTACTCAAACTGTACATTAATCAGTCTCTAGAAAGTGTACTTATAATGAATAATTTTGAACAGATCCAAAATTATATTCTTCTCCTTGATCCTAGTATCTTTAGAATTCATCCTTTCATGTGCTCCAAAGCTTTCTATCAAAATATATTGGAAAAAAATCTTTTTTTTAAATTAATGTATTTATACAAGAACTGGGGTACAGGCCAGATGTGTGGGAGGATGAGAGGATTCACCAGAGACAGTGCAGGAAACAGAACAGGTAGACTGACGAAATACACTGCGGAGGGGAGCAGCAGGCGAGGCAGGAGCGGTCTGTGGCGCCATGTGGGACCCTTGCCAGCCAGCAGGGATCGAACCAGTGCTGCAGAGGCTGCGGACAGCTTCATAGCGCGGCACTCAACCACCTGTGCCACCAGGGGAGGCCCAGAAAAAAATCTTAATTTGATATACATGTACCTCCTCCTGGGACAGACTTTAATTTTTCCCACAGAGATACTAGGAGTTCATAGAAATTATTGATCTAAAGCATTGAGAGTTAGTGACATGTGCCCTGAGAGAAATCATCTTTCCTTAAAAAGCAACTTGCTCAAATGGGATCATCAAAGTGTCTTCAGAAAGTGGAGCTGATGCTATAAAGGGAAGTATACTTATCATTGTAAAACAAGCTCTATGGGATAATAGATTATAACATACACTGATTATTGAGAAACTGAACAAATGTCTCCAATTCACTGATTCTGGAATATTTTTTTAAACAATACTAACTAAGGACAGATACTTGATAAGACTATGAATTTAACCTACATTTTAAATCAGCAACCCATAGGATTGAAATGTGTCTGATTGTCAGAAATACCAGTCTTAAGCTAGATGGGGAAAGAGCATTTTACAAATCATTCACTGAATCTCTGGTTCTTGGCTATAACTTCCCTAAGAATTCAGGCACCCTCAATTTCCTGGGCATCCTAATGCACATTTTTTTCTATCACAGTTTTTTTTCTTTTTATTGGTAACAGCCATGGTCATTCAAATCTTGTTTTATTACCACACCATTTCAAATAATAAATTTGTAAATGTAAGCTACTCCCTACTATATCCTTTTATCTTATGTACCCTGGTAATAACAAATTACTGCTTGCAAATCTTAAGTATATCAGAAAACCATTCCCAGAATCTCATATTTGGGGTTCTTGCTAGAATCAGCACTAATAAAGAATACTGAGTAGGTTAAGTTCAGTCTGTACACTAGTCAATTTGTGTATTTGAAATGAAATGACAGGGCCTTCCTGGTCGTGCAGTGGTTGAGTGCTGGGTTGCGAAGCTGCCCACAGCCTCTGCAGCGCTGGTTCCATTCTCCCTGCTGCTGGGCGAGGGTCCCACATGGCACGCAGACCTCTCCTGCCGCCCGCTGCTCCCCTCATCAGTGTACTTCGTCAGTCTGCCTGCTCTGCTCTCCGCTCTGGCTCTGGTGAATTCTCTCACCTTCCCGTGCTTCTGACTGTACCCAGTGCTTGTATAAATAAATAAATAAATCTTAAAATAAATAAATCTTAACACAAACAAACAAACACACAAACAAATAAATAAATGAAATGAAATGACAGGGGCCTCCCCTGGTGGCGCAGTGGTTGAGCACTGGGCTGCGAAGCTGCCTGCAGCCTTTGTAGCACCAGTTTGATCCCTGGCCTCCAGCGAGGGTCCCACATGGCACAACAGACCTCTCCTGCTGCACCCGCTGCTCCCCTCAACAGTGTATTTTGTCAGTCTGCCTGTTCTATTCCCCGCTCTGGCTCTGGTGATTTCTCTTACTCTTCTGAGCTTCTGACTGTACCCAATGCTTGTACAAATAAATAAATATTTTTTTTAAAAAATGAAATGACATGTAATGCAGAGTACTAGAAACTTGCACAACACTTCACAGTCTGAAAGAGTAAACATAAAAAAAAGCCATTTACCAAACAATCTGGGGCTGTTGATGTAATAGAAATGTCACTAAGAGTACTAGTTTCCATCATCCAGTCATCCCTAGTGCTTTTCATGCTGAAAACTTTATGGAACTCTAGTTCTAGGAAAGTCTGAGAATTGTAGCTTCAAGATTTTACATCCTTGAGAATCAAGGATGATTAAGAATGAAAGGATAGCACTAAGTATTAACATATATCTGTGCAGTTTCAGATATGCTAAAACATCAAAATTCTTTTAGTTCAACAACAGCAACAGGGGATACAAGCTGTCTCCATCCCACTGGAAAATTTACTGGTTCTAGCTAGAAAACAAAGCTAGTCAAAATACATCAAAGTAAAGGGAGAAGTAGAAGCATGCTGTTAATAGACTATAATGTTCAGGAACATAATACCCAAACACCTATCATTAAATGCAAGGTAGAAGATAAAACTAAATACACAAAATTGATTTCCTTGTCCTGACAAAAAAAAGTAGTTTAGAAATATAATTTCAGGATACTATTTACAAGACCAACAAAATATACAGTAAATAGGAAAAAATGCTAGCAAATATTTAAGATTTATGAAAATTAGAAATGTACTGAAAGATATTAAAGGATTTAACAATAAATTTAAATAACGAATACAGTATTCATAGACTATTAAAGATGATAAGAATATTTTTAATCTTGATCAGTAAATTATAAGATTGAAGTAGAAAAGTGCCAAGAATAACAAAGATACACCTGAAAAGGTTTAAGGTTAGATGACTTGCTGACCTGATATTAAGAATTATTATAAGCTGTAATGATTAAGACCGGTGTGTAAATAATAAGTACAACATAAAACTAAATGGATAATCCAGAAAAAAAATACCAAATCTTGATTTCTGAGAGGTCTGGCAATATAAAGTAGTGAGAAATAAAATGAGCAAAATGAAACTGAGTCCACTGGCTATCCTGAGAACACAGTGAAATTAGACCATTTGATAGGCAGAAATCTAAAATGCTGTCAGGATTCTTTTAAAAAAATATTTATTTATTTGTGCATAAAAGAACAGGGGTCTTAGCCAGCGGTGCTGAGGTGAGAGACTTCACTAGAGAGAGTGGGGAGCAGAACAGGCAGATCTACTGAAATACACTGCTGAGGGGAGCAGTGGGCAGGACAGGAGAGCTCTGCTGCACCATGTGGGTAGCTCCCTGGCCAGCTGGGGATCAGACTCATGCTGCAGTGGCTGTGGATAACTTGATAGCACTCTCTTTGACCCCTGCACCACCAGGGAGGCCCAAGATTCTTATTCTTTAGTGTACATATTCCATATAATTCTCATTAAGCATTGTCTTAACCTATGAGTACTCTGGGATATTTCTCCCACATTGTTGCATTATCTACTCCTAACCACACACTTTGCTTGAAACAATAGATTATCCTGGATGTACAAAACTTAATCAGGTGATTCCTTAAACTGATAAGCAGTAACAGGTTCTCTCCTGCTGCCTTGAAGAAATGATGTACTGTGCTAAAAACGTTCCCTAGCCAACCATTAGCAAGAAAACTGAAACCTCAGTTACACTGTCTCATGGAAATTAATTTTGCCAACAGCAAGTGAGTTTACAAAAAACACTGAGATCCAGATGAGAGCACAGCTGAGCTGACACCTGGCTCTTTCCTAGAAAACCCTTATCAGAAAAGCCTTCTCTGCCAGGCCTGGACTTCTGATCTACAAGGATTTGTGGGATACCTCATCAGTATTTTTGTAAGCAACTAAGTTTATGGCAATTTGTTACCTAGCTGATTTTTATTTCCATCATATACAAATCAATTCTAGTTAAAGACCTACATATAAAAGGAAAAGCATAAAACTTTTATAAAATACAGCATAAAAAACTTTATGAAACAAAAATAAGGGAATATTTTAATACAAAAAAGCACAAACAAAATTAAATAATTTGAGTACATTAAACCAAAAGGACTTTTTAAAGGTCATATGAAAAATCATAGGAAAAATGATCCAAATATCAAGAATAGCTTTACAAATAACAGGGATTAGTATCTATAAATTATCAAAACTGTTATAAATCAATAAATAAAATATAAATAGCATAATAGGAAAACAGGTAAAAAAATAGATGAATAGAGACTATACAAAAGAAGATCCTCAAATGGTGAATAAATATATAAAAGATGCTGAACTTTATTAACAGCAAAGTATACAAAATAAAACAAACCAAAAAAATAAGGTACTGTTATACAAATTCAGGTTTGGATAAGGCAAAATGAAGGCTCTCACAGTCATAAAGGTTAATATAGTTGAATAGAAATTTATTCCTGGGTAGAGTATATATTGGTAAAGCTATTTTGGGAGAAAATTGTATTTGCCTTTCTAAAGGTGAAAAGTCACATGCCCTATGATGCAACAATAACATTTTTTTTAGTTATATTTAAAGAGCAGGTTTATTAGGGAAAAGGAATAAAGGAAACTTGCATAGACACAAGTGAGCAGAAAGATCAAAAGGGACAGGTTTGCTAAGAGAGGCCTGCATGGCTGCAGGTGGGTGGCCTTGAAGAGAGCTGCCTCTGCTGAGGGAGTTAAGTGAAGTCCTGGCATGGTACAGGTCACAGGCAGCCAGAAAGCTGCTGCCTGGCACAGGAGAGAGTTGGTAAAAAGAAGCACCTGCATAGTCACAGGTAGGCAGAGGGTGTGCCCAGTAATAACATTTTAATTTAAATACAATAAACTCTTTATACCTCTGTTAAAGACATAAGCTTTGGAAAACTGTGTTGTGATACTTTGTTTCTTCTATATACTTTATAAATATCAGTTTGTATCTACTCAATATTTCATAAAAAAAATTCTTCAAAAGTTCTTGGGGAATCTTCATTTATTGTGCTTTCTTTTGACCAATCATGGTGGTCAGAAAAAAAAAATGAATTTCATTTGAAATAAGATTAGAAGGAACATTTTCAAAATTAGCAAGTGTTTGCTGTTAAAACCCAGGATCAAGATCAAGCAGGACAAGAAAAGGAAAAGAAAAAAACACCCTTGCTTTGCAGCAAAATGCTAAAATTTAAAAAATAAAAGTGAAAGAAGAAAGAAAATAATTGGAGGGACATAAAATCTTCCCCAAGTGGAGGAAAAAATATATATATATATAATGGTGAGCCACACTATGTCAAATTGATCTAATTAATCCATGTGACTAACTGAACCTCTTCATTAACAGCACGGTGGTGAAATTACTGTTTCTTGGTAGGATAGATGCTGTGTCAGTTTTGTATAAATTATGGATAGATTAGAATAGAATGGTGGCGATTTTACATGTATTTGTCTGTGTTTATGTACTTGCTTAAGATAATCCAAAATTTTGACTGAAAGATTCTATTATATGAAGACACATTAAAATGAAATTGCACAATACACAGGATTCATAAAAATAATCGATTTACTCAAAAGAAGTACATTTTTTAGACAACCATTTTCCTGAAACCCTCAGTTATGTATAGTTAGATATATTGTACTATTATTTTTTTTTTTAAAAATAATAGATACAACAGGCAGTTGCACAGGGTTCTGCCTTATATTGATATTCAACATAGGCTAAAGGCATCATACTAAGAGTTAATCAATAGAAGTGATTTTTTGCCTGCAAACAGCAACAGAGGTTCAGGTATCACCTCTCTGCTGATTTCTGGTTTGAATCAGGAATAAAATTAGGTAATATGAAAGAGAAACAGCTGCATATATTTCAAATAATATCCATCAGATATTTTCTGTCTCATAATTTTATAAATTTGAAATGTATTTTACCAGTATAGATAATTTGTCTCACCTATTTGAAAGAGCATGGGGATTAGGCTAATATTTTCTTGTGAGAATAAGGAGTTACTGATTATTTTCCCTTATCAAGAAATAAACTGATGGCCTTGATGTAAGTCAGGAAAAATTATTATTAAGCACTGTTTTGATTATGGTCTGATGCAACAGTGTGTGAATAATGAAGTGCCCAGAATTCTAATTCACATAGAATTTAAACACTGTGATTTTCCCCCCTTAAAATGCATATTTCATTGCTGTCAGCAATGTCAGTTCAGCATATAATCATAGCTACTGTTCAAAAAATTCACTGAGAGCTGAATCCATCTTATGTCCTCTAGACATCCGGTTTTCTTTGTCATTTCCCCAAGAGGGTTGCTTCACTTCAAGAACCATCTCTGCACTTCAGGAAGTAAAAAGGAAAGGATTCAAAGCCAATACTTACATTTTAATGAAAACAGTTTTAAGATTATTACATTTTGTAAGAGTTTTCTAAAATATATCCAGTCAAATATAAATATCACAACACATTATATCTACTAGAGTCACTTTAAAAATTCATAAACGTGCTCTTTTTAACATTCTAAAGGTATAGCTTCCTTTCCCCTCCTTTGAATTCACATTTCTATTCCACTTTCCTTGCAGATTCCTTTACTACATTAAAATGCTTGAAATTTACTACATTAAAATGCTTGAAAATTATTTATTGATTGTCCTTTTATTTCTTCAATAAAATATGTATAACATTGACATTTTAACTTATGTTTTATTTTCATGACATTAAAGATCTAAGTGCTTAAATATTCACTGAATTTTTTACTTCCTTTTTTTAAAAGAATCTTTACACTGAAATATTAAATACAAATAATGAATGCATCAGAAACATTTCCACAGCATAAAATTATTCTAATAGATCAAGAAATAGAGCCAGATCAGCTATCAAGAAAACTCACTTTTCATCTTACTGTTTCCCCTCAAAGTGAGTATTATTCTGATTTCTTATTTAGAAGTCAGGTTTGCCAAATTTTGAAGTTCATATAAATGGGATCATATGTTATATGCTTACTACTGAAGCTTGTTTTGCTCGATACTGAGCTTGTGAGAAGCACCCACAGTGTAGCTTGTGGCAGTAGGTCATTCATTCTCACTGCTATTTACTATTCAATCATGACTTGTTTTTCCTCTCTACTTCTGCTTTGCCTCTGCTAATAAGCTGTAACCCTTTTGGGTTTTCCAAGTGAAATGAGAGATAGTTTCCAGAATATCTTTCTTTGGTGGATCTTGAAGCCCAATTTTTGTCTTAGCAATGCAAACTATAGAAAATATTATTTGACCAAGAGCTTTGACCAAGATTTCTGCTTAGGCTCTGCTTTTATACCCTGTGCAACTAAAGAATTTGGCAATTGCCTTAATTAAAAATCAATTTAGGGGCCTCCCCTGGTGGCGCAGGAGGTTGAGCACCGTGCTATGAAGCTGTCTGCAGCCTCTGCAGCGCAGGTTCCATCCCGGCTGGCCGGCGAGGGTCCCGCATGGCGAGGCAGACCTCTCCTGTCCCACCCACTGCTCCCCTCAGCAGTGTGTTTCGTCAGTCTGCCTGTTCTGTTCCCCGCTCTGTCTCTGGTGAATCCTCTCACCCTCCTACGCATCTGGCCTGTACCCCAGTTCTTATATAAATAAATAAATAAATCTTTAAATAAAATAAAAATCAATTTAATGTTAGACTTACTTTCTTTGTCACCTACATTCTCAGAGGGATATAGCTGCTTGACCAACTTCATCTCTCGAGTCCTCACTCTTTTGTATCATAATCATTTTTTTTTCTAGTCCCACAAATTGATAGAATTTCTTCTAGTTTCTTTGCCTTTAGTGATATCCTTACCTAGACTAAGATATATACCAAGAATCATGAAGTGACCGAAAGGAAGAAAAGTCTGTAGAATTTGTTGACGTCTTTGTAGTTCCCATCACCTCAGGAAGTTGGCTTCTTGAGTACAATTTTCTTTGGAAATTCTCCATTGCCTTCTAATAATTTTGCTGTATTGGTGATTTCTTTGTGTGTTTTTTGTACATATCTCCCTCAACCATAATGTTCACCATAACCTGTAAATTGATTAGTCTCTAGTCATTTTAGTTGCCCAAAGTTTATACTCAAATAGATTCTTCAAAAATGGTACTCATGGGGATATTTCCTGAGTTCTTTCTGTAGTCTTTAATGTAGAATATCTCTTGGTGGATATAATTCTATATATATTCTTCTTTCTTATGATGTCTTACATATTTCAGACTACATTTTTCTGGCCTAAAAACTTGATATTAAAAACTGATGAAGATTTTTTTTGTTTGTTTCTGATTCTTTCCTTTAAGTAGGTATTTCTACTTGACTGCCTCTAAATTTCATTAGCTTAAATTTCAATTTTATTATTACTTTTCGGAGAATGTTTCAGTTTTGGTTCGAACTGATTTTCCCTATAACATATGTCCTTCCAATATATCATTTTAACTGTTTTTTCTGCTCAAAACATTTCCTTGGATTATAATTATTGATATTTTTTTCTCCTGTTCTAGCTTTGATTATTTTTCAGAGACTTCTAGTATGCATATGATGGATATTCTTTGCTTATAACCTAAGTTATTCACTTTCCTTTGTTTTAATAAAATTTTCTTTCATGATTTTTTTAACTTTTCTTAAATTATAGCAATTATACAGAAAAGCAAACATATCATAAATGTAAAACTAGATAAATTGTTATAAACTTAATATACCCAAGTAATTAAAAAAAAGTCAAAAAACAGAATACAAGCAACAAAACAGAAAAATTTACCTTTCCAAGAATTTGCTACCAACATAATTAAACATTACCATGACTTTTAATAACTCATTTTTAATTGTGTTTGTTTTTGAGTTTTAAATAAATGAATCATTATATGGCACTGAAGTCATTTTTTTTTTTTGAGTTTTAACATGTAAAATTTGAAATTAGATCTTGGCAAGCTCTTAACTTCCTTATAGCTTTATTATTTGTATTTTCTTTTTGATGTGTTGTTTTTTTCTCATCTTGAAATACTTTTATTGACATAAACTATAAAATAGTTGTATCATTAAAGATAGTGGAAAATTAATGCTGAAATATATACTACTTTAGTTATTTCAAATTGTATTGACTACAAATATTCTTTTCTAATCTAATCTTCTATGTTTATAGAAGTTAACCAAACTGCATTTTAATTGTGAATTAAACTGAATTTCCTGTGATTGATTTTGAAACTGATATTGGAAGATTCAGTTAAAGAAGCCTATTATGATATTATTAACCTATTAGATAAAATATCAATTTATTATACCATCTGCAGCAAAAAATAAAAGCTAATTTCTCACACCATACACAAAAATCAACTCAAAATGGATTAAAGAACTAGACATAAGACCTGAAACCATAAAATATATAGAAGGAAATATAGGCGAAACACTACGTGATTTGCACATCAAAGACATCTTTACAGACACATCACCCAAAGCAGTGATAGTGAAGGCAAAGATAAACAGCTGGGACTACATCAAATTAAAGAGCTTTTGCACAGCAAAAGAGACAATAACAAAAACAAAGAGAAACCCCACCAACTGGGAGAACATTTTTGCACCCAACACTAATGATAAAGGACTGATCACAAAAATCTGCAAAGAGCTGATGAGACTCAACAACAACAAAGAAAATAATCCAGTCAAAAAATGGGCAGAAGAGCTTAAAAGAAACTTCTCTGAAAAGGAAATGCAAATGGCCAACAGGCATATGAAAAAATGTTCAACATCACTTGTCATCAGGGAAATGCAAATCAAAACTACCATGAGATACCATCTTACACCAGTGAGAATGGCACATATTAAAAAAACTAGCAACAACAAATGTTGGCGAGGGTGTGGAGAAAAAGGAACTCTTCTGCACTGTTGGTGGGAGTGCAAACTGGTCCAACCACTGTGGAAAGCTGTGTGGAGATTTCTGGACCTACTAAACATAGAGCTTCCATATGATCCAGCAATTCCACTCCTAGGTATTTACCCAAAGGACACAGAAACTTCAATTCCAAAGAACACCTGCACCCCTATGTTTATAGCAGCACTGTTTACAATAGCTAAGCTTTGGAAACAACCCAAATGCCCAAAAATAGATGACTGGATCAAGAAGATGTGGTACATATATACCATGGAATATTACTCAGCATTCAAAAAAGATAAACACATGCAATTTGCTGCAACATGGATGGCGCTGGAAGGGATCATGCTCAGCGAAATAAGCCAAAAAGAAAAAGAAAAATACCGGATGGTCTCACTCATAGCAGGAATCTAGAAAACTTAAATAAGGGACCAGGAAAATGAATAACTATAAGAAAGTGAAAATCAAAATCAACAAAAAACTATGAACCAGAGACACTTTTAGGGGGGCGGGGGCAGAAGGGGAGGGATTGGGGTCAGAATGGGGGGTTGCAATTGTATGGGGAATATAACAATAAAATTTATAAAAAAAAAAATAAAATAAAATAAAATAATTTTAATATAAATTTTTCTCTGACCTTATGAGTTATTGTATGTGAAAATATTTGTAAACTGTAAATATGTATAAAAATATTAAATGATAATATAAGTGCATTTTAATTAAAGTAAGTCATAAGTTGATTTAATGCATATAAGTAAAATCAACATAGCTAGTGTGCATGTCATTGTAACAATTTTCATTAATGGAAAAACATTATTTCCAAGTAGAGTTTTGTGTTGTATGTACAACAGTCAATAGCAAATTAGCATCATTTAAACAGTTGTGCAATCAAAATTCTGTTGCCATTTTTTTCCCCTAAAGATTCATTTATTCATGTATACAAGAGCTGGGCTATAGGCCAGAGATGCGGGGGTTTAGAGGATCCACCAGAGACAGTTTGGGGAGCAGAACAGGGAGTCTGGCTGAAATACACTGCTGAGGAGAGCAGCAGGCAAGACAGGAGAGGTCTGCTGCACCATGTGGGTTTCTCCCTGGCCGGGGATCGAACTTGTGCTACAGAGGCTGGACTGCTTCAAAGTGCGGTGTTTAACCCCTTGCCCCACCAGGGAGGCCCTCTATTGCCTTTCTGTGGCAGCTAGTGAGAACTTAAAGCCTAGACAATAAGTTGACAACACATAACAAATGTTTTTGGACAATTTCCCATGTCTGGAGTTATATTAGAAATTAAACATAAATTAGGCATGATAACTTGCAATTTATTTATGGAAGGATAATCATGAATATGGTAGGAATAGTAATTATCATATTATTATGAGAATTGCCATCAGCTAGAATTCTTACATAGAGTATATCATTAAATTCTTGCAATCACCTATAATGAAGTTTATTTTACATATTTTATAGATGGGTAACTAAGGCTCTGATATATTTTTGTGGCCTACAATAAGTTCAATATACAGAAAGTCAAGGGGTTGAAACTAGAATCTGTGTTTTTTTCACTTACCATCCAAACTCTATTAGATATGGCAATTCAGATCAATTTTAATGTACATGTATGACAATGCCATGTAAGCATATAATATTTAACTGTGGGTTTTTCTTTTTTTTTTTTTTTTAGTTTATAGGTTGACTTATATATACCTTTCAAATACCCATACATTGGGATTCCATGAAAATATTAAGTCTGTCTTTGCAAACTTAATATGGCCATTGAGTCCTAGCAAATCCTTGATTAAGTGGTTAAATTACAATATATTATTCAATTGTCCTATGATTTTGTTTTTAGATACCTATTTCCATTGAATATTAAAATGTGCTAGTGCATTTTTCAAAAAGCAATACAATATATAAAAATAAAGTTTTATTTATGTATATGAGCAATTCATAGCTAAGTCAAATAATGTCCAACTATAGTAATGGCAATGTTAGGATCTGAACAATAAGAATCATTTGTTAAACTAAAGTGAATTTACTTCCGATTCCATTTATTTCTAGTGGTCAGTAAATCTTTCAATTTACCTTAAAGGCTCAAGAAGCTCTTCCAAAGTTTGTCTAAAGGAAAATTATAACCATAGTGCAAAATGTTATTCTAAATAAGATCCTGCAACAATCAAGATATTCTATAGTCACAAAGATTGATTCTCCTGGATAAGTATAATTCTTAAAGATTCAATGGTATATCTTTGTGTTTCATGGTGTAACAAAAATTAGTTAATTAGTTCATTCATGACTCTTTCTTAATTATGATAAAAATCAATGCATGGTATCTGAAATCTTGAATTAAGTCCAACAAAAATAGAAAGTAACCAGTACAGTAAGATTTCTTTTAACAACTGAACATGGTGATAGACTAAAGTATCTGGACATCTGAACCCTTCTTGATCCATTATTAAATCAAAACTATGAAGCAGGCAGATAACTAGAAAGATTAATAATTTTGCCTTTCTGTGTTTTTTTAGAATTCTTCATGTCTTAGAAAGGAAATGAAGCTATAAGTAGAAAGGAAAAATATAAAGTCACATTTCTCAGGAACAAAATATGATGCCATTTAAAGAAAATCTTACACATAATATTCCTGAGGACTAATTATTTTTATTGAAGTATTTTTATTTATTTTTTTAAAAGATTTATTTATACAAGAACTAGGGTATAGGTCCAAGGCATGGGAGGATGAGAGAATTCACCAGAGACAGAGCAGGGGAGCAGAACAGGCAAATTGACCAAAATACAGTGCTGTGGGGAGCAGCAAGCAAGACAGGAGAGGTCTGCCGTATCATGTGTGTCTCTACCTGGCAGACCAGGAATCGAACCCGCCCTGCAGAGGCTGTGGACAGCTTCACAGCGCTGAGCTCAACCTGCTGCAGCACCGGGAAAGCCTTGAAATATTTTTAAATATGTACAAATATAAACTATATTTTCTTGTAACCATAAACAACAACAGCAAAATTGCAAGTGAAATATAGGCAAAACTAAAAAAATGCATAACATTCTAATCAAAAGGACTAATTTTATGTACAAATTGACATTTTGTTGAGACTGATTTTTTTTTTTCCCTGTGGGACTTGTGTCCTTACACTCTGGTATTCTTATAAGTTTGGCACTTCTATGTTGCCATGTAAAATATGATGAGTGATTCTTCCATTTTCCACTAGTTGTACTCTTGGAAAACACTTTTTTGTAAATCATGTTCTGATATCATTTGTTTCACACATAGCAGTGATGAATACTACTTACATACATTTTTCTCTTTTAATTCTTAGAACTTTATTGCAGTATAAGTCACAAAAACACCAAGACAAACACAGGTAGTATATATTAGCGAACACTGAAACCAAATAGCTAATAACAGCCGTCATCTAAAATTTTTGTAATTAAATTTAGATATAATCATTTAATGTTATTATGATAATGAAAGTGAAAGGACACTCACCTATGATAATGTGCATGGAGGGTAGTGGTTGTGTATTCATCAATTCATCGGTACAAAGAAACTAGTGTATTCCAGTTGAAGTTCAGGTACATTTTTTAAATCATTTTTAAATATATTTCCAATCTTCAGTGATTAATTCTGTGAGTTTTTTTCTGGGTAAATTGACATGCTAATTACAGAATGTATAATAATCTTACAGCTTCAACCTTTTCAAGCAAATCTGCCATATATATACTAACTTGAAATTTCTATTCCTGTTGTAAAAGAAATTTCAGTTATCAGAGCAAAGGAGACATTTCATTTTCATAGGTTATTTTAATTTCCACTAAATGTATTTTTTATCTCAGTCTTTTTAAAGATTTTAAGCATTGAAAATACTTTCTATCAGTTTGTGGCTTATTTTTTCAAATTCTTTAAATTTTCTTTAGAAAAATATAGTATTTTAAATTTGAAAGCAGTCTGATCAACTTTTCAGTATGTGTATGTGTGTGTTTTATTTAATATATTCTTTACTACTCCATGGTGAAATTACTCTTTCACATGTTTAACAGTACAAATTTTTTATTTTCATACTTAAATTCCTAATTCTTTTGTAATTCATTTTTATGTAAGATATCTGGTATGTGCTGAAGTGTGTCTCCTCAATTTCTTTATTGAAGCTATAAACCCCACATGCCTCAGAATGTGACTGTACTTGAAGACAGCCTTTTTTTTTACTTGTGTAATGTTTATTTCAATTTTACATTTTACTTGAAACTCTACCAAATATGCTAAGAAAAGAGATAAGCTATAAGGAGTGAAATGGAAGAAATGCATGGCTGTAATTCATCGACAGTGTAATTATCAGTGCAAATCAAGGGGCATATATAAAACAAACATAATTTATTAGAAGCAAGAACCTGTTTAAAATCTGGGATTTCTTTATTTTATGCAAATGAATTTATGAACATGCAATTAGGAAAAAATAATGAAGATATAGTTTCTAAAGAGGTAATCAAGTTTAAATGAGTTTATTACAGTAGACCATAATCCTGCAGGACTAGAGTCCTTACAAGAGGCAATTTGGACAATGAGACATCAAAGATGTGCATGCAATAGAGGAGGGATAATGTGAGGATGCAATAAAAGATAATTCTCTGCAAGTGAAGAAGAGAAGACTCAGAAGAAACCAACCCTGCCAAAACTTAGAGTTGGGACTTCTAGCCTCCAAAACTGGAAAAAAAAAAATGCTGTTGTTTTTTTTTAAGTTACTCCATCTCTGGTATCTTGTTATGAAAGCCCTAGCAAATGAATCCACTATAACATTATTGTCTTCCTCAAAATTAAACAACTATTCCAAGATCATTCTGTAGTTTCTCTTTTTCCCACTGTTCTGCAGCTCCCCCACTGTCGATGTACCAAGTTTCCATTTATGTAGGGGTCATTTTATAGCATTTCTATTTTCTTCAGTCTATATGTTTAGTCCTATATAATTCTGCATTATTACAAAGTATTACTACAATTTGAAAATATAACTTGATTCAGCAACTATTTCTATTTTACCTTAATCAGTATTGCCATCACTCTTTTTAGTACAATATTTCTTTGGATTCCTAGTCAACATTCTTAATCAGAATAGAAGGCAAGGCAAGCAACAGTAAATCATTAAAAACTACAGATAAAAGTATTGCCAGAAATTGGGCTTTCCTGGTGGCGCAAGGGGTTGAGAACAGCACTATGAAGCAATCTGTAGCCTCTGCAGCATGAGTTCCATCCCCACCTGGCCAGGGAGCAACCCACATAGTGCAGCAGACCTCTCCTGTCTAGGCTGCTGCTCCCCTAAGCAGTGTATTTCAGTCAGTCTACCTGTTCTGCTTCCCACTCTGTCTCTGGTGAATTTTCTCACCCCCTGCAACTCTGACCTGTACTCCAGCTCTTGTATGCATAAAAATAAATCACACTTTTTAAAAAATTGCCAGACATTGGCAAGTTAATTTGAGAAATTCAAAAGTAATTGAAATATTAAACTTTAAAAATACAGTTAGTGATATAATAACACTCATCGGATGTCTTAAACAATGAAAACGCAGTTGGATGGAGATGTTGTAAGTGGAGATATATTTCCAAAGAAGTCATTCAATTTGCTGCACGGGAAGATGGAAAAAAATACATGAAAGAGAAGGCAAGAGCTTCATGAGAGATACAAAGCTGAATGTGTCAACAGAGACAGATATTAAACTAATAATTGAAGGAAAATGACCTTTTCTCAGAAGTAAAGAAAATAAAAACTCTATTCCAGGGTTTGTAATATATTACAAACAGAATAAACAAAAATCAATCTGAGACCTACCTGTAGAAGACAGAGAAAAAAAAAATGTTTTATGCAGACTAAAGAACAGAGAACCAGAATAATGACAATTAGGTAATCACCAAATACTCAATTGCCACACTGGAAGACAGAAATGGTGGGATGTCTTAAAATCATTAGGCAAAATGATTGTGACCCTACCTTTAAGTTCCAAAAATATTTTTCAAGAAAAGTGTTTGCATTATGATATATCTCAAAAGAAGAAAAGCAACCCCAGATTAAAATATCTGGGTTACCAGAAAGAATGGTAAGCAAGTCAAATGACAAACGTGCATATATGTGAACAGCTCATGACTTGGTCTTCATCTGTAGGAGTCCTTTACCTAAATTAGGCAGGCAGGGTTGATTCTGTTTTGGTCTGTCACTCCTGTAAATGATTGAAAGGAAACAACAGTCCTCTTAAGTTTTCTGCCTCTTTGTGGCCTCTGGCTTGATTCTGGGTAAAGGTTCAGATATCAGATTGACGATCTCTAATCGGTATCCCTTCAGGTACCATCTTCTTCCATTTGACTTTAGCTCCTGGTTTCCAGCTCTGATTTTAAATCATGCTTTTGTATTTATGTGAATTTTTTTTTTCTTTCTCAGTGTCTGTGTGTGTGTGTGTGTATTTGTGAGGTGGTTTTTGTTTCATAGAAACAGGCACATCTCACTCTTCTTATTTTTTTAAGATTTATTTATTTTTGTATACAAGAACAGGGGTAAAGGCCAGAGGTGTGGGGGTGAGGGGGTGTGAGAGGATTCACCTGAGACAGAGAGGGAACAGAACAGGCAGATTGACTGAAATACACTGCTGAAGGGAGCAGCAGGCAAGGCAGGAGAGGTCTGCTGCACCATGTGGATAGCTCCCTTGACGGGCCAGGGATGGAACTCGTGCTGCAGAGGCTGTGGGATGGCTTCATGGTGCTGTGCTCAACCCCTTGTGCCACCAAGGAAGACCTCTCCTTATTTTCAAATGAAAAAAATAAATTATTTGCAAACATAAGCAACCTTGGAAATAAAATGACTAAAACAATCTTAGAAAGTTATAAAGGATAAAAAGGAGGGGTTTTTCTTTTCATAACAATTCTCCAGGACTGCTAATTACCATTTCGATCATTTTCCTATTTTACTTGCACTTCATCTTAACATTTATTACTAGTTAAGAGCAATACTATTTTTCTTTCCTCTCTTATTTTTGCTCCAGCTTTTTCATTCTCTTAATCTAATACATTTGCTCTGTTTGCTGCCTCATATTGTTATGAGATTAGAAAGATCTACTGAGTATCACATGTGTCCTTACAATTATGTCTAACAGTTGTAATTTAGCTTTATAAATTTTATAAGTTTTGTATGAGGAGATACTTTATATCTTTAAAAGAAATTTTGATTTCTTATAACACTTGTGATTAATAAGTAATACTTAGTGAGTTATCTTCCTCTATTTTGAAAATAATAATTAAGCAAACTGCTATTTTGCTTTTTCCTTTTAGTATGACCCCTCCACAGCATTACAGTTAATCTTACTACAGTGTCCCTATGACATCCTATAAATATTATATATTTTTTATATATTATATATTTTTCTCAATGTATAGTCTATAACATAAGGACATGCTCCAAAATGTAAAATATTCCAGTAAATTATTACTTGTCCTGTTTCTTTTTATTTAGAAAGATTTTTTAGTGTATTCCAAGGCCACCAAATAGCAGTATACTTGTCAATATATTTGACTGCATAAGATGCAATGTTATGAGGTATATTGTTTGAAATTGTATTCTCCAGCATAAAGTTATTTTCCAAATATAAGTGCATATTGCTAAGTAAGAACTGGTGAAATATAATGAGTATAAATCATTACTATTTATGAGATAACCTTATTTTATTCCAAAGTGACTACCTTGTTACAGTAGGTTTTTCATGTACAGTGAGTCAAAATTTTGTTCTTACGAACTTCTTGACTAGAACCTGCATCTTGTGGTCTGCAATATTTCTGCTATTTCACTTACCATAAAAGGAAAGCAGCAGTATCCCTACTGAGCCTAATTTTCTTTAAAAGATTTATTTTTATTTATTTATGCATACAAGAGCTGGGGTGTAGGCCAGAGTTGTGGGGCAGTGAGAGGATTCAGCAGAGACAGAATTGGCAGCAGACAGGTAGACTCACTGAAATATACGGCTTAGAGGAGCAGTGGGTAAGTCAGGAGAGGTCTGCTGCACCTTGTGGGTATCTCCCTGGCTGGCCTAGCATCGAACTCATGCTTCAGAGGCTGTGGACAGCTTCATAATGCTGAGACCCCTTGTGCCACCAGGGAGGCCCTGAACCTTATTTTTTTTTAAGGTGTATTGACATGATACTTTGGTTAGTATTTGATTTTATTATTTTTTAAAGGATTTTGGAAGTTAATGGATCACTCTTCTGTTTATCAGTTATGGAATATATGCAGGACTGACACTGTACTAATGTATTTTTGGTTTTGGTTTTGTTTATTTTGCTACTGATGATTATTGTGTAGCACAGTTTGTCTTTTTATATATAATTTATTTTTACAGCAGTTTTATATTCAAAACAAAATTGAGCAGAATGAGAAAAGACAGAATTTTGGTACAATCAACACACCCACACATGCATAAACCTCCCTCCACCTCCATCAACACCCACTATCCCAATGGTACATTGTTAATGAACATTGACACACTGCTATCACTCATGAGTCCATATATTATGTTAAGGTTCACCCTTGGTGATGTACATTGAGCAGGTTTTAACATAATTTAGTATCAACAGAATATTTTATTGCCTTGCAAGTCCTGTGTGCTCTGCCTGGTTATTCCTCCCTCCTTCCTGGAAAATACTAATCATTTTACAATCTCCATACCTTTGCCTTATGCAGAAAGTAATACAGTTGGAGTCAAACAGTTTGTGGTTTTCTCATATTAACTTCCTTTATTTATTTTCTTTATTTATTGTTGACTTAATAGTTTGCAACACTGTGCGATTTAGGGGCATAAGTTCACACTTCAGATATATGTTACCACATCATGACCACCATCAAGGCATCCATAATCCTGTACTGTAGATCTTCGGGTCCCTTCCCCCACTTGTACCTCATCCCTACTTTGCTTCCTCTAGTAGAGCTCAATTTCGTCGTATTTCAAGTTTTAGTTAAGTTTTGTCTGTTCCTTTGTTCTTTTTTTTTTTATTACAAGTATGAGTGAAACCATCTGGTATTGGTCTTTCTCCTGATTTATTTCACTTAGCATAACCCCTCCCATATATATACACAATGAAATACTACTGAGTTATTAAAAAAATATATGTAATCTTGTCAGGTTGATTTATTTTACTTAACGGTATACATTTAAGATCCCACCATGTCTTTTCATTGCTTGATAGCTCATTTACTTATAGCATTAACTAATATTCTATTGTCTGGATATACTATAATTTATTTATCCAATCACCTAATGAAGGATATCTTGGTTGATTTCAAGTTTTGGCATTTATGTCTTTTATGATAAGCTTTATTCAAGTTGCTATAAAATATTCATGTAGAAGTTTTTATGTGGACATGTCTTCAACCCAAGCATAATCTCTGGCTTGTATGGTAAGATTGTGTCTAGTTTTTTAAGAGACTGCCAACTATCTTTCAAAGTCACTGTACCATGTTGCACTTTGAATTACCACCAGCAATGAATGAGTTCTTTATTGTTCCACATCCTCCCTAACGTGATTTTGTCAATGTTACAGATTTGGACCATTCTAATAGGTCTATATTGGCATCCACTGTTATTTTAATGCAATTGCAGTTTTATTGCTTTAGTTGGAAATTTCAGTTCTTCAGTAAAATGTAGACAGGGTGCTGAGAACAGGGTACTACTCCTACCTTGTACTTGATCTTAGTGGGAAAGCTTCCAGTTTCTCATCATTAAGTGTCATGTTATTTGTAAGATTTTTTATAGCTTTCTTCAAGTTGAGGAAGTTCCCCTATATTCCCAAAATTCTGAGAATGTTTATCATGAATAGGTATTGCTTTTGATGTATGTTTTTTTCTGAATCTATTGATATTATCTTATAACTTTTTGGTTAAAGCCTATTTACTGGATGGATTACAACAATTGATTATTTAACCAGTCATGTATACCTCGATCTAATTCTACCTAATCATAATATTTTTGTTTGATACTTTTAAAATTCAATTTTCTAAGATTTAATTGAAGATTTTTGTATCTCTATTCATGGGTGTTATTGGTCTATAGTTTTATTTTCTTGTAATGTGTTTGTTTGGTTTTGGTAATAGAATAATGATGGCTTCATAGAATGAATTAGAAAGTATTTCTTCTGCTTCTATCCCTCAAGGAAAGTATAAAGAATTGCTACAAATTTTTTCTTAAATGTATGATAGAATCATCAGAGGACTAGTGTAAGACTTATATTTTCTCAGGAATTCCCTTTTATTTCATTTTATGTTTTTATTTTTTTATTATTTAAATTTTATTTTTATATTCCCCATACAATTACAACCCCCTTATTTTGACACCAAGCCCTCCTTTCCCCGCCCCACCCCCCATAGACTGTCTCTGGTTCATAGTTGTTTATTGATTTTGATATTTTCTTTCTTATACTTATTCTTTTTCCTGGTCCCTTATTTAAGTTTTCTACATTCCTGCTATAAGTGAGACCATCCGGTATTTTTCTTTTTCTTTCTGGCTTATTTCGCTGAGCATGATCCCTTCCAGCTCCATCCATGTTGCTACAAATTGCATGTGTTTATCTTTTTTGAATGCTGAGTAATATTCCATGGTGTATATGTACCACATCTTCTTGATCCAGTCATCTATTTTTGGGCATTTGGGTTGTTTGCAAAGCTTAGCTATTGTAAATAGTGCTGCTATAAACATAGGTGTGTAGTTGCTCTTTGGAATTGATGTTTCTGTGTACTTTGGGTAAATACCTAGGAGTGGAATTGCTGGATCATATGGAAGCTCTATGTTTAGTAAGTCCAGAAATCTCCACACAGCTCTCCATAGTGGTTGGACCAGTTTGCACTCCCACCAACAGAGCAGGAGAGTTCCTTTTTCTCCACAACCTCACCAACATTTGTTGTTGCTAGTTTTTTTAATATGTGCCATTCTCACTGGTGTAAGATGGTATCTCATGGTAGTTTTGATTTGCATTTCCCTGATTACAAGTGATGTTGAACATTTTTTCATATTCTTGTTGGCCATTTGCATTTCCTCTTCAGAGAAGTTTCTTTTTAGCTCTTCTGCCCATTTTTTGACTGGATTATTTTCTTTGTTTTTGTTGAGTCTCATCAGCTCTTTGTAGATTTTTGTGATCAGTCCTTTATCATTAGTGCTGTGTGCAAAATGTTCTCCCAGTCGGTGGGGCTTCTCTTTGTTTTTGTTATTGTCTCTTTTGCTGTGCAGAAGCTCTTTAATTTGATGTAGTCCAGCTGTTTATCTTTGCCTTCACTATCACTGCTTTGGGTGATGTGTCTGTAAAGATGTCTTTGATGTGCAAATCCCGTAGTGTTTTGCCTATATTTCCTTCTATGTATTTTATGGTTCCAGGTCTTATGTCTAGTTCTTTAATCCATTTTAAGTTGTTTTTTGTGCATGGTGTTAGGCAGTAATCAAGCTTCATTCTTTTGCATGTAGCGACCCAGTTTTCCCAGCACCATTTATTGAACAAACTTTCTTTGCTCCAATGCATATTCTTTGCTCCTTTGTCAAAGATTAGTTGACCATAAATCTGTGGGTTTATTTCTGGATTTTCTATTCAATTCCATTGGTCTGTGTGTCTGTTCTTGTTCCAATACCATGCAGTTTTGATGATTATGGCTTTGTAGTAGTGTTTGAAGTCTGGGAGTGTGATGCCTTCTTCATTCCCTTCTCTTTTTTTCAGGAGATCTTTGGCTATTCGGGGTTTTTTGTGATTCCATATGAATTTCATCAATAATTGTTCTATTTCATTGAAGAATGACATTGAAATTTTGATTGGAATAGCATTGAATCTGTATATTGCTTTTGGTAGGATGGCCATTTTAATAATGTTTATTCTTCCAATCCATGAGCAGGGGATGTCTTTCCATTTCTTTGTGTCTTCTATTTCTTTTTACAGTGTTTTATAGTTTTCTTTGTATAGGTCCTTTACCTACCTCTTTTGTTAGATTTTTTCCCAAGTATTTGATTTTTTTTGTTTCGATAATAAAAAGGGATTTTTTTTTTATTTCTTCTTCTTCAGATTTATTGTTTGTGTCTAGGAAGGTTACTGACTTTTGTGTGTTGATTTTGTATCCTGCCACTTTACTGAACTGATTGATGATTTGAATTAGTTTTTCTGTGGAGTTTTTGGGGTTCTCTATGTATATTATCATATCATCTGCAAATAGTGATAGTTTGACTTCTTCTTTTCCTATTTGGATTCCTTGTATGTCTTTCTCTTGTCTTATTGCTCTGGCTAAGACTTCCAGTATTATATTGAAAAGCAGTGGTGAGAGTGGACATCCTTGTCTTGTTCCAGATCTTAATGGAAATGCTTTCAGCTTTTTGCCATCGAGAATGATACTGGCTGTTGGCTTGTCATATACAGCCTTTATGATGTTGAGGTATGTTCCTTGTATCCCAAGAATTTCAAGGGCTTTTATCATGAATGGGTGTTGCACTTTGTCAAAAGCTTTCTCAGCATCTATTGCTATTATCATATGGTTTTTATATTTCTTTTTGTTGATGTGTTGGATAATGTTGATTGATTTTCGCATGTTGAACCATCCTTGTGTTCATTGAATGAATCCTAATTGGTCGTGGTGAATTATCTTATGGATACATTGTTGGATTCTGATTGCTAAAATTTTATTGAGGATTTTTGCATCAGTGTTCTTTAGGAAGATTGGCCTGTAGTTTCTTTTTTTGTGTTGTCCTTGTTTGGTTTTGGTATTAGTGTAATGTTAGCTTCATAGAATGTGTTTGGTATTATCCCTTCTTTCTCAATATTTTGGAAGAGTTTGTGAAGGATAGACACTAATTTGTTTCTGAACATTTGGTAGAATTCATTTGTAAATCCATCATGTTTTTGTTTTTGGGGAGGATTTTGATTACCATTTCAATTTCACTGCTTGTAATTGGTCTGCTTAGGTGTTCTATTTCTTCTTTATCTAGCTTTGGGTGATTGTAGAGTTGTAGGAATTTGTCCATCACCTCTAGATTTTTCAACTTGTTTCCATGTAACTGTTCATAGTAGTTTCTGATTATTCTTTTGATTTCTGTTGTGTCTGTTGTGATTTCTCCTCTTTCATTTTTGATCCTGTTTATTTGTGCTTTCTCCCTTTTTTCCTTTGTGAGCCTGGCTAGGGGTTTGTCTATTTTATTGATTTTTTCGAAGAACCAACTCTTGGTTTCATTGATCTCTTGGATTTTTTTTTTTTGTTGTTTCTATTTCATTTATTTCTGCTTTGGTTTTTATTATTTCTTTTCTTCTACTGGTTTTGGGGTTTTTTGTTGTTCTTTTTCTAGTTCTTTGAGCTTCGAGATTAGGTTGTTTCTTGAGATCTTTCTGGTTTCTTGATGTGAGCCTCTATTGCTATATATTTTCCTCTTATTACTGCTTTTGCTGCATCCCATACATTTAGGAAACTGGTGTCCTCCTTGTCATTCAATTCAAAGAATTTTTAATTTCTTCTTTAATCTTAGTCCAGTGGTCTTCCAGTAGTGTGGGTTTCAATCTCCATGAGGTAGGAGATTTCCTTGCCTCCTTTTTATGGTTTATTTCTAGTTTGATGCCTTCATGGTCAGAAAAGATGTTTGGTATGATTTCAATCTTGGTGTATCTGTTGATGTTTGTTTGTTTGTTTTGTTTTGTGATGTTTGTATGTGATCGATCCTGGAGAATGATCTGTGTGAGTTTGAGAAAAATGTGTACTCATATTTTTTTGGGTTTAGTGTTCTATGGATGTCTGTTGAGCCCAAGCGCTCGAGGTCCATATTTAGAGCTTTAGTGTCTTTATTTATTTTTTGTCTAGTTGATCTATCCATTGTTGATAGTGGTGTGTTGAAGTCTCCCACTATGTATGTGTTTTCTCTGATGTCTGTTTTCAGAGACGACAATAGTTGTCTGATATATTTTGGTGTCCCTTCATTTGGTGAGTATATGTTAATGAGTGTTATTTCTTCTTGAAGTATTGTCCCCTTGATCATAATGTAGTGACCGTTGGGGTCTTTTTTTATCTTTTTGAGTTTGAAATCTGTTTTATCTGATATAAGTATAGCTGTTCCTGCTTTCTTTTTTGGTCCATTTGCTTGTAGGATTGTTTCCATCCTTTAATTTTGAGTCTATTTTTATCTTTTGTAGCTAAATGTGTTTCCTGGAGACAACAAAAGGTTGGGTTTTGTTTCTTAATCCAGCCTGCGACTCTGTATTTTTATTGAAGAGTTTACTCCATTTACATTTAGAGTTAATATTGATATGTTAGCATCTGTATTTGCCATTGTGTTTGTCTTTCCTTTGATTTTATTTATTCTTTTAGTAACTTTTTTTTTTTTTTGGCCTTCTTTTGTTGTTATTTGTCCCTCTGAGGTTTTGGCTTTAGGACTCCTTGTAGTATTTTTTGGAGTGGGGGTTTAGTCGTAATGAAATTCCAGAGTTTCTGTTTGTCTGGGAAGGTCCATATTCTTTCTTCACAGAGGAAGGAGAGTTTTTCGGGATGGAGTATTTTTGGTTGGCATCTGTTTTCTTGGAGTCTGTTGACTATGTCCCTCCACTCTCTCCTTGCCCGTAGTGTTTCTTCGGAGAAGTCTGATGTCAGTCTGATTGGTTTCCCTTTGAATGTTATCTGTTACTTCTCTCTTGTCAGCTTCATTATTTTTTGCTTGTCTTGGATTCTTGGGAGATTTACTATTATGTGTCTTGCTGTATTTTTCCTTTCGTCATGGAAGTTTGGTGTTCTTCTTGCTTCTTGTATATCAATTTTCAGCTCCTTCTTCGCGTTTGGGAAGTTCTCTTCAATTATTTCCTTGAATATTTTCTCTGTTCCTACATCTCTCTCTCCTTCTGGGATTCCTATAACTCTTATATTTCCTTTCCTCATGGAGTCAGATAGTTCCCAAAGTCTTTCTTCGGTCTTTTTCCTTCGTACTTCTCTTTCCTTTTCTGTTTTGGTTCTTTTTATTTCTGTGTCTTCAAGAGTACTTATTCATTCTTCCATTTCATCTATTCTGCTTTCATTGCTTTTCCCAGTGCCACCATTAGTGCCTCCATTAATTCTTTGATCTCCTGCATTTCTTTTACTTCCCTAATAGGGACTCAATTTCATTCTTCTGAGCATTGTTTTCCTTAATGACTTCCATCAGTTTTTTCATCACGACAATTTTAAATTCTTTTTCTGGAAGACTCATAAGTTCTTCCAAGTCACTGTAGTTGCAAGCTGGTGAGTGTTTTTTTTTTTTTTTTTTTTTTTTTGGTGGTGTGTCTTTTTTCTGAGGCATTGCTACTTTGCTTGTAGTTTTTTCTTTTCCCTGCTGCCTGTCTTCTAATTTGCCTTATGCATTGGGACACTGTGCCACTGGTACTGGCTGGCATCTTTTTTGGTGTGTTATTTCGTGAGTTTCAGAAACTGGAAATCCAAATGAGTCAAAAACTGTTATGCCAGAAGTCTAGTGAGGCAGTGGTACTTTGAGTATGTTAATGGTCACTGTCACAGAATCTCCCCTCCTTCTGTGTTTAGTTACAAAGGTGCATCTTGAAGTCCCACAGACTTCCCTGGGGGTGGGGCAGCTGGATTGCACTCTGGGTTCCAAATCTCTGGATCCTCCTCTGGGCTCCAACTTCTTGCCAGGTGGGACTGGGCTTGTGGGGGCCTTCAGCTCACCTCTGACTGTGTAGGGAACCTTCTCCCTCTGGCTCCACAGGGAGCCTTCTGCCAGTTTCAAGCAGTCTTTACTGAAGAAAGGTCCCTATTCTATGGGGTGTTGGTGATTTTTTTCTGGTTGCTAGGTGGCACCAGAGATCTCTCCTAGTGTCCTTGGGGAGCTGTTTTTTTTTAACTCCGTGCGACAGGGGAACAGAGTGGGAATGGTAGGGAAAGTCTCAACGGCTTTGGGGTGTTGTGTCTGCCTTGTGCCCCACCATCATCGGGATCCCATGCCCCGAATTTCATGCCCTGGGTCTCAGTTCCAAAGCCCTCAGGTCCAGGACGCGGGCTGTAGCCCAGTTCAGTGTCCGCAGAAATGGCACCTTTTGCACCCCGCTCCCGTGTCCGGATGCCTGGTTTCTGATTACTCAGAGAGGGACATTCACCTCAGTGAGGACCCTCGCGCGTCTCCCTGCAAGCCTAGGTTGCAGGCACTGGGACCTGGGCAGCTGTGATCCACGTATCCTTTTCAAGCACTCTGCTTTCCCGCACAAGATTACCGGCTGGCCCAGGGCTGTGTGCAGGTCTCCAGGAGTCTTTGTTTTTCTCTAATGGCACCCGGAGCCATTTGCTCACCTCCACAGCGAATCCTGCAGGGTTCTCCACAGCTCCAGTTCACTGGGTGTGGTGGCTGAAATAGTTCCTTTCCACTCACAGTCCAGCTTGATGCATAGTTTGTTCTTGTTGGTTGTTTTAGTTTTTTTGTTTTTCCCTCCTTTCTATTGGTCGGAGAGTGCCGATTTTGTGGGTGGGGGAGGGTAGTAGGGTTCTGAGCTTTCCTCCCTTCTAGTCCTCTTTTATGGCTACTTTCTTCTTCGGGTAGTTTCCTGGAGTCGCCCGTTTATGTTCTGTGTCCCAGTTCTCACTGGGACCTGCCACTTTTCCTCCCTATTAACTTTTTTTTAATGGGAGATCTTACTCGCCTTGTTTCCTCGCCGCCATGTTGATCCACCCTCCTTATTTCATTTTAATAGCAATTATTTATTCTCTCTATATATTTATAATGTTTTTACTTAGTAAAAAACATCATTAATAATTTCTATTGTTTCATCCAATTTGTCAAAAAACAATTTGTTGATATGATTGTTATAATAGCTACTTTCCAAAACATTCTCAGATTTATATTTTTAATACTATAGGAACAAATTTTCAAAAAAGGGGATGCCTTGGATAATTAAATATTCTGATTTGGAGCATTATTAAAACATTACACATGAATTGCCAATTTTTTAAGAACTAATATAAAATCCAAGTGGGGTCCCACCTACCACAATGGAGGCATTTTGGAAGATGTTGACAAGAAATTTATCCTTTGTAAGTCTCATTTTCTCCTGTTTAAATATTAACTATTGTAAAAAATATTTTTATATAAAGCTCCTGGCATATAACAAATATTGGATTAAATATAAGTTCATTGACTTCTCTATTGCTTTCCCTCCCCAAGTAAGAACGTATTATTACTGTATTCTAAAATACATTTCCTTTTTATTTTTTCTTATCACTATCCATTGTACCTCTTGAACCCTATCTCCATTACCTTTGTCTCTTAAACTCACATGCTCACATCTGTTATTAGTGTGTGCTACATTTCAAAAGTTTTTGCTTTGTCAAGTCATCTGCTATGTAAATGCTCCAGATTTGTCTTTGATATTTTTACTTGCTTTACTGCACATAATTTCCTTGAAGTCTTTACATTTTGCTGTAAGTAGCAATGAAATAGTATGACAGAATCTTAAAATAGTGCTCAAATTGTGCCCAGGGACAGTGCCAAGGTAAGGGACAAGTCACTGTTAGTGGGCTGTCACCCACATGCATAACTGTAAGACTATTCAGACTTAGGGCCCAACAGCAACAGGGTTCATTTAACAAACAGGAGGCTGGGGAAAAGGAAAGTATTTCTAAGACTACAGTGGCTGCCTGTTTCACTCCAGGTAGTTTCCATAGTGTCTAGAAGTCCCAATAAAAGACTGCTCGAGGTGACACAGCAGCAGCCCACAGCAGCAGTTTGAAGGTTGGGCTGGATGCTGGGCCAGAGAGCAATGGTCTCAATAGAACTAGGAGGCAGTACCGGAGGACCAGGGTTTGTGATCAGGTCTTTGAGGTGCTGGACTGAGCCCTATGGTGCTCCTTGCAGATGTCAGAGGCAGGGCTGGAGGCAGGTGCAGCGGCCAAGTCTCTGCGAAGGTCTATGGAGGTCTGGAGTTCTAGAAGTCTCCAGAGCCTGCAGAGGTCTGCTGAATCTCACAGTTTGTCAGCAACGTGTTTCCTTCACTTCAGAGGTTGTCTGCTGAATCCTACAAAGGTGAGCTGATGCATCCTTTTCTCCAGAGAAAGGGAGCAGAATCCTTTTTTTCTGAGGCCAGAGACAGAATGATAAAAGTTGGCTCTTGCTTTGCCTTATATCCTCTTCAGGGTCTCCCACCCTACAAGCCTGATTCGACCATTTTAATCTTAAGCATCTGATTGGACTATGTAGAACCAATAAGCTTGTTTTCCATTTTCAATCCAAATACATTCATTCAAGGTTGAGTGACAGCTGGAGGGCTTGAATCTGACTGATCTGTCTAGCACAAACTTGATCCATTTAGTTCAAACCTGATTAGTCCATTAAAGACAGTAGAACCAGATATTAAAGGGGAAGAAGACAGCCCCTGCCCAAACAGGTCTGCACTCAGGTGGAAACAGGGTGCAGGTCTGTGGGCTCTGGGGAGCCATGGTCATGCTAGTCTCCCAGGGATGGAGGTAGGGAACACCCATAGGTGATAGACTGAGCCCAGCATACCTCAGCCCCAACAAAGATACCTTGCCCTGCAGCCTCTGGATGTTACAGCTTTTCCACTTTCCTTATGACTAACATTCCATTGTGGGGATATACCTAGTCTTCTTGATCCAGTCCTTGATCAGTGAGCAGTTAAGTTGTTTCCAAGTCATAGCTTTGTGACCAATGTTGCAATCACAAGCATAGAGCATAGATACATATTTGAGTTGATAGTTTCTTGTTCTTGGTGTTCTTTGGAAAGATGCTGAAGAGAGGGATTGCTGGGTCATACGTTATTTCCATTTTCACTTTTTTAAGGTAAATCCAAATCACTGTCCCAAATACTGCACCAGTTTACATTCCCACTAACAGTATAATAGTGTTCCTCTTTCTCCACGTTCTCTCAAGCACTTGTTGTCAGAAGTCTTTTTAATATGTGCCATTTTCATGGCTGTGAAATGATATCTCATTGTAGTTTTGACTTGCATCTCCCTTATTAAAAATAATTATGGGGGGCCTCCCTGGTGACAGAGGGGTTAAGATGCAACCAATGAAGCTGTCCACAGCCTATGCAGCATGAGTTTGATTCCCCGGCTGGCCAGGGAGCAACCTACATGGTGCAGCAGACCTCTTCTGACTCGCCAGGTGCTCCCCTCAGCATTGTACTTCAGTCAATCTGCCTCTTCTGCTCCCCACTCTGTCTCTTGTGAATCCTCTCACCCCCCAAACCCATCACACCTCTGGCCTGTACCCCAGCTATTATATGTATAAAAAAGTAAATCTTTAAAAAAAAATAAAAATAATTATGAATGTTTTTCTAGTTATCTATTGTTCTTTTGAATAGCCTCTTTAGTGAACTGTTCAGATAGGCTTCCCATTTATTTATTTTTTTTTAAAGATTTATTTATACATACAAGAACCAGGGTATAGGCCAGAGGTGGGGGGGTGAGGATTCACCAAAGCAGAGTGGGGAACAGAACAGTCAGATAGACCGAAGTACACTGCTGAGGGGAGCAGCTGGCGAGTCAGGAGAGGTCTGCTGCACCATGTGGGTAGCTCCCTGGCTGGGGATCGAACTGGTGCTACAGAGTCTGTGGATGACTTCATAGGTTGTGTCTTAAGCTTGTGCCACCAGGAAGGCCCAGGCTTCTCATTTATTAACTGGATTTTTTTATTTGTTAAGTTGAATAAGTGTTTTATACATTTGGATATTAACTCAGTTTATGATTTATGAAAATTGTTCTCCAATTCAGTATAATGATTTTTAGCTTATATATTTTCTTTTAGTGTATAAAGGTTTATAAATTTAAAGTAAGTCCAATGTTTGTTTTTTCTTTTGTTTCCCTGGTCACAGGATTTTTTTTTCTAAAAATATCTTTATAATAGAAGTCATGAAATATATCTCAAAAATTTTCTTCTACATGTTTGTTGTTCCAGCTCTTATATCTAAGTCTTTAATCTACTGTGATTTATTTTTGTGAATTGAGTTAGAGAGTGATCCAACTTCATTCTTTTACATTTGTTCATCCAGTTTTTATAGGCTGTTAATAGACTCTTGTCCATTGAGTGGCTGTAGCCCCTATAAAACATGAATGAAGTATTGATATTTATGTGCATTTATTTCTGGGCTTTTGATTCTATTCCATTGATTCATATGTCTATTTTTATTCCAATATGAAATAATCTTAATTACTATTGTTTTATATTATAATAAAGTTAGGTAATGTGATGCCTTAGTTTCTCCCCTTGTTTTTTCCCAAGATTGTTTTAACTCTTCAAGGCATTTTATAGTTCCACATTAATTTTAATTTTTTTGCTCAATTTCTTTGAAGATTATAGTTTGTATTTTAATGGGGATTACATTAAATTTATATATTGCTTTTGATACAATAGTCATTTTGACAGTATTAATTCTCCTTATCCAAGAACATGAAATGTCTTTCCATCTCATGTCATGATCTACATTCTTTAATAACATCTTGTAGATTTGATTGTATGAGTCCTTTACCTCCTTGGTTAAGTTAATGCCTAGGTGTTTGATTCTTTAAGAAGCAATTGTGAGTGGAAATATTCCTTTAACTTTTTTCACCTTATTGTTTGTATCTAAAATTGCAACAAATTTTATATGCTGAGTTTGTGAACTGCTGCTTTGCTGTATTCATTGTTGCTTCTAATAACTTCTCTGTGGAATCTTCAAGTTTATATATACTAACTTGTCATCTTCCATAGTGACAGCTTCAATTCTTTTCCAATCCTGATTCCTTTTATTACTTGCTATCTGATTTCTGTAGCTAAAATCTGATATTAAATCAATAGAAGTGGTGACAGTAGGCATCCTTGTCCTGTTTCAGTTTTTCACATTATTAGATTGACTATAGGTTTCTGATATATGGCCTTTTTTGTTGAAGTAGGTTGGTTCCTTGTAGTCCCATTTTGTTTAGAGTTTTTATCATAAATGGGTGCTGAATCTCATTAAATGCTTTCTCTATATATGTAGACATTATCATATGATTTTTTTAATATTTTATTTTGTTATAATATCTTACACTGATTTATTTATATATACTTAAACCATTCTTATGTTCTGGGATAAATCCAACTGATCGTGATAAATAATCCTTGTAATTCATGCATTGTTGAATTAAATTTCCTGGTATTTTGGTTAAGATTTTCATATCAATATTAATTAGGGATATTGGTCTGATGATTTCTTATGCTATCTTTGTCTGGTTTTGGTATTAGGGTAATGTTGGCATCATAAAACATAGTAGGAAATATTCCCTACTCTTGGATTTTTAGAAATAATTTGAACAAGATGGGAATAAGTTCTTTCATAAAAGTTTGATAGAATTCACTTGTAAAGCTATGACCCTATGATTTAGTTATGGGGGAAATTTGGTTACTGTTTCAATTTCTAGGATTGTAGTCACTTTATTTGACTCTTCTGTTTCTTCCCGGTTTAATCTTGTTAAACTTCATTTTTCTAGAAATTTGTCTACTTCTTCAAAATTATTGAATTTATTGGCATATAGATGTTCAAAGTAAAGTGTTTGATTCTTTACATTCCTAGTCTATCTGTGATAATTTCCCCTTCCTCATGTCTCATTTTATTTAATAATTTTTTTTCTTTTTCTTTGTTATCCTAACTAGAACGTTACTGATTTTATTTAACCTTCTTAAAAAAAAAAAAACTCTCAGTTTAATTGATCGTTTTTATGGTCTCTTCAATTTATATTTCATATATTTCTGCTCTTGTTTTATTATTTCCTTCCTTTTACTAACATTTGTTAGCAGTAACTGTTTGTTCCTATGTTTAATTTGTTTTTAAAAATTGTCCTAATAAAGAAACTTAGATTATTGATTTTAAAGTTTTCTGTTTTCTAATACATGTTCATTGATATAAATTTCCCTCTGAACACTGTTTTTACTAACCCCATGAATTTTCTGTTGGGAGCCTAAGCTGAGGAAATATTACATTGATTTTGAAAAGTTTATTTGCAAATTTACCATGACAGTATACTCTAGTAATTGCAATTTTTCAAGTCTATATTTCCATAATAGTTATTGCTAGAAGGAATGGTAACCAGTCATGTTAAATTATGGATGCTGACAATGTTCTAAGATGTTCTAAACTGGAACCATTGCAGTCTTATAGTAAGACTTAGAAATTAAACAAAATACTATTCTGGATACCACTGTCAGCACCAACACATGACTAATTTTCCCAAAGAAGTTAATTTTTCACTGGTGACTAGAACCAGATCAAGGCTGACTTTTGCACTTTTAGAAACATGCAGCCAAAAGATGCATGTAAAAGGATATTTACATATCAGTAGACTTCTCAAATCTTTATGAATTTTCATAAAAATCTTTCTCAGAAAAGTCTAGTTTCAGCTACAAAAGTGAAAGGATCCTTTTGATGAGTAATATGTTTATACCAAATTAGATGAAATATTTCTAATCTTCTTAAAAATATGGGGAGAGGGAGCGGTCATAACCATGTAGGGAGCAGAAGTAGTTGCTACTCTTTTCCAGGGCACATGCTCTAGATATACGGACTGATCAATGTATTTTCAAAGGCAATATGTTGCATATATTCCTGAGCCTAACTCTGAGTTAAATGAAAATCTCTTTGGTGAGAATTTGTCAGTATTACATACAGACTCCCTAGGAGTCTGGAATGCAGTCAGTCAAAGTGCACTGCATTTTAAAATAGTGTAAATACTGAAGCTTAGTTAAAACTAAGGTTGTCAAAGATTTGTCACATTTATGTGGTATTTTATCCAGCAGACAGTGCCATAGTTCTCTACCAGCCACTGTCTTATGAATGTGCCCTGTCCTGTCCCAGGAACTTGATTCTGCTTCTGAAAAGAAGTAATATGTGATCTTCGGCATACTCTGGTTCACATAGCATATGAGTCTTTAGAGTTTCTGGGTAATCTTATGTGATTTAATATGGAGGTAACTCGTTAGTTTGTCCAGAGTTAATGAAAGTAAGATGGAAATTCTAATTCTATCCCTTTGTTGCAAGTATTATCTGTAATGAATACAAGAAAATCTGACAAAGGTAGATAAATGCATATTTATTTTCAAAATTATTGAATTCTAAACTAATCCTTTTATAGCAAAAATCCTTATCCTACCAGATATGTTGTGTAATCCTTATGTTATTTACTCTACCAGCAAGTGATATAAAATAACTGTTTAATACAACATCAAGAAAAAATAGAAAGTGTCTCATAAAGCACAGCCAATATTACTTGGTGCAGAAATCATAACACTTTTATTGACCATATATGCAGCTGATAAATAATCAAAGAAAGTATGGATTTCAATATGAAACTTTCAAAACCAAATTCTGAAAATTAGTATAAATAATGTAATAAGAGTTCTAGCTCATTAAGAAATGCCTGGTTTTGATTCTTCTACAGGTCTATTTTGAATTATTAATTTTCTTTATTGCTGCTCCTCTTTTGCTTATCTCTCACCCTCAATTTAGGTTTTACCCTCTAGAAGTTCCTCAGAGCTTATTTCTGTGGTTTGAGAACATGTTATCCCCTAGGTATAATTTCTTTTCTTTGAGACATACCTTTCTTCTCTGACCATTGATCTAAAGTTAAAGTAAATGGGTACTCAAGAGAAAATATGAATACGGAACTAATTATGTACCTGTGTATTTTGTAAGACTGACACTATTCAATAACCTAAAACCTAATAAATTTTCTCCTGACTGAAACTTTCAATTACTCACTCACTGTTACATTAGTACTTAAACATTGCAGTTATTGCCACAGCTCATTAGAATGTAAATGAAGACCAAGGTTTGAATTAGCACATTTGGAGCCTGATTAAATCAGAATTAGTTTAGGCAGATTTTCTTGCAGATGTCAGTTTCTCCCCTCACACACTAC
Source organism: Talpa europaea (assembly GCF_964194135.1). NCBI lineage: Eukaryota > Metazoa > Chordata > Mammalia > Eulipotyphla > Talpidae > Talpa > Talpa europaea. Next base: position 34,322,027 of record NC_140068.1, on the reverse strand, counting down.
TAATATATATCAGATCAAAAACAATTTCATTATTCACACAATTTTGATGTGCGTTTCTAGCAATAGATGAGCACATATATGGTGTCATAATGGGGACAGCTCAGTCTGTTTTTCCTACTTTTAAAAGATCCAGAATGAGCATGAATAATGTTCTTGGAGCAAATGCTCCTTAGTGTTTCATTGCAGCTTCATTGTTTCTAACAGTTCTCATTAGCACTGTCACATTTGTTTCCCAGAATAAACCAGGGGCAGTGCAGTTCCCCAAGAATGGTTCTATACCAGCAGTAGAGTGGATTTAATGGACTGGTCAGATTCTGTCAGAAGATTAGCCTAGGGATAATTAACTTTTCTAAATAAAACAAACATTTAAACTAAACAAAGTATTGTTATTAACTTTTTAAAACTGAGTCCCAAAAATTAACATATTTTACAATTATTGAATATGCAGAGCTAATTGTCATGTGCTTTCACATACTTATGCTTATATATATAAACTATGTAAAACCCTTAAAAATGATTAGCTTTCCTCCAAATCCCTTGTGATTGCATAAAATCAAAACTCTCTGGCCTGTCCTTTTCCATCAGGGTACTTCTACTTCCTTTAGTTGAGGGGATGATGACAGTGTCTAACCACATGTGATGTGTAGAGGCTGATTTCTATGTCTTTTAAAGACAATGTAGGGAGGAAAAATAAGGAAATGAGTTGCAACAGAAATTAATATTTAATTACCTACATTATTGGGAAAAATGAATTTGATAAAAAAAACACGTAATCTAAATATGTTGTTTTAATAGAGTGTCAATCTATTTCATATGCTTTTTTTTTTTAATAGAGGCATGTTTTATTTATTTATTTATTTGTTTGTTTGTTTTGTTTATACATGCACTGGGTACAGTCAGAAGCACAGGAGGGTGAGAGGAGTCACCAGAGCCAGAGCTGGGGGCAGAGCAGGCAGAAGGACCGAAGTACACTGCTGAGGGAAGCAGCGGGCGGCAGGAGAGGTCTGCGCGCCATGTGGGACCCTCCTCTGGTGGCCGGGGAGCAGCCGGGGATCGAACTGGTGCCGCAGAGGCCGCGGGGCAGCTTCGCAACCCAGCGCTCAACCGCTGCGCCACCGGGGAGGCCCTCATTTTTTTTTTTTTTTAAGATTTATTTATTTATTATTTATATAAGCACTGGGTACAGTCAGAAGCACGGGAGGGTGAGAATTCACCAGAGCCAGAGCAGGGAGCAGAGCATGCAGAAGGACCGAAGTACACTGCTGAAGGGAGCAGCGGGCGGCAGGAGAGGTCTGCGCGCTATGTGGGACCCTCCTCCGGTGGCCGGGGAGCAGCCGGGGATCGAACCGGCATTGCAGAGGCTGAGGGCAGCTTCGCAACCCAGCGCTCAACCGCTGCGCCAACAGGGAGACCCTCATATGTATTTTTTTAAAAGATCTGATGTCTTTATTTATTTTTAAAGATTTATTTATTTGTTTGTTTATTTATACAAGTACTGGGTACAGTCGGAAGTGCAGGAGGGTGAGAGAATTCACCAGAGCCAAAGCGGGGAGCAGAGCAGCTAGAAGGACCTACGTACACTGCTAAGGGGAGCAGTGGGCACTGCAGGAGAGGTCTGCGCGCCATGTGGGACCCCCTAGCCTGGCGGCTGGGGATGGAACCAGTGCTACAGAGGCTGTGGGCAGCTACGCAGCCCCGCACTCAATGGCTGCGCCACCGTGGAGGCCCTCATATGTATTTTTTTTTAAAGATTTATTTATTTATTTTACACAAGAACTGCGGTATAGGCCAGATGCGCGGGAGGGTGAGAGGATTCACCAGAGACAGAGCAGGGAACAGAACAGGCAGACTGATGAAATACATTGCTGAGGGGAGCAGCGGGCAAGACAGGAGAGGTCTGCCGCACCATGTGGGACCCTCGCTGGCCAGCCTGATCGAACCAGCACTGCAGAGGCTGCGGGCAGCTTCCCACCGCTGTGCTCAACTGCCTGCGCCACCAGGGGAAGCCCCTCATATGTATTTTTTATTCTAACAGATGTGAAAATGAATGGTTCCAGGTTTTAAACATTTCCTATTCTCTTCCTCAAACTTTTCCTTAAGGAGAAATGAAATAGCAAAACAAACAAACAACTAAAGTAGAAGAGGAATAAGAATATTGCTAGTCAGGCCTATTGCCACCTGAGAATTTTCAGAGTCAAGGCAAAGGAGCTGCTTGATTTCAATATTATTTTAAGGGTGAAGACTCATCTCCAGTACAATAGCTAGAATTGAAACCCACTCCAGAACAATCGTTACTTATCCACAGTTAATAACAACATGTGATCCTCTCCAGAAAAATGTTAAATATTTGGCAAACCCTGCACTATATGTGTTACAAAAAAAGTGAAAGTAAGATGTTCCATATATTGTACTTCACTTGATTTCATTGAGACTCTTCCCTACTATTGCATGGGAGAAGTCAGGGTAAGGGATTTCTGGTTCAACTACTGGCTCCATTGTATGTTACTCTGCCTGAGAAGTTTCTCTTCCTCTATCTACTTCATAGGATTCCATGATGATTTTATGGTATGTAGTTCACTTTGCTTCAATTTCTCACTATGAGTGTTTAATTTATATTACTTTAAATAATTATACTGGTAAAATACATTGATCACCTCTTATTAGACAACTAGAAATCAGAAAACAATGAAACTGATAGTATTCCAAAGACAAAAATCAATTGTAGGAGATGATATGGAAAGGTAATGCTTATAGTCTGTTGATGAGATTATAAATTGGTGAAGCCATTATAGAAAGTAGTATGGTTTCTATATAAAAATAAAAGATAAAAAGATAAAAGATAAAAAATAATAAAAATTTCATATGATCCAGTTAGCCCCTTCCTGGGAATTTATCCAAAAAATACAAAAACTAATTTGAATAGATATATGCACCCCCATGTTGATTGCTATTTATAATAGCCAAGAGCATACAACAACTTAAGTGTCTTTCAGCAGATAATTGGATAAGAAGGTATGGTATATATACAAAATGAAATATAATTCAACTACTAAAACAATGAATTCCTGCTATTTTCAATTACATGGATGGATATAAAGGGTATTAGTGAAATGAGTCAAATGGAGAAAAACAAACATCATGTGATTTCACTCATATGTGGTATATAGAAAAATCAATTCAATGAGCCAAATAAAAAAATTAATTATTATGATAAGGTTTTCTGTTTTCCGAAAATAATATCAACATATTATGATACACATGCACATATGCCATGTGTAATTTTAATACTTCTATTGTACTTCCTTTGTGCCAGTCACAGTAAGTGCTTTATTTCTATCATCTAATTTTTTTTTAATCCTAAACTTTTAACTACTGTGTTACAATGCTTCTACGGAATAATTCACATTATTCAATGAATACATTTAACTAACCCTCATTGTTGATGTATAGGTATTCTATTTTATAATGAATGCTGTGTTGAACAAACTTGTGACTTAAGCTTTTAACACATTCCCAATTCTAACTTTATATCTAGGACTCTCGAGTGGTATATGCATTCAAGGAAATACAATGTTGTCCCAAGATGCTCTCAAAAACAAAGAATACTGTGTTCTATGAAGTTTAATTTTACTCTAAGACTGAGAGATTTTTTTTTATTTTTAAAAATTGGTTCAATTCAAAAAGTATTTGATAATCTGCACTATCCCAGGGATTTTTCTAGAAGTCAAGTATATCAGACACATTTGCCCTTCTTCCATACTCTCTTGAATTCATGTAACACCTGGATATTCTTACTTTTTCTTTCTATTACAGGTCATCTACTCTAATTATTTTCATTGACATATTTATTTGTTGCAACTTTTATTTGCAAATAAGCATAAAGCAAACAAATTAACTGTATACCTCCATATCATTGTTTGCACTCTTATATATTTTATGTATGGTGAAGAAACTATAATGTGCTATTAAGAAACAGAAAACCTGTCTAGTAGGAAACGGTGAAGCCTAAACCTTTATCAGAGGAAAGAGGGCAGATTCCTTTGTGTAATGGCATGTGCTTAGTGACAGGTGCAGTTCTGCTGGATTAAACAAGGTACAATGTTAGATTCATTAGTAAGTATAAAAAGGTCCAAGCAGCTACCTTTATCAATTGTTGAGCTTGTTGCTGCATAAAGAGCATTTTAAAAATTTTTTGATTACAGAAAATTAATGAATGCATTCAAATCATGTCACAATTATAATCAATCAAGTGTTATTTACAAACACCATTGAATTATACTTCATTCCATTTTTCAACTCAATGAGTTCCCAGATATCATAAAATTACAAAATTTTATAGTGTGTATTTTGATGCTAGTCTTCTTTTACTTTTAAAACTCTTTAAGTATAAAATACATACAAAACTGCAAACATATAAGTGTAGAGATCAATGAATTTTCAGATATGGAAAGCAAGCATGTAAAAACCACCAAGATCAAGGAAAAAAAGAATCTGCAAACTGTACTAAATCAAAAGTATCCTCTTGCCTAAAAAATTTCTTCCTTGCATGACCCCACCCAAATAAACCACTCTCAAATGGCTGCATATGATTTTAAATCCTTTACCTACCCTGGTGTATTAAACTATTTACTCCAAGTTATTTCTAGATCTCAATGTTTAAAAAAATGTATTTACCCTGATTTTTTTAGTTGTTGGCACTGGGATTGTTATTTTGCCATGAATTAATGACTATATTGTACCTCATATAAATAAGTCATAATTTTCATTTTCCTTAAAAATAGCACTCCTAGTACAAGATACTATTATTTTGTAATACAAAGTAACTGAAATCTATCTAAAATTTGTCAATCAAATGGTACTTGTTATTGAGTAATTGGAAATGAGGCTGAGTATTTTATATCTTTGGGAAGAAAAGTATAGTCATAATTGTATTAGGCTACAAACAACAGAGAACTTTGGATCAAATATAGACCAACGGAACTATTTTCCATAGAATTCTTTTACTATTTTCAACTCAGCATCCATATTAAAACACTTCTATAGACATGCTTTCTTTTTTTTAAAGATTTATTTATTTATGCAAGAAATGGGGTACAGTCAGATGCGTGGGAGGGTGAGAGGGTTCATCAGAGACAAAGTGGGGAACAGAGCAGGCAGACTGACGAAATACACTACTGAGGGGAGCAGTGGGTGCAACAGGAGAGGTCTGCTGCACTTAGATATGCTTTCTTTTTGCCTATTTGTATCTAAGTTGTTGTCTAAGAAAAAAGTCATTACATCAATTTATGAAATTCTGAAGAAAAACACTTTAATTGATAAATATGAATTTGACCTGAACATAAGTATAACAATTGTAACAAAACAATGAAATTAAAAATTCTGTCTGAATTTTCCCCCATAGAATTATTATAAAGAATTCCATGATAGGGCCTCCCCTAGTGGCGCAGGCGGTTGAGGGCCGTGCTGTGAAGCTGTCCACAGTCTCTAAAGTGCAGGTTCGATACCCGGCCAGCCGGCGAGGGCCCCACATGGCGCAGCAGACCTCTCCTGTTGCACCCACTGCTCCCCTCAGCAATGTATTTCATCAGTCTGCCTGTTCTGTTCCCTGCTCTGTCTCTGGTGAATTCTCTCACCCTCCCGTGCATCTGGCCTTTACCCTGGTTCTTGAATAAATAAATAAATGAATAAATCTTAAAAAATCCATGATAACTATATTAGCAATATGTTTACATATCATACTAATATGTACTAATTACATAGTATTTGTGTCCCAAATAAATTACATAGTATTTGTATCCCAAACTATTTTGGATGATAAAATGAAGATTAAACAGAATAATGAAATATATGCTCTTAAAGAACATTTGAATGCTACATAAACTCTTACTTGACAATATCATTCACCACATTCTCCTTGCCCACCTACACAGTTAAGAATGAGATGTTAATGTTTTGGCAAATTATTTCTGTTTCCTATATTTATGTTCATTGCCATGCCTGCAAACACTAATTAACAATTACATTAACAAATGTTTTGTAAGCAGAGTATTGATTTTAAAATATTAGAAGTATAAAAACATTTTCACAGGTATGATTTTTAGCAGTTAATTTGGGAATGAAAACTTTCCCTATGACATATAAAAATATCGAATTTAACAGAGAAAATTCCTTGGAACCACAAATATAGCCTCTTTGCCAGAAGCAGAAAATGAAAACAAAATAAATCAAAAGAAAAATTAAAAATTTAGAAATATAATAGAAACTCTAAAAGCACAATGAAAAATTTAATTAAATGAATATATGTATAGACTCCATATACAGATAATGACTTATCATGATACACACGTGAAACATAATATTAGAATGCTGTTACTGTATACATAGGTATAGATATAAACCATTATTTAAGATCCATACACAAATAGAAGAGTGAGAGTATGCCTATTGATAACATTCTGATTTTTTTTAAGATTTATTTTTATTTTATTTCTACAAGCACTGGGTACAGTCAGAAGTGCGGGAGGGTGAGAGAATTCACCAGAGCCAGAGCGGGGAGCAGAGCAGGCAGACTGAAGTATACTGCTGAGGGGAGCAGCGGGCAGCAGGAGAGGTCTGCGCGCCATGTGGGACCCTCTTCTGGTGGCCGGGGAGCAGCCGGGGATTGAACCAGCGCTGCAGAGGCTGTGGGCAGCTTTCCAACCCAGCGCTCAACCGCTGCGCCACCGGGGAGGCCCGATAACATTTTGATTTTAAAAGGAAACCTCTACAAGTTTCATAGCATAGCCATCATTAAAAGTGTATCTTTTCAGAGAGGACAGAAGTTACAAATCAATAACCAGAAGAAAACTAGAAAATATTCAACTACTTGAAAATAAATCAATTAAAACTCTAATGTATCACAAAAATAGAACAATGGGTTTTAAAAAATAATACTTGTTCTAGGATAATGAATATATTATCAAAACTTGTAGTGTACTGTTAAAATAGTGCTTGGCTTTACTTACTCTTAAATTCCTATATTGAAAAATAAGATCAACTGGAAATTAATGATAGAAGTTTTCATCTCAAGGTGCTAGAAAAAATTAAACTTGAAGAGAGAGAAAGAATGCAAGTAAACTACAAAGATAAACATCGAAAGCAGTGAAATTTAAAGCAGACAGACAGCAGGGAAAATATCAAAGCCAAGAATTCAATTCCTTTTAAAGTTTAACAAAATCAATAAATCATTGAAAGACTAAGAAAAAGGGAGAAAATGCCAGTTATAATTATGTCTTACAGAATGGTTAGGTAAATTATAAAAAATCTTATAAATACTGTACCCAATAAATTTGATAATTTGAATTGAATGGACACATTCCTTTAAAAAACAATTTATGGATATTTACACGCAGAAAATTAAAAGTCAAAAGGCAATTAAAGAAGTTTGTTCCAGGGCCTCCCTGGTGGCACCAGGGGTTAAGACACAACCTATGAAGCTATTAGTAGCCACTGCAGCATGAGTTCGATCCCTGGCCAGGGAGCTACCCACATGGTGCAGCAGACCTCTCCTGACTTGCCTGCTGCTTCCCTCAGCAGTGTATTTCAGTCAATCTGCCTGTTCTGCTCCCCACTCTGTCTCTGGTGAATCCTCTCACCCCCCACACCTATGGCATGTACTCCAGCTCTTGTATGCATAAATAAATAAATCTTTTTTAAAAAAGAAGTTATTTCATACATAATATCCTAGGTCAATGACTTTTGCTTTTGAATTATATAAATATTCAAGGAAAATTGTCACAAATTTTATACAAATATTTTCAGGGAGTATAAAATAATTTGCACTTTTCAAATTTTCAAGTTACAACACTAGCATCATCTCAAAATCCATGAGGATCTCACAAGTCAGAGCAGTTACACAGCAGGAGATTCTATTTGATATGCCTGCAGAAATCAAAAAAAAAAATGTGTCAGGAATTTAAGCAAAAAGTTGCTCATTTATGGGTACTAGGCCATCTAAGTGATTATTGATTTATGAGCATTCTCCTGAGATACAAGATGCAATGCTTAACATGATTTCCAAGAAATGGCACACACTACCTAGGAACATGGGGCAAGAATGACCTAAGGTATATGAGGTCATGATACCATAAGTGCCATGGTAGATGTGAAGAAAGGACTTTAAAGGTCAGGAAGTGGGGGGGGGAGGTTTGGGCTGGATACATTATGTAAGACCAAGAAGTAACAACAGAACTGTGTTCTAAAAGGATAACTAAGAGACCTCTCAGTTACCAAAGCCATAAAGAATGCAGTGGGGAGAGAAACTCCAGAATCTGATTTTGCTCTTTCATCAGAGTGGACAGAGGAAAGGCCATTTTTGAACTAGGCTCACTGAGAGGGTTGACAGACTGCTAAAACAATAGAAGCCAGGGAGATTGAAACTATCTGTCCAAACCAGAGGGATGTAATTCTAATGTGTGGTAAAGTTACAGTGGCAACCTATGGCCCCAAATCAAAAAGTCTGGGCATTGAAAATTGAATAAAATATTTATAGAGGCAGAACAGATAGGCAGAAAACAAAGGATTCACTAAATTTTATAATCCTATGAAATCTATTAATAAGATGTATTATCAAAAAGCTGAAGGCAATTAAAATCCACAATAAAATGTTATATACTTAGCCCAGCTTCCAGGTTCTGAATGTAAGGAGGTCATGTGTGCAAGAGAAATAAATCCATAGCATCATCTTTCTCCAAGGGACCTACAGTTAATTACTTGAGTAACTGTACACTGGAGAAAGCAATATTCATTTTGAGTAGTTTGACACAGGGATGAAGTTGACAATGCAATCTGGGGACTCAACAGCATAATATAGGTTTGTGGTACCAAATGCCAATTAGAATGATTAATGCAATGAATGGTCTCTTTTTCACATAATTAATATACTTCCAATCATCTGTGTGAACTCACATGTCTCCTGAATTTGTTCATTGACTAACTGAATCAAGTTAAATTTTGGCACACAAAGTCACAGAAAAAAAAGGATATTTTCTTGTATCTGTTTAGCATAACAAAATGTTCCAGGTTCTTGTTAAAAGATATTGCATAAATATTCCAGTTGAAAGAAGAAACAGAGTATCTCGTTTTCTTTTTGTCCATAATAATATATCATTTACCCTGTAATTCTTGGGTTAGCAAAAACAAACTCTAATAATTCTAATAAAGAGGTCAAGGCTATTTATAATTTCCCTCAGAAAAAAATCACTCTAAGATATGTAAGTCCTATCAGTTTAAGACTTCATTATATATTTAGTCACATCTAACATCCTACTTTTTGTACATGCATAAACTACATTAATCCTTGTCAAATTCTTACTTTATATCTTATAAAGACTAATAGTATATTTGCAGTCATACAGCTGATAAGTTTTAGAGAAAAGATTTAAATGTATACTTTGTTTCTTTGAGTTCAGCTATTTCAGATTGCACATATAAGTGAGATCTTACAAAATTTGTCTTTTTATTTGGCTTATTTCAATTAACACAATGCCCTAATGCCCTAATTATCCATCCTTTTGGTTGAAAATTGCAGGATTTCACACTTTCTCATGACTAAATAATATTCCACATATGCACTACATGTATATTCATCTGGCGATGGACAGATTCTCCCCATATATTGGCTATTTTTCAAATAATGCTCCAGTAAACATGGGAGTACCGATTTTTTCCACATTATTTTCATTTTTTGTGAGTATATATCCAGAAGGAAGCCATATGGTAGTTGTACATTTAATTTTTTAAGAAATCTCATGTTTTCTATAGTAACAACTAATTTACATTCTCATTCCAATAGTGCATGAAGGTTCCATTTCTCCACATCCTTGCCAAAATGAGTTCTCTCTTGTCATGATGATAATCATCCTAACAGGTGTGAGATGATAGCTAGTTGTTATTTTGATTTGTATTTCCTAGGTGATTAGTGATGTGGAACATCTTTTCATGTATCTGTTGGCAACTTAGATGTCTTCATTGGAAACCGTATTTATTAATTTCTCTCATTTTTAAAGATTTATTTATTTATGCATACAAGAACTGGGGGTGTAGGCCAGAGGTGCAGGGGGAGAGGGTGGTGGTGAGAGGAGTCACCAGAGACAGAGTGGGGAGCAGAACAGGCAGATTGACTGAAATTCACTGCTGAGGGGAGCAGCAGGTGAGACACAAGTCTGTTGCGCCATGTGGGTTATCTCCCTGGCCAGGGATCGAACTCGTGCAGCAGTGGCTGGTGATAACTTGATAGCACTGAGACTTAACCCCCTTAAATATCATTTTTCTGCTTGTGTTATTTTGTGTTTTTTTTTTTTTTCAGTTTCCCAGCACCATTTATTGAAGAGTTTATCCTTTCCCCATTGAGTCTCTTAGGTCCTTTGTCAAATATTAGTTGAAAAAAATGTGGGAGTAGAAACAGTGCAAAATGGTTACCAGGGGTTTGAGGATGGGGCAACTAGGGGGATGTTGTTAAAAGGTAGAAAATTGATAATAGAAGATAAGTACCAATGAGCTAAGAACAGCATAAAAATTATAGTCAGCATTGCTGTATTTTATGCTTCACATTACTAAGAGATTAGATCTTATATGTTCTCATTACAAAACATAAAATAAAATAAAACATAAAATAATTATATGATATAGTAGAGGTGTTAGCTAAAGCTATAGTGATAATCATATTAAAATATAAAAATGTATCTTATCAGGGCCTCATGGTGGCTCAGTGGTTGAGCGCTGGGCTGCGAAGCTGCCCGCAACCTCTGCAGTGCCGGTTCGATCCCTGGCCGCTAGTGAGGGTCGCACATGACGCAGCAGACCTCTCCTGCCATGCCCACTGCGCCCCTCAGCAGTGTATTTCGTCACTCTGCCTGTCCTGTTCCCTGCTCTGGCTCTGGTGAATTCTTTCACCTTCCCACCCTTCTGACTGTACCCAGTGCTTTTATAAATAAATAAATCTTTAAAAAAAAGTATCATATCAACATGTCATATACCTTACACTTGCATAATGTTATATGTCCATTACATCTCAGTTTAAACAATTCCACACTAGTTTGTAGTGTGGAAGTTATTGTGGATAAGATAGTACCTTGGTACTATCTTAGTGCCTTACATGAAAATGAAGGAAAGTATCACATAATGCACATACACACATATGAAGCTTGAAATTGTATATCACTTGTGAAAGAATAAATAATACAATAATTTGCACTGAAGCAATTAGTTATCCATATGAAATAAAATATTTTTCCTTAAGATATAATTGAGGCAGGTTAAGAAGTTAAATTTGAAAAATGATACCTATAAATGTTTAGATGATATAGCAATCACCTTTATAACTTGGGGGTAAAGCAAGAGTTTTTAAATATTATTCAAATAGGACAGATAACAAATAAAATGATTCATAAAATTAACTACATTAAAATTAACAATTGTTTATCTTATGTCAAAGAAAGCAGGTTACACTAAGAACGGAGGAAAAAACAAAACTCAATGTGAACTTTGAGAACTATATATAGATCTTTCATGAGTGAATGAAAAAATTTCAATAGAAACATCAAAAATATATACAAATTAACATTTCTATGAAAAGCAAAATTTACTGGCAAATATATATAAATATGCTCAATCTCAATAATATGAAAGGTGCATTCTAAAATCACAGTGAGAGACATGTGCCCATTTGATTGGCAAACATTTTCAAGTCTTACACAAGTGTCAGATTGGTGTATTGTCAAGTGATTGGATTAATGGCAACTCTCATATGCCATAAATAGGAGTGAAAATGTGTACAAATATTGTTTGCAAGCTGAAAATTGCATATCCTGTTATCTTTGAATTCAATTAGTTTGAGTGTGCCTTAACAGATATATTGCTTCTGCACATTATATGATAGGTATAAAAATCTTCATGGCATCATGCTCATAATACTATAAAATTGAAAATTATTGAAATAATGAAAGTCAATGAAAAAAGTCAGTGTGATATGATCATAATACTTAAATATAAGAAAGTGAAAAGAACTGAACTCATATTATTAAGGGGGAAAAAGGAATTTTCAAATGAATGCATGCTGTTTGAAACCAATTATGTATACTGTAGAAACTTAAAACTACAATGTAACTTTTAGAAATGCTTAAGAATATTATCATGAGTTAATATATAAAGAAATGAGTTAATGCAGTTGAGATAGGTGCCTCCAGGATGTTCAATGACACGAGTAATATTGATTTCTTGAGCCAGATCTGTGGTGGCTAAATAAGTATTATTTTATGGTGAATGCCTTTTCATAACTGAAATATTTTACTCTTATTTAAAAATAAGTTTAAGACAAGATTGACTAAGACGCTTTCCTAAGGTTATGCAGCTAATAGGTGATAGTGCCATAATTTAATCACAAGCAGCCCTGCTCCTGATCCTAAGAGTTTAGCAACTATAACACAGTATTTTCCAGACTCCTAGATATCAGCTTCCATTCATGAATCTAATCATAACTATGGAGGAAATGGGGAAAGTCATTACAGCATTAATACATGCGAAGTATAAATTACTTTTATAAAAAATAACTGGTCATCTAAATGAACTATTAATTCTTAGGAAAATGATTATGTATCCCCCCCCCATACACATAGAGAGGGGAGGGGAAAAGAAGAGGGGAGAGCAAAAAGAGAGGAGAGAAAGAAAGGAGGTTATTAGAATAGCAGAGAATAGAGGGAAAGATCTTTGAAACTGATCAAGAAAACAGGTGAAAAGCATTAAGAATACAGTTGTTGATATGGTAGAGATTTAAATAAATTATGGTTAATTAAAATTATATGGAACTATACTAATAACTACAATTTTATCTCATGAAGTTTAAGTTTTCATTGAATATATTAATCAAATTGATTGTAAAAATTAAAACTAACATATGATGACAAAATAATTGAAAAAGAAAAGTGATCAATTTTCCTTCTTTATTCTTACACACACACACGAATCAAGTTTTATAAGTGTTATAAAGGTATAAATTTATAAGGCCTAGAGTTTTATGAGGTTCCTGCAAATCTTCAAAGGGCATGTGCTTTCTTTGATAATTGGCTAGTCCTAGAAAAGAATAAGACCTTTAGATTTTGTTGTATATGTTGAGTGTATCTATTTATACAAAATCAGGCTGGGATAACACATATTGCTTATTAATATGTGATGACAATTCTACTCCAGGGTAAGGGTCTATAAATGTTTTGGCGCAACCATACTCATCTCTTCTACACCAAGTGGGAGAAATTGGATATGAGTATTAAAACTAATAGGTGCAAAATATCTTCTTGACCCTGGTGATTTAGAGATAGTTTCAGTCTTAGATTGAGTGCTAGTATGCAGTCTCTCCTAACTGTTGCATGTGACATAGTTAGTATTCTAGGAGCTACTAATAACTTCACATGATCATAATAATATCTGGAAGTAGAGACAGCCCAATTGAAGGAAAAGAACCAAGAGATGGATGCTGCTTTTAAATGCTATTTAAGCCCTTATAACAGAGTTCATCCATAGAACACCAGATAAAGCCTGCTGTGCTTAATTATGTAAGTTAATTAAATTCATATTTTGCTTAATTTAGTTTGGTTGGGTGTTACTAATTTGCAACTAAACATATTCTTGCACAAAATTAAAGAATTCTTTAATGTGACCAGGTAACATAGAACTTTGGAGAAAACAATAGACAATTTGTAAGAGTAATTGAAAAACAAATCACATTAACATTTGTAACAAAAATCTATGAAAAAGGAATGAGCAAGACCTCCATGTAATGCACTAAATGTGTATTTTTAGACCTGGATTCAGCTTTTAATAAAATAATCTTTTAGCGAGAGTTTGAAAGATCTGAGTCATAAATTAATATGGATGAGAGTCTTTGTTTCAAAGAATTGTTCTTCATTTTCCCCCCTCAATTTTATACATTATTGGTTTTTCTCCCATATAGGGATAAATTTATTCTCTATGTTTTCCAAGCAAATGATCCACTTTAATGGAGGTTTTCAAATTCATGAACAGTGTGTCCTACTTAGTATCCTCTCATAATTATTGTTCTGTGATGTCTTCCATAACTGCAGCAATCGTTCCTGTTTGTTCCTCATGTTTTGTGCTTTTGTTTCTCCATCTTTCCTGATTAGCCATAGTAGATGTTTATACAGTGAGACTGTCCCTCTATGACCCCTGTTTAATTTAGAGAAAGCAGAGACTGATGGGATGCAGGCTATTAGTTGTTTATTGATATTATGTTGATAAATTGCTTTTAGCATGGGAGTCTGGTATTAGATTTGGCAAATCTAAATCAGAAAAAAACAACTTTATATTTTTTCATGGAGACATCAGCTCATACATTGCTTCTTCCCAATCTATCCTACTTAGGAAAACCAATATCCCCTAGTCTCTGCCTTTAAGTATTGACCTTTCGTGCCAACATAAGATATACAACATGACCCCAATACATTTATTCTCCCCAGAAATTTTGACATCAATAATATTTAATGTTCATATACAATATCTCAATGTTCAGCATGCATGAACCAAAAGTGTAAGAAATACCAATTTTATATTTCAGATGGTAAGACACAAGTGTCTATCATGTGATCCACATGGGAAAAATAGAAAGGAAAGAAGCAAGGAGGAAGGGAAAAGGGATGAGATAGGATAACAGGGAGGGAGGCAGGAAGGAGTCTTAAAGCAATTCACTTAAAGAATAAACCCTTTGCACTTCAGCTTCTGAAAGATGATAGCTTAAACAGATTTGTGGGTTGTCATCAGGTGAAGGAAACCTATTTGAATATTTCAGTTGTATTTATTTCAGTTATATTTGACAATTAAGTCTTTTTTATGTTAATGATAAGCATCTCTTATTAAGCTTTACTAGATTTGATAGTCATATCAGTAATACTCATAATATTCAAATAACCACCATAGCATAGACAGTAATCAGAGCAGATGCTGCCTATAAGCAGTTGGTGGACTGTGATGGTATAGATGGTCTCAAAAATGACTTGGGTGCATGAAGGCATGACAAAGACAGCATCAACCGGTTTTTCAGTATATCACTAAACTCTTTAGTATATCTATACATTATTTTGTTTCTGTGTTTTCTAAATCAACATATTTCTTTATATTTACTTACATTAATTTTTCTATCTTCATTTGCTTATTTATAAACTTTGACCAATTTATTGTAGGTAGACTGAATTTATTTTTTAAAGATTTATTAATTTATACAAGCACTGGGGTACAGTCAGAGGCGCGGGGGGTGAGAGAATTAACCAGAGACAGAGCAGGGAACAGAACAGGCAGACAGATGGAAGACACTGCTGGGGGGAGCAGCGGGCGAGACAGGAGAGGTCTGCTGAGCCATGTGGGATTCTCACCGCCCAGCCAGGAATCGAACCTATACTGCAGAGGCTGCAGACAGCTTCATAGGGTGTCGCTCAACCCACTGTGCCACCAGGGAGGCCCTGAATGATTTCCTTTATAGTGTGTTTTAATGTACAGCTTTTGAGGTATAATGATAAATCACAGATTTTTCATCTGAATGTAACTTAAATGCCTATTTGAAATGTGGTATTATAATTTTCATTTCTTTTAATTGGCCATGTAATGCAATGCTGTCATCCTCTTTGACCCAAGTATTACTTAATAGTGAGTAGATTTTTCATTTACAAACATTTGTGCTTTTTTATTTTTTTATTTTTTTAGCTGAAACAGTGTTATTAATTTCAGCTTTTACAGCACTGGCATCAAACTAAAAATTCTGCACATCGACTTTGAGATATTTATTTTCATCATATAGTGCAATGAATTCTTACAATTTTCCATGGTGTGCGACAGTTCAGGAGTGCAATATGATGTGATAATATAGCACACTTTGCAAATCACCACCAATACCTTTTTTTTTTATTGACATAAAAAATGTTTTGCTTCCCAAACTCCTTTTGCTTAGAGAGATATTATTATGAGAATCAGTTTTGGAGAAACAGCATAAGTTGAAACTCTGAGTCGTGATAAACACCATATCAGCTACTTCATGAGATAGGAACAGCCACAGTAAGACATTTTGGATGTGAGACAAAAGGAATTCTTTATTTTTTTAAGCCATGTCTACATTGTTTTTAAAGATTGGTTTATTTATGCATACAAGAACTGGGGTACAGTCCAGAGGTGTGTGCAGGGGGTGAGAGGATTCATCAGAAACAGAGTGGGGAACAGAACAGGCAGATTGACTGAAATACACTGCTGAGGGGATCTGAGGGCGAGATAGGAGAGGTCGCAGTGCCATGTGGGTAGCTTCCTGGAGGAATGGGATGGAACTCATGCTGCAGAGGCTGCTTATAACTTCACAGTGCCGTGCTTAACCCCTTGTGCCACCAGGGAGGCCCATGACCACATTTTTTTAATAGAAAAAATAGGTTGAATCTTCATATCATGGATAATCAAAACTTTTCTGCACAGAGCTAGACAGTAAGTATTCTAGGATTTTTGGTATTGTGGGCCACACGGTCTCTGTTTAGTTTCAACCACTCAAATGTAAACAAATTACATTACGTATATTTTACTGAAACTTTGTTATATAAACAAATGGTGGCTCATATTAAATCATTGTGATGGCCCGCTTTGTGTCATTTATTCTCTATTTTATCTATGAAATGCTGAGTTACATTAGATAGAATCCCAAATTTTATTAAGTTTTCAAATTTCTATTTCTATTTTAATGATTTAATGCATTGTTGTAAAATGTCAAAACTTGCAGCTTAATATTGAAAGGTAAACTTTATCATTATAAAAGGATTCAATGACCAACCTCAAAAGGAAATTAAGACAACAATTTTATTCATAATAGCTTCAAAAATTATAAAGTACTTAAGAATTAAACAGGTAAATGAGAGACTTGTACAGTAAATTATTGTTGAAATAAATTAAAGACAATTACATGGAAATATATCCCATCTTTCTACTAACAGATTGGAACTTTTCCTAGGTTGGTAGATTTAACATTATTAAGATGTCAAATACCACTCAAACTGATCAACATTTCAATTAAATCTCTATTAAAATTTTAAGGAAAAAATCAAGCAGCATAAGAGGATAGAGCATGGTAGGCGAGCGGTTTAGATTTTTTAGATGCTATAGTTCAAGCACACTTTGTAAGAAAGGAGACTTTTAAGCAAAGACTTGGATTAAAACTAATGTATAAATTTAACCTGGGCTTTCAAGAAAAACCTTGTTCTTCCAGGAGAAATGGCTCATTTATGTAATTTTTAAAGAATATCAACTATCAAGGCTCAAGAAATAAGGCTACAACTTTTAGTCAATTTATCTAGATCCTTTGACTTCACCAACTGTGAGCATTTTTACTCCTTTTTATTCTTACATTTCTTATATTTGGCAAGAAAAAAAATCTCTAAATTATCCCAAAAAGCATTTTGATATCATTAAGATATAAAGATGACAAAAGTATATTTCAGTTTAAATTTGCTGAGCTAGTATATGATCTTTTAAAGCATTCTAAATCAACTCTGGCTGTCACAGTGGTGTTGAAATGCAAATTCTATTCTTAAATATTGACAAAAGGCCAATATTGAGTTTATGCAGAATAAGCTATAACATGATTCTTATTCACACTAGAAGCCAGAGAAAAGTAAATACAAGCTACTGCCATGGCATAGGCAGGATGAAATAAACAATTATGCAAACATAAAATTAGCCTATAAAGCAATATCTGTTGATATAATGAAAGAAGCATAAGAAAATTGGCACTGGAAACTGAATAATATATATCTATAATTTTAAAAGATATAAATGTTCTGCTTAGCCAATTTTTTGATCATCTCATTGAAGCCATTGATAATGAGACCTCCTCCCAAAGGTGTACATGTATGCATATTTCAACAAAATATTTTGTTATAATACTTAATAATAAATAATAGGCACAAAAATAAACAACATGTGTTTTCTGGTTCTGAATCTGTAAATCCAATTTTTATTATCATAACTATATTATTTTTAAGCAATCTCTAGCCCTTTGCAGAACATATTTGTGTTTCCAGTTAAATAAGAACATAGATAATTTTTTAAATGATTTTGTGTCTGTCTCTCTGCTTACATTAAAACATTTTACACAGAGATAAAGCATATATAAATGGACACATATCTGTATGTACAATATAACCATATATAGGAATATCAATTCCAAAATCATCTAAAATAACATGTCCTAAACTTTATTCCACAAAATACTTCTTGTATTAAAAGTTAGCCTACAAAAATAAATTCTCTAATCAAATAAGTTTGGGAAATCTTCAGTTAAATAACAGAGAATATTAGATAAACTCTTGTGAAACTCAATGAAGAGACCAAGAATCTAGCATTTCCCACAATTTATAATAGAATTTTTACAAAAACATCTCAGAAATATGTTCTCTAAGACTTAATGTGGAAAACAAAATTAATGCTGAATAGTTATTTAATTATATAAAGTACATGTAATAAAAATATTTTGAAATATAGCATTTACAGTAACTTTTTCAGTGTATTTCTACATTCCTAATGCTACTGTTTTCCTCATTTTTCACATCACTTGAGAAAACAATACCATCAACAGTACTGAAGTTTGCAGTGTTGCTGAATGATCCACTCTTCCATCATTTTACAGCGTCTTTAGTAAAAAATAAATGCTATGAGAAGATTTCTTAAATTGCATTTAATTCTGGCGGCAACCACATGCTGAGTATAGTATAAAGTGGCTGTTAACCATTTTTGTTGACCACACCATGGCCATGAAAATATATCTGACTAAGATTTAAGTACTGCAAGGAAAATTCTAAAGCCCACAGAGCACAGACAAAATAATATTTTTTTTTCAGAAAGCTAATTTATTTAGTCTTATTATTCCATTAGTTTTCCACCTACTTGAAGGAAAGAGATCCCAAAAGAAAGAGGCTAAATGATTCCAAGTCACTCCATTATAAGAAGTCCATCCCGGTAAAGACCTGGAAAGAGATCTGGGTTCTCAGTCTATTCAACTTTGAAGCTCGAAAGAATCACCATTTCTTAACTTTTTAAGAATCTTCATTTAATCTAAAATCTCTCAAAAAGACATGGAAACATGCTCCCTCAAAATAGGGTTTCTCAACTTGCTTTGATCACTAACTCTTGACTCCATTGGTGAGGGAAGAATTCCCATATTTATAAAGGCAAAACCGTCACCCCATACTGAATGGAAGGCATCAGCAGCAGTTTGTAAGCCACATGTATTTATGACCAGAGGCTCATAGACTATCAAGAGGCCAAGGTGTTCCCTGGTTCCTTCAGGGTGATATGATTCATCATTGCAATAATTCTTTGGCAGGAAATTGAAGTCTGCCACTCAGAGATAACCAGGAATTGTAACTAGTTCATTTGTGGAGAGCTGTTTGACTAGGGAGTCTTATCCACAGGATCAGAGACGTTGGTACCTGTGGCCTGGTTCTTTGTAGCCCTCCTAATTTCATCAGATTTCAAGGCACACTATAACATTAGTTTTAGACCTTCACACAACCTGAGCCCTATTCATAGCTTAGGTTAGATAAATCTTTGTTGTATTTTCTTGTGCATTTCCTGAAATCTTGGCCTCTATTTACTGGTGCCAGTAGCCACTTTCTCTCACCTCACTCCCTGACTTAATGGCCATCAAAAAGGTCTCCAAGACATTACCATGTCTGCTTGGTGTCAAAAACAATTGTTTGATATGACCCAAAAATTAAGATGGACCCTTTTCAGGGTAATAGCTCTCTAATCTAACTATCTTGTGAGATTAGTGACCTAGTGAGATTAGAACATGAAATATGCATTAGACTTGTTGGGGAAAATATAATGTATTTGAGTGATTAATTTCTATCCCTTCCTTTCAAACTTTTTTCATGTGCATATTTTTGCTTTTATGAGTGTATCCTTTTATTTAATAAATTTCTTTTGAACACATCTGGAGCCAGACATAGGTACCTTGGATACAGTGGCAATGAATAGAAATGTCTTGCCCCCACATAACTTAGAGCCTTATAAGGGATGAGATAAGTAACAAAGAAATCACAGCAAATTGCTTGAAGCATTGTGAACACAGAAGAGTGTTATATGCCAACTGTAAGGTTTAGAAATTTTCCAATAATAAACAACCTTGAAACATGAAGTATTATTAGGATTTGTAAAGTAAGAATAAAAATAAATATGTGGTAAAAATAAGAGTGTTATACGTGGAGAGAAGCTCGGAAGTTAAAAATTACATGCACAACCAAAGGAGTGAGAATTGAATGTACTTAACTATAAAGGTGTGTGTTTTCACAATTCCTGGTCTAGTAGTTAAGCAGAGATCAGATCATGAAGGGACTTGAAGACAATGATGAGATTATTGCACTTCATCCTGAAAGAAAGTGAAGTGATTCTGAAAGGTAAGGGAGAGAATTTATGGTTAGAAAAATTCTTGACTTTAGTATGGGGAATAAATTGAGAATGGAAAACTTAGAGGGAGGCAGATTGTGAAAAAGATATTTATTGTTTGGTATTTCAGTTATATATAGGTGAAACTTATCTAGGTTAGTGCCAATGGGGATGAAAAAGAATAGATGGACTTGAGAGTTTGACATGAGGAATGGAACATGATTTGGTGGTTTAGAATGAAGGGTGTAAATAATGAAGATATTTTTTAAATGATATAAAACTCTTTGAATCAACTAATATATTGGCAGTTAGGGAACATTCATTGAGACTGGCAACTCAGCTTAAGAATCAGGTTTTAGGGCAAAACATTAAGCTCAATGTAGGAGATAGTGAAATGTTTATGTGACAACTCTAGTGGAAATACCAAGTTATTAGTTTAAATCTGAGTCTAAGGAGAGAGAACTGGTGAGAAGCAATAGATTTCAGTGTAAGCTGTTTATAGGTATCTATTGAAGTTCTGATTGTGCATGAGATCAATCAAGATAAGTGAAAGAAAAGGGAACCTAGGACAAAACTTAAAGAATAATGTCATAGGGCCTTCCCTGGTGGTGCAGGTGGTTGAGCGCAGCTCTGTGAAGCTGTCCGCAGCCTCTGCAGTGCCAGTTCGATCCCAGCTGGCCAGCGAGGGTCCCACATGGCGCAGCAGACCTCTTCTGTCACTCCCACTGCTCCCCTTAGCAGTGTATTTCGTCAGTCTGCCTGTTCTGCTCCCTGCTCTGTCTCTGGTGAATCCTCTCACTCTCCACACATCTGGTCTATACCCCGGTTCTTGTATAAACAAACAAACAAACAAATAAAATATTTAAGAAAAAAGAAAAGAATAATGTCATTTATGATATAAACAAAAATAAAGGAGTCTACAAAGTAGTCTGAAAATCATGCAATATGGGAAAAAGAAAATCATCAAAAGAAACTCATTTAAGAAATAGCTAGTAGTGGTAAACATTGCTGAAAATAAGTTGTAATAAAAATGTATATGTCTTCTAGATTTAGTATCCAAATTATTAATAAATCTGTGAAAAAATTGTGCTGATAGTTTTGTGAGAAAAAATATATCAAGCATGTATGTGAAGGTTGAACAGTAAGTGAAGAGTAGAAAATTCATAAGAAATTCAATCATTTTGACTAGAAAGAGCATGTGAGTATAAGAGCTAAATTGGAGGACAGGCATTTAAGGGAGTATGTTGAAGAAATTGATAGAAAGTCAATTAGTTGCTGTAAAAATGAAAAATAGGATTTGGAAAACCTACAAAGATTGTAAGACAGCTTTGAAGTTGTCTTGAATATCTTGATTTTTCTCCATTGTGGTACAATGTTACTGTTTCACCTTCCCCAGTAGCCTGTAGAAAAGCATTTATTTAATCCTTTGTTTCAATTTTGAAACCGTATGAGCTTTCAAAAATGCAGAAATGCACTGTTAAGAGAAGCAGCAGGAGAGACAGGAGAGGCCTGCTATGTCATATGTCATATATGGGAGCTATATCATAGCTCCCTGGCCAGGTATTGTACTGGCTTACACCCCAGTTCTTCTATGCCAAAAAAAAATTAAAATATGGAGATATGGAATCAAGCATATTGTCACAATTTTGTCTGATGTCTTGGTTTGGTTCTCTTGATGATTGAAGTTAATCTGATGATTGGAAGTCTGATACACAGAGGAGAATTTGAAGTATCCTTGTTTGAAATTAAAGAACAAGTAACATGAGAATGAGAAGAAAAACAAGCATGTTTAGCAAAGAGAATGAGTTTGAATTTAACATTTAAGAAGCTGAACTGTTCAGGGAAATGATGGAGTAGAGTTTGTTACAATTGGAGTATAGGGTTGAAGTGAAGTGAACTTCTAGGTCACTGAAATGATGCAGAACTAAAAAGACTGATGGATTATTCTCACTCCTATTTTCTTTTACCGCATTAACATTCTTACTGACCTTGCCTCCTATGAAGAATGTCATCCTAGAAGTGCCATTTATTTCATTTCCCTTCAAAAAAAAATGGATTAAACACATCATTTCTTTTCCTTCTTCACATACTTTACTTGACAGGGCATTGATGATTTCTTTTCTCCAGTTTCTGTCTTCATCTATGTAGCCACAACATTTGAAGACATTGATTTTACTACTACATATTACCCTCTCAAATTTACTCTTAGCAACACACACTAAATTCTCTTTCATTTCTGATGACTATTTTCAGATCTCATTTGGCAATTTTTCTTAAGATTCATCTGTCTAAACTCACATTGATAACTGATCCACGTTTTTATTTTCTTTTTTCATCAGTTTACAAAACTACAATGAACATCAACTTCATGAAGATTACATCAAATTTAGTTTTTGAATGTTAACACAGATTAAGTATAGTTTTGAAAACGCCTTACAAAGAGATTTTTTTAAAAAAAAATAGAAGCAGACAACTAATGTTCTTTATTTCAGGCACAAATTTGAATGGCTTATTAATTTCTGGATGTTTTCAAGTACATTTTCTACTGGTTCCTCATATATATTTCTGAAAACAATTTTTTTTAAACATTACATGCATATGGGTGACATGTTTTGTTTTTGTTTTTTGTTGTGTTTTTTTTTTAAGATTTATTTATTTATTTATACAAGCACTGGGTACAGTCAGAAGTGTGGGAGGGTGAGAGGATTCACCAGACCCAGAGCAGGGAACAGAACAGGCAGACTGACAAAGTACACTGACAAAGTACACTGAGGGGAGCAGTGGGCGGGCGGCAGGAATGGTCTGTGCACCATGTGGGACCCTCGCTGGCGGATGGGGATCAAACTGGCATTGCAGAGGCTGCGGGCAGCCTCACAGCCCAGCGCTCAACCGCTGTACCACCAAGGGAGGCCCCTCTGAAAACAAATTTTGATGTACTCTAAAGTCTACCTCCATCTTTGTTACTTTGTAAACAGTTTCACAATTCTTTCCACTATCTCAACTCTAAAACCTCTGCTTTGGTCTTTTATCTTTGGTCTTTTATCTCCAGCTGCCTTTTAGCAGTTGAGCTTTAGGGCACTTTTGCCTTAGTATTTTCTCTAATTCCTCTGTTTACATTTATGTTGTTCCCATATCCTTTCTGTATTGTTATTTAGTCAATCTGGAATAATTTATGCATTCTTCTCTGTCTATAGAAATTTAATTTTTTTAGAGACTGACTGAGATATAATCTCCTTGACTTTCCCTGACAACCATAAGGAATATCTGAAAGGTCCATGCAGGAGACTGGGATGCAAAAACCCACCAGGAAGCCCACCTGGGGCCAGGAATGTGGAAGCCTGCCTAGAGGATTCAGACAATGAGCCTCCCCCCTCCTCCTACGAATCTTTTCTCAGACAAAGAACCTCCATCCATCCTAAGAATCTTTTCACGCCCTACAAACTTTTTCCCTCCAAATGAACCCAGTTTCCCACCTGACCTCTCCTCACCCTATAAAAGCCTGCCTCCTCCTGACAACGTGCATGTTTTCACTGTCCCCCACTTGGGTCCATGAGGTCCGCCCCGGGCACAATAAAGTTTCCCTTCCTTTGAGAAATTTAGCCTGGCTCTCCTTTTCTTTACTGCGTCGAACCTTTCAATATCCATAGTCACATATATTCTGTTCTGTTTTTTTTTTTTTGCTTTTTTGGAATATTCATCTGTAGATATGTTGTGCAGACCACAGGCATGTTTTGAAAGTTTCTCATCAAATGAAATATATTTACCAGCTATGTATTGAATGACTATTTTACACAATTTTGATCATTTAGTAAAAACTTTTGGCATATTGGAATTTTTCTAGAAATCCCTGAATATGTTTTGATTTTAACATATATTCTTTAAATTTATATCTTAATGTTTCTTTGTTGGGGAATTTATAAATTGTTAGGCATACTTCTTGAAAATGAAGTGTTACAGGGCAGGGAAAGGGGCAGCCCAGGGCCTCCCCGGTGGCGCAGCGGTTGAGCGCTGGGTTGCGAAGCTGCCCGCGGCCTCTGCGGCGCCGGTTCGATCCCCGGCTGCTCCCCGGCCACCAGAGGAGGGTCCCACATGGCGCGCAGACCTCTCCTGCCTCCCGCTGCTCCCCTCAGCAGTGTACTTCGGTCCTTCTGCCTGCTCTGCTCCCTGCTCTGGCTCTGGTGAGTTCTCTCACCCTCCCGCGCTTCTGACTGTACCCAGTGCATGTATAAACAAAACAAACAAACAGACCAGCAAACAAATAAATAAAGCATGCCTCTATACAAAAAAAAAAAAAAAATAAAAAAAAAAAAAAAAAAAAAAAAAAAAGGGGCAGCCCAAACCCCACAAACCTGCCTATTCTATATGGGATGTGCCATCAGCTGCATTAACACAAAACATATGAGATTTAATGGGAAGGAACTTTAATACAACTAGGAAACAAGACAGGAAAGGCAAAGAATCTAGTTTCTAAATCAAGCACCCAAAGTTACCCGTCCCCTTGTGGGTAAAACTCCATCCAAATGGGATTGGCCCAGAGCAAGGCCCCAAAGCCTGCCATAAGTCTAAAGCATCTTCCAGTGGGGAACCACAAAAAAGGGTCAGAAACAACCAGACAAGCCTGGAAGGAAAAGAGCAAAATCAAAATCAAGATAGAAGCTGCCATTGTCACCTCCCCATGGGTCTCACCCACAACTGTGTCACCCAGTCCACGACCAAAAGGCAAGCACATTTTCTTCACATGTCTCTCCATTCCATGTGCCTCCTCCAGGTCTCCTCTTTGTTCTCCATCCTGCTTCCTTCCTTCCTCAGTCTCCTCTGCAGCTTCTTCTCTCCCTGCTCAGCTCCACCCTCCATTTGGGTGGGGCAAGGAAACTGGAACCCTCCCCCTTTCCTGGGGACCACCCAGTTACAAAAGTAGAGAAATATTATTGAGAGTTCTGCTTAAGACCTAGTAAAAATCATTAGTTTTTTTAACTTTGAAGTGGGTTGCATGGTTGTTATCAAGCAAAAAATTATCTTTTAAAATGAAAAGTTGATATCTGTTTGTCATATAGCCCATGCACACACATAACCACACACATAGAATATTTACACATACTGATAATTTACTCATCATATAAGATATTTGCAACCAGTCTTCACAAATATTACTTGTATATATATATATATATATATATATATATATTTATATCTTGACATGTTAAATATATTAATTTCCCATTGCTCATTTTAATTAATCTTGACTAAGTAGCAAACAATGAGGATTCGTTCATTCCTAACCAGGTTGTGTTATAAACAAAATATAACAAGAAAATAAATGATAAAGTAACAACTTCTAATTTCTAGCTTTACTATTTTTTCACTTACTTTACTGTTTTTTCAGTTCTAGGAAAAACAATGGCCTTTTATTAATGTGTGTGCTCATGTAATAGTCCTGTGCAAAGAAAATTGGAAACTTAGTGGAAAATAAAATAATGA
Organism: Talpa europaea; assembly: GCF_964194135.1. NCBI lineage: Eukaryota > Metazoa > Chordata > Mammalia > Eulipotyphla > Talpidae > Talpa > Talpa europaea. Next base: position 34,296,092 of record NC_140068.1, on the reverse strand, counting down.
GTTTACAAATAGCTTAATTTTGAAATATTTGAGCTAATAGTACTAAAATATCAGTGAAGAAATAGATTTCTACTGGATATTTCTTTTCTAGTCCAAGAGCTTTATTATGTCAAGTTATGAAATATCTATATTATATGACATTGTATGTTAAAAAAATGAAGAATATAATCATGTCTGTACATTTCTTTATTCATAAATTCACTTTTCCACTGATGCAGAAATAACAGTTTTTTCTTCTGAATATATAGACTGGTAAGGCGTGGATTAAAAGCCTATATTTAGTTAGTTTGTTTGCATTTCATTTCCTGTATGTCTAAGGAAATGAATGTTTAAATGACTTCTTAACATGGTTGCTTGAGTGTCTTGTTCCTTTTCCTGCTGTGGTGACAAAGGTCTTATTAAATTTTGTTTTAAAGTGGATACTTTAAATGACTTTTCTTCCTATAAACTACAAAACAGGCCATTTAAGGAACATTTTAAGGTAGAGACGGTTAAATGAGAATATGTACTTACATTGTCTTTAGAGATAAGGATGAAAACAATTTTAAATAGGGAAGAAACTTTTTTCTGACTGTTCCTTTTTAAAATGTATTGTAAATAGCTGAAGGAAACTTTATAGACCCTTTTGAAATTTAATTATTTAATTACAATAATATAGGACTAAAAACAAAAAATAATGATGCATTTAATTTTGTCATACTCTCATTTCTCATAATGCTTATTATTTGTTGGGATAATGTATATTCTCCTTAATTTTAACAAGCATTCTTACAGTATAAATTAAAACACAGTGTGGATATTTGTGTAGAAAACATGCTTAGTTTTAATGATTAAATGATTTTAAGAGAATAGATATTTTTTGAAAAGTGACAGCCTCTTTGATTTTGTTATCACATTTACAGCAATTGATTGTGTAAAACTTACAAAATCAAATCATAGAATATAAAATGGATTTGTACCTATTTATTGGTGTTGCAAAACAGTAGCAAAACTTGTCAAAGACCTGAGTATAGCTGAACTTTAAGAAAGGGGAGTGGGAAAAACATCTGGTTAGATATTTGTTAGTGATTTCAACCATACAGTCCCATAGTCTATACCTTCTCACTAGAAGGCAAAAACAATTAGATCCTTGCTATTATCTATAAGCAGAGAAATTAATTCCAATAGAGCACTCACTGCAAAAAATAAAGAGTAGACTTTGTGTATGACTAAAAGTAGAGATGATGGAAGACTTAAGGAAACAAGGATGGAATCAATCCCCTAAAACAGGAAGTGCAAATACACTAAATTGCTAAATATGGATCAGTACTTGATCTTCCAGGGTTCTGACTAGAGAAGAGACTAGACTTGTGTGTGGCAATATATAATATTCTTCAAAAAGCTTGGCTTCTTAAGTAGAATGTGCAGAAAAGAATATATACCCCTTGGAGAGAAGTTAGTGAAGGGAAAGAAAAAGGGGAAATGAAGGATTCTATGAAATAAAAGTAGAGCTTGCCACTCCTTTTACAGGCAGTTTAAAAAAATGTTTTAGTATACCTAAGTATCATGTTAATGCTTTACCCTGAAAAATGAAAACAATTTAAGTGCTCTTAAGATTTTTACAATTAACCATATGTTAAAGTCCATATGACAGAACATCCTCAAATATTGGAAATACTTGCTATTTAGGAATCAATCTATCATTCAACATATCCAAGAAAAAAATCATTAGGATAAATGACAATGGTATTGATAATAATGTATACTTACCATTTTATGACATTAAGCAAAACTACAAATTAAGAATAATTACTCTGTTTCATATTACCATTTCACACTAAACTATCTATCTCAACCCCAAATTGACATCATGCAAAAGAGAAAATGTAAGGCCCACTCACAATATATTTTTTTAAAAATTACAGCTATGTCTGTTAATACTACTATCAATATATATTGACTTTTAACTCTGAGAGGGAAAATAAGAAATGGAATTAAACTATAAAAATGGGGCAGAGCTTTAATGTCACTTATTCAGACATATAACCATCTATCTCTAACACTACTTGAGAGGTAGTGGAAAAACAATGTAAACATTTTGAAAAATCATGAAAATGTCTGAATAAATAGTAAAAACCCATCATTTTTATAATGTACTGATACTAATCATTGAAAATATATAATAAAAGAAAAGACTCAGCTATGATAGCAACAAAAAATGAAATACTTATATAAACATAATCTTAAAATATTGATAGCAAACATAAAAATATCTTAATCAAATATAATAAACCTTCCCTTGTAAAGACTGAAATTATAATGATGTGAAATATCTAGAGCATACGAGATTTTTTTGTCAAATTGATACTAAGGTAGTTAATAAACCAGCAAATATGTCCAGGAGAATTTTGAAAAAATACCAACAAGTAGAAAATTGTCCTATTAGATATTAAATCAGCTTTCAATTAACATTCTAGTGTTAGTTAATGAATAAATTGAACAAGCAATGGAATGCAAGAGAAAATACTAATAAAATTCCAAATGCAAATTAAAATGCAAGTGGCATACTAATTACTGGGTTAAATATGAATAAGTAAGTAAATTATACTGAACCTGGAAGTCATATAGCATAAAAGTGAAGTTAAATCCATTTCTCACATCTTAAAAAACAATAACTTTAAATCACACCAATACTTAAATATAAACATTAAAACTAAATTAGAAATTGCTTTAGATATTATAAATATTTCCAACTCATCAATCAATTATGAATATGAAAGTTATCTATGGGGCAAACCTACAAACCAGTGCAAAGAAGAAACTAAAATAAATTGGGAAAAGACATTTTATAAAAGGAATATAAAAAGGCTCTTAAGCATATGAAATGATCTTTTAACCTCTCTTACTGCGAGTCAGTAGACATGATGAAATAGTAATGATATTCAACTTTTCATGGATCAGTTTATTAAAAATAAAAATCTAATAATCTTATTTGAAAATTTCTGGAGAAGTAAGAGCTATCATACTATACCTGTAGTAGTCTACATTGGCATGTATGTATGAAAGGGAATAGGGAATTCTTCCCCATCGGAATTTTTAATTTATAAATACCCATTAGCAATCCATTTTCAGGAATTTGTCCTACAGATTTAGTCATGTATGTGGGAAATGATGTAGTGTTAATAACTACAACATCACAAGTAATAATTGTAAAAGATTGTGAAGGATGTAGATCTCCACTTGACAACAATTTAGGTATTTTGTGGTAAGTCTATACCTTGATAATACAGTCACAAAAACACTGAGAACTTTAATTTATCAACACTGAATATCCTCCTAGGTACATTTTATTTATTTTATATTGATTGAGGTAATGTTGATTTAAATCATAACATATGTCTTAGGGATATAGTTTTACACCTACACAAATGGATATTATTTCAACACACCCACCACCAAAGCCCCAGTAAGCCACCATTACATCCCCCCTCCCCTTTGCTCCCACTCTATCACATCTCCCTTCTGGTAGCCTTAGTCATTGTCCAATGTGCTCTTACCCCTCTGTTTTCACCTTCTTATTCTCCCACTCCTTCCTTCTCCCCTCCTAGATGCCTCAGATCTAGCTCACATTTCAAGATTTATCTTTGACCTTTTGTTTGGTTTCTCTATATTCCACATATAAGTGAAACCATCTAATGTTTATCTTCTTCCTCCTAACTTATTTTGCGTAGTATAGAGCCTTACAGTTCTACCCATGTTCTTGCAAATGGCATGAGTTCATCTTTTTTTGATAGCTGAGCAGTATTCCACTGTGCAAATATACCACATCTTCTTAATCCATGTTAGCCATATGCATGTATTCTTTGGAGAAGTGCCTATTTAGCTCTTCTGCCCATTTTTGGATGGGGTTATTTGTTTTGTTTTTGTTAAGTTGTATAAGCAATTTGTGGATCTTTGATATCCCTTGTCATATGTATGATGTGTAAATATTTTCTCCCATTCAGAGGGGTGTTTCTTTGTATTGGTTACAGCCTCTTTCACTCTAAAAAAGAAGTAATATGCTGATCAATGATGTCATTTGTATGAGAAAAGTGACAACTATAGTATACACATATGTATATGTATGTAAATATTTGCTTATACATATACAAAATATATCTGGATGGATATATACAGTAATAATAAATTTTAGCTAAAGAGAGGATTTTGTAATTGAGAACTAGACGTGGGAGAGGAAGATTTCTCTTTATCACATTTTTAATGTCTTGAATTTTTAGTCATCTTGTGTATTGACTAATCAAAATTAAATAAAAGAAGCATTTAGAAAAGATTAAAAACAAAAATTGCAATAGACTACCTTCCTGAACAATAATGCCTATAAGAGGGAAAATTTAATTTTAAATGTTCATAGAACAATAACGGTAAGTCTGACTGAATGGAAATCACTCTCTTAAATAACTAGTGAATCATGAAAACATCAAATGTGCTATTAGAGTTTAAGAAAAAACAATGGGAACAAAAACACTACACATTCAAAACAAATGGAATGCCATTACAATGAAATAAAAATTAAAGGAAATGCTTTTAATAAAATAGGAAATAGTTGAACCTTGTTTACAATTCAGGAAGTTAGAATTATAATGAAAATGGAGAGTGAAGAATAGCAGACAATTATTAAAGAGTTGGATAATTTAAATGAGTAGTGTGTGTAATAAACACAAGCACTGGCTCCTGATAAATTGAGCTAACCTCTGGAAAATGTAACCTTTAGTAACATGAAACAAAAGTAATACTGGAAATTAGGAGGCAGAGAAAGGGACATTGAAGTAATTATTATGTATTCAAAAGATGTTCTGACTATTAAATATAAATGCAAAGAATATAGAATCTTCATTTCCTTTTCTGAAAACTTGAAATGTAGAAAAGCAATCAATTACAAGAAAAGACAATGGTAAGAGTAAAAACCATCTGGATACAAAGTTGATGGAGAAAAAAACTCCGACTACATTATTTACTGGATAATTATAAGTAAAGAATTAACCTACATGATAAGATGCTGAACAAAATGTGCAAAGTATAGAGGATAGTAAAAATTGCTAAAATTGTTGCGGTCTTACACTGCACCTTATACTATCCTATGCATTTTATTAATTAACCTCTCAATTATTTTGTATACATCTTGTTATCAGGAAAAAATACAAATGAGAAAATAGGCAGAACAAGACAATAGGTACAGGACCTAAGACTACACAGTCAACATATTACAAAATCGGATTCAGATCTAATCAGGTGGTCATAGATCTTAGATTTTTAAATGCAGCACCATCTTCTTTACTGAGAAAGTCACAGAACATTGACCAAAGCCACTATAGAATCATTATTTCAGTGATACAGAAATGACGTAGTATACTAAAGCAATCATTTGGTAAAAAACAGAAGATATGTAGGTAAATAAAAAGACATCTGTTCATTAACAATAGCATCAACAAATAAAAGTACACTCACAGATAATTAAATGTACTTGAAATAAGGATAGTAATGAATATTAGAGAAAAAATGAACAGGAAAAAGTGCTGTAAAATATTAACTAAGACTTGAGAAAAACTATTTCTTTTCTTGATGGAAATTTTTGACTGTTGTAAAAATATCACTTCCTCCATGTTAAAGACTAAATGTAATATCAATAGACATTTCTGTAAATATAATTTAAAATTTTCTCATTTTGGAAAAAGATGAATTAAAGCTAAATGTCTTTGCAGACATCAATGCATATTATTAAATAATGTAAATAATAGAACAGCAGTCATTTTGATTTGTAGGGAAATATAGTCCAGATATAGAACCAGAGTGTGCTGGAGGCTGCTAGTAAAAGCCCATCAGAGCTGATTCTGTACATCTCTTACGACCTTTGATTTCAAGAACATTGTGTTGGTAGTTTCAAATAACCTATGGTTGCCACAATTTATACTATGAAAATTAACAGCTGTCATTGAAACATGTATCACCACATCTCTGAATGCAGCTAACAATATACAATTGTTACATGATAATATTGGTTTTGTACACCAGTTGGAGGAAAGGGTTTAAAATGACATCTTAGGGTAGCAATTTGTCTTAATTCAAAACAATATTACAAATATACCAAATAGTTAAGGAAAACGTGAATAAAATTTATAAATCTTAAAAATTAATAAATGATAAATTAATCATTTCTTCATAGTCTGTAGTATACCCACCTCTCATTCTCTCCCTTTAGGCACACCTTTGCAATGTTACACCAAATTTTGTATTTAGTGGAAGAGGTGGAAATAGGAGGACTACTATGGAATAAAAGATTTATTAAAGAAAATTAGGTCAAAGACAATTATGGTACCTGTTTAAATAATGTGTGTGTACGTATTGCTTCTGTACCTGATACCAGGCAGTTCAAAAGATAAACTTATATTGAGGGGCAGCTGTACAAATGTGGAAACTATGAGGAGGAACAGGAACACACAAAGCAACCTGGAAGTAACATATTCTCCCACTGCTTTCAGTGCTCCATGTTAAATGACATAAGTAGCGTGCAGGAAAAGCTAATCCAGGAGGAAGAGATGCTAAAGGAGAAGACTGTTGGGACAGCTGAGTGCCTCACATTTCTATATATCTTATGAGAAGAGGTGCGGACACCTTTAGTGTAGGTTGTGTAGGAGTCCTGCCTTCCCACTACTGTGTCTCACAAGTACGCAAAACATAACCCAGAGATCTCATGCTGTCACCAAGTCTTCCTCTCACCCAGTGGAAAAGGCTATCCACCTAGCTTGCTCCCCCATCAACCAGACCAGTTGTACTCCACTGGTGTTCAACCATATGGGTTTCATGCCCCTGCCAACTCAAACAATTATGCCAACATGCTAATCACATCTGCCTGTGGGAACCAGGTGGCACATCCTCCTCTTGCTATCATTAAGTTTTCTTCTACCATCCCTGCCCCTTCCCTCTGTTCCACAGAGCAGCTACTTTATGAACCCGTATGATTTCCTCTTCCTCCCATGATGTGAATATATGTAACTGAAATTTTAATTGCTGTCAATTTTGTCTGTCTAGTTTTAGATGTCATGTGTCTGGGAATAACCTAGGGCAAGAATTCCTACCTTACCAACAGAGAGACGGGTAGGTGAACAAAGCAGATGGAATTTGAGATTTGTTTGGGTCAAGAGAGTTTAGAGGAAATGGCATTATGCAGTTCTGAGTTAATCTAAAGAGGTCTTCTCTTTTGAAACTTCTAAGCAGAGATGTACACAATATCAGCCTAGCCAACTGGATGATGAGGAGTGCATGGCCCAGTTGTCCATCTACCATTGTTCCTAGCTGTAAACCAGCAAATATCAAGAGCCAGAGCTCTCTCCTGACATATTGCTGACTACAGATTTGAATGTGGGCCCCAGCTGAGACCAGAACAATTGAACAGCTGAGCCCAGTTAAATTGTAGTTCAGAGAAAACACTGAATAATAAATGGTCATTGTTTAAAACAATAATCTTTGTGTTGGTTTGTTATATACCAATAGGCAACTGATTCATAGTCTACTATGTATTTAAATAAAATTAAACATTATAAGTTACTTGTATCTCCAGTGTTGCAGATTTAATATTCTAAGGTCAGGAGTGAGGTGGATAGAGCAACTGGATTTGGAATCAGAAGAACTAGCTTCTGGATTAAGCATTGCCACTTATTGGTTGTACGATAATTTGTTAAATATATAATCTTTTTGAGTTTCAATTATATAAAGGGTATGAAATCACCCATACTAATATGCCTTATAGGATTGATTTTAAAGAGACAATGCATGTCTTCCTACTGAAAGTACTCACAGTAGAAAGTAGTGTTGGTTTGTTTGTTTTATTACTTACTGTCATGCTCACTGGCCTGTGGATTGTGGAATGCATCATCCCCTTCTCAAAAAAAAAGGGTTATTTCCACATATTCTGTCTTTGTGCCCCCTTCATGATTTCTCGCTGAGTGGTAACATGTCATAGTTATTGAATTTAAAGGTTTTCTTAGACACTCGGCAAATTATTTTTCTTGACTAAGATGTATAGATTCCTTTATTAAATTTTTCTCTTTAGTGTTAGACTTCAGTTTTCTGAAACCTAATTTTGTTCTAGCATTTTCAGCCTTATGACAAAGAATACAGCAGATTACCAAATAGTCTAAAACTATTATACCTCAGAGCCACCAGAAGTTGACCTTAAAATACAAAGTCAGAAGAGTCCATTTTTCATTTTCTCCCAATTCTTAAATTCTCCTTATCTACCCCTAGAGGTGTAGTTTTATATGTCCTTTTCCTTTGCTTGATATACTCCTCTGTCTTCACTTCTTTATACGAGTGTTGGTTGCTTTCTTCCTTTTTGGAAATATTCCCCATATTGCCTATCGATTCATTTAATTGTCTGCAAATGGATTTTCAATATGCTGTTATACCCTTTTCAATATCTCCATGGTCCAGTTTTCTCCCCTTTCATGTAACTTCACAATAAGTGAGTTTTATTGATTTAGATTTTCTTCACCTTCTAGAACATCCCATGTATTTATTCATTTTCTTTTGTTTTTATTTTTCAATATTTAGATTCTTCATCTTCTCTGATATTTTAAAAATAAAGCACTATAAGGTAATTATTTGGGGGATTTCTAAAAGTTTATGGGAAATGTCCTTTGAAGGTTAAGGTAGTAGAAATCAGAAAGGTAAGGTATTTCATTAAAGATTTTATAGCTGTGGATACAAAATAGCAATATAATTTTTAATAATAGTTCTAAGTTATCTTGAAAGAAGGATTATTAATGCTAATTTCTGACTATACAGACACTAGCATATCATTTCACCTGCCAAGCTATTCAAATAGACTGAAGTCTAGATAAATGTACTCAAAGACTTGGACCGTTTAGTTTAATCTGCCTTGATTATATTTGCACATAGATTACATCTCATGAGGATTACAAATTATACAAAGCTTTTGTATCCTTTGGAATGACCAATTTAGCAAACTGTTTCTTCTTAGACGTTTTTTCTTAACACGCCAGAATTTGAAACTTGCAATCAATAATATTTACCCCTTATGTGAGCTCATTCAGTTCCACAATTACTAAGATATTATCAGATACCCTCACAATACCCATTTACACCTAATAATGCCAACTTCCCATAACTGCAGAACATGAAAAATTAGGAAAGTAGTTACAATTTATAAATTACATTTTATTTCCTTTAAGTTTTTGTTCAGTTGTTTTTAACTATGAAAATATTATTAGTTCTATTAGTTAAGGTAATTGATATTTTTCTTATTTTTTTTTAAATCATTGAACTATGCTCTTTTTTTTTTTTTTAAAGACTTACTTATTTTATTTATATAAGCACTGGGTACAGTCAGAAGCGTGGGAGGGTGAGAGAATTCACCAGAGCCAGAGCGGGGAGCAGAGCGGGCAGAAGGACCGAGGTATACTGCTGAAGGGAGCAGCGGGCCGCAGGAGAGGTCTGCGCGCCACATGGGACCCTCGCCCAGCGGCCAGGGATCAAACTGGTGCTGCAGAGGCTGCGCGCAGCTTCGCAACCCAGCGCTCAACCGCTGCGCCACCGGGGAGGCCCTAATTGATATTTTTCTATTTAAATGAAATAGCTTTGGTTAAAAACTTCTGCTTCATATTAACATGTAGAGTATTACATAACATGGAATTGTATTTTTATTGAATTTTTATAAAAACACAAGATTTTAAATCTGAAAAGTTCATTAAATTTCATCTGGTATAAAATTCTCACATTACAAATAAAGAAAATATTTTCATAGTTTATTAAAAGTTCATACAAATAGTGATTGTTGGGTTCCAATTTTCCTAAACTTAAGTTTATGGGTTTTTTTTATCAGCAAATGTATTTATTTTTAAAAATTATTTTTATTGAGTTGACTGATATACAATACTGCATACAAGTCTATGTTGTTTTTAACTTAATGAATTAATTAAAGATAATTTCCCAATGCATTAAATGTGCTTTTATTCTTTACCAGTTAAGCTGCTATTTTTCAAAAATCCAAATACCATATATTTAAACTTTATGATTGAATATTGTTTCTAGAAAATCATGAATATATATTACATATTACTTACTGAAGTCTTTATGGATAAAACTCTGCAAGGCTATTTGAGATCTTCTAAAGGTACAAATTTATATGGGTCATTGATTTTATTAATAACCTCATACTTCTGTTTAAAGAATGATATGGTACATTTATGTTTGAAAGAATATCAGCCTTGGTAGTGGGTGTGGTGTGGTAGCATGCATCTGAAACGGTATGGACATATACCTCTGAGTGATGTAAGTGCAGTAAACCAATGTTACCTCAAAAAATTAAGTGAAAAAAAGAAAGAATATCTGGCTGCTTAAATGATTTGATGGTCAGAGGATTCTTGTATTTACTTTGTTCGTACATGTGAGGCAAATTCTGGGGAGAAAGGACAATTAGGTTTGCAGAACTCAACACTCTTTCCTAAAGAAGAAGAAATATAACAATAATGCCCTCTGTGGTGATTTATGTGAACCCAATGATAGTTTTGACACTTTCTGTGAGATTTTGATATTCAAAAATATCTACTTGGAATATTCATCCATGCACAACTCTATAAATTGACATGATGATATTGATCCTCTATTAAGAATAACATAAGAAATATTTCCCTGGACTTTTACAGAAGCTGATATATTCAGGACTCGATGGAAGATATCTTTGAGAAGACAAATTAAATCAAAAAGTGCTGTGATAGATTAAGAAGGGAAAAGGTAGGTACCAACACTATATTGTATATGGAGAAATAATGGTTATACCTGGTGAAAAAATTGTGAAGAATATATGCTTGGTGTATTGAGAAAACTCCATGCATTTTTTAAATCAAACGCATTTTCAGTAATTAACATAGAAAGTTAGATACAATTGATTTTTTGCTGAGTTGCTGATTTTACCCTTTTAAATTTTTACCAGTGCAAAATTGTCTTATTAAAAGTGAAATTATTTTAATAGGCTATATTGGTTTATTATCACTGAAATATAAAATGTCAAATCTATTGATATTTATTTATTGAATGCAATTATTGCTACAGGAACAAGGAGAAAAGAGTTAATGATTGCTTTGTGAGTGAATAATATGTACAGTATTTGTATTAATATTTTATATGACTTTCATTAATATAGCTGAAAAAATCAATAGAAAACTAAGAAAAGGCTATTTTCTTTAGTTGTTTACTAGGGATTTGACATTGTATTTTTAAAAGAAAAATATCAAATTCTTCCATGCCAGCAAGTACCATGGATGTCTTCCAGTATTAATTGTCAGCAATTATAATTTTTAAACAGTGAGCAGTTACATATCAAATATTTGTATTAAGACCAGAAGTGGAAAAAGGCAGAAGCTTGCTTCGTTTTTATCACATAGTCAAAACTCAGCAGTTTTTATCTTAGACTAGTAGGCTAAGGTGTTCTGTACCTTAAGACACTTATGTACCATATGTTGTCAGTGTTAATAATAACCTAATGATTTTTGTAACCTTATTATTAGCATAAAGTTACAGCAGCTAACCATGTTCTGGGGCAGAAATGAATCAGAGAGTAAAGAGAAAGACAGTCTATAATTCTTACTAATCCAAAGAGGGAGCTGGAAGAGAACAAAGTATTGACCAATGTATACACGTTTGAAATGCTCAACGTAATGTTACATATTCAAATATAAGGTCATTGCTAATGCTTTTGAAGAAAACATGTTTGTAGCAAGTAATTTCATATTCCTCTGAAAACTCTGGTATTTTTTTTTCTTTTTGTCCACACGTTATCATTAAAAAATTAAAATTAGATCTTTCTTAAATCAATTTATTATGATGCTATTCTCCAGGTGCATATCATATTCATAAATATTTCAAAGAAAGACCTTGTGCCATCATAAAGATCAAATCACTAATAGATTTCCTTTTAAACATGTCTTGTATAGAAAAATATAAAAATAAAATGTCATTTCCCCCTTCTTTTCAATATTTTTTTTGATTCTAGTCTTCATGAATAAATGCATTAGAAGCTGGTCTATGTTTGAACCAAATTAGGCCTTTTAATATTAACTAATGCTACTAATATTCACAAGTAAAAATGGTTTATTAAATTTGCAAATATATTTGAGTCCTCTTAATTCTTAGGAATTCTTTCTAGTAAAATGCACTTCTGTTGTAATTTTCCTGGGTTTTTCACAAAAGTCTTTCACAAAAGAGGTCTAGGGGTCTCTCCTGGTGGCACAGGTGGTTGTGCGCAGCGCTGTGAAGCTGTCCTCAGCCTCTACAGCGCCGGTTCGATCCCGGCTGGCTGGTGAGAATCCCACATGACACGGCAGACCTCTCCTGTCTCACCCGCTGCTCCCCTCAGCAGTGTATTTCAGTCAGTCTGTCTGTTCTGCTCCCCACTCTGTCTCTGGTGACACCTCTCACCCTCCCGCACATCTAGCCTATACCCTGGGTCTTGTATGCATGAATAAGTAAATCTTTTTTTTTTTTTAAGAGGTCTGGGAAATAACCTTTGAACAGGCTAGTTTCAACCTCTGAAAAGCATTTTCTATCTTCTAGCTATTAGTAATTAGCAGCAATTAGCATTAGCTAAGTGAGGAACTCACCTTTCAGTAGGTGATTGCATATATGCAGACATTCTGACAACAGTGTTTCAAAATACTCTGTTTTCATCTTTGTCCTTTCATTCTTTGGGCTAGTTCCTCTGATGTCCAGATTATGTTGGGGACTTTTATGAGACACAAATATATTGACCCTAATGAATACAGAATATGAAAACCTTTTATACTTTGCTATGAAAGAATGGAGTGTGATTTTAGGCAAATTAATTCTGGTCTCTAGGGAGCTTAGTAATAAATTTAATGAATCCAAATGTGTGGAGAAATGAAAGTCAGAAATGACCTATTTTGTTGTCCTTTCTGCCTATTGAGAGTTTAGTACAAATGTACTCCCTCTGGCTGCTCTTACAATAGTGTCAAAAGTGGTTTCATTGATTTCTTTGTTTCCTCCCAAATTATAAAAATTTTTGTTTGCATAACATATACTTTATTTTGACAATCTTTAACATAATACTTCAATAAAATAATTTAAATGTACAGAAAAATCAGTATTCAGTGTGTAGGCAATCAGCTTCTGAATATAACTCCACTTCTCCAGGATAAAAAGAAAAAACAAAAAAGGTAAATTGGAAGGTGACTAAGGCAGTGACGATACCCTCAGATATATTGGAGAAAAGAGATAGGAAAAGAAATATAGTTAGCTCAACAACTAGTTTTCTGTTTTCTATTTCTTGCCTGTGTGGGGAGTCACAATTTTGGTCATTATGATTGCCCATGAATTGAAAGTTTTAGGGGAGAATATATATTAGATATCTTTCATAATTCAAAATTAAGAGGCTGATATGGAATTCAATCATACCTTTGTTACTAAAATCATGAGCACAAAGTGTGACTTTGGATCATGATACATCCATGGTTAGATGCCTGTATTCACTGGTATGACTCAAATTGTTCCCTAATAATTCATCCCAGGATAAAGTGGAATTATCAAATTATCAACAGACTACCCTGGACAATCCAGTCTTCCTGCACTTACCACATATGTGAAAGCTGAGTAGAATATACCCCTCTCTGAGGGCAGACAGGCTAAAATGATAATGGCAATGATGATGACAGTGATCATGATGATGATGATGATGATGATGATAATGATGATAGAGGCAGAAAGAGAGAGAGAGAACAATAAGGAGGGCAAGGAAGAAGAAGAAAGGAGGGAAAGAAGAAGAAAGGGAGAGAGAAAATAAGTTCACAGGGGCCTCCAAATGTGGTGGGTATGATATGTTAATGTACAGCTGAAGCTGGGTAGGAGTTTGTCTATTTTATTTATTTTTTTGAAGAGCCAACTTTTGGTTTTTATTGAACTTTTGGATTTTTTTTAGTTTCTATTTCATTTATTTCTGCTTTGTTTTTTATTATTTCCATTCTTCTACTGGTTTTAGGGTTTTTTTTTTTTGTTGTGCTTTTTCTAGTTCTTTGAGAAGTGTGATTAGGTTGTTTCTTTGAGTTCTTTCTTGTTTCTTCATGTGAGCCTGTATACTATATATTTTTCTCTTATTACTGCTTTTGCAGAGTCCCATGCATTCTGGAAATTGGTGTCCTTCTTGTCATTCCACTCAAAGTATTTTTTTAATTTCTTCTTTGATCTCCTCGTTAGTCCAGTGGTCTTCCAGTAGTGTGGGTTTCAATCTCCATGAGGTGGGAGAGTTCCTTGCCTTCTTTTTATGGTTTATTTCTAGTTTGATGCCTTCATGGTCAGAGAAGATGGTTGGTATGATTTCAATCTTGGTGTATCTGTTGATGTTTGTCTTGTGTCCCAGTATGTGATCGATCCATGGAGAATGATCCATGTGCACTTGAGAAAAATGTGTACTCAGATTTTTTTTGGGTTTAGTGTTCTATAGATGTCAGTTAAGCCCATGAGGTATAGATCCTTATTTAGAGCTTTAGTGTACTTACTTATTTTTTGTCTCGTTGATCTATCCATTGTTGATAGTGGGGTGTTGAAGTCTCCTACTACATATGTATTTTCTCTGATGTCTGATTTCAGAGATAATAATAGTTGTTGGATATATTTTGCTGCTCCTTCATTTGGTGAGTATAATTAATGTGTGTTTGTCTTCTTGAAGTATTGTCCCCTTGATCATAATATAGTGACTGTCTGGATCTCTTTTTACCTATTTTGAGTTTGAAATCTGTTTTATCTGAAGTATAGTTGTTCCTGCCTTCTTTTTTGGTCCATTTGCTTGTAGGATTGTTTTCCATCCTTTTACTTTCAGTCTATTTTTATCTTTTGTAGTTAAAAAAAAATGTACGGCAGAAGGAGTGTGATCCTACATATCTGAATCACACACAGAGATGTAAACCAATAGTACTTCAACAATATACTGAAAAAACATTTTCAGATGAGAGAAATTTATATCTATAAAACATTTTGGAATATTAGTATTTATTAATAATCAGTGGGACCCTTTTTAAGATCATTTTCCTGATCTAAAGAAAAGATCCTACCTCATAATTCAGTTGTAAGGTTAAAAGTATGTTGCATGTGAAAGTCTAATTTAATACCTCATCTATATGAAAATTCAATACATGCTAATTATTATTTAGTGTTACCTAGTGTTTATTAAACACTTTCTATATGCCCACCAACCTTCTAATAATTTTACATGTGCTAACTCATTCAAAATGGCAGTAATCCTAAGACATAGATAATATTACTAGTTTTATTTGTATAAAATAGAACTAAATCACCACAAGTTTAATAAATTTCCCAGAGTCACAAATTTAGTATATGGTTAAACAATATAAGATTTCTCAATATAAGATTTCTCCACTCCAAAAAAGATATAAAAGATCAAATTACATGATGAAAATATGATTAGAAAAAGGAGAGGTGGATGATCTTAATTGTATTCTTAAGTTATGCCATATTTTAGAATCTAAGTTCCCTATAAATCCATCAAGGTAAGATACCTGTATTCACTGCTATGGCAGGCTCTACTGAGGCCAGAATCAAGGTTAAAACTAACTCTTAAGTAATTTCTTAGCTTCTCTTTTTATGAACTATTTCCTCAGGTAATGTATACCATAGTTGATTAGATTTTGGCTTTCTTACTTGAAATCACATGTGATTTTCTAGGAAATATAATTTATTTAATGCAAGGGGAGTTTGGACAGAAAAAAAAAAACACTACTAAATCATGCACATGTATGTTTATATATATTTTTTTCAATTATTTTTTCCTCCAAATGTGAATTTTATCCAGTAAATGAGAATTTAATTTTAATCTGAGTTCAGATACTAAAGCTTTCAATTTCTCATTGTATGTTATACTTCATTTTTGTTTACAATTTTATGTCAGATAAAATGTAACAAATACAGATGCTAAATATACAGTACATATCAGAATGCAATAAAAATACTATATTACTTACAGTTCAGATCATCTGACTAGAAATTTTACATTTGTCTCTTGACTAATCAGTTTGGTCCAAACATTTAAATTCACAGGTCTCTTCTCTCCTTCGCAAAACAGAATTGTTATAGTATCATTAAGAGAATTACATGAGCTAATGTATATGAATTTTTTTAAAGATTTATTTTTTTATGCACAGAAGAAGTAGGCCAGAGGTGTGGGGGGTGAGAGGATTCACCAGAGACAAAGTGGGGAACTAAACAGGCAGATTGACTGAAATACACTGCTGAGGGGAGCAGCAGGAGAGACAGGAGAGGTCTGCGATGCCATGTGGTTAGCTCCCTGGCCATCCAGGGATCGAACTCATGTTGCAGAAGCTGTGCATAGCTTCACAGTGCTGTGCTTAACCCCTTGCACCACCAGGGAGGCCCCAATATAGGAATTTTTAAAAAAAGATTTATTTATGCATACAAGAGCTGGGGTACAGGCCAGAGGTGTGTGTGTGGGGGGTGGTGAGAGGGTTCACCAGAGACAGAGTGGGGAACAGAAGAGGTGGATTGACCGAAGTGCAGTGCTGAGGGGAGCAGCAGGCGAGTCAGGAGAGGTCTGCTGCGCCATGTGTGTTGCTCCCTGGCAAGCCCGGGGATAGAACTCATGCTGCAGAGGCTGTGGACAGCTTCATAGGTTGCGTCTTAACTCCTTGCACCACCAGGGAGACTCAATATATGAATTTTAAAAAAGATTTTATTTATTCATTTGTAGAAGAACTAGAGTGTAGGTCAGAGATGTGAGTGGTGAGAGGATTCAACAGAGACAGAGGGGGAGCAGGCAGGTAGATTTATACTGCTAATGCGAACAATGGGTGACGCAGGAGAGGTCAGCTGTGTCATATGTGGGTTAGCTCCCTGGCTAGGCATAGAACTCAGGCTGTTGTAGTGATAGCGCTGAGACTTTACACCTAGGCCACCAGGGAGGCCCCAATATATGAATATCTTTTATAAGTAATGTGTATAATTATAAAATTATTAAACAGTGTAGAATCTTGCTTTCCTTATAATTCAAAATTCATATTTTTAATCAAGTGAAGCAGGCTATACTCTTTCACTTAAAAAATTTCAGGTTGTCATCACAGCTCAAACTATACATAATAAAGCCAGGAAAACAAGATAATTTAAAAACTTAAACTAATTTTAAACTAATGTCTTGTTGAAGTAACTCTAGTTTTAGTCAAGATGAATTTGATAGAAAAAGGCCAACTTAGTAAATAACAGGAAATGCTTCCTTTAAAAAGCAGGGGTTTTTATTTATTTATTTATTTATTTTTGGCAGGGGATCTTTTACTTTCTATTTCTTTTTTTTTTTTTTAATTTTTTTTTTATAGAGGCATGTTTTATTCATTTATCTATTTGTTTGTTTGTTTGTTTGTTTTGTTTGTTTTTGTTTATACATGCACTGGGTACAGTCAGAAGCGCGGGAGGGTGAGAGAATTCACCAGAGCCAGAGCGGGGAGCAGAGCAGGCAGAAGGACCGAAGTACACTGCTGAGGGGAGCAGCGGGCGGCAGGAGAGGTCTGCGCGCCATGTGGGACCCTCCTCTGGTGGCCGGGGAGCAGCCCGGGAACGAACCGGCGCCGCAGAGGCCGCGGGAAGCCCCGCAACCCAGCGCTCAACCGCTGCGCCACTGGGGAGGCCCTTTTACTTTCTATTTCTGAGCCTTTGTTCTGCTTTTCATAAAAGCCTGCTCTGTCAGGATGCTTTTAAATACAGTTTGGAGCACAAAGTAGCAACCAGGACATTTACTAGCCCTGAGCATGATGCCATCAGGTGCTCTGGACGTCTCAGAATGTGCCCATGGTGTGGCTGTGCTGGGGCTGAGGGGAGGGAGGAAAAAAACAGTTTTAATACCTATCCTCTAAATTTTCAGTTATAAAAGGTTTAAAATGATTGTACTGGTGATAATGATGGAATCACAAGAAACAAAAACACAATATCCTCTTCTAAATAAAAAAAAAAAAAACAGTATGATTGTCAGATCAATAAGAAACAAACTTTTGGAGAAATGTAATTTCATTCTTAATTTTTCCCACCAACACTAATAGAAAACAAACACACATACATTTCCATATTCATTGCAAAGAACATTGAAATGATTTTAGCATTTTAATACTTTTAGTCCTTGTTATATCTATTCAGTTATTTTTAATATATAGGAAATTGAAACTTTCCCGAAATATTTTGGTTGCATATCATTCCTCCTGTATCAGTAATGCTTTAGTGCAGGAAGCAGGAAACACATTTGATAGTTTAAGCTGGAATGGATTAAATACAGAGAACGCAGTGCATAGCAAATTGGCGCAAATTGTGTCAGAGTGGGAGGCAAGAGACCACAGAGATAATAGTTGGAGCTTTAGCTCCCAACTCTACTGTTGCCTCTACAGCTTCCCATGAATCTAGTGATGGCTTTGAAATACTGCAACATCCGTTTGATACCTGGGTCTCCATGATTTCACTTGCCTGTAGTAAAACAGGAGTATGTAGTAAGATCACTTCTATCAACTTCCATGCAAAATCTTGCAAGGAATTCTGTAGTCAGTTACAGAATGAAATTCACTTCAAGAAACCTGGCAAGTGGCTTGGAAATAGGTCTTTCAACTTCTGGACTTTTCAGTACAGGAAGGCACGTGGAAGGGAGTGGCAATAATGCAAACAATCCACAAGACCTGCCACATATATTTTCAATATTGTAACTATTATAGGGCTACAAAGGTGATCAAGAGATTTTCAATGGAGTAATAAACATAATTGCATCTGTTAGAAATGTCTTAAATTAATTATTAGAACCTGGATTTCAGTTTCCTATACAAACTCATATGATAAATAAGCATTAAATGTATATATTCCAATAATATTATTAAAATTTATGTTTGAAAAATATGTAAAATCTTTCATTTATATTTCCCCCACCAGAGATAATATCTTAGAATAAAAGAAGATAGATATCACTCTATGCTTCATCTGTAATGTAATCTCATTTATGGAAAAAATCATTCATAAACAGTGACAATATACCATTAATAAAATATTCAAACACTTATGTTGATAATAAAATATTTCTTACATAACCTAGGATTGGTTAATTATTAAGAACCACAATCCCAGATGAACTTTTTGGTACTTCTAAACAATAAATTATAATTTGGTATTTGTCTTTCTCCTTCTGACTTATGGTACTTAATGGAATTCCTTCCATTTCCATCCATGTAGTCACAAATGGCAAGAGTTTATCTTCATTGAACACTGTTATTTATATGTGGAATAGGGAGAAACAAAACAAAATGCCAGATAAAGTCAAACCAACAACAAATCGTAGAAATCTGACTATAGAACTGAGGTTGTGAGAGCAAGAAAAAAGAACAAAATGGGAAGGAATCACAATGAACTATGGAGGAAGATTATGGCTGTTTTGGTGGTGGGTAAATGTTACAGCAGTAGAAAAACGATGACAGGTGATGTTTCAGTGCCAGGTCAGAAAAATAAGTGAATGAATGAATGAATGAATGAATAATGTACTTGATATGAGCTTATGTGTGCCACTGTAAAAACTTTGTAAATTGGGCCTCCCCGGTGGCTCGGTGGTTGAGTGCTGGGTTGCGAAGCTGCCCGCAGCCTCTGCAGTACTAGTTCCATCCCCGGCCACCAGTGAGGGTCCCACATGGTGCAACAGTTCCTCTTCTGCCGTGCCTGCTGCTTCCCTCAGCAGTGTACTTCGGTCCTTCTGCCTGTTCTGCTCCCTGCTCTGGCTCTGGTGAATTCTCTCAGCCTCCTGCACTTCTGACTGTAGCCAGTGCTTGTATAAATAAATAAATAAATAAATAAATCTTTAAAAAAACTTTGTAAATTATCACATTTAAATATTACTTTCACCTTAAAGTCTAATATATTCTGAATTACTTCCCAGAAGATATTAGCAAGTATTTAGTATTGTACTCATTATAGCTAAACTAATTTAGGTAGTATTGAAGTTCCTATAATGAATACAGAGTAAGGAAAAAATCTGGAGGACCTCCCCGGTGGTGCAGCGGGTTGAGTGCAGCACGGTGAAGGCTGTCCACAGCCTCTGCAGCACCGGTTCCAATTCCCAGCCAGCAGGAGAGAAACCCACATGGCTTGGCAGACCTGTACTATCTTCCCACTGTTCCCCTCAGCAGTGTCTTCAGTCCGTCTGCCTGTTCTGCTCCCTGCTCTGTCTCTGGTGAATCCTCTCACCCTCCCACACATCTGACCTGTACCCCAGTTCTTGTATAAATAAATATTTAAAAAATAAATAAATACATGTTAAAAAAAAGAAAAAAATCTGGAGTAAATAGAAACACACACACAAATTCACAAATATAAACATAAATAAAATGAAACTTATAGGTGCAAATTAAATTTAAAGGATAGTATTCTCTTGATTTCAGACCCTTTTTTCTGTAATCACCACCTACCCTCTTTTCCTACCACTCTCTCCCTAGACATTTTTGAAAATACTTAGAATTGTGGTAACATAGATCTATATGTCTCATTTTTCATTCTGTGTATCTTGATAGGCATCTAAATAATCAGTATTTTTAGTTTAACTAAAAATAATACAACCATGATAAAACGACAGTATGTGGATTAAATATATTTTTTATTTCTTTCAGTGGTTACAATAAGTATGCTAGTCACATTTTCAGCTTCTACATGTTTTCCTGCCAGATAGAGTGACAGTCTTGATATAAATAAATCAATAAAGCTCTGTGCAAGTTACAAGAAATGATATACCTATATTCTCCTACACATTTTCTGTAGTGATCTGGGAAGCTTCATATTTAAATCCATTACTAAAAAGAGTGGGGTTTTTTTTTTCCACTTTTTGTGATTCAACTCTGGATTTCTTGGTTGCTAACTTAGGTATAGATTTAAGATAACTTTTCTGTTTTGTGAATTCAGATTCTTTTTTCTCTGCTCATGGGATAACTCAACTGAAGAATCTAGGATTTCATTTGTTATTAAAATGATCTCAGCCAATAATAGAATTATGCTACATAGTTATAAATTGCAAAATTCCTTTAACATTTAAGGTCGTCTTAAGCAAAATCCTCTAATTTGAAATTTTCAATACATTTTACCATGCATCCTATAGATATTTGCAAATAGAGTTTCTTGCTAATTATGTTAAGAATAAATATTTAAAAAGAAATGAGACCTACCAAAGATTTTGAAGATATCTTGGAGAATTATTTATATTTATCCAAATATTTTAATAATATATTAGATTATAAGGCCTTCAAAGGCCTTTATTAGGCAATTGAGATTATGATTTTGACCTTCAAAATGATTCACTTGGTACATATGAGTTAATGTGTCATGGTTGGGCTAACTTTCCCAACATAACTTGGCTTAAGGAAAAGTCATGAAAACATTTGCATGCAAACTGCACACAGGTAAGTACATAGAGATAGTACATATACCATTAGTCTTTCAGACAGACAAGCACTGTGAAATAACACTTTTTTGTGTGTTAGATGATCTAATCTAATCTAGGCTAACATAAGTCTTCTGAACATGTTTAAGGTAGCTAGGTTTTTGGATGTATCAAACGCATTTTTGATTAATTAACTTGTAATGAGTTTATTGGTATATAACCCCATCATAAATTGAGGCAAATTGGACAGAAGTCTTTCTTTACTTTTTCTTTCATATTTAAGACATTGTTCCATTTTCTCCTCTCTTCAGTTGCTTATAACATGAAATTAGTGTCATCACTATTTTTTCTTTGGGAGCAATTTATTTTTTTGTTTTCTGGCTGCTTTTATTTCTATTTATCAATTATTTTGAGAATTTTACTATAATATGGCTTGATTGAATTTTCTTTTTTTTTTTTTTGTACTTGAGTTTCTTGAATCTGTGGGTTTGTTAAACCTCTTGGTTCTATAGTTTTACAATTTTAATCGCATTTTGAATTTTTTTGGTGATTATTCAAAATTTTTCCTCCTTTTTTTCCTTTACAATAAAAAGACCAAATAGAATTTTAAAAATTCATCTACATGCTTATAAAAATTTAATAATAAAGGACATATATTTAGTAATATGATGATGCATTTAGACCAGAATTCCTATTTTCAAAATTGGCCTAATTATTATTTCACTTTGTACATGTTAAATATATTTTAATTTAAATTATTTGGTACAAAGTAGCAGTGGTTTAACTAATGTAACAAAAAGATGCATTTTATGATGCAGTTCAATTTGTTTGCATTTTTAGGCACCTGCTTAGTATTTTTTTCTTAGTATGTTAATAATTAATTATTAATATTAATATTTTCAGTACAAGGATTTGAACAAAGGTTACAGTACACAGCTTCTTTAGAACTTACAGAATGAGTCTGGTTTTCTATATTTCCCCCTCTCTGTAAGATGCTCCTTTGGGTGTTCTTTTTTTTTAAAGATTTATTTTTTTATTTATACAAGAACTGGGACACAGACCAGATGCATGGGAGGGTGGGAGGATTCACCAGAGACAGAGTGGGGAGCAGAATAGGCAGACTGATGAAATACACTGCTGAGGGGAGCAGCGGGCGAGACAGGAGAGGTCTGCTGTGCCACGTGGGACCCTCACTGGCCGGCTGCAGACAGCTTCACAGTGCTGCTCTCAACTGCCTGTGCCACCAGGGGAGGCCCTCCTTTTGGGTGTTCTATATGAAAAAACAAACAATCAACAATCAGTTTACAAAAGTAAATGAAAACATTTGGGTTTATGTGCATGTGCACATAAAATGCGGTATATACACATAAAGGTGAATACAAAATAATATGGTATAATCAGTTAATATTCTGTAAATAATGCATCATATTATTTTTATGATAGATGTCAAGAATCTGAATTTTTGACAAATGTTTGAATCTTCCTGAGACATAAAATATATGTTTACTTTTGTGGAAAGTACAGTTCCTCCCTTACATTTCTGTTAAATTTAAATATTTTATTCACAAATTTCTTTGAGATCAGTAGGTAGAAATAGTTTGTCATGATTATAAATTTTTTTTTGCTAATTGCACAAGTATTAAAAATATAACAGTAGAATAGGTAAGGCTTAAAAGAGCTTACATTTCTAATGAATAATACAAAAAGGATAAAACAGCAAATATTTAGCACTTTCACTTCTTTATACATCACAGTATTTTTGTTATGACATGTATTTTGCAAAGCTGAGAATTATTACAGATGTGTTTTGAAATCCTCAGAAGTCCTTAGTTACAGTGAGAGACCTAACAGGCAAGAGAATAAGTTCTATCATGGGAAATTCTGTAAAAATTGAGGCATTAAGAAAAGAATTTTTATCTTTTTGGTGTCTTGTGCTTAACTACATGAGCAGTGGAAAAATTGATTGTAATAAGTAAAACTATTTAATGTAAATAAATCAGTTTCTTTACATAGTAATCTATATTTTGTAAATTATATTAACTTCTTCCATTACTATTTTCAGTGTCACCATAGTCTAAATATTAAGCAAATAAAGAATTACATGGGATTTTTCTATCTGGTATCATTGACTTTAAAGAGTTACTCAATTGAATGAATTTTTTTTTTTTTTTTTTTTTTTTTTTTTGCTCTTCAGAATTACTGAATGTGAAGATGTTTTGGGGAAGAAACAAAAATATTTAGAATAGAGCAAATTACTAAAAAAAAAAAAAAAAAAAGTGTTCCCGTCACTCAGTTTGATTCTGACTTCAAAGATTTCTGTGCTTTCTAAGAAAAGTCAGAGAGTAAGATAAATGCTCAAATGGATATTTTATGTTTCCATTCTCACCTAAAGGTCTGGATCATTTTGTCAACTGAGAAAATGTACTTGACTTTTTCAGTTTGCAATTTTACAGTTTATCATTATTTTGATTACTGCAGTATGAGAGAATGTACTGTCTGTAGGATTTCTCATCTGTTAAGTAGAACTGTAGATTTGGATTTGAAATCTATCAAAAGAAATAGCACTAAGCTCAATGTAAGTTGCCACTGTTCTCTACCATAATGAGATGTTCTATGTTATTTGTCAATAGTCTGGATGTAATTACTCTGCTTATGTAACAGGGGAAAATATTATCTTCACTTCTCTTTGCAGCAATAAAACTGATTCTATGGTATGGCGATTTCAATGAATATGTAGGATAATGGATATGGGTGGTACATATTTAATTCCATTAATATTGATTTCTACTTCATTATTACAAATACAATACATAATAGACAAAATATAAAATGGTCTTAGCTGGATTATATTTGATAAAATTCTGTTGCTTAAAGTCTTTTGTTAATTATCATATTTTAATTTTTTTATTTTATGCAATTTTAAATCATTTTTCATGTTTCACAATGTATGCATTTTCATCTTGGTTATGGTCCCCATACATAATTATCACATTTTTTAAGGTAGATTCCAAGTTTTATTATTCAGGAAATATATCCTACTGCTTTTGAATACTGGAAAACATTGAAAGAAATGCAAAAATCTAATGCTCAAGTATCAAAATCCACTTAAAATCTATGATTGAATTAATAATGGCAAAGAAATAAGAATAACACAAAATACATGTATATTTGATGTATGTTATCAATTACAGTAATAACAAATTTCTATAAAAATAAGTTTAAAGTTATGGCAGTGCAATGTTTTAATTTTTCCATATTTATTCCATATTATATCCTTTTTAAATCTATATAAATTAGTCAGTTTTATCTTAATATAAAGAGGACATAATGTTTGGATCTTTGCTAATGAAATCATTTTTCAGATATCAATCATACAGTACTTGTTTCACAATGGATCACTTTAGAAAGTTGTTTTGGTAAGTGAATAAAAATCATACTAGCTCTTTCAGTAGTGAGAATTTATTTATTTATTTATTTATTTATTTATTTATTTATTTCACATGAAATAACGCCTTTATTGCAAAGCATTTCTAATCCAAACTAGACAGCTTGTTAGCATGTTAATTTTATATACATTGTAACATTTTAAGGTAATCTACTTCGGTTTTGACTAAAGTTGAAGCATTGTCATTATTCTTATAGATCTAAACTGGTTGTTACTATAATAACTTGGAACACTTAAAAATCCATTACAATCTGTTACTGTACTTCTCATACTTCATTAGCATATTTCTATCCTAGCTCATTTCTTGCCTAAACAGCCTCCTTCCATCCACAAGAGAGTCAAAATGGGGCTATTGGGAGAATTCTAAACATTAAACCCACCCCACCAATCACCAACTTTCATATCTACTCCATCTATCCAAGAGGTCAGTCTAAAACACTTTTTTTTCATACTTAACACCACAAATCCAAGCTGTCACTAATCCAATTAACCCAGATGTTAATCACTTCCACTGATCATATCCTGATTCCAATTTACAATCTTCTCTCCTTGGATTATCACAACAGGGTCCTAACTGGTCCTGTTTCTACTCTTAATCTTTCTTTTTTCTTTTTTTTTATAAATAATAAATTTTATTTTTATATTCCCCGATACAATTGCAAATGCCCCATTCTGACCCCAATCCCTCCCCTCCTGGCCCCCACCCCCCAAAAAGTGTCTCTGGTTCATAGTTTTTTGTTGATTTTGATTTTCACTTTCTTATAGTTATTCATTTTCCTGGTCCCTTATTTAAGTTTTCTAGATTCCTGTTATGAGTGAGACCATCCGGTATTTTTCTTTTTCTTTCTGGCTTATTTCGCTGAGCATGATCCCTTCCAGCGCCATCCATGTTGCTGCAAATTGCATGTGTTTATCTTTTTTGAATGCTGAGTAATATTCCATGGTATATATGTACCACATCTTCTTGAACCAGTCATCTATTTTTGGGCATTTGGGCTGTTTCCAAAGCTTAGCTATTGTAAACAGTGCTGCTATAAACAGGGGTGCAGGTGTTCTTTGGAATTCATGTTTCTGTGTCCTTTGGGTAAATACCTCGGAGTGGAATTGCTGGATCATATGGAAGCTCTATGTTTAGTAGGTCCAGAAATCTCCACACAGCTCTCCATAGTGGTTGGACCAGTTTGCACTCCCACCAACAGTGCAGGAGAGTTCCTTTTTCTCCACAACCTCGCCAACATTTGTTGTTGCTAGTTTTTTTAATATGTGCCATTCTCACTGGTGTAAGATGGTATCTCATGGTAGTTTTGATTTGCATTTCCCTGATTACAAGTGATGTTGAACATTTTTTCATATGCCTGTTGGCCATTTGCATTTCCTCTTCAGAGAAGTTTCTTTTTAGCTCTTCTGCCCAATTTTTGACTGGGTTATTTTCTTTGTTGTTGCTGAGTCTCATCAGCTCTTTGTAGATTTTTGTGATCAGTCCTTTATCATTAATGTTGTGTGCAAAAATGTTCTCCCAGTTGGTGGGGTTTCTCTTTGTTTTTGTTATTGTCTCTTTTGCTGTGCAGAAGCTCTTTAATTTGATGTAGTCCCAGCTGTTTATCTTTGCCTTCACTATCACTACTTTGGGTGATGTGTCTGTAAAGATGTCTTTGATATGCAAATCACGTAGTGTTTCGCCTATATTTCCTTCTATGTATTTTATGGTTTCAGGTCTTATGTCTAGTTCTTTAATCCATTTTGAGTTGATTTTTGTGTATGGTGTGAGGTAGTGGTCAAGCTTCATTGTTTTGCATGTTGCAACCCAGTTTTCCCAGTACCATTTATTGAACAAACTTTCTTTGCTCCAATGCATAGTCTTTGCTCCTTTGTCAAAGATTAGTTGACCATAAATCTGTGGGTTTATTTCTGGATTTTCTATTCGATTCCATTGGTCTGTATGTCTGTTCTTGTTCCAATACCATGCAGTTTTGATGATTATGGCTTTGTAGTAGAGTTTGAAGTCTGGGAGTGTGATGCCTCCATTTCCTTCTTTTTTTTTCAGTAGAGCTTTGGCTATTCGGGGTTTTTGGTGATTCCATATGAATTTCATCAAAAATTGTTCTATTTCTTTGAAGAATGACATTGAAATTTTGATTGGAATAGCATTGAATCTGTATATTACTTTTGGTAGGATGGCCATTTTAATAATGTTTATTCTTCCAATCCATGAGCAGGGGATGTCTTTCCATTTCTTTGTGTCTTCTTCTATTTCTTTTAACAGTGTTTTATAGTTTTCTTTTTATAGGTCCTTTACCTCTTTTGTTAGATTTATTCCCAAATATTTGATTTTTTTTTTTCGATAAAAAAAGGGATTTTTTTTTTTTATTTCTTCTTCTTCAGATTTATTGTTTGTGTATAGGAAGGCTACTGACTTTTGCGTGTTGATTTTGTATCCTGCCACTTTTCAGTAGTGAGAATTTAATAAAGAAGATTGTTCATGGAGGTGTTGGAGCATTTAATGAGCAAGAAGAGAAACATGACAGTTCAAGATAACTTTAAGAAACAAGTAATCCCTCTTATGATTAAAGGAAAGAAGAATAACTTGATATTATCTAAATCTACATTCTCAAAGTGGGACTCTACAAAGTTAGAAATCGGGTTTTTAGAACATGGGATGCTATAAGGAGTCTGCTGTCACCTTTAAAGGAAATTTGTAAGATTGAGTTTGAGTATCCAAGGTAATCTGCAGTCTGGAAACAATTGCTACATCTTGGCTACAGAACCATTTCTGAAGTGATTCTGAAAAGCAGGATCATCTTTTGGGCCTTGGCTAGGACACCCCACTAAGTCTCAGTTCCTGTCTTGGGACCAACATGGCTGGCAGCAGTATCTGGGGACAGTACCTTGAGCCTGGTCAGGATTTTCTGAGCCCTCTTTTCCATTTTCCAGTTTATTCTTTCTGATTATATATCATGCATGGTTTCAGCTAGTTGTCCGAAGGTACTAGAAGCTGATGAATGATGAATGAAGCTGATGAATAGTCAGCCTGAGTGTCTCCAGTTCCAGGACAACATCCTGAGTATCAGATTCCTCTCACTGGATGCTATAGTGTTTCTTTTGAATCATCAAAAGATTGATGATTATACATCTACCATAGCTGTATAATCCTTGCCATGTTGGCCACCCTAAATTTCCACAATTTTGAAACTAGATCCCCATGGCACTAACTGTGGGGCAAAATCTGCTGCCACTGTTGGTGTTGTGCTGGCTCTGTGGATGCCACCACCTCAGCAAGTATACCACCTCACCAGCCTCAGAAAGTACATCTAGAGGGCTGGCCAGCAGAAATTGGCCAGCAGCAGCAGTAGGAGCTGCTGCTCCCAAAATGTGCAAGCAGCAGCAGGAGTTCCAGCCCACAGCTGGCTTATGCTGCCTGAGGGTGGTCCTTCCCCCAGTGTAAGCCAGATGTGAGTGCAGAAGCCCCTAAGGGTAGCTGATAGAGGATCCAAGGGAGGGCAGGAGCCAGCTTAGGGCATTCTGTTCCTGGCCTCCAAAGAAAGAAGAAAAAAGAGGGATCAGTACCCAACCCCAAAAGAAAGAAGTGCTCCACAGCTGACTTCTGAAGAAAGAGAGAAGCTGAAGACCTTCATAGAGATCTCGTCCAGCACTGTTGACAGGTGAATGGCACTCTGAGTCCAGGTCACCTTTGAGATGTTTCCACCATTTCTGATCATCCAACACTACCTCCTGGTGTTTCTACTTACATTGCTGTCTGGTCCAGCATCTGGTGCTGTTCAGCCCATCCTTCAGACTGCTACTGTGGGCTGCTGTGTTGTCACCTCAGCAGCCCCACCTGTGAACACCTCCAGCTGCCTTTGTGAGTTGGATCCTGTCCCACTGCTTGCCGGTGTGCTACAAGCTCCAGGCCCTCATTAGCAGGACATCTTACATGAGTTGCCTTTTGTTTGGGACTTCCGGACAGATCTGGAGTAACAATGCCAATCACTTGTGGCCTTGGAAACTCATTGTTTTTCCTTTTTATTAAGTAGGAAATTGTTTCTTGAGTCTGAGTGGTCTTGCAATTGAGTGCACAGGTGAGAACACATAAAACAGTGACCTGACCTCTACCTTGGCACTGTCCTTTGACCATCTCTCGCACTGCTACATCGCTGTTTCAGCCTTAGTATTATATGTCAGTTATTCTTGTGAAGATGGCCATAATTTTTCCCTTTAAGGGCTTTTAGACTGTTGCTTGGCAGTGACAAAGGACTCTTCAGATCTCTATCTTCTCTTGCCTTTGATTAATGAGGTGATGCCCTGCTCTCTGAAACCAATCTTAAACATGCTGTAGAGGAACACATATTCCTTGAGAGAATCAGACTGCTCTTTGGACTCCATACACATCCCCTTCTTTTGCTTTCTTTCCCCACAGATAGCAATGTGTAAGACAATGCATAAGACAGGGGTAAATCTACTTTGGAAAGGATCACATTGTATGAATTTATTTATTATAACCATTAGAATTCAAGAAAAAATACAGTTGGAAGAGGTGTTACTCTACCTTAATTGTCTAAAATTCTGAAGAGTAAATTTTAATATGACTACAATATAAATTATTGTTTATGTGGTTTTGTATGATGTGAACCAGTCTAGCATTTATGCTAAATGAAGCACAGTTAAAACTTTTGAGAGAATTATTGGAAGACAATATTCTTAAATGACCCAATGGCTAACACAGTATTGTGAATTAAGATATAATTAGCACTAAATACATTATATTTGGGAATTTCATATACAAAAATAGGTATATCACTTTGCTACAAATAGTTTTTAAACAGCAATGACATTGTAAATAATACCAGTGTTATTACTTTTTATCCTCTATCAGACTTAAGAAATTAGCTACTTTATCAAGATCACCAACCAGTTAAATGACTAAGCCAATATTGGATTGCAAATCTATCACAATATAAAACTCACTATTTGTCCCTTGTGTCACACTGTAAACTTATAAAGAATACTTTGAATCTATTTTTGTATTATTCCCTTTTTCTTTGCTCAAATATATAATTCTTAGTTACATATATGAATATTGAATGCTATGTTAAAACAAAGTGGGCCAAAATTAGAGTTTGTATAATGGGAAATTATATCAGTAAGGAAAAACAGATTAGTATATTGCATGAAGCCTAAAAATTGCCACATTATTTATTAATTTATTCATTTATGTGTTCAAATGCTTTGTATGTGTCCTGGGTTGCTACTAATATTAGCAAAATAAAAAAAACAAAAACAAAAACAAAACTACATTATGATTCTGTTTATATTTCTGTCATCAAATATAATCTATGAAAGTTTAAAAAAAAAAGAAATTAGACAAGGGTTGCATATGTAATAAAAAGGAGATTTGTACATTTTCAGTATATATACATTTTCTTCAGAATCATTACAAATGTTAAAGATAATAAAAATTGAGTAAATTTCTGCAGAGTGGGAGAAGGTATAGATGATATAAAATTACAGTATATATGGTTGGTGATAGGCGAATGGGTTAACCTTTTATTTGTTTGATTTTTTCAATATGTTTTTCTTAAATTACTGAGACAAATAGAAACCAATAGCCCAATAAAAGTAAATATAAAAATTTATCATGTCTAAATGGTGTTTATGCTAAGATAACTCAATTTTTTGAAATACTTTTGTGTAACCTATTATTTCTTTAGAAATAATTAGAAAGCCAATTGCATGCTTATGTTCATAATTGTAGAAAGGCATGACACTAACTTGAAGAATACCACCAATAAATTAGAAATTAAGGAGGACATTGTTAGTGTGGTCAGTAGAAGACTTCTTCCTTGGGCTGATGTTAGAGTCAAGAAGGATGGTGAGTGAATCATAAGGGATAGAAGGAAAGTTCTCTGTAAATAAATTTTATGAAGTTCTTAAATTTAAAAAAAAATGATTAAGCATTATAATCAAATAAGGTCAACTTTAGTATTTGCTTTTTCCTGAGGACTTGTCTTTCTCATTTAAATTAATTTATTTTTCCATACAGGTTATCAAAGTGATCTTATGATTTTTAAAAATTTCTTCCATTTTCACAGTTGTTTACCTTTTATATTTTCTTTTGCCCTTGCTCCATTTTGTTCCATTATCAATGGAAATTGGTTTGTGTATTCT
This sequence comes from Talpa europaea, assembly GCF_964194135.1. Classification (NCBI taxonomy): domain Eukaryota; kingdom Metazoa; phylum Chordata; class Mammalia; order Eulipotyphla; family Talpidae; genus Talpa; species Talpa europaea. The sequence continues at coordinate 34,265,016 of NC_140068.1, read as the reverse complement.
ATCATTTTATTTAAGGAACTAGTCTATGTAGTTTTGTTTATAATTAAATCTAATATTTTTAATTTTCAACCGCATTGTTTTTTATTTCTTTCATTGTACTCTTTTATTTTTCTGTTTTTTTTTTAGTTAATTTATTCTTTTATTTATTTTAACAAAGTATTTATTGCAACAAGTTTACCACTTCCCTCCCTATATTGCTCCATAAATTATGATACGTGCTGTTTCTATTGTCATTATCTTTATATTCCAGTTTCTTTTTATCTAGATGATTAAGAGGCAGTCTGTAAATTTCTTGCTGGAAGGACATTTCTGTTTTTGTTTTTGTGAGTAAAATTCTAGTTGATTTTAGTATGATCAAAGAGGAATGTTTGTGATGTTTGTAGTGCTTCTCCAGTAAAGTTCTGAATGGAAGTATTAAGGTCATTTGACTTGTTCTCAATCAGTGATAAAAATGGTATTTTTTTATATGAGTACTCGTGAAAAGATATTTGCTGTAATTGAGGTATAAAGATGAACAAAAATTCAGTTTTATGACAATTTATGTTGAAAATGCATCAATTTCTAATTCAGCCCTGACTGTAATCAGAAATAATAATGAAGTATATAGATTGTTTGTTTCTAGTCTCAGTGTTCAAAGTATCTAAGGTGAAGTCTCAATAATAGCATTTTCAAAACCCAGTATGTTATTTTTATTGAAGGGGAGAAAAACCTAGGGTTTTTATAAATAGTTTCTCATTTCTCATTCTCAGCTTTCATTTCATGGCGTGAGCAGTATATGAGAGGAAATATTTATTGACTAATTATCCAATTAATTTATTTTTTATATAATAGATGAGTAAAGGATGAGTTAAATGTTTTGTCAAATTAAATGACCGTTACCAGCCAACCATGAGTTCATTTATTTACCATGTCTTATTTCCATGGGAAGAGATAGATAAACATGATGAGGAAGGACACACCACCAAAAAAAAAAAAAAAAAAAATGAGAGGAAGAAAGAAAGAGTGAGACACCTATGGGTGAGCTTAGAAGTGGATATTGTAAGGGTGCTGTCCTGTAGCATAATCCTTGGATGCTGGAGAAGTGGTTGCCATGACAAAAGAGTTATGTATTCCAGTGAAGTAAAAAAAAAAAAAAAAAAAAACTTAGAATGGATATTTTTAAAATAATTTTAGCCAGGACAGTCCTTAGGTAAAGCAGATTAGGTAAAGCAGATCATGTGAAACAGGAAAGTTAATAAGACCATTCCAAAATTTCTCTCCATTCTAAAAAGTCAGGGCTGTTTCAAGGAGAAATTTGCAAGTGTATTTATTTAGTTAAATCTGAGATTTATTCAGCCAAACATCAAAATAGTTTTATCCTGAAGGAAAATCCAAGATTTAGAATTAAGTTTTTAGTTACAGAGCTAGATTTAATCGGCTGCATTAATCTGTCTTATTCTGATCAACTTCCAAGAGAATTGTGAAGTAACAAAATGATCATTTATTAATTAATATGATAAAAGTAACTTGCAAATAGACATGAAATAAATACTCTAGTCAGTATATCTTTTCTTTTTTTTTTTTTTTAGAGAAAGAAAAAGTTTATTGAGGAGAAAGGGAACATAAATAACGTCAGACTCCCAGGCCATGGAACCAGGCCAGGGAGGGGCAAGGAAGCCCCAGTTTATCTTTTCTTATGGCTTGAAAAAAAATCAAATCATAACCAGACTTTGCTTGGCATAGAGAAATGTTATACTAAATTAATATTTTATCAATCATGACATTATCCAATACATTTTTCTAGCCTGAAAGTAGACTAAAGCAACTTTGGAGATTTCCCAGTGCTCCCGAAAAAATCCTCATCTCCTTAGATATGGAAATGTATACACAATATATATGTAAGAGATGTTTACTTTCACTTCCTGTAGAAATATTTTACTTCTCACATACGATCAGAATTAGAGCTTGAGCCATTTATGTAGACAATTGTACTGATCCATAATAATAATAAAATTTCTGTGTACCTTAGATTGTCAATGGTTACAGCTTGAATTAAGGTCCAGGCTAGAGACAAACATCATCCCTATAGATCTGTGCACACCCATACACATAAAACCCCTGCTTGGAGACAACTATTGTTTAGATTGTTTGATATTAGGGATTTTTGTTCTTAGGTATGTATTTAAATTCCCAGGACTTCGAGAAAAAGCCTAGAATTCTTTACATTGCATGTGTCTACATTATTTTCCACTCTGTCAGGTGGGATGGGGGAGGTATCTAACACTTCTCTCTATAAAAACAGAAAATTGTTTATCCTCTTCCTCACCTATGGAGTGTAATATACTTAAAATTAGTTATTTCCAGTTTGAAATTGCAATCTGAGTTTAAATTTTAATAAAGAAAATCTGTTATCTATGTATCTGGCTATTTTGAGTTTTACACTATTAACTGCATAATTGTAGTTAAAATAGATGGCTCTCACTTTAAGCTGTCCTAAATACTTCTTTGACACATAAGAAGTGTATAAATTGAATGAGTCAAGGAAAATAAGAACTAATCAAGTAATTCTTAATATGTTCACAATGCAATATGTATACTGAAAGTTAGGCAAAAGGGGCATGTCTGGTGGCGCAAGGGGTTAAGACACAACCTATGAAGCTATCTGCAGCCACTGCAGCACGAGTTTGATCCCCGGCCAAGGAGCTACCCACATGGTGCAGCAGACCTCTCCTGTCTTGTCTGCTGCTCCCCGCAGCAGTGTATTTCAGTCAGTCTGCCTGTTTTCTTCCCCAATGTCTGTGGTGAATCTTCTCACCCTTGCACCTCTGGCCTGTACCCCAGCTCTTGTATGCATAAATAAATAAATCTTTAAAATTTTTTTAAAAAGTTAGGCAAAAGTTTAAAATCTTTAAATATGGTTGTGAAATAGATCTGTTTAAGCTAGATACCTCTTGATTTTTTTCCAATATAAAACAGTTTTATAGGTCCCTGTGAATTTATCTTCCACCGATATGTTTCCTTCCCTCCCCAGGAGGGAAAATAGGAGAATGTATAATGCTTTGCACAGTAACCTAAAAGGATCTAGGAAAACCTTTTCCAAAGTGATGGTTGATTATTTCTAGCTCCCCGTCAAGCTGGGCTTCTCAGAAAGAAGCATTAATTAAATGGGGGACTCCTGATAACTCCTGATAATGGGGGACTCAAATAACCTGCATTGGGAGAGGTGTAGAAACAGGCTGCTTTCACCCTGATGGTTACCCACTAATATCTGTCCATGCTTCCAGTCAAGATTTGTTTATGTGTTTCATTGAATTGATTGAGCATTCATCAACCTATTTATCTACCTTTAACCCCACCACTCGTCCCCTTAACCCCTTCATTTCCCCCCACTTAACTTTAGAGCTCTCACCGTATTAATTATATCCACTGGCTTTTTAAGTTTACATTATCAAATTGTCTGCTATGTAAAGATCCAGCATTTGTTTTTATCATACTAATCTGCTTTACCACATAATTCTCTCAAAATCCATTAATTTTGTTGAAAATGGCTATATTCTTCTGCTTAGCATATCTGTGATTAAAATGAAGGGGCCAAGGATAAAGGTATAGCATAGACTGCTGGAAACCATGATAATTTCAACCCTTGCCTCACCTACCACACCCCATTAGACTGTAGTATTGGGCTGTGAGAGCTATTATTTTACTGAGAACTCATCAGTATATAATATATTAAAGAAACAGGCCAGCTCCTTCCTGACAGCAGCCAGCAGGCCTGAGATTTATTCAAGGACAGATAAAGGGGAAGAACAGCTCCCACAAGGGAAGGGGTCCCAACAAGGATTGCCTTTCAGTAAAGATCACATCAGCGTTTTCGTAACAGTGCTCAGGTTTTGGGTCTTGGGCGTGTTGGTTATGCAGTTTTCAATTGATGGTTTGGAACTTTCATTCTAACGTTCTTTTTTTTTTAAGATTTATTTTATACAAGAGCTGGGGTGCAGGCCAGAGGCACGGGAGGGTGAGAGCAATTACCAGAGACAGTGTGGGGAACAGAACAGGCAGACAACCAAAATACACTGTTGAGGGTAGCAGCAGGCAAGGCAGAAGAGGTCTGCTTCGCCATGTGGGTATCTCCCTGACCGGCTGCGAATCTAACCCATGCCGCAGATGCTGTGCACAGCTTCACAGCATGGTGCTCAACCTGCTGCACCACCAGGGAGACCCCCTTACATGCTTTTGATACTGTGTTTTATGCCTGCCCTACCTTGATGGAATATTCTGGAACTTCCCTCCATTTCTGTCTCCCCCAGGGCCACATCCCTAACTGCCTGTTAAGGTCTAACTCCTCACAGTCATCCAGCAAAAGACATTAAGCTGCTTCCATGTTCTAGCTATTGTAAACAATGCTGCTATGAACAATGTAGGATATATGGGCTTTTGTGTTGATGATTTCATATTCTTTGGATAGATACCCAGGAGTGGGGTGGCAGAGTCTTACAGTATTTCCATTTTTAGTTTTTTCATGGAAATCCTGATAGCTTTCCATAAAGCTTGTACCAGTTTGCATTGTGGTTTTAACCTGCATCCCTTTATTGAGAAGTGAAGGTGAACAATTTTTCATCTGTCTTTTGGCCTGCTGGTTATCCCCTAGGGAATGGAGTTGAGAACAAGGGAGTTAAATCTTATTGACTAAAAAACAGGTTAACGACAAAGAAAATGGATTTAGTTGCAGCTTATTGGCTAATTACAGGGCAGTCCAAAAACCACAAGTGTGAATCTCTGGGGAGTTCCCCACCTCTGTGTGGACCCACTTGGAGCTTAACTTAAGATTAGTTGCATCTGTGCATGCTCAGAATGGGTCATTTCCTAATAGTGATCCAGACTGCTGTTTGAAAATAAATCTCAATGAAAAGGTCAGATAAGCTCTCTGTTTTGCTTTTGTGCTTTAGGGTCTGAGGACAATTTAAATATTTAACCTGATATTTGATAGATAGATAGATGACAGACTGATAGCAATAGTGAACATGACACATGTTTATTTAAAAAAATCAAATCTTACAATGGTAGGGGCAAGTCCAATATCTGCAAAGCAGACTGTCAGACTAATGATTCAGGGAAGAGTTGATGCTTCCATTTTGACTCTGTAAGCAATATGGAAGCAGAATTTCTTTTTGTTTGGAGGACCTTCAACTGAAAGGATAATATCCACCCATATTATGGTAATATATACTGCTTTTCCCAAAGACCACGAATTTTAATGTTAACAACATGAAAACAATACTTTTATAGGCTGGTATTTGACCAAACTGACCAATATTTGCCCAGGCAAGTTGACCCATAAAATTAACTATCTAGCTCTCCATGGTGAGTACAATGGTATAAATATTATGAGAGTGGTATAAAGACATTAATATAAAATACAGATACTTGAAATATTACAAATAATTCAAATTACATTTTTTTGCTGTCATGCCAAAAATAGTCGATTGTGCTATCTCCATACAAATAGGCAATACTACAGATTGATTAAAAAATTTAATCTGCAATTAAGGTACTGGTAAAAGGGAATCTATACTCTTTCTGAGAATAGCATAATTGAAATTGTCTCATTTTAATTATGATTCAATATTTTTAGTTCATTTTTTTTCAAATAACTTATTTTTTGAAATCCTTTCAGTTGATTTGTTCTAATTGTTGAACTCTAGGACAGTTTTAGATAATGCTTTGTTGCAATTGTCAATAATTATTAGCATAAAAATCTAAAATGGTAGGTTGGATGGGGGGAATGTTGAAGGCCAAAACTATACTTCAGAAACAATATTTGAAGATGCAACTTTGAAACTGGAATTTTATACCTACCAAAGGTCTTAGTTAATAATGAGACTGCTACCAATTGAGTAGAGAGGAGACAAAAGCAAGAAGTAATAATAATGAGATTATTATAGTAATTCTCACCAATTCTCAGTTGAAAGGGTTTTTTTTATGATAAGAGAATGCTACATGCTTCTGTAAGCATATCTGTGATTAAATGAAAGGACCAAGGATAAAAATATAGCATAGACTGCTGGAAACCATGATAATTTCAACCCTTGCCCCACCTGCTGCACCCCATTAGACTGTAGCATTGAGCTGTGAGAGCTATTATTTTACTGAGAACTTTTTAGCCTCAAGGTAACTGGATCCTGGGGATGTCAAAAAACAAATGAAGTTATCCTTTAGAATGGTATATTTTCCTTCTTATAAAATTCCTAAATCTATTCATAACATAGTCTTGCTTAGAGTTTCAGCACTTTGAATTCTTTAAGAAGGTTTACTCAGGCTAAATTCCAAATACTCAACTAATGCATTTGCTGCTTCATCCTACAAATGTCCATCACTGCAGTCCCAAATGAAATTGCTTGGTACAAAAGGAGCAATTGATTGTGAATGAGTTTAACTTTTTCTAGAAATTCCTTCTTTGAATATAGATACGTGTGTCTAGGGACAAAAATTTTTGAAAGAAATAGGTATTTGGCCCCTTTCTATTCTGATGAAATGGAGCTACAATAAGAAATCTGCTCCAAAAGGATTCATAAATACAGAATAAAGTTGCCTGTGAGGACTGCTCATAGCCGTAAATGGTTTATAGAGACCAGGTTTGAAATTAATTGGATTTCTGTCAAAAATAATATTGTTAGTGTGTTGGATAGATCAGGATTCGAGCTAACATGAGGCAGGGTTTTTCTAGGTCAGTGATGAGATTCCCTGACTGTTAAAGACAGAGAAGTGAGTGAAGAAACAATTTTTACTAGAGTAAAAATAAGATATTAATAATAATTGTTAGCTAAAAATCAGACATACAAACACACACACAAACATACACACAGTGCGTCTTCAATTAAATTGTTGATGATCTAAGAAAAAAAATCAAACTTGCAGTGAAGAGTTTGTCTTCCAGTGACATAAACTCTTCAATGAAAGAATTTTACTAGCAAATTGTTTTCTTTGTTAGTTTTAAAAGTGTTCATCTATCTCAGACTTCTGCATAGAAGTGTTTATGTATGCTATATATGATGAAAATATAAAAAAGAAAAGGAAGTATTTCCTTTTAAAAATGTCCCATCTGTCCCAGTTGTTCTTATCTTCTGGGTGGACCTAACGCGGCTGTTTATGAGTTTATTGTAATCTTCCTGACTATTAGCATATAGTGGTACATTTTTCTCAGGAAACTACTAAATTCAACTCCTCACCCCGTGTTTATGCCAGCTCAGATAGATAAATAGATGCCAATCTATCATTTAAAACCTACAAGGAATGAATTTATTTTAATTCTCTTATTAATTCCTCCCACTACTTAATGACCTTTATAAAGAAGAGGGAGTTTTAATGTATTTTGAGCCTGAATCTTTACTCTGTGATTTAGGCCTCGTTTATTATTCTACATATTATAAGTCTTTATGTGAATGACAATTATTATGGTCAGTTGCCTTTTTCCTAAGTTTGATAGAGGCTTAATTTACTCAAACTTTTTTTGTTGATACTAATCATAGCACCACCTGAGGTTTTCAGGTCTCTTAATTTTTGACCCAGCTGCATACATGCATCAGTATTTACTACAGTAGTTCTAGCTATGTCAACTTGTATATTCTTAGGTGGTCGACCTTCCCTTCAAAGCAGTACAGTCTTTTCATTTTTACTGAGTAATGCTTGCTATAATATTATTTTCAAATGATTGCAAATGTCCCAAGCTAACTTGTGAAAATAACATCTTTTGAAAAATACTCACTCTTGAAGTCTTCTAGATGTTAGTTAGACAAGATAAAGCACCATGAGTATTTCTTCAGTATTTCTTCACAATATCTCTATGTAACTGAGAACAAAAAAAAAAAAAATCTCATTTTAAAAATGTAGGCATTGATAAAACAAACTATATTTTGAGGGCAATTTTGATTCATCTTTGATGTTTGAGAAAACAGAAAATAATCAGTAATGAAAGGAAGAGATGGGGTTCTTTCAAGAAGGATATAGTAAACATAATGAAATCAAGAAGAAAAAAAGGACTTTGTAGGAGAAGAAGCCTATGACTCAGTCACAAGAAGAACACAGATAACATACAGCAATTTCTGTGAAGTGTTATATAAGTTAAGGAAGTTTAAGCATGTGGAAACAAAGTTGAATCCTGGAATCATCTTAGGTCCCAGAAATTTGTGACATGTAACCTACAAGACAAATATGCTTCTGAAATTAAGTAAAAACCTGGATGAAGTTAAGAATTATGATTATTTTAATTGAATCCCATTGGCATTTTTTTTTAATTTTTAAAAATTATTTTTTACATCATTGTTTATTTTTAAACAATATTTGCTTCCCTCCCACCCCCAGGTGTAGTCCCCATAGAATTTCCTTCCCCAATGCACCTGTGCACCATCACCTCAGTCCCCTGTGCTCCTCCCTCCTGCCCTCTCTCTGATCCCTCTCCTGCCTCCTCTCCTGCAGATGTCTCTGGTTTATAATGGTCTGTTTTTGTTTTGTTGTGTAAACTCATGCCATTTGCAGAAGTGGATGGAGCTAGAAGAAATTATGCTCAGTGAAATAAGTCAGCAGGAAAAAGAAAAATATTGGATGGTTTCAGTTATAGGAGGAATATAGGGGAACCAAATAAGATATCAGGGTAAAAAAAACAAACAAACAAGAACAATACAATTTTTTTAATATATCCATAAATACTTAGGAGACAGCTTAGAGGAGGATATGAGCTATATAAAGAATATAATCTTATTTAAAAATCAGAAACTTTTTTTTTTTTACTAGAGAGTTCAGAGATAAGAGAGATTGGCAGTTTAGCAGATAGTGAAGGAGGATTGAATGGAGAAATGAGATGGGTGGTTGAAATTCAAGGGCAGAATTGCATATGTTATTTTTTTAAGATGGCATATTTGCAACTAAGTTCAGCATGGTGGGAAGAGTGGAAGTATGGTGGAAAATAGACAGTACTAGGGTTTTCTCTTTTCTCAGTAGATGAGGTTTCTTTTCTTCTGATCTATAACTATCTGCATCTGGGCTTTGTAAGTAATGCAGGCAATTTTTTTTTTTTAATCAATAATCCTTCCCTTCAAACTTCTACCTCTTCTTATATGGTTTCTTCAGCAGATAAGCATATAAACCACTTCAAACAGTTCTAATAAGAAGGAGAGAGTGAGAAAGGGGGATTGAAGAGGGAGAAGTAAAGAGTTGGGGGGCGGAGAAAGAAAGGATGTGTGATGGTTAATTTCATGTGTCCATTTGGAGATTTGCTTGGGTAAGATTAATATTTAAGTTGAGTATTTCTCCATTATATGGAGTATCTGAATAGAATAAATATAATGCCTGAATAGAATAAGAAGACAGATCCCCCTGATTAATAAAAATTCCCTAGAAAATGGCCTTCAATTTGTAACTGAATCATTTATTCAAAATACTGGGTCGGGGGAATGACAAATTGAATAAGAAATAGACAAATCCACAATTATATTTGGAGATGTCAAGAATATTTTCTCACTAATAAATAGAATAGACACTGTGAACATATTGTGAACATTCTGGGACCCCTTTCTTTGGTCTAGCAGACAAGAGAGCAAAACCATCTGCATAAACTTGAAGTTAAAACAGACTCTGTCTTGTTCTGTGAAGCAGCCAAGCAGATATCTGGTACCTACCAACCTTTCACCCTCCACTAAAGAAGATTTTAAACAATAAGTACTTAGCCTTTGAGTTTTCATGGTGCATTATTTAGAAATCAGGAAAGTGATTAAAATCCAACACTTCCCTCTTCTGTGCAGAGATAGTAGCAGGAACATTTTCTTTAGGCCAAGATAACTGAGAAAATCAGAAGATCTAAAACCAGAAGCCCCAGCAAGAGTAATTGTATTTTTTATATAAATGTTCATTTCTCTTCTGTGTATATTTTACTCTATAATAAGACATATATACTGAACTAAAACTTGTGATTGTTGGAACAGTCTCAGAGTAGAATCTGTAGGTTTGCTTCCAGGGTTCCAGTACTCATTTTGATTATCTAATAAACCTAACTTGATTGTATAATAAACTCTTTGTCTATCTACCATTCAGACATTTATTTAAGACAACCAGAGAAAATCAGCAAAATAACAGAAGTTCTGAATAACACCCCCAACCAAGGGCATCTATTTAACATTCACAGAATATTCCATTTATTAACAACAGAATACACATTCCTTAAAGTGAATATGGATCATATCCTGAGCAATGAAACATACCTTTACAAGTTGAAATGAAATGTAGTTATGCAAAATATACTTTGTAATGGAATTAAGTTAGAAATTAATAAACCATAAAAGAAAAATCAAACTCTTGAAAATTAAACAACATGCTCATAAATAGCTCATGATTCAATGAGGTAATCTCAAGGGAAGTTAAAATATTTTTTAGTTGAAAGACTAGTCTAAGCTCCAGTCTAGTTAGATCCAAAATGCGATCTAACCAACAGTCTGCTTTTAGCTTTGTGAAACCTTAAGCAGAGAAGCCATCTATGCCTAGTCTTTTAACTTTCCCTCCAAATGCCTGAGACATTGAATATTGTCTTAAGCCACTAATTTGTAGTAGTTTGTTATACAGAAATAGAATCCTAATGCCCCTAATACCTAAACTAAAGAAAGACAATACAGGAAAAATACAGACCCCAATCCTCATGGATATAGATACAAAATGTTCAAAAACGTTAATAAATACTATCTAGAAATACATGAGAATAATAATGTAATATGAACAAGTTGATTTTATTATGGGAATGATGAGATGATTCAATATTTGATAATAAATCAATGCAATCTTCCATAGAAACAGAAAGGGAACAAAAATGCGTATGGTAAGTCAATTAATGCAGACAATCATATGACAGAAGTCAACTATCATTAATGATAAAATGTTGAATTTTCTAGGATTAGAAAAGATTTACTAACACGATGAAAGACAACTACAATGCATTTACTGATAACATCTATGTAAATGGTGAAATAATGAATTCTTTCATAGTAAGACCTGTAAGAAAATAAGAATGTTCTCTCTACACTTATTCAAACTATAACTGAAAGTCCTAGTCAAAGAAATAGAGAAACTGGAATAATGAACATATACTTTGGAAAGGAAGACATAAAATTTTTCCTATTTACAGGTGACATGAATATTTTTGTAGAAAATTCCAAGGAATCTACAAAGAATATGTAATATTTCCTAGAGTATTATCTAGATCACAACTCCTACAGATATGTTTCTGCATTATCTAGATCATAACTTTTACAGACACATTTCAACTTAATTACTATGCATTGACTATAAACCAGTGGAATTAGAAACTGAAAAATGATCATCTAACTCCAAAATGAAATATTTAGGCATAAATATGTGCAACATGTACAGGAACTGAATGTTCGTAACCACAAAATGCTAAAGAGGACCTAAATAAATGACAAAGCAAAATGTACATGAACTGGAAGAATCAACATAGTTAAGACTTCAAAAATTTCCAAAATGATCTATAGAATTAACGTTATTTCAATTAAAATCCAACCTGGATTCTTTACAAAATAAAAAAAAAAACTACAAAAATTTATATGGAAAATAGGGCAAATTAAGTAATTTTGAAAAAAGAATATAATTGACACAGCAACCAAGACAATCTGTGTTGGTGAAATATAGGAATATATAGCATTAGAACAAAATAGAGATCCAGAAATTTACCCAAGAAAATATGACTATTACATTTGTGACAAAGGTTCAGAGGAGGTATGATCTTTTCAACAAAAAATTTTAGAACAATAGATATATTAAAAGAAGAAGCTTATTCTAAACAGCCACATTTGACAAAAATTTAAACAAATCACAAATATAAATATAAAACAACTGTTGAGGTAAACATAGGAGAAAATCTTTCTGACCTGAGATTAGAGTTTGAAGATGTAATAAAATAATATAATCCATTATAGATTGATAAACTGGATTATCAAAATAATTATTGTTCTGTAAAAGTCACTCAAGAAAAAAGAGACATACTTTGACTGAAGAGAACATACTTGCAAATTATGTATCAACAGACTTATGTCCAGAATATATAAAGAACTTTAAAATTCAACACTAAAAAAATGAACAATCCTATTGAAAATAGGTATTTTAAATGATTCACCAAAGATAACATATAGATGTAACAAAGGACATGAAAAAATTATGTCATTACTTTTCCTTAGCAATTGAAAATTAATACACAATGATATACTAGTATGCAAATATTATAATGACTAGTATAAAAATAAACAATGTTGTGTCAAGTGCAAGAAAGTATGTTGAACACCTGATCCCCTAGTATGTTGCTGCTGGGAATGCAAGATGATACAGTCACTGTGGAAAAGTTGAGCGATTACTTATAACTTACACTTACCCTATGGCTCAGAAATACATCTGTAAGACATTCATCCTAGAGAGAAAAAAAATTGTATTTAAATAGAAAAACTATTCTGGATGTTTGTAGCATCTTTCATAACCATCAACAGTTGGGAAAAAAAATTGACTCTAAAGTGCCAATAAACAAAATGTAACATATCCATACAATGGTCTCGGCAATTAAAAGAAACAAGCTATTTACATAAACAGTATCTTGGATGAATCCCAAAGGCATTATGTAGAGAAAAATAAGTCAGATGCAAAGGTTACATGTTATTAGATTCCATTATGTGATGTTCTCCAAAAGATAATACTTTATATCCATTGTAAATATTTGCCAGTGTTAAGGGGCTAGGGGGTTTGAATACCAATGAGTAGCATGAGAAAAATTCAGTTGTACTTTTTTATATCCTCTTTGTGGTCATTATTATATTGATGTATATATGCATTAAAATTCATAAGACAATACAACAAAGATGTCTAATTTATGCTAAATAAATTACATATAAGTTTAATAGTGTAGCAACTTTTTATATCAATTTTTCCTTTTTAATTGCTAAAAAACACTTTTAAAAGTTCATTTTTGTATTGGAAATTTTGAAAAAGTATGTGTGTGTTAATAGGAAAATTTATCTTAACTGTTAGCTTAATCCTGGAAAAGAGTCAGAAACATCCCACCGAGCAAGAAATGCAAAATAAATCATACTCTCCCTACCTACATATCTTCAGAATACAGTCTAAAATCTTCAAATATTTCTTCAATCAAAACATCTATACTAACTTGTTTCATCAAAAAAGAATTCCCTGAATTTCTTACATATTTGCTAAATATTTCTAAAACTTTTTTCCATTTAAAAAGAAAACAGGAAAGTCTGAAAGGCAAGCTTTTATAACACTTTAACAACACTGAGGTTACATAGAGTTCAGAGTTCAGTTTATGATAAACAATTAAGTCATTCAAATATTAGCCATTTTAGTTTTGCTGACAGTGTGACAGCAGCATCTTTTGTCATTTCCCCTGGCATTCCCAAATGACAGAACAGAAGTAACTCAGTTTCTGATTCTTCATTTTATAATCCCTGGATATCAGTCTTTATTTCAAGTCTACAATCTGAATGAAGGAATACAAATGATTGTGGGTGAAAAACACAACATTGATCTAGAAGAAAGCTCAAAAGATTCTAAACTGTTGCAAACGCTTGGCTAAATATCTCTAAGCATTAGATAACCAGAGAGTTTTCAAAATAACTTTTATGTAATGTACAAAGTTTATTAACAAACATATAAAAATAAGCATATATTTATCATACATATGTATTACTACAGAAACAGGATCATAGATAAAATATATTTTCATCAATATTTTTAAGAATTGAGAATGTGTATGATAATAAAGTTGGGCTAATTTCTAATTGGCATTATTATTGTTTTCATTATTGCCTCCATCTGGGCCAGGAAGTTCCGTGGCCCCACCCTTGATGCTCTGTAACCATTTAATGAAATGTTCTTGGCACCAGGGCCCTCCCTGTCCTATCCACTATCCTCAAGCCCTCTTATTTCAACATGGTTATTATGGTTTGTAAAGGCTAGTATCTACATCTCTATAAATAGGGACTTCCCCCAATATGTAGCTCACTCTACTAGAGCAACTAGCAGGGTAGATTTATTGGGGAACTATTTGAATCCCATTAAGTCCTCAATTAGTAACTATGGGGAATTGGTGTGTATCCCACCTCTCTTTTCCCTTGATGGACATAACACTGAGCCATGCATTTTCCTTTCCCCTAGAGTTAAGAAAATCCTCGGTTGTCAGCTTAGTAATGCACTGGAATGGATTGGTTCCTTACTATATATTTCTTCCCCTTCCCTGCCAATATTCCTTATACCACCCCCTCACCACCACCCCCAAATCAATTATATATGATGATTCCTTGTCTCAGCTCCTATTTCTAGAGGATTTTAAGATGAGAGTGAGAAAGTTAAAAGCAAACTGTCAATCAAGTGTATGCTAAAAAGCGAATTACTACTATATACTATAAGATCTTACTCCTACTGAGGAATTATTGGAGGCAGTGCACTTGAGTTTCAGGATTACTCCACTCAAAGGAAAAAGTTGCCTGTATATCAAACTCTCACCACTGGTTGAGTTCTTTTTCTCGAAACTGCCTATGTAATGCCCAGCCTACTTGAGCAAGGTAGAGGGGGAGATGCTGATAAAGAAAGCACTCAGGAAAATAAATGTAGTTGCTAACCTCTTCAAGCCAAGCCAGTCTGCTGTGGAATGGGGTGATAACTCAGCTACAGGAAGATGTCTGAGTTTCTTCCATTCTGGCCCAGTCTTGAGAAAGTTACTGTTTTACTTGCTTTTCCTATGAAGGTATTATCACAATTTCTAATATACAAAAGATTTTTTTTAAACAAAATAATTGAGAGGACAAAGGACCTATAAGACTGAGAAATCACAATGATCTTCAATATAAGCCCTTTAGGTTCATGGTATGGAATGAGGATTATGAGAATCTGAACTAAATGTTGAGTTTCTGAGTAAAGCATATCCTGAAATTCAGTATCACATAGAATTAAAAATAGAGGCAAGCTAATGAGGAAGGTAAGCAGAGTTCTGGAAATCAATCTTTCCTAATTGAAAAAAAGACTGAAGATATGAATGAACATATGTAACTAGCAAAAATCTCATTTCTTGAAAATTGTTCAAGGTAAATGTTTTTTTTTTAATCAGATGAAAAATTAAAAACATTTTTGTAGAAACTGGAATATGAATTTCAAAAAGACAGTCTAAAATCTTCAAATATTTCTGCAATCAAAACAAAACTAACTTGTTTCATAAAAAAAAGACATGGTGGAATATAGAATAAAAATAAGTATGAAAATGAGAAATGGTTTTACTTCTACAGGAATAATTTCCATAATGATAAATAGCTCTCAATATATTTCAGAAAGATACTCTGAAATATAACTGGTAAATGTCTTACCCATGTTAGGACTGTTATGGTTCAGCTGTACGTTTCTCTATTTTATTCTTCTGGTAAGAAATCCAGACCACTTCACTAACTAAGCTTTCCTCTGGAAAAGAAAAATTCTCCACCTTTTGGTCAGTAGCTATATATTCTAAGTCTGAGAAGAAGAGAGAATAGGAAAATCATCTGTGATAGAGGAGAAACCTTCACTGTCATTGGAAAGGGAGAAATACAGGTGATAAAATGTGTCAAGCTTCCTATATCTGCTAATGATAATGTCAAAAGAAGTTCCTGATATGAACAACAGTTAAATTGACAGTCTGCCATGGAGTGTGCTAGATGTAACCTATAACTTATCTTGCCAAGTTGATCTTGTTCAGAGTTCTTTGACACTGAAGTGCAGTGACAAAGTACACCTTACTGTGAACCATACTGAAATGATTTTGTTTACCCATAATTTTTTTTTTGTATTTTTTTCACCTGGTGTTGTCAGGCTTGTTTTTTGCCATTTGTCTGTAATATGTACAATGTTGGCTGCTATAAGGTCATCTTCTAACAGATATGCCTGGATTGACATGCACTGTGCAACAGCTAACCATTGTCTTCTTCAAAAATCCAGGAATGGCCTTCAAATTGGAAATGAATTTGGGTGCTCAAGATGTCCCGGATACCAACAATACTCACCCTGACTTGACAGCAGCAATAAAATATTTTTTGCTTAAACAGAAACTTCAGTAAAATTTAGCATTTGCATTAGAATAACATATTCCCTGAAATATCTCTTCATCAGACAGACTTGTTTCCTCTCTCATTTGCCCATCCATATAATTGCTGTCTGGATATTTTTTCTGCCTATTAGCTTAACAGATACATTGAGTGTGGAAGGAGTTAAGTTGACATTTATTCCCACAGTGCTTTTTCAGAGACTACTGCCTAACAGCATGGAAGAAATACTTTGCTCTAAATTTTTCAGGATAAACTCCAATTTATTTTTTTCATTAGCTTTAGTAATGTAATTATTATGATTATTGTTACAGCTCTGATCAAGAGTTGCTTCTGGCACTATTTCTTCTGACAGGATTTTCTTAAAGAGCACACAGAGGTCTCTGTGTTTGTAGAAGGGATGAAGCATGAGTGGTGACCTTTTTACTCTGTCAGGTAGTCTCCCAGTTCTCACAAAGTTTTCATGTTTTTTACCTTTGAGTCTCCAAACCAAAATACCACTGAGAGATTTTTTCACCATAAAAGTCTACTAACCTTCAGAAGTACAAATATTGTAAAGAAAAAAATGTCAGTATCTTATTTCACTGTTCTGCTTTATTGAACTAGCAAAAACTAAGTATTTTTATTTCACTGGGAATATTCTGTCCTCGGTTTTGAGTGCAAGTGAAAATAACACTGTATTATAGGTTCAGTGACTAGCTGGGTGGTCCCCATGATTTATTGGATAAAAAATAGTGTGTGCATATGTAAAAATAGACAATTTTATTCAAAAGTGACAAACATAGGAATGTCTAAAAGCAAAGAAGTTAGAAAGTCATGGCCTTAAAGCTATATGGATACAGTAAACTTCCTGATAGACCATGTAAGTAAAATGAATTTATGGCCCTCAATTGATTCTTGAGGTTCTTCACCAGCTGAAACAGATGTAGCCCTGATGCACAAATATGGGTTCCCTTGAATGAGGAGATTGCTTAATACTATCTAGCCATCTCTTTGTAGCTGTCTACATGTTTGTACATGTGGCAGGGTTTTTACCAATAGTGACTAAAAAGGAGCACAATCAACAATGGAGATTAATTTTTTGTTTGAAGTCATCATTTTCTTTCATTTCCGAAATTCCTTTTTATGTTAAACCAAACAAACAAAAAATAAACAAATAAATATATCTGCACAAAAATTCTCATTTCTAGAGAGGTTAGATCTCATTCAGTTACTACAATTATTCTGAATTTCTTTGATTACCATTGCTAAATCTTGGTTGGTTATGCACTATCCCAAATATAAATTTGTAATATCTGTGATTTGGATAACCTTACAATGCTTTTACATACTTTGAAGAAAATGATGCAAATTGATTCCATATATTTAACTAAAATTTATACTTATCCAGATGGATTTTAATTTTGATTTTATTTTAATGCTTTAAATTTGTGATTTTTTATGATTTGTTGTTGTGGAAGTTTTGCATTAAAATGTCATTATAAGTTTCAGGTTAGCATCATTATAAATCAACCTCTGCATACTTGTTTGCCACTAAAATTTCAAATCGACCTTTCATCACGTAGTAGTTGACATCTTTTACCAGATTTACCCACCCTCTTTCCCACTTTCCTCTGGCAAACACTAATTTGATCTTATAGTCTAAAAGTTAATTTTTTGTTGTATCTCATTTATTTATTTCTTTAGGTACAATATATTGTGAAGTCATATGGTGTTTGTCTTTCTCCATCTACCATATTGCACTAAGCATAATACCTTCCAAGTCCTTTCATGCTGTTGCAAATGGCAAGCATTCATGTCTTTTTATAATTGTCTGGTATCCCATTGTGTATAGATAACATATCTTCTTTATCTTATAATCTGTTCATGGGTACTTAGGTTGCCCTATCAGTTTTGAATTGTGTTTAAGCAAGAGCTAACAAGATCTATTGCCTTGATTTCCAGGGTATATTAGTTTCCTGGTGCTGACATACCAGTTACCACACACTACATGACTTAGGACAATACAAACTTACTGTCTCACAATTCTGGAGTCCAGAATTCTGAAATCAAGGTATTGGCTGAGCTGTGCTCAGCTAATTACCTATTATTGGTAATTGCTTGTAACCCTTGTTTTTCTTGGCTTGTAAGCTTATCAAAATCTCTGCCTCCATTTCACATGGCATTCTCCTCCACATCTTCACATTGTGCTCCCTCTGTTTATGCCTTTGTTCAAATTTCTTATTCAGCCAGAAGTCTTAGAATGGAGAATCAAATATAACTTTATCCTAATTATGTATTAAAGACCTTGTTCTGAATGAGGGCCTACTCTATGGTTCAGGATAGAAGTCAACTTTGGAGTGACACTCTTCAACCCTATGCACAGACTTTGTAGGAGGGAATAGAAAAATATGGGAGAAGATGTAGAACAAATGTAACTCTTATATGTTGGTGGTGGGATTGTAAATTGGTGCAATCAGTATGGAAAACAATAAAGAGATAAAGAAATTTTTTTTAATCTTTAACAGAAATCTCATACAATCAAGTTACCATGCTTCTGAATGTTTACCCAAACAACACAAAACACTAATTTGTAGATATAGTCACAACTGCATGTTCATTGCAGCATTATTCACAGTATTCAAGACTTGTAAACAACTTAAGCGTCCATCAACAAGTAATCAGATAAAAAAAAAAAGATGTGGTATCTATACCCAATTGCTTCAGAAACTTTTGTTGTATAGGGATTATTTTTATCTATATATTTATATATTTGCTGGTGCCAAGTGCTATTGTTTTCTTCATTATGTATAATAACTAGATGTGGCTGATGTGAATGAGTACTATTGAATTGGGTATATTACACTGTCTTTGATTATTTTATGAAACTGTTTTATCAATTTTAATTCATTTCACTTTTTCAGATATATATCATGTCATCTGAAATGATTTTTATGGTCTCTTTCATTTTAATATCCGCTCTTCTTAGTATTATTTGATGAAGTACTACAATGATTATGATTTCAAAAACAATATGAAATGACAGTGTGGCATGGTTACTCCATGACAGCTGGCTCACTGCCTGATTGATTGTTTTCCCCCTGAGGAAAGGAAGTTATTGAACTTCCTGATTACAGTCATAAGTCTTACAAGCCTTTGACATAATATGGTTCTTCTATTCAGTGTACTGTCTGGTTACCTGCTCATGGTATTAAGTCAATGAAAACTTGTTCTTTCCAAGACTTTAAACAGTAATCTGGGAACATTCTTAAGATAATGTTATTCCTTTACTGATCAAAACATTTTTAATTAATTTCTTTTTTATTAAGTTTGCAAATGAATTTAATTTGTATATTTAGAAAAAATCAATATGATTAATAAAAATCATTTGTTCTTGCTTCATACATATGCAGCCCTAGACGCTTACCAGATGTAGTTCTTACTAAGCAACTCTTCTTTTGTTTAATGTGCTTATGTTTTTAACCCTAAATAAAATGATTTTACCATTATTCTTGACCTCTGAGTTTTAAACTTTACATTCTTGCTATTAAAAATGGAAGTATAAAATTACTTAGACACTGTCAACCTCTAACCCCTTTCTTGATTTCACTTATAATTTATTTTTGTTTTTATTGCTTATGCTTATTCTACATAATTGCATATATATGAATATATGCTAAACTTCCTTGTCTATCAACTACACACAACATTCTTTTCCATTCTCTGATACATGTATATCAATATTTCTACCATTCTTGGAACTCTCTCTGATTCTATTACGTGTTTGTAAATCATATGATTTACTTTTACATTATCAAGCCTGTCACATTTATATTGATATTTTATCTTTGACTTATTAAATAATAGTGTCTATTATCATCTGTCTATGGATTTGTTATAATAACAGAATATTAATTCACTTAAAACCGCTAGGTGAGGGCCTCCCCTTGTGGCGCAACAGTTGAGTGCTGGGCTGCGAAGCTGCCCACAGCCTCTGCAGTGCGGGTTCGATCCCTGGCTGCCTGCGAGGGTCCCACATGGTGTGCAGACCTCTCCTGCTGCGCCCGCTGCTCCCCTCAGCAGTGTGGTTCCTCAGTCTGCCTTTTCTGTTCCCCGCTCTGGCTCTGGTGAATTCTCTCACCCTCCCACGCTTCTGACTGTACCCAGTGCTTGCATAAATAAATAAATCTTTAAAAAAAAAAAACCTGCTAGGTGATTCTTATGGACATTCAAATTTGAATGTTCTTTCCTGTTTTATTTAATTTAAATATACTTATGACTTCCCTATGTTTGATGTATTAATTAAAAAAATTGTTTGAGACTATCTTCCTCCACAAGCATATAAATCTGTTAGGAGCAGAACTTCATTGTGTTCTCCTTAATGATAAATAATTGGAAGAATGAAAACATCCCTGATTAAGAATTTCAAATGACTGAACTTTCATTTTACTTAGTATGTCAATCCTAAATCTTTTACTAAATTCTCTTGTTAAATTCCTTTCCCACTCCTTCCCCCACCCCCAAATACTGGACATTTGGTTCCTTGAATATGCCATAATCTTATCTCTTTGGATCACTTGAGAGATGTGGTTGCTCAGCCTAGACTGCTCACCCCTTTGAGCCTCTTCACATAGCTTATTCTTATCCACCATTTAGCTTCAGTTTTCTTGATGAGATCAGACTAGATTATAGTAAGTTTCCCTTAATGGCTTCACTGCAGAATTTGTCTTAATTGAGTTATATTTTAATGTATTTATATCCAGCTCCAAAAGACAAAGTATATGTTTGCAGTTTGCTAGTGTAATAATCCTTACTAGGTTAAGGATGTATCTTTTTATTATACTTTTTTAAAAATTAGAGTTTTGAATGGTTTATATTTAACCATGCATTTTCTGTAACTATAAGAATAATTTTTATTTTTATTTATTTTTTTCAAGATTTATTTATTATTTATACAAGTACTGGGTACAGTCAGAAGCGCAGAAGGGTGAGAGAATTCACCAGAGCCAAAGAGGGAAACA
The DNA here is from genome assembly GCF_964194135.1 of Talpa europaea. NCBI lineage: Eukaryota > Metazoa > Chordata > Mammalia > Eulipotyphla > Talpidae > Talpa > Talpa europaea. Next base: position 34,243,913 of record NC_140068.1, on the reverse strand, counting down.
GAGCAGACAGACTATCGAAATACACTGCTGAGGGGAGCAGCAGGTGGCAGGAGAGGTCTGTGCGCCATGTGGGACCTTCGCCGGAGGCCAGAGATCGGACCGGCGCTGCAGAAGCTGCTGGCAGCTTCGCAGCCCAGCGCTCAACTGCTGTGCCACTGGGGAGGCCCATAATTTTTAATTTTTAAAATACTTATTTTGACAATATCAAATTTTGTTTAACAATATCAGATTTTACTTAAATTCTATTTGGATATGATATATCCAAATATAATGTGATATAATTTTAAAGATCCTTCTTAATTCTGTCATTGAGAACTTGATTTCATATTTGCTTCCTGTTATGAACAGCAACTCTTATGTCAAAATGTGATTATTATTCTCATTTCATGTATATATATAGATTCTTTCTTCAATAGGTAGCAGTTGCTTTTATATTTACCTATTCTTCCCTTAAATAGATTGTAAAAATGAGCATTAAAAATTTTTGTCTGTGCTTCCTTCATTTAGCTTAATAGATTTCTAAATTCCGTTTTCCATTATTGGGTAGGGACAAGCATTTCATTAAGCATACAAGCTCAATTTCAAGAAAACTCAGTTTAAAGCCCAGTTCTATCTCTAATGAGCAATGTGAATATGAGTGATAATTAATTGTTCGAAATCTCTGCTTCCTTAGCTCTCAATAATACTTATCCTGCTATGTTGTTTTCTGAAAATTCCATGGGAACATATATGCATATACATACATACATACATACATGCACATACACAAATTTAAACACACACACAGAGCATTTTTGGCACAAGGAGATAAAGCATTCTGTAAATGAGGTTTATGTTATTTTGTGGTGTTCCTAAGCTGACAGTAGCTTATGAGTTTCTCTAAAACTCCTGAAAGTGCTGTGATCACTGCATTGCAAAGGCAAACAGAAGAATTCACACTGTCTTATTTTAAATAGCCCATGATGAGCCATGACTGAGTCAGGTAAACTTTGCAAGTACCTGATTACTATTATTTCCCTGTGTTCCTTACAGATTTAGAAATCAAATATGAGTAAGACCCAGCATTATCTTTGAAATGGAAATTTATTAAAAATAATAAACTCATATATTTAAAAACCAAGTAATGTTTATTTTGCATTACTTAAGAAAATGGAAATGTAGAGAAATGCCCTGGGAACAAAATATGGCAGATACCTTGTCTTATCTGGTTGTCAAATACTATCTCTCCCTTAAAATTTCACTCAACTTAAAAGGATATAATTATATGTAATTAGAAAATTTTGTCTTCTGATTTTCATAAAATGGGACTGGAGAATAAAAAAGTGTAATTGCATGTGCATCATAAAAATATATTGCCTCCCTAAGCTATTTGAAATATTTAAAAATAATGCTTCTTAATGCACTTAATGTATATTATATAGTTCAGTAATGCTGCCTTTGTTTTTGTTCTCTTTCCTAATCTGAGTTAGCACAGATACTGCAGGGAACTCATGAGTAAAAGTGATCAGAGGTATATATTTCTGGATTTTCAGAGAATTGACTAAATTTATCTTATCATCGATGCTCCTTTGTTTTTCTAAGAGTCTCTCTGTCCCTCTTTTCCTACTTGCCCCTTCTGTTGCAATTTTATTGCTTTCAATTCTGTTTGGTAATTTTCTTTTGAACAACCTAGAAATAATGAACCTATTATTAAAATAGGATGTTGCAGCTGCTATGAGCTGTAATAGGGTACACTATGAGTTGTAAGTTTTCTCTGGGCAAAGATGTGTGTAACTTTTGAGCTAAATAAAAGTACTCAGAATATTGATACAAAGACATAACAGTTAAACACCCAGGGCATCAGTTAGTACATGACTGACTGTCCCATCCAACTGTGGATGGTCATTTACTGCTTGAATAAATGAGAACTTGACTTGGCTATACAGTTTTAAATTCCATCCCAGTGAGTAGGATGTAAAAATGATCTGATGTTCCGTCATTGGCTCTTTAGTATTGCCAAAGGTGAATCCACACAGTCTTGGTATAAATGTGTCTGAAAACCTTCCTTAATTTCCAGTTTTTATTTCCACTATGTCAGTTATGATGCTTCAGCCATAAGAGTATGATGCTTCAACAGCTCTGACTCAAGCTATTGTAAATGTAAGGATGCTACTACCTCATATATTAGCAAATCCAGAGGTAAAATGAATTTGAGGTCATTTGATTCAGTGATTGAATAATAACAAGCAGCAAAATTCAAGAGGTTTTTCATGAGGATGTGCCCCAGAAGTCTTTGTTGGAGGAACAACTAACTATTTATTACCTGGATAGATCTTGGAAACACTGGGGCTAAGTCCTCACCAACTGCATCCCCAGGGAAAGGGTTGGAAGGGATTTTAAATGAAAGAAGTGTGCATGTGAGTCAGAGAAGTCTGCTGATTGGGTGTTGTTGTCTTTTTGCTGCCCACCTGCACAAGCTCCGCCACAGCTTATTCTTCTACTTCTGTCACATATTCAGAAAATGGCAGCTCGGCTCCTCCCCTAGGTGGAGATTTTAGTATGCTCATGAAGTTGGTGTGTATTTTGGGTCAGAAAAGGAAAAACTGCAAATGTTTGCATTCTTTAGACTCTGGCAAGCTACTCAAACTGGATAGGGTTAATTGGAATCGGTTCTCTAGCAACAGGCTGACATATGGTTTAGTTAGGTAACATTGTTTTCAAGTAAGTCAGATAGGGACTTAGTCTTGATTTAACCGAAATTAGTAAAATAGCATTGCTGCCTCCCTTGTGGTACAAGGGGTTAAGTCGCAGCACTATGAAGCTATCCATAGCCATTGCAGCATGAGTTCAATCCCCGGCCAGGGAGGTTGCCCACAGGATGCAGCAGACCTTTTCTGTCTTGCCTGCTGCTCCCCTCAGCAGTGTATTTCAGTCAGTCTGCCTGTTCTGTTCCCTGCTCTGTCTCTGGTGAATCCTCTCACCCCCTGCACATACCTCTGGCCTGTTCCCCAGTTCTTGTATGCATAAATAAATCTTAAAAAATAAAATAACATTGCTGACCAGTAACTCCAGTATCCTAATTGCCCTGCTGTGAGTTAGCAATTGCAGTCTTAGCACTTTGTTTTCTGGTTTTCTCAAGTCCTAGGATTAAGTTTCAGTCATTTGTTTCTCAGTTCTCCTAGGTCCTGGTTTGGCAATGGATCAGGTTCCTTCTATCTCTCCACTTGCATTTGCCTCATCATTGATTTCATTATCAGATTTACACCAAGACTGCAGCACATCTTCAGATTGCACATCTGACACAAACACCCAGAGGTAGAAGGTTAAGTGTCTCTTACTTAATGTATCTCTTTTAAAAAGGAAATGTGTTTCTAGAGTCTACTCCAGCACTCTTAGCCTCATGTGTCTCACTAGTTAGAACTGAGTCATGTACACAATTTAAAACCAAATGCTAACAAAAGTAACTGGATAAGAATAATGGGATTATATTAGACCAATTAGGCCCTTGCATTTGGTATAAATCCTTCTTGAATGTTGTTTGCCATGTTATCTTGGACTTAGTAAGAAAATAACTAGTTGTTCCTTATGAATTTTTATGCCAGTTAGTTTTTTTTTTTTTTTTTTGCCCAACTTTGTTTATTTGACTTCTCCCATGCTGCGTCAAGAAAAGTCTTCTAACAGCATGTTTTCAAAATGGGTTTCATTTTTATAAAAATGAAAGAAAATGATGATAATGGAGCAATGTCATGAGGGTAAAATATTGAAACTATAAAGTGAATTTTTGGTCAGATTGCCCCAAGATTCATAAATTAAATACTCTGAGATGCCTTACTCAGGCATGCAGAATATTTTGAGCTGAAAGCAATGAAATTGCTAGAAACTGAGGAGAAATTTTTTGTCCTTACTTAAGCCCTTTGCACTTCCTTAAGACATTGTCAGTCCCTAAGCACTTGACTTTTCCTAACCAAGAAAGTAATCATTACTTTCCTTTTTATGACCTAAATTAATATATTTGAGGAAGGGAAGTATCATTCAAGTTCAAGTTTGTCTTTAAACATGTCCTCTCTATCTGAGAATCTTATATTTAATCCAAAAGTAAAAGTGAAGTTACCCCAGCCTTGTCATATGATGTCTTCCCCTTCCTTCCTAAGAGCCTCAAGCTCCTCAACATGGAATATGTACCCTTTTCTTCCTAACCAATAGTGAGATATGCATAATCATTTTAGCTTGCCTGTGCACAATTTTATATCGATTGTGCTTTGCTAACTGGTCTCATGCAGTTTTGATAACTTATCTGGCCCAGGAAGAGTCCAGAAAGGCAAGGGTTATTCATCTACACCCCAGTATAGGGTAATTAGGAAAATTACAGTTAACTTTAGTTCCCATTTTGTTTGTTGCTACTTTTATAGTGAGATGAGATAAAGCATGTATATTGATGGGTCAAGTTTCTTATTTTGACATGCCACTGGAATGATTGTTATAATTTTATAAGCAGGCATCCGGTTATATATAACATATTAAATAAAATGGTGAACCACTTAAATTTCTTTGGAATAAATGATAATGCTATATAATCATATCAACCCACATTTGAAAAAAATGCTTTACATCATAGCAAAATATTGTGTTGATTTTAGTTTGTACCAGGGGCTTTCTATTAGTACCATCTTAGTATACAGATGGATTTCTATAAAATTTGCACATTTAATTATGCCTATGGATGGGCTTCACAAAATCCCCTCACAATTACTTATGTACTGTACTTACTGAAGTGTTTAGATAATAAGTATATATGTGAAAGACCTACCAACACACCTAAAATTATAGAATATTAGTGAGAAAATATAAATAAGACCTAAATAGTTATATTATATTCATGAATTAAATGACATTGTTAAATATAAATTCCCTCTAAATTAAGTAAATATTAAAAAGAATACCAATCAAAATTCCAAAAGATTTTTGTAAAAACAGGATTTACTGATTATAAATTTATAAAGAAATACAAAGTATTCCTAGAATAGTAAAAATATGTTTAAAAAATAAAAACAACAAATTAAAGAATCTATGTCACCTAATTTCAAGATATACAACTATGTTATTAATGGCAGGACAGCTAGAATATTCTCTGAGTCATCAGTAGGATACAAGGAAATCTACCACATACTAGAAAAATTCCAGTGAAAAGAGTGTGACCACAGATGTACAAAAATAGGACTGTAGTACACAGAAGTGATTTACTCTTTTAAAGTAGACTAGACTAGGGATTTTTATTGCAAAGTACTCTAACTATATTTTAATATTCTTAAGTAAGTCTTTACTGTAAAATTAAAATTTCAGAACTATTGCAGATTATATATGAAGAGCAATTTCTCTCCTAATTTTTATGATCAAATATCTATTTACCTAGAGATAATATTAGTAAATTCTAGCAAATAGAAAATACTGTAGATTCCTAAATACATAAAAATATTAAAATACTACCTAAAGTAATCTGAAATAATGTCCAAAATAAGATAAGCAAATGAATAAAATTGATTTCTAAATAAACAAAAACAAATGTATGTTAGTCATATTAATATATCCTAGGATTTTGTTCTAATAACTTCCAAAGTCTTATTTCCTTCACTGGTGTAGTGTTTTCTAAAACTTTCCTCTAGTGCACAAAACTCAAAGGAAAACTGCAAATATCACCTGATCATTCCTGAAACCTCTTAATTGCCTAATTTATCCTTATTTTCAGTGTTGTTGTTAGTGGGCTGAATGAGGGGCAACCCAGGAGCTCCAAACATGCACACTCTAAGTTGGTTCTGCCATGTACCACATAGAGACAAAATACACTTTTATTGTTTATGACTGCAAATAGGAAAGGACTTCAATAAAGTTACTAAGCAAAAGAGAGGAGAAGAGAAAGAATATAGTTTCTAAGTGAAGCATTCAGAGTTACCCATCCCCTCATGGGTAAATGCCCAGCCAAACAGGGTTGGCCGAAAGCAGGGCCATCGAGGCCCAAAAGCTTGCCGCAAGTCTAAGGCACCTTCTGGTGAGGACCCATAGGAAAGGGGCAGGATGGGCCAAGCAAGTATGGAAGGAAAAGAGCAAAATCAAAACCCAAGTCAAGATAAAGGCTGCCATTGTCAATCCACGGATCTTTCACCCAAGTTTCTTCCAAGTTGCTCCTTCCAAGTCTTTCTGGGGACTTGTCCCTGGTAAAAGTCCAAGGTCAGGAAGCAAACTTTTTCACATGTCTCTCTGCCCCCTGTGCCTCCTCCAGATCTTCTTTTCCAAGTCTTCTCTCCCAAGTCCTTTTTAGCTTCCTCTCACTGCTCAGCTCTACCCTTCCTTAGGTGGGGCTGGGAATCTGGAACCTTCCCTTTCTATGGGATTACACTGTTAAATTGTCATTAATTTACCATTTTACTAATTTCGGTGTAAACCACCTGCCATTTTCTAAATCCCCTTGTTTTATGTTAACATTTCTGCACATTTCTTTTCCCTTTTTCTAAAATTAATAAAGCACTCATTATTATATCATTACCTTTACATAATTTGCTCTCAAAATTACCCATGTCTGCTTGTTTCTATCTAAAATTTGTCCCTACTTTCTTCACAGTTACTTTGTATTATCTGTCCCAATTATTTTTCTTTCTGAAATTCCATCAATGACAAATTGCTATCACTTGAATTAAATGCACTCTTCTTTCAGTAAATATCTAGGACCTTCTGTAATTTTGCGCTTTATACTCATTCAATATTCAACTTTTAACAACCCTACTTTATAAAAACTCAACATAGGGCTTCTTATAGAGGTGAGTACTTATGAGCTATCTCCTCATTCATCTGGGTCACCCCCTACATGAAGTCATTCCTCATTAGGACTAATTCCTTATAATGTGGCCACAGTGAACTGACAGTGCTGATTTGATCTGGTTAAGCTTTGGATTTCTTTGGCAGCTCTGACAGAAATTCAAACTTTCAGCCATCTGGGAAATATGGAAGCTGCAATTTGCAGTTCAATCTGGAAATAAATGGGAAGTTGGAAAAAATTCTTTCATTAAGACTTGCTATGTAAGACAGAACAATTAAATCACTTATAAACTTTCAATTATGATTTTATATCATTTTTCAGTGTATATTGTTATTAATTTTTTGAACTTTTCTTCTACCAATCTGTCTGATATTTATTTGTTTGTATGACTAACCCAGATAAGTGGAGGAATTGTCCTTTATGCTGTTTTTAGGTCCCTAGATGTGGGTTTCTAGAAGTGACTTTCTGCTTCAGCTGTTAAGGAGAGATAAGCTTTTAAAAAGAATTTAGTTTCCTTTCTGCTGTTGTAAATGAACATTGTCTACAATAGACTGGTTGTTTATGTTCTTTCCAAACATTTTTGTTGAAATCCTACCATCCAGTGTGATTGTATTTGAAAATAGACATCTAAGAAAGTAATTAAGGTTAATCTGTTATAGGGCAGAGAGGCAGCACCCCAGGGCCCCCAAACTTGTGTGTTCTAAATAGGTTCTTCTATCTCTGCCACATCAAGACAAAATAAATATACCCTAGTGGGTAAGACCTTTAATGGAAGGGAACTTTAATACAATTAGTGTGGAACAAAGAAAAGGGGAAGAATGGTTGTTTGTATTCTTTGTGGGTAAATGCCCAACCAAACACGGTTGGCCTAAAGCAAGGCCACTGAGGCCCAAAAACCTGTCATAAGTCTAAAGCACCTTCTGGTAGGCACCCATAAGAAAAGGGCAGAAGGGGTCCAGCATATCTGGGACAGAAAGAGCAAAATCAAGATAAAATCTGCCGTTGTTAACCTCTCCAAGATCTCTTACCCATATCTGCTTCAACCGATTTGGGACCAAAAAGCAAGTGTAACTTTTTCATATGTCTCTCTGCTCCATGTGCCTCCTCCAGGTCTCCTTCTGGCTCCTTCTGGCTCCTTCCTTCCTTCTTTCTCAGTCCCCTCTCTAGCTTCTTCCTCTCTTTCCTCATCACCTCCATCCTTTCCTGGGTGGGGAAGGGAACCTGGAAACTCCCCTTTCCCTGGGGACTACCCTGTTACAAATTGACCTTTGAAGGATACAGTCCTGATCTGATAGGGTGAGTGTTCTTATAACCACTCAAGAGAGAGCTCCCCACCCTCTTCAGATTAAGGAAAGTCCATGTGTTCATGTATGTTAGAAAGTGGTCATCTGTAACAAGGAGAGGTCTCATCAGAAACAGTCAATGTTGGCACCCTGATCTTGGATTTCCAGCCTCTAAACTGTGAGCATATAAATTTCTATTTAACTCACCTATTCTTTGTTAAATTATTGTGACAGCCCAAGCAAACTAAGATAATATCTTAAAATTCCTATAGGCTATTTTTGAAAGAATAGTATTTGGTTTCATCCTAACATTTGAGAACATGTCCACTCATTTCATAGTTTTCCTCTATTATTTATGAAATATATATGTATACACACATATATATATATGTATACACACATATATCAATAATAATCAGGAAAACTAAGAATTTCATGCTTCAGAAATCATTGAAGTCTCTTGATTACCTGGGTATGAACACAGATTAGATCCATTTAACATTGTCCATCAGCAGTTCTAAGAAATCTATAATATTGCTAGACAAACCCAAGGTGTGACTTTATCACACAAAAGACAAGGCAAGGAAAAGAAAATTAAAGGGAAAAGTAATGAAAAGAGTGCTGTGAGCAGAATTGATGTTCTACACATGATTGTGTCTTTCCACAATGTCAATTTGCAGTTTATCAAACTGACAAACAAATGGGTGATGGCCTGTGACACATTAAAACTATCCAACTTGATTATCAGAGTGAGTTGGGAGCACACAAAGCTAAACAACAAGCAACCTATTAATTAGCAACAATAATTTAATACACTTATAGGTCTAACATTCTCAAGCATCATCAGCCAACTGTTAACGAAGCAGAGTCCACGCAGATAAGGATACTGGTCCAATCCAAGTAAGAGAGTCTAGGTAAAAGAAATTGTGAGCTGGTAGGATGAAAGGCCCCTGTTTGACTAAGTGGACTAAATAAATCATGGACTGGAGAGCCCTGTCCAAACAATTTGGCCTACCACACTGATGATAATGTGCCATGGCAGACAAAAAAGTGTTAGATCCTGACTAATGGTTATCTCACAATTTCCTTGTGGGAAAATGCCAACAGCCTTAATGTGTAATTGATGTGTAGCCCGTTTGCTAATGTCTGGGCATAGCCCAACCCAGAACATGCTATGATAATGCTCTCCTCCACTGTGTCCCATGAACTTACCCTTTAATATCTAGATCCCATTTTCTAGAGGGCACATGATATCGGTTTGGAGAGGTCTTGGGTCAGAGAACTGGGTCCTTGGGTTACCTCTGAGAAAAGTTACATCAGAGCTCCCCTTTCAGCAGGACATGGCAAGATTTCCTAGGTGAGATTCCACATGAGGCAGAGATCTTTAGTTATATTCAAAAGGGCAGGTTTATTATAAAAAGAGAAGGGAAGGAAAGAAGGCTTGCACAGACACAAGCGGGAAGAAAGAGCTGCCCTAGAAAGGGACAAGTTTGCTAAAAGCAAAGGCTGCATGGTCACAGGTGGGCAGCCTTGGGAGGAGAGCTGCCTCTGCTGCCTTGCAAAGGAAGGAGGTTGGTGAAGAGAAACACCTGCACAGTCATAGGAGGGCAGGAGGGCTGCTTCTTGCCAGGGCACAGACTGCACTGATAGTCTTCTCTTCAGAAGGGGTTCATTCCTTGGTGGGATTGTTAACTGCTGGTAAGTTAATTATTTCTAGGGTTAACACATAAGGAATTTTTTTTTTCCTGTATTTGGTTTGACTAGTTTAATTTGAAAGGACCTGTGATTTTTTTTTTACAATGGCCCTTAAACTGCACCTCAGTCTGCACCCCCGGATACTTTTCTAGGTAGCTTGTTTGATTACTGTTAATCATTTCTACCCCCACCTCTGGCTTCTGGCCTTGTGTGAACCAGTTTCTGGTCTTGTGATGCCTCCTTCCCAAATTTTCTATTCTTAGCCTCTATCAGCCCATGACCCAGTCTTTTGGGTTGGGGCCTGTAACATAGGGAGAGGTGTTGTGCTCAAAAGCTCTTCAGGTGAGCACAATGTGGGAGCTTATTATAGCCAAGCTGTGTGGGCTGCTGAGGTGTAGCAGTCTGAGGAGCAGAACTTCACCCCATGCCCAGCAGCATCTTAATGGACCTATTCATGTAGAGAGGTGTCTGTGGTTTGCTTGGTGTCCAGCTGCCAAACTTTATACTTTAAAATTTTTCTGACCAGGGTCGGTGCATCTGGTTGTTCCGATAAGGTTTTAAAAAGTCCATCTATGTGTGTTCCCCTGGGGTCCACTCTTATCACTATGTCCATATGTCCATTTGGGAGCAATCTAATTTAATACCCCAAGTGGGTTTGTTTTTTGACATAGATGGCTTCATTTTATATTTACACAAACTTCTTCATGCATAGTTTATTAAACAGTGTGACAATTTGAAAAATAATATGCTCTTGTTACTGAACGCCAGTCTGTTTCCCTTAGCCAATAAAAAGGAAACAGTTTGAGGAAAAGGAAAGTAGGTTTAATTTGTCAACAAATGAGGAGGGCAGCAGACTCATGACTGAAAGACCACTGTCCTGTTCTTGGGCAGGGTGCAGGGGGATGTATGCAAAGGAGTAAAAGGGGGAGATGGGTATAGTGGCAGGAAGGGCTCAGAGCAGGTTCTCTATGACCGGAGCTGATGGGGCAAAGGAGAAGAATCCTGGAGCCCTCAGTGGCTTTTTCAGGCTTTTATTGGTATTTTACCAGGTACACAGAAGGCAAGAGTGCCAGGGGGCCAGGAGGCCTGCAGACCACGCAGCCCCCCGCAAGTCTTCACTCTTTGTGAGTTCTTCGGAGTTCTCTCATGGACTTGTCCCTTTCGCTCTGCAGTTTCTTCTCTCCTCCGCTGTCATCCACGTGAGGCTGCCCTTAAAAAGCCCAGTCTCAGCCCAGGTGATTCCCATCTACATATGTCCACACCCTATTCCAGGTGTCCGCCATCAAGCATGCATTCAGGATCGCAGATCCATCATCAATCCTAATGGTGGGAAGGCAGAAAAGCCTGACAAACATTTACTGACCCTACAATGGACAAGGGTCATCATGTCCTTTTGATGTAGGCATCTGGAGATTTCTGGGGAGAATCTGGTGGGCTCCAGCTTGCTTTCTAGACACCTGATGTTTAATTTCCATACTGTCTTCCTAGGAATGCTTTCTTTTCCTTGGAATATAAGAAGACAAGGCAAGGTTATTAAAAAAGGAGGGTAAATAAAGGAATAGGGAATGTTTATCTGGAGGGGCAGGAAGAGAGAAATGTCATTTTATCACTCTCATCAGAGAGGAAGAATATTTTTACTGTATTTGGTAAGGTCATTTTTTTTTTAGGTCATATTTTGATAATGGTCTGTAGGGTAAGGAGGTAAAAAAGTATCAGGCTTTTCTACCCTCCTGCCATTAGGATTGATGATGGATCCTTGTGGTCCTGAATGCATGCCTGATGGCGGGCACCTGGAACAGAGTGTGTGCCTATGTAGAGGGGATTCACCTGGGCTAAGACTGGGCTTTTAAGGGAGGCATCATGGGGATGCCAGCAGAGAATGAGAAGCAGAGAAGCAGAACCACCAGAGAACGCCAGAGAGCCCAGAAAGAGTGAAGGCTTGCTGGGGGCTGCCAGTCGTGTACCTGGTAAATCCCAATAAAAGCCTGCAAAAGCCACTGAGGGCTTCAGGACTCTCCTCCTTTACCTGGTCTGCTGTATCAGAAAACCTGGCCCATTCCTGCTTACAGGTCTTAGTGATTAGGACTTCACTCCTGCTCCTGAGCTCCTCAACAACCTCAGTCAACCCACTCCTTTGCAAAATTTCCCAGAAGATGGTCCTGAGCATTTATTATTCCGTATTACACACACATTCTTCCCTAAAGTTGTCTGAAAACTCATTTTAGATGGGTGTGATATTGTAATTTATAGGAGCAAGATGTATTTGGTCTTGCAGATTACCAATGTATAATGTTTAGTTTCATCCACTGCTCCTTACTCACACCCCTTAAAATCGTGGGAATATCCGGAGTCATTAGAGCAATGGGAACATCTTTTATCTTGGTTTCCCCAAACTTTTAGAATTTACTGTTTTGAATGAGTGTCTTGTTATTCTTAATGTGTCTATGTTAATGGAGGTAACTTTAAAAAGCACCTGAGAAAGAAAGCTGGTTGCCATGGGAACCTACAAGCATAGAGGTTGGGACTGATAATCCCTGGAGGAGTGAGGGACTAGAGTGAGTTCAATTAGTAAAGGCAGGTGATTTAATCAATCATGTCTAAGTAATGAAATGCCATAAAAAAAAAAAAGAAAAGGGAGGGACTCAGCTTCCAGTTTGGGGTATTTACTTTCACTTGCCACCTCGCCAAACCTTAAACTCTAAGATGAAAGAAGCTCTTTTGGGTGGGAACTTGTCCTATGTTTCTTTTCATGTGGCTAGTTATTTGTATCATTTAATATGATATCTTTGTAATAAAATGGTTTTCTACTGAGCTTCCTCAGTTACATGTGGAATCTTACACCTTCTCTAGGTAATGTCAGAATTAAGTTGAATTGTTGAATACCCTGCTTGTGTCTGAAAGTTGCTTATTGGTTTAGGGAAGGCTTCGCACACCCACATGGATATTGGGTTTAGGAACCCCACACAGTGGATCACATTAACAGAGAAAATGAATTGTCCAGGCATCCTTGTTTGTTGAAAATTGGCATAATGTGTTGTTTTGGTGTTTACTCAATGGGTGTTTCTTGATAACAAATTGTTTACATACAAGCTGTTAGTAAGTCATTTTATTATGACAAAGTTTAAAGATATTAAATGGATACATGTAGCTTGCTGGGAATTTTTCATAGAACACAATAAAGTACAACTAATTTTGTACACTTTATTGCCCCAGGAAAACTTTAGTCATTTTGTTTTGTCTTTGTTGGTTTCCTGTATAGTTTTCTATTTGTAGTAGTCTGGTCCTTTTTCACTTGTCTCAATCAATTTTCTCCACTGTTTCTGTGGACTGGCATTTAGTTAATGATTTTTTTTCCTTTTATAAAGTATTACTGTTATCATGATACAAATAGGAATCATCCCAGACCCCTCTGGGTTCTTCTATGCGATGAGTAATCGAAACAGCATCAGACATGATGGCAAACGAAAAACAATCAGTATATTTATTTATTTATTTAATTTAATATTTATTTATGCATGCAAGAACTGGGGTACAGGCCAGAGGTGTGGGGAGTGAGAGGATTCACCAGAGACAGAGTGGGGAACAGAACAGGCAGATTGACAGAAATACCCTGCTGAGGGGAGCAACGGGCAAGTCAGGAGAGGTCTGCTGTGCCATGTGGGTAGCTCCCTGCCCAGGGATCGAATTCGTGCTGCAGTGGCTGTGGAAAGCTTCATAGGTTACGTCTTAACCCCTTGTGCCACCAGGGAGGCCCAAAAACAATCAATTTAACAACATATGCATGGAGAACTCACAGACTATAAATTCTAAAACATAATGAAGTAGACCAGGAATATTTCTCCTGTGTGTAATGACCTGGGGTGTCAAGGAAAGAAAGGAGAACCTCATGAGAGAGGGAGTGGGATGTAGAGGCATAAGCTCATCCTTACTCTGAGATAAGATGAGATTCTTAGAGAGGATACGTTCACTGATAAATCTAGAATTGGATAAGAACCAACAAATTATTTTCTTGTAGGTATCTCTTCTTTGATTAGGGAGGGGAAATTTACAAGAACATAAACTTCTCAGCCCTCAGGACCTTCACTGCTGTCAACTCAAAGCAATCTGCATTCTTTTAAAAAAATTAATAAAGATTTTATTTATGCATACAAAAACTGGGGTGTAGGCCAAAGGTGGGGAGGGGTTGAGGATTCATCAGAGACAGAGTAGGGAGCAGAACAGGCAGACTGCCTGAAATACACTGCTGAGGGGAGCAGTGGGCAAGACAGGAGAGATCTGTCTCACCATGTGGGTTAGCTCTCCAGCTGGGGATCGAACTCATGCTACAGTGTCTGTCAATAACTTGATAGTGCTGACTTTAACCTCTGCACCACCAGGGAGGCCCCACAATCTGCATTCTTTAAGTAATAGGCATCTTGAGGCTGCCAACCTTATTGACCTCTTGTTCCTTTACCAAGGTGACAAGAAGTACACTCTGGGCATATTGAGAAAAGTCTATCTGACTCTTTTGGAGAGAATGACCCAGCAGTGTCTGCTTTCTTATATGACACAGACTAGAAAAAATAAACTGTACAAATGATCTCCTGAGAAAAACATTTTGAAAACACGTAAATTTGATGAGATATATTTAACAAGTGTTATATATCTTTTCAAAGATATTAAACAATTTACAAGAAAAGTAACTTAGATAAACTGGATAAGTTTAATGTACTGCTTGTAACAACAAAATTCTAATGTGGTCTGAATTTCAAAAAGTGATAAATATTGCTTTATTCAGGATATTTTAGCGCTCATTTAAGTTCATAGTATAAAATAAGCAGTAAAAAATTTGAAGGGAATAAAAAATAATTATGCTACATAGTTGAATTATAATTTTTTTAACTCTAGGAATGTTTGCAATTATTTATCTGTATTGCTAGTATGTAGAAATACAAGTAATGAAATGACTCAATGATAGTGTTATCATCTCAAAAGATTTATTATTTTTGCTGGTAAATAGATGAAAGTGAATTTTGTCTAGGACGATAAGGAAAATTAGAATACATTTTGGCATCATTTTACAGAGAGAAAAAGAAAGCAATATAACAGTTTTAATTCAAATTCAAAGATTGTTATAATTGATGCAACTTTCAGAGGTGTCTCTAGAAAGTATCACTGTTGGATACTAGTATAGAAGAACAAAGTAAAGAAATTTTCAGTGCTTAATTACAGTTCACTTGATTCAGTGCTCATTTTTTCAAGGAAAAGTTATCATTTATGCTACATACTTTTCTTTCGTCTTTCTAGTATACAGATAAACTTAACCTTAGAATTATTTGATCAATGTAACCACCTCTGAATATGCACCCTCTGTTTAAGATGGTCACATAGAAATTAGGAATCATTTTCATGTGTCATTTCTTTAGTAAATGAAATGGAAAATTAATGTAGATTAGGATTGTATAAAAAGTTAGATTCACCACTATTTTATTCTATAATCTAATATTTAAAAATTAATTTAATTCCTTCTATGAATATAAAAAATATCCTAATCTGAATTATATTAGATATTATTAGAAGATATTCACTTATTTTTCTATCATGATTCTTTGTCACTCTGTAATTATATAATCATATTAAATTTGTTCAATCTTTTCTGTCATAAGTTTAGTAAAGCAAAAAATACAAAAATATGCCTTATCTTTGTAAAAGCCTTATACAATGTCTAGATAAATTCCCTTTTGTTGATAGGATTTGCAAGGAAATTAGTTTAAAAGAAGACAGTGGCAATTGACCTACAAGAATAAACATTCTTAATTGAACTTGTCAGTTGAACCTAGTAACCAAACAAATTTACTTATTCTATAATGCATCATAAATTATGTGTGATCATATTGATAAAATAGATCTTTGTGAGTAGAAAAGAGTCGAAGGTATATGGTTTGCAATGAAGTGGATTAACTAATCACTAATTTGTCCTTATAAGAAATATCATTTTGTGTCAAAACTGTCCTACAAAGGGGATATTGTCTCACATAATTAGATTCTAATAAATGTGTACATAATAATCATGTAAAATTGAGGAGAAATAATTAGGCTTATAATATTTTAAGTGAGTGGCATCCTTTGGGCAATAACTTATTCAAAATGTTGGGGTACAAGGGCACTTTCCCTTACCCATTTGGGTTCTTCTGAGGCTAGATTAATGAATGTATTAATATCAGACATATTAGGAGAAAAAAATTAACAACATGCAAATGGAAAACTTAAATAACTATGAATTTTTAAGTAAAATGGGGGCAAACCAGGGGCATATATCCTGTGTTAAGAAACATAGAATGTCAAGGAGAAAGGAGGTGTTTCACCGGACAAGGAAGAGATGACTTTACTCTGGGAGTAAAAATATGAGTTTCTCTAATAAAGAGGACATGCTCATTAATGAAATTACACCTGCATGGTACTCCTAAATTATATTTGTCTAGTTCACAAAAAAGGGAGCAGTGATTGTCTCTTCAATTAAGGGAAAGTTAGAGGCTGAGTGAATAACAATCCCTTTTTCATTTAGGGAAGAGGGAAAAATGACTAAGGAAGGACAAAAATTTCTCCTTGGCCTTTAGAAGCATTTTTGCTTTCAAACCAAAATAACCTGCATTCTTTAAGTAATGATAATAGTTTCTCCTGAATTCCACAAGGTCTCAATTTACCTTTGTTATACATATCAAGGTGCCCTGTTGCAAATGGTCTACTATAGATAGAGAAAAACCTATTTGACCCTTTTAGGACAATTTAGGACAATTTAAAACACAGTACAGTGTTTTATATTTTTTTACCATTTATTTAATCCACTTCATTGCAGACTATGTACCTTCGACTCTTTTCTACTCACAAAGATCTATTTTTTTTTATTTTATTTTTATTTTTACAACCTGCATATTCTTCCCATTTTTCCCATTTCTCTTGTCTTTCATTTTCTTTTTTTTTTCTTTAAGATTTTATTTATTTATACAAGCACTGGGTACAGTCAGAAGCGCGGGAGGGTGAGAGAATTCACCATAGCCAGAGCGGGGAGCAAAGCAGGCAGAAGGACCGAAGTACACTGCTGAGGGGAGCAGAGGGCAGCAGGTGAGGTCTGCGTGCCATGTGGGACCCTCGCCTGGTGGCCGGGGAGCAGCCGGGGATAGAACCGGCGCTGCAGAGGCTGCGGGCAGCTTCGCAACCCAGTGCTCAACCACTATGCCACAGGGGAGACCCACAAAGATCTATTTTATCAATATGATCACACATAATTTATGATACATTACAGAATAAGTAAAGTTGTTCGGTTACTAATTTCAACTGACAAGTTCAATTATGAATGTCTATTCTTGTATGTCAGTTGCCATTTTCTAACATACATTTTATCCTTTATCTTTTTAAGCTTATGCACATCTTTCTTAGGCCTATTGTCTTCTTTATATACATATTATCTTGGTGACTTCATCTGGGATTATGGCTTGAAATACTATCAATAATTGTGCATAAAATCCCAAGCCACTCCTCACTCCTGAAATCGAAGCTAATATGTATAACTTTTATTTAACAGTATCTCTTAGATAACTGAGATAACTCAAACTCAAAAAGATCAAATCCAAAATTCTTATCTCTTCCAATTTTTCTTAGTTTACAACCTTTCTTGGCACTTCCTGACAACTCCATCCAGTTCCTTAGGACAATCAGCTTGTAATATCCATTTGCCCTTTGTATTTCTCACAACATGGATCTAACCCATCAACAAATACTATTGTTACAACCATTAAAATATGTACAAAATCATGTAGCAACCCAGTTTTCCCAGCACCATTTATTGAATAAACTTTCTTTGCTCCAATGCATAGTCTTTGCTCCTTTGTCAAAGATTAGTTGACCATAAATCTGTGGGTTTATTTCTGGATTTTCTATTTGATTCCATTGGTCTGTATGTCTGTTCTTGTGCCAATACCATGCAGTTTTGATGATTATGGCTTTGTAGTATAGTTTGAAGTCTGGGAGTGTAATGCCTCCATTCCCTTCTTTCTTTTTCAGGAGAGTTTTGGCAATTCAGGGTTTTTTGTGATTCCATATGAATTTCATCAATAATTGTTCTATTTCTTTGAAGAATGACATTGAATGACCACTACCTCACACCATACACAAAAATCAACTCAAAATGGATTAAAGAACTAGACATAATACCTGAAACCATAAAATATATAGAAGGAAATATAGGCGAAACACTATGTGATTTGCACATCAAAGACATCTTTACAGACACATCACCCAAAGCAGTGATAGTGAAGGCAAAGATAAACAGCTGGGACTACATCAAATTAAAGAGCTTCTGCACAGCAAAAGAGACAATAACAAAAACAAAGAAACACCCCACCGACTGGGAGAACATTTTTGCACACAACACTAATGATAAAGGACTGATCATAAAAATCTGCAAAGAGCTGATGAGACTCAACAACAACAAAGAAAATAACCCAGTCAAAAAATGGGCAGAAGAGCTAAAAAGAAACTTTTCTGAAGAGGAAATGCAAATGGCCAACAGGCATATGAAAAAATGTTCAACATCACTTGTAATCAGGGAAATGCAAATCAAAACTACCATGAGATACCATCTTACACCAGTGAGAATGGCACATATTAAAAAACTAGCAACAACAAATGTTGGCGAGGTTGTGGAGAAAAAGGAACTCTCCTGCATTGTTGGTGGGAGTGCAAACTGGTCCAACCACTATGGAGAGCTGTGTGGAGATTTCTGGACCTACTAAACATAGAGCTTCCATATGATCCAGCAATTCCACTCCTAGGTATTTACCCAAAGGACACAGAAACATCAATTCCAAAGAGCACCTGCATCCCTATGTTTATAGCAGCACTGTTTACAATAGCTAAGCTTTGGAAACAACCCAAATGCCCAAAAATAGATGACTGGATCAAGAAGATGTGGTACATATATACCATGGAATATTACTCAGCATTCAAAAAAGATAAACACATGCAATTTGCAGCAACATAGATGGCGCTGGAAGGGATCATGCTCAGTGAAATAAGCCAAAAAGAAAAAAATACCGGCTGGTCTCACTCATAGCAGGAATCTAGAAAACTTAAATAAGGGACCAGGAAAATGAATAACTATAAGAAAGTGAAAATCAAAATCAACAAAAAACTATGAACCAGAGACACTTTCTGGGGGGTGGGGGGTGGGAGGGGAGGGATTGGGGTCAGAATGGGGGGGTTGCAATTGTATGGGGAATATAAAAATAAAATTTATTATAAAAAAAATGTACAAAATCATACCATTTCTCCAGTGTTCAACCTTCATCCAAGTAGTCTTGATTATTGAATTACCTAACTAGTATACTATCTTTAAGTAAGAAGCAAGTAATGTCAACTTAAAATCTACTCTAAACAGAGTGACCCACATGTGACTAAAAAGGTCAGACCTTGTCATTATTCTGTATAGTCCTTGTAACTCTCTCTCAATTTCACTCATTGTTTCAACAAACTTCATGTCTTTTGACTCTCTTATCTATTGGACTTCATCTCTTATTATTCATCTACTTATTATTCACTACTCTTCATAAATTCCTTAGTAGAAAACTAAAACTTATACACTTGGGTTTAATACAATCCTTATGGAGTGGGGCAGAAATTTGGCAGCAGATAACTAAAATTGTCTAATGTGGCTATTCCAAGATGAAACAATTCTACTTGTCAAATAACCCTGTACCAAATGAGCACTGTAGCTACTTAAGAAAATGTTTGCCTGATTTCCAGAGCTGTCTAGGTAACCTCCCTTGTTCTAATTATTCTGAACTTAGCTCATAAATGTACTTAGGTAGGGTGTCTGTGTGTGGGAGTTAAGAGATGAATAAAATTGTGTTTATACCTGAATAAACTCTGAGGTGCACGGCCTATATATTATGTGTTGTATAAATTCGATTTGTATATTGTACCTGACCCAGTAAGTTGGACTCTGGCAAATGTTCAAATATATTTAAACAGCCTATGTATAGTGAATTCACTTCCCTTACTGAAATGTGTCTGACCTAAAGAAATAGTTACGTTTCTAAAAGTTCAAGAGTAGCTGTCTTATTCACAGCTGTTATCCACTGTACTATACACCTACTGACTAGATGCAAATTCCTAAACATGTACCTCTCTTTGAGAACATTGTTGATCTCCCTAAAATTAATCTTGAACACCCTTTCTTCCTTACCGTTCTTAAACAAATAAGCATATTTTGACTTACACAGGCAGTTCTGGGCCTATGTTTTCTTTTAGTCCTTTTCTGCCATTCACATTTCTGATAATCATTTTCATCAAACAAAGGGATTTATGTAAAACTTCCAAAATAATTTTAATAGTTTTCTTTGGGAAGTGACCTGGTGAATAAGGATGAGAAAAGAGATTATATTGTGGTAGCTGATTAAGATACATATCTTGAGATAAACAAGATGCATATGTTGAGATTAGTGAAAGGTAGAAAAGTGTAGGAGTGTGGGAAGATGATGCTTTTAGAAACACTAATTGGCAAGGGAAAAGAACACAATAAATAGAAATATGAACACTTTAAGGTAAATGTGTGATATACTACAATGCCTATTAAATATTCTCTATTAAATATAATAGTGTGTCTATATTATTAGTACCACATTAATAATGTATTGAAGCTATTTCATTCTCCTTTGGGCAGAGAGAGAAAAGCAGACAGAAAGCTACTTAGTTCTTACCAACACTTTTCTCTCCAGGTCAAGCCTACAGTAGAAATAGCCAAATAATGCAAAGTCCAGTTGTTCCCTGAACATAGACCCAAAGCTGTAGCAAATAATAGAATGGTGACTTATTCCCAGGAGGAGAAAATGTGCTAGAGACAAACTATTGGGGAGTTATGTTTCCCTTGATTCCAACATTTGAGTGATTAAGGGTGAAAAAGCTTATTCCTTTAAATAATGAATAGGTAAGAACTGTATGATTTTTACAAGATTTCAATTTAATGTGGCATCAGCACATGTTTTGTTAAATCAGACTGGTTAGTGAGGGAGACACAAGACTACTCTTTTCATTATTGAAATTGTTTTAGCTGGGAACTCATCATCTTTTACATTAAGGGAAAATTTGCTCAAAGATCCTACTACAGGAAAACAGAAAATGCTTTTTGAAGTAGTATAAGCATTAAAATTGAGGGTAATTTTTGATCTATAAATAACAATTTTCAAAGGTTGTAGGGGCCAAAATCATGCCTTTTATTCTGTTCTTGAAATAATCACTGCAAAATTCCCTACTCATGTACTTCAATGAGAACATTCTAAACTGTCTATTTGCTAGTTTACCCTGCATGGGTGCAAATTACAGAAAATGTAATTCTGACCTTAAATTTTAAGACATAAAACCATTTTATAGTGTGGCAAAGGACTGGTTTGTTTTCTTTAACATATAAAATGAATCAAGATTTAAGAGGGTTGTAATAATGAATGTTTTTTTGATATGTGAAGTTTAGGTAACCAATGAGTGGTATAAAAGAGTTGAAAATATATGTATAAGGTTTCAGTTGCAATACTGAACCCAAGAATTTTATTTGGAATAAATGATCATAGAAATAATAATTCAGGCTAAGGTAATAAATAGCATCTCTCAGGAAGATTGTTTTAAAAAGAAAAGAGTGTTAAAAAATTTTTATTTTAGAGATATGTTGATATAAAAGAAGTCTACTTGAGAATTGAAAGTCAGAAATAGAATTTAAGGAGAAAAGAAGAATTAACAATGTGAAATGCCACTGGTAATTAAAGTAAGATGAAACTAAGAGTGACCCATTTCATTTAGTAATAAGGAAGTCCTTGCTTACCCTAATGATGGTAATTTCCTTGAGTTGGTGAGGGTAAAGAGAGACTATGGACATTGAGGAATTATCATATTTGAAGCAGATGGGGATATTAATTGTAGATAATATAATAATTTGCCTAGGAGGGGAAACAGTGAGAGAAAAAAAAGAAAGTATAGATCCTAACTATATCAATAACATTTTTTAATTTATCCTTTCACAAATAGTAGATCTGAGTATATTTAAATACTAGTGGAATGAATGTATAGAGATAAGAGATCAATGAATAAGAATAAAAAAGCATATGTTTGGCTGGCCATCATTGGTACATAGTGCAAGATGAAGGATAATAATGAGAACATTAAGATAGAATAACTAGAAAATATTTAAGTGCAGTTTTGCTAACAAGACATTGAGGTTGTTCTCTTTGTCTATTTTATATTTATAAATTATAGGTGAGGGGAAAGGAAACAGGTAAAATATTTGCAAAGAACACTGGTATTTGGATTAATGTTTAAGGCAAATGGCTCTTAGGTGGAACAAATATTTTGAAAGATAAATAAAAGATTTGACAAGAAAATCTGAGAAGAATTTTCTGGTAGCATGGAAGATTCACTTTAATATAAAGAACATAAATATTAGTGACAAAAATGTGATGGTATGACTACCTCCAGTAATATTCAGCTGCTTGGCTGTAGACTTGAGAAGGTGAACATTTGAATAGGTTCAGTGTTGTGGCTTTAGTGCAAAGGGAAACAGGAAACCAGCGGGGAACAATTAGATGATTTTAGCCAAAGGGTGGTTAGAATGATGGTCTATTTTACGTAAAGGAGAAAGTAAAGTCAAAAAGTACTATTTCCTAGAAGGAAAGTGGAGGAGTCAATGCAGTAGAGTTTCCTCTACTTAGAAGAAGTCAATAAAGATTATAAAGAGGAAAAGATGGGGGTGGGGCATAATGAGGTGGAGAAAAACAAAAATAAAGCAAAAGAAAATCATCTACAATGAAGGTAAGAAACCTGAAAAGAGATGTGGGCAGAGTGAAGGATGTGTACAGTTAACATTTAAAAATGGTTTAAGGGCCTCCCTGGTGGTGCAGGTGATTGAGCACAGTGCTGTGAAGCTGTCCGCAGCCTCTGCAGTGCCAGTTGGATCCCCCCAGCCTCGGAGCAACCCACATGGCACAGCAGACCACTCCTGACTCGCCCGCTGCTCCCCTCAGCAGTGTATTTCAGTCAGTCTGCCTGTTCTGTTCCCTGTTCTGTCTCTGGTGAATCCTCTCACCCTCCCGTGCATTTGGCCTATACCCCAGTTCTTGTATAAATAAAATAAATCTAAAAAAAAAAAAGTGGTTTAGGATCCAATATTTGGACGTTCATGAAGGTAAATGATGGATCATGTGTAATAGCATATCCACGCAATAAAAAAAAAAAAACTGGTATTCAAAGTTCCAGATTTTCCTAGGTGATTTATTTGTCCTAGGAAAGAGAGGGAAGCCAAAAGTTGAATAAAACCAAAAGGCAAGAATGTAACAGCTAATGTCTGGAGCTGGATTCTAGGAGTTAAAGAACATTCACTATTGGTATTAGAAATATTCTTTAAAAATATCAGACCACGGGCCTAGACTAAGAAAAAGCAGCATTATAAAAGCAGAGAACTGTCTTTAATCACAAATCAGTTACAGGAAGAGTCAAAACAGACAAAGACTAGAAATTATCATGTCATATGGAATTCCCTCAATATCATTTATACTCTCCTTTTTGTGCACATTCTCTATTCTTCTCTTGAAACTGCTTTTTCAGCTTCCTTAACCAGCAAGAGTTGACAACTTAATATCTCCTATAATCTAGTAATTAGTCCTGAGCTTAGGAGAAGGATGCATTGAGGTATGAAATTTCCTCTTTAAAATAATTACAGAAACAAGGACCTCCCTGGTGGTGCAAGGGTAAAAGACAGCACTGTCAAGCTATCACCAACCACTGCAGCACGAGTTCCATCCCCAGCAGGCCAGGGAGCTAACCCACATGGTACAGCAGACCTCTCCTCTCTTGCCCGCTGCTCCCCTCAGCAGTGCATTTCAGTAGATCCTCCTGTTCTGCTCCCCACTCTCTTTAATGAGTCCTCTCACCACCCCACCCCCGCACCTCTGACTTACACTCCAGTTCTTGAATGCATAAATAAATAAATCTTAGTAAAATAAAATAAAAACAGTACATTACTAATCAATAAACTTTTAATTCATATCTAAATGTGGAATATTTTTTTTTTTAAAAATTCCCAGTTGCCAGATTAAGAAACCGTCTAAATGAAGGGGATCAATGCCCTCTGAAAGTTGTGGGAGCCTTGGGGCATTTGTGATATCAATATGAGGTAGAAGTTGAAATGAGAGCTCTGCAAAAATATAGGATTTTGAAGAATTATCCCTTTAGTCCATTTGTGCGTAAATTCTAACAACTGGAAAAAGGTTATTTCAAGGAAACTTGTCTGATATTGATCTCAGATCCAAGTAGGAAAAAATATAAATCACTCTCAAAATTCTTTTTAAAAATGCCAACCTCACAAATCTTGAGAGTTCAAATATACACTCTTGTCTGGTATAGCAAATTCAAACCATAGTTATAGTTAAATGATCACAGATTTTCTTAATAGAGATTTGGGAGATGTAAAACTCATATTCCTTGGAAAAAAATATGTTAGGATTCATAGAACTTCTTCAAATAAACATAGACTCAGTAAAAAGCAGAATAATGCAAATCATGCACCAAGAGTGAAAGTAATAATCAAATAAAAACTTCACATTTACAATGAACCCATGCCTTAAACTTTCAGACATAAAATATAATAAATGAGGAAATAGAGAATAGGTGAAGTGTCTTCACCAAATGACTGAAGATTTGAAAAAAAAAATAGAAATTTTAGAAATAGTAAGCATAATAACTGAAATTAAGGACCCAATGTTTAGGTTAGCAGCAGAATACACATTTATCAAGGAAAAACATGTGAACTGGAAAATAATTGAATAAATTACTGCTAAGTCAGTTCAGAGAGACAATAGCAACTCAAAGATAAATTAATGCATGTGGTAGACAAATTAAGGTCTGACATATCTTCCAAAAATATTTTAAAAGCAGAAAAAAGATGATGTAAATCACAAACTGATTTCAAAACTTATTACAAAGCTACACTAATCAAGACAGTGTAATAATGACAAGGGGATAGATTAGTAGATCAATAGGAAATAGTAAAAGTCAGAAATAGACTAACATATATGGCTTTTTCACTGTAAATATTATTAAATCGAAAAATGTTCAAATAGTCTGTATTAAAAATTGAACTGGCACAACTGGGTATCTATAGGCAAAAACAAACAAACAAAAAAAACTAGCAAAAAAGAAAACTTTCAATGAATAACTCATACAATCTATAATATTTTAATCAAAATGGACCCTAGAATTAATTAAAATCCTGGAATATACGATGGGATATGTAGAATGGAATCTCTGCTACCTTGAGTTGGGCAAACATTTTAAAACATGTTTTTAAAACATAATATATTAAATAATGAAAATTATATTTAACCAAAATTAAGAGCATCTGTTGTTCAAGAGACACTTAGCAATTTGAAAAGATGAGACACAGACTGGGTTAAGATATTTGAAAACTGCATAACTGACAAAAAACATGTACACCAAATAGATAAATACTCTTCCAAATTCAATAAAAAGAAAATACACAACCTAATTTTGAAAAAAAAGAATGGACAAAGACTTAAGAGCACTCCAACAAATTGCAAATATATATTCATATGCAATATATGCATATACATAATATGTACATATACATACATAATAAGCACATGAAAAAGTGCAAATTAATACCATAATGAGATATCATTATACACCTAGTAGAATAGCCAAAATGTTGATAATATCAATTGGAATAATTTGGAGGATTTGGCATAATAGAACTTTTACAGAGTGCTGATTCCATTGTGACTTAATTTCCTGCACATAATTCTCACAAATTTTATTTTGTTGAAAATGGCTGCATTTCATGTTTTCTTATGGTTTTATGAGACTTTATGGCATGTGTATACCTTGTCTTCTTGATCCAATCATTCATCTTACAATTTAGGCTGTTTCTTTGTCTTAGTTATTATAATGTTGTTATGAACTTTGTAGAACATAGTGGTTCTTTTTTTTCATCGTTTCATATTCTGTGGATAAATGCCCAGGAGTGGGATTCTTGGGTTTCTATAGCTGCATGTTTAGTTTTTTCTAGGTAAATCCAGATTGCTTTCTACAATGTACCAATTCACATCCCCACCAACAGTGTAATAGGGTTCCCTTTTCTCTGTGTTCTTGTTAGGGAACTTTTTGATATGTAACATATTATTCGTATCTCATTATAGTTTTAATCCACCACTCTTTTTTTAAAAAGATTTATTTATCTGCGCATACAAGAACTGGGGTGCAAGCTAGAGGTGTGGGGGATGAGAGGGTTCACCAGAGACAGCATGGGGAACAGAACAGCAGATTAACTGAAATACACTGCTGAGGGGGGCAGCGGGCGAGACAGGAGAGGTCTGCTGTGCCATGAGGGTAGTTCCATGGCCGGAGATCAAACTCTTGCTGCAGTGGCTGTGGATAGCTTCATAGGTTGCATCTTAACCCCTTGAGCCACCAGGGAGGCCCGAATCCACTACTCTTATTAGGAGTGACAATGAACATTTTTTTCATATATCCTTTGGCCTTCAGGATAACCTCCTTGGTGAATTGTCTATTAATATCTACTACTCATTTATTAATTGGGTCTTTATTATTGAATGGTATGAAATTTTATGCATCTTGTATATTAATCCCTAGCATTGTGTATTGTAAGTATTTTCTCCCATTCAATAGGATGTCATTTTCATTGTCTTGGTCTCTGTGTAGAAATATAGGGGAGAGGGCCTCCCCGGTGGCGCAGCGGTTGAGCACTGGGTTGCGAAGCTGCCCGCGGCCTCTGCAGCACTGGTTCGATCCCTGGCTGCTCCCAGGCCACAGGAGGAGGGTCCCAGATGGCGCGCAGACCTCTCCTGCCGCCCGCCGCTCCCCTCAGCAGTGTACTTCGGCCCTTCTGCCTGCTCTGCTCCCCAATCTGGCTCTGGTGAATTTTCTCACCGCACTTCTGACTGTACCCAGTGCTTGTATAAATAAATAAATATAAATAAATAAATAAGCATTTCTCTAAAAAATAAGTATAGGGGAGAGAGAAAGATGGAGGGGTTTGGTAGAAGGTAAAAAATAAAAAGAACTTTAACTTACCTGATCCTAATTGTTTATTTTTGGTTTTAATTCCCTTGTCACAGTGGTTGAGTCACCAAAAATATCTTTATTGTTGATACTATGGAAAATATTGTTAATGTTTTTTCTGTGTATTTTATTGTTGCAGGTCTTATATCTAAATCTATGCCACATAGATTTTGATAGTTACTGTCTTTTTTTATTTCAGTGTATTTTCTGCTTTGATTTACTTTTGTCCAATTGCTGCTAACCAGCATGTTATTTAGTCTCCATGTATTTATCGGTTTTCCGGATTTTATTTCTTATAGTTGATTTCTCATTTTGTGGTATTATGGTCAGAGAAAGTACTAGGTATAATTTCAATTTCTGTAGTTTTGACAATTAACTTGTGTATCTCAATATGGTCTATTCTTAAAAATGTTTCATGTGCACTTGAGAAAAATATGTATACAGCATGTTTTGAGTGAAGTGTTTTATACCTGTTTATACCTGGTCTATCTCTTCATTTAAAGCTACTATTTCCTTATTTATGCTTTGTCTTTTTGATCTGTCCTCTGCTGTAAGTGGTATATTACAGTCCCCTAATATTATTGGATTATTATCAATCTCTCTCTAAAATTCTGTCATTAAATGTCTGATATAGCTCTGTGCTCCATCATTTGATGCATATATGAGTATTATATTTTTCTTGCTGTATTATGCACTTAATATAATGTCCTATATCTCTTACTAACTTTCTTCATTGGAAGTCTATTTTATCAGATATAAGAATTGCTATACCTGATGATGATGATGATGATGATGATTATTATTATTTGTTTCAATTTGCTTGTAAAACTGTCTTCCAGTCTTTAACTTTACTTCTATGCTTGTCTTTGTTGTAAGGTGAATTTATTATAAACCAAGGAAGCTTGGATTTTTTTGAAATCCATTTAGCCACTTTGAATCTTTCGACTGGTGATTTCTGGCCATTTTTTTAAAGAATTTTTAAATTTGTTTATGCCTAAAAGGACTGGGGTGTAGGCCATAGGTGCAGGGGGTGAGAGGCAGACAGAGACAGAGTGGAGAGCAGAATAGGCTGACTCTGAAATACACAGCTGAGGGGAGCAGAGGTCTGCTGCATCTTATGTGGGTTAGCTCCTTGGTCTGAGATTGAACTCAGTCATTAGAGGTGATAGTCCTGTACTTAACCCCATGCCACCAGGGAAGCCCGATTTCAGGCCATTTATGTTTAAGGTGATTATTGAGACATAAGGGCTCATTGCCATTTTGTTATTTGTTTGCTTTGGTTTGTCTTGTCTTTTTTATATTTTGAGGATTCTGTGATGTTTTGTTTAAGTCCCCTTCCTATTGCCTTATGCTTTACTTCTATTATTTTTTGTTTAAGGTTCTACTGAAGTTAGCATATGATGAATTATTTGTATGACCCATTGAAAAAGCTGATGGGTCACATATTTACTTTCCTCTTACTCCTTCATGTTAAGTAATTTAGGTGTCTATTATCTTGATATTTATTATCCTATTGTTTTGTAATCCCTTTAGAATTTTCATGTGAGGCTGTTTGTAAGATCAGGAGTTGACACAGTGCAGGTTTTCTATGATCCAGCAGACCAGGTAAAGGAGGAGTCAGTCCTTAGTGGTTTTTGCAGGTTTTTTTTTTTTTTTATTTTACCAACTTTATTTTATTTTAGCTAACAATTAAATGACCACATAATTCTTCTCATTAAATCTGTTAAGATCATATACTTCTTCTTTTTTTTTAATAAATTTTATTGTTATATTCCCCATACAATTGCAGCCCCCCCATTCTGACCCCAATCCCTCCCCTCCCGCCCCCGCCCCCCTAAAAGTGTCTCTGGTTCATAGTTTTTTGTTGATTTTGATTTTCACTTTATTATAGTTATTCCTTTTCCTGGTCCCTTATTTAAGTTTTCTAGATTCCTGCTATGAGTGAGACCATCCGGTATTTTTCTTTTTCTTTTTGGCTTATTTCGCTGAGCATGATCCCTTCCAGCACCATCCATGTTGCTGCAAATTGCATGTGTTTATCTTTTTTGAATGCTGAGTAATATTCCATGGGTTTTGCAGGTTTTTATTGGGATTACCAGGCAGGGGCGCTGGGGGGCCGGTAGGCTGGCAGGCCTCCCAGCCCCCAGCAGGTCTTCACTCTGGGCTCTGTGGCCTTTTCTCAACTTCTGCTTCTCTTGCTTCTCTCTTGGCTTCTACTGGCGTCCCCGTGACACCGCCCTTAAGAGCCCAGTCTTAGCCCAGGTGAATACCATCTACCTATGCCCACACCCTATTCCAGGTGCCCGCCATCAGGCATGCATTCAGGACCACAAGGATCCATCATCTATCCTGATAGCAGGAAGGCAGAAAAACCTGACATTTTTTCCTTACCCTACACTGTTGTTATTGATAAAATCTCTTAGTTTTTCTTTTCAGTGAAGCTCCTTATTCATCCTTCTGTTTTGAATGTTAATCTTGTTGGGTAAAGGACTGAAAATATTTTTCTTAAAGTACTTTATATATCTTCTTCCAGTCCCATGCTAATAATGTGTCTATTGAAAAGTCTGCTGACTGGTTGGTGTTCTCTTAGAAGTCAGCCTTTCTCTCTTGATGTCATTAGTATTATGTCCTTGTCATTGGTTTTCAACAGCTTTATCATCATGTATCTGTCTGTCTGGTATTATTTGTTTGGAAATCTTTAGGCCTTTTGGGTCACAACATTTGGTGCATTTCTTAGATGGATTTCTTTTTTTTTTTTTGGGTTATTACTTTTTTAAATAATTTTTCTGCTTTTCCAATTCTCTTTTTCTAGGACCTTATGATAAGGATGTTATTTCCCTTTAAGTTATCCCAGAAAGCTCTTCTTTATTTTCATTTTTTAACTCTATTTTTATATCATACTGGATATGGGGGTCACAGACTTGAAGTTGCTCTCTTTCTTTTGTGGTACAGTCTTATCTTTGGATTATTGATCTTATTATTAGTAGGTTCTGGAGCTCTAATTGGTTTAAGCATCTCTTTGTTTTGGTTTTAGTCGTTAAGAAGGTGGTAACAAGGGCCTCCCCGGTGGCGCAGCGGTTGAGCTCTGGGTTGCGAAGCTGCCTGCAGCCTCTGCAGCGCTGGTTCGATCCCTGGCCACCAGGTTGAGGGTCCCACATGGAGCGCAGACCTCTCCTATGGCCCGCTGCTCCCCTCAGCAGTGTATTTCATCCCTCTGCCTGTTCTGTTCCCTGCTCTGGCTCTGGTGAATTTTCTCACCCTCCTGAGCTTCTGACTGAACCCAGTGCTTGTATAAATGAATAAATCTTTAAAAAAAAAAAAAGGTGGTAACAGGTGTTTTGAGTATCTCAATCTGGGTTTTCAGTAATAGCCTCTTGTATATGGAAACTCAAATGCTATCACCTGATTCAGGCTGTAGCTATTCTATATTGAGAGTCTCGGGCTCAAGCCAATAGTCCTCACTCTGTGCCCACAGCCCCCAAAGCTCTCCAACTGCACACTCTCAATACTGGCTACCAGCTTATGAACCCCCTTGTTCAGTGCAGTGCAGGGTCTTATGAACTCTGAGATTGGTGTGTGCCCAGATTAATATCTGTATAGGACTCTGAATGCCATAAGTCCACCCACTCTTGTGGGTTTACTGCCCCATTAACACCCTAAATAAGGTTCACTTAAAGTATTTCTTATCCCTTTTTCCAGGCTGATGTTCCCAGTGTGTACTGTAGTCATCTGTTTTTCTGTCAATGATTTTCTGACTTTGTTTTATAGCAATTTAGTTGTATCTGGAGGAGGTGAGCACAATGTCTTTGCTGCCAACTTGTCAGACCTCCAAAAAAACTTTTGATATGTTTAGCATGGCATATTGGCATTTCCTTTGCCTTTGGATCATTTGATAATTCTTAATTGAGGTAGAACATCAATCAGAGAAACTGGCAAATATTTTGGCAATTTCATGGGAACAGAGACATAGAAATCAGAGTTCAATTCAATGAAAACAGTCAAGACCTATGGAAAAGGGAAGATTTCAGAGAGAGAGAATATAACTTTTTATCCTTAGCCATTTGTGTACCCTTGTACACATGACAACAATGTAAGAAATCAATCAGAAATAGCTGGAAAGTTGAACTAACTTTATGTACTATTTAGTGTACACAAGCAAAAAAAGTATGATGAAAACTCTCAGTTGGGAAACCTGGAGAGATTTATGCCTTGAAATCAATACAAACCAATAAATAAAATAACCACTGAATAGAGAGTTTTGTTTTGTTTTTTAAAGATTTATTTATTTATGTATACAAGAACTGGGGTAACGGCCGGAGGCTGGCTGGGAATCGAACTCATGCTGCAGACGCTATGGATAGCTTCATAGAGGTTGTGGATAGCTTCCTAGTGCTGTGCTTAACCCCTTGCGCCGCCAGGGAGGCCCTGAATAGAGAGAGTTAAAGTCAGATTGGACTCATCAGAATAGGAGACTGGTGAACTAGAAGTCATTAGAAAATATTCAGACTGAAACACATGAAAACTAAAGAAAAATAATACTGGATAAGTAAAAATGTACAGTACACATAAAAGTCTATGATAACTCCAGAAGAAGATTCAGAAGCAGAAGCAATATTTGAAGAGTTAGTGACTGAGAACTTGTTAAAACTGATATGGGACACCAAACCACAAAGACAAACAATGCAATACATTGGGTAGAATAAATGTAAAGAAATTCTGTAAGTCACATAATAGTACAACTTCTAAAAACAAAGACAAAAGAAAGATACAGACCCTTCAAAAAATGGAAAATAGAAATTCCATATGATCCAAATACCGCACTTCTGAATATGTCCGGTGGTGTAGCGGTTGAGCGCTGGGTTACGAAGCTGCCCAGCTGCCCGCGGCCTCTGCGTCGCCAGTTCGATCCCCGGCTGCTCCCTGGCCACTGAAGGAGGGTGCCACATGGCGCGCAGACCTCTCCTGCCACACACTGCTCCCCTCAGCAGTGTACTTCGGTCCTTCTGCCTGCTCTGCTCCCTGCTGTGGCTCTGGTGAATTCTCTCACCCTCCCGCGCTTCTGACTGTACCCAGTGCATGTATAAACAAAACAAAACAAACAAACAAACAAATAAATAACTTAAAAAAAAAAGTGAAGGTGCAATAAAGGCAGTTTCTAATAAATAAAACTTGTGGGATTTTATTGCAAGCATACAAGTGTTAGAACAAAAACCAAAGTTTTTTCGTTATTATTATTTTTTTTTATAGAGGCATGTTTTATTTATTTATTTATTTGTTTGTTTGCTTGTTCGTTTATACATGCACTGGGTACAGTCAGAAGCGCGGGAGGGTGAGAGAATTCACCAGAGCCAGAGCGGGGAACAGAGCAGGCAGAAGGACGGAAGTACACTGCTGAGGGGAGCAGAGGGTGGCAGGAGAGGTCTGCGCGCCATGTGGGACCCTCCTCTGGTGGCCGGGGAGCAGCCGGGGATCGAACTGGCGCCGCAGAGGCCGCGGGCAGCTTCGCAACCCAGCGCTCAACCGCTGCGCCACCGGGGGGCCCCCCTTATTATTTTTATCTTAGTGAGAAAGAAGAGCATCCTAGAAGGAAATATAAAAACAAATGAAAGAATGAATAGCTGAAAGCAATGAAACTATATCTTGACAATTAACTATATAAAATAAACAATAGTGTTGTACACACATACGCGTACACTTGCAATGCATTTTTAATGCAAAAAAAATAATATCACAATAGCAAGAGGGTATAAAAGGCACAAAATGTTTGTGTTCCTAACATGGTTTCTAAAACATTAATGATACATAAAGTAATCTCAAGGGTACCAACAAAAAGCATCATAAAAAATGCTTTCTTTATAAGCTTATATCAGAGAATGCTAAATTTATTTTAATATTATTTTAATATTCCAGTGGAAAGAGTAGAGCTTAAAGAGAAAAAAACTAATGAAACTTCAGCTCATCAAACAATCCTAATCATGATATGGATGTCACAAAAATCACATATTCACAAATTTTTCTTCCTGTCAAGTCTTACAGCCTGTAACTAAAAGAAATGTATTTTGAATTCTGTGAAATACTAGTCTTCTGAATTAACAGCACTAGTGCTAGTGTAATAGAGCACCAACTGTGGAAACAGGGAATATTGTTAGAAGTTGAAGCATTGAGAATGTTAACTTGGAGGATCTGGCCTTTGAAGTTCAACAGTCCCAGAGGGCATTAATATATTGCAAAACAAGGCATTTTAGAAAATTAGTTTTGGATGGAACTTCAGGATTAAAGTCCACTTTTCCTTCACTTGAGGCTAAGAAGTTCAAATAAATAGTCCAAGTTCACAAAACTAAATAATAGAATAGAACTTTTAGGAACTGATGTTCTTAAGATTTACTTTAAATCTTAAAAAAATAAACTGTTATATAATAACATATAAGGTATATTTCCATTAAAATTTAATAAAACTTTTAATTTCCAGTAAAATCATTAGACTGAATTCAATTGCTATTTGAATGAGGTCATCTAGGAACTTTTCTTAAATTTAAGAATCTATTTTCAAAGAACATAGTTTTGAAATATTTTTAATATGTTCTAAAGAAAGAAGTACATTACACGTGCACACACCCAACCAAACATTACTGATTTAGAGTTCCAGTTGAAAAACTATTATTCTCATATTACATGACACATCTTGCTATTTTCTATTGTGTTGCATTTTTTTATATACAAAATCTATGTTGTATTGGTTTAGTTTCATTACAGGATGGATTGAAAGCTTTGAGAACTGCAATTTAAGGAACAGTGCTTTAGATATAATCACTTCTCAAATTGTTTCCTGTATGCAACATGTTTTTTTATTTAGATAACAAATTATTAGGTATAAAATTAATGAGAAAAAAAAATTACAAAAAATAGTAGAAATTACAACCTGTAGCACTAGCTGTAAACTTAACTCGCCTCTGTAGGGCACATAACAGGGTTGGAGGAGTTTGATTAAATATATGATACAAATATATCTATGTATGTGGGGGGTGTGTGTGTATAATATATAACGTATGTGTGTCTTGATCATTCACTTAAAGCAGTTTTATTAACTAAGCTATAAAGAAGGAACTGATTGAAATTTCCTATTTTGTTAGGACTAAATATCCCAGAAGGTGCAAGTTCTCCCTAATTTCTTCCATTAAAATATTAAAGTTTTTCACAGATTTCCATTTACTCCAAAATAGAATAAACAATAATAAAATTTCTTAGGAATACATTGGAACTGAAAAATAGAAACTAACATCAACAGATCATCTGTGATGCACCATATACTACTTGCAAATATATAAGGATATCATTACTATAATATAAGGGATATATTGATAGCAACACTAGAAAGATTAATACTAAATCCAGTTACTTTTCTGTTGATCAGTAAGCTAAACTATATAATTTTTTTTGGTCAAATGGGAAGTTCTCCCAAACAAGTTTATGTAAAATAAATGGGTCACCTCTATTTTAAAATAGTGGAGAACAAATGTGCCTATCTCATTCTTATTGTTTGCCCTTTTCATACTGGACTATGCTTGAAAAACCTAAAGCCACATATTAAAGTGCAGTGAAACCTGAAACTGTGTAACTGCAGACACAGACCAGACTCCTGACTCTTCCTCTCTCCTGCTCCTCTCTCTCTCCATCTCTGACTCTGTCTCTCATGTAAACACACATGCATGCACATGTGCACACACATACACACACACTTTCGCACACACTTAATCTGCAATAAACATTTATGTAAGGAGGACAATAAGAGTCACTGAATATTTCATCTTTATGTGTTAGAACAGCTACGTTTGTTTATTCCAAATAATAGAAGGTATTAATGTTCTGAATAGCTAAGTGACCAATATTTAAGTAATCCTAACCATCGGGTTATATGTTTTTTTTTGTCAATTAATTAATGATAGAAGTGGTTATTCTGTAGAAGTGGTTACTCTTATAGAGAAATGCTTGTAGAGATTTATTTCACACTCTTTACTTAAAAAAAAAAGACATTTCATTAATCAATGCTTAATTTCCCTGTGTAAATTCCACTAACAACAAGAAAAAGGGCATTTTTTAAACTGTAAGAAATTATTAAAGGTCTAATCATAAAGTATTTCCAAAATGTCACTTAGATAAATCCTCCACATTATGAATCAAAGCACAACAATCTAAATATTATTGACCTTTACAAAGGCAACAAGAATCCTGAAACTAGAGTCATTAGGGTAATTTTAAGAAACTATGAGATTGTGTAACATTTGCATGAAATTATATTTTTGTGATTTATATATCTAACCTCATTAGTTTGTCGTTTTATGTCTTTGATGTATTTTTGTATGTTTTTTGAAATAATACTTGTCTAATGAACTGTAAAGTGATGAATCTCCACTAAAATGAAACTCAGAAAGTAATGCAATTAATTTAATTTTCTTCAAATATGTTATGTGATTAAAACTATCCAGGTTACCCAGAAATCTATAACAACACCAAAAGTTGGGGATCCTAAACTTCCAAAATACAAACAGCAGTGCTCGCTTCGGCAGCACATATACAAAATGCAAACAGCAATATAAACCGATGTTACCTCAATAAAAAAATAAAATAAAAAGTGACAAAGTGGGAGTTCTCTTCTTATCAATTAAATATTCAATTGAACTGTTGATTTTAAAATTAGAATCTGTTGATATAGGACCTTGCAGATTTGTTTAAAATAACAAATGAGATTTTTTAAAAAGTAGCAGTAGACCTACTATTTTTTACTTTGTCTATCTTTATAATATATGAAAACAGTTTTTTATAGATAATTGTCAGCACTTCACTCTAACCAAGTTTCTGGGAAATTTCAGAGAGCTTGCTATTGGTTTCCAAAGAAAACATTATACTATGATTGCTGTTTATTATGTTTGGGAGTTGGAAAAACAGACACAACCTTTAAGAAAATCTAAACATGGGTCTTATTTAGCTAAGTGTGTAGAGAGATACCATAATGATTTTGAGTGAATAAAATTGATACATTTTTTTTTCTTTGTTGAATGCTAAATCATTGTCTGCATCTTTGCAATTCTGAAGGATAACATATTTGAGGCAGAATCACGGTGTTCTGTGGATGAGATGTCTCTATCAGATTGTATATTTTCACCTGTATAATGCAGAAAGACCAGTAGTGGGTGGTTTTATCGTTGATAAAAGGAATTATCTCTTGTAAAGATTGAATCCAAAGATAGATCACTTCCAAGATTGTTTATATCAGTGAGTCAACAATATCATCACTGTTCCAGAATTTTTCAATCTTTCCACTTGGCTATCTTCGATTTGTTGAGGATTGTTTTCATACTTGTCCCTTCATAGTAATAAGTTGGAGTCATGAAATGCCAAGCCTCATACCCTGGAAAAAGAATAAAGAAAACCAGAAGAAGAAAAGAATGTATAACTGTCGCTCTTCTCCATTTTTTAGAATTATTGACTCTTTTCAAGAATGCTTACAACAGATATCTCTATAATTAACCAGAATTTTGTCAACTGTCCTATTTTATTAATTTTTTTTATGCACACAACAACTGGGGTATAGGTCAGAGGTGTAGAGGGAGAGAGATTTCACCAGAGAGTCAACTGTCCTATCTTAATCACCACCAAATAGACTAAGAATAACATTTTATGACTGTTTAAGACTAATCAAGTCTCATCATCTATGGTTTAGAAGAGACCAACCTCTCTTGAAGTTTATGGACCCTAACGCCAAATGTAGTGGAGATTCCATTAAGACAATGAAAAGGATGATTATAATGCAGACATCCAGCATTGCCTGAAATGAATTATAATCAATATTATCTGAATGATAATCTAGAATTTTGGGGGTTGTCAAGATCTTCTATCATGTTTGTATGTAATCTTGTCTTAATTCAGATTTTGTTTAAGAAGTAAATTATTTTGAAGATTTCTTTGAATTAGGTTATGGTTGTTATTACCTGAATATAATATTAGAATTTTCCATTTAATTGGCTCTGGAGTAAACTAATGCTGAATAATTTGAGTTTATATTTCATTTTCCCAAATGATCAAATAGAAAGATTCTTTAAAATTGGTAGTAGTAAGGTTAGGAGGAATGTATACTATGACTATCCCATCGAAATACACTTATAATGGCACTAATGATCATTTAGCATCCAGATAAATACTAATCTCAGTGTTAGAGAGAGCCCTGAACTTGTTTCAGTTACTAAACACTGGAAAAGAGAATTGTAGCGGATATCACTAATTGCAGGCTCAATTTTCATTCTCTCCCTTTTTTTATTCTTAGAAGCAAATAAAAAATCCAATTAAACTCTCCATACCCTGCCTCTCTTGCAAAGGTCTGTGCCTATGTGAAAAAGTTCTCTTGATGCAAGCAGAAATTATTTGGTGGAACTTAATTCCTCAAATTGGGAAATTGAAGGAGAAAACTTGTGAGTGGCTTTTTAAAATCTTTTCTCTTTCTTATATAAATGCATACCTGGTAGCTGGAACTCCCACCGTTTTGTTAGACAGAAGGGATCTAGGAAGAAAAAACACAAAGATGATAGAACAGAAAGATAAATGGGCACAAATGATGGAGGAGCCCTGGTATTCCTTTGTGGATACATCTTTTTGATGTTGACAAAAAGAATAAACAAAAAAGTCTATATTTTGTGATTGTTTCTTGTCTTTGGTCATAGTAGATAAATGCAATCCTAGCTGTGTTTGTGGTGAATCTGTATGCACTATGAGACAATTTTTGTATTAGTAATACAAAGAGCAATAGTGATTAACATTTGTGTAGCCATTTCATCTAAAAATGCCAACAATATTCTCAATTCACAAGATAATGGGAGAAAAATTAAGTTAGATGTCACTTATATTTAGAATTTGTAAAAACTTCAGAACTTTAAAATTGAAAAATGTTATTCTTTATTTGCTTTGAAAGACACAAAAATACATAAATTAAGTTTCCTTGTTTATCCGTAAATTTAAGACCCAGGTGCTTTAAAATTCTTCATAAGTAAGTCAATGGCGGGTCTCTCCGGTGGCACAGCGGTTGAGAGCTGGGTTGCGAAGCTGCCCGCGGCCTCTGCGGCACCAGTTCGATCCCCGGCTGCTCCCCGGCAACCAGAGGAGGGTCCCACATGGCGCGCAGACCTCTCCTGCCACCCGCTGCTGCCCTCAGCAGTGTACTTTGGTCCTTCTGTCCTTTGGTCCTTCTGTCCTTCGGTCCTTCGGTCCTTCGGTCCTCTGTTCCCCGCTCTGGATCTGGTGAATTCTCTCACCCTCCCGCGCTTCTGACTGTACCCAGTGCATGTATAAACAAAACAAACAAACAAATAAATAAACAAAAAAATAAAACATGCCTCTATTAAAAAAATAAAATAAATACAACTGATATTTGTAAAAAAAAAAGTCAATGGCTTCACAAAACCTCAATTATTTTAAAAATATTTTATTATTGTTACATTTCATTGTAACATATTTCTAACCAGAGATCAAAGAAAAGATCTTATATTTCTGAGTTTCTTAGTGATCGCCTCAATACATTACATAAGGCACAGTATCTTTTGAACATTCAATAAATATTTAATCAAGTTTAATATCTTTACTTATTGTATTAAAATTTTTTCTCGAGGGTAATGGTCTTCCTAATCTAAATTTCCTATTACTGAATGTTTATATGTGGTTGAAAGTTTTGTTCTCATGCATAATATTAGAAAGGGTAACATTGTTTATAAATATTTGATCATATGATTATTTCCTTAGGATAAATTTCTTTTTTTTTTTTATAAATTTTATTTTTATATTCCCCATACAATTGCAGCCCCCCCATTCTGACCCCAATCCCTCCCCTCCCGCCCCCGCCCCCCTAAAAGTGTCTCTGGTTCATAGTTTTTTGTTGATTTTGATTTTCACTTTCTTATATTCATTTTCCTGGTCCCTTATTTAAGTTTTCTAGATTCCTGCTATGAGTGAGACCATCCGGTATTTTTCTTTTTCTTTTTGGCTTATTTCGCTGAGCATGATCCCTTCCAGCGCCATCCATGTTGCTGCAAATTGCATGTGTTTATCTTTTTTGAATGCTGAGTAATATTCCATGGTATATATGTACCACATCTTCTTGATCCAGTCATCTATTTTTGGGCATTTGGGTTGTTTCCAAAGCTTAGCTATTGTAAACAGTGCTGCTATAAACATAGGGGTGCAGGTGCTCTTTGGAATTGATGTTTCTGTGTTCTTTGGGTAAATACCTAGGAGTGGAATTGCTGGATCCTATGGAAGCTCTATGTTTAGTAGGTCCAGAAATCTCCACACAGCTTTCCACAGTGGTTGGACCAGTTTGCACTCCCACCAACAGTGCAGAAGAGTTCCTTTTTCTCCACACCCTCGCCAACATTTGTTGTTGCTAGTTTTTTTAATATGTGCCATTCTCACTGGTGTAAGATGGTATCTCATGGTAGTTTTGATTTGCATTTCCCTGATTACAAGTGATGTTGAACATTTTTTCATATGCCTGTTGGCCATTTGCATTTCCTCTTCAGAGAAGTTTCTTTTTAGCTCTTCTGCCCATTTTTTGACTGGATTATTT
The DNA here is from genome assembly GCF_964194135.1 of Talpa europaea. Taxonomy (NCBI): domain Eukaryota; kingdom Metazoa; phylum Chordata; class Mammalia; order Eulipotyphla; family Talpidae; genus Talpa; species Talpa europaea. The sequence goes on along the minus strand of NC_140068.1, from coordinate 34,204,426 downwards.
TCTTTGTTGTTGTTGAGTCTCATCAGCTCTTTGCAGATTTTTGTGATCAGTCCTTTATCATTAGTGTTGGGTGCAAAAATGTTCTCCCAGTTGGTGGGGTTTCTCTTTGTTTTTGTTATTGTCTCTTTTGCTGTGCAAAAGCTCTTTAATTTGATGTAGTCCCAGCTGTTTATCTTTGCCTTCACTATCACTGCTTTGGGTGATGTGTCTGTAAAGATGTCTTTGATGTGCAAATCACGTAGTGTTTCGCCTATATTTCCTTCTATATATTTTATGGTTTCAGGTCTTATGTCTAGTTCTTTAATCCATTTTGAGTTGATTTTTGTGTATGGTGTGAGGTAGTGGTCAAGCTTCATTCTTTTGCATGTAGCAACCCAGTTTTCCCAGCACCATTTATTGAACAAACTTTCTTTGCTCCAATGCATATTCTTTGCTCCTTTGTCAAAGATTAGTTGACCATAAATCTGTGGGTTTATTTCTGGATATTCTATTCGATTCCATTGGTCTGTATGTCTGTTCTTGTTCCAATACCATGCAGTTTTGATGATTATGGCTTTGTAGTATAGTTTGAAGTCTGGGAGTGTGATGCCTCCATTCCCTTCTTTTTTTTTTTCAGGAGAGCTTTGGCTATTCGGGGTTTTTTGTGATTCCATATGAATTTCATCAATAATTGTTCTATTTCTTTGAAGAATGACATTGAGATTTTGATTGGAATAGCATTGAATCTGTATATTGCTTTTGGAAGGATGGCCATTTTAATAATGTTTATTCTTCCAATCCACGAGCAGGGGATGTCTTTCCATTTCTTTGTGTCTTCTTCTATTTCTTTTAACAGTGTTTTATAGTTTTCTTTGTATAGGTCCTTTACCTCTTTTGTTAGGTTTATTCCCAAATATTTGATTTTTTTTGTTTCAATAACAAAAGGGATAGTTTTTTTGATTTCTTTTTCTTCAGATTTATTGTTTGTGTATAGGAAGGCTACTGACTTTTGCGTGTTGATTTTGTATCCTGCCACTTTACTGAACTGATTGATGAGTTGAATTAGCTTTTCTGTGGAGTTTTTGGGGTTCTCTATGTATAATATCATATTGTCTGCAAATAGTGATAGTTTGACCTCTTCTTTTCCTATTTGGATACCTTGGATGTCTTTCTCTTGTCTTATTGCCCTGGCTAGGACTTCCAGTATTATATTGAAAAGCAGTGGTGAGAGTGGACCTCCTTGTCTTGTTCCAGATCTTAATGGAATTGCTTTCAGCTTTTCACCATTGAGAATGATACTGGCTGTTGGCTTGTCATAGATGGCCTTTATGATGTTGAGGTATGTTCCTTGTATCCCAAGAATTTCAAGGGCTTTTATCATGAATGGGTGTTGCACTTTGTCGAAAGCTTTCTCAGCATCTATTGATATTATCATATGGTTTTTATATTTCTTTTTGTTGATGTGTTGGATAACGTTGATTGATTTTCGGATGTTAAACCATCCTTGTGTCCCTGGAATGAATCCTACTTGGTCATGGTGAATTATCTTATGGATACATTGTTGGATTCTGATGGCTAAAATTTTATTGAGGATTTTTGCATCAGTGTTCATTAAGGAGATTGGCCTGTAGTTTTCCTTTTTTGTGTTGTCCTTGTTCGGTTTTGGTATTAGTGTAATGTTGGCTTCATAAAACGTGTTTGGTATTGTCCCTTCCTTCTCAATTTTTTGGAAGAGTTTGTGAAGGATAGGCACTAATTCGTCTCTGAATGTTTGGTAGAATTCATTTGTAAATCCATCAGGTCCTGGGCTTTTGTTTTTGGGGAGGTTTTTGATTACCATTTCAATTTCGGTAATTGTAATTGGTATGTTTAGGTGTTCTATTTCTTCTTTATCTAGCTTTGGGTGATTGTAGAGTTGTAGGAATTTGTCCATCTCCTCTAGATTGTTAAACTTGTTTCCATATAACTGTTCATAGTAGTTACTGATTATTCTTTTGATTGCTGCTGTGTCCGTTGTGATTTCTCCTCTTTCATTGATGATCCTGTTTATTTGTGCTTTCTCCCTTTTTTCCTTTGTGAGCCTGGCTAGGGGTTTGTCTATTTTATTGATTTTTTCAAAGAACCAGCTCTTGGTTTCATTGATCTTTTGGATTGTTTTTTTAGTTTCAATTTCATTTATTTCTGCTTTGGTTTTTATTATTTCTTTTCTTCTACTGGTTTTGGGGTTTTTTTGTTGTTCTTTTTCTAGATCTTTGAGCTTCGAGATTAGGTTGTTTCTTTGCGTTCTTTCTTGTTTCTTGATGTGAGCTTCTATTGCTATATATTTTTCTCTTATTACTGCTTTTGCTGCATCCCATACATTTAGGATATTGGTGTCCTCCTTGTCGTTCAATTCAAAAAATATTTTAATTTCTTCTTTGATCTCCTCATTAGTCCAATGGTCTTCCAGTAGTGTGGTTTTTAATCTCCATGAGGTAGGAAAGTTCCTTGCCTTCTTTTTATGGTTTATTTCTAGTTTGATGCCTTCATGGTCAGAAAAGATGGTTGATATGATTTCAATCTTGGTGTATCTGTTGATGTTTGTCTTGTGCCCCAGTATGTGATCGATCCTGGAGAATGATCCGTGTGCGCTTGAGAAAAATGTGTACTCCGTTTTTTTGGGGTTTAGTGTTCTATAGATGTCTGTTAAGCCCAATTGCTCTAGGTCCTTATTTAGAGCTTTGGTTTCTTTACTTATTTTTTGTCTTGTTGATCTATCCATTGTTGATAGTGGTGTGTTGAAGTCTCCCACTACGTATGTGTTTTCTCTGATGTCTGTTTTCAGAGAAGACAACAGTTGTCTGATATATTTTGGTGCTCCTTCGTTTGGTGAGTATATGTTAATGAGTGTTATTTCTTCTTGAAGTATTGTACCCTTGATCATAATGTAGTGACCATTGGGGTCTCTTTTTATCTTTTTGAGTTTGAAATCTGTTTTATCTGATATAAGTATAGCTGTTCCTGCTTTCTTTTTTTGGTCCATTTGCTTGTAGGATTGTTTTCCATCCTTTAACTTTGAGCCTATTTTTATCTTTTGTAGCTAAATGTGTTTCCTGGAGACAGCAAAAGGTTGGGTTTTGTTTCTTAATCCAGGCTGCAACTCTGTGTCTTTTTATTGAAGAGTTTAGTCCATTTACATTTAGAGATATTATTGATATGTTAGCATCTGTATTTGCCATTGTGTTTGTCTTTCCTTTGATTTTATTTATTTATTCTTGTAATAACTTTTTTTTTTTTGGCCTTCTTTCATTGTTATTCATCCCTCTGAGGTTCTGGCTTTAGGACTCCTTGTTGTATTTTTTGGAGTGGGGGTTTAGTTGCAATGAAATTCCGGAGTTTCTGTTTGTCTGGGAAGGTCCATATTCTTTCTTCAAAGAGGAAGGAGAGCTTTGCGGGATAGAGTATTCTTGGTTGGCATCTGTTTTCTTGGAGTCTGTTGACTATGTCCCTCCACTCTCTCCTTGCCCGTAGTGTTTCTTCGGAGAAGTCTGATGTCAGCCTGATTGGTTTTCCTTTGAATGTTATCTGTTTCTTCCCTCTTGCCAGCTTCATTATTTTTTCCTTGTCCTGGATTCTTGGGAGCTTTACTATTATGTGTCTTGCTGTATTTTTCCTTTCGTCGTGGAAGTTTGGTGTTCTTCTTGCTTCTTGTATATCAATTTTCAGCTCCTTCTTCACATTTGGGAAGTTCTCTTCAATTATCTCTTTGAATATTTTCTCTGTTCCTACATCTCTCTCCTCTCCTTCTGGTATTCCTATAACTCTTATATTTCCTTTCCTCATGGAGTCAAATAGTTCCCCAAGTCTTTCCTCGTTCTTTTTCCTTCGTACTTCTCTTTCCTTTTCTGTTTTTGTTCTTTTTATTTCTGTGTCTTCAAGATTACTTATTCGTTCTTCCATTTCATCTATTCTGCTTTCATTGCTTTTCCCAGAATTCTTTAGTTCTTCCATTAATTCTTTGATCTCCTGCATTTCTTTTACTTCCCTCTTTAGTGACTCAATTTCTTTCTTCTGACCATTGTTTTCCCTCTCTAGGGACTCAATTGCATTCTTCTGATCGTTGATTATTTTTCCCTTATCATTGTTTTCCTTTATGACTTCTGTCAGTTTTTTAATCACGGCAATTTTAAATTCTCTTTCTGGAAGGCTCAGAAATTCTTCCAAGTTATTGTCGTTGCAATCTGGGGGCTGGTTTTCTTTTTGTGGTGTGCTTTTTCTCTGGAGAGTTGCTAGGTTGTGTGTGGTTCTTCTCCTCCCTACTGTCTGTTTTCTAATTTGCCGTATGCATTGGGACACTGTGTTGTTGGGACTGGCCGGCATCTTGGGTGGGCTTTTCTGCTCCCCTCTGGTTCCTCCAGGAGTCATCTGTCAGTTTCAAGCAGTCTTTACTGGAGAAAGGTCCCTGTTCTAAAATGCCGATGTGGGGACACACTCCCCTGTGCGCCTGGTCTGCCCCGGCGGTGGGTTCCTGCTCCCCCTCTGGGCTTGGACTGCAGGCCAGAGGCGGTCTGGCGTGGGCGAACTTCCCCCGCTCACCTCTGGCTCCTGAGGAAGCCTTCTGCAGGTAGTCTTTACTGAAGAAATGTCCCTGTTCTAAAATGGTGATGTGGGACACACTCCCTGCGCGTCTGGTCTCAGGCACACTATTCTGCGCGCCTGGTCTGCCCCGGCTGTGGGTGGTCGCTCTCCCTGTGGGCTCAGACTACTTGTTCGGAAGGGGCCCGGTGTGGGCTAACTCCCCAGCTGGCCACTATCTCCTTCAGGAGCCTCTGCTGGCTTCAAGTCGCTAGGTGGCGCCAGAGATCTCTCCTAGAGCCCTTGGGGAGCTGATTTTCCACCCCGTGGGACAGGGAGCAGAGCGGGGATGGTAGGGTACACCTCAACGGCTTTGGGGTGCTGTGTCTGCCTTGTGCCCCACCGTCGTGGGGAACCCACGCCCCTAATTTCGTGCCCCGGGTCTCAGTTCCAAAGCCCTCAGTTCAGGACGCGGGCTGTAGCCCAGATCAGTGGCGCGGGAATGGTGCCTTTTGAATCCCGCTTCCCTGCCTGGGCGCCTTGTTCCTGCTCACTCAGGGAGGGCCTCCGCGGTCTCCCCGCAAGCCTTGGTAGCAGGCGTGGGGACCTGGGCAGCTGAGATCTGGTCCGGATCCGCGCCGCTTTCTGCGCAAGCTTACCGGGAGGCCGGGGCTGTGTGCTGGTGCTGGTCTCCTCCTGGGGGGCGGGGCTCTCTTTAATGGCGCCTGGAGCTCACCTCTGCGGCGGATCCTGCAGGGTTCTCCACAGCTCCCGTTCACGGGGTGTGGTGGCTGAAATAGTTCCTTTCCACTCAGAGTCCCGCTTGCTGCGTCCTTTGTTCTTGTTGGCCGTTTTGGTTTGTTGTTTCCCTCCTCTCTGCCGGTCGGAGAGTGCCGACTTTGTGGGCGGGGGAGGGGAGCAGGGTTCTGCGCTTCCCTCCCTTCTGGTCCTCTTTTATGGCAACTTTCTTCTTCGGGCAGTTTGCTGGAGTCGTCCGTTTATCTTCCGTGTCCCAGTTCTCACTGGGACCTGCCGCTTTTCCTCCCTATTAACTTTTTTTAATGGGAGATCTTACTCGTAGCGTCTCCTCGCTGCCATGTTGCTCGCCCCTCTCTCCTTAGGATAAATTTCTAATAGGATAATTGGACTAAAAGACATGAGTTATTTTAATAATGTTAACATATAGTGCCAAATTGTTTTCTAAAAATTTATATATACGGCCTCCCCTGGTGGCGCAGCGGTTGAGCACTGGGCTGCGAAGCGGCTCACAGCCTCTGCAGCACCGGCAGATCCCCGGCCACCAGTGAGGGTCCCACATGGTGTGCAGATCTCTCCTGTGGCCCGCTGCTCCCCTCAGTAGTGTATTTCTTCAGTCTGCCTTTTCTGTTCCCCACTCTGGCTCTGATGAATTCTCTCACCCTCCCGTACTTCTGACTGTACCCAGTGCTTAAATAAATAAATAAATAAATAAATAAATATCTTTAAAAAATAAAGAATAAAAATTTATATAATCTTGTCAATAGCTACTATACCCTAAGCAACATACGTATATTCCAATACCAAAACAATAGTTTGGACAATCAATGTTCATAAACTTCTCAATTTGATTTGTCATCAACCTATAGATTAAAGATTCTAACTGAACCTAAACAAAATAAACTCAAAGAAATCCATGACACATCATAATCGAGATAGTGAGAAATGTTCAAGATAAAATACTGAAAGTAGCCAGAGAAAAATTATTCATTACCTATAGGAGGACAATGATTTGAATGACAGCAGATTTCTTATAAAAAACCATAGAGAACAAGAAGTGACATGATACTTTAACATTTTTAAAGATAAAAATCTGTCAACCAGGAAATAATAATCACACATTGTCAGAATAGAAAAAATGGCTATCTATTAGCCATAGTTATCCAATAAAAAAATCACTTTGCATATATTTAATTCAATACCTTAAAAGAAAGTTCTCGCAGTACTCACTTAAACTTTTGTCTGACGATATACATATACATCCAAATGAGGAAAATTCAGTCTAAGAGATTGCAGTTTGGCACCATAATGCCAAGACGCCCTTGGAGTGTGTTTTAAATTCATCTTCTCATAAAGCAATTTTATTTTATTTTATTATTTTTTTAAGATTTATTTATTTATACAAGCATAGGGTACAGTCCGAAGCACGGGAGGGTGAGAGGATTCACCAGAGCCAGAGCAGGGAGCAGAACAGGCAGACCAACGAAATACACTGCTGAGGGGAGCAGCAGGCGGCAGGATAGGTCTGCGTGCCATGTGGGACCCTTGCCAGCAGGGCAGAGATCGAACCCATGCTTCAGAGCCTGCGGACCACTTCACAGCGTGGCACTCAACTGCCTGCGCCACCAGGGGAGGTCCTAGAATTAAAATATTAATTTAGTCTTTGGTAGTACATATTAGCACTGAAACTCAGGACAGTTTATTATGCTAATTCTGAAATAAAAATGATTCTGATTCAAATATGAATCAATATAAAAACTACTAGAGGTCTGAAATGACAAAACTGGTCAAAACTGTCAAAATGATATGGTGATTCAATCACAGTATTAAACACATCTTCAGTGTATTATGTTAAGTGATTCTAGGGAATTATATTATAAATGAAGTTTCTAATTGATATCATCTGAAAGTATGCACATTATGCTGTTTTCTATGTTATTACCTCTTTGTATACATTTTTCAAATTGTGACAATGAATATTTTTAAATTTATCTTTCTAATATACTAACTTTATTTTGCAGGTGGTAAGAAACAAAGTCTAATAAAAATATCAAATGTTTTCTTCACTATTTTTTGGTTAAGAGCATATATTGCCATTGGAAAGCATGCAAATAATAGTAAAATATTTCCTCTTCCTGCTAGATAGTTTGTCAGTTAACAGAGGTTTATTCAATTTATTTTTATTGCTATCAGATTGTTTCATAAAGTAGGCATAGGAGAAATCCAGTAGCCATCATGCTATTGTTGTTTTATCTATGTACATTTGCCAGATATTCAGCTACTCAATAATATGCTTTTGGGATGGTATCATAATTCCTGTTCATGGTTATTTTTTTTGTCATTCAAAACATTCCTCAGCCCTAACCTATTCCTTGAGAAATTGCAATCAATGATTGCTAGCAACAGATATGTGTTGTTTGACTTTAAAATTGTTATCACTTTGCATGCTCTTTCATGAAACAAAATATTTATATGAAATTTAGAATTTGATATTCCCAGTATACTCTTAATCAGAGGTTTCATTGGATTTACAGATTTATGTTAAAGTCTCTACATTCAGTTGTACTGTATTATACCTAGCCTTTGCAGCACTCTTTGTAAAGGTGTCTCATCATTAAAACTATTATTCAATCTGTTTATCAGTTGGATTTACTGCCAGAGACTCTAAGGATATTTCTCTTATCAAGTTCAAAAATAACAATAAATGCATGTACTCAGTTGATATTGGGCTTTTAAAAATTGTCTAATTTGTAAAGTTAAATTAATGATTTATAAAGGTCTGTACATGAATTCTTTGTTTCTGGTTTGGGGTCTTATATCATTGATTAAATCATATTTTTGATATATTTAGTACTTTTTCTGAATGGTTCAACTAGTTATAAATTTATGATCATTTTTAATATCTAACTTTGTATTATTGTCCACCTCCCCTCATAATATGAATTGGATTCTATGCCATTTAATGGAATATTTTATGGAATATTTTCATGTTCTAAATATATTCATTTTCTACATAATGTATTCTATATATTGTTACCATTTTTAAGTATAATTATCATGATTTAGAACTAAAAAAGTAAAAGAATATGCCATTTTTTTAACGTTCATTTCTGTTTTTCTACTTAGTGTCCATCCTTTGGAAAAGGTTATCTTCTTTCCAATTGTAATAACAGCTGGAATTTTCCAAGGCTTTGGAAAATATTATATCTAAAATATTAGGTCTTGTAAGTGTTGTACAGTCACATTTGTCACAGTTATATCTCTGTTCAGTGTTCATTAAGATGTAACCATAAGAAACAACTAGCAGGCAACTGAATAGGCATAAAGAAGAAATTTTGACAATAAAAGAAAATATGAGTGTCTCATGTAGCAACTACACCTGCATCAAAAAATGGCCTAAACAGTGTCTGATATTGAGGGAGATACACAGGGACCCTTTCTCTCATCACAGACTACTCTCTAAATCTTGAGCAGACTTAGAACAAAACAATCAAATTTGTAAGATAAAGTCATTTAAAACATCTACCACTGACTCAGAAAATAACCTTGATAAATTCTTAGTTAAGTACTTTAGGACAGCAAGAAAATATTAAATCCAAGGCAGCATTTCTCACGTATTTCCATGTTAGTTCCAACTTGGAAATGCCTTGTAGCTATTTCTTGCCAATTTGAGATTAACTAGTTCTCTCTACTTATTAAAATATACTTTATGTAGTCGCCTGTGGTTATGGAAAATTACTTAGCACTGTGGTGGGTAGTACTGGATGCCAATCTCATGAGCATATTTAATGGAGATGATAACCTTGAATTAAATAACTGTTGATTTCTGTATCATTTCATTTTGGTTCCATATTGATAGGACACATATGAGTTGAGAAGTAGCCAGCAGTTGCATTATATAAAATGTATACTTTCAAACCCCATAAGTAGCTATTTCAAACTAAATCTCAATGTGATGCAATGAAGATGTATCAAGGATATGAAATAAAACTAAGTGCTATCTGAATGTATATAGACATTCTATAACAAGTTATAATCTGCTTAGTGTAAAGTTCAAGTAAGCCTCAAGAATTTTTGATAAGTTCTACATATGTCTGTTGAGATTTAAAAGTCACAGTAGAATGAAAATGTAAAAACAGGCAAAAATTTGGACTTAAATGCCAAGCCTGAAATTAGAAACACATGGCTTTGGCTCTCATAGGTCATATTAGGTGTTATAAGGGTGGCGAGCAGTAAAAATCTTGGAATCAAGAATTATGCCCATTCCAATGTTGCTCATTTGAAATTATTGTTGTGTGGTAAAATGTATTCTTGATTCTGTCTACCTATCTAGCTACATACCTGCTTATAAAGTCCTTATAAAGTCAGGAGTGACTTTATAAGATATAATCAATTACAAAGATCTGTAAATATAGAATATATACAATTTGATGAGGTTTTATATATGCAAAGTCTTGTCACACCATCATCACAATCAACACCTCCCAGTTTCATTAATTTGTTTTGGTGTTTATTATTTGTTTTTGTTTGCTAGGTAATAATTCTAAACATGCAATCTACTCTATTAAATTTTTAAGAGAACAATACCATATGTTAACTAGGTACTATACTGTATACAGTAGATTTCTAGTACTTATTATCAGGCATAACTGAAACGTTATGCCCATTAAATAATAACTTTTCATTTTATCCATTACCTAGCCCCTGATAATCATTTCTACAAGTTTGATCATTTCATATATCTCATATAAGTGGAATCATGCAGTGTTTGTCACTTTGGGACTGGCTTGTTTCACTTTGTATAATGTCTCCAGGTTCATCCACATTGTTAGAATTGTTGGATTTCCTTCTTGGTTATAAAAGACCACTGTATTTTCTTTATCCATACTTTTGTCAATGGAAACTGGATGATTTCCATATCTTGCCTCTCTAAATCGCCATAATCCCTCTCTTTCCAATAATCATGAAACCAATGAAACTTGACTATATCCTTTTAACTCCAAGGACTATGCTTCCACAGAAATATAACTTAATTGTATATCCACAATTGTTATTGACATTTGATACAAGAAATGGCCACATAAAACCAATTTTTATTCTTTACTGTAATTGTTCTTGAGGATATTGCAAAGCATCCTTCATAGAGAAATCAATACCACGTATTTTCTTAGCATTTAGAAAAAAAGCATTTTCTCTTTAAAAATAATTATATCTAGTTTTCCTTGGTTGCAAGTATCCCCAGGATACTTTATTTCCATTATAAAAACTTGACTCTCATTCACTGTTTTCCCTTGTATTGAAATTATGTTTAATTAACACATTGGCGTTTAATCACGTCTTATGATTTTGCTTCCAGTTTGACATATATTCAATTTTATGTAGATATTCAAAACACAACCCACTGTAGGCCATTGGGACCCTTCACCCTTTTACACCCCATCTTCTGCCCTTTCCCTCTAGCAGCTTCAATTTTATAGTCAAGTATATCTATAAGCATTTCTTTAATCAATTGGGATCACTGCTTTATCATAAAACACTTAAATGTTATTCTTAAACATGGGTTATGTTGCCTATAGAGATACTTGAGCAATGAAAGGAAGGTGATCTTTGCCAAAATATTGTCTCTTAAATTTTATCCCAGGTAAGATAATACAGTATTAATAATGAATTGGGTCTTAGAATTTAAATCCTCCAGGGCATTTTGTAAATTTGTGCAATTAGTTTTTTGCTTTATACTGAAGACAAAATTTGAAGCTTTCAAGGTTCAGTAGCTAAACCTTGAGGGTAGTAACATATGCAGTCAATGCTTATTGTGCATTACGGGTTTTTTCCTTTCTTTCTTGCTTTTTTAGATCCCCATTTTTCTTTAGGGTATTTTTGATTGAGATATCTCTCTGACTTTAAAAATACTTAGCTACAAAAGAAAACGAAGTACTATAAAACTGGCTCTGCTTTGAACCCAATAAAGAAATTAACTATTAAATTAAATATTATATTTGAAATAAAAAGTAAGACTGTCAACAGGAGATTGCTTTTCCCAGATTTCCCAATCCTGAAAAGAAGTATTAGATAATATCTTAATGATTTTGACCAGTGCTGCTCTTGATTAAATTTGAAGTGAACCAACTTAATTCTTAATATTTTAATGACATGTGTTCCTTTCATTCCTGTAAAAAGTAGCAGGTATAAGAGTAAATGCTTACAATTTCTCCCCACATCCCCCCAATTTACAATTTTTTTAAAGAACAAAAAGACTAACTGGCAAATTTAGATCCCATGCTTCCTCAAGCTACAGAGAAAAGAATTATCACAATTGGTTTCTTATCCATGATCCAGTACCCAGTTCCTTCATCCTCGAAGCACACAAGTAATTTTCCAAAGTTTTGCTTCATCCACATAATGAATAGTTCAACACTCTGCTATCATAATTGAGTGAATGCCAAGTAGTTAAAGCCAATCATAGTTAAATCCCATATTTTTGGTCATTGATTATCATAGGAAATTAGATGAAAGCAAATCAGCAACCAGTTGGTCTAGTCATGGACACATGGAATTCACTGACCCAATTAGGCTGTGGGAAATAGATTTTATTCTCTGAATCGTGGCTATGTTGCTGCTGGTGGTCATCTTGTTTTGAGTGGGGATAGGCTAGGAACAAAACCAACATTCAGAAATAAGTGAGATTAAGAGAATCATAAATAAATAAACCAAAGTATTTCTCCAGAGAAACAGAACTATAAGGATAGATCTATCTATATCTATCTCATCTGTCTTTATATCTATATTTGTGTATCTATCTATATAAGGGGAAAAAGAGAGAGTCCTTTTAATGAATTTTTACAAGAATTGTTTCATGTTATTGTCAGACTTGAAAATTCAAAATCTACAGTGCAGATGGGCTGGAGATGCAGAGAGTAGTTGATGTTATAGTCTTGAGTCCAAAGACTTTTTAGGAGCAGAATCCCTTCCTCTCTTGCAGACCTCAGTCTTTTCTCTTAAGGTCTTCAGCTGATTGAATAAGATTTACTCATATTATGGAGGATAAACTGCTTTACTCAAGTATACTGACTTTAAATTGAACTCTTCAAAAAAATACCATCTTGGTAATAACTAGAATGGTGTCTGATCATGTATTAGGTACCACAGCCTAGCCAAACTGACACATAAAATTAGCTATCATAATATTTTTAAGTCAATTTAAGTTAATTTTTTTTAAGATTTAATTTTTTTTTAAATTTATACAAGCACTGGGTACAGTCAGAAGCACGGGAGGGTGAGAGAATTCACCAGAGCTAGAGTGGGGAACAGAACAGCCAGACTGACGAAACACACTGCTGAGGGGAGCAGTGGGTGCAGCAGGAGAGGTCTGCGTGCCATGTGGGACCCTTGACAGCCGCCGGGGATCGAATCGGCTCTGCAGAGGCTGCGGGCAGCTTCGCAGCCCAGCACTCAACCTCTGCACCACCAGGGGAGGCCGTAAGTTAATATTTTTAATACTTCCCAAATTGTTCTAACTAATACCATGAACAAATAGCAGAGAAAGTGAAGAAGCAAGTGAGAATCAACATGTATAAACAAATTTGAGGAAAAAAAGGAATGGGTTGACTGGTGGTTTGCAGTGTTATATCCCATTATTATATTTTTATGAGCTTTACAAGATTATACATGTATTTTCCAAGTTACTTTGCAACTATAAAAATTTTTACTAATACAAGCATCATATAAACAAGATTTTATGGTCTCATACCCACATATGTAATTCTGTCCACTTAGGAAGGGAGCTGTTTCAATTGATCCTGATAATAGTCCCTCATATTAAATCTCATACATTTTATATGGTTTAATTTAGAAAGAAGAAAGGTATAAGTAAAAATGGTAATGTTGGGATTTCATCCACTGGATCCTTATGTAATATACTTCTATTTTTTTTTCCATTTTCATTTAAAAAATACGCATACTCTATGAGAGAATAACCTGACTAAGTTTTGGGGAAAATCACCAAATGTAACTTTATGTCATAAATCTAGTCTATAATAATATAAAAAAAGAAAATATCTCCTTTTGAATCTATAATATCATAATAATGTAAGAGAATATTAAGATTCTATCTCTCAGATATGAATCTGGTCTAAGGAATGAAATCAATTAATGTCAACAGTATCTTTTCTTGTAGTCATAATTTGCTATTGAATGCTGTTTAGTCAATAAAATCCATTTAAGAAATAGTTCATGTCGGTATGTTAACATCAACTATTTATCCCTGATTTTTTAAATCACTGAATGAATTTCTTTTAATCCCTACTCTAAACATCTACACAGCCACAAAATATCTCTAGACTATATGTTAGAAACACTTTTATTTATTTGTTTGTTTGTTTGTTTTATTTATTTATTTAATTATTTATTTATGCAAGCACTGGGTACAGTCAGAAGCATGGGAGGGTAAGAGAATTCACCAGAGCCAGAGCGGGGGACAGAACAGGCAGAAGGACCTAAGTACACTGCTGAGGGGAGCAGCAGATGCAGCAGGAGAGATCTGCACACCATGTGGGATCCTCGCTGGTGGCCGGGGATCAAACCTGCATTGCAGATGCTGTGGGCAGCTTCGCAGCCAAGCGCTCAAATGCTGCACCACCAGGGGAGGCCCTAGAGTCACTTTTAAATTTTTCCTTCAATCCAAATTCCATCAATCTAAAAACTTAAAATGTAATGTCATTATAAAGTATATCAAATATGGGCCTCCACGGTGGCGCAGCGGTTGAGAGCTGGGTTGCGAAGCTGCCCGCGGCCTCTGTGGCGCCGGTTCGATCCCTGGCTGCTCCCCGGCCACAGGAGGAGGGTCCCACATGGTGCGAAAAACCTCTCCTGCCGCCCGATGCTCCCCTCAGCAGTGTACTTCAGTCCTTCTGCCTGCTCTGCTCCCTGCTCTGGCTCTGGTGAATTCTCTCGCCCTCCTGCGCTTCTGACTGTACCCAGTGCATGTATAAACAAAACAAACAAATAAATAAATAACATGCCTCTATTAAAAAAAAAAGTATATCAAATAGTCCTCTTTCAAACATTTCTTTTTTGTATCCTTAGAAAAACAGTGTTTTTTACAAGAAATAGCTGTAAGAATTTGAATTTTCATCTATGTTTTTCTGTGCTGTCCATTAAAACCAGTGAATTCTGCTTTAAAACTTACAATACTTAGAAATATTTTTAGAAGCTCTACACTCTACATTTACTCTCTCTTGAAAAATAAAAGATGCAAACCTAGTTCCTTATTTGAATGAATACTCAAGGGCTTTTTCCTTAGCCAGGGTCTTCTAAATATAGGAGGAATAAAGTTTCACATAATGGGTCAAGGTAAAAAAATGACAGTTTCCTGCTAAGGATGGATTTTATATTAAGGCAACTTTAATTATTCCTAGAAATAATTAAGAAATCTGAATAACCTATATCCTTTTGGAAGTTACATGATATTGGCATAGCTAAGGTAATCATAGGCCAATTATGATTACTTAATATTTCCTGAATTAAATATTTTACAGAGAAGGAAGGTTCTTGTTTGTAAGGAATTTCCTTTGCCTAAATGGAAATTCTATGCTAAAAATTTCCAATAAGTGCTAACTACTTAGTATTTTAATGTATTACCATTTACCATCTATCACAATTATTCTTAGTTATATAATATAACCAATCTTCATTTTGCAGTTGAATTAATTTGAAGTTAAATGATATGTCCTAGATGAGGCATCAAGTAGACAAAGTTATATAATTAGATTTTGGTATCCTAAGGCCAACATTTTAGAAGCCTTTTTTTTTGTTTGTTTTTGAGCTTCTTTTGCATTTACTAAAGTGCCTAAACAAGTTATAAAATTTTAGACTTCCAGTGCAATCTAATCAGAGAGACTTAACCTTAGACTATGTGCTTTTAGAAATACTGAAATAAAATAGTTCAGACTACAGATGTCTCTAATTCTAAAATATAAATTTTCACTTTTTTTGATTTTTATAATTTTTTATTGAGGTAGCATTGGTTCACAGTACTGTATAAGGTCCAGAAACATAGGATCTCACCTCTGCAGATTTCTGTTGCAACATCACAATTTTGCTTTAGAACTTTTAGGTGGTCTGCATGCTTCATTACATAAGGAAACGCCTGCTTTCAGTGCAGTTACTTCATTTGTCCAGTCGGTTTTATAATAGACTGCAAAGTGTTTTGCTAAGTGGAATTGGAGGAAGTGTCACAATGTTCTAACTTTCGGTCAGTTAAAATGTTACTTTAATAACTTCCATCAAAGAACAGATAATGTAATTTTGGGGTATGATAATTTTTCCAAATCAATTATTTCAACATGAAGTTTACAGATAACAATTACTCAGCTCTGCTCTTTTCTGGTGTTTGTGTGTGTATGTGTATTTGTATGAATATAAATATGTGTATACATACATGCATACATATGTATATATGGTAAGTCAACATATATACATATGAGATAAGTAAAATATTGCTTATCACTGCTGGACAGAAATATAAAGACTAACCCCCTCTGCTTTATACCTTGGATTCAAACTATAGAGAATTAAAACTGCAAAGCAGATTCTGAGTTAACATGTATATTTTCCCCCAGAAATCATGTTTCCAGCA
The DNA here is from genome assembly GCF_964194135.1 of Talpa europaea. Lineage (NCBI taxonomy): Eukaryota > Metazoa > Chordata > Mammalia > Eulipotyphla > Talpidae > Talpa > Talpa europaea. Next base: position 34,188,504 of record NC_140068.1, on the reverse strand, counting down.
GTACAGATAGCAAAAGGACAAGACAGTCAGAAACAGGTTTATTGTTGTATAGGGTCATGTGGGAAACATATCTCAGAGGATAACAGACCCTCCTGCAATCAAATTAGAGTAGTTGCTCAGTTGGTGGGAATGGGTCAGCACAGAGAGAAACCATAAAGGATTATTGCAATATCCCCTCCATTCTCGGCAGTAGTCTCTACTCTGACTTGTGGAAACATCTTAAAAGACTTTAAAATAATAAAAACAGTAATGACATTTATTACTGTTCTTATTATTTTGGTGCCTATTAGGGAAATTTATAATCAACCCTTGAGAGAAATATATTGTATATAACTATAAATTCACTAGAAATGTCCTGAGAAATAAAATTGATTGCCCACACATGGGAAAACAGATCACAAGTCTAGACTAAAATAAACTTCTTTCCATGTCCACTCTTTTTTATTTAAAGATTTATTTTATGTATGCATCCAAGAACTGGGGTATAGGACAGAGGTGTGGGGTGGGAAGTGTGTGAGAAGATTCACCAGAAAGAGAGTGGGGAACAGAAGAGGCAGATTGACTGAAACATACTGCTGAGAGTAGCAGCGGGCAAGACAAGAGAGGTCTGAGGCGCCATTTGGGTCAGATTTGTAGCCAGGAATTGAACTCAAGCTGCAGTGGCTGCCAATAGCTTCATTGTACTGAGACTTAACCCCTTGTGCCACCAGGAAGACCCTCCATTTCCACTTTTGACAGAAACTTAAAATCAGTAATAACATGTAATAGTTTTCAAAGCCCCTCATAGACATCTTATTTCTTACATCTTCCCTTCAATGCTTTTTGGTTATCTTCTAGTATCTTCTAGTATCACTTCAAACAGGTGTGATTTTAAATAATTGTCACATACTGTTTTTTTTTTATTTTATATATTTTTAGATCATTTTTCATTCTTGTACAATGTATGCATTTTCATCTTGGTTATAGTCCCCATACAATTCCCACCCCCTTTATTTTGACCATAATCCCTCCTACCCCCAAACCATAGTGTGTCTCTGGCTCATTGTTTCTTGTTGATTTTGATTTTTACTTTATTATAATTAGTCTTTTTCCTGGTCCCTTATTTCGGTTTTCTAAATTCCTGCTATGAGTGAGACCATCCGGTATTTTTCTTTTTCTTTCTGGCTTATTTCACTGAGCATGATCCCTTCCAACTCCATCCATTACTGCAAATTGCATGAGTTTATCTTTTGTGATTGCTGAGTAATATTCCATTGTGTATATGTACCATATCTTCTTGATCCAGTCATCTATTTTGGGGCATTTGGGTTGTTTCCATAGCTTAGCTAGTGTAAATAGTGCTGCAATAAACATAGAGGTGCAGGTGCCCTTTTGAGCTAATGATTCTGTGTCCTTTGGGTTTTGCACACAACACTAATGATAAAGGACTAATCACAAAAATCTACAAAGAACTGAAGAGTCTCAACAAAATCAAAGTAAATAATCCAGTCAACAAATGGGCAGAAGAGAAGAGCTAAAAGGAACTTCTCCAAAGAGGAAATGCGAATGGCCAACAGGCATGTGAAAAAATGTTCAGCATCATTTGTAATCAGGAAAATGCAAATGAAAACTACAATGAGATACCATCTTACACCAGTGAGAATAGCACATATTAAAAAAAAAACTAGCAACAACAAATGTTGGCAAGGATGCAGAGAAAAAGGAACTCTCCTGCACTGCTGGTGGAAAGCTCTGTGCAGATTCCTCAACCTGCTAAAGATGAAGCTTCCATATGTTCCAGTCATTCCACTCTAACGTATTTATCCAAAGGACACAGAATCATTATGTCACATACGGTTTTTGACAGACACCCCAGGGACTTTTACTGCTGAGTAAGCTCGGAATCAGGCCAAATAGCAAACTGAGAAAAGTTTGGCAAATAGTTCATCCCCAGTTTCTACTGATACTGCATTGAGCACCTGTAAACCCAGTTTACCCATTTTATTTTTTTTCCCAGTGATTCCTAGGGTTGCCATCTTTCACAGCTGCTGTGGTTGCAAGAGTTCTGGTTTTCGAGGCTACCGGAAGCTAAGGAGTGAGTGATAGGAAGAGGGCAATTTAAATGCCTCTAAGCTTAATATTATGATTCAGTAGTTTTTCTTGAATAAATAGTACCTGGATTGTTACCTTTGATTAATTTTCTTAAAAAAAGAAAAATGATTCTGCTCAACTTTGTCCATTTTCCTTTTGCTTTTGTGAAGAAATGGATTTTATAGGTGCTTTATTCCACCATTTCAAAAGAGCAATATATCAAATTTTTTAAATCTATATTAACATATTAAAATGAAGGAATTAATCTAGAAAAAGAAACAGCAATTTTTTTCCAGATGAATTTTGATATTTCTATAATCTTGTATTGATATAAGGAAATGATTTGGTAATCAGAAATATTCCCATGAAGGAAATGCCTGCCCATGTTGCTTCACTGGAGAATTATTTCAGGCATCCAACTTGGAAAAAAGTTTGTACTGCTTCTACTATTATCAAGTGTTTTAGAATAGAACATTAACATAGTTTTATGAAGTTATCATGATCTTATTTTAACACCTCGCAAAGAAAATACTGAAAGAGAAATTTAAAGTCCAATATCCCTCATGAGTATGCATCAAAAATTCCAAAATCAACCAGGTATAAAAATGTGATGTCAGGGCCTCCCCGGTGGCACAGCAGGTTAAGCGCTGCGCTGTGAAGCTGTCTCTCCGCAACTTTGGCAGTGAGGGTTGGATCCAGGCCCGCTGGTGAGACCACATGGCGTAGCAGACTTCTCCTGTCTTGCCTGCTGCTCCCCTCAGCAGTGTATTTCTTCAGTCTGCCTGTTCTGTTTCCCGTTCTGTCTCTGGTGAATCCTCTCCCCCGCCCGCGCCTCTGGCCTGTACCCAGCTCTTGTATAAAAGTAAATAAATCTTAAAAAAAAAATGATGTCAAATGAAAAAAATCAATAAAAGAGTTTCCTAAGTGTTAAATAGAAAATCATATTATTATCTTCACAAATGCAATAGCACTTACTAAATTTGAAAATTTGTAAAAATGTATTAAAATTCAATATTCATACAAATTAAATAATAACTCATAGTAAGCTAAGAATGTAAGTGATCTCTTTATTCTGATAAAGTTTATCTACAGTGAAGCCTGAAGCAAGCCATATTTCTAATAAAGGAGCTTATCAAATATTTTCTTTGCGATATAGTACAAGATAAAATTCTCTTGATCATTACTGGCATTTCAGTAAATGACACAAGAAATATATAATGTTAGAAAGATAAATTTAATACTTGTGGTCTGGAAAGGAAGGAGTAAAATTTGTTATTATTTGGCAGTTATATGTATATGTAATTAGCTAATATGGTACTAAAATTAATAAGATGTTTCAGGTTAATACAGACTTTAACTCTAACATTGTATGTCTCAGAAATAAAATTTTAGTAGCATGAGAGCTATCATTAGCCTAAAAAAATACCCAATACCAAATGTTGAGGTTATTACATGGAAAAGTAAAACGTTTATTAGTTAATTAAAAATATAGACAAAAATTACTTTTCATTATGTGTCTAAATAGGGATACTACTGATTCTACCTTGTAAATATATATCTATAAAATTGTATACAGATTCAGTGTGATCTTAATCAAAATCCAATAATTTTATATAAAAATTGTCAAGTTCATTCTAAAATTTATTTGTAAATGCAAATGTCAAAAATAATCAGGTCACTTTAAAATGGAACAGAAGCGCGGAGATCAGTGATCAGAGATCACTGATCACTGGAGCAGATATCTCAAACTTACACACATTTTGAACACTTGCTATGTGACAGAGGTCACACTGTAGAATTATGGGTAAGGGATTTCACTTCCAATATGTATTGCTGGGATAATTAGATATGTCCCTGTAAAATAGACTGAATGAAATCAATAGGAAAAAAAACAAGCAAACCTTCAAAATTTGCAATAAGTATTCACAAAATAAAAATCCACTAATCTTGTGAAAAAAATGTTCAACCCATTAATCATTAACAAACAAACACAGTCTATAGCCACATGATTTTAAGTTGTATATTATAAAGGAGATAAATTTTTAAATTCTGACAAAGCCAACTTTTAGTTAAGTATGTGGAGCAACAATAATTTTATATATACTGTTGTTCAGAATCTGAATATGTAACCATATAGGAAAAACTTGGCATTATCCAGTTTAAGAAAATAACTACCTTATGATCCAGCAATTCAACTCCAAAATGTGCATACATGAGTTCTTCAGGATAAATGGATAAAATGTACATAACTACAGTACTTGCAAGAGGTCTAAATTAGAAATGATGCAAAGTTCCAGCAATATTAAATGGATACATTATGAAATAATTATAAATAGGCTGTTATACAGTGAAAAAATGAACAAATTATAGTGATATGCATTAACCTCACTGCATTTTACCAAAACATTTGAGTAAAAAGAATGTCACAAAATAATGTAAATGACCCCATTTATTTAAAAATTTAAAATAGCAGAACTTACCTATCTTGTTTAAGAATTCAGTTATCATGGTAAAACCACCTTAGAATTTTAATAGTCATTACCATACAAAACAGGAAAATACTTGCTGTAGGGAGGTGTGACAGAGGTGAACTTTAAAGGACACAAAAGAGGTACCCAATGTTTTGATTTTGACCATGTGGCTAGATACATGGGTAATCATTAATCCTTACATAGAAATTTTATCCATATGTGATTTTTGTATGTATGTTGAATTTCATAATAAAGATATTAAAAATGAAGTAGAAAACATTAAGTTTGTAAAATAAGCTAATTTGCAATCTAAGTGTAATAATGTGAAAAATGTGGAGTTATTTCATGAAAGGAAAGCAGTATGCACATAACAGGAGGTAATTCTGGGGTTTTAAAAGATAACAAGAGTAATTTTTTTTTTATAGAGGCATTTTTATTTTATTTTATTTTATTTTATTTTATCTATTTATTTGTTTGTTCGGTTTTTTGTTTATACATGCACTGGGTACAGTCAGAAGCGCAGGAAGGTGAGAGAATTCACCAGAGCCAGAGCGGGGAGCAGAGCAGGCAGAAGGACCGAAGTACACTGCTGAGGGGAGCAGCGGGCGGCAGGAGAGGTCTGCGCACCATGTGGGACCCTCCTCCAGTGGCCGGGTGGCAGCCGGGGATCGAACTGGCGCCGCAGAGGCCGCGGGCAGCTTTGCAACCCAGCGCTCAACCGCTGCGCCACTGGGGAGGCCCACAAGAGTAATTTTTTATGGAATCTGTTTTTTCCACTATTTTCAAAATTGGTCGCTTCTCCTGATTTTTGTATCCCTGCCTACTGTCTTTTCTCTGTTCACACTTTTTTTATCTAGAAATCCTAACTTGCTCCACCTCACTATTCTTTTAGCCTCTCTCTTTTTTCACCTGTGAAGTGGCTATTTCAGACTTTATCACTTTCTTCTTTCTAATCAACCGTCATTTTCATTCTGTTTTCAAGCATTGCCAGTGATCCTTAAAATGCTTTTGTTTGACTTTTTCCATTTGTTGTTCTCATTTTTTCTTTCAATTTTAAATAGAGTGGATATTCTTTTTAAAAAAAAATATTTATTTATTTGTTTATTTATTTATTACAAGAACTGGGGTACAGGCCAGAGGTGCTGGGGTGTGGGGGTTGTCAGAGGATTCACCAGAGACAGAGTGGGGAGCTGAACAGGCGGCTCTACTGAGATTCACTGCGATGGGAGCAGCAGGCAAGACAGGAGAGGTCTGCTGTGCCATGTGGGTATCTCCCTGGCCAGGAATCGAATTCATGCTGCAGTGGCTGCGATTAGCTTTATAGGTTGCGTCTTAACCCCTTGCGCCACAGGGGAGGCCCAAGAGTGAATATTCTTTTCCTGCTATTTCTCTCAGCTTTTCCCTGGACTTACTCTCAGCTGGTTTGTTTGTTTTTGTTTTTTATTAAGATTTTTATTTATTTATTTATACAAGAACTTGGGTACAGGCCAGATTTGTGGGAGGGTGAGAGGATTCACCAGAGACAGAGTGGGGAACAGAAAAGGCAGACTGACTGAAATACACTTCTGAGGGGAGCAGCAGGCACAACAGGAGAGGTCTGCCGCACCATGTGGGACCTTTGCTGGTCGGCCAGGATCGAACTGGCACTGCAGAGGCTGAGGACAGCTTCACAGCACTGTGCTCAACTGCCTGTGCCACCAGGGGAGGCCCTCTAAGCTGGTTTTAACTGAGGCCTCACATGTGACATGTCCATTGAGGCTTACAAAAGCATTTCCAAAATCCTCTCTAAACTGTGAACATCATGATGAGTCAGTCTTCCCAACATTTAGCCTTTCTCTGGAAATTAAGTATTAACACATTTCTGACATAATTTTATATTTTATTTAATATCTCTCCCTCTATGCTTTTTATTAGAATGAAAACTCACCATTGTTCAACCTTTATATCATCTCAGCTGCCCTCACTATACCTTCTCCAATATTCAATTAACATACCTTTGGAACTTTGTTAATTATGTAGACTTAAATTACTCATATTCTTTTCTCCCTTAAATCTATCCAAAAAATGTAAAGATTTTTTGCATTTTGTTCATTTTCTTCTTTTATATTCCATACACAAGATGTAATGGAATTTTCCACTTCTTATTTTACCACAGTACTCCTATATTATAGGCTGATTAAACCATAAAATGGTTGAGTAGAGTCATATCAATCAAGATACAGGCTTCAGCTTCTTAAATTACCCAAGATAGTGTACCATATGCTGAAGTAACAGACAACCTCCAAATTTCAGTGCCAGTTTATAATCACTTAGTGACTTTATACACTAAGTTTCCATAATGTACTAGTTTAGGCATTGCTCCATAATATTTTTTTTCTAGAAAAAAATTTGATAGTGAAACCTCCATCTGGAATTTTAACATTCTTGTGTCACAGGAAAAATGACACAATGGACAACAATCTGGTTTTTAAAGCATCCTTCCTAAGTTTCATCTCACTCATTTTTCATTGACCAGAACATGTCACATTGACTTCAATAGACCATGAAATTACAATTCAAATTAATGTAATAAAGTAATCTAAAACAAAAATAGCAGAGAAAAGTGGACTTTCTTCTAGTTCCGAATTAAACAACCCATGGCTCTGTAACCCATGATTAATTAGGGCTCCAGACTGGTTCTATTTTGTTATCTAACAAAGCATTATCATCATGTATATGATTAAAACTGAATCACTAGCTCCATATTTCAGGAAAAGGAAAAGGAAAAATGGGCTTGGAGGTACATATTCTTAGGACCCAGTCCTGGGATTGTTTAAATCATATCTGTTTACTTTTCAGTGGTCTGAGGTTTATCACAAAATTTTCATGAAAAGATCATTTATATTTGGATTGTGATTCCATTTAATATGTGTATAAGATTTCTGGGGAGATTATATGTTTATGATATTAAATCTTCCAAGCCAGCAACATGGCATACTTTCAATTTAATTATATTAATTTTCAAAAGGATTTTAAAAAGTTGGGCAACACCTACCTCCCAAGGATGCTGGGAAGTGCCACTACACTGACTTGGAAGAAGTAGAGAGTAAGTCTCTAGGATGTTAACTTTTTCATCTTTATGATACAATAAAATCAGGCAAATTTAAAAGGTAAGCTTGGAGTATGTAATTGCCTGCACCTTTAGTTTCTTATACTGACTCCTCAGCATCATATGCCAAAGAACCTGAATATTTTAAACTATATAAAACACTGAGATGTTATACCCAACTCATCATTTTAACATATATCCAGATGTTCATCTTATTAAATATAATATTCTTCAAAATATTTACCCTCACTAATAACTTTAAAAATACATTTGCTTATTTTTCTTAATAAAATAGAGTATTTAGAATAAATAATTATACTCACTTGTTTTAAAAATTTGTGTATTGTGTATTGATATGGAAGTAATAAAAATAAATTTATAATAAAAAGGGATGATTGTCACTAAACAGTGGAGGTGATTACATCATTATTTTTTCCTCAGTAACGTCAAAGTCCTTTGCAGACATGATGACAATATTCCATTTTTCTGTTTGTACTTCTGCTAATTTACTTTGTTCTCATAGGGTTTTTTGTACTTTATATTTTATTTTCTGACATTTTGTAATAACTTGAAATAATTACTCCTTCTAGAATCCAATACTCCTATCTTCTAAAACTTTAAACATAATCTTTCAAGTCATCTTTTATTCTTTATTTATTATCTTATTTATTCTTTATTCTTTATCTTTTATTCTTTTATTCTCTTTTATCTTTTATTCTTTATCTCAGTATTGATAATAAAATGTTTATTTTCTCTTTTAAATCTTTCAAAAAGAAAAATATTGATGTATTATTTAACTATATTTATAATTCTACCTATATTTATAAACCTGGAAATTGAGTTTTTTTCTAAATTGACATACAAATTATTAATAGAAATTATATTTTTAATTGAGTGCCGTTTCTAAAAAAAAGTATAATTGTATAATGAAATCACCTTTTCTTCCCCACTTAAATTTGCATATTAATGACAAATGTCCCACAGGTCAATATTTTGATCATCTATTAGTGTTTTTATAACTCACTGCCACAGACAGTTTCCAGAGAATGCAGTTTTGCCGATGTAATACACTTGTAACTAGAGCACAAATCAGCATAAACACATTAGACTATAATAAAAGCACTCAGTAATACATTCATTCCAAAAGTCACTCCTCTAACTGTAGCTCTGTAAAAGATAAAACCCGTGGGGAATATTATCTAAAGCATTTTGTCCCTGCCATACTCATTTACCCTGAAAACAAATTGCAAAGTGATGACAATAAGGCAACTTTTCTATATTTAACAAGAAATAAAAGGTCCATTGAAAGTAATAAGCCTTTGTGTTTTTTTAATCTAATTGCCATCAATGTGTGGAATTATTCCGAAAGGGAAAATGACTTAATAAAGGTTTACATGTAACTGAGAAGGAACAATAAAAGCTGTCAAGAAATACTGGAACATTTCTTATAGTGGATATTTTTGTGAGTATTTTTATTATGTAAAACAATATAAATACAGTGGTTGCTCTGTGAAAACATCTAAATTCTAGATAGATCAGAATCGTAGACACTCTCTTCCCATCAAAAAAGAGCTAATTTCCGGAATAATCAAAGTGCCCTCCCATTGCTGACCTGCAGAGAAGATTTGAGAAGAGGTTAGACTAGAAATATTTAAGAGAAAACAAAGATTTACTATTTCCTTCTAACCATTTTTATTTGTCAAAATTGAAAAATAGTGAACAATAAGAGATTAAATTTCAGCACTATCAAGCTATTGCTGGCCACTGCAGCATGAGTTCAATCTCCGATCAGGGAGCTAACCCAGATGGTGCTGCAGATCTCCTGTCTCGCTTGCTGCTCCCCTCAGTAGTCTATTTCAGTAGATCTGCCTGTTCTGCTCCCCAAAATATCTTTGGTGAATCCTCTCACCCTCCACACCTCTGGCCTACACCCCAGTTCTTTATTATGCATAAATTAAAAAATCTTTAAAAGAGAATGGAAAAATTTAAGAGAAAACAAAGATTTACTATTTCCTTCTAACCATTTTTTGTCAAAATTGAAAAATATTAAACAATGAATGTTAACATGAAATAGATAGGATGGAAATTTTCAGTAATTATTTTTTCTTCCTCAGTTATCTTTAAATGTATTTTTCTTGTGATAAGGATTTTAACTGGATTTCACTAATTCTGATAATAAGCTAATAATAAAGGATAACATTGTGTTCATCTTTTGACTCATGCCATCTTTTTTTTAAGCATAGGAAACTTATTTATTCATTAGTGTGCAGTAGAAAGCTAAATATAAGATAGATAACTGCATAAGAGAAGATATACCCCTTCCTTGAAAATATTTTGGAAAATATTTTGGTCAAAATTTTGATAGAAATCATTCAAGTGTAAAAGTAAATTCCACATAAAGATTATAAACTGAGCATCAGACTGTCCACATACTTCATATTTTGTACAAATTGTGGCAATCCTACTAAAATCCCAGATCTATACCTTTTTTCTAAATCAAGTATTTTTTCATATTCCTCAGTAAATCGGTGCACCCTAAAACCATTTCTGTAATGTTTGTTGTTGTTGTTTTTGCCTACTCATGTGAATGGGATCTTTTCCCTGTTCAATTTCCAAACACAACTGTCTTATTATAATGATATTGGAATTTTATATTTATTTTTAAATGTTATATATTATATTTATTTTTAATAAAATATTTTAAAATTTAAATTATTTCATTTAATTTTCTATATTATTACAGTTTCTTATCAGGTCTGGTATTTTTTAAGTGTCTATGATCCCTTATGTTTTTATAGACATGTATTTCTTTTTTTTTTTTTTCAGCTTTAGCTTTATCAGTTTATGTCATTCTCAATTTTTGTATATCTTCACTGGTAATGGGTAAATAAAGCATCATGTGCAAAATCAGGAAATAATGTATCACAAAATATTTGTGGATAAAACAGTTCAATAAGGATGGGAGATTAATGAAGTGGGATGCTGAAGAGACAGTCCAAGGCCTTTGTGAAGGATATTGTGTGGCATGCTAAGGGCCATATAACTTATTGGAAAATAAAAATTTGGCAATACAAACACAATAAAAAATTTTAAGAATCCATAATCTTGTTTGCATTTAGAAATTCAATGTAGCAGCTGGTATCAGAATAGAAGAGAATGGATAGAAGCCAACAACTATTTAGGAAACTTTACAGCAATTAAGAGAAAGGATTATGGAGACTTGAACGGTATTGTCAGTGGAGATAGAGGAAAAACAAATTGGGTAGGATCTGTGGGTTCTATAACTGGAAATTTTAATGGAGGTTAGTAATTGAATAAACATAAGAGAGAAATGAGCGAGAAAATTGAAGATAGTTTAAGGTTAGGCTCTAAAGGTCCATAGTTTGCAATTCCTGTTTTAAGCCACTGAGTGGATTATATTTCCTTCTAGGAGTTTTATGACTTTAGGCTTTATTTTTAAGTGAATTCAAAGCTACCAGAGAATGCAGGGCAATTAATTCAGCATTCACATCAAGAATTTTTGATAAGTGAAGCAAAATAACTGAATGTGCAACAGTAAGAAAATGATAAATGGTGATATCCTTTTGTTACAGGACAGGGAGTGGGGAACCCCAAAGCCCCCAAACCTGCCTTAAATATATAGAAATATTTCACATTTTTAAAACAAGTTTTAAATAAGTTAGTCATTTTTAGAGTATTTAAAATCATTTCACTCAGAAAAGAGCCAAACGAAAACATGTGTTGTAAATTTTTAAATCATAGAAACCCCTTTAAGTTTTGTCTATTGTAAAATTGATATCATTCCTTTATTTTTATTTTACTTCTTGTAATTTGCTAATGGCATCAAGAATATAAATTTAAAGGAAAAAGAGTATTAATTTTTGTTTACTCCTTTTTGTGTGTGTTTTTAGCTCCCTATTTTCATTCAGTTTCCTAAATAACTTAGTTTGTAATTTCTAAAATAAGTGGTGGTTTTTAAGACCTGTGATATTAAATATTCATGTTAGGTTTAGTACGTTTCAGTCTGATAACTTTTAATTAGTTTAATTTTTATATAGATAATAAATGTACAGAGTTCAAAACATATCTTCTGCAAAAATTGTAAGGCTGATTAGCTTTTCTAAAGTGCCTTCTCACAGAAAAACAATTAAATCTTGAAAAAAGTATTCTTTTTTATTCCTAGTCTTGCAGAAAATTAAAAAAAAACCCTTACTCTGAGCCTATCTACTCTTATGATATGACTCTTTTTTAAAAATTTATTTATTTTTATACAAGAGCTGGGGTACAGGCCAGAGGTACAAGAGGAGAGTGAAAGGATTCACCAGAGACAGAGCGGAGTACAGAACAGGCAGAAGGACTGAAATACACTGCTGAGACGAGCAGCGGGTGCGACAGGAGAGGTCTGACATGCCATGTGGGAATCTCCCTGGCCAGCCGGGAATTGAACCAGTGCTGCAGAAGCTGTGGACAGCTTCACAGCACTGCGCTCAACCTGCGGCGCCACTGGGGAGGCCCCTCTTATGATATGACTTAAACTGAAACTCTAGAGCTGTGAGCTGCGAACAGTAAGAAAATGATAAACAATGATATCTTTTAGTTACAGGACAGGGAGTGGGGCACCCCCAAGCCCCGAAACCTGCCTGTTTTAAATAGGTTTTGTCATTCGCCACATTAAGACAAAATATATAAGACCTTTAATGGAAAGGAACTTTAATGCAATTGCAGAAAATACAAAGTATATAGTTTTTAAATCAAGTACCCAACGTTACCCATCCCCTCATGGGTGAAAGTCCAGCCAAACAGAGTTGACCCAGAGAAAGGATCAAAAGCCTGCCACTAGTCTAAAGCACTTTCCAGTGGGGACCCTTAGAAAAGGGTCAGAAATAGTCAGACAAGTCTGGAGTGAAAAGAGCAAAATCAAAATCAAGATAAAAGCTGCCGTTGTTAACCTTCCCATGGGTCTCTCACCCACATCTGTTCCAACCAGTCAAGGACTTTGAAACAAGAGCAGCTTCTTCACCTGCCTTTCTGCCCCTAGTGCCTCCTCCAGGTCTCCTTCTTGCTCTCCCTCCTGCTTCTTTTACATTTTTGTCTCTTTTCCAGCTTCCTCTCCTCCCTGCTCAGCTCCACCCTCCCTTGGGTGGGGCAGGGAACCTAGAACTTCCCCTTTTCCTGGGGACCACCCTGTTATACTTTAGGCAAAGGCATTGCTAGCACTGCAACAGGAGGCTCTGCCATGGGACTCTGGCATGGTGTGGAAATTGAACTTGACACTCCTTTACTAATCAACTTTAAGGATGTAAGGGTGAATCAAACTAAAACTTAGAGAATTGGAAAATACCCCCTATGTGTATCCTCTAAATTCCCATAGAGTAGTTAAAACAAATTCAAATGAAAATTGATGCTTGTTTTTTAAGTGCTACTAAAATTTCTGAGAGAATAAATATGTAATGGATTATGGGTCCTATTTTTAGGCAATCCTTATTCCAATAACTTAATTTCTGATATTAATAGCTCTTTCTTCATGCTCTAGAAGTGAAATAGTTACCCATCCCCTCGTGGGTAAATGCCCAGCCAGTGTTGGTTCAAAGCAAGGCCACTGACACCTGAGACCTTGCCACTAGTCTAAGGCACCTTCTGGTGGGGAACCTTAAGAAAGGGGCAGAAGGGACCAGGCAAGTCTGGGAGGAAAAGATCAAAATTAAAATACAAGTCAAAATAAAGGCTGCCATTGTCGGCCTCCCCCGGGTCTCTCAGTCATGTCTCTCTCTCTTTCAAGTGTCTCCTTCCATGTCTCCCAAGTTCCTGGGACAAATACAAAACTGAGAAGCAAGCATGGTTTCTTTATGTCTCTCTGCTGCATGTGCTTCCTCTTCTTTAAATTTTCTTCTCCAAGTCCTCTTTAGCTTCCCCTCCGGCTCAGCAACACCCTTCATTAGGTAGGGAGGGAACATGGAACCTCTCCTTTGTAGATTAAACTGTTACACTTTGTTTCTAAAATATGGAAGATTGGAGCCTCCCTTGTGGCGCAAAGGGTTAAGACTCACTAACTGTAGCCACTGCAGCACTAGTTCAATCCCAGGGCAGCCAGGGAACTACCCATATGGTAATGCAGACCTCTCTTGTCTCGCCTGCTACTCCCCTCAGCAATGTATTTCAGTCAGTCTGCCTGTTCAGCTCCCCACTCTGTCTCTGGTGAATCTTCTCACCCGCCGCACCTCTGGCCTATACCCCAGTTCTTGTATGCATAAGTAAATACATCTTTAAAAAAAAAGTAAAAAAAAACAAAACAAAACATGGAAGGTTACTCTGCTTACATGAACTTGAATATTTGGAAGTGCTGTAAAATTTATATCTACTTCCTTTTATCAATAGCATCACCCAGTGACTAGAGTTGCTATATTAATCTCTATTTCAAAAGTTTACCCTGAAGTTAAACTCTGCCCAGACACCATGGTAGCTAGCTCGATTATACACAATTTATTGACTGAATGGCTATTTGACATCTCTATCCTACCAGAGTCCTTTGCACATGTAAATAACATAGCTATTTGTTCATGAATATACTTGCCCCAGGGTCAGTGTCTGCAAGAACAAATACTGAGATAAGGCACTCAAAATTTAACCGAGCTGAGAAACCAAAAGACTTTGTTGATCTACCTCATAAGTGATTTATAAAAAAAAAAAAAAATAATAACACTTTATGGACATGGACATAGCCTCTCACCATTTCATAAATAACATTAACCTTATAAGTCACTTCTTATAAGAGCAAGTTAAACTATCTGATTCTGCAACTCATACATAATTTAGGGGAGTGGCTGACTTCTGTCCTCCTTTATTTACCCTTGGTCTTTCTTACCACTGCATACCTTTCTGTTTCCTAAACTTCCACAGTCATTTATTGGGCAGGACAATCTCACTCTGATTTGAAACAAAAAAGAAGAAACCATAAGGTATTGGAAGGAATCTGAGGGTGGAGGGAAGATGGAAAAGTCAGAGAGTCAAATATGTTATGAAGAAATCCAAGCACTTATTACTGTGATTGATAAACTGTCACCTTGGAAATTGAGTTGAAGGTAATTGCCTCTATTATTTTTCAAGATAGGGAACCAAATTTAAGTAAGTCAAATTTAACAAATTTTGAGTTACCAGTAAAAGAAGCTAGGAAATCTATGTGAAATATTTTCCCTGGAAAATGCATTAGACTTTAATGACTGCTCACTGGGTGATGGAAAACATTTAAATTTACCTAAGAAAAATGTTTTTAATGGCTTCATTTATTCTGTTTTTTTATAACTGTGAAATTGTCATGTAAAATTCTCAGAGATACTCCCAGGTGTGATGTTGAGAGGTAATTTCAACACCTATTACAGAACTTCACAATGTAATATAACCTGTTGTGCCTCACTGCTAAATCACATAATGGCATTTAGAAATTGTTCATACTGCCTGGCAAAAGTGTCTCGCCATACACTATTATGGCAATGTGTATTTTTAATGTGATTTTTATGATACAAGAAAGCATATCAAAGTGCTTAGGAAATATCTTAAGTGAGTATCCATAACAAAATCACTAAGCAGAGCAAGAACTTTATAAACAAAGTGTATACCTACTAAGAATGACTTTTCATAAGACACTGCTATTGTAACATATGCATTATTTTTTTAGTTCTCCTAAAACTGTACTACAGATTTAATCCCTGAAGTAAGGTAGTGAGACCACTTAGTGTCACATTATTACATATTTTCAAATAAATTAATTGATAACATTCTTTTGGTATCCCTGACATTAGAAGGCAATTATTTATTGTATCTTGTTATAGAGGCTATAAAAAATGACAGACTATTTCAGTAAATTGCCTATCTTCATGTTATGTGCAATTTATTTTCTTAAGTATAAAATGAAGTTGTAAACAAATTCCTGAATGAAATGAAATGAAATCCTGCTATATGGTAATATAAAGTGTTTCATAATTTTTTCATATAAGTAGCGATGATCTGGGGAAGACTATAGGTACATCAAAAATGCATTTAATTAATTGTAAAACATTTGTGTTTTAGAGTACAAGATACAGAGAGCTTCATTTTAGAGGAAAAAGTCTTCAGGCTTAGGCAGGATAGTTAGAGCCAGAGTTGGCTTCTAAGTGAGTCACTTTATTTAGTTAATATCTCAACATTTCTGTTTTTTAGCTTTTTAATGGTGATCTGAAAAGGCTTTCCTGGATATGTTCTTTCACTTGGCAGGGAGTATGTTGTGATGAATTTCAAAAACAAACTTGTCTTAGAGTAGTCCATTGCCTGAGTTTATGTGATCAGTTTGTTGGTGGAAATGATGTCCCGAACAAATTTCACAAACACAGCTTTTATGGACCCTACCCCCACCCCAGACCAAAGAGATCCAAGGCACCAAGGACTACAAATCCCATAATGCCATCACCACCAAGGGAGGATTGCTGGGAATTGAGGGTGGAGTTAAGCAGCCAGGTTTGGTATATAACCATCCTTGTGGGCCTTAGGAGTCCTTGTTTTTTTCGCAGGCGATCAGCTTCTTTTTGGGGTCGCAGCTCAGCGAGACTGGTAGGACACATTCACCAATTTCTCTCTCTTTCTCCCTGAGTCATTTCTTTCTTCATTTCCCCTTTTTTTTGTAAATAAACCCTTTATTAACCTTTTTGTGTGTGCCTGCAGTTGAGTCTAATTATAAGTCCCTTTTAAGCACGTAGGTAAGGAACCACAGTCAGGCCATCCATTTCACATTGGGATTGCTCTGTAACAAGTTTCCTCCAAACCTCTGTTCTTCCATTGGGCCTCTTTGGGTATCCAACTCATTCTGACTTTACTATTTTGTCTTCTGGTTTATTTGCCTTTTGATGTAGTTTTTCATTTAAGTAGAGAGTAGTCGGAGAGACCAAAGTTTCAGGAATGATAACTACTTGTCACAAGAATGAGGATATCTGAGTAGTTGCTAAAATTTTGTAATCAGGGAAATAATATCATATTATATTATATATGATAGCCTTAGAATAAGTACAATCCAAATGACCATCACCAATGTAATAAATGGTGTTTACTACTGATACACGTAATGGACCTAAACTACTGGCATATATAATGTTAAAATATTGATCTAAATAATTTCATAAAAATATTGAATAAAAAGTCATGCACACAAAATGTATAAATTATTTATATAAAATCAAAATTAGGCAAAATAATATGAGTTTAGAAGTCAGGATAGTGCTTACTTTTTGGAAGTTTGAGAGTGGGTGTTGAAAATGAGACATGAAAAGGGCCATTAGATTTGTGCCAATAGACCATTTCTAACCTGGGTGATGGCCAAATGGCATATTCACTCCATCAAATTGTAAAGAAATTATTTGTGCTTATCTCAATTACACTCTAGTTTTACAACATTTTCCTTTTTCCAGTTTTGATTTGTGTGTTGTGACTTCTTTCTTCCTTTTGTAAATCTTGATTATATTATGCAGTAGTTTGTTTTTTACAAAGATCCTGCTTTTAGAATTTTAATTTTTGTGTTTACCATTTTAATCTTTATGGATTCCTACCTATGCTTTTGTTTTTCTTTATCTTTTATGTTTTATAATTCATACTTTTTGTTTTTTCTTTATTTCTTCATATGTACTTTTTTCTATTTTTTATTTTGTGTGTTTCTTTTAATTTTTAAAACTTTTAATGTTGTGATAGTGTCATTAACTGTATCCTACTGATTTGAAGATACCAATGCTTTGTTTTTGACATTAGTATTTTCCAAGAGTTCTGAAATTTTCATAATTGTTTCCCCTTTGATCCTGGAAGTACTGAATTTTTTCAAAGAATTTCATTTTTAAAATTATTCATTTCTTGTGTTCTTTTAGTATGATCATGTGATTATTTCTCCATTTTAGCCTGTTGATGTAATGAATTTCATTAATTTTTGTTTGAATTATGAACCAAATTTAAATATCTGGAATGAACTCCACTTGATCATGGGTGTGGAGTGGTAACTTAAATAAGAAGTGTGTGATACTATACATCAAAATCATATACAAAGTTTTATATGATAGATAACATTTGGTATGTTCAAATAATATAATTTCTTTTAGCCATAAGAAGAAATGAAGTCTTAAAACATGTACCACATGGATGAAGCTTTAAAAACATCTGAAAGAAGCCACATACAAAAGGCCATATGGTGTATGACTCTATAAGAAATGTCCAATGCAAGCAAAACTCATAAAGAAAGTAGATTAGTGGGAAAAGAGGCTTGATTACTAATGGGTTCAGTGTTTATCAAATATACTTCTACATAAAAAATAAGCACATTTAAATTGGTCATTTTTAATAGCATTTACAATAACATCAAATATGAAATAATGAGGATGAATATGATAAAGTTGTGAAAGACCTACAGCGCACCTAAAATTTAATATCACTGTTCAGAAATTAGAGTAGATCTAAAAAAGCTGGAAGATATATCTTGTTAATGAGTTACAAAACACAATATGGTGAAGATGTTAATTCTTTACAAATTCTATAGTCTTGATATAATTAAGAGGCAAAACTACAGTAAACTTTTTAATTATAATCAAAACTATGTCCATTTTCTTGATGTTGAAATTGTGAAAGTAATTCTAGAATTCATATGGAAATGCATAGGACTTATAATAGTTACTAAAAGAAAAATAAGAATAATGTGGCAAGAATATTACTTGATTTCAGAATTTATCATGATGTTATACTAATCAAGACAGTGTGTCGATGCTATAAATAATTGTTAGAAACTTAATACATAATTAATGACTAAAATTTTTTCAGGCAGTACCAAAAATATAATAGGTAGAAAACATTACAGATAATGAGGGTTAGTCTCCCAATCCACTTAAGAATTGAATGTATAATATTTTAAAATCAGAGTGAGGTTTTGTTAACAGGAGTAAGAATTTTTCTTTTCCCTAAAATCTTAATAAATTATAGAAATAGATGAGTTGACAAGTAACATAAATCTGTGTCAGCTTAATTTTTAATGAAAACAATACTTTATCAAATGTAATCCCAAAATCATTTTGTAATTAAATTTTATAACTGCTTGTCAGGTTGACCAGTTGTGTTTTAGACCATGATCCCTTTTGGTAAGTGTATCCCAAATTCCATACCTCTCCTGTTCTTACTCCTTCCCTTCCCTACCCTCTTCTTCTCCTCTTCTCATTCTTTCTTCTTTTCCCTTCAACTTTTTTAACTCAAATTTTATGACTATGTTTTTAATTTTTTTTTTACTTTCTGATACTTAATGTCATATAGCATAAATTATTCTGAGTAGAAGAAAGTGAATCAGTTAAAACTGTAAGTCAGTTAAGTCTTATAGATTGTTGTGAGGTCAGTGTCTTCTGGGCAAATTAAAACTCATTCCTAAAATATAAATGAATCACTATCTAATAAATACTTAAGGGATCACAGCAGTACATACAGAGTGTTCATTAAATTGCTATTTATGACAGACACAAGATCTCTGATTATAACAATGTCTATTAATTTAGAAACATTAAAAGCTCTAATGTCAGCAAAAATAACTAAGGAATTTCTGCTGAGCAGTATTATATACTGCAGCAAGCATTTATATTATATTATTTTTTAGTTGCCATAAATGTAATTACAAATGTTCTTTTATGTGTGCAAGGCATTTTGCTAGAAACTACTAACAAACACTAATCACAAAGAAAATACTTTCTAAAAACATGATCCAAGTGTTTTATATGCTATTTCATTCAGTCTTACAACCATTAGCAACCATTATCTTCATTACATGTGGGGAAGCTAAACAACATAACATTAAATAACTTTCTCAAGTTATATTCTCAAGCAGATATACTAAGATTACATGAAGAAATAAAAGCAGACTTGTGCTCAGGTAGATTGCTTCCCTAGTAACTCTTTTCTCCAAAGGGCATTGGAAGTGACATAAATAATGACCTCCTCAAAATCCATTTATCTGCAACAAGGAACACCTTGTTTTTGCTTAGCAATCAGGTTATTAGTGATAGATAAGAGAGAAGTGTGGACAGCAAAATTATCTCAGGCTCATTTTTCAACTTTTTATTTTGATTATCACCAAATTAAAAAAATTTACAGTCTCATGTACCATTCACCTACTTTCCCACAAGAGTGATACTTTATGCAGACATAGTAAAATATCAAAATGAAGAAATGACATTGATACATAATGATTAACTAGCCAACAGATTTACTCCTCACCTTAGTTTTCAACATTTTAAAATCATCATTCATACATGTGTGTGTCATTCTATGAAATTTTATTATGTGTATGGGTTAATTTATTCCAGGTATAGATTCATGTCTCATGTGTAGAGTCATGATTTATATCAGTGACCTCATAGGACTGAAACTAAGGCTTTCTTTTAATTATCCATAATATACAGGCCACACCCTTGGTTCTTTCACCTCTTATACACAAGGAAAGTTTTGCAGGAATCTCATTTTCCAACCCTCTTCTTATACTCATCAGTCCTGGTTTACTAACTTGGAACACAAAAAAGAGTTTGGGTTTCCAATACCTTTTTTTTTTTTAAAGATTTATTTTATTTATACAAGAACCGGGGTACAGACCAGATGTGCAGGAGGGTGAGAGGATTCACCAGAGACAGAGCGGAGAACCGAACAGGCAGACTGACGAAATACACTGTTGAGGGGAGCAGCAGGCAAGACAGGAGAGGTCTGCTTGCCATGTGGGCATCTCCGCGGCCAGCAGGGATCGAACTGGCACTGCAGAGGCTGCAGACAGCTTCACAGAGCTGCAGTCAACTGCCTGCGCCACCAGGAAGGCCCTCCAATACCTTTTTATGAAGAAGACCCTCCTCTCTTATGGTTATCCATAAACAATGGATAACTAGGACAGAAATTCATAAACAGTGGGGAAAAAAGAGCTTGTCAAACTCAATCATATAGCAAGTGCCCTAAATTTCCGTGGATATTAGGTGAGCTTGTACTAATTCCACCTGAGTATAAAAAAAGTCAGAACATATGCCCTGCATATCCTATGGGACATTTTTGGGGATCCTCAGTACCTTCTATATGTGTGTACACACACACTCGTGGAGATGCATATATGTGTGTGTGTATACATATATCTATAATTGGCTAGCATATATATAACTTTATATGTATGTATATATACATGTACACACATGTGCAGAGATGAGCGGACTAAGCACTATTTGTAAATATAACACAGTATAATAGTCTATCTAATTAATTGCTAACATGTATCTATTTATCTATTTCTATATCTGTCTATCAATAAATTTGAGAAAAACTATAGAGGGTCCACATACATTGATTTTGGTATTTGGGGTTTGGTTGTTTATTTTTTTTTTCATTTTCATGGTATTAGTGACTTGATTTAAAGTACGTTGGGGGAAAATATCATGAAGTAGTTACTATAAACAAATAGAAACAGACCACATTTAATGTAATTGTATATCATTCTGCTACCATCCTATATCTTTCTTTATTCTATATCTTAATCCACTGAACTAGCAAATATTATGCCACATACTTACACAGGCACAAATGCACACACACACAGACACATACACAATTCTATGTACCAAGAAGTCTACAAAATTCTATAATCTCAATACTGAAGAAATAAGGAATATGCTAGGAAAAGTTAGACCCTTAGAAATGTCTAATGAATTTTAGGTGTGTCCCTCAGCCAGACCTTTTTCACATCCCTCAGTTACTATTCTTTATGCTCCTGTAGCCCTCAATTCATGCCATTCCAGAATAAAACATATATTGTTTAAATATATTGTTTCTTACCCTGTTCCCTATTGACTTAGCCTAACCAGGTGACTATAAAATCCTGTACACAGTTCTTATTCATCTTCATTTCTTCCTTACTAGCACCCAAGACAGTATCTACTATGTTCTTGATGACTGGAATGCTAGTAAGCAAAAACATGAATCAAATTGCTAATTAAATTCTAGGGAAAAAACATATCAACAGTCACAGAAGAATATAAAGACCAAAAACTTAAAAGAGCTTTGCTCAGTTTAAAATAGGAGAGATGATTATAAGCTACAAAGGCTGGTCATGTATCAACTGGCCAAATTCCATTAGGTCATACTGTAGAATGACTTAGACCTCTCTCACTTTTGATTCTTTGCAATGACTACATGAGTAATTTGAGCACTTAGCAAAGACATTTTCTTGAATCTGTCATTTCGCATATCTCTGAGCATGAATTCCTTGGAATGTAGAAAAGGAGACATTTCTAAGATCATGAACTTTATTCCTTAAGTTGTCCCACCATTTTCCATATTATCAATGACTAGTGAAAAGATAGCTATATTTAGTTTTTAAATTTTCATTGTAGTGTCTATTAATACTAAGACATAAATGTACTTGTTTAGGTACATATTTGGTTTTGTCTCCTTAAGCTTACTTGCATGCAAAAAAGGTGGAAATTGTTATGTTAGAGAAATATGAACCAATAATTCTTTTTATTCTAGTTCAAATAGAACTTTTGCAAATTCATGTCTTACTGTGACAACTTGAAAGTTAGAATACAAGAAATGTCAAAAACCTATAATATAATTAAAATCACAACATGCGGAATCCTTACCAAAAAAAAAATTACAAAAATAGAGTAACTAATAGTAACATTTACCTCTAACTTCCTCTTCCTGATATTATATGGCACACCCAGGAGAATCTGGGGCTACATGGGGATGAATCCTCATGGTACAACAAGAGAATACAAATAGAGGCTTATTTACAAGGGGAGTTAGATGAGAAGAGAAAGGTTGAGAGTTAATTGGCTGGCATATCGCAAGATGCCATTTATCCTATCAGCAAACAGTACCAGGGTGCAAGTTAGAGAAGTAAGAGACCTGGGATGATGCATCTTCCATGATTTTAAGGTCCACCTGTCCACTCAGTTCCACCCCTAATTACCAGCAGCTCCCCTGCTCAGGAAGGCATCCATGTCATACTGTGAGTTGCAGTTTGAAGTGCTTGCAATCTTATCCACAAATAGATAGGGGTCAGTGGGTGGTATACATTTAGGACATCATTTATTGGCTTAGATCTTGCCCATCATTCTTTCTCTGAGAATTCCCCCCTTTTCAATTTTGTCACCATTTCTATGATGATAAAAATCAAATGCATGTGTGCTTGGGGTACAACCTTAGAAGACAGTCTGCTCCAGACTTACCGTGCATTCAAAGAAAACAGTAAGCAGTCAAGAGGCATTGTTTATGGATAACCAATATGCCCTAGTCCTCCACTTCTAGAAATTAGTAATCAGTCAAAGTCAAAAGAGGAAATAAAACTGGAGACACTGGGCAAATAATAACAAACCAAGTATCATAAAAACTGAGAGGAAGAAAAAAGTCTTCAAAAAATTGTTTTTAAAATCATTCTCTCTCCACTTCCATCCCAATTCTATTGAATAGTATAAATAAATGCATTTGTAAACAAATGTAAATCCAAGTGCATTTTGGTCTGTTTTTGCATATACTCACAGGGCAGAATAACCAAGCAGAATTTTTGTTGGCTTTGTTGGAACTCTCCCTAAAAAGGGGTCTTAGACTGAATTCTCAATATTCAGTCTTTATGAGCCTCAGGAGCAAAGCCATGGCCTTACCAGACTCCACCTGAAATTTGCTTTTCTCAAGGTTCCCATGGCTTTCCTCTGAAGTTTCCAGATCTGTCAGTGGACCTCCTTTGGAGGTCTCTGGGATGCTACAAGCAAAGTGGTAGGCTCTTTTCTTGGCTCAATTTCAACTCCCAGAAGAATTTCAATCAATGACATATGACATATGTTACTGATTCTCTACTTTAAAAACTCTACTTTAAAAAAAAGTAGAGGTTTTTTTTTTTTCATATTTTGATGGTATCAAGGAGAGAGAAAATGCAAACACAATTTAGTTCTACTCACAGAATTGCAAGTTAACACACTATAGGTCCTGGTCAGTGAGAATCTTTGTCACATCCTAGAAGTAATTAGTTTAACAATAGATAAAAATCTCCCAAGGGAATCAACCCTCTCAAATTTAACAACCCTGTTTCTTTCAGAGGCAGCTCTCCTGCCCAACTGTGTCTATGCAGAATGGTAGTTACCAGAGGGCAAAGTGAATAGTCTGGTGTGTAAAGTGGGTAAAAGTGGCCAAATGTTTGGTCTTGGATTGAAACTAAATTTTCAGTGGTAGTTATAAGGAAAAGAGGATGGGGGTGGGCAAATTGGGTAAAAGAAGTCAGTGTTATGTTAATGGGCCTCCCTGGTGGTGCAGGGTTTAAAGTCTCAGCACTATCAAGCTATGACCAGCCACTGTGGCCTGGATTTAATCCCTGGCCAGGGCGCTAACGCACATGGCACAGCAGACCTCTCTTATCTCGCCTGCTGCTTCCCTCAGCAGTGTATTTCAGTCATTTCACCTGTTCTGCTCCCATTCTGTCACTGGTGAATCCTCTCAACCCCTGCACCTCTGGTCTAGACTTCAGTTCTTATATGATAAATAAATAAAAATAAATCTTTGAAAGAAAAAAAGAAATCAGAGAGATGTTAATGGAGGAAAGCTAGATTTTAGGTGGGAACACAATGTAGCATATAAAAATGTTAAACTAAAATATTGCAAACCTGAAACCTATATATATTTGTAAATCAATGCTATCTCAATAAAAAGAGAGAAGCAAGGAAACTAGCAGATGGAGAAGAAGAAAGAAGTAAATGACAAACTAAAATAAATAAATAAATAAATCCACAATTTGACCCACTGGAATAATTACATTTGATTATGTATTTACTAAAATCATTTCTACAGAAGAATGTTGATTGATTTTACAATGCTTCTAAACACAGATTCTGAATGGAGCAATTTGTGAACCTCCTATGACCTTGAACTATAGTAAGGCTCAAATTAGAGTAATACTTGGGATTCCCACTAAATATAAGTTACCCTTTATAATACTGAATAAATTACTAAATATGAAGTAAGGAAGAGTCATATTTTACTTTCAGCTTAAACTACTGTTCCTTTCAGTTTAAACTATTGTTTTCTTGTTTTCTGTGGATATACTCTAAAATATCCATAGCAGGTATAGATACTCTGACTCTGCATAACATTAAATCCTTGGAATTTGTAACTGTGTTGACAAAACAGACCCAATACCCCAGTTTCTCCCCACCAGTTAAAAAAATTAACTTACTGAGTGAAAAGTGATTAACCTCAATGCTCCATTTAACAGCCCAATTTCACCTGTTTTTATATTTGGAAAAAATGAATAGTCCTTCACAGGAGATTACTGCAACTTCTTTGCCATAGTCTCACACATTAAATTCCCCATACCTACTATTATTAAAATTACTGACTCCATACAATCAGTAATTGGTAAATATTTTGCCATTATAGATTTGAATAATAAGTTCTGTTAAATGTTCGATTTTAACAGCTTCTGAGTCACAATTTTCTTTCACCTTCAAAAGGACAAAATGTACCTTTGCTTGACTTCCAGTGGTGTAGCTCAATAGCCCTGCTATCACAGTTTTTGCAGGTAAAATTTAACCACTTCTTACTTTCTTCATGAACATGATTACAGAATTATACTGAGAACATTCTCCTCTGAAGAAATTCATTTCACAAATTTATTCAGGACATATAAAGGGGTACAAAAAAGGGAAATGGTCTATTTCCTCACTCAATGCACAGTTCCTCCATTTAGTTGAATTCCTGAATATTCTTTGGAAAACTGATGATAGCTATTTATCCCATCAGCATTCACAATGTCAAAACAAGCTTAATGTCTTTTAGATATTCTGAAAGTAATTAGGAGGAAGGTGATCTCCCTCTACCTTCTAGGTCCAAAAACTGGGAAATAATTAAATTGACACTATAGACATAAGGGAAAAAAATTTAATAGTGGAAGTATAGGGACTCAGAATATAAATGAAACTTAAGGTAATTCCAGTGAAATTAAATAGTCTATAGAAATGGGGTAATACATTTAGGAAGGGAAAACAGAACAAATAACTTTAGTTTAAAGAAAAAAGGAATTTTGCAAAGTTCATCTACATATTCATCAAAGCAGATAGTGCAAGCCCTTAAGGGTAATAAAGCTGTGAGACTGTCTCCCACCTCCCTGACCATCTGAGGTATTCTGTTTTTATGGCAATAAATAATTAGGCAAAACATTCTTTTATCTTCAGTCTCCTAATTTCTCTTAAATTAAAATAATCATCAACCTTTTAGGCACATCCTGGGGCAGCCTTTCTTTAGTCCCAAAACAATCTATCCCTCATTTACAAATATTGCTTGCCTATTTATATTGTTACAAATTAACTCAAGGTAACATTTTTAACAAACAATTTTTGAGTCAATCTAAATTTCTGTGTAATGGTGTCACTATCTCCATTGCCCTACTACTCCCTATCCTTTACTCCCACTCTGTAAAGGTTTTAGCCACTTCCTCTCATGCCCCCTGGAGTCTCTTTACCACCCATGATTACCATAAGTTATTCCTAGTCTTCTATACAGGAAACTTCCATACTTGGCCCCATTAATTCTAACAATAGAGCAGCGATCACTGGTCATATGTTGGATTTCTTATATACACAGGCTCCTAGAGATTGTGACTTTGTGACTCTTTGGACCACTGCTCATTGTGTCTTGGGAATGGAAGCAGTATCCCATAAATAAATACAATATGGCTACCGAGACCTCTTTGCTATAACAGAAATTGCAACTTCAAAACATCTGTCTGTACTTAGGCATACTTAACCTACCGGACAGCATGGTTTCAGTCCTTTGCCAAATGCCAGCATGACATAGGAGGGCAACCTCCTCCCAAAAACCTAGGCTTCTTGGGAAGTCCCTTGGACCACCTGAGGTCCAAGGTATGGGAGGTCATACACATTATGGATGGCAGCTTCCTAACTGACAACTACTTTAATTGTGCCCATCTTATGGGAAAAACTACATTATAATGGAAGATTAATCCAGTGGTTATCAGAAGATATTCTTTAATGTGAAGAAATAATGCTGACATTTCCTTTGTTTATAACCTTACTTTGTTGTCATCATCTTATGATGATCAGGATTTTTACAGTATGTGCTTGCTTTCTTTAAATTTTTTTAGTGGTCTATAGCAACACAATATCTTTGATAAGTAAAAATAAACTTCCCAGAAGTAAAATATCTAAGCCTTTGATAAATTTTGTATTAGCAGATGCTTTCAGCAATAAAATTATCATGTCTCAAAGGAAATTAAAGGAGGAGCTTAGTTTCCTGAGAACTGAAATATCTGAAGGTCTCATTTTAATGATTTTTTTAATGGTTAATTGACTTGGTTGTCTTTCTAATGATTTTCTTTTTTTTTACTTTTTGATCAATGCTTATTTTCTTCTCTTTCACTGATTTCCTAATGAAAACTGCAGTGGATTTAAGGAAATATTTATTTCTATACTACCTCATTTATCTATTTCCAGAGACTCAATCACTGAAGAAGTTGTAGAGAAATGACCACTCTCTTATGGATGTATTCTTTACACTGTCATGTCAGTATGATGGAATGGGAGACTATTTCCTTAGGCTGTGAAATAATGTCTCCACTCATTCTGAAAGTCATTTCCTCCTACTATATTTTTTAATTTTTCAAACCTCCCTTTAAATCCCTGGACTAGGCTTCCTCACTTTTTATATTAATTCTATTCAAAAATGAAGTTGACAGCACAGATTCTCATTAAGTAGGACTCACATTTACATGTTCTTCGAGGAGCAAGGAATTTGCACTATATTTTTGACTCTCAGTAGAACAGTTCTAAAGTCATGGGAAAAGAGCCAAGTTTACTAGTCATCAAGGGGATTGAATTGGATCAAAGTAAGTCCTATCCTCCAGGCTAAGTGCAGTTGGCCTAAAGGCCAACTCATATTGAGCCAACCTGGCATTAATTAAATTTGAGCCTTTCTGAACTAGATAGTGTAAAGTCATATTCCACTCTAAGATCCTTTGTGAAACCAGCTATCCTTTACTTGCCATTGATAGTCTTTAAAAGTATCATAATACCATTACAAATTATTTATAAATAGTGTTATATCTAAAAATGGCTAATCCCTTTGGACTTATTCTGCTGCTTGGCTTCACTTTCAATTAATGACAAGAAAAGAGAATGCATTGAGCGACTACTTATCTTCAATGATAGGAATAGAATTAAGTATAGCTACTGCAAGATTAAAATTTAAATTCCTATTCTTGATAGGAGTGCCTGTTGACAATTCTATTTATGATAAAGAGCTAGATTTGTTCATAATTTATGCTTTAAACTGGTTGCATTTAATAGTTAAAGGTTATTATTCCTCTTATCACATCTTCCGCTCACTAACCTATTACTACACACCTTCAAATTAAGGTTTTGAGGTTTTTCTCATTTTGTACTTTTATATTATCTGACAGGGTATAAAGTTACAAATTTTTAATCCTGCTTTTATTTCCCTACATGTACAACATAATTTCAGGCTTTACACTGTATACATTGTGTGTGTGTGTGTGTGTGTGTGTAATTTTTTAACTTCTTTCATCTAAGATAATTTTCATTTTAAAAATGAGAAAATTTTAATTATGATAAAATTCTCCTGTTGGGGTGGTCCTATACCAAAGTGCCAGTGTGGCCCTCCAGCTGTTTTTAAACTTCTCAGCATGGGGCCTCCTTGGAGGTGCAAGGGGTTAAGACACAGCACTATGAGGCTGTCCACAGCCATTGCAGCATGAGTTCGATCCCAGGCTAGGGAGGTGACCCACATGGTGCAGCAGACCTCTCCTGTCTCACCTGCTGCTCTCCTGAGCAGTGTATTTCAGTAGATCTGCCTGTTCTGCTCCCCATTCCCATTCCCCCATTCTGTCTCTATTTTGTCTCTGGCAAGTCCTCTCACCCCCCACATCTCTGGCCTGCACCCCAACTCTTGTATGCATGGATAAATAAATCATAAATAAATAAAACATGGATAAATAAATCATATATATAAACATTTATACTTTTGTACTTTTATATTTTATATATATAATATATATATATATATATATATATATATATATATATATATATATATAAAACTTCTCTGCTTTCCCCCAGGACATGGCAGGGAACAGTTCAGTGCCACAACAAACTCTTCCCCCTGACATTCTGGGGTGCAGTGTTTTGGTCTGACTTCTGTCCTTGATATCAAAGGGCTGAGCAAGGGTGCTGCTGGAAAGGGGGAGGAACTGTCTTGTTGATAGATAATGATAGATTTGGACGTGCTCTGGATTTTTGCCAGAGTTGCTGTGGAAGGCAGCTGCCTGAATGGGGGCAGCAGACCTCTGCACCAACCTCCATCCCTCCCAATGGGGGACCTGTGGACCTCAGCAATCGCTGCCACACCCACCATCTCCTGTAGCTGCAAGTTCACCTCCCACTATCAGTTAGGGACTCCTTCTCTACCATACTATTTGCCCTCTTCTTTTTACCTTGTTGCTTATAATAAATCAATTTGTTCGTTTTTGCTGCATTAAAGGTCATTTTGTTTGCATTTCTGGTGGCAGGTGGACTGACCCAGAATTCTAACACAGAAAGTTTGTGGACCTTTTGCCCAGTAACATTTCCTATAGTTTCCACCTCAACTCGTACCTTCCCTTAAAAACTCACCATAATAGAAGTAAACTTCCTTGCAATTCTTCGGTTATAAGATTTTTCAGTATGCACTGTAAATGAGGCTTCACTCCCCTATTAGAAAATCTATGGGATGGAGAATTGCCTGTTGTCTTCATAATTATACCTCAAACATCTTAGATAGGGTATTATGTGATAATAACCTACAGGATAGATTGTTTACTTCTCATTTACTCTATAATCCAGTGCAGTCTATTTTTCTTTCCATAACATCTTTAAAATTATACTTGCTTTGGTAATTTTTAAAGTCCAATGGATTTTTTTAATGTTCTAACTCATGTGCCATTGTTAAAATGGTTTGAAACTGCTTACCTTGAAAATGCTTACCTTGAAATTTTTAATTCTTTGACTTAGATAATTATATTTTTATTTTTCTTCTGTCATTTTCAGTAATTCTCTTTCTCCATCTACTTTTTCTCTGAACAGATAAATTATGTTGATATTCTGCAGTTTTACTTTCAATCCTTTTCTCATTTAATCTCACAAAATTATATAGAAATTTCAACATGCATCTTCAAGGTGATGTAGCTCAGTAATTTTCAACTTAATTTTCAAAACCATCTATGCAACTGCCCGCAAATTGTCTGTAACTGGGGTAAGCAAAAATACCTTCAATTCAGCATACATAAAACAAAACTCTTACTATTCATCTTCTTCTCCACTTTAGTCCATGTTACTGAAAGATCCAGCCTTCCACTCAGCTTTCAGCATCATAAAATCAGAAACCATCATTCAGTTTTCCTTTTACTCATGTAATAGGTACCAAATCTTACTGATTCAATCTATTTATACCTCTTTAATGTTCCCAATTCTTTTTACGTCCACTCTAGATATTCACAGAGATTATAAAAACATTCTCTTAACTAGTCCAATACATCTATTTCTTAGTTCCTGCCTGAAAATGTCTAAAAATCTGATTGGGGCACTCCCTAAATAGAATCCCTTGAATATTATTCATCACATGTAATAGAAGTGTCATGCTTAAAAAATTTCTCAGACTCCATCCTAATTAGTGACTGGCACCTCACCAACCTTAACCACCAATTTCTTCTTTGCAATGGCACCAGGCATGGAAAGGCTTCCAAGTCCACAAGGACACTAGACCTGTCTTCTCCCCAGTGATTTCATGATCTTTTACCTTCCACTTAGATGATTTCCATTTATCTCTCAAAACTCAATCATTAAGACCTCTGCGAAGTTTTGTCTAAGACTGTCCTAGCCCCTTATACAATCTGATGTCATCTGTTATCTGTTCTACTTCTACCACAGCAGTTTTACCTTGCAGTACAATTTTCTCTTCACCCTTTCTTTTTTTTTTTTTTTTAAATTATTCATTTGCTTATTTATTTATACAAGCACTGGGTACAGTCAGAAGCGTGGGAGGGTGAGAGAATTCACCAGAGCCAAAGCGGGGAGCAGAGCAGGCAGAAGGACCGAAGCACACTGCTGAGGGGAGCAGCGGGCGGCAGGAGAGGTCTGCGCGCCATGCGGGACCCTCCTCCGGTGGCCGGAGAGCGGCTGGGGAGCAGCCAGGGATCGAACCGGCGCTGCAGAGGCTGCGGGCAGCTTCACAACCCAGCGCTCAACCGCTGCGCCACCAGGGAGGCCCTTCACCCTTTCAATACTCTTTCCCCCTTCCAATACTCAACTATATTGAAATTATCTGAAGATAAGTATAAGTTATCATTTGTGTAGCACAATTCTTGGAATAATTTAATTCCTTTATTTTAATTGTGAATGACCAGAATTTGAGTCCCACCAAGATTTCTTTCTCAGGAGGTAAAATCTGGTTTCTTAATATTCACCTAGAACATTTATATCTCTGATTCATATAGTTCAAATGAGATTATTTTTGTTCTACTTGAGAGCTTGCTTTAAAATTGCTTTCTTTGGATATAAGGTATTATGTAGAAAGAATTTTAAAAAGTTTTCCGACTAGTCTTGTTCTATTTTTATATGCAATGTTATTGATAAAATGACCTACTTTTCTTAAAAAAAAAAAAGTTCGTGCTCCTGCATTTACATCCCTCACTCTTTACCTGGAATTTATATGTAATCCAGTAAAGTCTGTTCTTAAAATTCATTTAATTGGTTTGAGAAATCTGGAAGACACTATAACAATGCTTTAATTCAGATTCTACTGGGTGTTTTTGCTTCTAGTAAAAAAGCTAATGATCACAAAAGTCAATATTTTGCTACCAGGTGGTAGGCATATTTCTGAAATTTAGTAAAAGGTTATGTTATAGATCCATCTCGGTGAAAGAGAGGGCATAGAATGGGTGCCATTTCCCTTGTTCATTTTTAATTATGTTCAAAATCTTTCACTATAAAAATCTACTTCCTTTGCTTTTGTGTGGCAGATGGCTGTACCCCTTTTAACACTTTGGAGTCCCTGGGGGGCACCCCCTGGGTACCCTTTGGTTGTATGCTAATAGTTAGGAATGGGAAACCTAGATTTAGAACAGGAATCATGGCTTTCTAAAATCAGTTTGAGGTTTCTATCTTTTCTCACTTACTTATTTGGGTTAAAAAAACCTCTCTGGGCACACAACACAACATTATAAACCACTTTATTCATAATACAAAATACAAAATTATAATAATGTTTTCTTTGTAGTATGTATAATTTACAGTTATATAAAGATTTTTCAAGTTATCTTAAAATTTTATGTCATTATTTTATTTTTAATTTGTATTTTATCTTTGAGAATGATCCATAAATTAAATATTTAAATAACAGGTTGACTAATATTCTTAGCAATTTTTCACTTTAGCTGGTTAGACTGAAAGGAACTTTGTAGACTGGATTTAGAGTTACATTTATATTTCTTTTTAGAAAGCCAAATAAAATAAGAGCAGTTATTTCTGTCATGGAGCCTATTGAAGCCAAAAGTAATCATGACTGATATTTTGATATAGAACTAAATATATATTAAATTTATTGCAACCTAGAATAATTGGGAAGTCACATATAATGAAAAGAGAGATTATAGTTTTTGGAAAAGATTTAAATACTCCTTTTGGTTGTTTTTATATAGAGTTCTGGTATATGAGATACTTTTAATTTGTAGAGTTAATACGTGTCTTGTTAGATCTGTTAATTCCGTGCACAATGCAATACTATTATCATTGCATTGTATGTATAAATGATGTCACTCATTATTTCACTTAAATGTTTACTCCCTTCAGAGAATACTGAAGGGTATGGTGAATATGGCCATTATGGTGATGTCTGTAGGAAGCTAATGAGAATAATTTAAGAAAGTAGCTTTCTTTTAGATAATAATTAAAAAGTGAAAGCCAAAAGAAAATAAGGTTTTTATCTCAGTTAGTTTATTGAGGGGTTTAATTGTGTTAACTACATCAACTTAGTTTATACTTTTCCCTATGGGTATGTCAGAATCCAAGAGGCATTATTTATCCTTTAACAAAAATCTTCACATATTAAGTTTATTTTGAAGATTATTGCTTCTGTTATTTTTAAATGTTTTACCCAAAGACCTCCCACATTCCATTTAAAATCCTATATGCATTTTTCTACTTTTAATTAAATTATTAGTTTGAAGCCATATGCTGTGGATATTTTCTTTTAATGGGTGCTAAAAATTGTAAATGTTAACTACAGTAGAAAAAGAAATTTTAACAAGTGCTAGCAAATGTCCTCAAATATCAGCAGTATAAAGAATCCCAACTAAAAATTTCTACCAGCTATGATTTGATCATAAACCTCTCAAGCAGAAAATTGGCAATCACTGTAGAAACAATTTCTTAAGAAGGTATTCAACTTTCAAATAACCCTGAAACAAAGCCACCCAATACCATGTGCATTGCAAAGAGGAAATCTTACTGGTCCCTCCATTTAAGATTCCTCTGAAAAACAAGCCTTGAGGGAAAGATGAAGAACAGAGTCTTTGGGAAGTCTAAGCCTTCTGTGATGCAAAGGAGGTGAAAAAAAGTTTTTCTTCTTTCCTGAACACTAAATAAGAGCTAATTAGTTCCAAAGAGGGAAATAACAGAGGTATGAATAGCTTAGATTATATAAAGACCATAAAAAAAGGACACCAGGGATCATTAACCTGTTGGTGAACTGAAATATGCCCCGAGCCTTTCCTACAGTTCAATAAATCAGCCCTAGTCTGAAATCATTAAGAACATAAAGAAATGGTGATGGACATCTTGTATATTTCAGTTTTCTTCTAAAGAATATATTTGAAATTTTAGGCATTTTGTGGTTGTGGTATAACTGTAAGATTCTGCCCTTTGAACTAGATGAATGCATTTTAAATATGTATGTACACATATTTATATTTATGGCTATTAATAATTTCCAGAATAAATCTGAAGTTAGAAAAGGCATTAAGAATTATAAAAATTTAGGGCCTCCCCTGGTGGCGCAGCGGTTGAGCACTGGGCTTCGAGGCTGCCCGCAGCCTCTGCAGTGCCGGTTTGTTACCAGGCCGCCAGCGAGGGGCCCACCAAAAAAAAAAAAAAAGGAAAGAATTATAAAAGTTTATAATCTAAATTTTGAAATAAAACATCATGAGAAAACTTCACTACAAATCACTAAAATGGCAGTGCTAGAACTGAAAATTTAAGTAATCTAAACTAAATAAAACACATTGTTTTATTTAAAAATTGTGTTTAACGAGTCAACATTGATTTACGACACTGTATATGTTTTAGAGGTATCCATTCACCCCTCTACAAATGCATGTTATCACGCTATGTCCAACATCTAAGCACCAAAAATCTTCCACCAGAGTCCATTGTGCCTCTCCCTTTTGCTCCCCCTCTTCCATCCTGCCCTTCTCATAGTCTCAAGTGTTTGTTTTGTTTTGTCTGTTCCTTTGTTTTGCTTTCATAGTCTATATTTGAGGAAATGATCCTGTATTTAACTCTCTCCTTCTGACTTGTTTTGCTAAGCGTAATCCTCTCCAGTTCCATCCATGTTGTAACAAATGGCAAGATGTCATCTCTTTTTTTTTTGATAGCTGAGTAGTATTTCTCTGTGTATGTGTGTGTGTATAAATCGCATCTTCTTTTTTTTTAATAATGTTTTATTTTTTAAAGTTGTGTAGTTTTTTTGTTTTGTTTTGTTTTTTTTGTTTTAAGATTTATTTATTTATTTATACAAGCACTGGGTACAGTCAGAAGCGCGGGAGGGTGAGAGAATTCACCAGAGCCAGAGCAGGGAGCAGAGCAGGCAGAAGGACCGAAGTACACTGCTGAGGGGAGCAGCGGGCGGCAGGAGAGGTCTGCGCGCCGTGTGGGACCCTCCTCTGGTGGCCCGGGAGCAGCTGGGGATCAAACCGGCGCCGTGGAGGCTTACAGGCAGCTTCGCAACCCAGCGCTCAACCGCTGCGCCACTGGGGAGGCCCTCAATCGCATCTTCTTAATCTACTAATCTGTTGTTGAGCAATTTCGTTGTTTCTGTAATTTGGATATTATAAATAATGCTGCAATGAACATAGGAGTGCATATATCGTTTAGAATATTTATTTTTTTCATTCTTTACATACCTAGGAGTGGAACTACAGTATGATTCGGTTGATCTATTTTAATGTTTTGAAAAACTGTCAAGAAAAAATATTTTATGACATAATAGACGTCTTCATTCAAGTCCTATTTTTGTACACTTAGGTTATACTCATTTACAAAATGCTTGTTTATCTAGTTTGTCATTTTTCCAATGTATTGTTAGCAGCAAAAATATGCTACAGTGTTTTAAATGTTTTCAAACATAGAAAATGATATCAAGGTAAATTCAACTGAAATGTGCGTAAGAACTCAACTCTATAGTTTGTATAGATGTAAACAAGTAGTCATTCAATTCACACCTGTAGGCCTTACAGAAAGGAATCAGGAAAAATGGGGAAGGCAGAAGTTCCTGGACCTGAATTATAGTCCTAAATCTTCCAGTAT
Source organism: Talpa europaea (assembly GCF_964194135.1). Classification (NCBI taxonomy): domain Eukaryota; kingdom Metazoa; phylum Chordata; class Mammalia; order Eulipotyphla; family Talpidae; genus Talpa; species Talpa europaea. Next base: position 34,153,231 of record NC_140068.1, on the reverse strand, counting down.
GTTCTCTTACTGAGCCTCAGTTCATCCTTTTTTGAAATGAGTTTGTCCTAGACTCTACATTTCTTTCATCTGCAAAGATATGTAAACAATTATGAGTAGTATTCCTTAAGAAACATCTAAGGTATGTCTTGTTTTTGTTTTTTGTTTTTGCTTAAGGAGACAGAGTCATGTGGAAGGGAGTCTTTCAAAAACTCCATTAAAAGTGAACAAAATGGAAGCAAGCATTAATAATTAAGGTAAGTTCCAATTATTTGAGAACTATTATGCTTATATAATAATATTTCTAAAAACAGTGGACAAATTTGGAGTCACTGCATTTCATCTAAAATTTAAAAGTGATATTACTAATTTAAGAGTAGATGTATTATTGATACCAATTCACAAGTGTAATATAAATAGTATTTTATATTCCTAAAAATTAGAATATTTAATTTAATTAGATATGTATTATAGCAATCTCAGTTCACTCATAAATTTGTATAAAATAATATTAGACTGAAAATGCTAACTCATATACTTCTGCAGCAATATATGTAAGGTGACAATAAATTTTCTAGAAAGCTGAGTGGGTTTTAAAAGAACAGTTTTATGATTGAATATCCAAATTTAGGTATGTTAGGTATGCAATTTTCATGATAAAATGGCAGTGTGCAATTTAGGAACAGAAGTGGCTGACAATTTAAAATACACTTCTTTCCAAAGAACTCATTGAGCAGATGTTTGATCACCAATAAATCTTATCAGTTTCATCATCTTTTTACTTTGTTCTGTTATTGATTATATAAAGCAGGAGTACCCAGAGATCCATGTGATGTCACATACTTGATTTCTGCTTTTGGCTCTACTTTTAATTGATTTGTTGACTCAAAGAAATTCAGTAGGTTGAATTAGAGGTTTTAAGTAATGACCACTGGATCCTTTTAACCTCTAAAATAAGAAGACTATGCCGGGGGAAAAAAAAAATGACTAGCGGGATTATCTGGGGGAATTTTTTTTTTCCCACAAAACAATATTCTTGGTTTCCCTCCTGTTTGAATTTGCCTTATTCCAACCTATTCTCTTCTAAGGAAATTTTTATCTCAATTCTTTACTACAACTTTAATTTGTCAATTTTTCTCCGAACCTCTCACCTACTCAATCCTCAATCCTCAGTAATTTTTCTCTTTGAGTATCATATTTTTTGTAATTCATAACTCCAAGTCTTTTTTCCTGTGTCTTTACATATTTTCTTGCTATTTTTAATTTTTAATCTGAGCACAAATATAGTAATTCAAGTAGCACAAATGTAAATTGGTGGCATATATGCTAATAAAACTTAGTGTTCTGAAACTTATTTAATGTGTAAATATTTGACTACATAAGGACACTTAGACTGGTGCATCATATGTTGAACAATTTAATTAGTCCACCCAATATAATAAGAATATTATTTCAGTATTGATATAATAAAGTCAATAATCTAAAGATTGTGTTTGTATGTGGTACATGTGTGTACATGTTTAATTGGCTTAAACTGACATCTTAGTCATGTTTACTAACTGACATTTTAGAATATCATGGTTTTTATGGTTGAAAAGTTCTCTTTTATAATTTTAAGGTCATTTTTATATAGCCTCTATTTAAATCCAACTACTTAGAATTTGGGGAGATTCTGACATTTAATTAAGGTAGTACAATACTACTATTATTCTTCCTATTATGAACATCTAATAATGTGACAAATAAATTCCTATCTGATAAAGAAATTGAGTCAATTTCCTTTCCATTGATTTTTTTGAAGGCAGAAACCATTTCTTACTAATAGAATGAGCTTTGATATAACTTGTGTGATTTAAAGTATACTGAGAGCACCACCTTTTTAAAATGCCTTTAAAAAAAAAAATCATAAATTAAAGCAGTAATAGTTTATCCAGCTCTTCTTCTTTGATTCTACATACCCCCTGAAAAAATCACCAATGCCAGGACAACTGAAAAAAATAAGTATAGAAGGGATTTTAGAGGACTCATTGTATTAAGTACATTATAGTTTGCACATTTACCTCAATAAATATGTACATATAAGATTTTTAAAAGTGCAAATGACTGAAAGAAGTATTTTAAAAACTACAAATGGTGCCATAAAAGATAGTATCCCCATATGTGAATTTTAGGATTAAATACTTTAGATATAACAAGTCATGTCTACATATTTGAGTGTGTAACTCTTACTTAAATGAAAACTCATTTAAGAAAATTTATTTGTTTATTTATTTTTTCATTTTTTTTATAAATTTTATTGTTATATTCCCCATACAATTGCAGCCCCCCCATTCTGACCCCAATCCCTCCCCTCCCGCCCCCGCCCCCCTAAAAGTGTCTCTGGTTCATAGTTTTTTGTTGATTTTGATTTTCACTTTCTTATAGTTATTCATTTTCCTGGTCCCTTATTTAAGTTTTCTAGATTCCTGCTATGAGTGAGACCATCCGGTATTTTTCTTTTTCTTTAAGAAAATTTAAATGGCTGCACTTTACCTAAAGGACTCCTTTGCAGTTGTTACTCTTAATGATATGCCTACTAGACCAGTTCTGAATGTACAAAGGAGGGAAAAGTTGTCTTGTATTTTTTTTTTCTCTTCTCTAGATTTTCTTAGCTTTTGATGCCTCTTTTCTTTTTTGTCTCTTTTCCCAACTCTTTTTTTTTTTCTTTAGTTAAAGTTTTGCCAGATTTCCTTCTAGGAGTTCTGTACTGATTTATTTTTCCTCCACTAGTAAAGTTCATTTTTGAAAAGTCATGCCATAGAATATTGTTTTTAAAAAATGAGGTTAAAAGTTATTTGAGGGCCTCCCCGGTGGCGCAGTGATTGAGTGCTGGGTTGCGAAGCTGCCCACAGCCTTTGCAGCGCCGGTTCAATTCCCCGCTGCTCCCCAGCCACTGGGCGAGGGTCCCACATGGCGAGCAGACTTCTGCCGCCCGCTGCTCCCCCTCAGCAGTGTACTGCGGTCCTTCTGCCTGCTCTGCTCCCCGCTCTGGCTCTGGTGAAATCTCTCACCCTACCGCGCTTCTGACTGTACCCAGTGCTTGTATAAATAAATAAATAAATAAATCTTTAAAAAAAAAAAAGTTGTTTGATTAAAAATTGCATCTCAATTTCATTTGCACTTATTTGGTTTCAATAAGTATTAAAGTACTTTGACACATTTGATGCCATTTCTATTGTATTTTTATGCAAATTCACCCTATGGAATGTCCTTTATAATTTTTTGTTCATATATGTTATTTTTTAGATATATATATATATTTAGAGAAAACTAACACATTTTTTCTCCTTATGTGTATTGATTTTTAAAAATATAAATCTTGATTCTATTTTTAATTTCATTTTAGATAGAGTATAAATTGATAATACTCATTTCAAAAAATTCCTGTAGTATGATTCAACATCAATTGTTATATCCAAAATTTTCAATGCTATTTACCATTATAATTTATGTCATCCCTATGGGGAAATGAATTGGGGACAATAATATCAAATTCTAGTTTATCTTTGCTTATTTTCTTCACAGGACTTGCCACATAGCTTTTTAATTAATAACTGCAGTCTTCTCACAGATTTTGGCCATAATAATTGTAGTTTCAATGTCTTCAATTGGTATTATAATAAATAATATATAGAAAATATCCACTAAATGTTTTTGAGTAAGTGAATAAAGTATTAATATTAATAAATATTAATAAATAAATAATATCAATAAATATTAATAAATAAATAATACTAATAAAATATTAATAAAGTGCATAGACTTTATTGATGATTATCCATTATTCCTACCTATTTAGTTGAAGCTTGTTCTTTTGGTTATTTTGTTTGTCTTTTTTAGGTGTACTATGATACCTTAATGTGTAATAAATAAGTTTCCCAATATCTCAAAAAGTCACTGTGGTAGAAATGTTTGAATTTCTTAAAGATTATCTTTCCCCCCCCCCCAGGGGCTTTTTTTTTTTTTAAATAGAGGCATGTTATTTATTTATTTATTTATTTGTTTGTTTGTTTTGTTTATACATGCACTGGGTACAGTCAGAAGCGCGGGAGGGTGAGAGAATTCACCAGAGCCAGAGCGGGGAGCAGAGCAGGCAGAAGGACCGAAGTACACTGCTGAGGGGAGCAGCGGGCGGCAGGAGAGGTCTGCGCGCCATGTGGGACCCTCCTCTGGTGGCCGGGGAGCAGCCGGGGATAGAACCGACGCTGCAGAGGCCGCGGGCAGCTTCGCAACCCAGCGCTCAACCGCTGCGCCACCGGGGAGGACCTTAAAGATTATCTTTAGATTGTACACCAACATTTTTCTTGGTGTTGCTAATTTTTGTCCTCAAATCCATATCTATATTATAATTTCTATAACCTGTAGTTGATATATTAATATAGTTCATATATAATATACCCTGCTTTTAAACTTGTTTATCAAGGAACAAACCAAAAATATCTAACATGATTGAGTCTCATGAGGTAATTTCTACATCATAGACAGAGTCAATTAGGGCATATATTGTGACCATTTTCTAATAGAAAGCAATAAAACATCTTCTATTTACAGCAGGCACACATCATGGCAAAGAAATCTGATATATGGAAATAGGGCTTGAGGAAGAATCTCTTCCTGATATTTTGTGAAAAGATCATAGGAGCTAGTAGTAGCTCTGTTGGTAAATATAATTTATTTCTTCAAATGAAATGAATATTGACTTACTATGCTCTATGGACACTCTGAAAACTAGGTCTGATTTGGCAATGGTATTACTATTAGCTTACTAATTTAAAATATTAGTATTCTTAATATGATGCATTGGTATGCTCAAAACATGGGAACATACATATATATGTATAATTAAGGCATTTTCTTAAGTTAGTAATATATTACTTTTAGAGAATGCTTTAGAATAAATTTTATAACAAATTCAACTTAAAGGTAATCTCTTAAATATAACTATATAATCATGTCATTTCATTTTTCACTTTAAGTTCATGCATCATATAATAATAACCAATTTTCTTGCAGTAGTTCCTTAAGATTTAGGGTTTCTCTTATGTAAAAAGAACTTTCACATTAATTGGTGAGTCTGTATGCATATATTTTAAATTTTCTCAACTGGTCTGTCTCCATAGAGTTCATAATTAATGTTCAGAAGCCAGATTTAATTAAGAGTATGCCAAAGAAGTGTATGTTGGATCTGAATGACTTGGGAGTAGGATTGTTTTCTATGTGCATTTGAAGTTTATAATGAAACAAAATAGCTTTGGATGGAAGAATGATTTAGCATCCTTAACTGAACAGCCACGTTTTTTAAGCAAACTTATAATTAGCATATTCTTGGTGATTTACATTTGGAGAGCCTATGCTTTGAGTTCTACATCCGCCTATTTGAATCTAGGTAAGTAGGCAGGCAAATAGCCTGATGCATCAGTGTATGTGACAAAAAAAAGCAATTGAACACCAATAAAGTGCCCATGAACTTGATAGTAATCTACTAATGGTCATTCCAGTTGCTGTCAGTATAATTGGTATGCTCAAAGAAAAGCTACCTTGTGAGAGGGAAGGAGTTATTATGTAAAGGGAGGTAGGCCTAAATGGTGTAATGTTATTTGTTGAATTCAAAATCACTACTTGATTGGAATATAAACTGTCTTCTTGAACATGTGGTTTATTACTATGTGATCAACTTTGATTACATATATTTATTGTTGAGAATAATGTAATGTTCAAACTAAAATCTTTTTCTTTAGGTTTTAATTAAGAATGACCTTAGCATAAAATCAACAACCAAGAGAAGGAAATTACACTTTAGAACATGATCAAACAAAATATGTGCATAATTAATCAGGCATTACACAGTCAATACAATCAGTACAGGCCAAAGGTAAAGACTCAAGAAAAGAATATTAATATAAATTTTAAGTAATTACCACATGGCCATTAAAAAAAAAAGCTTTCACACATGATTTTTAAAGTTAATCTTTAAGATCATTTTAGCTGAACAGGTGGCCAGTGGCCTGCAGTGCAAATGCCCAAGTTTTATTGTGACTACTGCCATATATACATCACCGTGGTCACCACTTGTGAGAAGAACACACTGCTGTCTAGGAAATACAGAAAATCTAGAAGACTACTCTCAGAAATGGATGGAAGAGTAGGCTGAGAACCTGATTGACAAAACAACTGCTGCATTTCAACAAGGAAAGTTTTTCCTTCTCCATATTTTGTTCCTCCTCATGTGGAATTAATAATCCCACCTCCACCCCATATAGGGGTCCCTTCCATGATGCCAATAATAGACTCTTCTCCTCTTGGAATGATGCCGGTAGGACTTGCTCCTGGAGTGAGGCCACCTATGGGAGGCTCCGGGCCAACCATGCCTGGACCCTAAGGAGGAGACCTCTTGCCTCACACATGATGGTGCCCACCCAGCTCCAGACAGATAAGGAGAGAAGAGAGCCTCTTTCTATCAGTTTTCTATTACTTGTTCTACTTCACCAGATCATGGTGCTGTTACTCTGGGTGTTTTCTAACAGCATGACAAGGAAGACTTGCTCCCCCTTCCTATCAGAGAGGGAATTATTTTGGAGAGGACAAAGACAAAAAAATGCAATATTCATTTGTAATGTGAAATGCAAAAATAAAATGTCAACTTCTAAAGAGAAGCATTTTGGTTGATGACTAACAACTTTTGTACCTTTAGAAGACTGAATCTTCTATTATGCAAAGTAGTATAATACTCTTATATTATTAAATATGTTTAACAATAATCTAATCAATAAAACGTTGTCTTTGCTAAATTATTTTATTACAGGGCTCAAATGAGACATTAAATTGGAAGGTTTTTCTTCATTCCTTTCTCACTGTCAACTCCCACATCAGCATCTCTCCCCTTCAGATAACCTGTTCCTCATTTCTACTTAATCTTACCCTCTTGAAGCTATTTTCATGCATATTGCTTATTATCCAAAAATGTATTTTAGAGTACTAGTGTACCTTTCTTTCAGCCTCTTACAAAATAAAAGAGTCATCTTAAAGATAGACATAATTAGAATCTATTTTTGATGTATTAATTCATACTATTTTGAATTATTTTTTCTAAATGTGATCTTCAAGGAAATTCCTAACAAGTATGTAGGCATGCATATAAAAAGTACAGAATTTATTTTCTAGAGCTTTTCATTTTGCTTTCTAAGAGAACAAAATTGAAGATTTGGTAGTTTTATTTTTTTCATGTTTAAATTTGGATTTTTCAATTCAGTGTGAAAGTTGCATACAATTCATTTAAGATAACAATGTTATTGACAACATTTTTTAGTTCTTGGGAAGAAAGCTTACACTATAACTTTACTTATCTTGATCATAATTTTCTCTAGATTTATTTAGTATATAAAGGTATATAAATCTCTAGATTTAGTATGTAATAGTATATAAAGGACTTATTGGGAAATGGATAGTGAAATCATAAGGTAATATTTTAAATAATTTCCTAATTATTTACATATAAAATTACTATATCACTTTTCTCACATCAAACCTCCCAACTATTTCTGTCCTTCCCATTTCTATCTCCATCTCTGATTTCGATTTCATGCAAAAAGGTGAACAATTACAAAGATCTCACAATTACAGAAGCAAGTGAATGTGTTTATTGGGGAAAAAATGAAATCGTATATTTAACCAGAATAATGGCTGTGAAAATAATTGTGAGGTGTAAAAGAGTTTGTTTTATTTAAGAACAGCTGCCAATATCTTTTTTTAATTAAAAAATTCCTTTGTGCTCAGCAAGTGCTAAGTAAAAGAATATTATTTTAAACAAAAGAAATTGGCAACTTCAGTTATAATTATCATCTATCTTCTTGTGCCTATTTTTTCCTTATCATCTTCCCATTGATTTATCTCTCTTTATATAAAAATTATATTTAACCTGAACACTTCTTCAATATAACTTTCAAAAAGTTCAAATTTAGCTTTTCAATAGGACAACCTTGAGGTAAAGGTTTACCAAAGGTTTACTTCAACTCTATAAGTAATATGAATTTTCATATAAATTTCATGGTACCTTTAGTAAAAATTAAAAAAATAGGAAACTGCCTCAGATGAAATAATGTCCATATTCTGACTTGAAGAATTAAGCACATATATCAGAAACTCTGGCAGTTTCTCCTACCGCCAGACTCATATATTCAAGTCTTATTCTTCTTCTTCATATACTTAAAAAGGTACTGCAAAATTAATACATCCAAAACTGACTTCCTAATACTTTCTTCAAATATAAGCTTGTTTTTCCACAATATTTTACATCTCAATAAATGATTTGTTCTTTCAGGTTCTCAGGCTCTTTATCTCATACTCCACATCCACTTTACCAGAGAATTCTATAAAGGTTCTCAAAATATATCTAAAACATGTAATTCCTCATTGTTGTACCACTGTTCCATGCTTTCCTGTTAGAATGGTTGTTATCAAAAAACAAGAGAAAACAAACACTAAAGAGGAAATGGAAAGAGTACATAGTGGAACCACTGTGGAAAATAGTATGGAGGTCCCTCAAAATGAAACACAGAACTACATTTGATTCAGCAGCCCCACTTTTTGGTACATATTTGAAGGAAATGAAATCACTATCTCTAAGGATACCTGTACCCCCATGTTCATTTCATTATTATTTATGATAGCCAAGTTCTGAAACAAGTTTAGGGTCCAATGATAGATGACTAGAGAAAACTAAGATATGGGTAATTGAGAACTGTCTGCAATATAAGACTTTAAGCAAGCTGTCTAAGCAATTGAACATACTGTAGTTTCATTTGTCAAAGGTTTATCCTACTTATATGAACTCAAGTAATTGGAAACATTTTCAAAAGCTTGATTTACTGAAAAAAGGTTTTTTAGCCCACAGCTTTACAATATGAGAAATTTGATTCCTTATTTCCTGGGAGTCTTAGAAAAATTCTATTTAAATAAAAGCTAATTACCTTTAGCTGATCAGAATATATATCCTGTAAGTTTAATCTGATTTATTTATGCTCTGTGGAGATGGGAAAATATTTTGTTGTCTCACAAGAGGTGAAGGCCGATCTGAATTGCAGACACATCAACCCATAGGGAGCTTAAATATTCATTTTTACAATTTCAGCAACAGGTCAAGAATACAAACAGAAATACAAGCATTCATTTTAGATTTCCAGAAGTCTTTCTCCATATAAGATTCTTCATTGATTTGAGTTTCAAATAGACAAGAAAAACAAAAGATTAACTAGCTTACTATTGTCTTTCATATGACAGATAATATATCTCTATCATACATCTACAGAGATCATCAAACACTCAGACTATAAAACCAAAATCCCTATCACTTCTGCCACCAAAGGGAATAATTTATCACTGGTGCATGAACCAGAAAGCAAAACAAACCAAAGGATAACATCAGTAAAGAAAAATTTCTTTAAAAAAGTTATCAAAATTAAAGTTCTATTGTTGCTTGTTATTCTCTCTAGCAGCCAACATATATACATACTCCCTAGGCTTAAACTATCATAGGTAATATTTCTCAGTCAGCCTCATGATGAAGTTTCTCTCTCTCTGTCAGGTGAATCTTTGGGTCATTTCAGTGGCCAAACTCCAAAACTGTTGAAATAATTTTAAGTGAACTCTAACTTAAAACGTGTTAAATTTTTAATTTTTCCCTTTAAGAGGAAACTAGTAAAATGTAATTACCATTTCAAAGGAGAATTCCAAGAATAAATGCAGTTATAGATCATTAGAAATGCTGACATGAATCTGCAACTAAATGCAAAACTGGTCCATTTTTGGGATGAGCATCAACTGCATTCTCCCTGGGAAATACATATTTCTGTTAATTTGAACACAATTATTTGCACCATCAAAAACTCTACAGTTATCTTTTTCTATGCAAAGTTACAAGATAATGAAGGGCAATGAAAAATTTAGATCCATATAATAACAAATAGACCTGGGAGGTGTCTCTAAATACTTGTAGTGTCAATGGGAAAACAGTTTTCTCAGTTTCTCAGATGGTTTTTCACCATGACCTTCACCCACAGGTGGTCTGGTAGATAGCATGTAGCCCTGAGATATAGTCCACATGTGAGGAGAACAGTAAATAATAATGTAACCTTGATGTATAGTTCACATGTAGGAACACATACTTCTTCTGTAAACTAGGCCTAAACTTGGTCCTGTGCTGGCTTTGTCTATAAATCATATACAAGCTAATAGGGCTCCCAGGAGGGAGGTCACTGAATTACTTACTGACTGACTGCCTCACTGACTGACTACCTTCCTGCCTGTCACCCACTAATAGACTGAAGGCTACTGCCTTGACCAGAACCCAGTGGGCTGCCACTGCTGGATGCTGCCGCTATTGCTACCTGTGTTACCTCCCCATCTCTCACAATGAAGCCTTCCAGCTCTGAACAAACAGGCTTGGTGACCTGCTTGCTTGTCTGCTGCCATCGATAACCAGGCAAGCTTGTAGCTGAGGCACTAAAATATAGCTAACACCATATTTCACAGAAGTATACCCAAGTATCTTTAAACCCCTTTCAAAATATTTCAGTTTTTTTCTGATAAAGGGTCTTTCAAACAAGGAGGATCTGGATCCGTTAACTGGCTTTGTATTTGGCAACTGAGTATACAAATATGAATCCCTCCTACAATAATTCCAGTCAGTTAATAGCGTGCCTATTTGTTTAATTCCTTGGGACCCTGAAGTGAGTAGCTTATTATGCCAGTTATTTTCACCTTGTGCCTGAAGTTTAATACTTATCTTCACTCTGGGATTCTGTTGTTCCTGTTGAAATCAGAATTTCAATGATTTTGAAATGCTTCTTATCACTTTCAGTCTATAGTGGAAAGATACCACACAATTTTGAAACAATGCTGTTGGATTCTTCTCATATCTACTGATAAAAAAAAAAAAAACAAATATCCTCACTTTTCAAAAACTCACACATGTCACTTCACTTTTATACAGTCCTACATTCATTTATCTTTTCACTAAACAAATCCAAAGAACATTTTCACCTTTACAACAACAGATGAAAAGTGAAAATAATGTTCAGTGTTTGTATTGCAGCAGCAGTTATAAAGGGGCAGTGAGAGTCACCCCCAAGCTGTGTCCTTGGAAATACTTTATGCAGGTTATGTACTTACTACATCTTTATCATATCATTCTGGTTTTATTATATGTTAATGTTACTTTAAATTTTATGTGTTAGTTGATATAACTTGATAGGTTATTTTTGGGGTCTAGGAATGTGCAAAAGTTTTCTATATAAATTGATGGCAATAGCTTCTTCACTTTATGACACTTAGCTTAAGAAAGATCTTAAGCTGAACAGCACAGGAACACTCTACTTTTGGATAGTGAGGGAAACCTATAGATTTCTCTGTTCTAACTTTTCTTGTTAAGCTTCAAGTATAGCAAATGATTAAAGTAGGATAGCTAATGTTGGTTTTTCCTAATAATGAAAATTTTTTGAGTCATCTCAATTTTTCCTCTTCCATGGATTGTTTTTGCTTTTCAAATTTTTACTGTAGTGCTTATTTGTTTTGTTTATTGCTTTTAAAATTCTCTTACTACAACATTTTCTGCCTAAATATTTTATTTATTGTTATTGTTTTGAATTATTTTGTCATTGATCTCCTACTTCATGGTATATGGCATGCAAATTGTGAAAAAATTGATTTAAAATTATATCATTTTCACTGTATTTATATTTTTCCAAAATGATTAATAAATTATGGACATTCACCCCCTGAATATTCTTCCTATTTCTCTTTTTAATATTTCAAATTTAAGGAAGAATATTCCATATTTCATAAATCCTTGTATTTTTTAGATTTATAGTCCAATTACTTCAAACAGTTGCTGGAACAGAGTAAATTCTCACTGTGATAACAAGATAAAATAATATCAAATGACATATAGAGGTCAAAGTGAGAATACTTTTCTAAAGAATCATTAAGTTATATTCACACTGATAATAATAGAAATATATCATGTTAACAAAGACCTATTATTCACATATTTGAATAAATTATAATTTTAAAGTGAAGGGTTCATTTAGAATCCAAGATTCCACTATCCAATTGTATAGAAATGTACATTGCCATTGTTTCTGTATCCAGTAACTTCTTCAAATATTTCTTGTTACATCTTGCTTCCTTTCCTTCAATAATATATAGCATTAATTTTTTGGCATAAAATCAAGAGGCTTGATAGTCTTTCCTTGCAATTCCCCCTATTATTATTAATTGTTATTAGAGGATAAAAGTTGCTTCATCACTGATACAATCAGAAATGCAGCATGTGGGATAGCAACCTGACTGTCAGTAGCTTATGTCAGAGGACAAGGATGCAACAGTTAAAAGGTTTAACATCACATACTCATATATTAATTACATATGGAAAGAGTATGTAACTTACAGATAAAAATGATTTGTCTTTGTCTCTCTGTGAAGGTCAGAGCTGGTATGAGAAACCTAATTGTTTTCACTTTCAAGTACTGAAGGAAGAAATACCTCAAGACTTGAGAATTCGCATGTGAAATATAAGAATATATACACATCTCTTTTCATATTTTATTATATTTTTATGTTTTATGTTTACCATGGATATTTGTATAATGTACAGTTTAATAATGATACTAATAATAATAACAGATGTTCTCACTACACACCAAAAATATAAAAACTTACCTGTACCTTGGAAATCCTTTTGCCTCTTTCTTTTCAGTTATAAATTCCTACCTTTTCACTTCCTTTTTTAAATTTATGATTTCATACCTGGAGTGAGCTCCAATAGTGTTTTAAGAGATTAGGATATAGAATTAAAGGACTCATTGTTTTTTTTTTTTTCCAAGAACTCAAATGATAAAAAGATCATTTGCCTCCCAAAAATTGATACCAATCTAAACCAAGACTCATACTGGTGAAGTGACTCAAATTCAAGGTTACAAAATGAATTCTAAGAAGTCTAGGCAGGGCCTCCCCTGGTGGCGCAGGCAGTTGAGCACAGCGCTGTGAAGCTGTCCTCAGCCTCTGCAGAGCCAGTTCCATCCCTGCCGGCCGGTGAGGGTCCCACATGGGTTAGCAGACCTCTCTTGTCTCGCCCACTGCTCCCCTCAGCAGTGTGTTTCATCAGCCTACCTGTTCTGTTCCCTGATCTGTCTCTGGTGAATCCTCTCACCCTCCTGCACATCTGGACTGTACCCCAGTTCTTATATAAATAAATAAATAAATAAAATCCTTAAAAATAAAAAATAAATAAAATAAAAATAAAATTAAAAGTCTAGGCACAAGACAGAAAAAAAAAAAATCAACCTGGCAAAGTTTCCACTCAATAGCATTAAGTCAAAACTCAAAAACAAGGTCAAAAACTCTGATGATAGTGGAATTATAAATATTTTGCTTTGTCTTTATTGTTAAATTAGTGGATCATGAAGAAGAAGAATGATAAATCTCTGCCTTTTCAATAGGTTCCAATATCCTGGATTTTCCATTTCTTTAATTAATTAAATATCTCTCCAAGTTTAGATATAGGAGTCATTCCTACACTTGGCAAATACCTGTTATAAGTTTAATTTATAATTAAAAAGATTCAATACATTTATGCCTAAGGAATCCTATTTAAATAGCACATTACTTTTCCCCCTTCATTCATCATTACATTAATTTAATTAGAAAAATTAATTTAGATGTCTGATTGATGTCAACTTATATTAAATATTAGAATAAAATTGGGCAGACTTGATCCTTGGGGATTTATTTGCATAGTGAACTGTGTACATATTATATACATAATGACACAGAGATTTAACCTTGCTCTGTGATCACAAGCTTATTTGAAGGTGATTATAAACTCCCTAAGCATGAAGAAACTCTTCTTTGTCTTAGTTTCCAACATGTCCATCTTTGTTTTGAAGAGTCTTAAAAACTTTTATAACTATACAAGTAATACAACATAATAAACCCTAAGCCTTGGGGGAATATGCTCATATTCATAATCCTTTTTTAAAGATTTTTATTTATTTTATTTATTTTGTACAGAAGAACTTGGCTGTAGGCCAGAAGTGGGGTGGTGAATGGATTTACCAGAGACAGAGTAGGAAACAGAATAGGCAGGTTTACTGAAATACACTGCTGAGGGGAGCAGTGGGTGAAATAGGAGAATAGGTCTGCTGCACCATGTGGGTTATCTCCCTGGCCAGGGATCAAACTCAGGCTAATGCAGTGCTAGTGCTGAAACTTAACCCATAGGCCACCAGGGAGGCCCTCATATTCATAACCCTCTTAAACTCAGTTTTTCTTTGCATTTCATCCATAGAATACATTCATATACAGGTTTCTCAAGTTTCTGTCAATAAAAATTGGTAAATCTGGGGCCTCCCTGATGGCACAAGGGGTTAAGACGCAACCTATGAAGCAATCCGCAGCCTCTGCAGCACGAGTTCGATCCCCGGCCGGCCAGGGAGCAACCCACATGGCTCAGCAGACCTCTCCTGACTCACCCACTGCTCCCCTCAGCAGTGTATTTCAGTCAGTCTGCCTGTTCTGTTCCCCACTCTGTCTCTGGTGGATCCTCCCACCCCCCACGCCTCTGGCCTGTACCCCAGTTCTTGTATACATAAATAAATAAATCTTAAAAAAATTGGTAAATCCTGCAACTTCATGGTGAATAATTTATGTGCTATCAAATGAATTTCATAGGCAAGTATAATGGATTTAGCTTTCCTTATGAGGGGTGGTGAACTATTTCAAGATAGGAAAACATCCCCTGTGAGACAATGACCCATGTTGTGCCTGATAAAATGGTTCTTTCATATATTTGTGAATGCGGGGTTAGAGGATGTTGTTTCTACTTTCAACAAATTTCATGAAATATCATTGGTTTCAATGTTATCAAATTTATCTCTCTCTATTAAAAAGTTTCATTTTGTCAAAACAAGTTCCAATCCTTCTCTATCATTACCCTTTCTTTAACAAAGGAACAGAGCAGAGCTATGTATTTATTTGGTGTCTCTACTCTACATGCTTTGCATTCATCTTCTAGGCTTAACTTCAGTCCAGTCTGACCTTAGCTACATCAGAGAAGGAATTACTTTAAAATTGTCAAAAAGTTTTCTAGTCTTTTTAATGATTAATCAGATTTATTGGATTTATTAGGACTTAATTTACAATGTATGCTCCAGACTACCCCATAGTGTTTGTAATTACCATTGTTGTCCTAAGTTTGAGAACTACAACCAATTTTTCTACATCGCTGTCTACCCCATGTCACTACTGTCAACAACTTAAGTAATCATAGTGCCAATGCCTTCTATGGGCTATTACTGTCCCATTTGTTTTTTCCAACAAGGAAGCTGACTCACAGATAGCTCTATTACTCTAGTAGGTTCAGTTCCTGGAATTTTCAAAGTGAAAATTTAAGGAGATCATATACAAAGGTGTGGGTAGGAGTAAGTGAAATAAAAGAAGACTACCCAGTAATTAACAACAATGTTAAATTCATTTATAGACTTCAAGAAAGACAAGAAGGTGGTAAATGAAACCTGTTGAGTATTTAAATTTGGAAGAAGGTGGCCAAAAGAAGCTATGACTACAGGTAGGTAATTGATGCCTCTATTCAACCACATACCAGTGAGAACAAAAAATTCCTCAACCTTTATTCCAACCCATCAATCTCCTACCAGTACTTTATGTTATATAAACACAAAGAGAAGTCAAGAAGAAAGGAATTTCAAGTTATCAACAAAAATAAATTAGCCTCATATAACACAGAGAAGGTTGTTTCAGATATGAAAAAAACATAATAAACCATACTCTTTCCTATCAAACATCATTAACCAGAATAATAGTTGTGTTTCCATTGTTTTTCTCTAAGCTTACAAAATAAGGAAATATATATTCATTAACAAAATTCCAGGCATCTTTGTTGCCTCAAATAGTGATTCCACACCTTTACCACCCTTTTCTATAAATTTATTTTAGCTGTCTGCATGAGACTGGACTTCTACTAAGGGTTCTATTCATCATGTTCCTCTATTTGCACCTGGTCCACACACCCTCTCTCCAATGGAATCAATTAATGATTCCAGCTCTTATTAATCCTCCTGGAAGATAATTTTTGTTTAGGCTAGATAACATATCCAAGCTCAACTGAATACATTCCTTTATCTAGAAATGAAGAAGGAGAGAGAGAAGAGACTACACATGTAAACTCTTCCACTAAAATCTGTCCCACTGTGTATTCTGACAGTGAAAGGTGGTGCTTTCCCTCTCAATTGACAACCACTGATATCTATGTTAGTATTAGCTTTTTTCAAAGAAAGTCAAATTCCTTCTTTTGAATTTCTCTATCTCGAAGCTCACTTATACTGTCTTTCTTTCAGGAATCTTCTCTCTCTTCCCCTCTATATGTTACTGTGTCCCCGATAATTACTTTGCTTATTTTTATAAAACTGTATTATAATTACCTGTCTTTTCACTGGCCTTTGAGTTACTTGAGCATAAGACTGAGTCTTAGGTATGTTTTTAAGATTGTATCGTTTATATTCAGTGAATTTAATTGGAACTTTATAAACATTCAAGGAAATTTTATAATAATAAGTAAATGGCTATATCTTTAAAATTAAAATATTCTTGAGTAAGGATTATTCATTAGACTCTTCACACCTGAAAATTCTCCAACGTAGTAGCCTGCTGATAGGATTGGACTCCATGGAGCTCAATAATAACATATTCCTGTTTCTTCTTGTATAAACATGACCCTTGACTCTCTAGGTAGTCTCTTATAATCAAGTTAAGAATTATTCCTCTCTTCTATCTTGATGTATTGGTCTCTAGACAAAGTAATTTATACTTTCCTTTCTCTGTCTTAAAGGTGCTGCTCAATTTTACAATTTAGACTTATCATGAATTTTAACATTTTCCTAACATTTATTGTTGCCCAAACATGTTTAGAAATTCTCATTTGGATTTATTCGCAAAGACAAAAAACTTACCTTCCATATTATCAAATTTTATAAACATTTCTCCTAAAACATAAATTTTATTTCCTTTGAAATTACTAAATGTCATTTAGAATCAAATCAATGAAATAAAATTATTTATCAAATTGGATAAAACAATTTTAACGAATAATGCAATGTCCATATAAAAGTACATCACTAATTCAATTCATGACTATACCACAGAGATGTCAAAAGGATATAAAACAAAAATGAATAAACATGTAAGAAGATAACATAAAAATCACAAAGAATCATAAAATGCAAACTTTTTTATAAATGCATTTATTTTCAGAACAGAATTTTAAATTTTGTTTAATTTATTTTTATTTAAGTTTGATATTAAAAATGAGAGAAAACTTGGTGGAAATATATTGAAACAAACATCTCATTCTTGTAAACATAGACAAATTTCACTTCAGTCATCAGTTCACCACATATTTTGATTTAATCTACTCGGACTGGCCTAACAAAATACCACAGGCTGAGTAGTTTAAACAACAAAAATCTGTTTTCTGATAGTGCCAGTTCAAGAGACAAGCAGATTTATTTTCTGGTGAGAACTCTTTCCCTCTCCTTTCCTCTCTCTCTCTCTCTCTCTCTTTCTCTTTCTTGCTCACGCGCTTGCTTTTTAACTGTCACCATCTTACTTACATTTTTTTTTTTCTTTTCTCTCTAGAAAGACTGAATTCTATGGCCCTTATGACTTCATTTAACTGTAAGTACTTCTTTAAAGGCTCTATCTTCAAGCATAGTCAAATTGAAGGTTACAGTTTTCAACATAAGAATTTTCCAGGGGACACAATTCATTCCAAAGCATCATCCATAACATTGTAATCTAAAACCAGAGATGATGGATGTTGTATCAAGAAAGGGGGCACATATGTTTATACTGCGAAAAGCCTTGTTCAAACTTTTTAGGAGAAACTACCAATATGAAGGCTCTAATACAAAACTGGATTATGTAAAACCAATACTTACTTCATGAAGTTCTAAGGTTTTTCATATACTTGCTTCTATGATCACAAATCATAACGCAGTACTAAAGCTCACCAAATGTGTTTCTTTGCTAAATATTTCTCAGCATTACTAAAGGAAAATTTAGTTGTATTTTTTACTTACACACCTTGTCAGAATTGACCTTTGATCAACATACTTAGAAAGTTTACTGTAAAACAAAGGGTTTATGTAAGCATAACATAAACCAAGTGACATTCAAAAGTGACATGAGGAAGATCAATCTTTATCATTTTGGAAATTCTTTTGTGTAAGCAAAAAGCTCTGTAGCACTTGAATATGCATGAACATTTTGAATATTCATGACTGTTATAATGAGAGAACTTTGCTGACCTCTAGGTCTAGAGTCACAAGAAAGTCAAAAGCAAGAACATTCTATTAAGAAAAACTTAATTGAATAAAGTAATATTCTGAAAAATAACTGAAAGGCAGTTTTTTTGCAAAATAGTCATGAACCACTTTTTCTAGGAATGAATTATTCTCCAATGTTGAATAGATATTAAATCTTTCAGATTCTTAAAGTATTATTTCTTACTTTTGTAAATAAATATTAGTAACATGTATGTATTTCTGTTATTCACAAAATTGCCTAGATGGACTTTCAGAAACTATTTAATATTATTTGACTTAAACCAAAATACTTTCTCCATATCTACGTTTTGTTTTCCATTGCCAGGTCTCATTCTCTGCTAGATTGCTACGTGTTGGCTTGCTAGAACTTGGGTACTGAAAATCTCCCCTATATAATATCTCTTTGACATTTTTAATCTAGATATAACACAGTAAGTTACCACCTGTATGCTTTCTACTCCTAATTTTTTACTCCAAATGTTGAACTTTCTCATGAATTCCAAACAAGTGCATCCAATTGCTTACTCGATTAATCTCTGTGGTGTGACAAAAAATATTTCAAATGTAACAGAAATAAATTTCAAATATAACTTTCCAAACAGGCATCAAAAAATGCAGATGGTCTAAAGCACACCATTGATTTATGATTCAGCTACTTCAAAACTGGAAAAAAGAGAATTCATCTACTTCTCAATGCTTACTAATCTGTAATGAGCTGAATACTCCTTTGAAACTGAACAACACAGCACCTATTCCTCATTTGAATCAAAGTTTGAAGGTAGAATCTGTACTTTAGCTTGGCTTGATATCTGAATACTAACAACATTCTGGAGATATTTTATTCCTCTCTAGCCTACCTGTTAGCATTCTGAATCCGTTTTGCTTTCCTTTATAGCATGATTGCTAGGAGGTTGACATGGAATTCTTGTGCACTATAATTTCAGTCCCAACATTAGTTCTCTCTACTCTGTTGCCCAATCTCCAACCTTTGAAAGACTTCTGTAGTACACTCAGTATATTCAGAGGACATCTAGGTGATTTCATTCAGGTCTCTTCTTATGCATTCATTCTTCAAAAACCAGCAGAAATAACCATTGGTTCACTCTCAGTAGTTCTGGAATTGGTGGGAAAAATTTCTTTCAGCAATCTGGTCCTGTCTGCATCTTTTGTTAGGTTTTGCAGAAATCGGTGGGTATTCTCTCAGTTCTTTTTCCACAGCCTTTGATATATTATTTTCATGAAGTCAAACATGATATTTGGGGAAGTTCAGATGATCAATACCAACATTATGACTTGAATTCCTGAAAATTTCCATTTGTTATACCAATTCACACATGGATGTTAAAAATCTAACATTTTCTTCTAATTCTTTTCTTACCAGTATTTATTGAAGATCCTTCCTCCTCATGTATCTTTAACAAGAATAAAAGAAACCTTGGCTATCTTCTTTCCTAGGTACTTTTTGGAATTCTAGATAGATTAATTTTGAGCTGTTAGAATCACAGTTCCCTAATGAGAGAAAATATAATATTGTAGTCTGGTTTGGTTTGTGGATAAGGTTGGATAGGTCATGAGAATTTCTATATGCTATCAAAAGCACAATCAAACTTTTGTTTTTGTTTTTGATTGTTTTTACTGAAAATTCAATCACAAGTTAGGCATTTAAAAAAAAACAAACCTTTTTCTTCCATAATACTATCTGAGAAATAAAATATTAAGGTATTCTTTGAGTTCTCTTCACTTTGTACAAATTTCCTTTGGTCAAATAATTACGTGGAATCTACTTTTGGTTGATTTCTGAATAATTATTGACAGTTTTTATAAAGTGAATCATTAAAATGTCATACATTAGTTTATAAAGTTAAATCTACAAAGTTAGGAAGTATTGAGAGCTTTTCCTCAAACATCAAAACAAAACAAAACAAAATTTTACAGATCATAACTTTTCCAGTACTCAGAAATATACAATGATACTGTTGCAATATTTTTTCATTTTTAGTAACTAACTTTTAAATGCTATAGCATTATTATACTTTGAATCATATCTTTACATTATATTCCAGTTTCCAAAAACAGCATGGCTTATATATGTGTGTGTGTGTCTCTTCTGTTTCTTCAAATGTATTTTCTCTAAGTTCTGCACTAGTTATAATAGTTATAATTTTAATTTTTCCCCTTAAATCTGCTATTTATAATTAAAATAACCTTTCTTCCAAAATTATCAAAGAAAAAGGACAGCAAATAAATATTCCTGCAGAGTAAAGGCAAAAAAATATTAATTGTCCATCACACTTACTGCTTAAAAATAAATGCCAAAAGAAAGAACTCATCTTTCAGGGAAGTT
Organism: Talpa europaea; assembly: GCF_964194135.1. Taxonomy (NCBI): domain Eukaryota; kingdom Metazoa; phylum Chordata; class Mammalia; order Eulipotyphla; family Talpidae; genus Talpa; species Talpa europaea. The sequence continues at coordinate 34,132,477 of NC_140068.1, read as the reverse complement.
AGAGAGAGAGAAATAAATTTGTGTGTGTGAGAGAGATAGAAAGAAGATAAGCTATATAATAATGTTATTTTCAAGCATTAAATTGAAAGATGGTACAATGACTACACAGAAAAAGTAAATTTCATTCAATTACATAATTTTATACTCCTGTACATTAAGGATAAGATTATGAATAAAATTCAATATTGGTATATGATATTAATGGATTAAGGCTACCTGTAGTCCGAATTTTTCTCATCTGATACATAATGATAATGTCATTGTGAAAACCTATCAACATCAATTCATAGCCTGGATATTTGAGGGATCATGTTTACTAATACATACATGATTTTAATCTCTTGTAAGACTTAGTGTGTTTGCTGATTGAAGTTGTATAATACAATGAATTAAATAGATTTGGTAAACTTAAAGGGAGCGAAAACTAATTGATATTATAATTAAAAAGTCATTTTTGCTTGTCCACCTACAATTTGTGAAAATTTATTCTTTGTGGATGAATAAAATTGGTATTCATGTTTATATTAAAATACAAGTAGATATTTAGTGATAAAACAAATAAGCACAATATTTATTTTCCTATATTTTTCCCCTGTACAATCCATATCTTTCTTTTTACTAGAAGTAATTTTTATTTTATTTTTTTAAAGATTGATTTATTTTTGCATAAAAGACTGGGGTGTTGGCCAGAGGTTCGAGGTGGTGAGAGGATTCACCAGAGAAAGATTGGGGAGCAGAACAGGATATGCTGCTAAGGGGAGCAGCTGGCAAGACAGGAGAGGTCTGCTGCTCCATGTGGGTCAGCTCCCTGGTGGAGGATTGAACTCCACGCTGCAGTGGCTATGGATAGCTTCACAGTACTGAGACTTAACCCCCTGTGCCACTAGGAAGGCCCTGAAATAATTTTTTTTTTTAAATACAGATGGTTTCATGTAAGAATGCTAGCCCAAAACTCATTTAGTTAGTTTTAAAAGCAAACCACAAAGTATTACACAGATAATCTTGTGATAGTTTATGTAATTAGGACAGGAATTAATTTAGTCCTTAATAGATTTTTTTTTTCTCTTTGTACTTTTGAGACATGAAAGGGTGAATGAGTAGGTAAATATTCATATGTTCCTCATTTCTTAATCATTTCACATGTGTTTCTTAGCAATCTGTTGCTTAAAACCCAGGGGACCTAATGCTTCATAAAAATGTCTCTTTGATTAGAAAATGTTTTTGAAACAAACTTAAATACATCTCTCAGTTTAGCCTAGAGAGAATAGGAAAATTCACTAACAATATTTAGAAGTAGAAATTAAAATGTTTTCTTTTTGTCACCTGTTAACAACTTGTTTCAATATGCAATAACTGTAGAAAAATATTAGTGAAGTATTTAACATTTTTTATGTCCTGGGAACTCTGACTACATATGTGCTCAATACCCACACGTATCATTAACCTCCATGTGACCAGTGGAGACTGTGTTGAAAAGTAAACCTCTGCTCTAGTTCAAAAAACATTTAATGAACACACTTTGAGATACATATTCAGCTAACTCCAAATTAAAGCAGAATTCTGAATTTTAAAATTTGGATGTTAGCAAATAGCCCAGAGAGGACAAAAATTATTTTCATCGAGACTAAGTACAACATTAGAGATATGAGTGCACAAAGAAACTCCTTCCAGTCCAAAAAGCAACAACAACAAAAATTCTCTTTCTCTCTCTCTCTCTCTCTCTCTCTCTCTCTCTATATATATATATATATATATATATATACACTTTTGAAAGTATTCATTAAATTCTAAAAAGACTCAATATTCGAATATTTTAAATGTTTTTAGTATAATATTTCTCAAACATTACTAACCTTAAGATCACCTGGGAAGCCTTACTAAAGTGCATGTAATCTTAGATATACTTATGGAAATTCTGATTTAGTAGTTCTTTTTTGGGTTCATGAAATTATATTCATTTACTAAACATCTCTCTTGTTTCTGAAATAAGTATCCCAATATCACACTTTGAGAGCCTCCAATGATTTAGCTTTTCCTTTAGTCAATAGTCCCTTAAATTTATATTAGCACTTAGAAGAAACAAAACTAATTATAATAAAATCAAAATCAAAATCCACAAGCACTATAAACCAGAGATACCCGGCGGGGGCAGGTGGGGAGGAGGGATTAGAGTCAAAATAAGGGAAGGGTTGGATTCTATGGGGAATATAACCAAGATGAAAATGCATACATTGTGCAAAAATGAAAAATGATGTAAAAATATATAAAATAAAATAAAAAAAAGTCAAGAGAAATTTCTCTAGGTTCTTTAACATCTTTCTATCCATTTATTTGCTTTTACATCATACATTTTATAGGTATTTTTCAGTGGATCTTTTTTATCTCTGAATGTTTCTCATTCTGAGCATGCTCATGCTGTTTATATTTTACATGAATAATGTCACCTTAAATTTTTCTGTGTATATTAATTAGAATATTTTAATAACTATTTTACTTCCCCTACACATTTGTAAAGATCTTGCTGGCCCATTATATCCATTTTACTGAAATTATCAAACATAGCAAGTTTTTATCCATTGACAAGTCCTCTACTAGAGAACTATAGAGCATTGGCCTTCTTTTTAGCACTCACCTTCCTTCTGACTTTTTGACTGATGTTTTAGGACTTTGGGTTGTTGATTCTGATTAATAACTCTTCCTTTGTTTTACACCCCTTACATCATTTATATTCTTCTCAGTTTTCCAGTTTTTACTTGGCACACAGGCAAATTTTTTCCATGACCTACTTATTATTACTCACGACTTAAGTAGGAGCATGAGAGTGATTTTAAATGGCACATAATGAGTATTTAGTTCAAGAGGGTCTTTGCTGATATTATGGTTTTAAAGTTTGCCCTAAAATTACATTGCTTTCCTTTGTCTTGAAGATATTTCAAATGCACAAAAAGAGTAACTGTATTGTACTTTTTGTTGAGAAATCATGAAATTATATCTTTGGAAAGTACATTTTATCCATGATTTTTTTCTGTGCCTACAGTGAAATTGGAAGATACAGATACCTATCTCACATAGGATTTTTTCTTTTTTCTTCCAATTGTTACATGAGCAAAATAACATAGTAATAGTTTTAGCAACTGCATGTCAAAGTATAAAATAAATAAATCATGACCCTGAGATACTTGTTTAAATAGTTGAAAAGTGCACTAAAATAGTAGATTTTAAAGCATTTACCTCTTAGCATTTACATATTTAAGCAGAATGTGTCAGAACTATTTACCCCACAGTTGACAATTTCAGAACAGGTAAGCTGTTGCCTGAGGAAGTACATCTGCATTCTCTAAGTGTAGCAAAATCAACTCTAGTGTACATTTATGGTTGGAGAACATACTATGCTCTTCAAAAGTAAACATGTGAATGGACACATGTACCTTCTTCAGCGTTTTTTTGGCTGGTGACTTCTGGGATATATTTTTTCTTAGTCTGAGTATGTATCAAAATAAGGACTAAACTTTTTAGAAGCTTCTACAAAATGGGTAAATGAACGTGTCTAGACTTTGTGAAATAGGATGATGGAAGCACGGATGAAGAAAATTTGCAGAAATTACCGCAGTCCTTTTTTTATAGAAGGAAAACTGAATAATGAGCATATAGATGACCCATTAGTGGCTCTAATTGAGAGGTTTTCAAAGAGAAAGTATGTCATTGTAATTAATATGCACATATATCATCTGTTTAGTAGAGGGCCTGGGATGAGGAAAACTGAAGAATTCATTTGCATAATTCATTCTGTTTTCAAATACTTCAGATACTTTCACGTGTAGTTTTGTTTTTTTTTTAAGATTTATTTATTTATTTATACAAGCACTGGGTATAGTCAAGAGCGCAGGAGGGTGAGCGAATTCACCAGAGACAGAGCAGGGAACAGAGCAGGCAGACAGATGAAATACACTGCTGAGGGGAGCAGCGGGCACTGGAGGAGAGGTCTGCTGTGCCATGTGGGACCCTTGCCAGTGGCCGGGGTTAGAACCGGTACTGCAGAGGCTGCGGGCAGCTTTGCAGCCCAGTGCTCAACCGCTGCGCCACCAGGGGAGGCCCTTTATTTTTTTTTTTTTTTGAAGATTTATTTTTTATTTATACAAGAGCTGGGGTACAGGCCAGAGGTATGGGAGGGTGAGAGAATTCACCAGAGACAGAATGGGGAGCAGAACAGGCAGATTGAAGAAGACTGCTGAGGGGAGCAGCGGGTGAGACAGGAGCGGTCTGGCGGGCCATGTGGGAATCATCCTGGCCGGCTGGAATTGAACCGGCATTGCAGAGGCTGCGGACAGCTTTACAGTGCTGCGCTCAACCCGCTGTGCCACTGGGGAGGCCTTTGTGTGGTTTTAAATTATTTTACTAAAATTCTATTAATTTTGTAAAATGTATGGGATTGAGTATGTATGTATATTTGAATTACATCATAAAATGCTACCTGACATTAATATTAATCTTGACTTAATATTTTAAACTAACTTTTATCATAAATTTTAAAAATATTGGAATATCATATATGAAAAACCTCAAATATAATTATTGAGGCTAATTAAAAGTAGGAATGAAAGGCCTCCCTGGTGGCCTTAACACAAGTCTTAACACAAGGGTGTTAAGCTATCTGCAGCTACTGCAGCACAAGTTAGCGCCCCAGCCAGGGAGATACCCACATGGTACAGCAGACCTCACCTGTCTCACCCACTGCTCTCCTCAGCAGTGTATTTCAGTCAGTCTGCCTGTTCTGTTCCCCACTCTGTCTGTGGTGGATCCTCTCACCACCCCCTCACAACTCTGGCCTATACCCCAATTCTTATATGCATAAATAAATAAATCTTTTTTTTTAAAGTAAGAATGGAAAAAGATATATCATGTAAACATTGATCAAAAAGAAACAAGACTGGATATATTAACAACAGATAATAGTAGTGAAAAAAAAATTGACCAGAGACAATGAGTGGTATAATCATGAAAATTCATTCTGCCAAAAAGAAATAACAATACTAATTTCATCAACAAGCCACAGAGACACAAAACATGTGAAGGAAAAACTGAAAAATTTAAAGGACACATTGACAAATCCACAATAGTTATTATGTTATTAAATCCACTGTAGTCATTATCTTTAGAATCTCTAATTTGGTCTCTTCCTTCATATAGAATCTGTAATTTGGTGTGTACACACACACACACACACACACACACACAAGGTTAAGGTAGATATTCAGTAAAAAAATGTCAGCAGGTTTTAGTTCCAAGTCCTGATCATCTTAGAAAGTTTAGAACTCTAATCACAAAATGTCATCATCAAGCTATAGCAGTATGCCCAAGAATGCAATCAGACTAGCCATTCCCCACAGGTAAATCAATCATTTTACAATGTACCTGAAGGATTTAGAGGATATCTTGAGGAAAGAAGGTTCATTTATTTTGCCTTTATGAGGTCAGATGATGATACTTCTCCCTGAGAGGAGATAGAATATAAAATCTGAAAAAGGTTGAGCAATTATCTTCCAAAAGATTGAATTACACCTTAAATATTAGTATATGTTAGTATATTAGTATAAATATTAGTATATGTTCTCAAATTAGAATAAGTTATGAAATGAAAATGACTAAATCTAGTATTTCTTCCAAACTCAGCAGTTTCCTCTACTCATAAGATTTGGTGCCCATATTAAAGATACCACAAATGTAGTCTCAGAATAATAATTATGTCTCTACATAAGGTTCCTTAGAGAGAAACATGCATAAGATCATGACAAGCAAAGGTCTATCTCATTTTTGACTGGACTCAATCTACAATTATAATGAAATGTAGTAAACTTTGTGAAGAAGTCTTTTACTTAGGATATATCTGCTTAAAATGATCTAGAACTATTTGGTCAGGTCTAAATCTATACATCACTTACTTGAATCCTAATTTCTTATTGTGAGTTTTACCCTTATAGAATAATGGAAGAAAAATAAATGTATAAAGAAAAAAAGAGTGCAAAAGGAAAAGAAAAAACATATTAGCACAACACGAAAATAAAGAGCAAGAAACAAGGCAGAGGTGAAAGTATTTATAGAATGACATTAGCCTAAGCTGATCAATCCATGCCTTTCAGAACTACAGGAGTCCCAAATTTAGTTATTCTTTTGAAGAGAAAGTGTATAAAGAAATATTATGTCTCAACTTTTCTGCTCTATTTTGCAAACACATGGATAAAAGAATGGTTGCTGGAGCTAAATACTTAATTCCTTTGGAAAAAAAAAAAAAAAAACGTACCTGTCTGGGGAGGGAGGAAAGCTCCAATCTTTGGAAATTCAAAAGATAAAGTGAAATCAGCTTATTATTTGTTGTGTGAAAATAGAGTTGTAATGCAATAGAAGAGGATTTCCAGTCCTTACAGACCCAAAAACATAAAGCAGATAGTCTATGATACAGTGACCTGTAATGCAAATCAGAAAATCAAAAGGTTATCTGAGCACATCCAGCTTCTCATGAATTCTTTATCAGGTGAAAGCTGGCACAATAGAAATTTCTATATCTTCTTAATATGTTCTATCCCTGTGTCCACATTATTTGACATTGTAGAGTTCATAGACGCAAAATATGTGTAATTATACCTCAGCCTTCTTGGTAATACCCATAGTGGTTTATTCTCTCAAATGACCCTTGAAAACAGATCTTGAGTATGGGAATGGAAATTTTGCCTGGCATATTTCAAATTTAGGAAACTGTATTCCTTACTCTAAATCTATTGCAGTTCTGCTAAGTTATTACTTTTTTCCTAGTGTAATAAGCTTATAATTTAGTCCATCCCTTTGCCTTTAGGTAGACAGACACAGCATCTCCATCAGGAGGTAATGCTTTTGTTAACAAAATTTGAAGGAAGAGATTTTACCATAAGTTTTATGAATTCATTCTAATTTACCCTCAATATGTCAGGAAATGTTAAGTATGGTTATAATTCACGCAGTGTAGTGTGAGCACTTTTCTCATAAGAAGAAACAGTACACTGTAGGGCAGATCATGAAAATTTTCTATTATCTTTATCCAAGGTTTAAAATTATTTCTTTAGCACCCCCCTCATACATTTTACATTTTTAAATTCTCATCTGAAATGTCTAACTCTCAGAATCTACAGCCATATTTTAGACTCTCTTCTGACTTTCACTCCCACTTGATTTCTAGCTCTGCTTTGTCTGAGGGGATAGTAAATTCAAGGTCATTTCTGTACAGCATATTGCCTCTTTACCACCCCGCCCCAGTCTGTCTTGGTAAATAACCTAAACCTATGTGTCCATGTATAATTCCTAGATTGTTAGAACTAACTCATTTTTGAAAACAAATCTTGCAAATCTTCTGGTAGGTAAAAGAGAGTAGCTTCCCTCCCACATCCTTTCTAGAAGATTTTGATGAAATAATAAAAGTCTTAAATAAAAATATGCAAAATTTACTGATAGATAATTAGTGATGCTCCCTGTTTTTTTTTTTTTTCTAGGGCTCTGTACACACATTAACTATATCATGAGCCGAAACACCTTAATTAACTATCAAAGTCACATTTAGAAGAACCAACAGGGAGAATAAGTACTCTTTGGGAATTGACTTGGACATCTTGTTTAATTATAGAGAATATACCATTACTAGGAATTAAGTGAGCAATTAGAGAAGCATTTAAACTTTTCATATATATAGGAGTTAGGAAGCTCATAATATACAAATTGATTATTTCTCTAAGAGTATTTTATTTTTTTAAAGGTTTATTTATTTATGCATACAAGAACTGGGGTGTGGGCCAGAGGTATGGGAGGTGAGAAGATTCATCAGAGACAGAATGGGAAGCAGAACAGGCAGATTGACTGAAATACACTGCTGAGGGGAGCAATGGGTAAGACAGGAGAGGTCTGCTTTGCCAGGTGGGTTAATTCCCTGGCCAGGGGTTGAACTCGTGCTGCAGTGGCTGGCGGTAGCTTCATAGCACTGTGTCTTTAACCTCTGTGACACCAAGGAGGCCCTCTAAAAGTATATTAATGAACTTTGCAATTTTAATTTTAGGACACTTAACTCATTCTAATTTTATAGCCATAGCATTAAAAAAAAGTTCCCCATAAGAGAAATTTAATGTTAATATGATAAAAGTAGAAAGGAAGTCACAGTTTTGTTTTTTTTTTTCTAGTTGAAATATCTTCACATTGGTAGTATAGGCAACATTGATAGCAGGAATGATCACTTACCCTTCTGAGTGTAGAATTTGAAATATAATGAGCATTTACTAATGTCTATCCCAGTATTGAGCTGGAGATCTCATAGATCTGTGCACTCACAAAAATATCCCAAGAGAAAAAAAAATTTAGAGTGAAAATACATTCATTAGGGAAATGATTTTTATTTGAATTTGACTCCAAGAAAATGTATTAGAATACTTTTAAGTTTTTTATAAAACATTTATAGAGTTTTAAATATAAATTTTAATAGAAAGTAAATTCATGTATTTGATTTATATATAAATAGGTAATGAATTACTCTAAACTTTAATAAAATCAATTTAATAAAATTTTAAATGTACTTTTTAAAGTTTCTATTGAGACAGTAATATTTAACCAATTCAAAATTTATAAGTTACTTTACTTCATATTTTTTGATCAGGATTTTAAAAATTTATTTCCTAATTCAACTAAGTTTAGATTTTTTTCTCTATATCATTTTATGTTTAATATTGATTTTCCTAGTAAGCAATTTTATGGGTTAATTTTAGAGAAATTAATTCTTCTTAGGAGCTAAAACTAAACTTGCCATGTCAAAATAGACAATATAGTATAGGGTTGCTAAGGTAAGTGTAGCGATTTAGTAAACAGCATCTTTCCTAATGTTCTAATTCAGTAAAATAATCTAAAATAATTATAGATTGAATTCAAAAACATTTTAATAATTTAATTCTGTGATCATAAAAATTAGTAAATGACCCAAGAACTTATGAATTCAGAACTATAAACTGGACAGAAAAAATAGAGTGTACAGAGAAATACCAAAATAATATAGTAGCATAATGATAACTATACTAGTGTTTTCCTGGTTGTTAGAGACCCTCATTTGAAAATGAGGTGTTGTAAAGTATATTAATTATTACTTAAAAAAAATCCTCTTAAATGATATTTTTAGACTTTCAAAGTTTATATAGTTAAACAATTCATTTCTTCCCAGCCAAAACAGTAAGCTCAGTGATTAAATCTTTACAGTTGCCCATGTCTAAGTTCATAGTGCAAAAACTATAATTATATTGTAGAAGAAGACAATATAAAATAAGTACCTGAGTTCTGGAGCAAACTGGCTTTAAAAAGTGCTAGCTGTGGGCCTCCCCGGTGGCCCAGCGGTTGAACGCTGGGTTGCGAAGCTGCCGACAGCCTCTGCAGCACCGGTTCAATCCCCGGCTGCTCTCCGGCCACCGGAGGAGGGTCCCACATGGCCCGCAGACCTCTCCTGCCGCCCGCTGCTCCCCTCAGCAGTGCACTTCGGTCCTTCTGCCTGCTCTGCTCCCAGCTCTGGCTCTGGTGAATTCTCTCACCCTCCCGTTCTTCTGACTGTACCCAGTGCTTGTATAAATTTAAATAAACAAATAAATAAATAAATAAATAAAGCACAGATGTTAAAAAAAAAAAATAGTGCTAGCTGTATGATATTGGGCATTTTTGTTAATCTTCCAAACCACAGCTTCCATATCTACTAAGTGGCATCAGACTTACAAGATTTCTGTTGAACTGGAGAGAAGTACAAGGGTAACAGAAATAAAGAGAGTCAAAAATTGGTATAATATTCCAGTGAGAATTAATTTGTTTTTTAAACAATGTGTTAGTTTATTAAAAAAAAAAAAAATGGCCTTCCTGGTGGCATAGGGGTTAAGTCTCAGCACCAGCACTGGTATGGCCTGAGCTTGATCCCCCAACCAGGGAACTAATCTACACATGACTAATCTACACATAATACAGCAGACCCCTCCTGTCTCACCTGCTGCTCCCCTTAGCAGTGTTCAGTAAATTGGCCTGTACTGCTCCCCACTCTGTCTCTGGTAAATCCTGTCATACCTGGCACCTCTGACCAACACCTCATATTTTCTATGCAAAAAAAATATATAAATATTATTTCCATTAATTTTGATGAAAAGCACCCTTTGCATTCTAAATAAAACCATGTTTTTCACCTCATTTATTTATTCATCCCAAGACAAAGCTGTCATGGTGGAGAATATTTGAAATTCTTTTCTAATTTCCTATTGATCCAAAATGTGTCAAATATTAAAAAGGAAAAAAAAATTGCTGAATAGCCACATTACAAGAAGAGAAATGGAAAAGGAGAATTCTCTTTGAGAATTGCCCTCTAAAAAGGTCCATCAAAAGCTTGTTGAAGGAAATGCCAAGCTTGATTGTTTGGAAATCTCAACTGTACATAGGTCCATTAAAATCCCATCCATGTTCATTTAATTTATTCACAGATAAACAAAATGCCCTTTATTGAATTGAATGCAGTTTTGACAGATGGCTCTGAGCATTCTGTCCAGGTGTAAAAAGACAAAGATAAATGAATCTGTTCTTTTTAATTCACACACTTTATGACTTTCATCTCTACCTGAAAGCATCCTTTGGCTCTCTACTTCATGTTTCCAGTAATCAACAGTCTTTTTCTAGCTGAGATTCTTTCGTTATGCTTCCAAAGAGAAGCTACCTCTGCTTGAGGTTATCATGTGGGGAACATACCAAGCAAGCAAAGTATTCTTAACAAAATTTCAAACACAGTATTATTTGGTTTATTTGAGTTCTTTTAAATATACATGAACTCATTAGATTATATCAGAAATAGCTATAACTAGAATTTAGGTAATTAAGGCTTTAAGATATTCATTATTAAGCTAGTCATTAGTAAATGTCCATCCTACAAATAAAGCAAAATTAAAATTAAGCTAAATAATGGCAATTATTTTACCTTTCTTAATTTATGATTGTTTACATCATTAAATTCTGAAAAGCTGAAACAATAAACTTAACACACATTATAGCAAATACTCGTTGCTCAAATCTTCAGATATGTTTTGTAATACTATTCAAAAGAATTCTGTATGTAAATTTTAAGTTGCATAAGTTAATACATCTTATATAATAAACTACATTAATTTTTTAATACAATTGGAACAATCATTTTGAATTTTAAATTATAGTGGATTAAAAGGCAAATGAAGGGCCTTCCTGGTGGTACAGTGGATTGAGCGCAGTGCCGTGAAGCTGTCTGCAGCCTCTGCAGCATGGGTTCGATTCCCGGCCAGTCAGGGAGGTACCCACATGGTGTGGCAGACCTCTCCTGTCTCGCCCACTACCCCCCTCAGCAGTGTATTTCAGTTTGTCTGCCTATTCTGTTCCCTGCTCTGTCTCTGGTGAATTCTCTCACCCTCCCACACCTCTGGCCTGTACCCCATTTCTTGTATAAATAAATAAATCTTTAAAAAAATTTAAAAGGCAAATGAAGATGTGACTCTTCAGATATTGTTCTACATAATTACATGACCTCCTAAAGAGTAACTATTATTCATTTTATCGTGAAAAATAAATGTCCTTATAATTTAGTTTTGGGACAAGAATTTATTATATTTCATTTTCATTGATATAAATAATATAATGTTGTGAAAGTCAATTGTTATTTATTCTTTGAAAATATTTGCCTTATATTTAGTTTAATGGAATTCCATGTATTTTAAAGGAGGTGTTTCAAAATGGTGATCTATTGAACCCACAATTGTTTAGACTTTTTCTGGTGGTTGTGAAATCAAAATATTTTTCAAAATAATGCTAGATATTATTTCATAATTGCTTCTTTTATTGTGTTAAGATTTGTATTACTGGTGCAAAAGAACAGATGGTGAGTACAAGTGCAGGTGCCTTAGCAGGAATTTGGTCACTAGCACTAACTGTTTAATAGTCATCACATTCTCAACCCCAACCTCAATGTGAAGGTCATAGATATACTATTCTGCATATCAGCTTACCTATCAACATGACACAATTATTTCTGTTCAGAAAGAACATTTTTCAACTTAATTCAAGGGCAGCATTTACGCTTGTCTTTCCTTTAAACTCACCAGTGGCTCCTTATAAGTCTTTTTTAAACATTTCTACTATTTTTTGCAAATAGAGTGCACTAAACAAAGGTGTGTAGACATCTAAATACCAATGATGTTATAAAAACTCTCATGTCAAGATTGGATCTCAGATATTGACTTGCCTAACCAGCACTTCCACTTTGATGTCTAATAGATTAGAAAACACTGATTTATTTTGGAAAACAAGAAATATGCTTGGAAATTTCTGGAACCTGAAATAACAGGGTTAGGTCAACAAGATAGTTAAAGGAGAATCTACCTGAGAAAAAAAACTTAGCGGAACTAAATAATACAGTCTCAACAGTTCCTCTATGGTAAAAGCCTGGGCCAGTTGTGGAGGTGTGATTTGAAATGTGTTAATATGTGAGCCATTTCAGTTTCTTATATACTGAGCAGCTGGTTTCATAATTGACTCCAAGAGGTTTATTCAATTCCGTCCGCTCACTCACTAACATCAAAGATTGTGCTAAAAAGTGAAAAGGCAGTTAAAGTGGGAGCAAAAAAAAAAAATCCCCTGTATTTGGAAAACCTTTACAAACTTGGGAGAAGAAAAACAATATTGACAAAAAATATATGCCACAATTCTTTCTGATTTTAGCAGTTTTATAGACATGCAATAAGTAAATCATACAATGGATCTATTTAAAGTGTGCAATTTAGGGGGCCTCCCTGGTGGAGCAAGGGGTTAAGACACAAGCTATGAAGCTGTCCACAGCCACTGCAGCATGAGTTCGATCTCCAGCTGGCCAGGGAACAACCCACATGGCACAGCAGACCTCTCCTGACTCGCCCACTGATCCCCTCATCAGTGTACTGCAGTCAGTCTGCCTGTTCTGTTCCCCACTCTGTCTGGTGAATCCTCTCATGCCCCACAGCTCTGGCCTATACCCCAGCTCTTGTATGCATAAATAAATAAATCTTTTTAAAAAATAAAATAAAAAATAGTGTACAATTTAGTGGGCTTAATGTAAAATCAGTCACATGTTGGATGACATCTATATTTTTTTCTGTTTGAGCTATTATAAATAAAATTTCTATCAACTTTTGCATAGAATTTTTTTTTTGTAAAACATAAGCTATCTTGGGGCCTCCCCGGTGGCACAGCAGTTGAGTGCTGGGTTGCGAAGCTGCCTGCAGCCTCTGCAGCACCGGTTCGGTCCCTGGCCACCGGGTGAGGGTCCCACATGGCCCGCAGACCTCTCCTGCCACCCGCTGCTCCCCTCAGCAGTGTATTTCGTCAGTCTGCCTGTTCTGTTCCCTGCTCTGGCTCTGGTGAATCCTCTCACCCTCCCGCACTTCTGACTATACCCAGTGCTTGTATAAATAAATAAATAATCTTTAAAAACAAAAACAAAAAGAAACTCCTCATTAAAAAAAAAACAAAACAAACACATAAGCTATCTTTACTCCAAAATATATGTCCAAGTTTACAGTTGCAGGGTGACAATGTTGTTGCATACTTAGTTTTTAAAGAAATCATCAGTTTTCCTGGTGTGCCATTTTGCGTTCCTACCTTCAGTGTCTGAATGATCCAATTTCTCCATATTCTTGCCAGAATTTATGTTCTTACTTTTATTTTTAATTTTAATAATTCCAATAAGTACATAATATTTCTGTGGTTCTTATTGGCATTTCCCTCATAACTAATGATGTTTAACATGTTTTTGCATGCTTATAATCTGTATATCTTTTATGACGTAAAGTCTATTGAATTCTTTTGCCAATTTTATTTTTTTTTTAAAGATTTATGTATTTATACAAACACTGGGCACAGTCAGAAGCGCGGGAGGGTGAGAGGATTCACCAGAGCCAGAGCGGGGAACAGAACAGGCAGACTGACGAAACACACTGCTGAGGGGAGCAGCTGGCATGGCAGGAGAGGTCTGCGCGTCATGTGGGATCCTCACTGGAGGCCAGTGATAGAACCAGCGCTGCAGAGGCTGGGGGCAGCTTTGCAACCCAGCACTCAACCGCTGCGCCACAAGGGGAGGCCCTATTTTGCCCATTTTAAATTAGGTTTCATGTTTTTTCACTGTTCATTTTTAGGATTTCCTTAGATATTCTATTTAGGATTTCCTTAGATATTCTTAGATATTCAGGGGCTCTGTACTTTGCATATATATTTTTCTGTCTTTGTAGTCTGTTTTTTAATCTTATATGGACTTTTGCAGAGTCAAAGATTTTAATTTTGATGAAACCCAATTTGTAGTTCTTCCATTTTATGAGTTTTCCTTTCAGCATGACTGTAAGGCTCTGCCTTGTCATAAATTTCAGTTCTTTTCTCCAATCCTTTCTTCGAGGCCAATAGTTTTAACTACTTTGGTCTGCAATTAAACATGTGTGGCTTAGGTCAATTATATTTCCCCTTCTTTGGCTATATAAGTGTTCCAGCATCATTTATTAAAGCAAATTTTTTTCTTCGCCATCGAGCTGCTTTTATATTCTTGTGAAAAATCAATTGGGTGTATCTACACTAGTCTATTTCTGGCTTCTATGTCCTTGTTCCCTGGTGTATGTGTCTCCACCAATAACCAATGCTACATTGCTTTGATGACCTTCCTTCCTTCCTTCCTTCCTTCCTTCCTTCCTTCCTTCCTTCCTTCCTTCCTTCCTTCCTTCCTTCCTTCCTTTCTTCCTTCCTTCCTTCCTTCCTTCCTTCCTTCCTTCCTTCCTTCCTTCCTTCCTTCTTCCTTCCTTCCTTTCTTCCTTCTTCCTTCTTCCTTCCTTCCTTCCTTCCTTCCTTCCTTCCTTCCTTCCTTCCTTCCTTCCTTCTTCCTTCCTTCCTTCTTCCTTCCTTCCTTCCTTCTTCCTTCCTTCCTTCTTCCTTCCTTCCTTTCTTCCTTCCTTCCTTCCTTCCTACCCTTCTTCCCTTCTTCCTTCCGTCCTTCCTTCCCTTCCTCCCTCCCTCCCTTCCTCCCTCCCTCTCTCCCTCCCTTTCCCTTTTTGCTGTGGTTAGTCTCTCCAGAACCAGGCTGAATAACAGTGGTAAGAACAGAAGGCTTTATTTTATTCTGGAACTTAGGGAGAAATTGTCCAGTTGTTTATGATTAAATATGATGTTTGCTGTAGATTTTGTATGTGGTATTTATCAAATTGAGATAATTTTACTCTCTTCTTATTTCTCCCATATTCTTTCTTCCTAACTTGGTAGTTGAATAGGTTTTAGAAGTTACTGGATGTGTTCTTCTGCATCAGATAATGGACTGACATGATTTTTCTTTTTACTTTAGTGTGTAGATATGGTGGATTAAATTTTCTGATTTTTTTTAATATTGAAATAAACTTTCAAACCTGGAATAAATTACATTATTGTTATTCTGCCCTTTTTAATACATTTTTGTATTTGGATTGCTAATATGTTAATGCAAATGAGAACATTTGCATAAACTCAGGAAAGCTATACATTTTCAGTATTTTGTTTTGTTTTGTGCTGCCTTTGTATCACTGACCTCATCAAGTGACTTAAAGTGTTCCTTCTTTTTTTCTTCTGTTCCTAGAGAAATTGTGTAAAATTCCTATTAAATTTTCACTGCAATTAACCAGTAAATTATGTGGCTTACAGAATTTTTTAATTTTTTTTTAAAGATTTATTTATTTATGTATGTATGTATTTATTTATTTATTTATACAAGAACCAGGGTACAGGCAGGATGCATGGAAGGGTGAGAGGATTCACCAGAGACAGAGCTTGGAACAGAACAAGCAGACTGATGAAATACACTGCTGAGGGGAGCAGCGGGTACAACAGGAGAGGTCTGCTACGCTATGTGGGATTCTCGCTGGCTGGCCGGGATCAAACTGGTGCTGCCGAGATTGCGGATAGCTTCACAGTGCTGCACTCAACCACCTGCATTATCAGGGGAGGCCCATTACAGATTTTTATTTCTGAACTTTTTATTTATAAATTCAGTTTCTTCCATTGTTACAAGACTATTTGTGCTCTCTATTTCATTTTTTGCATTTTGATACTTTGTGTTTTTTCTGGTATTTTTTAATTAATTCTAAGTTCAAATTTTGAGTATTTTTTTTACAATATTTCCTTAACTTTTTAATGTCTTCAGGACAATTATAGACACTTCTAATATTGACATATATTTTCATTTCTCTTGAGAAGCTATTCCTAAGAGAAATTGCTAGATTACGTGGTACTATTCCATTTAAAGTCTTCTGGAGATGCCAAAATGATTTTCTAGAGTGATTGTACCAATTTATAATCCCACCTAAGATGTGTTAGGGTTTTAATTTCCTCATATCCTCACCAGCATCATAGAGGAATCACCTGGCATAATAATAGTATAGTCTAAAACCAAGAAATACTGACAAAAGTAAAGAATGGGATTGGCTTAGGCAGCCACCTCAGTATGTAGACAGAGGTCTGTGTTACAAAACTTAGGGTAGATTTTTCAGAGACTTGATTATCAAAGAATAGTGAAGAATACTATTTAAATCTGGATCTATTGTCAATTTATGTAATGTTTTGTAAGTTAATTCACCTCTCTGACTTGCTTTGTTCATATAAAATTAAGAATCACACTGATAACTGTAACCCAAAGAAGTGCTATATAATAATTTTTGCCAAGGTAGTGCTATATAATAATTTTTGCCAAGGTAAACTTAGAAATTTTGGGTTACTATAAGGTAGAACTTTTTGATCTAATCCAAAGACAATGATGACTGACTGATTTAAAAAAAAAAAAGGCTTATTCTTGATAGGTGCTACAATGTATAACCACCAACAATATTGCTAAAGTACTTCTGCATGCTTGCGTTATATTTCAATTTAAAATATACCTTTTTATATAGTGCTATTTTAAATGATGGAAGTTTTTTGTCATCAAATGTGGAAACAGATTGATGCAAGTTGATGTCATTTTTGGAGTCAGTGGGTTTGTAGTGTAGGGTCCTTGGTGGGTTGACTCTGGGAAAGGTTTCACCACAGCTCCCATTTCAGTGGCACCAGTGAGTTTCCCAGGTGAGTTTCTCCACGAGACAGAGATGTTATTATATTTAAAGAGTAGGTTTATTACAAAAGGGACAGAAGAATGAAGGACACTTTCATAGACACAAGTGGGCAGGAAGAGCTGCCCCAAAAAGGACAAGTTTGCTGAGAGAGGCCTGCATAGTTGCAGGCTGGCGGCCTTGAGGAGATCTGCCTCCGCTGACTATGCGCCTGACTCCCTACAGCAGTCTGATTCTACTTGGATCTTATGCCTTGCAATATTGCTCTGGAGCCTAATGATCCTAGTTTCTATAGCTGGGTTAATGGTCACATTAATCCCCTCTACCCCCACCTCCAGCTCTTGGCATTGTGTGAGCCAGGTTTTAGTCTTGTGATGCCTCTTTTAGGTTTTCTATTCTTTCCTCCATCATCCCCGCCCCCCACCGACCATATCCGCAGCCCAAAATCTTTTGGGGAGTTGAAGGGAGGAGGTCCATTTTTTGTAGCTGCTTCCTGCTGGAATGGGCCATAGAGCTGGCCCTTCCTACAAGGGCCTGGGATATGGTTTTACTAATGCTAGTCCCCGAAGCAACAGTGGACTGGAAGTCCAGTGTAATTTACCCAGTTGAAATCACTTAAAGCCTTGAACTTTACTTTCCTCATGTGTAAAATAAGGGGATTTGACTAGATCACCTCTAGGATTCTTTTTTTTAATTTAAGATTTATTTTATTTATACAGGAACCAGGGCACAAGCCAGATGCGCGGGAGGGTGAGGGGATCCACCAGAGATAGAGCGGGGAACAGAACAGGCAGACTGATGAAATACACCACTGAGGGGAGCAGCAGGCGAGTCAGGAGAGGTCTGCTAACCATGTGGGTTGCCCCGAGGCCAGCAGGGATGGAACCAGCACTGCAGAGGCTGTGGACAGCTTCACAGCGCTGCGTTCAACTGCCTGCGTAACCAGGGAGGCCCACCTCTAGGATTCTTGAAATCTCTTCATTCATGACTATGAATACAGTTTCCCGGTTTAAAGTGTTTTATTTAAGTCACTATTTTATTTAAATCACTGTTTTAAGGGCATAGTCATGTAAATCATATCTTTTTTTTTTTTGTTATTCTAAATGCTGTCAGAATGCCCATCAAGAATCAACTAGACAAGAACTGTCATTTACTAATGGATAACTTTATTGATGAGGAATTCTATATTCAATTAATATTTGAACTCTTACTTTCTTGAAATCTTACTTATTGATACATTTATAGCTGAACTTACTATTAAAGATCAGGAAAAATACCCCCTTAGCATTGGCAGTTTCAGAAACAGATTCAACTATGTTCTGAACTTAAAATCCATGTATGTACATCAGAATTTTAATGAAAAACTGCTATTCTCTTATATTCAACTCCTTATGAATGGTAGCTAAAAACAAAGCAAAATGCACCTGCGACCACTTAAAAAGTAGTTAAGTAAATCAAGTTAAATGATTAGTCCATTAATCATGTTTATTTATCACTTCATTTGATAATGAAGTTATAATGGCACCTGGAAATCTAGATTAAGTCAAACAATGAAACTAAACATGTTCTTGCTTTGAGTTTCATTTCTTCTATCTACAGAACTTCAAATCACCATTAAAAAGCTCTAATTGTCATTGGGAAAAAAAAAACCAACTGCTTAGAGAATCATTATTTATGCAAATATAAAACAATAGACCTCTATGCCAATAAATCTATTGCTAATCCTGATCCATACAACTTCAAAATTATTTGCATATAATACTTTATAAACATGTAAAATATCACATTTCTTATAAAGTCAAAAGCAGTATTTTTTTGTAAAATTTAAAAATTTCTCTCTTCAATTATTAGTATAGATCTATTTGCTCTCAGAGTTTTCTGGTCACATTGCATAAACATCTATTTTACTTTTATTTTACCTAAATTACATTTTTAAATGTTAATACTCAAATAGATGATAAATTCTTGTTAGAGCAGACATTCGTTTCCTCATTTTATCTTTGATGCCTAGGACACAAAGTGATAGAAATTCTATGAATGTTACAAATGCAAGTGAATGCACATCCTCTTAGAATAACTCAGCTCAGTAACTATAGACGATAACTGTGAAATTAAGTATTTTAGCAACGTACAGACTCATTTAGACTTATTCAAATTTCCTCTAAGTACATATATTTGATTAATATGTGTCACTGCTTATGTGCTGATCTAAACCTGGCAGTCCATGTCCTAACAAGGGGACAAAAATGAAATTGCAGGGGTTAGGATGGGTTTTCTTTCTTTCTTTTTTTTTTAAGATTTATTTTATATATTTATACAAGCACTGAGTACAGTCAGAAGCACGGGAGGGTGAGAGAATTCACCAGAGCCAGAGTGGGGAGCAGAGCAGGCAGAAGGACCGAAGTACACTGCTGAGGGGAGCAGCAGGCGGCAGGGAGAGGTCTGCACGCCATGTGGGACCCTCCTCCGGTGGCCAGGGAGCAGCCAGTGATCGAACCGGCGCTGCAGAAGCTGCAGGCAGCTTCGCAACCCAGCGCTCAACCGCTGTGCCACCGGGGAGGCCCAGGATGGGTTTTTCTTAACTCTGCCTTTGTTGCAAAGTTTCAGCTTTAATCTTACATTTTCCTGTTTTTCTTGTGAATGTTTATCACTATTTTAAGCACAGTGCAAAATCTTCAGATTAAAGTTGGTTCCTTGGAACTAAGATTGCCCTAATGTTATGTAGAAGCACTCATATATTTTAAACCATTTTCTTATTACAAATGTTAGAAATTATGGGCAGCAAAATTTTAAGTATTTCATGGAATAAAATTCTCAAGGGTAAGCATTGCTACTAGACTTGCATACTACTTTTTCTTTTGTAATAGTTACATAAAAGTATATGCATTAGGCATTATATAATATGTATTATGTGCACAGGAAATTTTGAAAAACATGTAATTTGTCTTTATATTTCTGTTGGTGATAACTTTCTATATATGTGGTTTTTCTTCTGTGTTTATAGGAATATTGGTAAAGGCACTTTGTTTTTATAATCTTTCCCCCACAGCAAGGTATGTTATGAAATAATTCAATCCATTCATAAAATGGTTCCTTGTGTCTTCTCTGGTGTCTTCTGCCATATCACTGCATGTTTATCCATGACTAAGATAAGAGTTTCCTGTAGAACCTGCAGCTGTTTTGTTACCTCTTGCCTCTCATCCTCTCCCATTTATACAGTGAAGCCCATGACAAATACAAAGAAGCTCAAAATCAGCTTCTCCAAGCTGGTGCAACAAAAACACCAATTCAGAGAAAGGGACAATGTGAAAAACTCAGTAGTAATAGGTTTATAGTACTGATCAAAGCATACTGATAGTTCAGAAATAAGGAGATTTTGTTCCATTACATGGAGCATATGCCATGACTCGTCCATCAGAACGTTCCTGTTTGGCTTTCTGGGAAAACTTTCCTTTTTCGTTGCTCCTGCAGCAGCTCTTCTCATATGCAGATACCATTTTGTAAATTGCCTCACATGAGAAAAAGAGGATGCTCTGAAAGCACTGACTTTGTTCTGAATTCTTTTTTTATATGCATTTTTTTTTAAATTGGGGTAAAATTGGTTTACAACACTAAATATGATTTAGGACAGCAGATTCACATCTCCGCAGGTGGATGTCAACAAAAAAATACCCACCACCAAAGCAATGAGTATAAACATTACTACTTGCCATAATGGTGTCTCTGTCTGACATTTTAATCAATACAATGCAGACATTGATACTTCATTATAATCGTTGTATAAAGTATTCTTATAAATAGTACACTGGTACTTGTAGAATTATACATGATACACTATGTTTATTATTGTTTGTATCTTGCTTAGTCTCCTCTGTGGTAGTGTCTGGTTATCCAGAAAAGTTGTGCATAGTGTGAGATTATGATTGGTGATGATATTCCAGTGAGTCAAGATCCCAATGATAAATCATGTAACTACATGTTATTTGGAGGCAGAGTATTATTTAACAAACTTGTTGGGATAATTTATTATATTTGAGTTTGTGTAACTACTATGAACTTATTATGTTTATATATCAGATATATATGCATATCAAAATAATTTATTTGACTACTTTTTCTCAAGATTTTTTGCTTATTTATAATCTTACATTAATAAGAGTGAGTTATTACAAACTCTTGAATTCTGACTGTAGAATCCAGGTTATCGGTGGGGAAAGGGGCAGAAGAAGAGCAAAGTGAGTGGGGAGGGGACACAATGGATTATAGTGGAGGACTGTGGGTGTTTGTTGGTGTGACAATTTACATCTTTTTTTTTTAAAGATTTATTTATTTATTCATACAAGCACTAGGTACATTCAGAAGCATGGTGAGAGAATTCACCAGAGCCAGAGCGGGGAACAGAACAGGAAGACTGACGAAATACACTGATGAGGGGAGCAGCAGGCAGCAGGAGAGGTCTGAGCGCCATGCGGGACCCTCGCCAGCAGCCGGGGATTGAACCAGCACTGCAGAGGCTGCGGGCAGCTTCATAGACCAGTGCTCAACCGCTGCACCACCAGGGGAGGCCCCGACAATTTACATCTTATGAATGTGATCCTGCACCTCTAAATCATATATAGTGCTGTAAACCAACATTACCTCGAATACAAATGTAAATGTAAATCAAAAAGAATGGTTTATTGAGACTATATAAAATAATTTAAAATACTATTACAAATATACACTTTTAACAGTAGAGAATGAAAAGTTAGTCACCTGATCATATATCATATTAAATAAAAAAGATTGTATCAAAATAAGTTGGAAATGGAAAAACATGGAGAATTTCCCTATTCTTTATGTTGCAGGAAAAAATGATCTACAATTTTTACCACTATTTATTAAAATTCAATATCCAAAAGAAATAAAACACAATCATTTTGAGGCAATGTCTAATTTGACTATAGCTATCGTCCATGTCTGTAGACTAAAATGTCTAACAACAATGAATCATGGTTAGTTTTCAAACTTACCATTCCATAATTACTCAAAAACTTAAATTGTAAATAATTTAAAGTTTCCCTGCTTCACCAACTTCTAAAAGGCTGAATTTGTCACTTTTTTAAACTTTAAGTCTCCACAATATTTATATTTAGCATTTTAATTGTATGAATCAAAATACATTACCCATATATATTCTATTTTATCATAATAAATTAAGCTTGCTTTTTTTTACACAAACAAAACCACAACTATAATTAAGATTCATAAGAATAAATAAATTACTGATTTTTTTTTTTTTTTACAGAATACTAAATCCATTTTAATGATCCAAGCATTTGAGGAAAATTTGGGGCTAAAATCACTGTCATGATATATTAAATGAAATTGTTTGTGGAAAGAATTCTTAGGAAAGGCAGGCTAGATACCTCTTAATATGACTAATTTTTACACAAAGATTTCTCTATAAAGATACAGATGTGGTTATCACTAATTTCAACATAGAATTGCCTTTAAAATTAGGAACTATGAAGTTGCCTTGGATGTAGAATAAAAATCTTTCTGCAAAGATACTAATAGTTGTAAAACTCTTATAACATGATTGTCATTTCAAAGTTGTTGTTTTTTTTTTTTAAGATTTATTTATTTATGCATAGAAGAGCTAGGTTACAGGCCAGAGCTGTGGGGGGTGAGAGGATTCACCAGAGACAGAGTGGGGAACAGCACAGCCAGATTGAGCAAAGTACACTGCTGAGGGGAGCAGTGGACAAGACGGGAGAGGTCTACTGTGCCATGTGGGTTACTCCCTGGCTGACAGGGTCATTGAACTCGTGCTACAGAGGCTGCAGACAGCTTTTCATAAGTTGAATCTTAACTCTTTGCGCACCACGGAGGCCCTCAAAGTTTTTAAATAAATAAAATGTATAAAACTGTAGCCTATTTTTTTTTTAATAGAGGCATGTTTTATTTATTTATTTGTTTGTTTGTTCGTTTTATTTATACATGCACTGGGTACAGTCAGAAGCGCGGGAGGGTGAGAGAATTCACCAGAGCCAGAGCAGGGAGCAGAGCAGGCAGAAGGACCGAAGTACACTGCTGAGGGGAGCAGCGGGCGGCAGGAGAGGTCTGCGCGCCATGTGGGACCCTCCTCCTGTGGCCGGGGAGCAGCCGGGATCAAACCGGCGCCGCAGAGGCCGCGGGCAGCTTCGCAACCCAGTGCTCAACCGCTGTGCCATCAGGGAGGCCCTATGTGTTTTTTCAATAAATACTTTTAATAAAGACTTTTAAACAATTAAACAGATTACAATTATGTAAGGAAAAATGAAAATTTCTGTTTATAGATGATTGAACTTTGATCAAAACATTGGCTACTTCATTTTGTACTCTAAGGTTAATAACTTGAGCAGATAAATGGATTGAATGTTATATTTTGTTGAGATAAATTTTAGAAAGTATAATATTTGAGAAGTCTTCACTCTTTCTAATAGAGTACACATGCTTAAAATAGCATATTTAGACATTTAAAAATCATATCAATATTCTCTTACTAGCCAGTTTTTCCCTGTTTTGCTGACTATATTTATTGCATTAATGTTTTCTTGACTTATTGCTTATTATTTCTAAATCACAATATAGTATTCAATTTATTTTGAAATAATTTCTCAGAGTACTGTAATCTATAATATAATATTCAGTAGCAGTAAATGTCAATAAAACATTTTAAATTATATTTAATGCCAGAGAATTCAATACAGTTGAATATCTTACATATTGAAGAAACTTCCATTTTTGTTGTCACATGTTTATTATTTTCACTAACCTCTAAGACAATTTTTTTAAAGATGATTTATACATACAAGAGCTGGGGTACAGGCCAGAGATGTGGGGGTGGTGAGAGGTTTTACCATTGATAAATTGGGGAACAGAACAGGCAGACTGAATGAAACACACTGCTGAGGGGAGCAGTGGGCAAGACAGGAGAGGTCTGCTGTGCCATGTGGGTTGCTCCTTGGCCGGCCGGGGATCAAACTTGTGCTGCAGAGGCTGCAGATTACTTCATAGTGTGGTGCTTAACCCTTTGAGCCTCCAGGGAGGCCCCCTCTAAGACATTTTTAATGTATTTAGCAACAAATAAAAAACTAGTATTAAAAACTACATGCATTACTGCATTATATTGACAAAGAACTCCCACTTGGGCAGAGCTGGTCTGAGGGCTGCTAGAGCTTCTAGCAAGTTTTATTTGTGAGCCTGCAGCAGCTCACTGTCAAAGTCATCAGAGAAGCAAATTGTAAATTCTGCAAATAGATAAGAAAAAAAACCCTACTCCTTTAAAACACAATGCCATTGGCTTACAATTGTCTGCAGGTGAGTAGATGAAAGAAAAATAAATAAGTGCTCAAAACAGAAAAATTGTATTATTTTCATGAATATTGACTTAATGGTGGTAATCATTTTCTGAGGAGATATAATAGTAGGATTCCCCAATGGAAGCTAAAATGGAAGCTGAAAGTATGTAAGTGAAGATATATTTTAAAAAAGAAATAATAAGCATTAGTGACAAACAGTAAAATAATCTATAGAGGGTGTGGATGGAAAAAAAATGGCAGTAATGATAATAAAACAAAAACTAGGAATAAAATGTATTAAAGCCCTTATTTAGGAAACAATTTACAGAAAAACACCACATTCACTTTTTTTTCTCTGTGATAACTATTGCCATTGCTAGAACCAAAAAATTAATACTATGTGTAACCTACATAAGTAGAGATGACATAATAATGCCAAAAGGATTTTTCTATTACATTATGTCATAATTCTAACTTTAAACGAGGGAGGAAACCTTGTTCCTTACATTTTGAAAAATGTAAGGCAGAAACCCATACTTAATTATGCCTTTTTTTTTTTTTTTTGGGACATTCCAAGTTGTATAATCAGTAACTTAGTGGAGAATATTTTACTGCTACTCTAATTTGCTTTAAATGTGTTGACTAACCCTAGTACGATTTTTACTATGTAATTATAGTTCTGAATATTTGTAAAATTTACTTTTAGGCCTCCCTGCTGGCACAAGGGATTAAGCACAGCATTATGAATCTATCCCTGGCCAGCCAGGGAGCTACCCACATGGCGCAGCAGACTTCTCCTGTCTTGCCTGCTGCTCTCCTCAACAGTGTATTTCTATCAGTCTGCCTGTTCTGTACCCTGCTCTGTCTCCTCTCATCGCTTGCACCTCTGGCCTATGCTTGAGTTCTTGTATGCGTAAATAAATCTTTAAAAATAATAAATAAAATTTACTTTAAAAATATTAGCAATATTGCATATAAGTCTACATGTTGAGAATGTTTGGCAATTTTACTGTTTACCTCACTAAGAGAGTATTTTGACTTAGTAGGTAAAATTACAAGCTACAAACATATGGTGATTTGTTTTTCTATCACCATTTCTAGAAAAAAATTCAACTATTTCACAAATGGCCTTAGTAATGACCTATCAAAGCCTACCTCTAATCACAAATACCTGTTTAATATGATGAATGAAATATTTTCTGTTTTTTTGTAGATTTCTTTGAAAAATTAACTGCTCATGTATTAGAAAGCAATCTTTGTTCTTAAATGGTATTCAATAGGAAGGATGTGTAACACAAGACATTTATTTTTGCTTTATCTGTTACTGTATGAGGAATGTTGACTCTATGTCATTGGTAAGTAAATAAACAGTTATCTTCAAATAACAGAAGTAAGTCAAATGGAAGAAACTAATGGCACAACTACTAAAAATCCCTTCATCTTCACCTCCCTATTTCCTGAACATATTACTTTGAATATGTGCATAGTTGACAACTGTTGACCTAAAAACCTAAGTAGGAGAAAAAAAAAAAAATATGAGTTCTCCTACCTCCTTCTAGTGCCAAAGAGATTTGTTTTTACTTTACCATGAGAGTTTTTCTTACATGCTTTTTCCTGTTGTCTCTTTATGTAAAAGTATTCTTTGACTTCATTCAGAAAGGTTTAAATGAGTGGAAACTATCTTTTGTAAGTCACAGAGTCGATGGAACATCCTATCATCTATATTCTATAAACATTTTATAAACCTTAAAAGAAATGATGATGGGTCATTCAAAATTGATCTTTCAAGTAATGGCAATGAAGGAAGGCTGTTCAAGCACAGCTGAGTACCTGAAAAAGTTGAAGGCTATGCAATCTGCCATTCTCAATTCAACCATGGTTGTTCATAATGATACATATAAATTTTGAAGTCTGAAACCAGGGTAAGAACTTCTAAATTAGCATGTCTGATAATACATTACAGGAAGTTGAAATGAGTGCTGGGATTCTTTAACCTTTAAAAATTTTGCTTTGAGTCCTTGCCTATTCTTTTTGTTTCTCATCACAGCACCCCAAGCCATAAAGTCAATGCAAAGGCAGAGAAAATTAAGTCAGCAAATATAAAGAATCACCAGCATGACTGCCAGGAAGAGTAACAAAAATTTTCCAAAACTCTATTAAACTATATTTCTCAGATACCATATACAGAAAAGCAAGCACAATATATGACAGCCTTTCTATAAAATGATCTGAATCATAAAGTTTTACTTCAAACAGTATGAAAATTTAAAAAAATCTTACTGGTAGGTAAATTATGGAAGTTTCTTGAAATCAGAGCTGTAAAGAATGAGGGAAATGAAGGACAAGGACAAAAGAAAACCATTTTAATTTTACTTTTTTTAAAAAAATATTTATTTATACAAGAACCAGGGTACAGGTCAGATGTGCTTGAGGGTGAGAGTATTCACCAGAGACAGAGCAGGGAACAGAACAGGCAGACTGACGAAATACACCGCTGAGGGGGGCAGTGGGCGAGACAAAAGAGGTCTGCAGCGCCATGTGGGACACTCGCCGGCCTGGCAGGGATGGAACCGTTGCTGCAAAGGCTGCAGACAGCTTCACAGCGTGGCGTTCAACTGCCTGCGCCACCAGGGAAGGCTCTAATTTTACTTTTTAATAGATGTGTTTAAGTTCAATTCAACTAATAGTTACTGAGATCAAATTAGAATAACACAGCTTTACTAATGTGGATAAACAAATGACAGCAATTAAGCATTCAGTAGTTTCTATAAAAAGAAATTAATTGTAGGAAATGAAAGGTATACCATTATTGTTAAAGTTTTATGTACTAATCTATTTTGAAAGTTAATAGAAACCTTTTGGCACTTTACCTCTACCTTGTAACATATGTAGTATCCAGGGGGGAAATAACCAAGGGGGAAAAACAACCAGGGGGGAAAAAGAGTAATATAGACATTGCATTAATAATAATAAATCATTATTATTTCTTTCAAGTGTTTGTATTTATGTATTTATTTATTTTTATTCATTTTCCATGGTAATAATTATCCCATTTCTTTTCCAAAGTTTCAGTGGACTGAGGAAAGGTAAATACTGAGACATTTTGAGGACTTCTGAACAAAAACTCTAAGTTGTTGTTGCTATCTAGAGACCGTGGTTCCTCCATTAGAGTACAAACATAGGGTCAAATAATGAATGGCGTTCTGGCCAAAGTTGATCATACAGCATTCCACTGAATCCACAGACCAACCTGATAATAATTTCCCTGATTTCCATATACCTGATTGGAATTTAAGTGCTTAGCACTTCATATAGCCTCCATATGGAATCCTTGGCTGTGAGGTAAGAGGTTTCACACTGAAGAAAGCTGAGTACCATCCTCTGAAACTGTTCCATCCTACACACTGTGTTAGTAAATCAGAAATAACATTGCATTCTGTGTGTGCTGAAGAGAAAAGCAGGAGATGGGGGTTGATGAAACACATCAGTGAATTATGAATATATAAAGGATGCCAAATTAGGCATCTCTTGTCCCAAAACTGCCCACCTGTGAGTATGCAGGTGTTTCTTTTCACAAACCTGTCCCTTTTAAAGGCAAATATCCTTTCCATTTTTTTGATAAACATACTATTTTGGATATAAAAAAAGATACCAAAGTGGTCCCTATTAAAGCTGTTTAATTTATTGGTCTGGCCCCTGCTGAAACTGGGCAGATCCTGAAGGATGATTGTAGGCCACTGAAACTTCAAACAAGCAGTACCTCCAGTCAGAGTTGCTGTGGCAAATGTGTTGGTTTTACTAGAGTAGATTACATGTCCTTGTCCTTGTCAGGGGCTCTTCAGCATCGATTTCAGTTGCAGACAATTGTGCTGCCTGAGGTCAAAACTTTCAAGGTCACCACATCTTGGTACTGAACAAGGTAAGATGTAAAGTCCAGATAATAGAATGCTGATGCAGGGCAATTCCAATGGACAAAATCATCTCTAAATATCTTCGCCAAGTAAGCTTAGGATTTTCAGAACTTCTAGTCCATTTCACGCCCACTAATCCCCTTGAAACTCTCTTATATCTCAAGCTCCATTCTGGTGTTAGCTTCAATCTAAAACATGCTTGACTTCTCTTTATTGCAAATGAAGAAATCAGCAAATCATTCTCTATTCCTCCCAATTTGTATCATCTTTACATTTGCAGAGATAATAAAAACAGCATCTTCTGAATTGTTCATGCATTTTTGCATTACTTTATTTTAAGCAAGTATTATAAATTGTGAATATATTTATTCCAGTTCCAGTTTTATGGTGGAATATATACAAGGACCACAGTGACTAGGCCCAGTCACCTTAGTTAATCCTCTCAAAATGTGCTCATGGTAATGATGTTGTCACTAGTACAGTTTATGGTTTGTATGTATCCTTCATAATTCCAGGGCTTGTGGGATGAATATTCAGTTGTTGGGTCATGTCTTCCTTCTTGGAGGATATTATGAATGCTATTCCTCTTTTACAGAAGAATGATACCATTGAAAAGGATCAGAAATAAATCAGAACAGAATACAAGCAATTCCCACATCCCTTTGCTTAACTGTGTAATTCTTTTTTCTTTTTTTCTTCTATGAAATGCTGTATGTAGCTCTACTTTGCAATGCCTCATTGTTTCATATTTGTATTTTCCTGGGCCTATGAGGAATATAAGCAGTCTTTCAAAATTGAGAGTTTCCTGTTTCTTTTTTGAGTTTTGTCACATAATACTTAAAAATATACATTTTAAAATATCCTAGTTCTTTTACTTTTTTTTCAATATTAGTGATTCCAGTTATGTATATGTTGGCTCTCCTTGGATTATCTTTAATATAGATAATTTGTCTTCAATAACTTTAAGTACTTTTTCTGTCCCCTTTGTCTTACTCTGATCTAATGATTATGGGCCTCCTGAAACTTTTAACGCATACTCTCATTTTTACTTGAAATATTTCCTTCATTTATGTTATTTATTTTTGTGCTTCAAATTCTTGATTGAATATTTCCTACTCACATTCTAATGTCTCCTCCCTTTATCTCATGATCTTATTTTGTTTTCCTAGCATTTCCTTTGCGTGGACTTTCTCATAAAGATAAGTATTGATATTTACTGCAAATATTTGGTTAAAAATTAAAACTTTTTTTTTTATTTTTTTAATTTATTTATTTATTTATTTTTTTAATAGAGGCATGTTTTATTTATTTATTTGTTTGTTTGTTTTTTGTTTATACATGCACTGGGTACAGTCAGAAGCGCAGGAGGGTGAGAGAATTCACCAGAGCCAGAGCAGGGAGCAGAGCAGGCAGAAGGACTGAAGTACACTGCTGAGGGGAGCAGCGGGCGGCAGGAGAGGTATGCGCGCCATGTGGGACCCTCCTCCAGTGGCCGGGGAGCAGCCGGGGATCGAACCGGCGCCGCAGAGGCCGCGGGCAGCTTCACAACCCAGCGCTCAACCGCTGCGCCACCGGGGAGGCCCAAAAATTAAAACTTTTTAATAGAGTTCTATATATATATACTTCATTCACACATGCACACACACACATACATACATAAATACATGATAAGTAGACATCACATTGATATTTTCCAAACAAAATACCCACATGATCTACAGATAAATTAGGAAATACATTAGTCTTCTGGTCATGGCAACTTATTCTCTTTACTTCCCTCTAGTTTTAACTACTACCCTGGTTTCTGATTTTGCACATTAATCTAGCCTTGCTTTTGAAACTCAATAAATGGAAATATTTATTTTATATTTTTAAAATCTGGTTAATTTAACTCAATATTATATGTATAAAGTTAATACATATTCTTTCCTCTTTCTGATGATTATTCACTCTCTTTGCTGTATTTATACCATTATTTGTTAAACACCATGTAGATTTTTCCAGTTAGTTACATTAAAAATTGCTGTAAACATTCTGATTATAGTAATTTCTGTTGGGAACATTCTTATAAATGAACATTGTGAATTATAAGATATGAACATGTTCAGCCTCAGTTTTATTCTTTGGTCATATCATGTAACTAGAGTGTTTTATGAAAGATTTTATGACAGAATAACTAAAATTGATTTTCGAATTCTAAACATCTTTATATGGTCACATAATAATTTTAATTTATCATCAAATATGTTGCTTTTCCTAGACCGATAGCTACACATTTCCTGTATGGTGAGTGTGGTAGGGAAGAGGCTAGAGTAGCACCTTCATAATTGGCTGTTTTCAGAACTCAGGGGTTCTCTTTTCCATTGTTGTTAGATTTTTTTTTTCATGTGGCTTTGCCAGTGTGATTTTTTTCATGTTGCCATATGCCCTTTTACTTCTCTGAATGTAAGTCATGATTCTTAAGAGCCCAAAAGTCGAGACAACTCAAATGCTCACAAACTGATAACAAAATATGGAATATCTATACATGGATGGATATTGTGAATGAATGAATCTCAAAAACATGCTAAGTTAAGAAGTCAGTCACAAGAAGCACATATTTCATAATTTTATTTATATGTAATGTCCAGAATAGGCATATCTAAATATATAGAGATAGTAGATTAATTCCTAGGATTTGAATGCAGGGTGGCAGGATGAAAAGATACTAATAATGGCACAAGGTTTGCTTTGGGGGTGATGAGTACCATTCTAGAAATTTATTAAGGTGATGGCTCAGCTCTGTGTATATGTATGTGTGTATGTATAATAAATCCATTTAATATTTATTGAAAAGCATTTAATTATATATTTTAAAAGGGTTACATTTATTGTGCAAAAATTATATAGTAATAAACTGTTAAAAATTACTGTATACACAGGGTACTGCTACAGCTATCATACATGAACCTTAAAGACACTGTCTTTAATTATAACATCTTGGAAATATCATCATCCTCAAGTAACTGATAATTTAAAAATATAACCAAAACAACAACAATGACAACATAGATGCTTAGTGAGTTCTTTGCAGTCACAGAGTTAGCCAACTAGTGGAAGAAATGGGAAGGCAAGTCTCCCCAGTCCATGGCAGTTTGCATTGTTTCATCAAAGTAATAATGTTCTTTGAGCTCATTTGTGTGGACAGGACTTTGTATACCATGAACTCACATAAGCACACACAAAGTATTACTTTTATTCAACCTCATTGAGTAAACAGAATTTTCCTTAAATCTTATTAATTGTCCTTTATATGTGGTGGATGCTAGGTCTGTGGAATACAAGATTTTTATCTGAAAAGTAACCCTTCAGTCAGTAGCAGCAATGTGGTCACATAAAGACTTCATACACATACAAACATACACACACATCTGTACAAATAGACTGCAATAAACACAAAAAGGCATAAGTTCATGGTAGGAAAGAAGTTAACACCTCCCAAATTTTATGTTAAGGAGCACACAGATTATTTTTTTCCAAAGATTTATTTTATTTATTTATGCATGCAAGAGATGGGGTGTAGACCAGAGGTCCATGGGGTGTAGGCCAGAGGTGCAGGGGAGTGAGAAGATTCACCAGAGACAAAGTGGGAAGCAGAACAGGCAGATTGACTGAAAGACACTGCTGAGGGAAGCAGGGGTGAGACAGGAGAGGTCTGCTGTGCCATGTGGGTCAGCTTTCTGGCAGGGGATGGAACTGGTGCTGCACTGGCTGAAGATAACTTCATAGTGCTGAGACTTAACCCCTTGCACCACCAGGGAAGCCCCACAGATTATTTTTTATGAAATAAATTAGCATCCACAAGCTCTACTTAAAATACCCAACAAACAAAACAGTCTTTATCAGAGGATTTTTAAAAATACAGTGTTTTTAAGAGGCAAGTCATCTTTTTTAGAAAAAGAAGGAAGCCTGTTTCTTTCCTACTTGAGCTAAAAGATAAGCTCAGTCTGAATCTCTCCATGTTATAAATTTTGTAAAGCTGTCATACAGAAGTAGCCTCTTGTAAGGAAGCATTTCCTTAAGTGGTGCTTAGATGCTAATTAACTTCACCCAAACTCTGAAATATCTTTCAAACACATTTTCATAAGTGTTTCTGGCATAAGTGAAAAGTTTCCCATTTTACCACATATATTGATGCTCTATTAACTTATTCCTAGGACCTATTACTTGGTTGTTTTAATAACAGTGATCTTGTTAAGTGAACCTCATATTGATGGACTCATTAATTTTACCTACTTTCTACAAAGTGAAGAGTAATTTAATGAGCAGATCACTTCGGACTTATAAGCCAGGAAATGTGTTCCATTTTGTTTAAGCAGCCAAATACTCTATCTCAGATCCTTCAGGGTGGATATTTTATATATATACATATATATATATATATGTATATGTTTTTTACTAATGTTGAAAAGAGATTGGTTGCAGGTATATGTCAACAAAATACAAGTACTTGGTAAAGATGCAGCCTCTTTTCATAGAGCAGGACTATGCTTTATTTTTTAGAGATGATTTAGGAATGATCCCCTTTTGCATGTCATGATAAGATTTCTCAGGGAGAGTGTGGGTGAAATATAATTTGGTGGATGAGGTCCCTGAAGAGCTTCCACAATTTGGCAGGAACAGTTTCACTTGCACAAACCTTCAGAAACCACTCCAGAAAGAGTACTTTCCCTCTAATGTGCAGGAAAATCCTTATAACAAGAGGAGATAAGACAATCTACCTCCTTGAACTGCCTTAGCAGTTTATTCCCAATCTCTCTCTCAGGAACCTGGAGGGAAATAGAGAAACAACATCTTAAGTAAAGGAGCCACACAGAGAAGAGTCATCCTGTTGAAAGTCTGGAGTTCTGGAGCAACAGGTCACAGGAGTGAAAGCCCAGGTGCAGTGTTAGCAGCCATATTGGTAATAAACACGTGTGCAAAAACAGAAGTAAAAAAGGGTAAAGGTAGAATCAACCACATGTTTAAAATGATCATCAGTGGTCAGGGTCCTAAGAAATGCTTTTAGCCTCATGTTGAAGGGAAGTGATTGCAAATTCAAATGCACACAAGAAATTAACATCAATGAATGAAGCAGGCCAACATAAGAAAATTAACCAAAAATACGATCAACATGGCTAATTATGAGAGTTTAAACATGTGAACAATAGCATTGTAATTAGTACCTCTTCATGCACCAACTAGTTTTCTCAACTGTTGGCATATTTGATGCAATTATTTCCTTCAATGTAAAGAAACATTACAAGTACAGTTATAACTTCTTCTATTTCCATTGTATTCTCCTTCCTCAGGATATATCTCTTCTATTCCCATTGTATTCTACTTTCTCAAGAGATAAGCACTATCATGTATTTTATACTCATTTTTTTGCATGCTTTGTCTACCAGCTCATTTTTTTGAGGAAATAAGCAATAATAAATGGTATGCATTATCTCACAACCTTTTACTATTTGTATTAGATTTTAGACATATCCATGTTGATACATATAACATGCTTGTTTGTTTTCAATAATAGTATATATACCATGTCATCATTACATAAATCACCTTTTATCAGTCAATCTTCCTTCCTATAGATAGGTCATGTCTATTTTTTTTTACCAAAAAAATGCTGCAACAAACACACATATATGATTCATTGAGAAAATATAACAAAAGCTACTTAAAAAACAAATGCAATGATTGAGTCATAGTGAGTGTGTGAAATCCTTATATCCCTGTGGAATGTCTATTCAATCCATCAATTGCCATTCATTTTGCTGATTGTTTCTTCTGCTGTTTAAAAGTAAATTTAGTTTGGTATAGTCCCATTTATGTATTTTTTGCTTTTGTTGCTTGAAATTTTGATGTCATATCTAAGACATCGTTACTAAAGTCATCATCAAGGAAGTTTTTCCCAATTTTTCTTATAAGAATTTTATACTTGCAGGTGATGTGTTT
This sequence comes from Talpa europaea, assembly GCF_964194135.1. Lineage (NCBI taxonomy): Eukaryota > Metazoa > Chordata > Mammalia > Eulipotyphla > Talpidae > Talpa > Talpa europaea. The sequence goes on along the minus strand of NC_140068.1, from coordinate 34,098,142 downwards.
AAGTTTTTACTCCATTTTGAGTTAAGTTGTGTGTACATAAGGGTTATATAAAGGTTCAATTTCACAATTTCACTCTTTTGCATGTGTATATCCAATTTTTAGAACACCATTTATTTAATCATTGGTGCCCTTGTTGAAAATTAATTTCAGTTTATTTCTGGATGCTCTATTCTCTTCCTTTGGTATAGGTGTCTGTTGTTATGCAAGTACCATACTGTTCTTGTTATTATAACTTTATAATATAATTTAACTTTAAGATTTTTTTTTTTGCCTTCAACTTTGTTCATCTTTCTGAAATAGCTTTGGCTATTCCAGGCCTTTTGTGATTCTATATGAATCATAAAATTGTATTTTCTATTTCTGTGAAAAAATTCTATTGCATTTTGATAAAGATTGTATTGAATTTGTATTTAGTGACTAGAGGGAAATATTTGCAAACTCTATTCCTGTTTAGGTATTTATATTCAAAACACACAAGAAATTCATACAACTCAATAGCAAAAAAAAAAAAGAACAAGCAAACAAAAAAGCAACTTGATCAAAAATGAGAAAAGGAACTGAATCAACATTTTTCCAAAACATATAAATGGCCAATAGCTATATGAATATTTGAGTACATGTATATTTTAAATCTGGGAATTTTTCAGCTATAGTCTTTTTATCATTCATTTTATAAGAGACATGTTTAACTTATGTTATTGTTCTCTTGGTCCCTGAGTTCTATTCATTTTTTTTTTAAGTCTATATTCTCTCTGTTCAGATTGAGTCTATTCTGTTGTGCTGTCCTCAAGTTCACTTATTCTTGTTCTGTAATCTTCACTCTATTGTTGAGTGCATTTAATAATGTTTTTAATTTCATTTATCATATTTCTCTATTCTTTAATTCCCACTTGTTTTTTATAGCTTTTCTTTCTGCTGATCATTTTTTTAATTTTTAATTTATTAAAAAATTATAATTGTTGAAAAATCTTATAGCAGCTGCTTTAAAATCCATGTTAGATAATTCCAACACCTGATTCACTTGCTATTAATGTAGTTGATTGTCTTTTCTGATTAAAGTGTAATTTTCTTGATTTTAGTATGAAAAGTGATTTTTAATTGCATCCTAAACACTGTATTTTATGTTGGAGGTTCTGGTTCATAATTGTGTCTTCTGTTTCACAAAAAGTCACTCTGGTGAGGTTCAGCTGATGGTGTTAGAGTTTGTTGGTAGATTGTGGTTGCAATTGCATCTCAATTTTCAGACAATTGCAGTATTATTTTGGTGTGCTGGTTAGTTTATGTAATGCTGTTGTGGGTCTCACTGGTCTCTGCTGGCATTTTCTGATATGACAGATGGACAGAACCAGAGTGTCATGTCAGAAAGAACCAGAGTGTCTCTTTGTAGGGAACTGGAAACTCTTACACAAAATAATGAAAATGCTTCCTGTGTCTGTTCCACCTGCCTGCATTGGTGCCTTCCATGAGGGAAGAGACCTTCAGACCTGTGGAGACAGAAGCTTTCCTGACTGGGTGTTTGTTATGGCAGCGTCCTTTTCATAGTGAACCCCAAACCTCCCTAGGTTGTCTGGTGTACTAAAGGTATGGGTGTTTGTTATGGCAGCGTCCTTTTCATAGTGAACCCCAAACCTCCCTAGGTTGTCTGGTGTACTAAAGGTAAGAGATATATGACAATATCATGAAAGAGCTCCTACCAGGTTTGAGCGTTTGCTCGCTGAACACTTACCTATTATTTGTAGTTGGAGGTATGCTTGGACTTCCAGTTAAACAAAGTTTGGCTTCTACTTATGTGGAATTGTTTTATATCATTTTCATAGTGCTGTGTACTATTTGAGAGGATGTATGAAGATTCTTTAGGCAGCCACCATTGTCCTTAGTTACTTTTTTTTAAATGCCATTCTTTTTTTTTTATTTTTTTAAAAGATTTATTTATTTATTTATTTATTTATTTATTTATTTATTTATTTATTTATACAAGCACTGGGCACAGTCAGAAGCGCGGGAGGGTGAGACAATTCACCAGAGCCAGAAGGGAAAGCAGAGCAGGCTGACTGATGAAGTACACTGCTGAGGGGAGCAGCGGGTGGTAGGAGAGGTCTGCGCGCCATGTGGGACCCTCACCTGGTGGCCAGGGATTGAACCGGCGCTGCAGAGGCTACAGAGGCTGCAGAGGCTGTGGGCAGCTTTGCAACCCAGCACTCAACTGCTGCGCCACTGGGGAGGTCCTGTCCTTAGTTACTTTGAAGGCTCTTCTCTCTTCACTCCTGCCACCTCCTAAGAATGAGTTTATATGATCTGGTTTGTCTAGGTCAAAAAATGGAAATTATACAACTAATTTCCCTAGCTATTTATTTTCAAAAATTCATGTCACCAATTCATTAGCATTTGCAACAGCAGTTAATCTTCCATCACAAACATGCCTCTTTTATAGTCTCTTAGACAGACTTCTTTCTGTTTTCACCAATATTGTCTTAAGTGGCCTTGTTTTAGATTACTGAATATTCTGAAATTGAAGGAATATTTTAAATGTACATACATCAAAAGAGACTTAATCTAGTTATTATTAACACAATAATGAAAATAGTTTCATGGCAGCAGCCCTTCTGCCCACTTGTGCCTATGCAGGTGCTCCTTGTTGCCAACTTCTCCTTTTGCAAAACAGCAGAGGCAGCTCCTCCCAAGGCTGCCTGTCTGTGACTATGCAGGCCTCTCTTTTAGCAAGCCTGTCCCTTTTGGGGACAGCTCTTTCTGTCTGCTTGTGCCTATGCAAGTGTCCTTTACTTTCTCTCCCTTTTTTTATAATAAACCTGCCCTTTTGGATATAAAAAAAGACAATTTTTTCATTAAGTCTTAGTATTTGTGTAGTAAACTTTTATTTTAATGCTTTGTGTTACTCAGAGTACAAATCTAATAAAACAAAACAGATTATTTTATTTGTCATCATAAACATTACGTGTGTAAGATTATGGATTTTTTTCTATTAACAATATGATTACTCATTTCATAAATTCTTAAATGAGTGAATAATGCATAGCTGTTTGTTCTTTTGTTTCTAACTCCTATCACTTTCCTTTCTGGAATTCTTACCACAACATAGAGAGCAGTAACTATGCACACTTGCTTGAATATTGGCAGTTGGCAGAAGCATAGATGTATTAGAACAATTGTTGTTATAGTTCTAGTTTTAGAGAAAGACCTTAAAACGTTACATTTATAATATTATGTATAGTTTTGGACTACTTAAGGGAATCCATTCCATGTATAACTTTGAATGGTCCTTCCTTTGGTTTTCCATCACTATAAAAATCAATAGAAATATGTCTAACTACTTCAATCTGAGGATCACTGCTTATGTTGAAAAATGATATTTAGTTTCAGAGATGGTATCATTTATAACTGTACATCAGATTTTTGAGTCATGCACTAATTTAGGTTTTGAGAATTCCTGCTGTTTCCAGGAAAAGCAGATACTCAGTATGGAAAGCATGTAAGCTGCATAAGGTAGCTATACGGAAGATGAAGCTGGATCATAATTCTGATATTATGAAATCTTTACATTCTGTTCTAGAGCTATGGATATAAAAGGAAATTAAAATGCATATATTGCTCTATAAATGCAAAGTGCAATCATTATTATTATTCATCATTCTTTCTGTCTTCACCAAAGTGTAATTTGACCTCTCAGAAATGCTCAATTTATGTGCCAGTTCAAATTAAAGATAAATCTTCCAGGTACTTGAAATAGGACTAGACGATATCTAAAGTTCCTTATAGACTCATTTATCTCCAAAATGGTGTTATTACTTTTTCATAACCCTAGAAGATGTAGTTTTGTGGCATGTCCTTTTAAAATGTCTGTAAGCTTTCCATGAATTTAATATTCCTTCTGCAAAACTCAGCTTGTACCTCTTCAGTGTCAATTGATTATATTACTGGATCCTTAATTTCCTCTTAAAATTATACAGATATGTTCTTTTTTTTACTTTTTCCCTAAGAAATAGTTTTATTTAATATATTTGAATGATGGAATAAACTGAAAGTATATCCCCTCATTCAATTCATCAATTAGAATTTATTTTGGACCAACTCTACCTACTCCTGTACTGGGTGCACAAAACTGAGACCATCACTACCATCAAAGCATGAAAGCTTAAAGTATTCAAGAGCATCAATTGTCATCCTTCAATATGAGAAAACTTCTCAAAGATGTGTCCTGTCAACATAGACTATAAGTGCTTTCTGCAGTAAGGGATTTTTCAATAATCATGTATTTAAATGTTAGCTTTTGAGCATTTTGCTTATTATAGTCTGTGAACATAAATATTAAAATCTATGAATAATTAGTTCATTATACATCAAGAATGAGAACAGATGATTAACCTGACACAGTAATATATATGTCAACATTACTTATTTCTTGCCATGACTAGAGAGAAATGTTAACCTCTCACTCCCACTCACTCTTTGACAAAAATCTTAATTTTCAGCAAGAAAAATAGTACTACATCTTCAGGAGTAGTTACATTATTATAGATTATGTAAGGAAAAAAACGAAGAAAAATTTTCAAACATCCTTCTGATATTAAAAAATTTTAAATTTTAACTTTTATAATGTATGTGTGTGAACAAGATATTACCAGAGAGTAAAAAGGAAATCTTTCATAGTTTTTTTTTTTTTAACCCCAAGACATGACCTAGCTACAGAAAAAAAAAATCTGGGTACTTTGATATGGGTAGCATTTTCAGATTATCCTTTAAAGGAATAGGAAACATTATCTGATCTAAGAGTTTTGACAAGGGCTGTCTGAATGCCAGCAGAAAAAAACATTAGTTACCAAGATATATCATTTATAATGTGGCCTTTTTATGGCTCCTGTCAAGTTACAGCATAAACTGAAGAAAATCAACATCATTTAAGGTTGCAATGACCTTCTAAGGGCTTGTTTTTTAAGAGCAGAGGTTAGAAGACATAACAGTATGAGTCACTGAATATGATTATACTGTAGCAAGTTTTATAGAATGTCATTTTTTGTTAAACTCTGCTTGTGAGTTCACTGCCTATCATATAATTATGAAGTATTTTTTAGAGAATAAGAAATCTCTTTCAGGAGTTTGGATTTTTTCTTTGTAATTTAATTTACTTGATTACTTGATAGCATAAACTTGATAAAGACAGATGGGCATAATGCCTATTAAAATGTCAACATCAATGTGATAGGGACATGCTGAATAACTTCATATATCAGCTCATTATATGTTGTTATGTTTCTCATACATTAAAACAAAAACATTGCTTATCAGTGTATGAATGAAACTAATGTGGAAGATATTTGGTGACAAATCAGAAGACAAGGGCAATAATTCATAGTGATTTCACAAAGCAGGTGATTTTTACAGAATGTGAAATTACTAAGTAGGAGTAGTTGCGATTTATAACTAGAGCAAAGATACAATTTATTTGAAATGTCAATGAGAGGTTCTAGTCAAGAAAGTGGAGACAAAAAATACACCATCTGTTCTTCATGAAGAGAATGGAAATGAAAACAAAACATCTGAAAGATATGCTAGCATATGAAATAAATAGCAGGCTAGGACACAATCCTGAAGAGAAAATGAATTATTAGAATTTCTAATTGAAGATGTGCCATGGAGCATTTCAGACAGAAATAAACATATTTAGCACATATTAGAAGATAAAAAGTATGAAGGACACATTGAAAACCTATAATCTGTCTAAGAGGATTTTTATGAGGAACAGCTTTATAAAACTGTGGAAAGGAAATATTCTATGATATTTGAAATTTTGCAAGAATTGAAGAAAAATCTCAGTGTGGATATTGAAGAAATTCATCAAGATGGAACATTATTTAAAACTGAATAACAAAACAATATTCACATTTAGACATTCCATAGTCAACGAAGATCCTTTAATGTTTTATAGAACTCTAACATAGTCTCCCTTTTCTACAACCTGCATGCCCTGTCATTTTCTTTACAAAATTTAATCATTCCTGTCTACATATTAACTGCATTTGTTTTTTTCCTAATGCACTTGGGATCTTTACTTTTACCTTTTGAAATTTTTCTACTTTCTGCTGTATTTAAAATATTCCTGATCATCAGGAATGTTTGTTTTTCTAACTATAATCATCCCAACTCCTTCTCTGTGTGTGTATTTTAATTTTTCATTTTTAATAGCTTATTATACAAAGAAATGCAGCATTTCTATTTATAACAAACATTTCCACAATAGTGTATATATGCTAGGCCATCAGTAAATATCTTTTAAATAAAGTAGAGGATGAATGGACCAGATAAGGGTCTCTAATTCTTCCCAGACATCAATAGACATCTTATTTAAATATTTTCTTTATGAGAAGTCTTGACATTTTAATACTTTGTAATAAAAACAGTTGGAATTCAAGAGTTATAATAACATTTGCCTTGTTAAAATAAAAGAAAAGCATCCCCAAGACATCCTTGTTGTATTTAGTGGCTTGAAAAAGGAAAGGATTAATAAAATTTTCTTTACTGTAGGCTAGTTACGTATAATAAAGACTTTAAAATGATCTGCTCCCATATGAATAACATGATTAGATTTTCATAGATTAAAAAGGAACAAAAATCGTACATTCAGTGAGTTATGTTAACAACATGATTCTTTATAAAAATATTAATATTAGGGAAAAACTTAAGTGAGATCTTCTGTCAATAAAAATCATCTGTCCTGAATTGTGCTTGTGGAATGCTTTGAGAACCTGGTGGTCTTTTCCTGTTTTACAAATAAGCTATGATTTTTTTTTTAATTTTATGTGTTTTTTACATCATTTTTCATTTTTGCACAATGTATGCATTTTCATCTTGGTTATAGTCCCCATACAATTTATTTTTTGACTATCTCTCTCTGTTTTGTTCATTCTTTTCAACTGGTATCATTTCTCATTTCTATTACTATTTCAGATTGTTTGACCACTCCATTGTAAATCAGCTTTTATCGAGTGCTTTCATTCTTTTTCCTGCCTTCATATCAGGGAATGTTTCTTAATGATAATTTGGAAGAAGTATTAAACTTCCAATCATGTAAAAAAAAAAAAAAGCAACTCTGAGTATGTTAGTTTGTGTGTGTGTTGGTGTCTATATATTCCACCCAGAAGGGTTGACTGAAATACAGATTTTTGGGAAATTAGTGCCCTAGATTTCAAATTCTTCCTCCATTACTATTACAGGACAGGAAAATACTTACTTTAAAATTAATAGTATTGTGATAAATTCAGCATATTTAAATTAATGGAATATTGTGCTGCACAATGAGGAGTAGAAAAATAGTACTTGGCTGAAAAATTATGTTCTATCAATTTAATTAATTAAAAATAATAAGAATCCCAATCTGTATACTACCTATGAAATCACAATAGTTCTCCATAAGGATTAACAAATATATTTTGCCAATAAGGAAATCAAATATCTGGATTTAACTTCCTAACATAAAGGATATATTTATCCTTTTTTCTATCCTGTTTTCTGCTCCCAAAAAGTGAACACAGAGAAAACAATTATGGTGTCTGATTGAATGATCACATGTTAATTAGATAATGCCTCTCTTATATTGACAGCTTTGACTCTTTCAGGTAAATATCTCAAGAGGAAATAATGATAAATAATATGACTAATAGGAAACATAATTTATTTAGTGCTTAAGCTTTTCTGGGAAGTCAGGAAGTGTTCTGGTAACATCACAATTATTAAATCATACTAGATAATGGCTGCATGTAGAGGGAATGCTCTCTGTTTCTATTCCTTTCAAAAAGCAATTGTAGTTAGAGTTGGCTTTTTTCTTTTTTTAGTGTAAATGTCGGCATAGCAGTTGGCATAACTGCCTTGAAATGTTTGGCAATAAATGAGATTGATGATTGAGAGCCACGAAGCTCGCATGGAATCACTGGGTTTTCTGAAACTCCCAGAGCATCCCTCTCTGTGCTCACATTTTAAGTGTCCTTTAGTGGAAGAGCGCAAAACTGGATATCAAGTCATCTAGACGACAGTTCAGGCGCTTCCTCAAACTGGCTTTGTGACATTGGCATCTCTCACAAATTTCGTGTATTTACCTATTTTATTGCAAAATGGATATATTAGATTGTTACTGAATTTCCTTGCAGTCTAGCACTAAAATCTCATGACTCTAAAAGATAAATATACTCTCAATTGAAGGAAACTACCGCTACTGAGTCGTAGGGCAAGCTAGGGTTAATTAGGCAACTTCAGGGACAGTGCAGGCAGGGACTTTGGGAGAGTTCAAGAAGTTTCTGAGATAAGGGCAACAAAAGGAATAAGGGAAGCTCCAGAGATAAAGGCAACAAATTCCAAAAGGGGTTAAACAAATAAATACCCCCAGAACCGGGCACAGTAGATGTTCCTGGAAGAGCAATAAAAAGGGGGGTTTCTCTGGGAAGGTGTAGGGTAGGTAAAAGTATCAGGCTTTTCTGCCCTCCCGCCATTAGGATAGATGAGGGAACCCTGTGGTCCTGAATGCATGCCTGATGGTGGGCACCTGGAGTGGGTACACCTGGGCTGAGAGATTGGACTTTTAAGGGCGGTGTCATGAGGACTCCAGTAGAAGCCAAAAGTGAAGCCGAGAAAGAAGCAACAGAAGGAGAGAGAGCAGAGAGGAGAGAAGAGAGAGGAGAGAGTGAAGACTTGCTGGGGGCTGGGAAGCCTGTCAGCCTCCCGGCCCCCCATACCCCTGCCTGCTTTGTACCTGGTAAACCCCAATAAAAGCCTGCAAAAGCCACTGAGGGCTCTGACTCCGCCTTTACCCGGTCTGCTGGATCATAGAAAACCTGCACTGTGGTCTTCCTGCCCTTACAGAAGGGCTGTGTTGCAGGAAGATTCCAAGCACAGTAGCTGATTAAGTGAGACCGCTGAGAACTAACCAATCACAGAGACTGATGGTGTAACAGGGTGGTCCCCAGGAAAGGGGGAGGTCCCAGGTTCCTTGCCCCACCCAAATGGAGGGTGGAGCTGAGCAGGGAGAGTTGAAGCTGAAGAGGAGACTGAGGAAGGAAGGAAGCAGGATGGAGAGCCAGGAGGAGACCCGGAGTAGGCACATGTAGCCTAGAGACACGTGCAGAAACTGTGCTTGTCTTTTGGTGTGGACTGGGTGACACAGATGTGGGTGAGACCTGTGGGGAGGTGACAATGGCAGCTTTTATCTTGATTTTGATTTTTGCTCTTTTCCTTCAGGGCTTGTCTGGTTGTTTCTGACCCTTTTCTGTGGGTCCCCACTGTAAGGTGCTTTAGACTTATGGCAGGCTTTGGGGCCTTGCTCTGGGTCAATCCCATTTGGATGGAGTTTTACCCACGAGGGGACCTGGAATTCTTTGCTTTTGTCCTTTCCCCCCCTAAATAAACTTTACTTTCTTTAACAAAGTTTGCTTCTTTCTGCTTACTTATCTGAAAAGTCTGTGAATTCCTTTTTACAGCTTCACAAGACAAGAACTCGTGGTGGTTTGAGGATTACCAGGTTGAAAAGCAACAGCAGCAGCAGCAGTTGTAATCACCGAAACAGTGCACACCGGCTTTACTGCAATTTTGCAAATAAGGAAATATTTTAACTTAATCTATGAACCGTGAATTTGTGACATTTTTGCCCCATTTATATCAGTTGCTTTACTATGACCACGTTTCTCTATTAAAAAGTAAAAAGTAGAATATAGTCAATATAAGAGTAAACACTATAAAAGAATTTAAAAAATTTGTGTTGGTAGCAACACATAAAACTCTTCTAAATGGCAGTTAAGTAGTGAGAGATCTAGAGAGGCATTTTTATTTGTCTAACAAATGTAGTAATTGCTTTCTTTGTGGCACTGGAAAGGCTGATAAATATGTTTATTTGATGGCAATTTTCCTTGGAAAACTTAATTTATAACACTTTTTGGATGGATATTCAGAATTTTACCACTGATATGACATATCTCTGTCCATAAGACTAATAGCTGATAGATACATTCTGAATGTGAGAAATACTACTTTACATAAAATGTATATTATGAGAAAGCATCTTTATTCAACAGTATTTTTTAAAACCACAAATATTTCTCTGTGAACATGTTTAAACTATATAAGGAAATGTTGACTTATTTCTAATTATCCATCTTAATAATACAGACGTTTTTTAATTACAGTCTTGGGGATGAGGGAATCTATCTTTTTTACTATATTATGAAAAAATTAACTGTTCTATAATTTATATAAAGCTAACATTTTATTTTTTAATTTTTTTTACAATAGGAACAAATTAGTTCAAAGGCATAGATAATAGTTCATGTAAAATAATTAGGAAGTCACATGCTTTTATTGCCTTTGCTTTTAATGTTATATAAAGTTTTTTTTTAACTTTTATATCCTTTCAATCTTTATTTTTTTTTAAATAATAAATTTTATATTTATATTCCCCATACAATTGCAGCCCCCCATTCTGACCCCAATCCCTCCCCTCCCACCCCTCACCCCCCAAAAAGTGTCTCTGGTTTATAGTTTTTTGTTGATTTTGATTTTCACTTTCTTATAGTTATTCATTTTCCTGGTCCCTTATTTAAGTTTTCTAGATTCCTGCTACGAGTGAGACCATCCGTATTTTTCTTTTTCTTTCTGGCTTATTTTGCTGAGCATGATCCCTTCCAGCGCCATCCATGTTGCTGCAAATTGCATGTGTTTATCTTTTTTGAATGCTGAGTAATATTCCATGGTATATATGTACCACATCTTCTTGATCCAGTCATCTATTTTTGGGCATTTGGGCTGTTTCCAAAGCTTAGCTATTGTAAACAGTGCTGCTATAAACATAGGGGTGCAGGTGTTCTTTGGAATGGATGTTTCTGTGTCCTTTGGGTAAAGACCTAGGAGTGGAATTGCTGGATCATATGGAAGCTTTATGTTTAGTGGGTCCAGAAATCTCCACACAGCTCACCATAGTGGTTGGAGCAGTTTGCACTCCCACCAGCAGTGCAGAAGATTTCCATTTTCTCCACACCCTCGCCAAAATTTGTTGTTGCTAGTTTTTTTAATATGTGCCATTCTCACTGGTGTAAGATGGTATCTCATGGTAGTTTTGATTTGTATTTCCCTGATTACAAGTGATGTTGAACATTTTTTCATATGCCTGTTGGCCATTTGCATTTCCTCTTCAGAGAAGTCTCTTTTTAGCTCTTCTGCCCATTTTTTGACTGGGTTATTTTCTTTGTTGTTGCTGAGTCTCATCAGCTCTTTGCAGATTTTTGTGATCAGTCCTTTATCATTAGTGTTGGGTGCAAAAATGTTCTCCCAGTTGGTGGGGTTTCTCTTTGTTTTTGTTATTGTCTCTTTTGCTGTGCAGAAGCTCTTTAATTTGATGTAGTCCCAGCTGTTTATCTTTGCCTTCACTATCACTGCTTTGGGTGATGTGTCTGTAAAGATGTCTTTGATGTGCAAATCACGTAGTGTTTCGCCTATATTTCCTTCTATATATTTTATGGTTTCAGGTCTTATGTCTAGTTCTTTAATCCATTTTGAGTTGATTTTTGTGTATGGTGTGAGGTAGTGGTCAAGCTTCATTCTTTTGCATGTAGCAACCCAGTTTTCCCAGTACCATTTATTGAACAAACTTTCTTTGCTCCAATGCATAGTCTTTGCTCCTTTGTCAAAGATTAGTTGACCATAAATCTGTGGATTTATTTCTGGATTTTCTATTTGATTCCATTGGTCTGTATGTCTGTTCTTGCTCCAATATAATGCAGTTTTGATGATTATGGCTTTATAGTAGAGTTTGAAGTCTGGGAGTGTGATGCCTCCATTCCCATCTCTTTTTTCTGGAGAGCTTTGGCTATTCGGGGTTTTTTGTGATTCCATATGAATTTCATCAATAATTGTTCTATTTCTTTGAAGAATGACATTGAAATTTTGATTGGAATAGCATTGAATCTGTATATTGCTTTTGGAAGGATGGCCATTTTAATAATGTTTATTCTTCCAATCCATGAGCAGGGGATGTCTCTCCATTTCTTTGTGTCTTCTTCTATTTCTTTTAACAGTGTTTTATAGTTTTCTTTGTATATGTCCTTTACCTCTTTTGTTAGATTTATTCCCAAATATTTGTTTTTTTTGTTTCAATAATAAAAGGGATTTTTTTTTTATTTCTTCTTCAGATTTATTGTTTGTGTATAGGAAGGCTACTGACTTTTGCGTGTTGATTTTGTATCCTGCCACTTTACTGAACTGATTGATGAGTTGAATTAGTTTTTCTGTGGAGTTTTTGGGGTTCTCTATGTATATTATCATATCATCTGCAAATAGTGATAGTTTGACTTCTTCTTTTCCTATTTGGATTCCTTGGATGTCTTTCTCTTGTCTTATTGCTCTGGCTAGGACTTCCAGTATTATAATGAAGAGCAGTGGTGAGAGTGGACATCCTTGTCTTCTTCCAGATCTTAATGGAATTGCTTTCAGCTTTTCACCATTGAGAATGATACTGGCTGTTGGCTTGTCATAGATGGCCTTTATGATGTTGAGGTATGTTCCTTGTATCCCTAGAATTTCAAGGGCTTTTATCATGAATGCGTGTTGCACTTTGTCGAAAGATTTCTCAGCATCTATTGATACTATCATATGGTTTTTTTTTTTTATTTTTTATAAATTTTATTGTTATATTCCCCATACAATTGCAGCCCCCCATTCTGACCCCAATCCCTCCCCTCCCGCCCCCGCTCCCCTAAAAGTGTCTCTGGTTCATAGTTTTTTGTTGATTTTGATTTTCACTTTCTTATAGTTATTCATTTTCCTGGTCCCTTATTTAAGTTTTCTAGATTCCTGCTATGAGTGAGACCATCCGGTATTTTTCTTTTTCTTTTTGGCTTATTTCGCTGAGCATGATCCCTTCCAGCGCCATCCATGTTGCAGCAAATTGCATGTGTTTATCTTTTTTGAATGCTGAGTAATATTCCATGGTATATATGTACCACATCTTCTTGATCCAGTCATCTATTTTTGGGCATTTGGGTTGTTTCCAAAGATTAGCTATTGTAAACAGTGTTGCTATAAACATAGGGGTGCAGGTGTTCTTTGGAATTGATGTTTCTGTGTCCTTTGGGTAAATACCTAGGAGTGGAATTGCTGGATCATATGGAAGCTCTATGTTTAGTAGGTCCAGAAATCTCCACACAGCTTTCCACAGTGGTTGGACCAGTTTGCACTCCCACCAACAGTGCAGAAGAGTTCCTTTTTCTCCACACCCTCGCCAACATTTGTTGTTGCTAGTTTTTTTAATATGTGCCATTCTCACTGGTGTAAGATGGTATCTCATGGTAGTTTTGATTTGCATTTCCCTGATGACAAGTGATGAACATTTTTTCATATGCCTGTTGGCCATTTGCATTTCCTCTTCAGAGAAGTTTCTTTTAAGCTCTTCTGCCCATTTTTTGACTGGATTATTTTCTTTGTTGTTGTTGAGTCTCATCAGCTCTTTGCAGATTTTTGTGATCAGTCCTTTATCATTAGTGTTGGGTGCAAAAATGTTCTCCCAGTTGGTGGGGATTCTCTTTGTTTTTGTTATTGTCTCTTTTGCTGTGCAAAAGCTCTTTAATTTGATGTAGTCCCAGCTGTTTATCTTTGCCTTCACTATCACTGCTTTGGGTGATGTGTCTGTAAAGATGTCTTTGATGTGCAAATCACGTAGTGTTTCGCCTATATTTCCTTCCATATATTTTATGGTTTCAGGTCTTATGTCTAGTTCTTTAATCCATTTTGAGTTGATTTTTGTGTATGGTGTGAGGTGGTGGTCAAGCTTCATTCTTTTGCATGTAGCGACCCAGTTTTCCCAGCACCATTTATTGAACAAACTTTCTTTGCTCCAATGCATATTCTTTGCTCCTTTGTCAAAGATTAGTTGACCATAAATCTGTGGGTTTATTTCTGGATTTTCTATTCGATTCCATTGGTCTGTATGTCTGTTCTGTTCCAATACCATGCAGTTTTGATGATTATGGCTTTGTAGTAGAGTTTGAAGTCTGGGAGTCTGATGCCTCCATTCCCTTCTTTTTTTTTCAGGAGAGCTTTGGCTATTCGGGGTTTTTTGTGATTCCATATGAATTTCATCAATAATTGTTCTATTTCTTTGAAGAATGACATTGAGATTTTGATTGGAATAGCATTGAATCTGTATATTGCTTTTGGAAGGATGGCCATATTAATAATGTTTATTCTTCCAATACATGAGCAGGGGATATCTCTCCATTTCTTTGTGTCTTCTTCTATTTCTTTTAACAGTGTTTTATAGTTTTCTTTGTATAGGTCCTTTACCTCTTTTGTTAGATTTATTCCCAAATATTTGATTTTTTTTGTTTCAATAACAAAAGGGATGTTTTTTTTGATTTCTTCTTCTTCAGATTTATTGTTTGTGTATAGGAAGGCTACTGACTTTTGCGTGTTGATTTTGTATCCTGCCACTTTACTGAACTGATTGATGAGTTGAATTAGCTTTTCTGTGGAGTTTTTGGGGTTCTCTATGTATAATATCATATTGTCTGCAAATAGTGATAGTTTGACCTCTTCTTTTCCTATTTGGATTCCTTGGATGTCTTTCTCTTGTCTTATTGCCCTGGCTAGGACTTCCAGTATTATATTGAAAAGCAGTGGTGAGAGTGGACCTCCTTGTCTTGTTCCAGATCTTAATGGAATTGCTTTCAGCTTTTCACCATTGAGAATGATACTGGCTGTTGGCTTGTCATAGATGGCCTTTATGATGTTGAGGTATGTTCCTTGTATCCCAAGAATTTCAAGGGCTTTTATCATGAATGGGTGTTGCACTTTGTCGAAAGCTTTCTCAGCATCTATTGATATTATCATATGGTTTTTATATTTCATTTTGTTGATGTGTTGGATAACGTTGATTGATTTTCGGATGTTGAACCATCCTTGTGTTCGTTGAATGAATCCTACTTGGTGTTGGTGAATTATCTTATGGATACATTGTTGGATTCTGATAGCTAAAATTTTATTGAGGATTTTTGCATCAGTGTTCATTAGGGAGATTGGCCTGTAGTTTTCCTTTTTTGTGTTGTCCTTGTTTGGTTGTGGTATTAGTGTAATGTTGGCTTCATAGAATGTGTTTGGTATTGTCCCTTCCTTCTCAATTTTTTGAAAGAGTTTGTGAAGGATAGGCACTAATTCATCTCTGAATGTTTGGTAGAATTCATTTGGAAATCCATCAGGTCCTGGGCTTTTGTTTTTGGGGAGGTTTTTGATTACCATTTCAATTTCGCTGCTTGTAATTGGTCTGTTTAGGTGTTCTATTTCTTCTTTATCTAGCTTTGGGTGATTGTAGAGTTGTAGGAATTTGTCCATCTCCTCTAAATTGTTGAACTTGTTTCCATACAACAGTTCATAGTAGTTACTGATTATTCTTTTGATTTCTGCTGTGTCTGTTGTGATTTCTCCTCTTTCATTGATGATCCTGTTTATTTGTGCTTTCTCCCTTTTTTCCTTTGTGAGCCTGGCTAGGGGTTTGTCTATTTTATTGATTTTTCAAAGAACCAGCTCTAGGTTTCACTGATCTTTTGGATTGTTTTTTTAGTTTCAATTTCATTTATTTCTGCTTTGGTTTTTATTATTTCTTTTCTTCTACTGGTTTTGGGGGTTTTTTGTTCTTCTTTTTCTAGATCTTTGAGCTTCGAGATTAGGTTTTTTCTTTGAGTTCTTTCTTGTTTCTTGATGTGAGCTTCTATGGCTATACATTTTCCTCTTATTACTGCTTTTGCTGCATCCCATACATTTAGGATATTGGTGTCCTCCTTGTCATTCAATTCAAAGAATTCTTTAATTTCTTCTTTGATCTCCTCATTAGTCGAGTGGTCTTCCAGTAGTGTGATTTTTAATCTCCATGAGGTAGGAAAGTTCCTTGCCTTCTTTTTATGGTTTATTTCTAGTTTGATGCCTTCATGGTCAAAAAAGATGGTTGATATGATTTCAATCTTGGTGTATCTGTTGATGTTTGTCTTGTGTCCCAGTATGTGATCAATCCTGGAGAATGATCCGTGTGCGTTTGACAAAAATGTGTACTCCATTTTTGGGGGGTTTAGTGTTCTATAGATGTCTACTAAGCCCAAATGCTCTAGGTCCTTATTTAGAGCTTTAGTTTCTTTACTTATTTTTTGTCCTGTTGATCTATCCATTGTTTATAGTGGTGTGTTGAAGTCTCCCACTACGTATGTGTTTTCTCTGATGTCTGTTTTCAGAGAGGACAACAGTTGTCTGATATATTTTGGTGCTCCTTTGTTAGGTGAGTATATATTAATGAGTGTTATTTCTTCTTGAAGTATTGTCCCCTTGATCATAATGTAGTGACCATTGGGATCTCTTTTTATTTTTTTGAGTTTGAAGTCTGTTTTATCTGATATAAGTATGTCTGTTCCTGCTTTCTTTTTTGGTCCATTTGCTTGTAGGATAGTTTTCCATCCTTTAACTTTGAGCCTATTTTTATCTTTTGTAGCTAAATGTGTTTCCTGGAAACAGCAAAAGGTTGGGTTTTGTTTCTTAATCCAGGCTTCAACTCTGTGTCTTTTTATTAAAGAGTTTAGTCCATTTACATTTAGAGTTAATATTGATATGTTAGCATTTGTATTTGCCATTGTGTTTGTCTTTCCTTTGATTTTATTTATTTATTCTTTTAATAACTTTTATTTTTGGCCTTCTTTCATTGTTATTCGTCCCTCTGAGGTTCTGGCTTTAGGATTCCTTGTAGTATTTTTTGGAGTGGGGGTTTAGTCATAATGAAATTCCAGAGTTTCTCTTTGTCTGGGAAGGTCCTTATTCTTTCTTCATAGAGGAAGGAGAGCTTTGCGGGATAGAGTATTCTTGGTTGGCATCTGTTTTCTTGGAGTCTGTTGACTATGTCCCTCCACTCTCTACTTGCCCGTAGTGTTTCTTCGGAGAAGTCTGATGTGAGCCTGATTGGTTTTCCTTTGAATGTTATCTGTTTCTTCCCTCTTGTCAGCTTCATTATTTTTTCCTTGTCCTGGATTCTTGGGAGCTTTACTATTATGTGTCTTGTTGTATTTTTCCTTTCGTTGTGGAAGTTTGGTGTTCTTCTTGCTTCTTGTATATCAATTTTCAGCTCCTTCTTCGCGTTTGGGAAATTCTCTTCAATTATCTCCTGGAATATTTTCTGTGTCCCTACATCTCTCTCCTCTCCTTCTGGAATTCCTATAACTCTTATATTTCCTTTCCTCATGGAGTCAGATAGTTCCCGAAGTCTTTCTTCGTTCTTTTTCCTTCGTACTTCTCTTTCCTTTTCTGTTTTTGTTTTTTTTATTTCTGTGTCTTCAAGAGTACTTATTCGTTCTTCCATTTCATCTATTCTGCTTTCATTGCTTTTCCCAGAGTTCTTTAGTTCCTCCATTAATTCTTTGATCTCCTGCTTTTCTTTTGCTTCCGTCTTTAGGGACTCAATTTCCTTCTTCTGATCATTGTTTTCCTTTATGAGTTCTGTCATTTTTTTAATCACGGCAATTTTAAATTCTCTTTCTGGAAGTCTCAGAAGTTCTTCCAAGTTACTGTCGTTGCAATCTGGGGGGTGGTTTTCTTTTTGTGGTGTGCTTTTTTCCTGAGGAGTTGTTAGGTTGCGTGTGGTTCTTCTACACCCTACTATCTGTTTTCTAATTTGTCGTATGCATTGGGACACTGTGTTGCTCGGACTGGCCGGCATCATGGGTGAACTTCTCCGCTCCCCTCTGGCTCCTCCAGGAGCCATCTCTGGCTTCTGAGGGAGCTTTCTGCTGGTTTCAGGAAGTCTTTATTGAAGAAATGTCCCTGTTCTAAAATGGCAACAAGGGATCAGTCCCTGAGCATCCAGTCTCAGGCACTCTTCTGCACGCCTGGTCTGCCCCGGCCGTGGGTGCCTGTTCCCTCTGTGGGCTCATACTGCTGGTCGGAAGGGGCCTGGCGTGGGCTAACTTCCCAGCTGGCCACTGTCTCCTCCAGGAGCCTTCTGCCCTTTTCAAGCAGTCTTAAGAAATTTCCCTGTTCTATGGGGTGTTAGTGACTTTTTTTTCTGGTTTCTAGGTGGCGCCAGAGAGCTCTCCTATTGTCCTTGGGGGGCTGTTTTTCGCCCCCCCCCCACCCCGTGGGACAGGGAACAGAGCGGGAATGGTAGGGTAAACCTCAACGGCTTTGGGGTGCTGTGTCTGCCTTGTGCCCTACCGTCATGGAGAACCCACACCCCGAACTTTGTGCCCCGGGTCTCAATTCCAAAGCCCTCAGGTCCAGGACGCGGGCTGTAGCCCAGTTCAGTGGCGCGGGAATGGCGCCTTTTGCACCCTCTCCCGTGCCTGGGCGCCTGGTTCCTGCTTACTCAGTGAGGGACTTTCACCTCAGTGAGGGCCTCCGCGCGTCTCCCTGCAGGCGTGGGGACCTGGGTAGCCGAGATCCCGATCCGCGTTTGCTTTTCAAGTGCGCCAAGCACGCTGCTTTTCCGCGCAAGCTTACCGGCAGGCCTGGGGCTGTGTGCGGGTCTCCTCCAGAGTCTCTTTGTTCTCTAATGGCGCCGGGAGCCGTTCACTCACCGCCGAGGCGAATCCTGCAGGGTTCTCCACAGCTCCTGTTCACGGGGTGTGGTGGCTGCAATAGTTCCTTTCCACTCATAGTCCCGCTTGCTGCGTAGTTTGTTCTTGTTGGTCATTTTAGTTTGTTGTTTTCCTCCTCTCTGCTGGTCAGAGAGTGCCGACTCTGTGGGTGGGGGAGGGGAGCAGGGTTCTGTGCTTTCCTTCCTTCTAGTCCTCTTTTATGGCCACTTTCTTCTTCGGGTAGTTTGCTGGAGTCGTCCGTTTATCTTCCGTGTCCCAGTTCTCACTGGGACCTGCCACTTTTCTTCCCTATTAACTTTTTTTAATGGGAGATTTTACTCGCAGCGTCTCCTCGCCGCCATGTTGCTCCGCCCCTCTCTAAAGCTAACATTTTAAAATTAAATACATTGCATTTTCAATTTACTTAAGACAGTTGATATGAGAGGATTTCAAAAGACAATGACATATTGACTTTATTTGTGATATTTTTTTTTGGCTCCAGAAACTCTTACTCTAATTTTAGATGCATCATATTTGATATATATATGTATTAAATGTCATTTGAATTTATGTACATCTACAGTTACACAAGAAGATCTGACAGAAAAGAATCTTAGTTTGACTAGGTATGTGAGATCCTTGTTTCAGCAAATCTAACTTGGAGAACCATCTAAGACTAACAGAGATTAACACAAGTAAGGAAGAGGAGTGGCAAGTTCAGACTCTGGTCTAATAGCAAGACCATTCCCAAAACATCTGACAGGGGAATTAGGACCTCAATTATTGTTGCAAATGTGGTGGGAAAATTTTCTCTCTTTCATGGCAACACTTCCCAAAGGAGTAGTAGAAGAAACTGGCAAAAGTGAAGAATTATCTCTTATTACATTTAAATGGGTCATGAGAATATTCACAAAATTGCTACAGAAACAATTGATAATGGTTTACTTTTGGAAAAGCCTTCAGGCTGTGAAAATGTCTTAGGATTATTTTTAATGAGGACAAATTTGTCACTTTATAAGAAATTTGATTATTCATCAAAATTAAGACTGAATCATCACATGGATGATTAAACTTGGTAATATACTACAAAAGTCAGTATAACTATGAAGTAATGTTACTAGAATTCTGTTGTTCATAAAATATTAGTGTAGACATTTTATTTTTAAGTTTTAAAAATGACCTGAATTAATTTCAAACCTGATCTCTTAAAAAGATAGCATGTGTTTGAAAATATATATTATGACATCATGTTAGTTTTATGAAAATAAAAATTGTATAGTTATGCAGATTCATCTATTAATTGTACTAAATTATTATTTGTGTGGAAGAACACTAAAAGGACTACATATCTTAGATTGGTGTAAGTCCAATAAAGTAACAAGTTACAATGCATATTCTGTAAATATGCAGATTTGAAAGAGAAAAATCAAATAGTAGAAAGAGAAGCACAAATTTACTTGGTATTTAGAATCTTTTATTACAATGTCTGAATAGATGTTGCCATTCATTTAGTAACTAAATCCCTAAGCCTGCTATGAACACATGCTGGCACTTATATGGATCTTTTTTATACTTGGTTTCCTCCTAATATCTAAATCAGTCAGTACTGATAAGGAAAGACAGTGTATATAAGTAAAAAATGAACAAGGATGTAAAATGATGGTGGTTCAAAAATAAATATTTTTAGAAATATTGTAAACTGATCCAATATGCTGCTCTGTCGGGTCCCCTGTGAGCATGGTAGATTCAGGTGTTTCTTAGTCCCAGTTTCTGGAATAAAATGGGGACAGGTTCATGCTTTTGCCAAGAGCTTGGGACCCAAGTTGAACATCATAAAGGATCACATAAATGTACATTTTAAATAACTGAACTTTTTCCATATCTGTATTAGCCAATTTGGTGATATTTGGAAAGTTCTAAACATAAAAGACCAATATCAAAGCAAATATGTACTCACAGCTGGCCTAAGAAACTAGCCAGAAAAAAAAAAAAAAGTAGCCAGAAAATGTGTAGTAAGAACTTGTTCTTTAGCTGACAAAGATGATAAATATAGAAAATTGGTCCAAGGATTAAGTCCCAAATTTAATACTCCTGAACAATCCCAAACAAATACTTGAATTCAGTTATTTCTGAACACTCAGAGAGAATATTTTATTTTCACCTTGATATCTAGTGTAATCAAAAACTGGCTAAATGCATGCATAGAAAAGAAATTGAAGCACGATTATTAGAAATACATGTATATGCATATATGCATTTAAAGTGGTATTAAGATTAGTTGAAACTAAAATAAAATCAGAGGAAGATACACTTCAAAAAACTGTTTAAAACACATGAATATAAATCAGCAAGAAATAAAAGCACAATTCTTTCTTTATTCATTTATATACTTACTCATTCTCTTCAGTAAAGTAGTATTTACTGAATACTGGGTTGCACCAGCCAACATAATATTAAGCCTGACTTTGAATTGCTCACAAACTTTATCAAGCCCTGGATCAACCTTATCTTCTCTCTTGTTGAATATGTATTTTCAATTAGTGAAATCAGGGTGCTTTTAAATTTGGAGAGTGAGTTCTCTGTCTGATAAGAACTTTTGAATTTTGAGCCAGTCATGACTGTAGGTATAATATACAAGCAGTGAAACTGGGCTGAGACTTCAGTTCTTTTTTTTCTCAGCAATGTCTTCATATTTATCCGGTATGTAACAGAGGGGGCTCCCATTATTATGCTCGCACAATCACACACTGTATCAGTAAGACAAGCATTTGAATATAAACCATTAGAGAACTCTTGGGAGAACTTAAGTTTTCATTTTGCCTTTAACTCCTCTATCATTTGGATACTACATAGATTCTGCAGAGGAGCCTGGTTCTTCATGGGCACCAAATTCTAAACCTAGGCATTAATCGCCTCTTTCCAGTTAACAGATTTATTTTAGACTCCTTTGGATGGGTGGGGGGCAAATCTCCAATAGGAAGTTTCCAAGGCAAGTAGGACTGTTGCTTTGAAGTTCCCAAATGCTTAGGATTAACACTTTTTAAATTTATTAGTTCTCCGTGTTCTAAGTTGCTTTAAATTACTTATCACAGAGTTTATCATATCTTTCTTAAAACTTGTCAGCTTTCTCAGGAAATAAAAGAATTTAAGCACAGCAGTACATAGTTAATATAACTTGAAATGTCAACAATATATTTGGCTAGCTAAATCACATTTTATTAAAGTACCACATTTTTTTCAATGATTTATTACTGAAATCAAGAAATGTGTCTAAAATATGCCTGGAATTTATTAGAACGTAATCCTGAGTAAAGTAATGTTATATACTAAATGTGTTAGGAAACGTCCTCTGAGCTGGCTATTAGTTCTTGCCATCAACCCCTTCACTGTTTCCTCATCAGGCAACAAAAGTGCTCACGAATGCTTGGTATTAGCCTTAGTTTTATTTCTATCTAGGTTCTTTCTGTCTCAGGGGCACAACCCTTTCATGATTGAGCTTCCCTTTTGAAATATAAAGCTCTTACAAATGATGGGAGTTTGACATTTTTATTCCTGATTTTTTTTTTTCTTTTTGCGTAGAACTGGGGTGTAGGCCAGAGGTGGTGGTGGGCGGTTAAGGAGATTCACCAGAGAGAGTAGGGAGCAGAACAGGTGGATCTACTGAAATATACTTCTTAGGGGAGCAGCTGGAGAGACATGATAGGTCTGCTGCACCATATATGGGTTCACTCCCTGGCGGGGGATCAAACTCAAGCGATAGTGGTGATAGTGCTGAGACTTAGGCCCTAGGCCCCAGGGAGTCCCTATTCCTGATTTTGATAATATGTCTTCTCTTTTATACAAGATAGATTGAATCTGTTGATCATTTGGAGCATCAAATACTGGTTTCACTGAATTTCTCTCCATTATACATTTTGTCCCATTGATTTCCACTTTAATCTTTTTTTTTAAGATTTATTTTTTATTTATGCAAGAGTTGGGGTACAAGCCAGAGGCGTGGGATGGTGAGAGGATTCACCAGAGAGAGAGCAGGGGGCAGAACAGGCAGACAGACAGAAAGTACTGCTGAAGGGAGCAGCAGGCGAAACAGGAGAGGTCTGCCTCTCCATGTGGGTATCTCCCTGGCTAGCCAGGAATCGAGCCTGCGCTGCAGAGGCTGTGGACATCTTCACAATGTTGTGTTCAACCCGCTGCGCCACCGGGAAGGCACCCTCCACTTTAATCTTTATATTCCATTTCTTCTGCATCTCTTGGTTGATTTCACTCTTTTTTTACTTTTTAAGAGAGAATTTTAGGCTACTGATTGAGATTATTTATTTTCTAATAGAAGTATTTAAAAGTTACAGACTTTGGGCCTCCCCGGTGGCTCAGCGGTTGAGCGCTGGGTTGCGAAGCTGCCCACAGCCTCTGCAGTGCAGGTTTGATCCCCAGCTGCTTCCCGGCCAGCAGAGGAGGATCCCACATGGCGTGCAGACCTCTCCTGCCTCCCGCTGCTCCCCTCAGCAGTGTGCTTTGGTCCTACAGCCTGCTCTGCTCCCCGCTCTGGCTCGGTGAATTTTCTCACCCTCTCGCACTTCTGACTGTACCCAGTGCTTGTATAAATAAATAAATCTTAAAAAATAAATAAAAGTTACAGACTTCTTTTTACATGACTTTATCTATGTGGTATTTTGAAGTATTACCAGATCCCAAATATTGCCAGATCCTAAAGATTTCAAACATGAATTTTATTCATTAGCCTATTTGTTTTTTTTTTTTTTTTAAAGATTTATTTATTTATTTATTTATTCTCAACCCAGCGCTCAACCGCTGCGCCACCAGGGAGGGCCTCATTAGCCTATTTAGTACAAACATAGTTCTATA
The DNA here is from genome assembly GCF_964194135.1 of Talpa europaea. Classification (NCBI taxonomy): domain Eukaryota; kingdom Metazoa; phylum Chordata; class Mammalia; order Eulipotyphla; family Talpidae; genus Talpa; species Talpa europaea. The sequence goes on along the minus strand of NC_140068.1, from coordinate 34,074,692 downwards.
AATCTGTTTAATATTAAAAATTAAAGCTTGACAAGCTAAAGAACTAGTAATTACAGTATGGCTGAATGCATTCCACCCTACCCATGCACACATTTTCTGTGAACTACTGAAAAACCTTCTTTAATCCTGAATCATAGTAAAGGGCACAGTTCTTACTCTGACTACATTCAAGCAGCTTAGAAAGGGCTTTACAAACACTCTAAAACTTTTTCTTTTTCCTCTCTTCCTCCTTTATATTTTTTTCCAGCCTCTTGAACTTTACATGTCTCAAGAACCAATCTTTTTTTTTTTTTTTTAAAGCAGAAAGCTGCATGAGTGATAATCCAACCGAGCAGTGTCATCTACCTGAAGGATGACACTGGAAATTGCATGATTTGTAAGGGAAGAAATTGTCACATTCTGAATGGTGTTTCATTATGAGTCTGAGCCAGAGTATATCTCACACATACTGCTCCTCTCACACCAACCCCAAATTACCTTGCCTCATGAGGTTCAGATCGTGAATGCTCATGTAACTATAGCACAAGAGGATAACGTATCTTAATTAAATTTCTCAAAATTCTTAAAGGTTGAAAATGTTAAAAGTTTTTGGAGGTAATTTGCTGAGTCCTATGCAAATGTTACTTATTAAAGAGTTGCAGCCAGGATTTAATATTTGCCTAGTTCTAAATATAAATATATTACTTCCATCTAATCGATGAAATACGAACTTTGTAAAAAAAGTACATTAAGGTTTTATTATTTTTTTATTGAGGTAATATTGCTTAAAAAATATAACAGTAAGCTTAGGAGTACAGGTCATCTCTCTTCAAATGTGGTAGGCATATCATCACACCACACCCACCACTGAAGCACCCAGAACCCTTCACCACAGTCTGTTGTTCCACCTGCACCCTCTATTCCAACCCCTACTCTGTTCTGGTAACCTCAGTTTTGCAGTCAGAAGCCAACATTTATTTTGATGTGATTTTGTCTGTTCCTTTCTTTGATGTTTATTGTCTTTTTGATATGGGTCGTTCTCTTAAGTGGGAGGTAACATCTCATTGTGGGCTTAACTTGCATTTCCCTGATAACAAAATGGTAATAAGTATCTTTCATGTGGTATTGGCCATGTGCATGTCTTCTTTGGAGAAGTGTCTATTTACAACTTCTGTCCAATTTGTTGATGAGTTCTATTTTTTTTTTCTGTTGTTGAGTTACATGAGACTTTTGTAAAATTTGTAACCTTTTGTCATAAGAGTGATATACAAATAACTTCTCCCATTCAGCAGGATGGATTTTCATTTTAAGATTCATCTTCTTTGAAGATTTGGTAGAACTCAGTAGCAAAACCATCTGTTTCTGGTTTTATATTTTTGGAAGAATTTTGATTACTCTTTTAATTACCTTGTTTGTAACTCATCTGCTTAGGTGTTTTTCTTTCTTTCTGATTCAATATTGGAAATTTGTTTATTCTAAGATCTTGTCCATTTTTCTAGATTATCCAGTTTATTGACATAAAGATTTTCATAGTAGTCTTTTATGATCCACTATACTTCTGAGCTGCTTGTTGTAATTTTTCCTATGCCTTTTTTTTTTATTTTATTAGTTTTTTTCCCCTTTTTTTTTTTTAACTTAGGCAACCTAAAGGTTTGTCATTGTTTGTTTAGGGCCTCCCTGGTGGCACAAGGGGCTAAGCACTGTGAAGCTATCCATAGCCTCTGTAGCATGAGTTCCATCCCCAGCCTACCAGCGAGCTACCCACATGGTGCAGCAGACCTCTCCTGTCTCGCCCGCTGCTCCCCTCAGCAGTGTATTTTACTCAGTCTGTCTGTTCCCCCCTCTGTCTCTGGTGAATCCTCTCACCCCCCCACATCTCTACCCTGTACCCCAGCTCTTATATGTATAAATAAATCTTTAAAAAAGATATAAACAATTTTTTTAATTTTATGCATAAATATAAATAAATGAATAAATTTATAAATAAATCTTTTTTTAAAAAAATAAAGATTTTTTTTAAAGATTTGTTTATGCATACAAGAACTGGGGTACAGGCCAAAGGTGCCGGGGGTGAGAGTATTCACCATAGACAGAGTGGGGAACAGAACAGGTGGACTAACTGAAATATACTGCTGAGGGGAGCAGCAGGCGAGACGGAAGAGGTCTGCTGTACCATGTGGTTTGCTCCTTAGCTGGCTGGGGATCTAACTCATGCTGCAGAGGCTGCAGATAGCTTCATAGTGCTGTCTTAACCCCTTGCACCACCAGGGAGGCCCGTTTATCTTTTAAGAGAACCAAACCTTGGTTTCATTGCTCTTTGGTAATATGCTTATTCTGGCCTACAAGTTTTTTGATAGTTTTATGAGGATTCCTTTATGTGTGATTGCTTGCTCTTCTGTAGCTATTTTTGGAACTTTATTTTTTGCCTTTTAATATCATGTGTCTTAGAGTGCTTCTGTTTGGATTTATTTCATTCAGAGCTCTCAGATTTCTGTATCTCAATTTCCTTTCTCAGTTGGGGAAGGTTTAAGCTTTTGTTACTTCAGATATAATTTACATTCCTTTGTTCCTCTCTTTGTTCCTCTCTTTGTTCCTCTCTTATTCCCACAATGCTAATATTGCTCGTCTTGATACTGTCCCATAATATTTCTATTTTTTATTTTATTTTTTAATTCCTTTTTTTGTTGTTGTTTTTTACTGGTCTTTTCTATCTCCCTTTCTTAAAACTCACTGATTTGGTTCCCTGTTTTAGCGAGTCTACTGTTGAGCCACTCTATTGTATTTTTAAATTCAACTATTACTTTCTTTAGCTCTATGATCTCCATTTAGAACTTTATATTTTCTCTGTTTCTGTTTTAGTTCTCATTTTGTTCATCCATTGTTCTTATAATCTCAGGGAGCATCATTAAGATTCTCACTTTAAAATACTTTTTCTGGTAAACTTAGTTTTGTTGCATTAGGTATTTCCCCAAGGTTTTGTGTTGATCCATCAATTGGGGTGAATTCTGTTTCCTAACTAAGTGTACTGCTCTGTGATTATTCATATGGATTAGGCTAGAAGCTTTCCTTCCTAACCTTGTTGTAATGATTTTGTGTTAGCATTTGAAGGTTGCAGTGTATTGTCTAGAGTGTTGGCCTGGGATGCTTAGCTTTCTGCTGTCCTATAAGCTTGTAGGGTAGGTAAAGTATCAGGCTTTTCTGTCCTTCCGCCATTAGGATTGATGATGGATACCTGCAGTCCTGAATGCATGCCTGATGGTGGACACCTGGAGTAAGGTGTGGGCATATAAAAGTGGGTACACCTGGGCTGAGACTGGGCTTATAATGGCAGTGTCATGGGGACTCCAGCAGACTAAAAGAGCAGAACGAAAGAGCGAAAGAGAGGATGGAAGAGAACCAGAGAGAACTGGAGAGCTCAGAAAGAGTGAAGACTTGCTGGGGGCTGGGAGGTCTGCCAGCGTCCCGGCTCCCCAGCACCCCTGCCTGCCATGTACCTGGTAAATCCCAATAAAAGCCTGAAAAAGCCACCAAGGGCTCCAGGACTCCTCCTTCATCTGGCTGCTCGATCATAGAGATCCTGCCCTGTGGCTTTCCTGCCACTACAAGGCTGAAGCTTCACCAACAATGAGGATGATGGGAGCACAAGAATCAGCGGGGGTGGTGACCCAAGAGCCCTTCCTGCAGGGTAGGGGAACTGGGAGTTGTGAAGCAAGGTGGTTGCTACTGTAACATGCCCAGAGCACAGGCCTCTTTGGGTACTGTAATTGCTTGAGCTGAGGGAGGGTTCTGCAATCACTATCCACCAGAGAGCTTTTCCAGAAGACTGACTGCTACTCATCTCATTAGCAGAACAGCTCTGACCTCAGCAGATTTCGCAAGCGAGCAGGTTTTCTCCCTGAGGCTCAGGCAAGAGCAGGGCGTTATGGGTGGTGGGAGAGGAGGGAAGAAGAGGGGAGTGCTGTGAACTAAGATCACAAGCAGGTTCCCTGAATATTTGCAGTCTTAATAGCAGGTAAGCTGCCAAGAAGCTTGCAAATCCCAGCCTGCAGAAGGATGGGTATTTTGAGGGTCATTGGGGCTAGCTGATAGCAATGCCTTGGTATGCCATTTGTTCCCAGAAAATTCCACAGACAGTGTCTTTCCCAGAAATGTGTGCTTCCTCAGATACTCTGGTTCAGTGAGCCTCTGGTGTCCATGAGAGGCAGGGCAGAGTAGGGTAGGGTGATTTTGGAGGCCACAGGTAGTGAGTATGGGAAAAGGCATCTTCAATTCCTGACTGTTCCCAGAAAGTTTTCTAAAGTTTTCCCTGTAAGATCAAGTACTAGCTGTTTCTAAGACCTGGTCTCACCTGGTAGATGCAAGGACTGATTGGGAGCCATGAAAAATTCTAATGGCAGAAGGATGGAGCTGATTTGCTCTTGGACTTTTGCTCCTTGTTTGATCTCAATCAGTGTGGCACCTGCCTGTACTGCGACTACACAAAGATTGCCTGGAAAAGGGGTTAAGAAATCTCCTTAAAAGGCAACACTGCACCGTCATTTTGCTCCTCATGCTGAGGTTTTAGTTTCAGCAAATGTATTAACAATGATGATATATAGAGAGTCATTGCAGGCATTTAGAATATTTAAGTTACTTTTGTGACCTTAAAATATATATTATAATCTCTGAGATGGAGATTTCTAGGTTCTATTTTTTTTTTTAATTTTTGTATTATTTCCCCCCACATTAGCCAGCTCATCAAAAAAAAAAAAAAAAAAAAAAAAAGGAAAAGAAACCAACTCTCCTGGGATTAGATTTTACATTTTTCGATTTTATTGCTAACTTCTTTTATAATAGATTATATTCTGTTTCATATAGGGGTAGCTCCATAGATATCCAGGCATGAGGACTTGAATTCCTCCTCTTCTCCCTCTTCCTTTTCCCCAAATGACACTGAGGTCATGTTTCAGTGAATGGAGCTCATGCTAACAAATGATATCATTGCCACTAGTAGGGGCAGGTCCTAAAAGAGGAAGGGCTTGAATCAAGGACAAGAATTTTGCTATTCCCATGTGTAGGGTAAAGAAAATGTCAGGCTTTTTTGCCCTTCCGCCATCAGGATAGATGATGGATCCTTGTCCTGAATACATGCCTGATGGCGGGCACCTGGAATAGGGTGTGGGCATAGGTAGATGGGATTCAGCTGAGCTAAGACTGTGCTTTTAAGGGCAGCGTCACGGGGGGACGCCAGCAGCACCAGTAGCAGCAGTAAAAGTCAAAGCCGAAGCTGAAAGAAAAGCCGAGAAGCAGCAGAACCAACGCCAGAGAGCCCAAATAGAGTGAAGACTTGCTGGGGGCTGGGAGGCCTGCCAGCCTCCCAGCCCCCCAGCCAGCACCCCTGCCTGCCATATGCCTGGTGAACCCCAAATAAAAAACCTGCAAAACTACTGAGGACTCTGACTCCTCCTTTACCCGGTCTGCATGGGATCAGGAAAACCTGCACTGTATCCAGTCCTGACCTTACACCATGTTCTCTTATAAACAAGGGGTTACAAAGCTGGTAACTCTAGGCTTAGACAGTTCCGGCTGTGAATTTCCATGGCTCATTGTTTTATTGTATTTGTTTGACCATTTCTGACTTACCTTTCCATAGCTTAACAAGATGGCTGCTATGGAAAAAAGGGAGTTGCGGTCCCAGAAGAAATATTCACAGACTGTGAGACCAGACCAGTTCAAAGTGGAGCTGTGTGGGCAGCCTCCTTGAGCTGCTCACCTGGAGATGATGGCGTGCCCTGCGTGACCACGAAGCTGCGGCTGCTCAGTGCCCATGATCAGCAAAAATAATGAACTCTGGCCAAGTCCACTCTCCTTGTTTTCTCAGCCAATAAAGTTTAATTCCTTTGTTCTCAAACCTCACAGCATTTTCTCAAAGTGTTTTTTTGCCCGTGTCCTTCCAGCAGAGGTGGCCTAGTAGCTAACATGGGCCTCTTAGATGTAGTCTGCATGTGAGGAGAACAGTAAATAATAATGTAACCTTGATGTACAGTTCACGAGTATGAAAACATTTTTCGAGGTAGTGGGTTGGTCCTTCCCAGCCCTCTCCTTGTCTATGTGAGGTCTCAGTTGTTTCTGCAGCACCTCCAACTTCTGTAAACCATGCCTAAACTTGGTCCTGTGCTGGTTTTGCCTATAAATCATATAAAAGTAATAGGGCTCCTGGGAGGTGTCACTGACTGACTGACAGACTTCCTGCCTGTCACCCACTGGTGGGCTGAGGGCCAGTGCTGGGCCTCCCAAGCTGGTGCAGGTGATTGAGCGCCACACTGTGAAGCTGTCTGCAGCCTCTGCAGCACCGGTTCCATCCCGGCTGGCTGGCGAGGGTCCCACATGGCATGGCAGACCTCTCCTGTCTCACCCACTGTTCCCCTCAGCAGTGTATTTCATCAGTCTGCCTGTTCTGTTCCCCACTCTGTCTCTGGTGAATCCTCTCACCCTCCCATGCATCTGGTCTGTATCCCAGTTCTTGTATAAATAAATAAATAAATAAACAAACAAATCTTAAAAAAATGTGGGGTAAAGGCAGTGTTGTGTGGACATGCTGAGCATCTGCCCACCCAGCTGCCAATCTCTAGGCAAGTGACCAACACCTGGCAGTATCGGTTGTTGGGCGGCCATAAAGTGGTCACGGGCACAACAGCAGAGTTAAAGGTGGGCATTGCACCTGCTGCCCAGAGCCCTTCCAAGGAGGGGCAGATACCGGTTGTAGCTAGAGCCAACTGGCAGCGTGGACAACTGTTGCTGTGTACCCAGAGACAGACACTGCAGTATATGAGACAAGGTTTGCACCTTTGTAAACTCTCAATGTTGCATGTATATGTTTTTGATGAGCCTTTCCCCTTGGTGGTTTGTGAAAGGTTTGAGGCGGTAAAGAAAAGAAGAGCCAGGCCAAGCTTTCTCAAAGAAAGGGAAAAATTATTGTGCCTCGGGCAGAATTCACGGACCCAAGGGGGGGGGGGTTGGGAAGTTGTGCAAGTTGCCAGGGGGAGGCAGGCTTTTATAGGGTGAGGAGAGGTCAGGTGAGAGACTGGATTTGCAAAGTGGGAAAAGATTGTAGGGTGGGGAGGGGTTCATTGTCTGCATTTTCTAGGCAGACTTCTGTATTCCTGCCCCCAGGTGGGCTTCCTGGTGGGCTTTTGCATTCCGGCCTCCTGCATGGACCTTTCAGTTTGCACAGACAGTTGGAGAATGTACAGGGGCCTGACTTTGTGGATTTCCACCTGGTACATGAATGGGTGGACAGTTATGCAACCATGGGCTGACAACATGGATGTTGAGTGGAGTTTTGACAGCCATACAATCCCATGGCAGAGGACATCACAGAATGCTACAGTGGCTTGCTGAAGCAAGGACTGTGAGCTGTGACTCCACGTTGAAGCTGACTTGCTGGAGCCGACATGTGTGGTACATGTTACAGACTGTAAATGAAAGGAGCAAAAGGGGCAATTTGAGCCCTGTGAAGGCATTGCTAAGTGGTACAGCAGCCCCATCCAGGTGCAAGCACAGACTAGGGATGCTTTGATTAAGCCTGGGTTTGAGCAACAGGCCAATGTTTTGTTGTTGGCCAGACCAGACTGGACCAACTGGAGATAAACTGTGGACGAGGTATGGCCTTGGAGACTAAGGGCCCCCACGAGCACTGTAGCCCTAATAGCCTCCGGGGTTGGGACCTGGAGGCTAATCTGTAAACAACACCTTGGGTAAAAGGGCAATGGCCTGCTAGTGGGAGTAGCCCATCCAGGGACTGCTGATCAAGAGGACTTTAAAAGGGAGGTTTGCACTGACCTTTTGGCCCATTATGAGTTTCCCTTTCTTGTTGCATGCAAAATCCTTTACGCTTCTTTGCTGGCAAAGAGAGTGTGATACTCCCAGCCGGGAGACAACAATTGCCAGCCACAATTCTGTTTTCTAATAAAGATTTACCTTGTATATTGCCAAAAGGGGAGAGACTTGCTACTGCTTGTGCAGTTAACCCCTTTGTCTTTCTGCTCCTAGGTTGATTTGCACCAATATCCTAGTAGACTGAGCCCTTGACATGCATGCTGACTGCCTCACAGGAGTCAGTGCTCCTGTAGGTTCTAAATGCTGTGTATGTATCCAAAATAAGCACAAAAATGTTAGTCAAGTTGGGCAGCTTTAGCTAAGAAAACAAAGTGGTAAAATACTCACAAAGGAGATCCTTTGTCAAAAATGGTGAGCATCCCTGCCTGTTTTGGAGGGAGACTGCCACATTTTAGTAGCATTTTGTTGTAGTTGATACTATTGTTGTGAGTTATTGATGCAGTGCTCTATACTCATCAGCAAGGGACCCTCACAAAAAAAAAAAAAAAATGACACACAGACTATGTGGCGAAAAAAGTCTGAGAACGAATGGAGTGTAGTGCTTATGGCAAAACATCATTTTCTCCAAGTTTCTAAGACTGTTTTCTGCTTTTCACAGAGCCCTTCCAGCATAGGTGGCGTAGTAGATAACATGTAGCCTTGAGAGGCAGTCTGATTGTGCTGAGAGCAGTAAATAATATGTAACCTTGATGTGCAGTTTGCATGCATGAAACATACTTGTGTAAACTAGGCCTAAACTTGGCCCTTTGTCTATAAATCACATAAAAGCTAATAGGGTTCCTCTGGAGGGGCCTCTCATGGCCACTCATGGGCCACTCACGGAGCCTAGGTGGGCTGCTGCTGCTGCTGGGCACTACTGATGTGTGTCTCCTGCTGCTTCAAAATAAAGACTTGTCCCTGCTCCCCACATAAGGGCTTCGTAACCTGTTTTCTTGTCTGCCGCCATTGAGAACCCCAGCACTTCCTTGAGTCTCTCTCACATGCCCAGAGAGATCTTCCCAGAATACGCTTTCCTTGTTCTTTTGCTAATCAATAAACACCGACACCTGGCTTGCCCTCACCAGTGTTTGTTGAGTCATAGTCTCAGTATTGACCAGGTGGTTTCGTGCGAGCTCATTTCCCCAGATGGGAACAGGACACTTTGGTCTACCGCTCTGACTCCTGAGGGTTGGAGCAGTGGGCAGAGACAGTCTTTGCTAAATCATCCACCTGTTTTGTCAGGGAGGTTGGGGTTGGGCTGAGATACCCCAGGCCAGCTCCTTTGTCCAGTGACAAGACCATATATATACTTCATGTTTTGCTAGAACTCAGGAGACTTGAAAGCTGTCATACTCATGACTGTCAATTACTGCACAGAAATGATACACAATAGAATCAGCAAGGGGAAAAAAGTCTCATCTAGCAGAGTCTGGATACAAGCTTTCTGTGTGGTTCTCAAAAGGGTGGAAGGCAGTGAATTCCTTGCTCTGTCAGCGCAACGTGTACTGTTTCTGTACAGGAAAACCCATTTGAGACTCAGAGTCCAAGGTTTTATTGAAGACTGGTCACACAGGCACTCTTCCAAGGTGTAGCTACCACTTTCAGGATCCCCAGAGGAATGACAGATGTTTTCCTTAATCATCTGGTCTGTACAAACAACATGATGGTTAAGAGAGCCCTGATTAATTTACAGAACCTTGGAAAGCCAAGGTTCCAGAAACCAATGAAGAGCCAACTCTGCAAACTGGCCTTCTAAGGATCAGACTTGCTAACTCCTTAAACTACTCCATCTGTCACTATTTAATCCCCACTCAGAATACAGTGCTAAGTTAAGTGTCTAATACATGTTCCATAAAATTCTCCCACCAGCCTTTTTGAGGTCCATCTACTACTCTTCTGGAACTCTGAGAATTGGAGAGAAAATTAATTTCCAAAATTCTTATAACTAGGAAGAGGTAAGTAAAGTTCAAGGCATAGATTTTAATGATCATAAAATAACCACATGGTAAATCCTCAAAAATTATTTACTGAATAAATGGCTAGCAAGTGATTTGGGGCTGAAGGTACTGTATTTAATATTACTTCTTATGTGTAAAGTTCAGTGTGCTGCAAACAGGACAGCCGATGAAGTTCTCTGCCATTAACGAAAACTCGGAGTCTAAATGAATTTGCAAAGGGAGGAGGCTGGGGATAGTGCCATCAAGAGCAGCTCTGCCTTTCACTCTCGCAGCCCAAGCTTTTATTGAAGATATGAACAAAGGAACAAGAAAATAGCACACAATTATGTTTTTGCTTATACAGATTAATAAGTTACTGCTGAAAACAAGTTTTCCTGGTTAGCAGGGAACATGCGTATAAGCCAGCACATCCTCAGAGAACAGGAGTCAATTCTGGGAAGAAGTTCTGTTTGCAGAACTAATGTCCTGAAGCTCCATATGCAGAGTAAACAGGTATTCTCCAAAACTTCCAGCTCTCTTTAGGGCAGCAGGCTCCCAACATCAGTGTAACTACTTTTACTCTGTAAATTAATAAGGCAAATATCATTCCCATTCAGCAGAAGAGGAATATCTAGAACGGGAGTATACAGAAATATATAGTTAATTATTATCACGTAGAATTTAAATAAATCTTCTGGTTTATCCCATGTTTACTGTAGCAGGAAACATGTTTCTGCCATCTTTATTGCTTTTTAGGTGCTCTAATCAAAATGCCTAAGTTCTGTCAGAGATGGGAAACTGCTTGTAGTTTTGGAAGGGGATAAAGCTCAAAGGATTGACTAGTCAGTTATAATCACTTTTAGAATGCAGGTCAATTGAGCAGGAAAGCGTGTCTAAACTTTGTTCTTCGGGGGTGACTATTAATCCAGCACACAATAAGCTGCTCACATATTACATCAAGGCAGAACCATCATGTGTGGCAAACTTTGAATTTCATCATTCTCATAGAAATGAATTCATTCATCAATGATCCTCTTTTTTTTTTCATTATAATACTAAATGCTGACATTTGTGCACAAAAAATATAAAGAAAAAGAAAAATGTTGGAGATTAGTTTTAAAATTATAATTTAGCAAGAGCAAATATGGCACACAAAATAAATTTCTTTACAATTCTTAAAATAATCACAAATATTTCTACCTAAACGATAAGAATTAGAAATTCAAATAGTATCATGGAGGTGCCTCACTGATTTTATCCAGCTTAAGAAGGCTAATTAAAAATGTAAACAAATAGGGCTTCCCCAGCGGCGCAGAGGTTGAGCGCTGGGTTGCGAAGCTGCCCGCAGCCTCTGCGGCGCCGGTTCCATCCCCGGCTGCTCCCCGGCCACATGAGGTTGGTCCCACATGGCGCGCAGACCTCTCCTGCCGCCCGCTGCTCCCCTCAGCAGTGTACTTCGGTCCTTCTGCCTGCCCTGCTCCCCGCTCTGGCTCTGGTGAATTCTCTCAACCTCCGGCGCTTCTGACTGTACCCAGTGCTTGTATAAATGAATAAATAAATAAATAAATCTTAAAAAAAAAAGTAAACAAATAGTATACTTTTAGAGCAACCTTAGGGTTTTTTTTTTTTTCTTAAAGCCTTTATTTTGACACATGAAGAAAACAGATACACATGGAAAAAGACATGATTCACAGTTAAAACACAATCTAACCAGAATGCCTCAGTGCCTATTAGCTAACGTTGAAGCCGAATTATAGTATGACATTGCTGCAGGACCGAAAGGCAATTAGTATTCCTCTCCTTCTTCCTCGCCCTCTCCTTCAACAGAATCCACACCAACTTCCTCACAATCCTTCTCAAGGGCAGCCATGTCCTCACGGGCCTCAGAAAACTCTCCTTCCTCCATGCCCTCACCCACGTACCAGTGAACAAAGGCACGCTTGGCATACATCAGATCAAACTTGTGATCCAGGCGGGCCCAGGCCTCAGCAATGGCTGTGGTGTTGCTGAGCATGCACACAGCCCGCTGCACTTTGGCCAGGTCTCCGCCAGGGACCACAGTGGGAGGCTGGTAATTGATGCCAACCTTGAAACCAGTAGGGCACCAGTCCACAAACTGGATGCTGCGCTTGGTCTTGATGGAGCAACCTTAGGTTTAAGAAAATATTAACATAGATTCTCTTTCTGTCATCTTTTTCTTTCCTTTGATATTAACAGAATATCATTCTGACTACAGATTTTTAATTACTTATTGTTGTCTCTTAAACTAATAAGGGAATTTCTTTTTTTTTTGAGGCATGTTTTATTTATTTGTTTGTTTGTTGGTTTTTGTTTATACAAGCACTGGGTACAGTCAGAAGCGCGGGAGGGTGAGAGAATACACCAGGGCCAGAGCGGGGAGCAGAGCAGGCAGAAGGACCAAAGGACACTGCTGGGGGGAGCAGCGGGCGGCAGGAGAGGTCTGCGCGCCATGTGGGACCCTCCTCCGGTGGCCGGGGAGCAGCCGGGGATCGAACCGGCGCCTTCGAGGCCACAGGCAGCTTCGCAACCCAGCGCTCAACCGCTGCACCACGGGGGAGGCCCAATAAGGGAATTTCAATTCAGCTTTAAAGGCATACTGAGGGGCCTCCCCTGGTGGCACAGCGGTTGCGCCCTAGACTGTGAAGCTGCCCTCAGCCTCTGCAGCGCTGGTTGGATCCCCAGCCGCCGGAGAGGGTCCCACATGGCGCAACAGACCTCTCCTGTCTCGCCCACGGCTCCCCTCATCAGTGTCTTCCTCAGTCTGCCTGCTCTGCTCCCCGCTCTGGCTCTGGTGAATTCTCTCACCCTCCCGTGCTTCTGACTGTACCCAGTGCTTGTATAAATAAATAAATCTTTAAAAAAAAAAAACAGAAAAAGTAATACTGAGTACCTACCAACAATTTTAAAAGTTTTTTAGATGTTTTAGGTGTAAGTAGAGGTGAGAACATTGATTAAAGAATGCCTTTTCTGTTGTTTGTAGAATATTTTTCAGTTAACAATTATGACACATTTTTAGGTCAATAAAACCAAATGTGCATTTTCTATTGCTAGATAGCAGTTTAATAAAATAAATTATATTTTAAATTTGAGAAATACATGGTATACATATTGTATAGATGTTTTTAAATATCAATTTAAATTCCAACAGTTTTCACAATAGAGAATTTAGATACTGAATCTTTCAGTTTCCTATACAGAGTAATGAAAAATGTTCTTGTTGACAATGTTTTTCAACATGGTAGTTGTGTCAGAGTTGACAGGAAAAACAACTTTCTGAAATCAACTAATGTCGTAAAAGGCAGTGTCATTGTCTTTGTAAATGTTACCATATTGATTAAAATTTTCATATCTAAGTTATTTGGTTTGGCTTACCATGCCCTTTACACACTAACCCCTGAAGTATTATGACTGGTTCCTGAGGCAGTGGTGCTCTTTCACAACTCCATGACTTTTTTTTTTTTTTTTTAAGATTTATTTATTTATTTATTTATACAAGCACTGGTACAGTCAGAAGTGCGGGAGGGCGAGAGAATTCACCAAAGCCAGAGCGGAGAGTAGAACAGGCAGAGTGATGAAATACACTGCTGAGGGGAGCAGTGGGTGGCAGGAGAGGTCTGCACGCCATGTGGGAGCCTCACCCAGCGGCCGGGGATTGAACCAGCGCTGCAGAGGCTGTGGGCAGCTTTGCAACCCAGCGCTCAACCGCTGCGCCACCATGGATGCCCCTCCATAACTTTCTTTTTTAAAGATTTATTTATTTATGCAGGCATGCAAGAGCTGGGGTATAGGCCAGAGGTGGGAGGAGGTGAGAGGATTCACCAGAGACAGAATGGGGAACAGAACAGGTAGACTGACTGAAATACAGTGCTGAGGGGAGCAGCAGGTGAGACAGAAGAGGTCTGCTACACCATATGGGTTGCTCCCTGGCCAGGGATAGAACTCATGCTGCAGAGTCTGCCAATTGCTTCATAGTGCTGTGCTTAACCCCTTGTGCCACTGGGGAGGCCCATGACTCCATAACTCTGAACTATTTTATATTCTTGAAATTTTCCTTTATCTCTCCTCATCTATGAAGACTCACGTCAAATCGGTATCTTCATATCCCAAAGTTTTTATTTCATGCTTTCTAATCAGGACTAAATGTTACATCTCCAGGCAGAAAAAATACTTTTCAATGTATAGTAATTTGTCTGACTATCAGTCTTTCTAATTTGATAGTTTATCTTTGCCAGGTAAATTTGTCCTAGATTTCATTTCTGCATCGACACACCTAGCCGAGTAATTATTCATATTTTTATAGAGGCTACTTGGATAATTTCATATGTACCCACTCTTCTGTGAAGAGATTGAATTTGGAGCTTATGAAGTGTTGCTTGTCATGACTACTGGAGACATTGCTTAACTGAGAGATTTCACAAGGTAAGAGGCATGCCACCATCTCCTCTTTACTGTCCTTCCCTGTGCCAGAGTCCCAGACAGTAGGCTAGCCAGGCGCATGGTAATCCACATTTTATTACAAAAACCTAGCAACTCTCATGTAATGATACTAAAACAGGTAGGTCGTCAGGAGCAGTTACTGAGAATAAATAGTACCAGGGAAGCCACCAAATAATTCATGTAGCTTTCCTTTTTTATTTTTTCATTTAACATGTACTCATCCAGTCTTATATTTGGACATTGCCAGGATATATCAATGAATGAAACAATCCTGGCGATTGTTCTGAAGGAGATAGCTGTCTGATGGCATGGACAGATTTTAAATGATCCAATCAATAAAAATATAATTATAATTGGGAATGAAAAGAATATGAGAACCCTAACCAAAGTTTTAAGAGACAAGAGAAGTGCTTTTGAGAATGACATTTCAGAAAGAATTATACAAAAATAAATGGAAGCTAGCTAGGTGAAGAAACACAGGAAGCAGTGGGTGACTAAAAGCATTTTAGGCAGGAGGGAATTCATCCAGACTCTAAGGACAAGGCTGAGACAGCCATTTCAAGAAATCAAGATGTTTCTTATTTTTGAGATTCCCATGTTAGATATGCAGGCACTGAGCACTGAACAACAGTGTTTGAAACAGGGAAATGCTTATCTTGTTTTTTTTTTTTCTTTTTTATTACCAGAATGGTGCCATCCAAGGGGATGGGAGACCAAGCTCAAATCCACCTTCTAGAGCAAAGAGGTTTCAGGGTTTCAAGTGCAGGCGTTGGGGAAAGAATTGAGCTGTTTTTGGTTAAGTGCATAAATCAGCAAGGGTTTAAGGAAAATGGTCTCTCCCAGGTTTCTGTCATTATCTTAGTGAGTCCAGAGTCAGTCCATTTACTAATGGTTGCACCACAGGTTCTTGCCTTATAATCTCATGATCCAACTTCCTCATGCTGGGAACAGAGAGGTTTGTGCATGAGGAAAAAAAAATTAGGGAGGTTAGAGAGGGCTGTTATTGATTTGTATGAAGGACTGTATCAGAAAGACCCCCATGACTATATTGATGGAGACTTGTGCAAGGTTAGTTCAGAGTGTGCATGGGAAGGGGCAAAGAATCATTGAGGTTTGAAAGTTAGGTGGATGATTTTGACTATTATTCAAAAAATAATGGGAAGCATTTTAAAGGTCTGGAGCAATATATTTACATGATTCAATTTAGATTTAGAAAGAACACTCACTGCTGTTGTGAAATCTCAATGAGATTGGCATGGAGGATGGCTGTAATGGGGATCAAAGGGGAAGCAGGAGGACTAGACAGTAGTGCAAAAGTCTTACATTGCACAAGGCACCAAAATCTGGGTAACTTAAAAGAAATTCATTGTTTCACAGTTAAGTTCAGAAGTCTGAAATCAAGTGCCAGTAGGGCCATAAAATGCCTCTTGCCTCTTCTAGATTCTGGCACCTGTCATGCTGGGTGTTCCTTGGCTTGTGAATTTGTGTAGGGACAGGAACAAGGCACAGTGCAGGCTTTCTATGATCCCATGAAGACGGGGTAAAGGAGGAGTCAGAGTCCTGGAGCCCTCAGTGGCTTTTCAGGCTTTAATTGGGATTTACCGGGTACATGGCAGGTAGGGGTGCTGGGGGGCCAGAAGGCTGGCAGGCCTCCCAATCCCCAGCTAGTCTTCACTCTATCTGGGCTCTCCAGCATTCTCTCTCTCTCTCTCTCTCTCTCTCTCTCTCGGCTTCTGTTCTGCTTCTTTCTGGGCTTCTTGTTCTGCTTCTGCTGGCGTCCCCGTGATGCGTCCCTTAAAAAGCCCAGTCTTAGTCCAGGTGAATCCCATCTACTTATGCCCACACCCTATTCCAGGTGCCCGCCATCAGGCATTCATTCGGGACCACAGGGTTCCATCATCTATCCTGATGACGGGAGGGCAGAAATGCCTGATATTTTTACCTTACCTACAATGTGTCACCAAGGTTGTTCTGCTCATTGATCTACCCTAGCAGCTTGTGCACATGGCCGTCTCCTTCCAGTCTCCATTCACACTGGCTTCCCTCTGCGGGTCTATATCCAGGTTTCCC